>NC_091131.1:125072811-126436561 GCF_040183065.1 Periplaneta americana
CGAAAGTTGCAAGCAAAAATAGTTTTGTGAAAATGAAATAATTTTATTCCTCTGTATACCTTATTTATGTGTATTTATCTGTACATCTTAAACATACTGTATTGATCTGGCGTTGTTTACGTTGTCTACTTACAGTATTCCGTTCAGTGCGTTGTCTGAAGGATGGGGACAGGAAACTACACTAAAGCAATGCAGATGGCGTAATGTATAACGGACATGGTCGGTCTTGATATGAACGTCTATAGACAGCAGTGTATGTATATAAGTTGCAGTGCCCACTCGATCAGTCCTAGTGAAATGGAGGAGTACACGAGAGCGGAAAAAGAAGACCTGATTTTCGAATATGGATGAGCCAACTATCTTTGCTTATAACTTTCGACTCAGTCATTTCCGGACCATGGTTCCTCATCTCAAATTGATACATGTGCCCGTCGCCATCATCCCTGAAAGCTTGTAACACCACCTCGGAAACAGCCTGTATAATCACAAAAAGGAAAATACATCCCGGTATACAAGTATTAACTTAAAAAAAGAATTAATACATATGAATACAATCACACAACTAAAGGAATAGTACTTAGCATAATCAGTATGGGTTACATTGGAACTATGACAATTACCTAGTTATTAGTGTTAATGGAGGAAACAAAATAATGACTATTTTTTTAAATATATTATAACAATAAAAAATTATATATCCAAATAGCTAATTCTGTGCATTTAAATTATTTCTAAATAATATTATATTAAACGACTGAGGACTAAGACTACCTCTGATTTCCAGCGGCAGCGAATTCCAGGAGCGAGCCATGGCTATTGAGAAAGAACTTGAGTACAGAGATGTCTGATGACGTGGTATTGATAGCAACAGATTGTGCTGTGAACGTGTATTACGATTTTGTGGAGCTAGGAGAGTAAACCGAGAGGCAAGGTAGTTGGCTGTGGAATCATGTATAATGTATATACATACAGTAGATCCCTACGTTCGAAACGTCTAATTTGGAAAGCTAGCTCACTCCTCCCACTACAGAAACACCACTCAATACGTTATTGATACGGCGATCGCTTTGCTCATGCTCGACGTTGACATCAAAAGATACAGTAAAGAAGAAGAAGAAGAAAGAAATTCATTTTAACTTATACATGAAGATACAAACTTATTATAAGAATATTTTAGCATCTAAATATATACACAAATAAAAGGAGAAGGTGTTTTAATAACACATAGAATATGAGTAAATGATTACAGTAGTAACTCCTCTAAATAACATAATTATTTTAACTTACTTACTTACTTATGGCTTTTGAGGAACCCGGAGGTTCATTACGGCCCTCACATAAGCCCGCCATGGTCTCTATCATGAGCAAGATTAATCCAGTCTCTACCATCATAACCCACCTCCCTCAAACCCTTTTTAATATTATCCTCCCATCTACGTCTCGGCCTCCAAACTAACACTCTATTTGCATTTCTTGATCGCTCATATGTGCTACATGTCCTGTCCATCTCAAACGTCTGCATTTAATGTTTCTAATTATGTCGGGTGAAGAATAAAATGCATGCAGTTCTGAGTTATGTAAGATATTTAAATTTTTCCACTTCTTCGAAGGATAATTGTCTGAATATTAACGACAAAAATATTTTTTTAGACTGATACCATTTCATAATAATACATTTACTGAAACAAAAAATTAAGTTTAAACGTGTAGGAAATTTGCTGCATGGTCCCTCCAACGTTTAAAGAAAAGTACATCATCCTCAGTATTACGTAGTAATAAAACAGTAAATAGTGCTTTTACTCACCCTGTTGCTTACTCCCCATACTCTGTATACGAGTCACTGGTTGATTGCTAGGGAGTGGTTGCATCTCCGAGATAGGAGCGGGCACATAAGACCAATAAAGTAGTACACAGTAGGTACAAATATATTAAATGACATTGATTCGCTAATAGTTTTTACTCGCATTTATAAACAAAGAATGGTCTCTACGGTATATAAATCGTAAAAATGGCCAAATGGACTAAGCCAGGCGTCGTCAGCGGAGTGCACGCTCGTGCTGCTTCCCTTACCCGCTAGCCCTCTAGTACATTTATGGGAGCGGACGGGTAAGCAATATTTCAGTGGCGGCTTTTCGTTCGTACCATAAATTACGTAAGTCAGTGGAATTCAATAGTACTAATAGTGTAATGAAGCACCCAATGTTCACATGCGTATTTAAGTAAGCATATTTTACATAGGTAATAAATAGCCTACTCACGATTCCCGTTTTTAATTTCAAACAATTTAAAAAAGTCACCTCTGAAATTGTGGAGTCGAATTAAAGGAAGAGACAAGCCACAAATCCTGATATTTCACTGGAATGTGAGGAAATAATTTCTCCGGACTAAATTCTATGGCAACATATTATTCTAATGGTAGGTAGCTGCTCAGGACAGAGTTCTTCGGCAGCGTCTGTTATACATTCTTCCAACAAATCACCATCTGTGAATGGTCGGAGTTTTCTTCTAAGACGCAGAGCAGTTTTGTAACTAACTCGAACACTGACATCATCTTCATGAACGTCTTCCTGTGAATAACACAAAGTACTAGAAAATCCTCAAGAACGCTAATGTGAGCAAGGCCGGCAGCATACTGCATGGAAATTCTTCCCGGTCAACCACGGACACGATATCGACCTGTAATGTCACCTGAAGTTTCGTCCACTAGCGGACAAGATCGCACATTTCATTCTTCGCATGTGTGAAGTCTGCTGTACACTCACTCATTCACGTGATTTGCTGTATGTCCAGCGCGGATAATATAATTTTATTGTTACATTGTATTTACAACCATTTTCCAATTGAATTAAAAATGGATAAACTTGTTATGTGCATGCAAGAACCCCCACTTTTTGTTTTACATTAAAAAAAATATATATCATTAGGAGAAATCTAATATATGAAGTACGGAAAGAAGTTCTGAAAGAAATTTATGTACTTAAACTTCTATTTATGTGATTTTCTTCTTTTAAACGCATAAAATAATCGATCATTGCTACGATTTTGTTGTCGGTTGCTATCAGGTCGCAATTGAGAATAGCAATGTATGGAAAACAAACTATGTACGTCGTGGTGAAACTCTGTTCGAAACTGTCGACAGTTCTAGAAAGACCCAAACAGTCTTGTCCAGTGTCAGACGGTCCAAGACGAAAATGTCTCGTCCAAGACACGATGTCCGATGCAGTATTCTGCGGGCCTAAGGAAACGTTCTCTAACTGCACATCAGTATCGGAATAATAATAATAATAATAATAATAATAATAATAATAATAATAATAATAATAATAATAATAATAATACCTGTCTTATATTGGTGTTTTTAACTGTTCTATGTGATAGAGTAATGTCCTGGCATGGCGCATGTGCTAGCCGAACTTCCGCGTGCTCTCAGTAGCTTCGTTTCCTTGGTTGAAGATGGACGCTCCTATTCCAGCTACCGCCGCGTGAAGTGCGATCAGTGATAAAGTTTTTGAATGCACAGGGCATAGCTCCACAAGGTCGTCTGTGATGATGGTTGGCCTCCCACTGCGCTCCTCGTCATGCACATTTTGGCGTCCTGCTGAAAATTGTCTACAGCAGCAACGCACCATCTGCTTCCTCATGACGTTAGGCCCATAGACCTGGCACAGCTGACGATAAATTTCAATCGGCGCTATGCGCTGTGCATTCAAAAACTTTATCACTGATCGCACTTCACACGTGGCTGGAGCTGGAATAGGTGCTTCCATCTTCAACCAGTGAAACGAAGCCACTGAGAGCACTCGGGAAGTTCCGCTAGCGCATGCGCCATGCCAGGACATTACTCTATCACGTACACGCAGTCGCTTCGCGCAACATATGGTTTGCTAGCTGAGAGACGAGTGGGACGCGCCTCGTACATTCCGTCACTCAGCAATGCTTGCCTTCAGGTCTAATCGTATAGGTCAGATACAAACTGTCTCTGCCGTGGAATGTGAGTGGGAAGTGAAGGGGTACTCTGTAGACTTCAGTTGAGGTAATAACACCCTAGATCATATATGTAACAGATAACTCCTCGCTACGTTAAAATCGGCAGCACTTTGAAGAGAACCACCGCCAGGATCGCCACCCGTCCGCCGTAAACGAACACGAGATGGCAGCACAGTCGCCAATGTAATTCAAATGGGTATATGACGTGACTCCTTATGTAACAACTAGATGGCAGCGCAGTAAACCTGACAAAAGTTGTTAACCTCAAAGCCTATAATCCCGACATATCAGTTACATATATGATCTAGGATAACACCCAGGCCAGCGTTAGTCATTTATAATTAGCAATGTCTTACGACTTCAACGAGTTGAATGCCTTCCTTATTTTCTTGTTCGTCTGAAGATGAAAGGATGAAAAGACGCAACCTTCGAAATGTTGTGAGTTTTTGTATGCTTTACCACTAACAGAACATGTCTAAGCTACATTCCTCCCGAATAATCTATTATTGCTTCCTCTTTCATTTAGAACGATACTTGACTTAAGGTAAGAAACAGGAAAAGATCATTCGCTGTGGTTCCAGTTGTAGTATAAAGTTATTACAACGGAATTAATATAGCTTAAATTAAACAAATTGACCAACCAAGATAAACTAACCCGCTATAGAATATGTGAAGAACGTAATTTATTTATTCCGTGCTAAAGGTGGTGGTGGTGGTGGTGGTTTATTATCCATTATACAGATACAGTGTTTGGACATGGAATAAAAATATAATAACAAGATTATACAGTAATATACTAATTGATAAGTCATAATTGAAGAGTCCACTGCAAGAATGGTGGATGTCACTTTCTTGTCGAAAATGAACCAAGATTGTCAATGCATAGCTTAAGACATAAAATGTACATAGAGAGTTATATGGCATTACCACTGATAGTCATTGTCCAGTAATGATCGGAAAATCACAGTTAAGCTTTGAGCGCTAAGCATTTCAAACTTTCAATTGCTTCTCCTGCAAAATGTATTCGAAATAACATCTATCATTCTTGCAGTGGACTCTTCAATTACAAACGAAATAGAATAGGCACAAATTAATAGCAAATTTCAAATTAAGTAGAATTAACAAGTTTAGTTGAATGTTTAAATTGGCAGTCTAAATAAAATTAACAAGAACTGTACCAATAAAGTTTCAAAGTAAATATAAAATCGCAAACTAACTAAAATTAACAATAATACAAATAAATTAGTAAAATAAATAGAGATCACAAGCTAATTAAATTGACAGCAGCGTAAAAGAATTCTGAATTAAATAGCAAATTAAAAGCTAACTGAATTTGGCATACATTACAAATGAATGTTTAATTACTTGTAAATGGCAAATTAAACCTAACTAACATTAACAATAGTTCACGGAACTAGTAACGGAGCAAAACAAACATAAATCGAGCCATATAGCAGAGCAAGAGGTAGGTTTACAGAGATAGGTAGTATGATAGAAACTTATGTGAAAACAATGTATCCTGAGTTTATAGTACCTACATTAGATGTCCGCTTGTACATCATTTCTGAAGAAGTATTCGTCCAACTTATAAAAATAATGGTTTACTAGGAAATTCTTCAGAGAGTTTCGAAAGGAATGTTCTGTTTTCAGAATGCAGATGATGGCCGGAAGCCGAATTACATATTTTGGAACATAAGCAAATGGGAGACGATCGGTGGCCGCTCGTGACTTTTTAAACGTATGTGCTACTATAATAATAGTAGTAGCAATAATAATAATAATAATAATAATAATAATAATAATAATAATAATAATAATTGAAGGATTCGTAACAAGCTGTTTTTTTACGGTGATGGGTTGTTAGCCCTTCGCCCAACCCCCAAGCTGGAGGACCACCTCTCATCGGTTGTCCGCGATTGCGAATCCAGAAATGCATATAGAGTGTTAGTTGGGAGGCCGGAGGGAAAAAGACCTTTAGGGAGACAGAGACGTAGATGGGAAAATAATATTAAAATGGATTTGAGGGAGGTGGGATATGATGATAGAGAATGGATTAATCTTGCTCAGGATACGGACCAATGGCGGGCTCATGTGAGAGCAGCAATGAACCTCCGGGTTCCTTAAAAGCCAGTAAGTAAGATAATAATAATAATAATAATAATTATTATTATTATTATTATTATTATTATAACACCACTCATCCTAATAACGAAAATTGAAGTTCATTCTCCTTCCTGTTTGCGAACTTGCCTATCACCTTAGTATTGAATCCTTCTATTTGTAGCAATAGAATTTTTTCTATATTTATTTAATTTGTATTTTATATTCTGAAGATTTAGAAGAAAATGATGTTTTTAATGAATTCATGTTAATAGTCCAACACAGACACTCACCTCGAAAAAGTAACAACATAACACTTACCAACACAAAATAATACAGCAAGCGAACAACCACTACGGTATGACTTTAGACACAGATTTGAAGGGGAAAAACACGTCTCCGTGTGGCCCGACCGCATGTTAGTGTCCCCAACCCTCTCATTCAAACAGTAGGCAGTCCGCAATTGAGTACAGCTCATATATTTACAAAAGTAAACATAATATATGTCTAATTTTATGTACTAGAAGAATTGAAAACGATGGCTAAAAACTACATTTCTAATAAAAAAAAATTAATGTTTCATATGTAAATATATTTTTAATAAATGAAGTTTTAGGTACTAAATACATAAGTTGGCTATTCTGTTCTGGCTACTCTTTGGTGAGCACAGAAGGGACAGCACTTTGAAGGGGTTTTCGATGGTTGCGGTGAAGTGAAAGGGTAACTGAAGCATTTCTTCATAGCGACATCTTTCCGGTGCTTAGCACATCTCGCACTACTGTGGAAGGTGAATGATGAAACGTGTCAAGGCGAACGATTCAAATGCTTTAACAATATAGATCAAAAACATACGGTAACTATTTAAATTAAACAAATATTTTTGAAGTTTTTAAAACAGAACATCTTTTTCTCTCTTACTTTTATTATGTGCTGTAGCACATCTTCACGTAAGGATCGGCCGCCCCTGGAGACGACTCAGAAAGGTTAGTAGTGTGTTACGTAGTTCTTGTTTCGAGTAACTTATCATAAGAATGATAATCGAAATTTTGCTTGAATAAATTTTTTTTGTTTGAAAGCATATTGGGCACATTCGAAGTTAATATGTACGGAACTGTTATAATCTTTTGTTCTTTGAATATAAGTTTGCAAGAGTCGCTAGGTTTAATTTTGAAAATGATCCTAATTATTAGTTTTTGTAGGACAAGAATTCTATCTATAAAGTATTGATCTGCTACACCCCAAGAGATTATATTGTATTTTATCCTGGAGCAGATATGGCTGTGATAAAAAGAGGTGCGGCATAAGAGTAATAATATAGCCTACTTTTCAAATCTAATGTTTGTTAAAGTAATTTCTCATAATAATCAGGACAAATCTGACTGAAGAATAGGTTACAGTACTTGAAGGTTGGCGATGGCGATGTTGATGCTGATCCTGATAATTTCCAATTACATTGCTGTACGCCAATTATTTTCTTATGGTTTACTAATGAAGACAGCACATAGATAAGCCTCATCTGTAAATTACATGCATATAAAGTCTATATTGCAATTTTCTCTCGCCTCTTAACACGGCATGTTACTTAAATGAAGTATCTATTTTTTCATGGTCACTATACAATTTATTCATGCATTATTCATTCTAATTAACTTCGATGAATGAGTAACGCATGAGTGAACAAAATATGAATAAAGTTCTTGATAAATAGTTATCCATTATAATTATATTATCCTTCAAACTCCAGATCTAATCCCTCATCCTTGAATTATTCCTTGTTTCAGTTTATGATGGTTTACGACACGTACCTACTGGTTAATATTATATAAGTATAAGTGAATATAGACTATACTACATTTTCAGAGGTTCTGCATGATTTTGATAGACGCCCATTTATCCTTTTATTAAGTGACAAATAAAAAAAGAAAACTTATGCGCAATAAAACTCTATCATCGTATTTAACGTCTAAAACTTTAAAGCATACAATAAAAAGTATTGGGTATATATATATATATATATATATATATATATATATATATATACACACACACACAGCGTGATTCACTAGCATTTACCTTTACAGAGCTCATTTCTAAAGACATTTTAAGAAAAAAAAAATGTCATATAAACATAGTTCCTATTCTCAATATTTTCAGAGTTACACTAATTTTGCAGTTGTTTGTAAAATACATTTTTTATTTAGTTTGAAGGTAAAAGAATAATACAAATAGAGAAAGAACAATTCAGAAGTATCATTTCTTTAATTGGCAAATATTATGAAGCTAAAATGTGCTGTGAACTCCTTAGTTGCTTCGTACAGCCATCTTTCTCTATTTTTAACAAAAAAATTACATTATTCTAACGCACTTACCACAACAATTATTACAAATCACACCCCTTCTACCGACTTAATTATTTGCAGTTCAATTTTGCATCCTAACTTACAGTCTTGGAAAGTTTACAACACATTTTAAAAAATGTCGCCGTCCGCTTGAGTACACTTGGCCGCACGCTTGTGAACGGCACTCGTCGCTCTACGTAACTGCATACGGCTATCTTTGATTTCCGTAGCGCTCGCGCTGGCTGCTGACTGCACGCTGATCAAGATCACGCGTTCACAGCAATGCGTTCCAATAACGAAACGGAACTCTGTAAATATTGAGAATAGGACCCATGTGTATATGACATTTTTTACTCAGAATGTCTTCAGAAATAAGCTCCGTAAAGGACGATAAATCCTCGTGAATCACTCTGTATTATATATATATATATATATATATATATATATATATATATATATATAAGTTATGTAACAGTCCAGATTGGAGAATATATTAATATACATTTAAAAAAAACTTATTATACTTTTCGTAATTAAGTTTATTGTGAATTGGAAAATTAGGCTGAAAGTCTACGTAGTTTGGCAACAATACGTACGAAAGCACACATGCACTCGGTCTGAACAGCTGAAAGTCTACGTAGTTTGGCAACAATACGTACGAAAGCACACATGCACTCGGTCTGAATAGCTGAGTTCCGTTTCGTTCCTTAATCATTCCAGTAGGGTTGTCAGACTTCCTAATGGTAGGTATTAACGATACCTGTTAATTTTTTTATTTAATTTGCAAGGAAACCGTCCATTTTATTGAAAAACTACAAAGGAATAAATCATTTCTTATCAATTTTTCTATTGATAGGAGTAAAAATCAGAATTGTACGGAAAGTACTTATTGAGTAAAACAGTGTTAACATTTAGGGGAATTTTTTTTAGAAAAATATCCTTTTGAGACTACAATAATAAGGTATTAGAATTTTTTGTTGCACTCTAGCCAAGGAATAAGCTGTTAAAATCTGCACAGTTATATTACATCCATTCTGTATACTCATCATTCACGCGTCTATATTTATATATAAATATTTATTTACATTTGAAGGGTTCAGAGCCATAGTGGGCCAAGCGCCATTTATTAAAAACGGAGAAAAGTAAGGGTTAAAGTTAACTGAATAACATAGTTTAATGAAGATTGATATTATCATTTAGTTTTAATGTGCATGCTTCATATTACTTGCTATGTGTTTCATTGAATTATGGTAATCACTTAATTTTAACCCTCGTTTTCTGGATTTTTAATATACGGCGCTTAGCCTACAATGGCTCTGAACCCTTCAGTCGCATGTGGACCCACCTGCCTACTTATCCATGCATCCACCCACCCACCCATGCAGCTATCCATCTAACTGCATCGTTATCAATCCATCCGTTTACTTATTCACTCATCCCGCATCTGCCTTCTGCTTTCTGCCTCCTGTCCACCTACCTGCGCGTGTATCAAATCCATCTACAGTATATTTATTTATACCTGCCTACATTTGTACGAAAATTTAGTCAGCAGTCCGAAGACTGGTTGGAACCTCATAAGTGACACAAATAAGGCATCACTGATGAGGCAACTAAGCCAGGAGATAATGGAGTAGGGCGGCCAGTTCCTTTCCCACTCCATTTCAAATATCTCTGACTAGTAAATACTGTAGTTCTCTAAACAGATTTGAGCATACAGTTGTGTCCATTCAATAAAATTATTATCTATATCTATCTATGTATACTACAGTATATCCACATTTATGATTACCTGCTAACCTGTCTGTCTATGTATCATTTCTTTCTTCTCCGTAGAAGGTTTTTTTTCTAAGCCAAGATTTCTTATATCTTTCTGAGAAGTAAAGAAATTCCAATGAAATATAACTACTTATAACAATTTTGAGCACTAATGAAATGTTGCCATATACTTTTCAACATCAACCCTTGAACTCATTTATGCCCACTGGGTTATTTTCGACCCACTCAAAAATTTTATAGTTTCATTTCCATTATTAAAGAAGAGAAGGCATATGTCACTGTTGATAGTGATTCGTCCGTCGAATGGGGACGTTAAGCCTCGCGGCCCCCTTGGTGCTATTCGACAGGAGTAGGCTACGTGCCGGCACCGGGTTTCCCCTTCTTCCTTCCTCACCTTCATCATCATCCTCACCTATTTCCTACATTACACTTACACGAACACTTAACATACACTCACCCTAACACACGACATAACTCTTCAAAGATACACATCATGCACAACGTGGCCCGCCGAAGAGGTGTGCAATTTGAAAATGGGTCACAGGCCTGCCATCTATCCGAAGTATGCGGAACCCGAATCACGCAAAGTGGAGTAGGCATTAGATACACACACACAGATCTTATTTCTTTTATTGTTGATGAGATTGTTATTTACACTACTGCGGATTATTTCTTTCTTACCGTACAATTTTCTCCTCAGATTAGGGTGACCAGATTCACATCGATAGGAAAGACGACACAAAACTTCAAAAAGGATGACATTGTTCGAAAAAAGAGGACAGAAAATATGTACGTAGATTTAGGCTTAGGCCTATATTATACTATAAGTTACGTCAATGTGTATTTTCTTACAAAATATTTACAGTACAGTAAAAATTTTGGCTTATATCGTACTTAAAAGTATGTTAATATTACAAAATAATTATGATAAAACTTGATAATAATGATTTTACAGTTAGATAAATAATATAATTATTAAAGAGGACAGAAAATATCTAGTTAGATTTAGGCTTAGGCCTATATTATACTTAAAATTATATTAATATCTATTTTGTTACAGTATACTTATGATGAAACTTAATAATATAAAATGATTTTACAGTTAACTATATATGAAAGCCAAGGGAACTATAATTATTATCAAATACATAAAAAGGCCGTACAAAAATGTGATTTTAATATTACTTTGTAAACAAAGAGAGTTATTATCGTTGGCAAAGAGTATATTCTGTCGATGCTGCTGCCACCTACAGGCAAATTACTTGAAAAAGGCGTCATATCAGGTAATTTCAAAATATCAGGCATACAAGTTATGAAAAGGAGGACATTTCTTGATTCTTTTAAATCCGCCCGGACCCCGGACAAAGGTCTAAAAAGGAGGACATATCCGGACAAAAGAGGACGTCTGGTCACCCTAACTTAGATGAGCATTTTTGTGGCTGACATAATTACACGTTGCATTTAGCCTACAGATGAATCCAAATAATCTAAGGATAGTAATAAACCATTACACATTTTTTTCAAATTAGTACACACATTTTGAGCTAAGGCATGTAAGACTGTATGTCCCTAGATTAGAAATAATTACATGGAGGATCGTTTACGACCCAGTGGGCACATTGATTGCCGTATTTCACTCTGTTCACATACATCTAAAATCTTATTTATTGTCTTTACTGTTTGGTCTGCCAGTGTAAATACGCACAAGATTTTGTATATTCTAGAAGGGAAGGGCTTACAGTAACTTGAGAAAATATTTTCATTATACCTACTTGTTCCAGCTGGTATTGCTGATGGTACTGGCCATGACTCATTGAAGATGGTAATAGCAACTCTGATCATTTATAGCGCAACCAACTAAATACAAGTGCTGATCTTGGCATCCAGGATAACGAAGATGCCGATCTGGGTGGCGCAAGCCGTAGAGGCACGCAATGACTCTACGGCTTAGTCCGAAGGGTTGTGGGTTCGAGTTCCGCCTCGGGCATGGGTGTTGTGTTTGTGTTATTTTAGGTAAAAGAAACAGAAAAACAGAAAACTGCAAAACAGCAATCTTTAGGAAAAATGGCCTCTGACCGGTAAAAAGAAAACAAAAAGATGGGGAACCTATTCGGTTTGGGTTATAGTTCAACAGCTAGGGTATTCATCAAGGTCATACTCAAAATACTAATAGTACTAAACTTGAGCTTAGAGAATCTATCATTTATTACTTTGTGAGCCAACAAACAGACATTCCCCAAATCAACTCTTCTCTCTATATCGGTACGACATTTTTTTTTACATCTGCTAAATTCGTCTGTGCCCTAGGAAATGACAACTTCAGTGCTATCGGTACTATAACGGAAAGTAAAACTGATAATTTCTAATCGACGATGTATGCAATGGAGGGGGGAAAGAACTAGCCATCCTACCCCATTATCTCATGGCCTAATTGCCTAATAAGTAGACAGTGGATGCGGGATGACTTATCGTTGAATGTAGGTGCACATTTACTATGTGCTACAATTTTTCATTCAGACTATTGGCTGAACAGGTTTTAGACGTAATACACGACGTCAACATGCTACTGTATCTCCGTACAGTCAGAATGAAAAGAAAAATGACGTACTGTAGCACAAACCTCATCATCATTGATGGAATTACTAGCGTTGCAGTGAACGACGATTTAATCTCGTAAGTTGTCGAAGCTGAATAGTCTTCGCCTATCCTGCAGGATAACACAACTACACACATTGCGTTGCAATGTTACTATGAACGGACCGGGGTCCCTTCGTTCTCTACGCTGCTGTACTCGCCAGGTACACAAAAGACGGACGTCGCGGCACGTGCCATATACTCTGATACGAAATAACTTCACTTTTCCTTAAGTCATCCCGCATACACTGTCTAGTAATGAGTGGTGCCTTGATGGTATCACTTGTGAGGTTCAGATCTGTCTTCGTTCAGTTGACTAAACAACAACAACAACAACTTCACATTGACGGCATCCAACAGATGAAGAATATGGTTCGCAGAGTTTATGAATGTCTCGTATGCAAAGAGAATAACATCGCTGCAGTCAAATGGAAAGACAATGCTATGGTCACAGTCTTATCCATTCAGAGTGCAGTTGCATCTTTTCGGAAGGCAAATATTTTCTTAAAAGAGAAAAAAAACGATAAAAATACTTCAGCCTAATATTATTTACAACTACAACCGAAATAGTGGAGTAGTAGACAATAGCATTTCAGATGAATTATAGAATTTTTCATCGATGCTATTTTCCATTCATCGGTGGGAAAATCTTGGGCAAGATGGACTCCTATGTTAAACATCTCCGGCTTTCTTTGATATTCGTTTGTCGTCCAACCTTAATATATTATGTTCTATCGAGTTGTGTTGCTAGTCATATACGTTTATACGTTGTATACTTATTTCCTAGTTCTTGACATAGATCCATTTTCTTTATTTTTTTCCATAGTCAAGCAACCTTTCACATTATCTTAATATATAATTTCCGCAGCCAGTATCCTACTTCTTTCCTTTGTCCCTGTTACCCAGGTTTTACTCCCATAAATCAAGGTGCGTACTGCTGAATTTTCGTACAATTTTAGTTTCATGTCTTGTCTCACCTGTCTTTCTAAACTTCTTTTGATAGTTTCATATACTTTGGAATTTTTATAGCTTTATTTTTATTTTCTTTTATTGGGTTATTTTACGACGCTGTATCAACATCTAGGTTATTTAGCGTCTGAATGAAATGAAGGTGATAATGCCGGTGAAATTAGTCCGGGGTCCAGCACCGAAAATTGCCCAGCATTACAGCTTTATATTGATGCCTTCACCTTATCCATAACTAATATCACAGCCTAAATGTTTAAAAAAATGTGAGACTTATTAAATTGGCGTGTTCTGTGAAACTATTTTAGAGCTTATTGGAAATTTCCCTCTGAATATCATAGCTTTGGTTTTCTGAATAGATATTTTGCAATTATATTTTTCGGAGGCTATCTGAAATGTGTCCTCCATTAATTATTGCAAATTATAATACAAATATAATAATTCTTATCGACTCTGGATCAAGTAAGTACATAGTTATCTAAATATCTAAAATCGGTGGAATTTGTTGTTGCGAAACGGTATTTTTGCGAAACAAAATCGGTGATTTATCTGACATTCACCTCACAGTTCGAGAAAATCTCGGGAAAATTCCAACAAATTAATTAGCTCAGACAAGATTCAAACTCACAAGCGAGCGCAGTGTTGAAGCACGCTCGCTAACGTCCAGGCTGATGACTAATCCTAATTGAAGGGTTTCAAATTAGACGTGACTCTCCATAATATCACAGAAATTAAGTTCTTATTTTAATCATCTTCATCGACCGTGTGGTAAATATGAATTACTATTTTATTAGTTGCTGAAGGCTGTAATTGTGAGATTGTTTGATAACATGTGAATTTAACCGTTCATATTTGAACAAAAATCTCGAATATTTCCGAAACTATTTCATGTTGATTAATCATGTCTGGTTTAAAATTCTTCAATTAAAATGTGATGTAATTTTATTTCTATACACAACGAACATTGAATGTTCGAAAACTAATACAGTTGACGTACTTCTGTTTTGCTGACCATATTATTTGGTATATTTGAATGTTCTTTGTGTTGAAGTTTTACTCTCCGTTAAGTATTAGAGAAGGGACTTAACTCTGCCACATTAAATAAAACCAGTATTATTATTATTATTATTATTATTATTATTATTATTATATTTTCTATGGACGACCTTGGTCTCTTCATGCTATCGGCTTCTTTCTGGCACATCTTTTAATATAATATTTCCGTTATTTATTCTAACCACGTGTCTTTCCGGGGTAATGCCAAGACAGATTTTGATTTTCAGCTTTAATTGCAAATAAATTTATTTAGGCGAATGAAAACCTCGAGTCATAGGCTATCCGTGAAGATTGTTTCTAAGATAAAATAGTAAACAAAGTCCAGTTCATTAACCTAGTACTGGCAACTTCCACCATTGTGAAAATATTAATTTTACGAACAACCAACCATGGTCTTCTAATTACTCGTAGTCTTACGTAGTAGGAAAAGAATTGCCAAGCAGTAGCGATAAAAATTGATAAATAAAAACGATAATATTTTAGCGATAGTACTTTTAATAGAAAAATGGGCATTTTCTGCGGACCTCTGGAAAAAGAGCTAAGGAAGAGACTAGTGAAGTGTTTTGTATGGAGTGTGGTATTGTATGGAAAGAAACATGGACATTACGACGAAGTGAAGAGAAGCGAATAGAAGCATTTGAAATGTGGATATGGAGAAGAATGGAAAGTGTGAAGTGGACAGAGAGAGTAATAAATGAAGCTGTGTTGGAAAGAATGATATTAAAACTGATCAAGAAGAGGAAAAGCATTTGGTTGGGTCACTGGTTGAGAAGAAATTGCCTACTGAAGGATGCACTGGAAGGAATGGTGAACGGGAGAAAAGTTCGGGGTAGAAGAAGATATCAGATCATAGACGACATTAAGATATATGGATCATATGAGGAAACGGAAAGGAAGGCAGAAATTAGGAAAGATTGGAGAAAGCTTGATTTGAAGTGAAAGAGCTGCAGAACACTAAAGGAATGAGTGAGTATTGAAATTCATTGGATTCTTACACTAGGCTTTATTGTGACCATTCATATAGGTACTGGAGTGAAATATTTCGGGTTAGACAGCTGTTGCTTAACCTAGTGAGTCGTAGAGTAGTTCCGTGAAATTATTTCAGTAAAGTATTTCTCTTGTCAAATTTATTTATTTATTTAAATTATTTATATATAATTTATGAGTTTATACCTAGTTAATCAAGAATTGCTGACTTTCGCCAAGACATGCTAGGCTTAGGATAAGTGATTCGATTATGTTACGAAGCGTTATTCAGGATTAAATTGGATGTGTCTTCTACACGTTTTAATGCAACATTTCCAAATAAATTCTCACATAAAGCAAACAACATTATTCTATGATAATTTCAATGAAGTATTACCAATTTCTTATATGCGACAAGAAGTATATCGTCGACAAAGTCAAAACGTCAATTGCGGCCCTTTCTTCTTATGTATAAGAAACAGGCACCAGATAGATGTCAGAATCGTCAGTCACACAGCATGGTGTGCACTCAATGGTAGATCTCTGACGTCTTGCCAATCCACTTGATGTATGTGGATATAAAGGGAATAATTGAGGCTGGGTCTGGTAGAGTTCTTGGATAACTCAGTTGGTAGAGCTTTGGCGCGGTCAGCCAAAAGACTCGGGTTCGATATCCGGCCCCAGAACAAATTTTCCCTCGAAATTATTTAAGCTTTAATGAGGTACGTCAGCTAATACAGTTAAATAGAAAAGTTAAATAGAAACACTAGCAATATTTTGGTTGTCCTTTCCTTCTTAATTTGTTTTTAGCACAACTGGCTGGTCAGAACGCAAATCCTATTATATGCCAAGGATATGTTGCTTTGCTGATTGGCATTTGTTTAGGAAGATGGGAAAGGAGATGACGATGGAAAACTGTTACAATTCTTGTACAAAGAAGGTAAATATCTCTGAGAATTCTGCCTCAACATAGCCTTCATACATCGTTAGAAATAAGTTCGGAGTAATATGGATTTTCCAATAAAACAGTATTCCCAGAATTAGCATTTCCTTATATTTCAAGAGGACGCCGAAGTCAAAGGATGCCCAAAATCTGGATGGAATGGTCAAGAGCGTAGTGGCATTTTTGCAACAGACTACAAGATCTGATCCTCAATAATTCGTGATCATGGTTATTCTCCTTCAAGAACTGGAGTCTTCAGCCGGTCTTGTCTTCTTTCTTTAAGGATATGAGTATATACGATATATTTTTATGTAGCTTAAATATCTGCAATGCTTTGGAAAAGTGACATAAGTCAGTTTCCACAAACCATTTTTGATAATTTATTGACGACTTACACTGGTTTATGTCTATTTGATTTTTTTCTGTATGAATTATTGTAATGGGAGAAATACTTATGTATTTTTTTCCAAGCGACCAGATGTTCCGTAAGTTGTCAATAAATTATAAAAAAGGTTTGTGAAAACTGGCTTATGTCACTTTTCCCAAGCACTGCAGATATGTTAGCTTATGGTCATTTATACACCCCTTAACGACTTGATATTTATAACTTCATTCCTATACAGCAGCTGGTTACACATTGATGCGAACACAAGGACAACGCCTACACAAAATGTATGGTACTGACCCGCTTTATATGTAGATAGAGATGATATCTATATTATGACAGAGCTCTTTTACTTTGAACGTTGTAAAATTAGAACATTTTTTTCTTCCTGTGGGGATCGTGTAGTCATATGTGGTACATTCTCCAGGTGAAGGACGTTCGATTCTTCCTATATTTAGATGGTCCGAATAACAATGACCTTTGGATTAACAAGGGGTATAGAATACAATAAACATGGTGGGAAATAATTTGCCCAATAGTCAAATGCTGAGGAAGGCTTCTCCTAACGAATTATGAGAATAATGCGACTTAATGGACAACCGCAGCCAGACTAACAACTCATTATGGCACACTTGATGTGAAAAAACTGTTTTAATCCCTTTAAATCCATATACATGGTTTTTATGGGTGTAAAACCGTGTTTACTAGGATTAATTGGATTTATTGAATGCAATCCAAATATCATATATGCCATCCATTTTGCATACGCATCTGGGCGTTTTACTTCTGTGTGCTAGGCGTAGTGATGTAAAAAAACTGTTTTAATCCGTTTAAATCCATATACATCGGTTTTTATGGGTTTAAAACCCTGTTTACTAGGATTAATTGGATTTACTGAATGCAATCCAAATATCATATATGGCATCCATTTAGCATACACATCTGGGCGTTTTACTTCTGTGTGCTAGGCTCTAGGGTTGTTGGTGTATGCTGCTGGTCGTTGGATGTCTATTTGTACACAAATCCATAATACAGCTGATGGATCAGTTCAGTGCGCGCTTGTAGTCCGTAACCAGTTGTGTCGTGATAAACTCGTGTACAAGCTCGTGAGTACAATGATACCTTGTTGAACCATTTGGAACCATTTTGAAACAGCAGTCTGTGGTGATAAGTCTTATGTTCTGGAAAGGCTTTATTTTCAATTGCTTCGGGAATATTAAATGTGCCACCTTCTTCGGCTGCATGCGAAAGAAACTGGTCCGCTGATGGCAACATTCATACAAAACTCAGAAATAGACTGTGTCCTGAAAGGTTGAAGAAACTTGTAATGATAAGATGGAATCTTAAGAGGTTAGGTACAGCTTACAGCATTAAAATTTTGGAAATATTCAACATTTTTTTCCTCCATTACCGTATCTTGTACAATAATGAAAATTAGTATGTATAAAACTCTGTCCTTCTCTTATATGAAAACATATTTTTACGATTTAAAAAAAATTATATATAGGCCTATTTTTTTTTTTTTTCAAAATTCAATTCACTGTGGAGTGATGAGGCGTTTCCCACATAACTAAAAAACTATCCAACATTCTGTGATGAAAATTTTTATGCATGTGTATGCATATCATATCTACAATATGACGCAAGATCACTTCTCTACCTTTGGTAGATTGTGTGATAAAAAATTAATTTATTTAAAAAAATGGTCAAATATAAGTATTTGCTTTTAACACAAAATAAAAAAAATATTTATCAAGGAATGTAATTGAAAGAGCATGATATTTTAAACATGAGTTTCACCAATAAAATAAAAGAGAGAGAACATGAAAAAGTTAACAAGTGTATGAGTTACGAGGGAAACGCTTCATCACTGCACAGTGAACAACCAACATTATGAATTTTGAAAAAAAAAAAATGTAATTAATTTTTTTAAATCGTAAAAATATTTTTTTCATGTAGCAGAAGGACACTGTTTTAAACATACCAATTTTCAATATTGTACAAGATACAGTAATGGAGGAGAAAAATGTTGAATATTTCAAAAAAATTTACTGCTGTAAGCTGTACCTACCCCTTACGTTCACTAGTTCTGAACGAGTGAATCCAGAGCCTACAATATCTAAGGAAGCAACTACTGAGGAAGATTAGTGTAGCAACAAGAAATGAGGAAGATATTTGTTTTCTAGTTTATAACTAACTATAGTGGTTTTCAAAATGACAAGAGAAAAGGTGTTTATTATTTTTAAGTTTTATTCCTCTTACTATTAGTGTTGCTATAAATATTACATTTGTAGCTTGTATTGTGAAGAAAATTTACTTTCAGTTTTTCTAGCTCAAAAATATATAATTTTGAAAAGACTAAAACTAAGAGTTACGTTGTTATTATTATTATTATTATTATTATTATTATTATTATTATTATTATTAACTGTTGTATTCTCATATTTGTGTCAAGAATAATTTAATTTTATAGTAAAACCAATTAATCCACTAAAACGTGATGAAAAACCATTTTAAACAGCATTTTGGTTTAAAACCAATTAAACCGATCCTGTTTAAAACTTACCGACATCACTAGGCACACTATTGTTCGAATAAAGAGGAACGTATGCCTGAAAGATTAGATATTGCGTAAGATAGCCATATGTTCATAAGAAATAAGACCAGTATTTCCGAAGTGTATAGAATCAAAATCGGGCTCCCTCGAAGAGTGTTACAGTCTTTCATACATTCTCAAGACGCCTTATAAAGAAAAAGAAGATTACAGCATTAATTTGTTTTTGAAATAATGTATTAAATCTTAAAACTAATCTTTTCATACCGTCTAGAAAAGAAATAATGAAAACACTTGATGTTCACAAGAACATTATAAATAATAATAATAATAATAATAATAATAATAATAATAATAATAATACTTACTTACAAATGGCTTTTAAGGAACCCGAAGGTTCATTGCCGCCCTCACATAAGCCCGCCAGCGGTCCCTATCCTGTGCAAGATTAATCCAGTCTCTATCATCATACCCCACCTTCCTCAGATCCATTTTAATATTATCCTCCCATCTACGTCTCGGCCTCCCTAAAGGTCTTTTTCCCTCCGGTCTCCCAACTAACACTCTATATGCATTTCTGGATTCGCCCATACGTGCTACATGCCCTGCCCATCTCAAACGTCTGGATTTAATGTTCCTAATTATGTCAGGTGAATAATACAATGCGTGCAGTTCTGTGTTGTGTAACTTTCTCCATTCTCCTGTAATTTCATCCCGCTTAGCCCCAAATATTTTCCTTAGCACCTTATTCTCAAACACCCTGAATCTATGTTCCTCTCTCAGAGTGAGAGTCCAAGTTTCACAACCATACAGAACAACCGGTAATATAACTGTTTCATAAATTCTAACTTTCAGATTTTTCGACAGCAGACTGGATGATTAGAGCTTCTCAACCGAATAATAACACGCATTTCCCATATTTATTCTGCGTTTAATTTCCTCCCGAGTGTCATTTATATTTGTTACTGTTGCTCCAAGATATTTGAATTTTTCCACCTCTTCGAAGGATAAATCTCCAATTTTTATATTTCCATTTCGTACAATATTCTGGTCACGAGACATAATCATATACTTTGTCTTTTCGGGATTTACTTCCAAACCGATCGCTCTACTTGCTTCAAGTAAAATTTCCGTGTTTTCCCTAATCGTTTGTGTATTTTCTCCTAACATATTCACGTCATCCGCATAGACAAGAAGCTGATGTAACCCGTTCAATTCCAAACCCTGCCTGTTATCCTGAACTTTCCTAATGGCATATTCTAGAGCGAAGTTAAAAAGTAAAGGTGATAGTGCATCTCCTTGCTTTAGCCCGCAGTGAATTGGAAAAGCATCAGATAGAAACTGACCTATACGGACTCTGCTGTACGTTTCACTGAGACACATTTTAATTAATCGAACTAGTTTCTTGGGAATACCAAATTCAATAAGAATATCATATAATACTTCCCTCTTAACCGAGTCATAAGCCTTTTTGAAATCTATGAATAACTGATGTACTGTACCCTTATACTCCTATTTTTTCTCCATTATCTGTCGAATACAAAAAATCTGATCAATAGTCGATCTATTACGCCGAAAACCGCACTGATGATCCCCAATAATTTCATCTACGTACGGAGTTAATCTTCTCAAAAGAATATTGGACAAAATTTTGTACGACGTCAACAAAAGTGATATTCCTCGAAAGTTACCACAGTTGGTTTTGTCCCCCTTTTTAAAAATAGGTACAATTATGGACTCCTTCCATTGTTCTGGTACAATTTCCTTTTCCCAAATAGCAAGTACAAGTTTATAAATTTCGCTATATAATGCACTCCCACCCACTTGTATTAATTCTGCTGGAATTTGATCGATACCTGGAGACTTGTACTTTTTCAGATTTTCTATCGCAATTTCGACTTCTGTAAGCGTGGGTCCGGGTATAAATGGCTCAGCAGTTTGTATTTCAATTTCGCCCGATCATTTCTATTTGGCCTATGTACATTTAGTAGTTGCGCAAAATAGTTTTTCCATCTGTTTAGGATTGATGGAGAGTCTGCAAGCAAGTCACCATTCTCATCCTTGATAACGTTTACCCTTGGCTGATATCCGTTCTTAAATTCCTTTATACCCTTATATAAATCTCGAATGTTTTTATTCTTACTATTTGTTTCTACCTCATTCAGTTTTTCCTTCAAGTAACCTCTCTTTTTATTCCTAAGTGTACGACTTGCTTCCCGTCTTTCATTGAAATAATTATCTCTCTTCTCCTCAACTGGATCCTGTAAGAATTTCAATTTTGCCTGTTTCCTTCTTTCTACTACCATGCAACAATCTTCATCAAACCACGGTTTCTTTTTCTTAGTTTCATAATAACCTATGATCTGCTCAGCTGCAATTTTGATACTATCTCTGATATTTTCCCACACGCTATTAACATCTAATTCTTTCTCAACTTCGTCGGAACTTTCTAAAGTGGCAAACCTATTCGAAATTTCGACCTGATAATTTTGCTTAGCTTCCTCGTCCTTTAATTTCAAAATATTGAATTTAGTAATATTAACTTGTTGCTCTACTCGCTTGGCTACTGATAATCTTTCTCTTAATTCTCCAATCACCAAATAATGGTCAGAATTACAGTCTGCACCCCTGAAAGTTCGAATATCTACTATACTAGTATGTCTCCGTTTATCTATCAAGATGTGATCTATTTGGTTGTGTGTCAATCCATCTGGAGAAGTCCAAGTATATTTATGAATATCCTTATGGGGGAATGTTGTACTTTTGACAATTAAATTTTTCGATGTGGCAAAGTTGACTAATCTAACTCCATTGTCACTACTAATTGCGTGTAGGCTCTCTTTTCCAATAGTTGGTCTAAAAATATCCTCCCGTCCTACTTTAGCATTGAAATCCCCCAATAAAATTTTCATGTGATATCTAGGGAACTGATCAAAAGTATGTTCCAATTCCTCATAGAAGCTATTCTTTATATGGTCGTCTTTCTCTTCTGTAGGGGCGTGAGCATTTATAACTATGATGTCGCACCATCTACCCTTAAGTACTAAATATGATAACCTGTCACTGATAAATTCGACCTTTTTTACTGCTGATTTTATTCTTTTATGAACAAAGAATCCTGTTCCTAATTGGTGATTATTGTTTCCTTCCCCATAATACAACAAGTAATCTCCTATTTGTGATATGCCATTCCCATCTAACCTAACCTCTTGTACTCCTACGAAGTCTATTCTATATCTAGCTAGTTCTTTTGCTACTAATGTTACCCCTCCTGTTCTATAAAGACTAGTTACGTTCCAAGTGCCAAATCGCAAATCCTTATTCCTTTGCTGTGGTCGTGCCAGAGAATCAGTCCTATTCCGAGGCTTATTATAGGGATACGTAACAAGCTGTGTTTTACGGTGATGGGTTGTTAGCCCTTCGCCCAACCCCCAAGCTGGAGGACCACCCCTTATCGGCTGTCCACGACTGCTTATTCAATATATTCGCAGCTACCCTCCATATCTGGAGGCTGTCTCCTCTATCCGCAACCTGAGGACGCGCCATGCCGTGGTGATAGGGACCCACAATACATGGGAATAATAATAATAATAATAATAATAATAATAATAATAATAATAATAATAATATAACTCGACTGGTATGGTCTGAAAACGCTCTATATACGCTGCAACATGTATGTTTAGTCAGCGTTCCGAAGACAGGTTGGAACATCAGAATAAGATATCGATCTTGAACGCAACTAAGCCGGTAGATAATGGGGTAGGATGGCCAGTTCCTTTCCCCTTGTATTGCATGCCCATTGCCGACTAGTAACACAGCTCACTATACAGACTTAAAATGTGTGCAATGATTATTCTTCCTTTGACACATATCGTCAAATGAGATGTGCTGTCTGATAATAGGTAAGTATATGACTCAGAACCTCAATCAACATGTATACCAACTTTTTTGTAGGTTTTGAAGTGTAATGAAAGTTGCTGAAAATTAAGTAAAATATTCAGACGAACTAGGCTATATGTCACTTTCTTAATGACATTTCACAACGAAACACATATTCTAAGGTATAAAACCCCCTTTCTTCATTAAAATGTGTCTGAAGGCTGTAAAAAATTTCATTCTTAATTATTTATCATAACCTAAAACTCTCGTTTTACGTAAGTAAGTAAATGAATAAATAAACAAAATAACATAGATGTAAATAACTTCTGGTCGTTTTAAACCTAAACCTTTTTCGCCTCTCTAAAGAGTGTTTTTATGTTTCCTCTGACTTCTTGAAATCCAGTAGCATTTGATCTGTTGGTTATTTAAAGACGCTGCCGTAATACTTGATGTCTTGGTCTACAGCTACCCAAAAGATTTTTCTGTCTCTAAGTCCAAGCAGTGTTCATGGAGTAACTTTGTTACTTTCTTACCCTAACGGCCTTAATAGCTTATTCCGGGATATTGCAATTAAATCAATCTTATTCAGTGTTGGTATAAACCTTCCGGATATATTTCTTTTTTCGAATTACTGTATTTTATGTAAGTTGATTTCAATAATTGACACTTAAAGTTTTCACAGTGTTCTATTTCAAATTGTGTTTATTGTACGGCAACTTTTTCTATCTCTACCCAGTTTTCTGCCTGTAAACTATGAATTTTGTGCTTCTAAATATCAATTTCAGATTTAATAATTTGTTGGACATGAAATATCATCTACTTACATTTGTAATCATTGTACGTTTTATAACTTCCTCTACTAAATTTAATTCAGTAATTTTCACTCCTAAATGTTTGATGTGTGACTTCCATATAATAAATTTTGTATTTTAATTCTTTTTTCTTCTGAATTAAAATTCAAGGTGATGTGCATAATTTTTGTTTTTCGTTCATCACTGTTCAAACGAAATTGTTTAGTTTCTTGATACGTGGGAGAAATTGTTCCGGGACCTTTGGCTGAGCGCGCCAATGCTCTACCGACTGAGCTACCCAGAAACTCTACCAGACCCAGGCTATACCTGAAAGTCAGATTTGTCTGACTTATCAAAGTTGGATTCTTTTAAGATTGTGTGAATCTTATACTCAACAAAGGGGCTGTGCGATAGGTTTCCTCTGAATACTTCAATTTCCTCTATCATCCTTATTACACTATTAATAATTCATCGTCATATTTCAGAGCGTCCGTCAGGAAACAGGTTTCGTCCAGCTAAATTTCGTCAGCCTTCCACTATTACAGATCGAAAGTGACTGCCGAAGAAATAGTGTGTACATTTCCCCTTGATCGAGCGTGGGAAGCTTTGTGTTGCGTAGTATGGATACATAACACAGTCTGAAGGGACGTCAAAGTTAGAGAATGAGAGTATTAGTAACATCTGACTTCCATTCAGTTCAGGTCGATTTAGTTCATGACAATGCAGTATACATTAGAAGAGCGAATCTTCATTTATGATATTATGTAGACTTGGATTACGAATAAATCATACAAAAGTATGCTAGGCCTATATATTTGCGGAAATATAGGTACTGGTATTCAATAATTATATCATCCAACATTTCAGAATTTAGCTTGAAAAAAAAATGAGAGAAACCGATTCAGTTTAAATAAGAAATGAAGCCGCATAAATTGCGATCTAACTAAAGAGAAATTCGATTACATAGGCCAGTGATGTCAAAGCAAGCGCATTTTTCTGACCTTGACGTCGTGCGCGGGCATTAAGCGCTAGGTATGCTGAGAGGAATAAGCAGCCTGTTGGATTAAGAAAACTGTTGTGCACAAACTTCAAACGGAACGTGAAATTTTATGTCGTTATTTTTATATGGCTTCTTTCTGTTTGTTATTTTCTATATTGTCTGTAAAACAAAAGTACTAACACCTATTTCTTAGCCTAATATTGCAGTTTTTAAACGTTAATAACATAATAAAGAGTAAAGAAGGAATATTCACACTACAACTATACTGTACTAAGTGAATTAAACACACCATTCATAAAGAAAGTGTTATCCCAAAGAAAGACACTGAATATGACATGATAAGTTGAAATTGATGTTAATGGTATCTTTAGCCATATAAAAGTAATCAAAACAATATTATAGTACAAAGCAAAGTTGTCTAGATATATGTTTTAACTGTAACTAATATTACATAATAAAACTCTTATCGCATTATGCTTTTAGGTGATATTGGTGCGCAACTGTCTGTTATCAGAATATTAAATTATCTCGAAATCTGCTGAAGCTATAGAGCTGACGTTTTACCAACACATAGGTACATATCGTTTGTTTGTGATGTAACAGTATTTGCTTTGTTAATAAATTTCCTTACAAACATTTTCCATGCGAATATTTTCAAAAATTTAATACACTATCTTCAGTAATACGTATTTACGATATATTAGATTTACGGAAACATTGTTTTAGTACCTATAAAGCTACTAAACAAACATATCTGAAAATTTTAACTTTTCTGTAAAAAAGATGAGAAAATATTCCTTTTGAATAGAAAAACAAACTTGTGAAAAATGAATATTAAAATTAAAACTTACATTCTTATAACGCACTTATACTTCTCAGACAAATCTAAAAACTAACATGGATACAGTTTTAATAAGTTCTCTTCCCTTTATCCATTGAATCAATGCTGGCCATCCCTGTATATAGCTCGACCAAGCGGCATATACTACCTCTTTCGTCTGTCTCTTTCCTTTCTGCTGTAAAGCGCTCAGGCTCTCCTGGGCTCTAAAGCGCGCGCTTGCTCCTATGGGAATCAGTTGACATCACTGACATAGGCTATCGGCTAGAATCTACAGGTAGGTGTATTCAAGACATCAGCTTGGAAAGCAACAAAATTGTTAAAAAGAAAGTCCTAATGGACAGCAGTTGTTCATAAATTGAATGAATCGGACTATGTGCCTAGGGTTCAATTCTATCCATAGAGAGGAAATCCTGTGTGTGTTTAGAAATCTTTTGGAAATGTGCATTAGAGAGAATGATCGCCTGTTCCTGCTCCTATTATAAATTAAGCCGTAATATGTGTAATTCGCGACATTTTATTGCCGAAATCTGACACGCTCAATCACCGCTAAGCGGGCTGCTACTTGCCCGTGTCATCTTTCGAAGGGCGTCGTACTATGCGAAACCTGTTTCTAGGCGTACACTCATTATTATCACATAAATTCTTTTTCTCATCATCAGCATCATCATGGTGAGGGATCTAGGCGCATTTATGGAACTGTTTCTCACTCAAGGAAGCTGGAATTAAAGGAAGGCAAATTCTGTGACAATCAGTACGTTAATAAAACGGATACCGAGAGGATTTTCTGCGGCTACGCCGACTTATCTGTCATTTCTCATTCAGCCCTTCCCGCATGATCAATATACTATCATTTTATTGTTTCAGAATAATTTATCTTGTAATTTCTGACGCAAAATAAAAGAATATAGCTACAGTTTCTTGTACGGTACTTATATACTAGTATTTGCAAGTTTTTGTAACGAAAGTGCATATGCATGTTCCCACTGCAAAGGCTCGGGTTTAGGGTACAATGTATTCGCATCCTTAGCATGTATAGTCTCTTATAATTTCACAATTTTTATTAACAAGGGAAATACAATGAGAACAAGAAGAAAGCAAGGAAAACAAGGAAAGATAAGAAAAACAAGGAAAGACGAGGAGAAAAAGTGGAATACATGGAGAACAAGGGAACGACAAGAAGAACAAAAGGAATGTAAGGAGAGTAAGAAAAAGACAAAGTGAAAAGGGGGAAGGAAGAAAAATAAGTGGAATACAAGGTGAAGACGTAGGCCTACTCATAGTTACATAAAGATATGCAGCATAGTAATAAAGTATATTTCTTTACTTGGTTATTTAACGATGTTGTATCAAGCGTCTATGGAATTAATAATAATGAGATAGTATTTGGACAGATGATTCCTAAAATTCGTCATGACTTACTTGAAATTCTTACAGTTGGGGAAACCTCGGAAAACCCAGTCAGGTAATCAGCCTAGCGGGAATCGAACCCACTCCCTAACGCAGCTGAGGATCAATATGTAAACGCATACGTGTTCAAAGATATTCCTTTCAAGGGACGAATATTAAGCATAGTACGAATGGAAAAATACCTTGCCATTTTGTTACTTTGCTCTTAGATTTTCAAAAAGTAATACAATTATTTTACATGATAATTCTTGATCCTATTGCCTTTAAACATATTTTGAAGTACTCATTACATTAGAGTTCTCAGTTTCAACAAAATATTTTACGTTATGTTTCTTCTACATTAATTTTATAGTTTAACAGTAATTTAATACTGTAATAATGAATCAATTTTAAGTAATACAGTAGAACCTCTATTATCCGTCGTAATGAAGGGGTTGGACTGAACAGTTAATCGAAAAATCGGATAATCCGTACCATAAAAGATGTTTATGCTCGACTATGCCGAAATATAGTAATTATACACCTGGTAGTAGCCCTTTAATGCACCTCATTAAAGTACACCTATTCATTTTAGTTCAGTTGTTCAGCCAACGAGAAATCACGATTGTACCATTATGAAACCGCAAGTATCGATTATTCTCGGATATGCAATTCAAAGACAATTAGCGAAACGTCACGGAGGCTGGAAATCAAATACTGTCGCAGAAAGTTATGTTCTGTTACTATAATAATTAGCGTTAATTGTAAATAATATTCAAATAAATTCAATTTGTCATCTCGTTTTTCAATTCTAAATCAATTTCCAGGTTATATCAATATGAAACTTGCCTATAATGGTAATTAAGACGCTCGTATGAAAATTATGAAACTCGCTTGCGCTCGTTTTATAAACAAACATACTCGCTTCTTAATTACTACCATTATAGGCTCGTTGCATAATGTACTATTATAACTTAAGTTCATAATACACAATTTCGTAATTTCCTTCGTGGTCTTGTGTTTAACGTGCTATGTAGTGGATCAGGAGTTCATTAAAAGTTCGGTTGTCAACGACGGGTTCTTAATGATCAAGGGTTGATGACTGATGGTTGCGGAAAGATAGGAATACCTTGAAGTCTCATGTTGTAGGTTTACATACTACATACACTTTATTCTTTTTTTTTTTAATCGCGTACAGTTGTAACGCCAATCTCTTACTCTCAAGCAGCATTAACCACAGTTTCTTCTTTCCCAGACCTCTAAATTATTTGTAGTTTTTTAAAATAAATAAACGCAATTTGTTTTCTTTTGACAACTATGGAAGACATTTTCTATATAAGTTATACAGTACGGTCACTCGAATAGTAAGGATAAGGACTGAATTGTACACGGGTTTGTGGAAATTCTTGTGCTAAATTCTTTAGAAGCAAGTAGTGATTATTTTACAAGTAATTATTTTTGTTGCCGATAGATACAGTAAGCATTTCTACTACATTGTTTGTAGTAAGAGTAAAATCTTGTAATAACCTTCTATAATAATAATAATAATAATAATAATAATAATAATAATGATTTATTTAACCTGGCAGAGTTAAGGCCATACGGCCTTCTCTAACACTCAACCAGGAGTAAAGACTGCGTTACAAAAACACTACAAATTTACAAATTACACTACAATTTTACGCACAAAATTGTATAAGATAATAATAATAATAAAAAATAAACAACAAATAAGAACAAATCGGACATAATATATAACATACAGAAAGAAAGAAAAAAGCATAATAATATGTGAACAGCAGGTCAAAATAAATGAGGCATACAAAAAAAAGACAATTATTCATAATAATACTAATAATAATAATAATAATAATAATAATAATAAAATAAGAATAGTAATAATGATGATAATAATAATAATAATAATAATAATAATAATAATAATAGTAGTAATAAAA
The DNA here is from genome assembly GCF_040183065.1 of Periplaneta americana. Lineage (NCBI taxonomy): Eukaryota > Metazoa > Arthropoda > Insecta > Blattodea > Blattidae > Periplaneta > Periplaneta americana. Next base: position 125,102,376 of record NC_091131.1, read on the forward strand.
TAGTGCAGTACAAAGTATACAGTGAATACAAACTATGTAGAAACATAGTACCACATATATTTTTCTGCAGCAGGAAATAGGAGCTAGAAAAAAGTCGAATAATCCGACAATCGGTTAATAGGGTGACGGATAATCGGGGTTCTACTGTAGTTGTTTTGCAACACTATTACCGAAATGTTGATACGTGCTTCACCCTAAGGCCTGAGCAGCTTATCACGGGACTTAAGAAGTAAGGTCAGTCACCTAGTGAAACACGTCTGATACATACAGTACATTGAATACATAAGCGCCTTCACTGCTATGGAAAAGGTGTGTTTCCATGTGTTGGCAAGTGCTACTGAATTTACTGCATTGTTGCAATTATTTATAGAAACAAAATACATTTCCCACTAAATAAAAGGAAATGACGCAAACAGCAAAATTGAATTATGTTCCCATTATATTGAGGATTTACTCTGTGAAGTTACTATCATTTTAACTCTGTATGTTATTAAGGAAAATAGAATGTCACTTATTTTACAGCCAATTGAATAAACAGACTCCCCAGACAACTTATCGTGGTTGGTCGATCGGTGTCAGTTTGGGTCATTTTGGGTCTGTTTGTTCCGGCCTGGCTTACTTGGTTCATACTAGATGTGGTCAACTAATTGTGAGACCATTCTGGAATTCTGCTAGTCTTGCATAATATTGAATTAGCTTACATTTTTTAGACGATGTGCCCATGAGGCAAAAATCACTACCGCGGTGATGTAATGATAACTCATGATAAGGACTAGCACAATTTAATTTTGACGTACCTATATCTGAGAAAAGAAAGATAAATTTTGTCTGGAGACTTTTAATGAGGGACTAGGATTTTCGGATTTACTTCTCATAGCTATCTCAACTTAATTATAATTCTTTACATATTGAATTACATAAGCTCATAAATTAAGTTATTATTTTTCTTATAGGTTTTATCTTAATTTAAATAAACATGTACTAGTCGTTAAAAGTTAACTGAAGAATATTTCGGAATATGTATGAGAAGACTTTCGTGTGTTATATTTAACGTACCTTGTTTACATGTTTCGACCTATTTATGGGTCATCTTCAGAACTGGTCGTTGTTGGTCTTGGCGCCTCTTGTTTCCTGTGAGGGTGCGTTCGTAGTGTAGAGTCAAAGAGTGTATGTGTTTTTAAATTGAGTTGTGTGTTGAGAATATCGTTGGGATGTGTTTTCGTGTGTCTGTATATTTCATATTGTTCTAATGTGTTGAGTTTCTGGCTTTTTGGTTGGATGTGCAGTATTTCCATGTCTGTGTTGATGTCTCTGTAGGTGTGGTTGGCATTTGTGATGTGTTCTGCATATGTGGAGGTGTTTTGTAATTTTTTATGGCTGTGATGTGTTCTTTGTAACGTGTTTGAAATGATCTGCCTGTCTGTCCTATGTAGAAGTTGTTGCAGGTGTTACATTTGAGTTTGTATACGCCTGTGTGGTTGTATTTGTTTGTTTGTGTTGTTTGTGTGTTGAGATGTTTTTGTTCTCAACACACAACTTAATTTCAAAATACATACACTCTTTGACTGTACACTACGAACACACCCTCACAGGAAACAAGAGACGCCAAGACCAACAACGACCAGTTCTGAAGATGACCCATAAATAGGTCGAAACATGTAAACAAGGTACGTTAAAATTTAACACTCGAAAGTCTTATCGTACATATTCCGAAGTGATACAATGTTAAAAGATGTCTAATCAAGATGTATGAAGAATATTACTGGAGAATCTTTTAAGTGTATTGTAAATATTCATAATTTAAATATGTATGTAACTATTGTATTGATTGAGGCTGGTTGAGTGAAAGAGAAGGCTTTATGGCCTTAAATCTGACAGCGAAAATAAAACATTCTATTCTATTTTCTTCGAAAGAAACCCATACTAGGAAATTTAATACCCCTCTTCCAGATGTTGACCCATTAACTTCTGTCGCGGTAACCACTCGTCCAGCTATAGGTTATGAAATTATGAATATGCAGTAGTTCTTTGTAATAACTACATTTCTCTCCCTCGCTATTTTATAGAACGATACAAAGTGATATACTGCATTGTATGGCAAAGAATTATATAACATGAGAAGGTTCAGGAAGCGTTAGTGTTGAAGACGTATCGCGCATGCTCCGTGCTACCGTAAAACGACATCGTCTGCCAGTGCCGCCGTTGCTGCAACCAGTCTGTTTACATCCCGGCTTTTTACACTCCTCGCACTCCCACCTGCTCCGTGCCACACATCAATGCCAACACCCACAAAACCCGACCTGCGACGCCTGCACAATGTTACCAAAATGCAAGGGTCCCGCTTCTCAATTGAAATACAATATGTTTCCATCCTTCTTTCTATATTATTCTTTTGCTTTATCACATACTTCAACTCATAATTAATATTATCAAGGATGCGGGAATCTTCTTATTGATTCATATTTAAGTATAGCCTAAATCTCAACATAAAGAAGGATAACTAAATAAAATATTTTAAACATTATAGTATAGCTATATAGTAACATTACTGCTGCTTCTACTATTATTACTTGTGCAACTACCACTACTACTACTAAGCTATTCTACTACTACTATTACTACTACTACTACTATTGACTTTACTTCTGTTATTTGGCTACTATTACTTCTACTATTACTACTTCTATTACTTCTATTTCTAGTACTAGGACTAGGTTACTACTACTTCTGCTTCTATTATTACTTCTCCTTCTCATACTATGCTATTAGTAAGCCTACTACTACTTCTACTATTACTTCTATTATTAGGTACTGTTACTTCTACTTCTATTGTTACTTCTATTTCTACGACTATGTTATTAGTACTACTACTTCTACTATTAGGCTACTATTCTACTATTGTTACTTCTACTTCTAGTACTAGGCTACTATTACTTCTACTTCTATTATTACTTCTACTTCTACTACTATGCTATTAGTACTACTACTTCTATTATTACTTCTATTACTTCTACGTCTAGTATTAGGCTACTATTACTTCTGTTTCTATTATTACTTCTACTTTTACTACTATGCTATTAGCACTACTACTTCTACTATTACTTCTATTAGTCTACTATTACTTCTACTCTTGTTACTTCTACTTCTAGTACTAGACTACAATTATTTCTACGTCTATTATTACTTCTACTTCTACTACTATGCTATTATTACTACTACTTCTACTATTAGGCTACTCTTACTTCTACTACTACTTCTATTATAACTTCCACTATTAGCCTACTATTACTTCTACTACTACTACTACTACTACTACTACTACTACTACTACTACTTCTACAACTAGGCTACTATTACTTCTGCTGCTTCTACTGTTGTTACTTCTAATTCTACTGCTAGGCTGCTATTACTTCTATTACTGCCACTTCTACTATTATTACTTCTACTTCTACTACTAGCTATTACTTTTATTAGTACTACAATTATTACTTCTACTTCTTGATAGTCCACAGAGCTAATGGCTTCAAAGATGGGTACCTGGTTTTATTCAAGTGCATTAGTGCAAAAATTAATATGGATGCATAAAATTTCACTTTGACTCCAATCTCCCCACTATAAAAAATTATAGGCTACTATCACTTCTACTTACTTACTTACTGGCTTTTAAGGAACCCGGAGGTTCATTGCCGCCCTCACATAAGCCTGCCATTGGTCCCTATCCTGAGCAAGATCAATCCAGTCTCCACCATCATATCCCACCTCACTCAAATCCTTTTTAATATTATCTTTCCATCTATGTCTCGGCCTCCCCAAAGGTCTTTTTCCCTCCGGCCTCCCAACTAACACTCTATATGCATTTCTGGATTCGCCCATACGTGCTACATGTCCTGCCCATCTCAAACGTCTGGATTTTATGTTCCTAATTATGTCAGGTGAAGAATACAATGCGTGCAGCTTTACGTTGTGTAACGTTCTCCATTCTCCCGTAACTTCATCCCTCTTAGCCCCAAATATTTTCCTAAGAACCTTATTCTCAAATACCCTTAATCTCTGTTCCTCTCTCAAAGTGAGAGTCCAAGTTTCACAACCATACAGAACAACCGGTAATATAACTGTTTTATAAATTCTAACTTTCAGATTTTTTGACAGAAGACAGATGACAAAAGCTTCTCAACCGAATAATAACACGCATTTCCCATATTTATTCTGCGTTTAATTTCCTCCCGAGTGTCATTTATATTTGTTACTGTTGCTCCAAGATATTTGAATTTTTCCACCGCTTCGAAAGATAAATCTCCAATTTTTATAGTTCCATTTCGGACAATATTCTGGTCACGAGACATAATCATTTACTTAGTCTTTTCGGGATTTACTTCCAACCCTATCTCTTTACTTGCTTCAACTAGAATTTCGGCGTTTTCCCTAATTGTTTGTGGATTTTCTCCTACCATATTCACGTCATCCGCATAGACAAGAAGCTGATGTAACCCATTCAACTCCAAACCCTGTCTATTATCCTGAACTTTCCTAATGGTATATTCTAGAGCGAACTTAAAAAGTAAAGGTGATAGTGCATCTCCCTGCTTTAGCCCGCAGTGAATTGGAAGAACATCAGCTAGAAACTAGCCTATACGCACTCTGCTGTAAGTTTCACTAAGACACATTTTAATTAATCGAACTAGTTTCTTGGGAATACCAAATTCAATAAGAATATTATATAAAACTTCTCTCTTAACCGAGTCATACGCCTTTTTGAAATCTATGAATAACTGATGTACTGTACCCTTATACTCCCATTTTTTCTCCAATATCTGTCGAATACAAAAAATCTGATCAATAGTCGATCTATTACGCCTAAAACCACACTGATGATCGCCAATAATTTCATCTACATATGGAGTTAATCTTCTCAAAAGGATATTGGTTAAAATTTTGTACGACGTCAACAAAAGTGATATTTCTCGAAAGTTACTACAGTTAGTCTTGTCCCCCTTCTTAAAAATAGGTACGATTATGGACTCCTTCCATTGTTCTGGTACAATTTCCTTTTCCCAAATTGCAAGTACAAGTTTATAAATTTCGCTAGATAATGCCCTTCCACCCTCTTGTATTAATTCTGCTGGAATTTGATCAATACCTGGAGACTTGTACTTTTTCAGATTTTTTATCGCAATTTCGACTTCAGAAAGTGTGGGTTCCGGTATGAATGGCTCAGCAGTTCGTATTTGAATTTCGTCCTGATCATTTCTATTTGGCTTATGTATATTTAGTAGTTACCCAAAATAGCTATCACTTTTACTACGACTATTATTACTGCTACTTCTATTACTAGGCTATTATTACTTCTGTTACTTCCACAACTACTAAGGCCTACTTCTACTATGTCGGTTTCTACTACCCCTCATTCTACAACTACTAACTATTACTTCTACAACCATTACTGCTACTATTCAAATAATTTTACTTCAACTACTAGGTCTACTACTACTATTACTACTACTACTACTACTACTACTATTACTATTACCTTTACTACTACTACTACCACCACCACCACGTTCACTGACACTTCAACTTTTATGTCTACTTCAGCTACTACTACCACCATCACCACCACCACTACTACTACTACTACTACTACTACTACTACTACTACTACTACTACTACTACTACCTTGCGATGACTGAATGGCAAGACCTTCAGCCTGTCACGCAGGCCCGGACGGGTTCGAGTCACGCTCACGTCTGGAATTTATCATTGAAAAATCCTAGTGGTACTTGTGGCAGACAAGGTCGCAGTTGGAGTTTTTCTCGGGGTTCACTCGTTTTCCCTTATTAGACACCTACATCATTCCGTCAACATTTCTCCATTTCTTTAGCATTCCATAGCAGTCCCCGAACGCCGAACGCTGGCTGGCGACGCTCAGAGGGGGCTAGTCTAGGGACGAGTGGAGTTGCTTGCTTGAAACCTGGGTATACGCAGCGAACCTTAGTGTGGATTTCGGAATGCGCCTCTTTTGAGGGTTAGCGCAATAGATCGTAAAATGTCGTAGAGCTGGGTCGGGTCGCTGTGCCTCCTTTACTACTACTACTACTACTACTACTACTACTACTTATACTACACTTCTACTAGCACAAATACTTCTGCTTCTACTAACACTAATTGTATTGCCATTTGTACTTTTTCATCAATCAATTTATTTTATGCTCAAGTGATTATTCAGATATAAAGCCTAAATTACGCAATAGAAGATATTGGTATGTCCTTGTGCTGGTTGGGAAGACCGAATACTTTTCATAGGGAAGAGATCATGAGGGAATGATAGAGAATTGGTAGAATAATAGCTGGGATAACGAGAGCGTTTCCGAGAAATATTTTCCCCAACATTACCTTCAACCCCCATGATTTCCAATTAGGTTCGACTCCATTTGAATCCAGATGTTCTGATTGAAAACCCAATTCTATATTATTAATTATTATTATTATTATTATTATTATTATTATTATTATTATTATTGTTTTTATACACGCTTTAACATCTATAGTCATATCACACGTTAGGATCTGTGGGTTTACCAATAGGCCGTTGTTATTATTGTTGAGTTCCTGTTCTGTTATGTGTTGTAGATGGCTTATGTTCATGTGACTGATTTCAGATTTTGATTAATGTTTATGATATTGGTGACTGAGGCGGTGATGAATTATTATTATTATTATTATTATTATTATTATTATTATTATTATTAATATAGAGAAGTCATATGGAATCCACATCCGAAAAATTACTTGCACTAGAAATAAATTAAGAGAAATATAATAATACTAATACTAATAATAATAATAATAATAATAATAATAATAATCCAAGCTAAGTGTAAATATGTACATTAGCTGATACTACTGAACATCCGAGCATTCGGTTGTGCTGGTTGTAATACTGTACGATTTGGAAGAAAAGTTTTACATATCTCTTACTTTCTTTTCCTGGTTTATACTTAAGAGTTTATTCATTTACACGAAACGTAATATTGTGTGCCTCCCTTGACAACAATAGAATATCCTATAAGATCTTTCACGAGATCCAGTCTTTTCTTTGTGTACTTTATTACAGTTGTAACTTTCTGCTCTCGCTAAGCAATTTAATCCCATTAAAAGTAAACGCGAAGTAATATAAACCTAATTACGAGTATTACAACATTTTGTACTTATTATTTAAAGAAAATATGCTGAGACATACTAACTTACCAGTTTTACCTTCACTTTCATATTAAGAAATCAATACAGGAAAAATAATGAAGAAAACATACATTAAGGAAACTTCTAATACTAACATTTCGTAAATTGCACGAGTTTCAATAGTAATGAAGGCCCGATGATACTCAAGCCCCTACAGTACCGGCTGCGCAGAACGAGGAAACCGGGATAAATTAAACACTGCGCTTGCCGCCATATTTGTAGAAAGCAGAGACAAAATTAGCAGTATGTAAATAACGTAATTTAAAGATATGATGATCAAAAATCGACAAATTATGGCTATTTTCGACGCTTAACGTAGAATTAGGGCGAAATAAACATATCAAATTCTCCTTGATGCTATATATCATTAAGAAAAGAATATTTCCAGGTAAAAATGACCGTGAACCGACAACTATGTATGTATGTATGTATGTATGTATGTATGTATGTATGTATGTATGTATGTATGTATGTATGTATGTATGTATATGTATGTATGTACGTATGTAATGTTTAACCACTTCACTTTATCTGATCTGGGTCCCGCATATTGCGAATAGATGGCCCATTTTCTAGTTGCACACCACTTCGGTGGGCCACCCTGTACATGATGTATATCTGTGGAGAGTTACAGTATGTCGTGTGTTAGGGTGAGTGTATGTGTAAGGGTTCGTGTAAGTGTATTGAATGGAATGAGTGATGATGATGATGATGATGATGATGATGATGATGAAGATGTAGAAGGGAGAAGGAGAAACTCGGTGCCGACACATAGCCTACTCCTGTCGAATAGCACCAAGGGTGCCGCCAGGCTTAACGTCTCCGAATCACTATCAACAGTGATATATGCTTTCATTCCATGTGCATTGCGTAGAGATTTGGGATTTAACCCATGGAATCGGAAATCATATTAACGTGCATTACTTTTATATCACAATACATAAATATATTATTACTGTAGGCCTATTATTAGGTTTTAGAGAATAGAAAATTATGTTAAAGTACATAATCGGTACATTCAGAGCATAGGACACAAATAATCTGTAAAATTATGAAATTCAAAGGTACCCAATTAACATTGCATTTATAAGTTATTTCTCAGTTAATACAAGTAGGCCCTAATGCTATTAATTACAAACAAAAAAGTCTAATGTATTGCAAATAATAGATACAATGAAGACCTAAAAACCAAACTTAATCACGTTATGCAAAAACAAGCATGATACTCTCGTGTATAGAGCAGTCCACACTGAAGTTGATAAACAATGATGAACAATTTTGATTAACAGTGTTGATAAACAATGTTCATTAATTCTGTTAACAAACTACTTTAATATTCTGTCCACATCACAAACACATGTTAAATTATTTAAAATATGGATGGTGAAGAAAAAGAAAATACTGCCCGTGTCTCACGTCCTGAACCGAGAGTTCCCTAGTACTTATAACCACGCCTCTTAGGTCTGCTCGGAACGTCACGGGAGGTGCAACGTGGCGGCACGGCAGCATATTACATGTTCTGAAAACATTATCCTACGCCATCGCAGGGATCTTTACTGGTTATAATACTGGATACTCTAATCGTGGTTACCACTATCGCTATTATCTCTGATGGCGATTTCCTAAAATGTAAGTACACACTACGCCACTCTTCGTTCAGTTTGGACAACTGCTGAATTACCATAGAGCAGCATTTCTCAAAGTATGTTCTGGGGTTCCGTGAGCCTTATATGATTTTACTTGGTTATTTAACGACATTGTATCAACTACTAGGTTATTTTGCATCGATGGGATTGATGATAGCGAAATGGTATTTGGCGAGATGAAGTCGGGGATTCGCCAAAGATTACCTGACATTCGCCTTACGGTTGGGGAAAACCTCGAGGAAAAACCAACCAGGTAATCAGCCCAAGCGGGAATCGGACCCGCGCGCGAGTGCAACTCTGGTTCGATAGGCAAACGCCTTAGCCGACTGGACTCCTCCGGTGGCTATTTTATACTTAATGGATATTATAAAAATATATAAATGTTACGGAAATATGAATCAAAAAATACATTAAACCACCGATAATAATAATAATAATAATAATAATAATAATAATAATAATAATAATAATAATCCAAAAATATACGTAATAATAATATGTTTAATGAACATCTAAAACGGAAAATACCCATAATATTTATCACTTTCATCACTGGATTCTCTGCGCATCTGTTCACTAAAACAAAATATCGAAAAGACAAAATGCAGAAGTACAATAGAAATGAGACTACAACTTTCCGCCATAAAACCAGATTGCAGGCTTAAAAAGCAAATACATTCGTCCCACTGAACAGAATTATTGAGATACTAGCTTTCACTTGTCTGTTAATTTAAACACTAATAAAATATTACAGGGATTCAGCAGTTACACTTTGGATTAAAAGGGGTTTCGCGGTGGAAAAAGTTTGAGAAACACTGCCATTGAGGAAAGAGTTTAAGGATGTGTACACGTGATAACCGTAATCGCGATTAGGTCTATAATGTCTTGTAGAGACTGTAGTCTACAACTGGTATTAGTGTTTAGTTACAGGAATTGATGGGGACATAATCTGTTTCGTGAGGGGACAGCCTATACATTCGCTTGTCAATGGCTGATCTTGCTCCATAGCTGACGAAAGGAATCCTGAAAAGGCCGATGTGTTGAACGTAGGGTAGTAGGCACATGCGGTACGCAGCTCCTCCTACCCTGTCCCTCTGCGTCTCGCCCCGCAAAGAAACAGCTCAGGAAGTGAGGCACGGGCGGTACATACTGTTCAATGAAACACGTAGACGGAAAGTAGGCCTATGCCAAAGACATTCTGAAACGGCGCGCAGAATTAAGTGTGGAAAAATAATTGTTTTGACTCTTAATATACTTTAGCGCAGGCTTTCGCAACATAATGAGAGTGTCTTCAATTCTCATTGAATGTAACTGCTTCAGAAATTGTTAAGAAATACACAAACTGTCGAAAAGCCATATCAGTGAAAAACAGATTAGTCCTTACCTTAAGGATCTTGGCAACAGGTGTTTCCTATACCTCTGTCATGAATTTAACTCACATATCAAGTTTTATACAGGAACCTCAGAGGGTAATAAAATATTAATTTTATTATTAATAAAACTTATTTAACTTTACATTAATACAGGCTAATTACATGCAATTTAAATTTAATAATATAGGTTAAACATTGGTACGCTTTGTTTGGCTATTGTAGCTGCTTCAGTGAGCTTTTGTTTGGAGAGAGCAAGTTAGCGTCGACTTCTCAGGCGTACAAGTTTTGTGGATGTTTGTAATTACATTACAGGCTTATTACTAAAGGTAAGTATATGATATTTGGTACATTGATTTATTAAAAAATGTTATGTTTTATTTAACGACGCTCGCAACTGCAGAGGTTATATCAGCGTCGCCGGATGTGCCGGAATTTTGTCCCGCAGGAGTTCTTTTACATGCCAGTAAATCTACTGACAAGAGCCTGTCGTATTTAAACACACTTAAATGCCATCGACCTGGCCCGGGATCGAACCCGCAAACTTGGGCATAGAAGGCCAGCAATATACTAACTCGCCAACCAGGTCGACACATTGATTTATTATACCTTAATGAAATTTTATGAACTATTTTTGGAATTTTAGATACACCTGTAGTCGCCATATAGGCTTAGCTTTACTGATAGAAATCTTAGCTGTTTGAGGCGAAATTTTGTTCAGCATTAAGCGTTAGATTTTATACTATTTTAAAAATTGTATTACAATACGAATTTTAGAAATCTGAAGATAAGCTGTGATAACAAAAAATAAAAGGGGGACGCAATGGTCTCAGTGTAGCTTCTGTTTGATTTGTCATCATGCTAAGTACCAATGATAAGTGCTAGATGACTTACTTGCAAGAATTGTGACAGAAGATGAAACATGACTCCAACATTTTGGACCGGAGACAGAGGCAGACAATGCAGTGGCATAATGCAAATTCACCAAAGAAATATAAATTCAAAAGTACACCTTCGGCAGGAAACGTTATGGCTACTGTGTTTTTCGATTCAGAAGGACTCTTGCTTGTGGACATCATGTCACACGGAACCACCATTAATTCTGACGCGTATGTGGCAACTCTCAAGAAACTTCAAGCTCGACTGAGTCGTGTTCGACTACATCGGGAGAAGCAGGATGTTCTGCTATTGCACGACAACGCACAGCCATATGTCAGTCACAAGACCACAGACCAGATCAGAAAATTCGGATAGACAACACTGAAACATCCTCCTTACAGTCCTGAACTGGCACCGTGCGATTACCATCTCTTTGGTAAACTGAAGGATCCCTTCGCGGAACGAGGTTAGAAGATGAGTCTCTTGTGCACGCTGCTAAAGAGTGGCTCAGACGTGTTGGTCCAGACTTTTACCGTGCTGGTCTACAGGCCCTCGTTCCTAGGTTACGTAAGACAGTTGAAATGGACGGGGATTATGTGGAAAAGTGACATTTCGTTCCTTAAGGATGCATCTACATTCTCTGAAAATAGCAAAGCTGTAGGATAAAAATATAATTTTTAAACAAATGTTATACATTACTTTTAGAATTACCCTAGTAATATAGGATATAGTAAAGTCCGTAATAAAAGTATTCACCCTTTCAGGGCAAAGAAGATCCCTTTTCAATTTCAGTTTTTACTTTGATTTCATTCTTATTATGTGTTGATATGTATTTCTATGTTTTCTTGCTATGAATATTAGACGGAATTACTATGTTTGAAGTCTTGTAACAAAAAATGAGAACTTCATTTGACTTTAATGAATTTTTCCATAATTCTTCTACCTCTCACGAAATTATCAATGCAATATCACGAAATTACCAAGGTTATCACGAAATAACCAACCTTTTAGCTTAACTTGTAAAAGTGGCTTTTTGGCACTTGTTCAAGAACGTGTCCAATCTTTTATGTCTCCAGATTTGTACAGCAAATTATCGTCTTTTAGATGAAAAAATCGGAATAAGGATATATTTACACATTTGCATTTTAAATTAATTTTCATGAAATTATCACGAAATTACCAATGTTTACCCTACACCTACAAAATTTGTGTCGCTTAATTCGAAACACATGTTTCGCCCAAACTTCTGCACATGAGCAGTGATTAATGTTAATAAGCGTAGAAAGAAGATAATGAAAAGTTTCATTCACAAAGGCTAACGAAAATTTGTTGAACAACTCAGCAAAAAATAAATGTTCATCAACAATAGAAACTGAACACGTGTATAACGCTACTGTTTATACTAACATATCGACGTAAGCATTCGCAGGACGGTTTCAATTCTGGACAAAATACCAGCATTCCAAGTAAGTCTATACGATACTATAGGCCTATAACGTCTTAAATGACACTGTATACCAAGTGAACAATTGCTGTTACCTTGACTACAAAACCTCGTAATAATTTATGGATGTTGAGAATAAACCTGCAGAATCATAAAGACAAATAGTTTTAATAAAAAGAACCTTCCATGTAAAATCTATATTAATCACTGCCAATCTAAAAATTAATGGAAATTACTTAACTGACTTCATGCTTCAGACACATAAGCGTTAACATCACTAAATCTAATATCAATATTTAATTAGCTTAATTCCGGTTATAAGAACAATTATTGGTAATTGTTATTTTAAAGATAGTACATTTAATCAAGACATTTGAAATGGTTTAAATTTCACTACTGAACAATATCGAATAAACTGAAAATCACAGTTTCATTTTTGTTTCATATTAACTATTGAGAAACTTATAGACAGGAAGTAAATATAACTTCCAGGTAAAATATTGAAGAAATTTATATATACAGAGTAAGTCAGGAGGAAACGTACATGGTGTGAGGGGTGATAAAACTCGTCAAAATATGTAGGCTACTTTCATAGAAATCTTGAGTAATTTGTATTACTTCTGTTGGTTTTCCATTGTGTTGTAGTGAAAATTTAGATATGATGTATTAAATTTGTTACTGAAAAGGGGTGACCGTTGATATCGCATTCCATTTTTAGTACCTAAGCAACAGTTACAGCGTAGTTCTAATGCTCTACAAAAGCCACTTTTGTAAAATGAAATTTTATTCAACTACACCAAGCATATTATTTGTCCGCAGTCCGCTGTGTTGTTCCATTCCATTCAGTTCAACTGTAAAAAACCTGGGAGTTCATTTTGAATGTAACCTTACCTGGGACACGCATATCAAACACATATGCAAGAAAGTATTTTCCACTCTTCATTCATTAAAAAGATTGTATCACTATCCAGCTAAATTAAAGCAGACGCTTGTACAGACTCTTATTAGGCTATGCCTCATTTCGATTATTGTGACGCTTTATTCAGTGATCTCAGGGTGGATTTATCCCAAAAACTACAACATGTTCATAATGCGTGCGTTCGTTTCATTTGTAATGTCCGCTACTACGATCACATTTCGCCTTCTTTCGATAAATTATTGTGGCTCAGGTTAAATGAGAGGAGAAAGTTACATTCCCTTTCTCTCTTATACCGAATTTTGCACATCTCTACTCCCTCTTACTTATCTGTTCGATACCACAGTCTTTCTCTGCATCGTAAGTTAAATACTCGGTCACAATATGATAACACTTTAGAAATACCACTGCACACATCATCTCTTTATTCTTCATCTTTCACTGTTGCTACTTCTCGTCACTGGAATTCTCTGCCGCCTGAAGTCAAGGGCTGCCGAACTTTAATTTCCTTTAAATGTAAATTAGAAAAATATCTTATGATGAGTTGCTAGGCCTAACGCGTTGCAAATATTTAATGGAATGTGTTCCACTGTATTTATTTTTTATTTATTTTTCTTATATTTTATTATCTAAATCGTGTTTATTTATCACTTAACGCCAATATTTATCCCACTGTGTTGTTTTTTTTATTATTAATCTATTTTTTGTGTACATTTTATTCAATTGTCGGTTTCTGGTTTAATTATGTAAATCCTACTTAATTGTAATCTAACACTAATATGTATACTAATGTGCTTATTGTTTATTTTTATTTTTACTGTGTACATTTTTTTTATTGAATTATCGGCTTCTGTTTTTATGTGATTCGTATTTGATTCTAACAACATTAATATGTATTCCACTATGTTTATTTTTATTTTATGAGGTAAATTTTTATGTAACTACCTCTTTTGATCTCATTATGTACCTAAATTGTATCAGTATGTAATTACTTAATTCCGATCCAGTTTTATGTTCAAAAGCAAGTTTTAATCCTGGTTAAGTGTAAGAGAAGGCCTTACGGCCTTAACTCTGCCAGGTTAAATAAAGCCATTATTATTATTATTATTATTATTATTATTATTATTATTATTATATTATTATTATCTTTCGCCGAACAACATTTAGTAGCAGTGGTGGTAGTGGTAGTAATAGCAGCGATAGCAGTAGCAGTAGCAATAGCATCTCATTGTTACATCAAACTGAACAAACGAGCTCTCGTAATCTGCGCATGCAGTTCTACCTATTGAGGAACACTAACAAAATGGTTTCTAAGGACGTCCATAATAGACGCACACCTAAGATATTATGTAACCTCCACCCGGTCGAGGTCGATGACATTTAAGTGTGTTTAAATGCGACAGGCTCATGTCAGTAGATTTACTGGCATGTAAAAGAACTCCTGCGGGACAAAATTCCGACACACCGGCGACGCTGATATAACCTCTGCAGTTGCGAGCGTCGTTAAATAAACCATAATTTAAATTTAAATTTTATGTAACCTCCACGTTTATAATATTGTTGGGCTAGTAAAGTTGTCATGACTGCTATTATATACGAAATTCTCAGATTCGAAGCCCATCTAACCTGATCGATGTTTGATGAAAATAAAAATCTTATCTTCCTTAGAAAGTAAAGTCAAATTGAAGAGGTGTTTCTTACATATATTCACGGCACGTAGAAATACCATTTTCTGCATTTTAGGACTTTAGGAAAATTTGATCACCATTTCCTATTAACATTAAAATTTAACTCTTAATTATGATTCAATAGCAGCAGGTAATGGTAATAATTCGTCTTACTAAGTCTTCTCATCTCAGAAATACTAATTCATACAGTCAGACTAACAGATTTTAATAACCAAGTTAGCATCGACAAAAACATGCTTCAAGGTTTGCATTCTGTGCGACATATAGTGAGGATCACGTAAGAGCAAGTCTCAAAAGGTTAATTTGGCGCTCTCTTCAGTGTTGCCAACTAATGCCAGATATCACCAAAACAGGGTGAAATCATAATTTCATGTACTATAATAATAATAATAATAATAATAATAATAAT
Organism: Periplaneta americana; assembly: GCF_040183065.1. Taxonomy (NCBI): domain Eukaryota; kingdom Metazoa; phylum Arthropoda; class Insecta; order Blattodea; family Blattidae; genus Periplaneta; species Periplaneta americana. The sequence goes on from NC_091131.1 coordinate 125,117,965, forward strand.
AATAATATAGTATTAAGAATAACGATGTCTTACTTATTTACCACATGTGGGAGGTGTTTTATACATGGTTCAATAATTTGTAACAGAGTATATTTTCCTTCTGTGAATTTCTCGCACATTATGTTGGTAGTTAGTAGATTAGTGTATGATCTGACATTAAAACGTATTTTGTCTGAAAACATGAAATTCATTGCTGTGATTAAACAGTTTACGATTCACGAGACCTAACCTAAAAATGTATTTTGTTTGATCATGTGAAATGATTAGTACGAATTCCGTAAACGAATCCCACTTTGAAATGTATGCTTAAGAATACTTACTCCATTATTGTAATAAAATCTAAACAAGAGAAAGAAATTAATTAAAATGTGAAATGATATTTCTATTCGATTACCCAAGGGCATGTATCACACGAAATATGTTATATTTATTTGCACTTAGTCTATCTGAATATAATCTTGAATTGTAACCACAACACAAAGCAACACATACAATAATTACATAAGTATGACATACATAAGTATGAATATTAATACCGATATTAATTTATTAATTATTAATATGTTCAAATTTCATTACCTTCCAGCAATCGGTTCAGAAATCTTTAACAATTTGAATTTTCAAAATTTAAACTACCGACAACTTGTGTCACTGCTGCCAATATAACAGTTATAATATCACTAACAGTTGTAGTATTTCTCAGTACCGAAATTCGAAACGAAGTTGGCAAAAGAAAATTCAACCTTCAAACCTGAAAATCACCATAATTCAGTAGCATATGTAGTAATGGGGGAAAATGGTTGGGTTTCACCTTTAGGGTATTAAGTAAGCTGACCCGGACTATAAATACTGAAATAGTGTAATGGATTTGTTTTAGATGAAAGTTAAAATTTTTGTTTTCAGCATTTTGTTCTGGATTTGCTAGGAGATTACACTGTGAATTTATCTCCAACATTTATCCAAAGTAGTTTTATAAAATGCGCTCCCATTTTATCACTGTCACCATCTATCTATCTCAATTCACTGCATTAGTTTATCGTATTTTGGATAGAAAACTCTGTTACACACAAGTAAATAAATTGTACTGAACAAAATCACAAAAATAGCTTTATTTACTTCATTAGTTACTGCAAGCCAAACAGAAACTAGAAGAGGCATGACACTCAGGATACAAGCGGCCACAACTGTTGTAGATGTTACGCATATATTTTTGGTGTTTACTCTCGGCTCATGAGATATCGTATTTATTTTTTGAACACAAATATAATTAATCGGAACGATAAATTAGTTCGTATTTCACTGAAGTTCAAAATATATTTTATAACAGTGCCATTGACATAGTGCATAATAAAACAAAGATACTTTAGCAACAAACGAACAAACTTGCCGTGTCACTGAAAACCTGTAATTCTGTGAAATTCTTTGATTCACGTTCGTGGAAAATAAATAAGAGAGAATTAACTTATTATCTCTGTAAAAGCAATAGCGCTTTTCCATGAAGAATATCATATGCACAATCAATTAGTTATAACACATTATCAGTTCAATGATTCGAAATTAATATTTCCATATCATTTGACTTTATTGTGTTTTTCCCATTGGTCAAGCATAAGTACGCATTTCAGTTGACACTAATTACAAATATGCTGTAACTTGTACAGCATATTGGCTAATATGATTCCAATTCTGACGCTTCATGTGTCTGTGTGTCTTATATAAATAATATTTTACAGAAACACAATATTTCTTAATTATGTAGTGCAAGATTGTGAAATTCAAACTTAAATACAAATTATAAGATAAAAATGGTTTTTAAAATATAATAGAATGACACAAAAAGTATATATTTTGATTCTAACTGCAATTAGATCGCCATTACGTAGTCTTGTCTCGTTTTTTTCCTTCTTATAAAAATTGTAAACAAACATTGGACATTCGTTAGGTGGACTTTGTGGAGAAAAAAAGAGAAGAAGGAACAGATAAAGAAAAAAGAAGAAGAAAATGATGGAGAAATACGAGAGAAAAACATGCTGAACGTTATTTATACTGCCATGAGCTTCCCTTAAAATATGAGTGTCCATTGAAAAAAAAAATATTTCTTGCTCTTCTGAAATTGTTGAAATTAGTTCTGAGAACAAATTTATCTCTGCACAAATATGATTTAGATCGAAGTTTTCTACAGAGAAATGTTTTAGTTCCCAAAAGGAAACGAAGTCTGAGAAAGTCAGGAAATATTTGACTGACCTGTGAATTACAAAATCAAAGAATGCCCTTTGAAGAAAGTTTAGTGTCAGGCGAAAAACTGCGAAGTGCCACTACATGCTTACAACATAAAATTGTGAGAAGAATGAAGAGGGAAAAGAAAAGTCAATTATGGCAAAGAAAATAATGAGGTAATAGGAAAGATAGGAAGGTGAGAAGAAGGATAAAAAAATATGTTGAAAAAGGAGATGGGATAGGTTATGTAGAAAGAAATGAGAGAAGTGACGTGAAGAAGAATGAAAATAAAGTTTAAGGAAAATGGCAAAGAGAAACAGCGAATGAAAGAAGAAAAAAGAGGATAAGTAAAGAAGTAAATAAGACGGGCAGAAAAAAGGCAAATACTACACAAAGGAGAAGGAAGAAGAAAATAGAAAGTCTTTGGAATGAAAAGTACATAAAACGAGGAATAGAGAGTATACCAAGTGGGAAAACGGGTGAAATATTGGTCATTTTCAGTCAAAAATGTTTTTTTTTTTTTGTGAAAATGAATAAGCAATCTCTTATTTGCAAGTTGAGCAAGTTTTCATGCTATGCGATCCTTGGAAGCATAAAAAATTACGCCATATTTAAATGAATGCACATTTGAATTTGAATTCCATGCAAACTTTTTTCTCACACTTTCTTTCAGTACATTTCGTCATATTCAAAGTGTAAAGGCTCATACAATTTTGATGCTAGGAACATGACATTTTTACTGCATTTTCTTTATACTGTGGTTAATGAAACACGTTATAATTTTTTGATGAGCTAAACACTTTTGCGATAAAAATAAACATGTATTCAGTAGATACAAAACATTTAAATTTTGAAGTTGCATATATATATTTCAAATTTTCTCTTCATTTATAGATGCAACTTCAAATGGCGGATATCTAGTTCTTTTATAGCTACCTATATTAGAGATGCTGCAAAAAAAAAAAAGAGTCATGCATGAAATTTAAATTTTGTAAGTGGAGATAGAATTTGAAAATATGGAAATTTATTTTCTTTAAATTTGAGTACTGAACTGATCATATTGAAACTTTCAATAGAATAGAATGTTTTATTTTCGCTGGCAGAGTTAAGGCCATGAGGCCTTCTCTTCCACTCAACCAGCCTTAATCAGTACAATACATATTTAAATTGCGAATATTTACACGATACTTAAAAGATTCTCCAGCAATATTCTTCAGTTAAGTTATAACTAGTACATGTTTATTTAAATTTAGATAAACCTATAAGATAAAGTAATAATTTATGAGCTAATTTAATTCTTCTTCTTCTTTCCCTTAGTTTACCTCTCCCTTTTAGATCTAATTTAATTCAATCAATTATAATTAATTTGAGATAGCTAGTAAAATGATGAGAATTAATTTAATATAAGTTTACTAGAACTATGTTATAGGGAGAAAAAATATAAATCTAAAATATATTTATATAATAAGGATATTAATGTAATGAAATTTACCCATTAGAGGTTTTGTATTCTATTTAGAAAAATTAATGATAGTAAGAATGGACAGATGTTAGTTTCATTATAAGCAACAAATATTAATCAGTAATTATGTACTTACGTGCAAGAATACGTATAACAAGAAGATGAAGTGTACAAAATATGAAATCTCTACCTTAAAAATTGTAGAAAATAGAAATTTCACCATCATCCCCCTTAAATACGAGGCAAGGAAGAAAGAAATATGACAGGAGTGAAAGAGGAGAGAAATTAAAAGATTAAGAGAGGGAAAAGAATAACTAGAATGAATAAGAAGAATAAAAGAGACAGACGGAATGAGGAGGAAAAAGAGAAAGATAAGACGGAGGATATATGTAGAAAGAAAAAGGTGAAAAGGAGAGAAGATTGGGGTGTCTCGAACCTGACCTTGATACCTTGCTGTGAAGTATCTTTAAGTCTTGGCACCAGCACATTAAGGCCGAAGGACCATTATCTGGAGGGTCGGTCCTTTTTGTCAGGGCATGAGTATTAGAAGACGGGCGCGGGTGGTTTCGTGGGGGGGGAGGTGCAAGAGTGGGGAGGCTGAAGGTCGGAGTAGTAGCATCCCCCGCGGTTGGCCAGGGGACGGACTTGCGCCCCTAGTACTCCACTGGGTTACGAGTTATAGTTGGAAAGGGAGGGAGAAACAACCACCAGCAGAGCGACGGCAGCTGTAGTTTTTTCCCGTATACTCCAGCGTACGCATCGACACGTACTTAAGGGCGCCCACACACAACAACATTGTCACGAGCCATGAGCCAGGATCAATTCCAGAAGTTGCACAAGTGCTGTTGACTAACTTAGTGTGGCAGCATTACGTAACAGTTCCGTCCTGAAGAAAAATTCAACGGGAAACATTAAACCGACATTTAAATATTTGAAGTATGTTATGGAATGTTGTGATGGAGGGAATGGCATAAATACGTGAAGTGTGCAACTGAAGAAAAGAGGAGAAAGAAGATTATTTAAAGAAACCGTAAGTAATAAAAAACTATAATAAATAAATCATTTAATTTTGAAGAAATGTATTTTTAAAAATGATATTTCACGAGAGTATGCTTTAATTTCTGATAAATTTGCCATTAAATATTCCTTCATAACTTCATTTGTGAAATGTTTCACTTCTTCTAAAGCAGAAGTACTTCATCGTAATATATACATTTCATGAAGTTTTTAAAGAAAACTACATTTTAACAGAATGTATTATTCTCAACTGTGTTTACATGTTTATTCTGTTATTCGTTTGAGGTTCTTCGATTGCCAAAATGAAACATATTAAGTGTAATGTTAATTTAAATTTCACGTATAAAATTATTATAATAAATGACTTGAAATTGTAAAAATTTGCATGTCGATGCAAGTATGCAAAATGGCACTTCGTAATGTTTCACATTATTCTTCCTATTGTTGATAAATTTTTATCTTATATTCATGTTAGTAATAGTGATCAGAAAATTTGAAATGAACAATATGTAAGCACCATTTCCTAAATGATTATTGCTTCTTGTGCAAATTTTTCCCTGTGTAATGGAACTTTAATTTTTGATAATACGAATTATGTAATTAGACCCCATTCTTTGTACTAGTAACAAAAACAACGAAATAAGTGTGCGTTTTTCTCATAAAATAGGCGAAATAAAATTCTTATTTTAAATGAAGAGCGGAAAAACAAGATTTTTCAGTTTTCTCCAATTTCTAAAATTGTAAGTTCTCTAAAGCTTAATTTCTAACACAGTTACATATAAATTCTTCATATATTTACCTTCATTTAATATATTTTAGTCATTCAATTTATTTTTTGCCTATTTCTTCTTAATATAAAACATAATTATAAAAGACAATTACTGAGGATATTTGCATTCCTTCTGAAATAAAAATGTATGTGTTACTATTTTATAAACGAAGATGGTTTCAGAGCGTTAAGAAAATTCAACACTTTAAACTGCCATTATAATTCCGAATATTTTGTTATGTTTGATTTCAATTATTGAATTCTTCACAAAGTAGGCCTAGTTACAATTTCACTCCTTTTTTAGTGAGCGAGAGAATAAGTGTTATGCATAAGATTTACTTTGCAACATTGCTTTCACAGAATGTAAAGATATTATTTATTGATGAAATAACCGAATTATTACTGATATTGTAGAATGTGCAAATCAGAATTTTTACACATTTGAAAGTGTTAATTCATGACTTTATAACTCTTACATATATCGTATGACAAACTTGAATATTGTTCCAAAAATCTTCATTAAATGTTAATGATCAAAACTAAATATCAAATAATTATTCATGCACGACATACCATTCTAATGTTTCTATTAAATTACGTTTATGTATTTCATTCATATATTATTCATAAGTGGACTATATCGTATAAATATTATAAATTTAAAGGTTTAAAATTAAATAATACTTTATTTCTATTTTATTACAATTGTGAAAAGTAGGCCTTAAGTCAATAGAATCTATTTCAATTGTTTTTTATATTTATTTCTTCTTATTTTATATATATTTTGTGCAAATTTTCATCGTCAAAACACTAGATCGTTACGAAATTGGTATTAGTAAAGTATTGAGGTTGTTCAAGTAAGCAGTCTCTTACGTTATTCTTCTCAATGTACCGAAAACCACACTGTAGTAGAAATCATTTTGTTCTTTAATTTTCCACTAATTTTACGTGGTAATGCATATAGTTGCACAAAAAAATATATATTCGCATGTACCTAGTCCTAAAACTAAGACTCATTATACATAAATAACAATCATATAATTTATTTTAATTGATCGTTGTCTTAAAATGCATTTTCTCTCAGGAAAATTGAGAAATATTTCAGTTTTGAAGTAAAATAATACATTAAATATAAGTAAAATAAAAGAATATTTGCACAAAAAAGATCGCACTGGCGCTAGTGTCACTTTGTGTTCACGAGTTTGAAGGGCGCCATATTGGAAGACATGACATTAAAAACATGGCGATCGAGGTGACCTTCAGGAGCATGATGGACACGATAGTCGAGTAAGGAATTGAATCTGTTTATAGTTCTAGTGACTCACAAATGCACAAGTCCAATCATTCTTACAGAGGCATACATTGTAAGGCCTGATCTATAAGACCATTTCGTTTTTATTTTTTTTTTATTTTTTTACAACTCAATAATGCAAATCTATGACATCCTACAACGCACTTTTGATCGCAGACATAGGTCTATCATTATTTCGTAAACCTCATTTTTAGCCTAATTTTGTCGTTCTAATACTAGATTAGTCACCGTTAACCGAATGAGATTAGCGTTAAATTCCCATGACTAAACACTAGCTCAAATTTAGGTGAGTGCACGTGGAATTCGTTGTGGTAAAGGGCAGTGTATGGAGAAGGTTTTTGTTGGAGTAACGTATCCCACCAAATAAGTATTAATCACCAACACACGGGCAGAACATAGATTCGTTCTTACGAGTAGTGTACCAACTGCAACGTCGGTGACGGCAAAGTGATATAATTTATAGTTACTGCTGGAAGAGGAAACTTGTGGTTAATGATAAAATATCACCGTTGTAAATGAGAAAAAAAAATATGTCCCAGAAATTAAAAAAAAAAAATCAGGAATTGAAGAGTTTCACAACATATTTACATTTAGCAGAAATTTCTTAAAAAAAACGGGAGTAATAGATCTTAACAAAGTCATGACCTGTCATACAGCCATAGTCATCATTGCTCCCATCTTCATCGTCCCCACCACTATTGCGACCAATTAAGTCATTATAACCATAACATTCACCACCACCGATTCGTTCATAGACTGATAAAAACGTATTTAAATATTACGGGTTCGATTTGAAGTAGGTGGATATTTCAATCTGATAATTTGAGATTTCGTAACGATGGATCAGAATATTTTATGTCTTACAAAATTTATATTATTTTGACTAAGTTTTGAAGAGTTAACTTTTCTTTTACTTCGTGTGCTACAAATTTGAAATTGTGACATTCCAGTTTCGGCCAAAAATATATAATAGTTTTCACCATTCAGACGAATTATCAAAAATGAAATTGTAAAAACGGTTTACTTTCATCCTAGCGTTTCCTGAAATTTAACCGGTTTATATGTATGAAACATACAAATATACATCTCAAACTTTGAAAAATACCGAATAACTCAGCCACTATAAAATCTGCCCTCACTAGGGTTAAGTACCTTTCTTTGCCAACATTATTTTCTCTTGTTCCGTTCCCTTTTCAAATATTAACCGATAAATATGCGTGCTGGTTGCCTAAATAATTTGTTATAGCCTGTTAGTATTAACAATGAAAACGAAAACGATACAGATGACGATGAAGACGACAAAGATGACAATGAAACTGACAAAAATGGCGATAAAGTCGACAAAGATAACGATGTAGGCGACAAAGATAACAATGGAAACGACAAAGAAGACGACAAAAATGACAATGGAGACGACAAAGATGACAATGAAGACGACAAAGATGACAATGAAGTCGACGAAGATGCCGATGAAGACAACAAAGATAACGAAGTCAACTAAGATGCCGATGAAAACGACAAAGATGACAATGAAGTCGACGAAGATGCCGATGGAGACGACAAAGATGTGAATGAAGACGATAGAGATGAAGTGAAGTCGACGAAGATGCCGATGGAGACGACAAAGATGACAATGAAGTCGACGAAGATGCCGATGGAGACAACAAACATGACGAAGTCGACGATGAGACGACAAAGATGACGATGAAGTCGACAAAGATGTCGATGAAGAGGACAAAGTTGACAATGAAGACGATAAAGATGACAGTGAAGTCGACGAAGATGCCGATGAAGACAACAAAGATGACAATTAAGACGATAAAGATGGCAATGAAATCGACGAAGATGCCGATGGAGACGACAAAGATGACAAAGAAGACGATAAAGATGACAATGAAGTCGACGAAGATGCCGATAAAGACAACAAAGATGACAATGAAGACGATAAACATGACAATGAAGTCGACGAAAATGCCGATGAAGACAGCAAAGATGACGATGAAGACGACAAAGATAACGATGAAGTCGACGAAGATGCCCATGGAGACAATAAAGATGACGATGATCTCGACGAAGAAGCCGATGAAGACGACAAACATGACAATGAAGACAACAGATGACGATGAAGACAACGAAGAAGACAATGAAGACGACAAAGATGACGATGAAGACGACGAAGATGCCGATAGTAACGACAAAGATGCCAATGAAAATGACGAAGATGCCGATGCAAACGACAAAGATGACGATGAGAACCATAAAGATGGCAATGAGGACGACAAAGTTGACGATGAAGACAACAAAGATGACAATGAAGACGACGAAGATGATGATGGCAAGAAAAATGACGATAACGACATAAGTTTACGCGGAGATGAAAAGATAATGACAACGAAAACGAAGTTGTATAGTGATAACGAAGAAGACGAAGATAATCATAACGATGATGACTTTTTATTAAAAACTTGATATATTAACAAGAAAAATCAAAACAAAATGAAAAAGAAAAATATTGGTTTTTAATCTTATCAATATTCGATACTACACTAGAGCTAGTTAGCAATAGATAGAATTTTTCCGTACATTGGTGAAAGTGAATTTTCTAAACAGGAACATGTAATGACTTTCACGACTCTAATGCAACAGTTCGGATGCCTGATTTCCATATTCGACTTGTATATTACATAGTATAATCCTCATACTATTAAATACGAAATTACTTGCAACCTTCCACTAAGAATCTGTAAATCGCTGTAGGTGCTCTTTGTATGGTAATAAGCTGTTCACATTCCTTACGCTGATAATTTGTGTGAAGTGTTCTATGCTGAAACCTACAGTAACCCTACATTTTTGTTGAGGAAGGTAAAGTGAATCTAGGTCACGGTTATGTAATAGCTGTGGTGTAGAGCTCAATATCTAAATAAAAAGATAACATTTTTCTTGATACAAATCTCAAGATTTGCTTTCCATACTTCCACAGAGATGTGGTCAATTAAACTTTTGAAGAAAAGAGAAGGGTATGTATAAAAACAAAACAAAGGAGAGAGACAAACAGGAATCACGAGAAAATTTAATATTATGTTCAAGTATTTACTTACTTACTTACTTACATACTTACTGGCTTTTAAGCAACCCGGAGCTTCATTGCCGCTCTCACATAAGCCCGCCATTGGTCCCTATCCTCAGCAAGATTAATCCAGTCTCTATCATCATATTCCACCTCCCTCAAATCCATTTATATATTATCTTCCCATCTACGTCTCGGCCTCCCCAAAGGTCTTTTTCCCTCCGGCTTCTCAACTAACACTCTATATGCATTTCTGCATTCGCCCATACGTGCTACATGCCCTGCCCATCTCAAACGTCTGGATTTAATGTTCCCAATTATGTCAGATGAAGAATACAATGCGTGCAGTTCTGTGTTGTGTAACTTTCTCCATTCTCCTGTAACTTCATCCCTCTTAACTCCAAATATTTTCCTAATCATCTTATTCTCAAACACCCTTAACCTATGTTCCTCCCTCAAAGTGAGAGTCTAAGTTTCACAGCCATAAAGAACAACCGGTAATATAACTGATATATAAATTCTAAATTTCAGATTTTTTGACAGCAGACTGGATGATAAAAGCTTGGTTATTTCATCAAACTTTATCTCCGAGAATATACTAGAAGTAATGAAAATATATAGTGCTAATTTTCCTTAATAAAACCTAAAGGGAACTATTTTCCAAAATTTAAATAGATATCACATCAAGCAAAACTTGTAGACAAAGGCGAATATATGCAAAGTATAAATATAAAAAGCACAAGTAAATTAATATTGTATTCTTTTTTAGGATTTTGAATATTTCGCCTAACTCATAATTTGAATTTTGAAGTGTAACATAGAAAAAATAAAAACTGCATAACTAAATTTGTTAATATGATGACTGTGTAAATTATAAAATGTATCAGAATACTGGATTACATAATAATCTAATGCACAATTAAATAAAAAAAGAAATATGAAAGTCTGAAGACTTTCAGTTTCAACACTGTAATAAACGATATAAATGTAAATAGAACAGATGCAGATTTGCGCAACCACCAACCGCCACCTTCGTTACATTATTCCTTCAGTTGAACTGAGATTGAATTGTTATTTCTCCCACTAACAATTAAATTAATTAATTTTTGGCAGCGATTCGTTTAACAGCGACACAACATTAATGTCATCCATTCAATCCACCGAGGTGTGGCAGTTGCTGTGCCACCCAACTGATGATCGAAATTCTCACTAGTTTCTCATGCGCGCGCATCTAGCGTAGCATTTTCACACATGGAGCCGTTAAGCTTTGTATTAAGTATGGCGGTCGGCGTGAAACCTAATAAGTAATAACAGTTGAAGTCCGAAGACTAATGAAGGTTCCGCGTTGTCTTCTAGTTTCCTGTTGTGGTGAGGTGTGTTCATGATTGTGAGGAACACTGAACTGAATTTCAAAATACACACCTTTTCGTCACAATCATGAACACACTTCACAACAGGAAAGCAGAAAACATAGCGGGATCTTCACTAGGCTTCGGAACAATGAAGGATACCACTTCGAAACTAGTCAATCAGATCAGTGGCGGCTCCTGCATATTTCTTAAGAGGAGGAAAGAAGTAAACAGCGCAAAATGACACCTTCAGAGAAACATGCTACAAATTAGCCTACATGCATACATGTAAGACCAGTTAGTGTTAGGGTTGGTCTTCCCTTTTGTATAGCAATAATCTGTTTTTGTAAACTGAGTTTCCTAAATTGTCCAAAATATAATATGTTTTCACTTTCATTCATTGTTAAATAATTGCACAAATCAACAATTACAAGGAAATTCACAACCTCGCAGCATTTTTCGCGCACACTACAGCATCACACGTGTTGGAAGAGACCAGCTACTAACACGTAACCTAAACCGTTTTACAGAAATGGGAATGAGACATAATCTGTTAGGAAAGGGGGAACACTGCACCCACCCACGTGGTCTGTGTTGCCACATGTACATTTTACAAGTTCAGTATCACATGCTTTTTAAGAATGTCAGTTCTTGTAAAGTCATACTACCATTATTATTCAAAGCTGCCGATGGCCAATTAATTTGTTATGTTAAAAATAATGTAGTTTGCAGAACTTTCAATTTCAAATATATTTGTACAAAACTGACAACTTCGCTGTTGTCCTGCCTAATAGACAATGAATGGAAGTGAATTTCAGAGGCCAAAAAGATCTGCGATACTAACTTAGAACTACTTCCTCTTTGTTTTATATAAATTCAACTTCAACTTTCAGATATCCTCGAAAGTTTCAAACCGTGAATAGTAGCTTATATAACGCGCAGTGAATAATATATTTTGATTTATAATTTAAAAAAAAAAACTTTATATAATGTCTTTTATAGCTTTGCGTAAAAACTGTTTTTATTGTGTCTCCTCCTAGATGTGTTATAGTCTGGTTGAATGCAGCATCGTTAGATGGCAGCGGTAGCGAGCTTGCTGCACGACCAGTCGGTTTCTATTTCCTGCCCATGCGCTGATTCAGAGGAGGATCTCCTCTCTATCCGTTCATTTACTTGCTTTAAAACTCTGCTTCTTTCTCTGGCCGCTAGCGCGCTGTTGTCTATGTGTGTTAACTACAGTGAAGGAGGAATGGATTGACTTTCCTCCACACAAACAATCTCGCATCCTTCTCACAGTTTTCTAGCAGCACATGAGTGCGCGTCGTTTAAAACTCGATCAACCGAGGTCTTCTTATAGCTGTGAACTTAAAAGTTATCGAATCTTCCTCGAATTTCAAGGCATATATTTCATTTGGTATTTACTTTCAAAAGAATAAAAATGTGAGGAGGACGTTCCTCCCTTCCCTCCCCCGAGGAACCGCCATTGAATCAGATAAATTGCAAAAGTTAACACAGTAAAAGTATCATAAAATTATTCACTGATTATAAGTGTTAAAGGAGTTTATAGAACAATGAATAATAAACAATTATATCTAGTAAATATTTAACATCTATTTTTTTTATTGTAAGATAACTTTATTTTCTTATGTTCAACGAGTATAACCAGTCAAGCAGTTCCCGGTTAGTGACTCCGGGAATGATGGTCACTTTTGTAATGTAATAGTTTAGTATGTTGTCTGGGTTAACACTGAAGAGTCCGCTGTTCACTAGTCACTATTTGGGCTGTAAGTCACTTTGTGATTAGTTTCTATTGTTGTCGGTCTTTCGCTGTTCTTGACCATAGATAGCCGATTCTTGATCTGAGTTCGTCTGCCCACCTTGTCTTGTCTTCCAGCATTGCGTTTGCCAATCCTTGGGTCCCATGTCGTAAGGATGTATGTCCATTGATTCTCGTTGAGTCGCATCACGTGTCCTGCCCATTTCTTCTTCATCTTATTCACCTATAAAATACAATAAAATATGTAAAGTTAATAAAAGAAGACAAAATAAATCGAAAACAAAAACATTTAAAAAATAAAATACAAGCATCAAACTGACTACTTTTAGGCGGATGTAGTGCTCTAAACTTACATATATTACCTGGGTTCTTTGAGTAAAATTAATTGTCTTACTAATTCTGAAACCTCCTAGAATATACGTTTAAACCCTCTATATACTATCAAACATTTACCGTGTATATAGTAACTTATATCTGAAGGGAAGAAATTACATTACCTTGTTTTTCTCTAGATGAAAATTCTATCAATAAACCTTAGGTAAAAAGAAAACGCAAAACATCAGTTTTGTTATCTGCATTCCAAGAATGGGTCTATCGAGTTGTTTACTACTTACAGATTATATGGAGTTCTCTCGAACGTTCATGAACTCAAAGACTCTGATTTTATGCTTTCTTTCCCTCCGCATGTGATATTTATAAAATAATATGCAAAGAAATGTCACATATCAGTATTCAGATGCTTGTTTGCATCAGTAGAAATTTCAAGAAAGATTTTTCTTGAAACCAATAGTTCATACGACAGTTTTCTCACAGGCGCAAGCTTTACAGCTCTAGGCTGTGATTCCAGTGATGTCAGAAACTATGTTTATGGACGTATCATTATCCGAACAGTTAGACCAACGAATAGGGATTATACAGAATGGACACTGAGCGAATTTTCCTGTTTTGTTTCTTTGTGCGCTGGCGTTTAGTTCCACTTCAAGCGCTAGAGTTTAGTGTAATCGAGTACACGCTAAGATAATATTTGAGTATAGAGTTGAGACACAGGATCCAAACATCGCCTACCTTATTGCATAATCCAGAAACATTTTACTTCAAATAAATTCAAGTTAACAGCTTCTCCTTATTTCTTAGTGATAAACTAGTTGTAATAATTTTTTTTTTGTTTTATAGTTTTATATATAATAAATTAGGCACATAAATTATATTATAAAATAGTATAATACATTATAAAATTATAGGAGAAGTCGGGGGAATATGGGCACTTTAGTACTATTTCAGGTGCAATATCTCTTTGTGTTTTCCTAATAATTAATTTTACAGCTGGGATATGTTTCCTAACAATTTGCCTATATTATATTAGAATCCTGACTGCTTATTCCTAAACGTATGCAAGTAAAACGGAAATGCAAGTTAATGTGTTTTGCCCATATTCCCCCGAGTGTGGGGGTAAAATGGGCATTAATGATGTGAATCACAGTCAACTGAAAGAAGTTAAAAAAACACTTAAAATACTTGAAAATATAACTGTATTAACTATATTATATATTGTATATGCAATTTGTGATGGTTATTGCGTAACGCCTTTGGCAGATGATGTGACTCTTTGGCGATGAATGACGTTTGGAGATTCTAAGACATTTGAATCAGTGGAAGGAATTGTATGAATTGTAGGTTAGTCACCTGATGCTGCAGTGTCAATGTAAGCATAATCAGGAATGACATTCATGTGCAGTGGAAAAGGGCCTGAAGCTCGGAAGGCATTTACAGCCAGACATACATTGACACATCTGTTCCATGCTTCTTTGACAATGGAAGCAAACTCGACCTTCGTAAAAGGTCTCCTATGTTGCCTGAAGAAAGCTGTAGCACCAATGTTGTAAGCTTTCTTCAGAGGACCAAACAGACCCTTATCTGCTGATTGAAGCCAGGCTGTAGTGTGCGGAGGAAGAGAAAATATGTATAATTAGTTTTCTACTGCAAAATTAAGAGTGTCAGGATTACAACTATGTGAATCACGTCCATTCACTATCAAAATTCCAGGTGCGTGCTTACTGATGTTGAAATAAACAACGAAGTTCTTGATTATTGAGAAAAATATACGAGGTGTGATCATTAAATTCCGAGATTGTGTCTGCTGTGGGCGAAGGGATCAAGTGATTGACACGCGTGCGCAGCAGTAATACTAGACGACCTTGAAGAGACATGAAACAAAGTTTCGAAGCGCTATCTTCATTGAGACCTGTGTTACACAAGGTTTTGTTAGCACATGCATCCTCGCATTTGCGAAATCACGATGGACTCTAAACTGGAGTAGAGAGCCAACGTCAACTTCTTTGGGAAATCGGCAACCGTAACCCTTGAATTGTTGAAGCAAGCCTACGGGAATGAAACAGTGAGTCAGGCGAGGCGTTCTGAGTGGCATTCGCATTTCAGAAATGGCAGAACATCGCTGAAGGACGACGAGAGGCCAGGTCGACCACACACGTGCAACACTGTCGAAAATGTTGAAAAAATTCGACAAATTGTGCATAATGATCCTCACGTCCATTTTGAATGTCAATGACCACAACTCTGGACAAAGAACAAATGGATGTTCCATGACGACACTGCGCCAGCTCACAGAGCTCTAACAACACTCCAGTTTTGCATCCGTAATAGGATGGTCGTCATTCCTCACCGCCGTATTCACCAGATTTGGCCACCAGCGATTTTTTTCTGTTTCCGAAGATGAAATTCAAGCTAAAGGGTCACCGTTTTGTCACTGTGGAAGAGATCCAACGGGAATCGCAGAAGGTGCTTGACAGGCTTCAAGAACGCGACTTCCAGGAGGCATTAAAAAATGGCAGACACGTTGGGATCAGTGTATTACTGGACTACCTTGAAGGGGATGGCTGCCAAATTTAAATGAGGTAATTTTATTTCCACTAATGGGACAAATCTCGGAATATAATGATCACACTTCGTATCTCCGTTAATGTAGGCAGACTGCTTGGTGAAGTACATCTTACTAACAGCAGGCAGCTATTCTTTCAGTCATTATTGTCCTCACTCCTTTTTATAATGATACTTGGAGGAAAGTAATTCCCTGCTGCATTGAAGCAGGCCACAAGGGTAATGGTTTTTCCCTTTTTTTCTGGTAAATGCAATGCACCACTTTGTGTTCTTTGGGTTCAATGACATCTTTCGCTCTTGTAATCATTTGTAGGCCATTTTCATCAAGATTGAAGAGTCATTTTTAAGAAGTGTAATGCTTGCCCATATTCCCCCGAACATTAGCGCCTATATTACCCCGACATGTAGGGTTTTCTTTCAACAGTTGGCACTACCGTAAACTATTCACAAAACAACGTCTGACGCAATAGAACGGCAGTTCAAGATGTTTATTCTGTATGTATACTATTAGATTTAAACTATTTTCTAAAGTTCATGTGTAATCTATTGCATATAACATATCTAAAAATAAGTATTGTCAAATTTTATTATACTTGGAAGTCAATACTCAGGTTTCAGATGGCTATTTTAACAACAATACGAGACAATACTGCACAGCGCGCTTCCCACAGCTTATACTAACTGTTATTAGCGAAGAAACATAATCCGTTGCAAGAGTTTAGACATGAAAACGTAATATTGCCCATATTCCCCACGGGGAATTGGTTTAATATTTGCATACAACATATTATAGACATATGGTTTTACTTCTCGTAGGAGTTTTGTTTTTCCATTTTCAGCGCTATCAAATCATTACATATATTAATTGTTGATGAGGTCAACGTCACAACTTTCATTATAAAGGAACTTTTAGGGTGCTATTCATAGACATTTCGCTATCCTGCGCTACGAGCGTGCTAAACTAGCCCCGGCCATCGACCGATTACTTGTACAGGATTCATATCATATCACATCGCTAACACTGGTTTATGAATACGAAAAACGATAGTTCACTGATCATCCACCGGAAGTCCGCGCCAAAATCGTCTATGAATACGGCCCTTAAGAGTCTAGACATTGCAGATAATGACGGAGTTTTTATTTCATCGGTCCAATTTATTTTATGTGAGTACGTACTGTACCTGTTATATTCCATTGTGTCGACTGCTAACTGGTGTGATGTCAGCGCCAACTCTAGGATTGGTATTCTCCGGGCTAGAGGGCCGTGGTCTGTTAGTAATGCAACCAAACGTTTCGACCACTACTCCGTTCCCGTGTACCACGTCACTGATGATGTAGACGGGACTAGTGGACGAAACGTTTGGTTGCATTACCAACAGACAATGGCCCTTTAGCCAGGAGAACACCAATCCTAATAACACCGATCATGAAAAGCTACATTCTAAGATAGACTATCGGCTTTCTGTGCTGAAGACTGAATAAAATTCGAGAGAGTCCAAGTTGAATTTGAGTTGGTTGGGAAGTTTTTCGCGAAGTACATTCGTTTCTCTTCCGGTATTGCTCATCATCATCGTAACCATCGTCATGTACGAGTTAAATTCACCTCGCTTAGTTCATCAAAGGTTAGGTTGAATGTGGTCATTCGCGATGCTCCGGGTTACTTCCAGACTGGGACGCTCGGGATCAGAACTAAAGAAACGAAGTACTCGCTGCTAAAAGGAAGAGGACTTCAAACTTGTCTGAATATTGTTTTACAATTTCTCGTCATTCATCATTAACCTCATCACGACAGCCACTATTTACACCACCAATTCCATTATGATTCTCGCCACTTTTACATTTATTATCATAACTTCCACAATTATTAGAGCAAGCGTTACAAATATGAAACACCATTTTGTTTTGTTTTTTTTTTTTCGTTTTGAAATCGACATATTTTGAATACTGAACCGGACTTAGAAGTTCGTAAGATGTTATAAAATGTTTGTAAAAAATAATTTCCTCAAATCTAACATATTTCCTTCATAAATATGGAGCTACAAATATGGAATACTATAAAAAAGTTACAATATTAATACAATTGCAAAGTCAAAATGGCCTCTACTAAAGAAAGCACAGAACAAGCACTCGGCATCTTCATTAGGTGTTTTCCCAACTGTAATACTGAATCCACAAGAATCGTCTCTCACGCCTTTTCTCGAACTTGTTTTATGGCTTCTTGCATTGAATTTTGATTTCACTGTTTTCTAAATTTGCTCGAAGGTGAGGTTTTCCCTCCTCCTATAGGTGCCAACACTAGTAACGAAACAGAAAACCAGGGCATAAAGAAGACTAGTATTTCATATTTGTGACACACTGATCTAAGTCATAACCTCAAAACATATATAATAATTTTAAAACGAAATCAATTAAACATCCATTTGGTGAAGAATGGGTAGAATGGAGAAAATTTTTCTCCGGCAGCGGAATTCGAACCCACGTTTTCAGCTCTTCGTGTTGACGCTTTATCCACTAAGCCACACCGGATTCAAATTCCGATGCCGGATTCAGTCCTTCTCAGTTTAAGTTCTACCTCTTTGTTCCTCTTTGGTGGCCTACCCTCATGTACTGTGTCAGAATATGTGACAGTGGCACGATTTCCAGAGCTGCACTCATTCTCCTTCTGTCCATTCTTCACTGTATAGTAATGCAGAATTCCTGCACGGAAATACCATAATATGTACTTCGGTACATCATAGCATCATAGTAATTAACGCTACCGGCGTGGCTCAGTCAGACGTTTGCCTGTCGGTCTGAAGTTGCGCTCAGGCGTCGGTTCGATCCCCACTTTGGTTGATTCCTGCTTGGGTTTTTTCCGGTTTTCCCCAACCGTAAGGTGTATGCCAGGTAATCTATGGCGAATCCTCGGCCTCATCTCGCCAAATACTATCTCACTATCATCAATCTCATCGACGCTAAATAACCTAGTAGTTGATACAGCGTCGTTAAATAACTAACGAACTACTAATTAACATGTATTGCTATAAACGTAGATTATTTCTGTTTAAGAATATATATCATTAATATTTCCAACATTGAGGAATAAGAGAGGAACAGAGATTAAGAGTGTTTGAGAATAAGGTTCTTAGGAAAATATTTGGGGCTAAAAGGGATGAAGTTACAGGAGAATGGAGAAAGTTACACAATGCAGAACTGTATTCTTCACCTGACATAATTAGGAACATTAAATCCAGACGTTTGAGATGGGGAGGACATGTAGCACGTATGGGCGAATCCAGAAATGCATACCGTACAGAGTGTTAGTTGGGAGGCCGGAGGGAATAAGACCTTTGGGGAGACCGAGACGTAGATGGGAGGATAATATTAAAATGGTTTTGAGGGAGGTGGGATATGATGATAGAGACTGGGTTAATCTTGCTCAGGATAGGGACCGATGGCGGGCTTATGTGAGGGCGGAAATGAACCTCCGGGTTTCTTAAAAGCCATAAGTAAGTAAGTAAGTACACATTGAGGAATAACAATGTATATTAAAGAAAAGAACTTACAGCCAAAATGTTCACTTTCCTCGAAAACACAATAATGATAAACGTTTCATCAGTTAACTATAAACTAACACATTCCCGCGAAAGAGAGTATCAGTGTGTAGTAATTTGAAAGGCTTCCGCTAGAATACAACTCATCTCAGATCGTATTTGTACCCCTGTTTCATATTTGTAACACTTTCTCTATAATCACAATTCTCACCAAAGCTATATGAACTTCCACTACCACATCACAACTTGTACTACCAAATCACAATTCCCATTGCTACACTGTAACTTCTACAATACTAACACAATTCCCTTATCACTGTCACTATACTTGTAACTCCCACCACCATTAACACAACTACCATTATTATTTAGATAATAACACAAGAGAATTTGAGATTATTATGTAGCTCAAGAAATTTTTTCTAGGAAGCTGAGACTCGAGAGCCATATAGGCCAAATAAGGACTATCTCCCGAATAGGACGCGAACACTAGAATCTAAATGAAATGCATTAAATTCGCTTGATAAAAACACTTGCATTATTTTGTACGCAATTAAAATGCTAATGACCAGGGAAAGGATTTATATGTAAATACATATTTACTTATAAAGCTAATATAATTTATATTTTGCATTATCTTTATGTTTCACAATGTGTAGGGTTGAAAAATCCTACTTTTATTTTCCATATTTTTCCATATTTTAGAGTTTAGTACATATTTTCGTTAATTTCCATATATTTTCCATATTTCATATAAAACAGTCCATATTATATTAGGTTTAACAATAAAACAAAACAAAATTCCATTAACTTTTAAAAATACATTTCAACAATAGAGATTTAAACACATGTTCAGTAATCCCTTTAACATCAGAGTTATTTGAAAATTAGCAGTCCTATCAACAATGGGAAAGTAAGTTACAAAACTGTATTAATTTAATTTAAAATTTTTAACAGACTTCAGTTGTGCAGCTCAACAGTTAAATGCCAGTCAGAGTACACATAGGTTCAGTTTTGTAAATCATACTATAAAGACGGTAAATATGCCAAAAGTACGTCATTCAGTCAATTTAAAATCAAAACTAACAAGTTACATTTCAGAATTTAAAGAAGATGGTTTATCAACTGACAATAAAATATTATTTTGTAATTTGTGTCAGTGTGCAGTATCATCTACACAAAAGTTCCTGGTGCAACAACACATTACAACTAGTAAACATCAGGCCAACAAACAACTAAATTCCAAGCAGAGACAATTGTTTTTAACACAACCAACAACATCGAATGTAAGATCTGAGTTTAACATCGACCTGTGCCGTTCTCTCATCTCTGCTGATATTCCTCTCTACAAACTAAAGAATAAGGTCTTCAGGGAATTCCTTGAAAAATATACTCAACATACAATCCCGGATGAGTCAACACTTAGGAAGACGTATGCTCCATCCATCTACGATGAGACAATACAGAAGATAAGAGATGAAATTAAAGATAGTTCAATTTGGGTTTCCATTGATGAGACTCCCGACAAAGAAGGTAGACTTGTTGGTAATGTAGTTATCGGTTTGTTAAGTGAACAATATTCTGAACGAATTCTTTTACATTGTGATGTTCTAGAAAAGTGCAATAACAAAACTATAGTTAAACTGTTCAACGAAGCTATGGGTATCCTGTGGCCAAAGGGTATTATGTACGATAATGTGTTATTCTTTATTAGCGATGCTGCCCCTTATATGGTCAAAGCTGGACAAGCATTATCTGTTGTATATCCTAAATTGACTCATTTTACTTGTGTGGCGCATGCATTTCATCGTGTGGCAGAAGTGGTCAGAGACAATTTCCCTAAAGTAGATTTGTTGATTTCATCAGTGAAAAAAGTATTTCTCAAAGCTCCCAGTAGAGTTAACGTGTTGAAAGAAATGTACCCTGAAATTCCATTGCCACCAAAGCCAATTTTAACTAGATGGGGTACATGGCTAGAAGCAGTTGAATATTATGCCGAACATATAGACTCTATTAACAATGTTCTCCTTGCATTGGACTCTGAAGATGCAGTCTCAATTGATACTGCGAAAACAGTTACCTGTGACATAAGTGTGAAGAATGACTTAGCTCACATTCAGCATACATTTTCATGCATCATAAAAACGCTCAAAAGTCTCCAAAATAGGCACCTTTCACTATCTGAAAGTTTTGAAATTATAAATAGTACTGTGGAACAACTGAATCGTGGTAGAGGTAAAGTTGCAGATGCAGTAAGAGCTAAGGTGGACACTGTACTTTCAAAAAACCCTGGATATGAAGAACTACAAAAGGTTGTTGCTGTGATGAGTGGTGAATCAACAGTGAAGATTAACTTGGACTTATCCCCAGCAGACATTGTGAAATTGAATTATGTACCAGTTACTTCTTGTGACGTCGAACGCTCTTTTAGTCAGTATAAATCTATCCTCAGAGACAATAGAAGAAGATTCACTTTTCAGCACTTGAAAGAAATGTTTGTAACCTATTGTTATGGTAACAGACAATAAAAATTGTGTTTTGTTGAAACTACATTGGAAGATAAGGTACGTCCATTATATTTTTTGTTTAGTTTGATTAAAATGTACCAATATTTAACGTACATAGTCATTTTTTTATAATTTTAAGTCCATATTTAATTCCATATTTTGGTAAAAATCCATATTTAATTCCATATTTTGGTAAAAATAACTACATATATATTTACATATTTCATATATTTTTAGTCCATATAAATCCGTTCCCTGCTAATGACGTACAATTTTCTCACTGTATAATAAATAATAACAGAATGATGATGATAATAATTGTTTTAGAATAAGTTTCGAGAACTTTTGAAAACTAAAAACTTTCAACATTCAGATAAGGTAGCGCTCTACTTGATTGACACATTGTTACATAAAGTTACATAAGCTTTTCTAGCGATGTCTATGCAGTGAGAACAAATTTTATCTGCAAACTCGTTTTCAACGCACAAATCAATCGCCAGCTGATATATATTTGATTCGTTTTCAACGCACAAATCAATCGCCAACTGATATTTATTTGATTTTATTGTTACATCAAATCATTGACCCTTCTTTTCTCTGGAATGTTTGTATTTGTTTCCTTTTGGCGCTTCTTGCATATGTAGCACATTTAAATTCTTGATTTACAAACGGGTTGAAATGCTGGTGATATTCACTAAACATTTCTCTTGTATCTCTTTTACCGTCACATTCCAAATGGTTTTCAATGCATACTCTTTATATTCATTGTCATTGTTTTCTACCTGTTGGGTTGGTGTTTGTTTCTCTCTTCAGTTCATAATCAATCACACATTTCACAAAAACTATTGAATATGACTTTACACGCATATAAATATAAATATTGGAGTTTTCTGGATTTGAATTTTGATCTATTAGATCGGTTTCAACGTTTGACAATTAGCTAAAATAATATTTGTAATAACCCCCCCCCCACCCATTTTCACCATATTGCAGTGCATACTGGAAGTTACTTAGGCTTCGTCAAAGAACAGGAAAATTTGGAGCTTATAAAGCCCAAAACAACAAAAATGAACTTGATGTTCTATAATTTTCAGAAGAATCACTGCTGTGATTGGTTCGTATCTGAGATATTCGTGAATATTATTATTGGCAGAAAGTAGGATGGCCTAATATAAGTGGAATAGTCACACCTGTCACAACCATTATCGCAATTCTTAACAACTGTTACCACAAATTCCACCATTATCACAACTATACCGTCATCACAACTGAATCGGTCCATACAGAAAGGGCTTCAGTCACAAATTTTTAAAAACGAGATATAGATGGAAATCATATCTTTATGGGTGGCTCCATCGGCCTGTGCAGAACGGTATTCAGTCCAATGTTTGGAAAGATAGAAACTGAAGCGTCAGGCTCAGAGTTCTATGCAGAAAGGAATAGAGTAGGCATTTACAGAATGTTTTCTTTAGTTTTCTCAAAACTAGATCTAATGGACTAAGGCCCTTTCTGTATGGAGCTACTATACCATCATTACCAGAACTATACAGTCATTATTACAACTATACCGTCATCACCACAACTATACCACCATTACCACAACTATACCACCATTACCACAACTATACCATCATTACCACAACTATACCATCATTACCACAACTATACAGTCATTATTACAACTATACCGTCATCACCACAACTATACCACCATTACCACAACTATATCATCATTACCACAACTATACTGTCATCACCACAACTATGCCACCATTACCACAACTATACCATCATTACCACAACTATACCATCATTACCACAACTATACAGTCATTATTACAACTATACCGTTATCACCACAACTATACCACCATTACCACAACTATACCATCACCACAACTATACCATCATTACCACAACTATACCATCATTACCACAACTATACCGTCATTACCACAACTTCACTGTTATTACTATAACTATTCCATCATTACTACAGCTATGACCATCATTATCATAACTTTGACCACCATTACTACAACTATGACCATCATTATCATAACTTTGACCACCATTACTACAGCTATGACCATCATTATCATAACTTTGACCACCATTACTACAACTATGACCATCATTATCATAACTTTGACCACCATTACTACAACTATGACCATCATTATCATAACTTTGACCACCATTACTACAACTATGACCATCATTATCATAACTTTGACCACCATTACTACAACTATGACCATCATTACTACAACTATGACCATCATTATCATAACTATGACCACCATTACTAGAACTATGACCATCATTAGCGTAACTTTGACCACCATTACCACAACTATGACCATCATAACCATTATTACCACCATTACTTTTATTACAACCAATAGCATCATCTTCACCACCGTGGTTACAATTCTCATCACCACCGCAACTCTCCTCACCTTTCCAGAATACTTTCAAAACCAACAACATGCATCATTTTCAGAGTCAAGTAACCAATAGGAACTACTCAACTTGGTGCATAAACGAGATGCAGTAAGCATTTCATAGTTTCATTTTAAACC
This sequence comes from Periplaneta americana, assembly GCF_040183065.1. Taxonomy (NCBI): domain Eukaryota; kingdom Metazoa; phylum Arthropoda; class Insecta; order Blattodea; family Blattidae; genus Periplaneta; species Periplaneta americana. The sequence continues at coordinate 125,142,455 of NC_091131.1, forward strand.
ATTCCGTCGCGTTTAACACGTTGCGCTACGAGCTTGAAGGTTGAGAATTCCATTCCCGATGGTTTCATGGATTTTTCCTGTTGATCTAATCTTTCCTGTCCCACTAAGAGCTTCAAGTTCACTCAGTGTCTACGAGGAATGAGTACCAGAGTGTTTCCATGGTAGCAAAGGCGGCCAGCACATCTCTACTAATACTCAGTGTCGATTTTCTCGTGAATTGGAAGTCTTAATATCCCGCCACCCTAAGGAATATTCAGTACCTATAATGGGAAAGTTTTGCCTTTTATCATTATGATGATATGGCAATTACAGGAGTAAACTGGATACTCCCTGTAAACCTATCTCGTAGCATCTTTATTGAAAATGGTTTTGGATATCGTTTCGTGGATTAAATTTCGTGTATACTCGTATTATGCCAACGAACTAAACAAAATATTTCACCATGGAAATAACACTACAATCATAACATTTGATTAACATATTAAACATTTAAACAAAATTAATTTATTTTAAGGGATACTAGGATTGAGTTTCGAAATTTGTTCAATTTTAATCCAGTTTATTTCAATTTTAACTGTTTTATACTGTGTTTACTAATTGCATGCGGAAAGGGGAAAAATGTCCGAGTTGCGTGCCGAGGTTTTCTAGGAGCTATTCGAGTTTCGTGTCATCACATTCACAGGTAAAACAGGATTAAACAGGGAAAAACGTGTGTAACATTTCCCTTCCCATTTTTCACGCGTGAATTATTACGGCGCTTCCGGTGGGAGATAATGGACCATCCTCCCTACAGCCCCGGCCAGGAACCCAGTGATTTTCATCTCTTCGGACCGTTGAAGAAGAACCTGGGTGGTAAACCATTCAATATCGATACGGCCGTTCAGCAAGCAGTCTTGACGTGGCTTCAGGAACTTGACGCAGATTTCTTCTGTGGCTGTATCGATTCCTTGGTCTACCATTGAAAAAAGTGTTTGGACAAGCATGGTGACTATGTTGAAAAATAATGCGTACCACTGCGCTACTACTATATATCAGACAAGTCCATGAGAGCTCTTGCACCCTTACTTTTTGATGCACCCTCATACATTGTTTCACTCACTCTGTTCTCTTTGAAGATTCAAGACACCACTGGAAGCGATGCAGTCACATGCTTATGAACCAACAGTATGTGCTTGATAGCCTGTTTCAAACTCGACTCTTCATAGACGTCCGTCCACGGGAACGCCAATATGCAATTAAAATGTGTGCAAAAATCCTCTCATGCAATTCAGTGTTTACTTTTTCGATCTGCATTGATCCCATATGCAATTCGGGACATCTGTGTGTTATTTGGATTAAGAATAAGGTCCGTGCAAATTTTCAGCTCAATTTGAATGCTAGTTTCGAAGTTAATTGTATTTTAATCACGCAAATTAGTGATACAATCAAAATGTTTTATTCGCATTACGCTGAAATGCAGCAATTCATATTTTCAAGGACAATGATTCAAAGGCAATATTTTAACGTTGTGCAACATGATATGTTGGTTAGTTTAGATGCAATAATTGATTAATATAAGGCACTTATTTCCTCATTTTTTTTATTTATATAATACATTTTTAGCTTCTAATTTTCAACATACTTAATATTTCTCAACGATATACCCCAGACAAATCATGCATGGACACATTTCGGACATCTAAAAATGTAGTTTCGAGAAAAGCCAAATTTGTGGAAGGAAGAACACAATACTGACTAGAGATGAACAAAACTAACTGCCGCTCTCGCTCGCTGTGTTCACTGCATTTGTCTTTCGAGTCTCGGCTCGTCATCCTCGTGTGCTTCGAGTCTCGCTCGTCATTCTCGAAATAGCATTTGGTCGGCGTGGAAAGATTTCGTAACTTTGAATAACATACATAATTGAAATAAATAACATGTTTAAATGAGACAAAGAGTCAAAACAGAACAGTATCTTAGTTATCAAAATGTTCTGGTTCTATTATATATTACCTATGGTTATATAAATAAAAAAAAAGCTCTCAAATAAATTTGCATTTCTAAGAAACATAAAATATGACATTAATATCTTTTTACTTGAGATTGCACACTTCATCTTAAACATATAAAAAGAAAATTCCTAGCCTTTTAATAAGGGCCTAGTGATTAAATAAAGACCGGGGAATAGATTATTACACACTGAAAGGTAGAGACATTTTAAATAGGCTACTTGGTTGTTCATACATATATAACAGTTGCCGAAGTAGATAAAAGTTCAGTCAGGTATAAACAACTGCTGACTGTGGGACTTCGGGAGATGATCATTGATCAATATCGAGTCTCGGAAGACTCACAACCAGTCTTTACGTCAAGGCCGCGACGTAATACAACATTGTCGTGCGGGTTTTCAGCTTTGTGGGCGCTGTTATTCTCGTTTTTTCGATCGTTGTTCATCTCTAATACTGACGTTTGGGACAGACCTATACAAAAATCGCTCTAGACCTCAAAGAAGACGTATATGCAAAAAAAAAAAAAAAAAAAAAAAAAAAAAAAAAAAAAAAAAAAAAAAAAAAAAAACATTTACTATCAATTGTCCAAGTGCCCAAGAGATATTTTAATATAAAAACCGAAAAATGGTTCATTGGCCATTTTCTTTTTGTAAAAACTCAATCCCAGTGTCCATTAAAAGAAGCATTTACATGTTTCACAGGCATAACAAACTGCATAACAGTCGTAAATTATATAACAAATAATTTCATTACTTTAAATTTATTGGACAAAGCTTGAAGTGATATTATTTTACTTTGAATTCATTGTTTTGAATAAAGCTTTACAATAGGTTAATGTGTTCAGTTCTTCTGAAATTACAATTCTAAAGATAAAACATGAAACAAAGCAGCAGATTGAGGTTTCATAATGCATAAAATAACAATACACATTATATGGAAATTACATTTGAAGGCAACGAAACAACGAAAACAAGACTAACCTCAGCCGAAATTAAATTCCTTAGGAATATAGCGGGCACGCATTACGCACCACAAAAAAGAAACTGAATAAGTAATGTAGACACTTTAGGTTACGCCGATTCTGGGAAAAACAGATATTTGACGAATGAATTATCAAACATACGTTCGCAAAGCTTTTCACTGTGAACAGGAAACAAAAATTAAAACCAGCTTTAAAGAGTGAGATATGTTATATGCAATGTAAAATAAAACCAGTCATGTATTATTATCCAGTGGTCATCCCACTTATTTATCTTGTTCTTTCATGAACGAGAAAGTACACTGGGAGTTAGATAGGAATAGTGGAAAAATGTATGCATGGCCTATATTGGATTGCTCTCAAGTATTGAAAAACTGCGCCTTAGTCACTGAGCGTATTGCCGTCGACAGGAATTGTATTAGCATTTTGTAAACATCCAATGACGTCTTTATACCAAACGCGCTAAACATTGTAATCAAAAACAAGAAAAGGAGAAACCTGCTATTGATTGATGTAGCCGCTCTCCCTAGAGGAATGCTGTAAAAGAAGAATGCGCGTGTGGGAGAAGCAATGACACGTTTACACGTATCCGCGCAACAGGCCGGGCAATAAAAGAACGAACAGAACATCTGTAGTTAATTCTCAGACAGCATTTTGTCAAACTGTTCAAGTTAAATATACTTCCAAACACACTAAAACGTTTTAAAGCTTTATAACATAAAATCTAGTCTTAAAACGTTTAACAGCTCTTGTGAAAATAGAAATAAACACTAGAGAGAAAAAACTGAGAAAGGACTCAATTCGAATGCTTGGTATTGTTTATTTCCTACAAGTCAGCTCTAAATCTGAAAATAACGACGTAATCATTGAGGCGAGAAAAAAATTGGTTTGGTGTATTAGGCTACACAAAGATATTAGCTTTCTCATGTCTGCTTACATTGTAGTGACCTGAGATTTCAATGTAACAAATTAACATAAACTTTAGCTTAAAAGAGTGTAATTTTGTCTTCCATTGATATTTTAATGACATTTACCCTTTAGAACTGTTTTTTTAATGTAACGTGGAATTCTTTACTTTTCCATCCAAGCATAATTATGACTTTTGTATTGAGAGATATATTACTTTTTTTAGGAATATATTCCTGTAACGAGAAACAAACAAAAGAATTATTTGAATATGGGCAACACATATATTTTTCTAATATATATGGTCATTCTGGAAAATCTCGTCTTTTGTGAGATCTCGACACGTTTAAGAAAAGTAGCTATTGCGAGCACTGTTTCTAGTGAAACCAGTTCGAACTAGATGAGATTGTGTTGACTATATTTGTAATCTCTGTGTAACTGTAAGTGAATCTCGTTCCTTCAACCTTATGTTTTATGTTCACAGAAGACAATAAACACTATAACCATTTTTAGTTTATTGTACTTTGACTCGGCATGCATGATATTAGTAGATGCATAAATTATTGTATATGCATTTTAATAATAATAATAATAATAATAATAATAATAATAATTTATTTTAGCTGGTAGAGTTAAGACCGTAAGGCCTTGTCTTCCACTCAGCCAACAAAAAAACATATATAGCATATATATGAACTTACAAGCTGCAAAGAATACAACAATTTGATTTTCGATAAAAGTTACGTGGATACAAGAGTTACTTCTGAATTAAACAGTAAAATACTATGAACTATTAATTAAACAATTAAATACAAACTGTGTAGCAGAATTAAACTAATATACATAGAATGTTAATATATTTAAAATAATGTTAGATAATAGGTAGAGATTATTATGAGATAAATGTGAAAATACAACGCTATCAGGATGCATGTCTAAAGAAAGAAGTTACCATATAGTCAGTGACCGTTAAGTCAGTATAGCTAATTAGAGTGAATTGCTGAGAAGGTTATCCTTTAAGCTGTTTTTAAAAATGTTTATTGTCTTGCAGCCCCTAATACTTTGTGACAAGGAATTCCATTGTCGCGAGGTGGATACTGTAAAAGATTATGAATAACAAGATGTTCTATGAAGAGTTATACTTAGCGTGCCACAGATATGTGATCTGATATTTACGCCGTGGTTTAGTTTTAATATTTCATGGCATTATAACTCAGTCGTTCAAAACTTTTCCTAATCATTTTATTCTCCATGTCAACAAGACAATGACAGATCCTTCTAATAGCGTGATAAAACAACTATTGTAGGTATACATTATGGTTAATAACAGTAACACGAGTATATTCTTTAGTTACCTGCCTTGAGATAAAGTGAAAAACTAAGACCATGGCGAAAAAGGAAATGAAATAAACGTAAAATTAATATTCCTGATTAAACACGAATATGTACAATTATCACGCATTTCTTATTTGTTCTGAGGCCTAGCTCGGGACCTTACTGAGTGAGGTTGATTGTTGATTATTCGTGGAAATGATTATGTTAATGATTATGGAAACGGGAGAATCACCTCCACGCCTGCTTTATCCATAATAAATCCCTTCGTGACCAGGATGGGTTCAAACCTGGGTCGCCGCGGTGAAAGACAGAAAGGCTAACCACTAGGTCAGGTATGTGAAATTAAAAAGTATCGTAAATAATGGGAAGGCTATGTTACGAGAATAATGTCTCTCAGACATCCGAGGTAAATAATATTCTGCCAGCCAACAGTGAATTGGTGCATAGACAGCTTCAGCGCAGATGGACAAGCAAGACTTTTTAGAATTTTAAATCTGTAACAGTTTTTAAACTAAAAGTCAACTGGGACCATATTCTATGCAGAAGAAGAGAAAATACTTGTTTTCAAATATGTTTGTCTTTCATAGTGTCAACTACAGCAGAGCGATAATGTAGTCAAATCACTGCCGATCTTATTACAAATATTATTCTCATTCCATTTGATTAATTTAATCCTGCTTAATTTCAAAGTGTGTTGAAAGAATATTGTTTAAAATCTAAAATTGCTATTATGTAATTTTAATATTAGGTTACTTGAGGAGAAATAGGTTAAGTAAAGGGAACACATCGAGAACATGTGCGTTTATGCTGCAATACATACGTTCACAGTGTCCTAATTACATAGAGAGGCGTACCATGAATTTGACCAACACAATAGCCTCGAAACGCAGAGAACTGAACTTGTAAATGGTCTCCTAACTTACAACAATTCGACGTATTGTTCCGTAGGAGACCAACTGCCCCCTTAGTTTCCCTTTTCCAAGATTCCAAGAGATTGTAAGTTTTGTTGTGGACAAATATGTTATTTGCAAGAAAACAAACAACTATTTTAGCTGATAATGTATTATTATTATTACTATTATTATTATTATTATTATTATTATTTACTTACTTATGGCTTTTAGAGAACCCGTGGATTCATTGCCGCCCTCATATAAGCCCGCCATCGGTTCCTATCCTGAGTAAAATTAATCCAATCCCTACCATCATATCCCACCTCCTTGAAATCCATTTAATACTATTCTCCCATCTACGTCTCGGCCTCTCCAAAGGTCTCTTTCCCTCCGACCTCCCAACTAACACTCTATATGCATTTTGAATTCGCCCATACGTGCTACATGCCCTGCTCATCTCAAACGTCTGGATTTAATGTTCCTAATTATGTCACGTGAAGAAATCAATGCATGCAGTTCTGCGTTGTGTAACTTTCTCCATTCTCCTGTAACTTCATTCCTCTTAGCCTCAAATATTTTCCTAAGCACCTTGTTCTGAAACATTCATAGCCTCTGTTCCTCTCTCAAAGTGAGAGTTCAAGTTTCACAACCATAAAGAACAACCGGTAATAGAACTGTTTTATAAATTCTAAAGTTCAGGTTTTATGAGAGCAAACTGGATGACAAAAGCTTCTTAACCGAATAATAACAGGCATTTCTCATATTTATTCTGCGTTTGTTTTCCTCCCGAGTATCATTTATATTTGTTACTGTTGCTATGTTATTATTATAATATTTTATTATCATTTTATAATATATAATATCAGTTATTTTAATGATCTTTTTCCAATTCCTTTTTGGAACTTTTTCAACAACCAAAATAGCCATTGTATCCTTCCAAATTGTTCCCTACCAAAAGCAAGCAAATCCAGTGCAAGCAACTTTGCCTTATCCTATGAAATGTAGCCATAGTCTACAGTGTACCAAAATACCTTTCAGATTACCAACCACTGATAGGAGAGCTCACGAATACGGCTAGGAATAACAGAAAAAGAAAGTCATAAGAACAGCATGAAGACGAAGAAGAAGATGAGGAGTGTGAACACGAGGTAGATGATGAGGAGAAACGAGGAGGAAGATGTGGAGCATGAGGACGAGCAGGAAGATGAAAAGAGTGAAAACGAGATGATGAGGAGAATGAGAACTATGAGGAAAATGGAGATAATGAGGACGAGAAAGAAAATGGTGATGAGAATGAAAAGGAGAAAGATGATGATGAGAAGAATGAGAAGGATGGGAGGGAGAATGATGGGGATAAGGAATATAATTAAAGAGAGAATAGTGATGGTGGTGGTGGTAATGACATAATGCGAAAGATGATAATAATGACGATTATAAGAGTGAAGGGAATGGGAAAAAGAACGATATAGCTAATATTGTGTCTAGACTTACAAGGTTGCTCAAAATTAATATAAAAAGGTGCGGTTCTTCAAGTCGTTCAGCTTGACATACGTGTAGTCCCCAGGCCTTGTTGAGACGACTCGTGTGTCACAAATCATTTACCATAATATACCTCAGTGTTGGAACCCTCAGTTCTATAGGTCGCATTCAGTCAATATCCAAGCTCTTACCAAGTTTCGAGGAGCATGTCAGCATGAACACTCCTGATTGCCTTTGTGATAACGAGCATTCATGTGATCAATGTCAATAACTAGTGACTGGTAAACAATGGTCCTGACACAGCTCACATGAAGAGGTTCAGTAGTACTGTCTGGGGAAGCTGGATCCCAAGAAAGTGGGTCATCCACAACGATCAGTCTTCCAGTAATTAGTCATTGTCTGGCGTTTATTGTGATTGTCATTAAGCTCGAGATTCGTGGGTTCAAATCCGACCAAGGGCGATAGGTTTTTCATAGTATGATTTCCTTTGGAAGGGATGTGAAATGTTGTGAATATTTTAAAATGTAGGATTATTCGAAAATAAGTTATATTTTGAAGTAGATATAATATTTTTAAAAATTAACGTAGTCTACAGACAAAATTGCAACACATTTGTATGTATCGAACAACGGGATTTGTTCATTTATCACAATCATGTGCTTTGGTTAACATGGTAATAGGTTTTGTGTATAATGTGTCAAAAGTAAATTTACTTCTTATTGAATTTTTAAATCACTATCATTGACTGTGTTTTAAAATGGTTCTGACTTTACAGGATCGAATTAGTCTTGTTCAGTGTTATTATGAATGTAAAAGAAGTTTAGAAAACGGCATACGAAAATTCAGAACAGAATCCAGCAGATTTTTACTGTGGGGTTATATTTTAAAATACCGAGTTTTTTTTAACTAATCCTACAATTACCGACGAACTAAATTTTCGCAACAAATTGAAGATATTCCACCAGCTCTATTAGTAAATACTGTTCATAACATAGAAGAAGGATTGTTGCTTGTTGAAGAACAAAATGGCTGACACATTCAACATTTAAACTGAATCTATTAAACCCCATATCTTTATTAGTAGCCTAAAGGTGTGTTCTTGTTTTATATATATGGTGACTCATAATGTAACTTAATTTCGAATAACCTTGTATAAGATTACTTAACTGTCATTTCTCGCTGACTTCAAAATTCATCTCCTTTGTTCATCATTGTAGCGTTATTATCCTATTCTTAGGACTAATTAATTTCACATCACTGGTGCTCTTGTGTCTCATAAATGAAATTCTATAACCTGCAAATATCATTGAAGTACAAAAACAGTGGGCTATTTGATCGTCAAGTGGTGTAGGCTATATCAGAAATTACCGTAATTGAATTAGTAGTGCCATCGTATTTTCCATATGGAGAAGTATTAATTTGAGAAGTGAAGTAAGTCCATAGTACATAAATCTACCAACGAGACGCATTAGGAGTTTGAGTACATTCTTTTCTTCTAGCATTTTGTGCCTAATGAAGTAAGTCAGGTACCGCTGATATATTTGGACACTCATATCCATCACATATACAGGGTGTTAAAAAGTATTCAATATTTTAGGAGGTGATAGTATGCATCAAAACAAGAAAAAAGTGTAATAAACATGGGTCCTACAACAGATACTTTCTGAGATCTAAACACTTGTTCATAGAAGGTGCTCAATGTGACATCCATTTATGGCAGTGCATTTTTCTGCCTACAATACAGTAGGCTACCAGATAATCATACCGTAGTTGACACCTCTGGCATGAAATACTGATACGTTGCAAGGAATACTGAAAACAAAAGTTTGGCTGCGGATATGAGCGGGGTTCAGCAGAAGCACCGATTCTCAATCAACGTATGGGCAGGCGTTCTTGGCGATAGATTAAGGGCCATACGTGCTACCACAGAGATTAATTGGGGCTCGTTATCAGGATTTTCTGATTAATGTATTGCGTACCTTGCTGGCGTATGTGTCATGTCAGCAAAGATTACAGATGTGGTTCATGCATGATGGCACACCAGCACATTTTTTCCGCAACGAGCGTGAACACCTGACTCTGACAATTCAAGACCGCTAGATTGATTGGGGAAGCCCCACACTTTGGCCTGCTCGCTTCCCAAAACTAAATCCCCTAGAGTTTTGGTTATCAAGAACAATCAGGTCAGTTTCAAAGAGTGCGTGATTCCTTACGCCGAAGAGCAGAGGAATGCATTGCCTTGAATTGACGTCACATTGAGGACCTCCTATGAACAAGTGTTCAGATGTCAGAAATATGTGTTGTAGGACTCATGTTTATTAGACATTTTTTCTTGTTTTAATGCATACTAGCACCTCCTAAAATACAGTATTGGATACTTTTTTCTTAACATCCTGTATTTCAATGTCAATGTAGATGGAATTGTTACTAGAATACTAATTTTTGTAATGTAAGGAACCCAACACTCTGTTTGCGTTTCCTTATATAAAGCTAAAGTAAAGTCAACCACGTTATAGGTCAAATCGGCCCAGAGGTTAGCGGAAGGTTAAGGCAGACAATCGGCATTAATGGCAGTAGGAATGTCAGTCCTATGCGTCCTCCACCTTTACCCCCAAGGAAATACCCCTGGTTCTCATTTGTGTTGGAGGCTGAATAAACCTCAGGGTCATAGTGCGGCCGGAAAAATTAAATCAATGAGGAAAATCCACGTTTCCATTGGAACATCTGAAAGTTAATTGTTAGAAAAGTGTTGATGTGTCTATTATGAGTACAGTTTTGAAAATACAACTTCCTTCTTCTGCATTAAACTTTCCTGTGTTATACCTCACCTTATTTTATTTTAATTGATAGTTTATTAATGTTATTAAAACCTATTTTGCCGTTTTTCGAAACTATTTTTCATTGGCACAGAGCCTATCTTAGGTACACCTTTTGACACGGAAATTGGTCGCTGTTCAAAGGCTAAGTCCCACCTCGGAATAGCTCGGGAATCATCGTGTACTCCGTGTTTACACGCATGCGTTTTATATATAGAGATTCGAAGCCTGGTCTTCGGAACGAGAAGAAAGAGCTCTATCGCCAAGCCATAAAGGCTTCGAGCGGAATATGTCGTTTCGTGACGTACGCATACGTTAGTGCTACGACTAGACTTCATCCTCGGATCTCGATGCTTACAATTTCCCCGTGTGAACCGCGCATTAACCCGGAAGACGCTTGGTCAAATTCACGTTATAGAAGAGCGAGCATTTCCCTTGTCACATAGTGTACCTGAGGACTTATAATAAGATTTTTAGAACCTAAAGATCCGAGGTGTACATATTATCATGTCACGTTGCAACCAGTCGTTATGCAATAATAATTATTCACTCTTCAAAATTTCGAATTCTACATCTATAGACGTATTTACCAGCAGAGGTTCCTTCACTGAAGTGATTAGTGCTTCAACTCCAGCAGATTGAATGGTATTCATGGCGTGCATAGCAGCTATATGCAAGTTTTCTCAGAATGCTGTCGTTTCCATTCAGATGCATCATCATATCGCTGCTCAAATTTGCCAAGTTATCATTTCATCATGTTTGAATACTGTTTGAATATTGTCCGTAATCCATGAGAAACGTTAGGTAAAGAATTAAATTAAATTAAATCCTTCAAAATGATGTAATACCACAACTACTTTCTATTTTAAGAGTACGATGTCAGCGACGTGTATTCAGAGACAAGAACTCTTATCGCAGCCGTCAGCAGAAGTGGCAATTTCATATTCCCTTCGTCACAAAATGAAATCTTTTCATAAAACTTATTGCTTTGTTAAATTCTGAAATTAAGCTCTATCATGATGAAGATGACAGTTTGCACTTAGAAAAATTACACAAGCAATTTTATTTGCTGATGTCGCTACAAGTTTCCTCCGGCAGAATAAATATCAAACATAGAATCTCCTTCACGTCGTTGAAACCAAAATACATTAACTATTTGGATGCATGACAATCTACACAAAGAGCGCTTCTGTGAGTCTCAAGTAAGCTTCGATCGTCTGTATCCGGTGCAAAGATACGAAAGAGAACGAAATGTTGGCAGATGCTCGAGAGAGTGAGAATAATTTTGTTGCATCTCCGATATCAAATAAATTTAATCACGATCGTTGTATTTGGCATTCGAGAAATATTTACTATTACGTTTAGTACATTATGAAAAATTAAACAGTAGCAATAATAGACTCGCTTTAATCGCAAATCAAGCTGAGATAGTCATGAGCTAGCATCGCCTTTTTAAAAACTGATATGTAGCCTACGATTTCGCAAATACTTCCTTCCTAAAAACTGATATGACTGATTTCGTCTTAAACTGTTACTATATTTCATCATATGGATGCCAGACGTGGTCCCTCACAGCCAGACAACAGAAGAACTTAGAGACCAGCCAAAGAAAAATCGAGAGGACGATACTGAGCTTAACGTAGAGAGACAGGATGTCTAACAGGGAACTTCAAGGACTTACAGATTTGGAGAACATTGCACAACGAACTGCAGAGACAAAGTGGAAGTGGGCTGGCCACGTGGTGTGACTGCATCACGACAGATGGGCGCAGATAGCAACCATCTGGGACCCTTACGTAGGAAAGAGAACACAAGACAGGCCAAGGAGGAGATGGGCAGACCCATTGAAACAAGAAGCAGGAGCCCATTGGTCCAGTGTCGCCCGCAACAGAGTAGAAGGAGATAGCATTCGAACTCAAAAGAAGTGGTAGACTGTGAAAATGTCTGTGAATGGAAGGACTTAGTGTAGTGTACAAACTCAAAAGAAGCAATAGACTGCGAACGTGTCTGTATCCATAGCAGTAAAAACTTAAATATAACCATCTAGCTCACGTGGAATAAGTCACCACGAAAGCCTTTTTTACGAGCTTCTCCCTCTAGTACGAGGCCCTAGCGGCAAGCCCTTCAAGGGCTTATTCATTCATTCTTTCATACTTCATCAACAGCTGAATGGTTGTCTTAAAAGAACTGCAGTACTGGAGATGATACTTAAATACACACGTACATGTATAGATCTATACTTCGTTCCATTATGTCTGACAGGAGAAGTAAACATTGCCGGCAGAGGAGGAAAGAAGTGTAATTGCTATTCAAACAGTGGCAGAGGTCTCATTCCACGCTTTTCTTGAAGTTGAGCGCGGGTAGAACTCTTGAGACCGCTCAACTTCAAAACAAGCGTGGAATGAGACCTCTGCCATTAGTCGAATAGCAATTATACTTCTCTCCTCCTCTACCGGAAATGTTTACATCTCCTGTCAGACATTATGAAACGAAATATAGTACTCACATTTCTAAAGGTTGACATCGGCAGACAAAAGGGAAGCGGGATTTTTCTTTCAATAATAATTAACACCAGCCGCGGGGATGACTTGTTCTAGCTGTGCACTGTTGCCATGTCTTTCTCCTTCATTATTAAACATCAGAATTGTATGTGCCTCTGATTATATATATGTACACATACCATTCCATACAAAGAGCACAAGTACCATCTACGAACTCGTCAAGACAACGGATCGTATGTAATTATGACAATGTCAACATGATAATAACTCCATGTGATTAATAGCAGCCACTAAAGAATAACCGAATCTGATTGGCGACAGTGAAATTCTGATTGGCGCGGCTCGACAAATCAAACTTCCCCTGCGTGGCTAACAATCAACGAGATGCCGCATGTTAACTTTTAGAGAACGATGATAATACACATACATACATACATACATACATACATACATACATACATACGTACGTACGTACGTACATACATACATACATACGCGCACACACATACACACATAGGCTACACATATACACATATACATACATACATACATTCATACATACATACATACATACACACACGCGTACTAGAGATGAACAAAACTAACTGCCTCTCCCGCTCGCTGTGTTCGTTGCATTTGTCTTTCGAGTCTCGACTCGTCATTCTCGTGCGCTTTGAGTCTCGGTCATCATTCATTAATTTACCTATGGTTATATAAATAGAAAAAAAAAAACAATTCTGAAATAATTTTGCATTTGAAAGAAACTTAAAACATAACATTAATATCTTTTTACTTGAGATTGCACACTTGATCTTAAACATATGAAACGAAGATTCCTACCCTTTTTATAAGGAACTAGTAATTAAATAAAGACTGAGGAACGGATTATTATACACTGAAAGGTAGAGACGTTTCAAATAGGCTACTTGATTATTTATACATATAATAACGGTTGCCAAAGTAGATAAAAGTTCAGTCAGGTATAAACAACTGTGGCGATTCAAGGCAGCTTGACTTCGGGACTGTGGGAATCATCAATATCGAGTCTCGGAACACTCACAACCAGTCTTTATGTCAAGGACGTGACGTAATACAACATTGTCGTGAGGGTTTTCGGCTGTGAAGGTGCTGTTAGTCTCGCTTTTTCGATTATTGTTCATCTCTAACGCATACATGCGTACACACGCACACATCGGTGTCGGGTAGAGTTCCCGGGTAGCTCAGTTGGGAGAGCGTTGGTACGTTTAACCAAAGGTCCCGGGTTCGATACCCGGCCCCGGAACAATTTTTCCCTCGAAATTATTCAAATTAACTTTACAGGGAGTTATACCTGGAAGCTTAATTTGCATAATATACGTCACTGTACGTAACATAAAACCACAATTTAAGTCACACAGAGTTACTGTGCACTCAATGTTGGTTGCTTGACAGTTGTCAGCCCACTTTGAGGTCTGTGGATATAGAGGGAAAAATTGGATCGGTGTCGGGTAGAGTTCCCGGATAGCTCAGTTGGGAGAGCGTTGGTATGTTTAACCAAAGGTCCCGGGTTCGATACCCGGCCCCGGAACAATTTTTCCCTCGAAATTATTCAAATTAACTTTACAGGGAGTTATACCTGAAAGCTTAATTTGCATAATTTCCATATCTTCATATTCCTGTGCAATTACCACCTCATCGTGTGCAAACAATAACGTATACAACATATTTATTGATACATCTCCAACAGGTATTCCCATTCCTGAACTTTTCCTTGTCCAGTTTGACAATTCTCTGTGTAGAAATATCTTAAATGATGTAAGTGACATGCTACAACCCTTGATGAAAGCCCTTTGTTGCTCTAATTTCTTCTGACCTACACTTTCCTATTTTCACTTTAGATACATCATTCTTATATAATTTTTTTATTGCATTAATAATTCTTGTTTCAATTTCCAAATCAACTAATGTCTCCTATAATTTTATTGGTACAGTGTCGTACAGTAATAATAATAATAATAATAATAATAATAATAATAATAATAATAATAATAATAATAATACTATTATTATTATTATTATTATCATCATCATCATCATTATCTGTGGCATTACAGTCCATTAAGAGGCTAAAATGACCATCTGACTGCTGGCCTCACGTTCAAATGCCGAAACAGAGGTGGAGGATCTTCCAACCAGAATGGAGCTACCGTGTGGTTAACTCGATGATCCCGCAGCCGTTGAAGGTTGCTTTCGTAACCGAATTTCGCTACCTATCGTAATTCCACGAGGGCAATGCATAGGCCTACATAACTACAAAAAACATAAACTTCTGTTTTATGATTATGAAATTTTGTTATGATTCCGTAAGTTTATAACATAGAAATATGAAACGTTGACATCTTACATGTAGGATGTCAACGTTTCGTATTTCTATGTTATAAACTTACGGAATCATAACAAAATTTCATAATCATAAAACAGAAGTTTATGTTTTTTGTAGTTATATAGGCCTACGTGCAGGAGATTCCTGATGCTTCCTATGGGGACGCAAGAAAACCCTATGAGTACCGTCCTCATCATATTTGGACTTTGATGGTGACTGGACTGCCGACTAGAGGCTGAAAAGCAGGAAAATATACCTAAGTAACTCAGCTAACAGCGCATAAAATGCTGTGATAAGCAGAAGGAAGATAAAGTACAAAATTGAAGACTTACATAATTTTCCCCCTAAGGAAATGGAACTCAGAGAGTGTGATCTGCGAATTACCATTTAGAAAGAGGGGGGAGGGGAATATGCATATATAAACGCCTCCGGGGACGCCTGCTGAAAGGACGGTCGATAAGAGACGGATTACTCTGACGGTAACTTTTACAGATGAAATGAAAAAGCTGCTATCCTCTATCCCCGTCGTCGACGTGTCTTCTGCTTCAGTTACGAAGTTTAATATTAATTTAGGTACTTTTAAAAAATATAGAGTATATAGCTATATAAGTCTTTTAATTTTCAGTTTTGAACATTGTAACTTCCTAGAAGTAATATAAAATTTGAATTAATGTCCGTGTTATGAGTTTCTTGTACGTCTGCTTAATGTCAGCGAGAAATATACTACGCGTTGTTTTTTACAGATTAGCAGGCGTTTCAACTTTATTACTACACTTTTCGTAAGTATATCATTTAGCACTTGTTGCGTCTTTAGTGGGAGGTTTCATACATTATGTGATAGGCGAATTTACCACTGTAGACTTGGTGTTTGACAGTTTTAAAATCATATTCAACAATTTCTAGTTATCAGTAGGCCTACACGTAGAAATTTATGTTATCACTACATTTAGACATTTATATTACACTAATTACATGTATAGTAGCAATTTCTACTGCAATTGGCCTACATGCAGCAATTTCTGTTGCAACTGTGTGAAACAATTTCTATCATATTCGTATGTAGAAACATCTATTATAGGATTGTTTCCGATCTCTGATAACGAATTTGAATGAAGTCAGGTGCGTCTGGATTCACACCGACAGCTGAATTGCAGTGACAGACCAGTAGTGAGTGATTTCATAATCAGAGTGCACGGTGTATCACAGTAGCAATGCCCAAGAAAATCTAGCCTTTTTGGGAGGGATACATAACAACTGTTTCCGATGCCAAGTACAGTTACGTGAAAATCATAGGAGCCTGCAAAAAACGAGTTTCCTTATTTCCAAGAAAGGCATCTTGTGTGTACCTAATAAGACTAGCAAAGCTCGGATGGGATTAATTCCAAAGTGGAAAAAGAAAGCAAATTCACCCCGTCACAAGTCGCCGCGAGATGATACAAATTAATTCCATTCGAGCTTTACCAATATTATCAAGTACACAGAAGATGCCTTTCTTGGAAATAACGAAACCTCGTTAATTGCAGGCTTCTTTTATTTCCATTTAAATGTACTTGCATTGGAAAGGGTCGTAATGTACCCCTCCCAAAAAGGCTCGATTTTGTTGGAAATGTCTGCTGTGAGTCGCCGTGCACTCTGACTATGAGATCACTCACTACTGGTCTGTCACCTCGCGCCACAGTTCAACTGTCGTGTGAATCCTGACGCACATGACGTCATTCAAATTCGTTATCAGAGATCGGAAGCAACCCTGTATAATTATTCGTACATGTGGTACATTTAGTATAAATACTTGTAGTAACTTCTATCATCACTACATGTAGGAATATATATATTATTAATAATTAATTATGTTATTAATAATAATTATTATATGTTATTATATTATTAATAATGTAAGTTGATGCATGAAGTAATAATAGAAGTTGCTGCAGATAGTATTTACTGGAGTGTAAAAATATGCGTACAATCCTTTTTTCCGCTCTTGAGCTCTTCTTTCACGTATGAAAATTTGAATTGTGGTTTATTTAACGACGCTCGCAACTGCAGAGGTTATATGTCCCGCAAGAGTTCTTTTACATGCCAGTAAATATACTGACATGAGCCTGTCCCAGTTCTCACCTAATTTATACGGTAATTAAATTATAAGAAAAGTTAATTGCCAATATCTTCGCGGCACAGCTTCGTATTATTGCAATCAGAAGACAGCAATTGCCAACAAATTGAAAAGATTTTGAAACTAAACTTCTCGTTATATTGTTAAGAGGCTCAAAGAAACCAGATCAACTAACCAGGAACAATGAAAGGAACGTCGGAAGTTGTTTACTTCCAAGAAGCGGCGACAAAGTTTGCAATTTGTAGTGAATGAACTCTTCTCGAGTGCTCAGTCTATAGCTCATAATATTGCTTCAACTTCAAATAAACCGGTTAGTGCTCAAGCACACACAAATGTTTTTGTGAAACACAGTGACAATCCAAGGCTCACGGGTTCAAATGGAAGGCCAATGATTTTTAAGAGCGACAATATCCTTAACCTGGCTTCTTCCAGGAGTAAAGTAAGTCTGTGAGTCCCGTGTCTTCGACTCAGGGCACGTAAAAGAATTCTGTTCACGGTAAAGAACTCCAGGCAAAATACGTCGATCATTCGTCGTCAATGTTGAATTTCGATATTGAATACTTTCTGCAGTGGAAAGCGTTTTTAAATAAATGCTACTACTAACACTATTATTATTATTGTTATTATTATTATTATTATTATTACTACTACTACTACTACTACTACTACTACTACTACTACTACTACTACTACTACTACTACTACTACTACTACTACTATAACTATTACTAGTACCCAATGGCATAATTGAACACCGAAGGAGAAATTTCTTCATAAATGAAATAAATATATGAAAGCGGCTACTGACATGAGCCTGTCGCATTTAAGCACATGTAAGTACCATCGATCTGGGCCGGGATCGAACTTGCAACCTCGGGTACAGAAGGCCATCTGAGTGAAATGAAGGTGATAATGCCAGCGAAATGAATCCAGGGTCCAGCACTGAAAGATACGCAGTTCTTAATAGGTTGAGGGAAAACTCAGAAAAAAATCTCAACTTGGTTACTTGTCCCAACTAGGATTTGAACCCAGGTAATTGCTATACAGAAAATATATACAGATAGATGGCAAACCCAAAACCACTTTTTTTGGTATTAGGTCTCAGGGGTGCTAGTGCTAAAAATGTAATGTGCAATTCCGCGTAAAATAATGAAATCGATGTATTTGAAACACTATAATTAATTTTATTTTTTCTGTAGTAATGTCACGAGAGGTCTGAGATTTCCCGATAAATCCACGAGCGAAGCGAGAACTAACAAACTGTAATATTATGTGGAAACAGCTATATAGCAATGCATATGTATTCACACTACAGCGAGACATGTTGCTAAACAATGAACCCATATCTGTATAGATAATTAAACACGTTTTTATTAAGCCATACGGAAGGTAGTTTGATCAAAGACTTGTATATAATATACAAGGTCTTTAGGTTTGATATGCGCTGATGTTACATAAGTTTGAACATCTGACTTTCTATTAATTCTTTAATTTCATTCACGTAGATTTTATAGGTTACAATTAGGTTAGTTACCTGTGGGCGCGAGATCATGTGTCAGCTTGCCTTATTTCGACATTTATTCGTGCTACGGGAAAGGATTTTCCATAGATCGACAAACGCATTCTCGCTGTAGTGTGTAACGGGACTGAAGCTGCATCTACATAGTTCAACTTTCCATGCATGTATGCATGCAGTCTGGAAATGATATTGAAATGATCAAGTTTAAAACTTACGTTCAATTAAGATGCATAAAAATTTTGTGCGTACATGGTACACCGTTTTGAACTTCGTCCTCACTGCGTAAATATATTAATTAATATTAGGAATCAATCTTGCATTCATTGCTTGAATGTGTAAAGTTTAAAGAACAGTTTAACCGTGTATAGGTATGGATTCATGCTCATCAATTTACAGGGAAACAGTTGGTGACACGGACTAAACAAAAGAACAACCATGCGATAAATTGATAGCGATAAATCTAGCTGCAAAAATTATCGCGATGTTTGACTGTCATTGGTTGGAATTCAAAATTTCATTACACTTCATTGGTCGAAAATGGAATGACGTCACATAAACGAAATAATCATACTAAATATTTAATAGGAAAATAAGATACAAGCTATACACAATCAATCTATGCTATGAGAAAGAGAGATAGATCTTCAGTTTCCTGACGTGAATCATACTCGAGTTCGCCAACGTTATAATCCTGAACGACATTATTTGAACGAAAATATATATATTTCTTCCTACTTCATTCCAAATAATGACATTTAATTTTATATAATCTCAGAATCTTCCGAAATCGAGGATATAAAACAGCAATGCACATGAAGAGATGAAATGTCAGAAAGAAAATTAATTTATGAAAGTTTATATTTTTATATTGGTAATTACGCTAAAGTTTATTAAGATTCAAATTTGTAAGGTAACAATTTCGAGTAAAGGTAAATCAGGGCAAGAACCATGCAAACACTGCATAAGGCTGCGTCATTTCCTTGTCTGCAATTTCATATTCAGCGTTCGTACCAGCCTTTAATTGCGCATTCCAGTCCCGTGCCACCCCACCTTCCTTCCTTCCTCCTTTATTGAAAGACACGTTCTGTGTCTTATGGGGTTGCATTTGTCATTGTTTCTTGGATTAGATTACGATTTTGTGTCACCTTCAAAATTTGTATTTCGTTAGTTACAACAAATGAAACATTTATCAAAGCTGGAGTGTAATGTATATATGTGCTACCCTATGTGAACGTGACTTCATGTCTTCCTAAGAGGAGGATCGACAATGTAAAGAATTATTCTTCACCCAAAAGTTTGTTTCCAAATCATATTCCTTCTCTTCTTAATATCATCAATATTTATCCGTTATCTCCGTTTCTTCTCTTACTGATACTGTCTTCTATTCTTCTCAGCTCCATCTTCTCCTATCCTTTCCTTTTTATCTTCTTTGTCTTAACCCCTCTCCATTTTTTCCTCCTCCCATAATGTTTTCTCCTCATTTTCTTTTTCTCTTCTTCTCCTCTTCTTTCACTCTTCTACTTTCCTATTATAGCGATGTACCGAAATACGTATGATATTTCCACACAGGAATTCTGCGTTATCATATAATGAAGGATCGGTGGAGCGGAGAAAAATTCTTTCCGGCACCGGGATTCGAACCCGGGTTTTTACCTCTAAGTGCTGACGCTCTATCCACTAAACCACACCGGATTCCAATTCCGATGCCGGATTGAATCCTCTTAGTTTTAAGCTCCACCTCTTAGTTTTTCCTTTAGTGGCCAACCCTCGTACACTATGTCACAGATGTGTGACAGTGGCACAATGTCCAGCACACTAATGTGCAGAGGTGCACTCATTACGAGTGACTAAGTGGCCGGGATCCGACGGAATGATCGCTGTCTTAAATCACTAAGTGATTATATACGTATATCATTTTATAGCGATGTACCGAAGTAGGGGAGACCCGGGCAAAACGAATAATCCGGGCAAAGAGAATAATGCCTTTTTCTTCCAAACGCCAAGAGGTAGCGCTTTCTGCTATGTTGGGGAAGAATCCCAACCAGATTTTGCTGCTGGAAGTAACTTGTCGTCATTCTAGCTAGTGGGAGAAGGAGTCAGCGTGCGTTTGAAGAAAACTGACTGTTTTCTTAAAATATTTCAAGGTAAGATAAATAAGTACAACATACAACACTGCAGAAACTCTTTGTTGTGTGATATTAATATATATGCGATACGTTTACTTCTAAAATGCTGTACTTACGAAGAAGATTATTGACGCTTATGTTTGTATAACCTTAAATGAAAAGCGAAATGGCGTCTGCGGGCAAAGTGAATAGGGCAAAGTGAATAACTTATCCGCTTTGCCCTGCCACCTTTATTTGACTACATAAGTGTTAACTGTATTTTTATATGTATTTGTCTATTGTAATAAAGCGTGTTAGATCATTTTACATAGTGGAATCATTAAGTCACACTAATTAAATTATAAATCAGCAACACTGATCTTAATTTTTACTTGAAAAGGTCGTGATGTGTTTTAGATGGTTTAATTTTTCAAACGGAAGACGGAATAAGCCAAATAGTCTGAAGAAGTCATGAAGAAAGCACTTGAAGAAATAAAATGTTCCAATCAGTGGTTCTGCTATCTGGCCATACAACCATAATGTGTTTGTTGATGAAGATTTTGCTCCAGATCAACTTACAGATCGTCCACTTGAGACAGAAATCAGCGAAACGACAGTTGGCTCAGATTTAACAAATTCTGCGGTGCCATCGTCTTCAGCGGCTGAAGAAACAGTTAATGCTCACATCTGTGATGTCGGCATCTTCAGAGATTGAAGAAATATTCAATTCATCAATTGCACTCAGATTTTCAGTTCCGGTTACACCAAAACCCTCAACATCGTCAGCAGGAGAACCCAAGTCACTTCTTTGATTTAGATCAGTGCCAAAAGTGGATGCTCGAAAGATACGAGGTACACGAAGAAAATGTCAGCGCTCTGAAATTCTTACATCTATACCGATTAAAAAACGTTTAAAGAGATGTAACTTATAGGCAGGAGCAAAAGCAGAAGAAATCCAAGTCTTCAGTGCCAGTGAAACGTCGACTTGTTCAAATTTGTATTTTGTACTAATCTAACGTGCTGTAAAGGGCTGTAATAACATTTCTTATCGTCTAATATGACACATTAACATCGTGCTTATGTGTTGATTTAATTTTATTACCGGTGAATAAAAATTAAATAGAAATGTGAAAATGGTATAGGGATATTCACTTTGCCTGGGTATCCGGGCAAAACGTATAATTAACTGTATTTTCTTTCTCAAATCATATCACTGTCCGTAGGTACGGGAAACGAATTGCTGTTTTTAGATATGTGGACAACATGTGTCACAACCATTGTCATGAAGTTTTTATTTCGAGAGCACCAAAATATATCCTGTGGCATTGTTTATTCTTAGCTTATCCACTTTGCCCGGGTTTCCCCTACATATCTTATTTCCATGCAGGAATACTGCGTTATCATATGACGAAGGATCGGTGGAGTGTAGAAAAATTCAGGAATCCAGTGTGGCTTAGTGGATAAAGCGTCAGCACGTAGAAATTTTTCTTCTTTTTGTCTCTCCCACTCCTGTCAATTACTCATCTATATTCTCTCTGCTATTTCCGTCTCAGTCTTTTTTCTTCCATTCCCGTTTCTCGTTCTCCTCTTTCCTCTCTTCCATTCTCGTCTCCTACTCTTCTTTTTTGTCTCTTCCATTCCCTTCTTTTATTCTTCCTTTTTATCACTTTCATTCCCTTTTCTTACTCTCCTTTTTTATCTTCTATTCTCATTTCTTACCCTTCTTTTTCTCTCTTCCATTCCAGTCTCTCAGTTTTCCATTTCTTCTCATGCTATTCTTTCCTCCCCATTTCTTCTGTCTCATCATTCACACTTTCTTTCTCTCTCTTCTTTTGTCTTCCTACTTCTTTCCTTTTCCTCCCTCTTCTTCCGTCTTTCTCCATTAACTTCGTCCTCATATATTCTCCTCTCTTCCTCTCCCTCATTTAGTCACCCCTCATCCTCATCCTCACTCATTTTCACCTTTCTCTCTCTTCCTCATTTAGTCACTTCTCTTCCTTTATTCCCATTATTTCCTCTACCTCATATTGTAAGCTCTCTTCCTCTTCTTCATTTTTCACCTCTCTTTCCCTTCTTTTTTTAGTCACGTCTCGCCCTCTTCGTCATTACTCAATTTTTTTTCTTTATTTCATTAGTCACATCTCTTTCCTTCCCCCATTTTCACTTCTCTTCGTCTTCCACATGTAGTCACGCCTTGTCCTCTTCCTCACTTGCTCATTTCTCTTCCTCTTTTTCATTTAATCACATTCGTCCTCTTCCCCACTTACGCACCTCTCTTTCTCTACCTTATTTAGTCACGTCTCTTTATCTTTATCAATTTCACCCCTCTTCCTTTTCCTGATTTAGTCACGTCTCATCCTCTTCCTCAATTAGTCATCTCTCTTCGTCATTTAATCACGTATCATCCTCTTTTTCACTTATATCTGTTCCTCATTTAATCACGTCCCGTCCTCTTTTCGCTTATGTCTCTTTCACATTTAATTGTGTCTCGTCCTCCTCCTTAGTTACTCACACTTCTCTTCCTCTTCATCATTTAATCACATCTCTTCTTCTTCCTCTTTGTCACTTACGTCCCTTCCTCTACCTCATTTAGTCATTTCGTCCTCTTCATTTTGTCACATCTCTTTCTCTTCCTCATTTAGTGACATCTCGCCTTCTTCCTCACTTAACTCTCTTCCTCTCGCTCATTCAGTTATGCCTTTTCCTCTTTCAATTAGCTTACGTCTATTACTCTTCGTCATTTTTATCTCTTTTCCTCTTCTTTATTTAGTCGTGTCTCTACCTCTTCTTCACTTTCGACTGTCTTTCTTTTCCTCATTCAGTCATGTCTCGTCTTCTTCATCACTTAAAACTCTTCCTTTCCCCAGCAAAGTCTCTTTTTCCTTTTTCTTTCTCACTGTTTTTTTTTTGTTTCCTTACCTTCTTATTGCATTTTATGCATCCATATTCTCTTCTTCTTCTTCTTCTTATTCTATTTTATCAGATACTCCTTTTTATCCATTTGTTGTCTTCATTCTTTTCATCCGTTTCTTTCTTCAGTTTTTTTAGGTAACTATTCCATGATATGTATATTTGACTCAGAATTCATATAAAACAATTAGTCCTGAAGATAGTTTCTATCTGATTTTAATACCAGGTTTCCTTCTTTCGAATTTAATTTATATTTTGTCAAACTAACATTCTCTACTTCTTTTCTCGCACTACATGAGTAATTATTAACAATTTAGTTCAGTTGGTTGCGTTTATTCCTCTCTCTTTTATGTATAGACCGGTCAGACTATTTTTCGGCCGGTAGAACGCGGAAGCTGACGCAGCGACTTGAAGGTCATGTTACTGGATATTCGTGGCTGCTTTGTGCGATCAGTTGTGTTCGAGTGCTGCTATTGCGTGGTTTGTTTCACAAAGAGTGGACATTACTGTCAGTGTATTTATTTCTGTATAATTATCGTATGACTTTTTCAGTGTATTTGCGGTATATGTGTTTGTTTGTTATCCCATTGAAATAGCAGACGAAAAGTTCATACTAGAAGAAAGAATTTTCAAGAATGACACATATGTGAAAACCGAATCATGTCGAGAAATCTGTACGCATTCCACAGAATTCTAAACTATATCTGCAGTTAGGCCACTGGTTGTTAGTTTAGAGAGAATAGTTCGCTAAACGCTAGAATTCGTAGGAGGAAAATAACGGTATTAACGGAAGAAAAATTGATGAAATTGGGATATCTTAAGGACGCTCTTCAACGAAATCCCTACATCATCATCTGTCTCGATAGTTAATTATTTTCCCTGACGAGGCGTGGTTTTATTTACAATGTTATGTTTGTACACTAAAACAGCAAATAATAATGTAGTGCGGAAAACATCCACAGAATTTTCCCGGTAGGGACAACTTACCTGATTTAGGTTTTTTCCGGGGTTTTCCCTCAACCCAATATGAGCAAATGCTGGGTAACTTTCGGTGTTGGACCCCGAACTCATTTCACCGACATTATCACCTTCATCTCATTCAGACGCTAAATAACCTAAGATGTTGATAAAGCGTCGTAAAATAACCAACTAAAATAAAAATAAAATCCACAGAATTTACCAAGTTCCTTTGCATTATGCAAAAATTGATGTATAATATACTGTCACTGCGAGAAGAATAATAAAGTCCATATTTTTTGAGACGACAATAAATGCAAAGGGGTACACACACATATACGTGAAACTGAGCGAAACGTTAAGGAGTGAAAATCCCAAAAGCCAGGCGCAACCACTATTGCGTCAGCTTCCGGGCTCCACCGGCCGAAAGATAATCTGACTGTTCTGTTTTATTTGATTGTAGAAAATCGTTACACTTTCCTCTTAATTTATAACAATCTCATTATCTCATAGAAATTAAAGGACTTCACTGTTAATTAAAACAATAAATGGATAGCATATGAAAACTACCTAAAAATGCTAAGAAAATAATGCAATAAAAGAAATTCATGTGAACTTAGATCTGATTTCTCTTTTGTTTCCAACTTCATAATTTTTACAGTTCTCAGAATTCCATTATCAGAAATTAAACTCAAACAATTCTCGATGTCTCATAGTTGATAGATGATAGACATTTAAACAATATAGGCCTACTGTAGTATTCGTAGAGTTAATTCTGTTATTCTCTCGACAAGGACATTACTTTTCTATTTCTTATTAATAACTGCACTTGATGATGGTGTAGATTTACTCAAATCGATAAATGACGGAATATGCAGTATGTCTTGTTATCACATATGGAATTGCGAAGTGTAAAGCAGTTAATATCAAGATTTCATATGTCAAAAAGAGAATTATATATTGACAAACAACAAAACCCTTCCAGAATTATTATTCTTCAATATCAAAACGCTTTAACAATATGTGCAGCAAGGCTACCAGCTATCCTAACAAAATGCGTGGAATCTTGCATGAAGTGAATAACTCTATAACTTATTGGTACGTCGCCAATATTTTATTTCAATTCGTGGTTGTCAGCTTGAACACATCTTGTAAATGTAAATAGTTTCTAGTGTAAAAATGGCATAAAATCTGAAACAATATGACATAACATCTATGTTTATATGAATATATCTCTTTTGAGATTTGAATTCATACTTGAAGTACGTTATTTCACATACGCTGTGAGTTCTGTATAACATGAATATAAATAAAAATCATAATATACATATAGAGTGAATACTTCGAAGACCGGAGCGTGATGAAAGATATTGTGGCGATGAAATCTGAGGTAAGAACCGTAGTATGATGATTAGTTATGGAGATATTAGAGGCAATACCCGGAATTCAAATGGGGTAATAGTTAATTTTTATCCATAGCGCGTAGTAATTGGAGTTAAATGTCAAGAACACAACAACGATGTGATGTGTGCAACATGTATCTGTACCTGAAATGGTCGGATTTCTTAGTTTCAGCGCAAGAACTGCAAAGAAAATAACTGTAGGTGATTTGTTTTCAAGTACTGTACTGTGAGCTCTCTGTGCAATATCACAGTTAAAACTGATGTTACAATACGTATCTGTTTCGCATTGTAAAGTAAGGTGAGCACGTGATGTTTATATTGCTTACGTCAAGCAGGCGCCGGTTTTCAAAGTGTGGTGAGTGACCCATTCCTTGTCAGGCGTTGAACTAAATCCTAGCAAACCTATGTGCACGATGCTTGGAGTGGCGAAAATGTAATTTGGAAGTGCGGGATGTTCGACAAGGACATGTGGGAGTTACAGTCTGATAGCCAATATACGTGATTATGAAATTATAAGTAGTGAACAAATTAATATTCCATACTGTAGATTACATAAAACTAGTACAATTTTTTCTGTGATGGGGATGAAATTATATAATAAGCTTCCCAGTCATTATTACAAGTTACCAACCAACAGTTTCAAAGCTAGATTTTAAAATTGGCTTTTAATTAATTCTTTGTACTCTGTAGATAAATATCGTGACATAAATTAATGCGAAATTGTTTTTTAATAAATAAAGTTATTTACATGTAGTTACAATTATTACATTAAGAGTGAAATGTTTTCATTAATTTTAGAGTTTCAAAATGTTTCGTGTTTTCATTCTAATTAAGCTATACTGTTTTCCACTATATGTGTATTTTCAAATGTATGCTTTTTTCCCTCCCTTCTGTATTGTGACGAAGCTGATCACTATATGTTTAATGGCTTAATAAATTGAATTTAATTGAATTGAATTGAATTGAATGTTGCATACAGAAGCGTTTCCCACGGAAATAATTTTTTCCCCATTAAACATTGGAAAAAATTTCAAGATAGACTATTGATTCCTATCTTATTTAGACATGTTTTGATGTGGCCTATTACGTTCTGGTCTTCGAAGACGGCATTTAGTATTCACTCTATATATTCATCCATATCACATGGTGTATGCTACGCTTTCCCTAAAAATTTTCACTTTATGGCATAGAGTTTGTAAATTGAAATAAATAATCGTATCTACTGCTACTTTCCTGCAAAGTTTAAATAAAAAATTCGATATGTTAGAATGAGGGCCTGTTATACTATTCCTGTTTCTATTTAATCAAGACTTTCTTCATCGTAAACAGAAGGGTACTACCACAGTCTAGTATATACAGTCACGAAGCTCAATACGTAGTAAATATGCATCCATAGATAGTTGCTAACCACTAGGATCGCTAATATCGCCTCATTACAGGCAATCCGAAATAGTATCGGCACAGTCTATTGTTTCTAGCACCCTCACAACTCATGCTTCGTGACTGTTTATACTAGACGGTGGTACTACTGTGCATCTTTACCCCACTCTTCTTGATGAAAGGTTTGTTTGGCCGATCATTCTTCGATGAATCGACACCGTTATATCAGAGCAAGACTGTACCATATAAATTTGCAATTAATAATGCGAGACAGCAAATTATTCACTTAAAGAAGAGACATTATTCAAAACAAAAAATTACAGCTTTACAATTACCAGTAATAATTCTATTACGTTATGATGATTTTAATTTCGCATTGTTTCATTACCTACTCTATTATTGCATTATTTTTTATTTTATTTTCTACTTAGGTGATCTGTTTTATTTTCTTTCTGTGTTCCTTTCATAAAAGAGTCTTAAATCGTGCCGATCTCTCCTACTTTGTCGTGCTTCATTTCATTATTTTCCATTTCATTCTTCTTCTTCTTCTTCTTGAGTAGGTGCTACAACTTCGTCGAAGTTTTGACCTTCTAAATTAATTTACGCCATTCCTTTCTGTTATAAACAAGATTTGGCCAATTCTTTACATTCAGTGTTTTCAAATCGTTGGTTATGTTTTCCTTCCATCTACTTTTTGGTCTTTCTTTTGCTCTTTTACTGATGGGGTTCCATTTATATATTTTCTTAACTATTTTACCTTCGTCCATACGATTGATATGGCCAAACCATGCCATCCTTTGCTCTTTGATATAGTTTACTATGTGTTTGTTTTGTATTAAAATATTTAAGTCTTTATTATTTCTAATTCTCCACTCATCGTTTGCATCTTTTATTGGGTCAAATATCCTTCTTAGTATTTTCCTTTCAAAACCCAGGAGCTTTTGCTTAGACAATTCAGTTAGGGTCCAGGTTTCACTTGCATATGTTGCAATTGTTCTTATTATTGTTGAATATAGTCTTAATTTTGCTTGTTTGGATGCATATTTGCTTTTGAATAGGTTAAGATTGGCAAAATATGCTTTATTTGCCATAACAATTCTGTTGTTTATTTCTTCCTCGATATTGTTTTCGTCGTTTTTCATTCTGATTATTGTCCTTAATTTCATTCCATTCTTTATTCCATTATATTATATTCCATTCTATCTATTTATTCTATTTCGTTTTATTTAATTTTACTCTACATTATTTCCATTCTGTTTCATTCTACCACTTTATTTCATTTCATTTCATTCTACACTGTTACATTCCATTCCATTCTATTAATTTTATTTCATTTCATTTCAGTATATTCTATTTTCATCCATTTCAATTCATTGTATTCAGTGTCGATCCATTTCACTTTATTCCATTTTGATCCATTTCATTCTATTGTATTCCAGATTTATCAATTTCACTTCACTTTATTCCATTTCATCCACTTAATTCCACTGTATTCCGCTTCTTCCACTCAGTTTCAATGAATTTAATTTTTATCTATACCACCTATATATCTCAACTATATCTCATTTCGATCCATTTCTTTCCACTGCATCCAGTTCTGTATTATTCCGTTCTGCTATATTTAATCTGCATTTAAGCCATTTCATTGTACCACATTTACTCCATTTTGATTCACATCATTCCATTGCGTTCCATGTTTATCAATTTCACTTTACTTTATTCCATTTTCATTAATTTTACTCCATTATATTCCGCTAAGTTCCATTCAGTTGCAGTGAATTCGATTTTCATCCATTTCATTTCACTTCTTTCCATTTTTATTTATTTCATTCCATTTACTTCGTGTTTATCAATTTTACTTCTCTTTATCACATTTTATCCATTTCATTCTAATGTGTTCCGTTTTCATCAATTCCATTCTATTCCCATTTCTTCAAATGAATTCCCTATAATTCATTTCACCCTTTTTTCTCCATCTTACGTATTATGTTTCATTTTTTATTTCATACCATTTTATGCTATTTCTCTTTTTTATTTCACTCATTTGGATTTCATTCGATTTCATTCTACTTCTGGTTCTTCCATTTTATTCTAATTTATTCTTATCTGTTCCATTTTGTTCATTCTGTCCTGATCTGTTCTATTTTACTTATCTTTATTCATTATACTTTAATCTATTTAACTCTTGTCTAATTTGTTATTTTCCATATTATCTTTCAGTATATGTAGGCCTAATCAGTAGCGATAGGTGATTGGGATTCTCTGAGGTTCCGTCTTATTATCTGGAATAATATTAAAAGTTTCTTTTGTTTTTGCTTTTGTAAATTTCATTTCAGTGTCTCAGCTACATTGTATATTGGAAATATTTGCACATGTCACTTATCCACGCAACCTTTGAAGGATCAAAGAAATCGCAATACAATGACGTCCTTGGTTGAACTCCTCACGTGCACTATTAAACATACATTTTCCATGAAAATGGGCACTTCTAGCATCTGCCCCATCGCTGATACTGTTGACGCACGTCGCGTCGGGGTGAAATCTCGAAGAG
Source organism: Periplaneta americana (assembly GCF_040183065.1). NCBI lineage: Eukaryota > Metazoa > Arthropoda > Insecta > Blattodea > Blattidae > Periplaneta > Periplaneta americana. The sequence goes on from NC_091131.1 coordinate 125,172,649, forward strand.
GTCACTAGCAACGAATCAATTCCAATGTTTGTTTTCGAGGGGAGGAAAGAAAGTATGTTTGTATTCACTCGACGATATTAATAGAGTCTCGATGAGGTATGAACATAGTTTCGCCACTGTCTAGTATATACAGTCACGAAGATTGAGTTGGTGAGGTTGCTAGGAACAATAGACTGTGCAGGTACTATTTCGCATTGTCTGTATTCAGGCGTTAGTAGCGATCTTAATGGTTAGCAACAATCTATGGATGCATATTTATTACATATTAAGCTTCGTGACTGTATATACTAGACTGTGGTTTCACTGTGCATGGTTGATTTTCGTCCCAAAATTCCAAAGTTTTTATTTAACTTCTGAAACTAAAATTTACCAATCGCTATTGCAAGTAATTAGTTAATATTTTTTTACTATATTCAATTGCACTTAACTTCAGTCTTCTTAATTGAATTTTGTTTGATTTCGTCCTGCTCTAGTACAGTCTACTTGTCTGTATGATCGCCATTCCGAATATCTAGGATTTGTTTTCTCAATAGTATTCGTGTAGTTTCCGTTGCTCTTTGTAGAGAATATTTTAAAATCATTTCGAACATCGAAATTGATAGATTTCTATCCAAATTCTTCTATTTCACGTTATATACAATGACTTTAATTTAGTTTTCTTTTCTTTTTTTTGTGTCGTCAATCTACTTATTTAATGGGATGTCCTTGAATAATTTCTTAAAGAACTGCGCGATGAAAAACGTTTCTATCAAGAGTCATTTGCGGTTAAAACTTTCGGGAGACAGATAATAGATAGGAAACATGTCTTTAAGACGTATTTCCTAACTAACAGAAGTAAACTCAAGAACAGAAAATACTATTCTCACACGTATAGAATTCTTTTGCAGTGAAATAATTGGTTCTGTAAAGTGACATCTGCAATCGGCAGTGAACTATATGAATTGATACGAACAAAGAAAGAATATTTTTATTAATGTACTCGAGGCGTAGAGCCCTCGTTTCAGCTATCATTCTACTGTCTGGCGTTAATGAATACATTCCTAGAAATCGCTTTTAGAAATATTAAACACCAAGAGGTAACAACAGAGTACAATAATATTCTTTCTCCATATATAACACTGCTATCGTTCTACAGTCACTATTTCTTATGTGGCTACATAGGTAGACCTATGTCTTCGCCTAGCAGACGAAGAGACGTAATTCCAAAAAATGGATTTTAATGATTCGCCGGTTTTGAATACATCGGAACGTAGTTTACATTGGGAAGTATTCAAGATGAACGTATTTCTGAAATCGATTTTTTGTAGTTACGTCTCTTCGTCTGCTAGGCGACGATATGTCCACATAAGTCTCCAAATTGCGAACTTTTCTCTGAAGGAACGATGATGATGATAATGATTATTATTATTATTATTATTATTATTATTATTATTATTATTATTATTATTATTATTGCCAAGAAGAAGATGAATTATATGCAATTTTGATCAAGAAAAGTGGTTTACTTGTGATATCCATCTTGCCGCAAAACCTAAATTTTAGTCTACCAACTGGCAAAATTAATTGGATTGCAGAACTGTTGCCACTGATTAGCATGTGGCGGCATTTACATTTTCCACTGGACATGAATAGCCTAAGTAAATGTAAAGAGTATGACAACTAAAGACAAAATTGAGTAAAAATTGTTGAGATAGAATTTAAGGGGCTTCTTTTTAGCTTATTAGGCCTACTTCTCTTTTGCTTCTGTTCATTGGTGGAAAAAAGGATTGTAGTCATGATAAAAATAGCTTATATCTATTTTGTTGCAGTGATTTTTTACACACTTACAAATACACACACACACACACACACACACATATATATATATATATATATATATATATATATATATATATATATATATGTGTGTGTGTGTGTGTGTGTGTGTGTGTGTGTGTGTGTATTTGTATATATATATATATAGTGTTTCCCTTTTACCTTGACCACCCAAAATAACTTTGTTTGCAAGCACCAAATGAAAAATTGTTTCATTCAAAAGGTGTACAACTGAAAAATGAGAAATAATACTGATGGGGAGGCAACCTTGTAGCGTTATTTGTTAATGAGATACGAGTACTAACATTGGTTTTTTTAATGACTATATGTATTTATTTTTCAATATTTAAATTAAGCTCATCAAGGCCTTTTCAAAAATGTATCACAGTAGGTCATTCTGATAAACATAACGTTGATAAACGGAACGTTATTGGTGCCCTGACGGCATGGTTCCTGTACATAGTATGAAGTAGTTTGACTTTAAGTTGGTGTAAACAATACGTAGTACATTGCAGATGATACACAAGGTCGCGTAACCCATTACACGTAGCTTTGGTTTTATTCCGCTGAACACTGATGACTGAGAGAGTGGTCTGTGGTACATTTGGTTTCATGTGTTTACTGTAAACCAAAGCTACGTGGAGTGGGTTACTCGACCCTGGGTATCTGCAATGTAGACCTACTACTTATTGTTTACACTAACTTAAAGTCAAATCACTTTCTTTGTGTGCAGGCCTACTGTGCACAGGAATCATGCCGTCAATGCACCAATAACGTTCCGTTTATTAACGTTCTGTTTATTAGAATGGCCCATTGTAATACATTTTTGGACAGGTATTGACGAGCTTAATTGAAGTACCGAATAACAAATACATAGTGCCATTTAAATAAACAATGTTAGTACTCTGCAAATTAAGCTTTCAGGAATAACTCCCTGTAAAGTTAATTTGAATAATTTCCAGGAAAAAATTGTTCCGGGGCCGGGTATCGAACCCGGGACCTTTGGTTAAACGTACCAACGCTCTCCCACTGAGCTACCCGGGATGTATTGTTTACACCAACTTAAAGTCACACAGAGTTAGTGTGCACTCAAATGTTGGTTGCTTGACTATTGTCAGCCCACTTTGAGGTCTGTGGATATAGAGAGAAAAATTGGATCGGTGTCGGGTAGAGTTCCCGGGTAGCTCAGTGGGAGAGCGTTGGTACGTTTAACCAAAGGTCCCGGGTTCGATACCCGGCCCCGGACCAATTTTTCCCTCGAAATTATTCAATGTTAGTACTCGTATCTCAGTAATAAATATGCTACAATGTTTCCTCCTCATTAGTATTATTTATCCTTTTCATTTGTACACCTTTTGTATGAAACAAGTTTTCATTTGATGCTTGCGTACAAAGCTAGTTTGGGTGGTCAAGATAAATGGAATATCCTGCATATGTGTATATATATATATATATATATATATATATATATATATATATATATATATATATATATATATATATAGAAACACACACACCCATACAGTGCGATCGAAAAGTCTCTCTGCAGTGCTTGTATAGCCAAGAATCCACTAGGCAGAGAATTCAAGTGTATTTGGTAGAGAATTTAAGTGGCAGCACTGGCCGCTAAGCATATGATGGACTGGAGATGTGAGGTTGTCAAACCAGAATGAATGGGGGAGTGCCAACTTTCTACAGAGTTGTATTCTGGGGTTACTAGAACAAAAAGAGCTGCGGAGGGACTTTTCGATCGCACTGTAGAACTCTGCAGATTGAAGGGTGCAATACAATACATTTTTTTACTTGGTTATTTAACGACTACTACGAGGTTATTTAGAGTCGTTGGGATTGGTGATAGCGAGATGGTATTTGTCGAGATGAGGCCGAGGATGCGCCATAGATTACCTGGCATTTGCCTTACGTTTGGGGAAAGCCTCGGAAAAAAACCCAGCGAGGAAATCGGTCCAAGCGGGAATCGAACCCTCGTCCGAGCGCAACTTCGAATCGGCAGGCAGGCGCCTTACCCGACTGAGCTACGACGGTGACTACAAAACATTAAAGTAAATAAAACATATTATGTCTTTTGTAGATATTAATTGCTTGGTTAATTTGAAAAATAGCTTGAAAAATTGCACAGTTTGGCAACAGCTCATCTCCGGCTCATCTACGAATAGACATACGAACCCGGTCCTAATGGCAGCATTCCGTCCCTTAGTCACTGCAGTAGGGTTGACAATCTTTCTAATGATGAGAAATAACGATAGGTGTTAATTTTGTATTTAATCTGGAATAAAACTCTCCATTTTATTTAAAAACTGCAAAGAGATATCAGTTTCTCTAATGAGTTAAAATCATCGTACGGATAATCCTACTTATTGAGTAAAACAGTGTTAACATTTCCGTGGCGCTACAGCCCATGAAGGGCCAAGACCTACCAGCCTCACGGCCACATGCCGAAGCAGAGGTGGACGATCATGCAACAAGAATGGAGGTATCGTGTGGTTAGCACGATGAGCCCCCCAGCCGTTATAGCTGGTTTGCGTAACCGGATTTCGCTACCTATCGTAGCTCCCCAAGTGCATCACGACGGTGGGTGGGCACCGGTCCCATACACTGGCCGAAATTTCATGAGAAAATTTCTTGCCCCATGAGACTCGAACCAGCGCGCATTCCGTAACGCGAGTCCTAGGCAGGATACCTTAGACCACGGGACAGTGTTAACATTTAGGGGAAATTTTTTTCAGAGAAAAGTATTCGCTTGAGACTAATATGGCAACTTATTATAATTTTTTGTTGTGCTCTGTCCAAGAAAAAATCTGTTTAAATCTACACATTTATATTACTTTTATTCTGTATATGCCCTGTGTATATAGTTAAGGGGTTAGATACAGCTTACAGCAGTAAAAGTTTGGAAATATTCAACTTTTTTTTCCCTTCATTACTGTATCTTGTACAATAATGAAAATTAATATGTGTAAAACACTGTTGTTCTGCTATATGAAAAAAACAAAATATTGTTACGATATAAAAAATATTATATATATATATATATATATATATATATATATATATATATTTTTTTTTTTTTTTTCAAATTTCAAAATGGTGGCAGTTCACTGTGCAGTTATGAAGCATTTCCCTCATAACTGAAAACATATTCAACATTCTGTAATTAAATTTTTTGTGTGTAATTATCTACAATATGATGTAAAATCACCTCTCTACCTTTGATATAGTGATAAAAATAATTTCTTTTTTAAAAATGGTTAAATATCAGGATTTTCTTCTAACACAAAATTAAAAAAATATATATTATTTATTAAGGAAATTAGTTAAAAGAGCATGTTATAGTAAACATGAGTTTCAGCAATAAAATAAAAGAGAGAGAACATGAACAAGTTGACAAGTTTATGAGTTATAAGGAAAACGCTTCATCACTGCACAGTGAACTACCGCCATTATGCATTTTGAAAAATAAATGTAAATAATTTTTTTTAATCGTAAAAATATTTTTTTCATATAACAGAAGGACAGTGTTTTACACATACCAATTTTCATTATTGTACAAGTCATAGTAATGGAGGAAAAAAATGTTGAATATTTCCAAAGATTTTACTGCTGTAAGCTGTACCTAAACCCTTTAAAAGAAGAGTCTGTGTTACAAAGATACAAACTGTGTATTGATTATGCATGCGGACATACATTAACAGTTGGGTAATTGTTGTCATTATATTGACGCTCGATAGGTTTTCAAGATTGTACAGTCAACTGCTTTCAGCCAGAGTCGCCTTCTGCAAGCAGTTTATCGTAAAGAGGAGAGATTCGAGACGAGTGTGTCGGCATGTTAATGGGAAATTAATATTTGTTTTGATTTGAAAATCCTTAAGAGAATGGTTTCGAAGAGACTGGTTCACGCATTAATTGACTGCAAGGCCAAGAACACAACATATCACAAAAGGTGCAACATCCAATAACCTGCAGACCATTCCGTGCAGAATCTCACCAAGTGTTCTCATTTTCAGCAAGTAATGTAACGTGACCGTGGATTTGGCTGCAAATTGTTATGTTTAAATCTATTATAACTTAATTGATTAGATTAGTGGTTCCCAAAATTTTTGAAGCCGCGAATCACTTTTGGGCGAGACTTTCTTTTGCGACCTTCCCCCCCCCCCCCACTGCCTTACCGCTGCTAAACCCCATTCGAAAAATATAAATCTTTGTAAAATCGAAAATAATTATAATTTTATTCAAAATCAATAGATATCATCGAAAGTATGACCAAATTTAATTAGATATGGTGCAACAATTATACGAAATATTAGGTAAATCTCATTTTTAGTATTCAAACCATTACCACCGTGACGCTGCAGTAATAGTTCAATACAAAGTGGTAATTCCATCAAAAGAAGGATGTTGCAAATTCGCATTTTCAGCTAAATTTGTGAAGATATGAGTTCGTGATATGAAAATACTCTTTTTATCACACGGGAGATGGCTTTCTTTGGGTAACGTGCCGAAAAGAGTTTTAAGTTATGTTAATATACCTGTACGTACAAGACGAAAATAGAAATGTATGCAAACTTATTTTCCAATTGTAGAATGTATCCCAAAACTAACCACGAAATATACGATCTATATACAGATAATGATATAGTTATAGACATTAAAGCTAAATGTATTGAATGGTTGGGCCATGTATGCAGAATGAACGATACACGTCTGCCCAAAATGATATTAAATGCTAAAGTAGATGACAAGAGGATAGTCGGCAGACCCAGGTTACGATGGTTGGATGATGTACAGAGAGACTTACGAAAGATAAGTATAAACCATAAGGAATTGGAAAGTAAGGGCCATAAACCGAAGTGAATGGATGGCTGTTGAAAGGGAGGCTAAGGTCAAACTAAAAGGACCGTCACGCCAATGATGATGTTGATGATCCCAAAACTCACACGGTCCATTTGGTCATTTTTATTATTTATACATATATGAGATTTTTTTAGATTTCTATCATATTTTAAGTTCCTTTTCTTACAAAATAACGCCATTACTCGAGAATAATGTTTGTGTTATTGTGTATATCACTTGAAAACAAACTCAGTCTGTAGACCGGTGGATAAGAAACTATTCCCATCGTTTTATAAAAATGAACTGAACGCATTTGGAATAATAATTGTCAAGGTCAAGATGCTAACATTATAATAGCGAGGGATAAAATTAATGAGTTTGCAAAGAAATTTCATTTCTGGTCAATATCATTTGATATATTTGATTCATTCCAGTGTATTAAAGAGCTCATGGAAAATTTCGCTGCATATGATACGCAAATACTGTGTTTTTACGGACATGTAACAAAGTTCCACAATTTTAGTCAACAACTTTTTGAGTACATTCCAGAAGAAACTTAAAACAATTACGACTATCACAAAGGTGGTGAATCCGTTTTTAGGCAGTTACGTTCAACTGGTTGAAATTCCAGAAACTATCAAGGATTATCTCATTTAAATGTGTTCCTCGAAATGGAATGTTTAAATTGTACTTTTTTTTTCAGATCAAGAATGCAAGAATACCTCGAGCTTGCAAAAATACGCAATTCTTACATTTTTTTAATATTTGCAATTTTGTAGTTATTCAAAATTATGTTCACCATCAAAACAAAAGTGAGACATTTCTTGAATTTTAAAATGATATACTGTGTGTATGGAATGCTGAGTCCAGATTTGTGAAGCTACTTTCTGAAAAACAGGCACATTAATCGCATTAATTATTTCTTACTTTATAACTACTGAAACATATTTTTATTCTTATGTTCAATATTGTTTATGTTTACGTTTCTAAATACAAAATAAATGTTAATAAAAACCTATTTGACTTATTTCCTAAATCATTTCGCGACCCCTCTCAACCTCTTACACGACCTCCTTGGGGGTCGCGATCCACGCTTTGGGAAACGCTGGATTAAATTATCAAATTTCATTGCTATCGAACTGGTTCAACCAAAACAGTGTTGATTTCTGAATATTTTAACAGCAGGGGCAATTTCGCCAACTGACAATCTGTCTACTGTTTTTCTATGTCTAATTTAGCGTGACTAAGGTAGAGACTAGTGAAGTGTTTTGTGTGGAGTGTTGCATTGTATTGGGCAGAAACATAGACATTACGACGAAGTGAAGACAAACGACTAGAAGCATTTGAAATGTGGATATAGAGATAAATGGAGCATGTGAAATGGACAAAGTAAGAAATGAAGCTGTGAAAGAAAGAATGGATGTAAAAAGAATAATGCTGAAACTGATCAGGAAGAGAAAAAGAAATTGACTGAGTCACTGACTAAGAAGAAACTGCCTAATGAAGGATACAATGGAAGGAATGGTGAACGGAAGAAAAGTTCTTTATAGAAGAGAGAAGATTGGAGAATGCTGGGTTTGCAGTGTAAGACCTGCCCTTAGGCAGTTAACTACGAAAGAATTAATCTAGCGTGAGCGAAACTGGGGGGAGAGTTTTGGGTTTCTGTACCGTGTCAGAGATGCAGAAACACACATTGTAAATCACCAATAGATTCATGGGTTAGACCGCTCAGCCTGTTTTGTCTTCAAGATTAAAACCTTGTCGTTTCAGCACTTTTTAGGGTGTTCTCTTTTGCTATTGCATTGTGGTGTGTAATGTAGGAGTTCATGTGGGATTCAACCTAGAACAATTATTTGTATATAATTTTTTAATTTAGGCCTACTTATTTCTATTTGTGTGAATTTTACTGATAAAATTTTCTATGTTCAAATTTTGGCGTATTTCTTTTTTTTTTTAAGTTCGTTATTTAACGACGCTGTATCAACTACGAGGTTATTTAGCGTCGATGAGATTGGTGATAGCGAGATGAGGCCGAGGATTCGCCATAGATTACCTCGCATTCACCTTACGATTGGGGAAAAGCTCCGAAAAAAACTCAACAAGGTAATCAGCCCAAGCGGGGATCGAACCCGCGCCCGAGCGCGCGAGTTTCTTCATCCAGTATGTGGTCTGATAGCGATGTCCTGCTAAAGATCTTAACGGTCTCCTTTCTGCTACTTCAGTTCTTCCTAACTCTAACTCATGGTTTCGTTAGTAACCTGTTATCCAAAAATGGATTTAGGTCGGAAATGGTGGACGTTTATATATCTATAACGCGGTGCAAAAACTAAAAATCTCACACATAAATAAATTCAATTGGACATGTCTCTTAAAGTTACCGCAATGACTGACCATGAAAATCCATAGGGTAACGGTTGGTTTTTCTTAACCGACGCAGGCTCGCCTCGCACAAATCCGGACTACACGAGAGATAGTGAGTGGTTTCTATAGCTGCGAGGTGCCAGGTCTGCGTACCTCGCAGTTATGGAAACCACTCATTATCTCTTGTGTAGTCCGGATTTGTGCGCGGCGGGCCTCGCACCTCGCACGTCGCATGCGTCGGTTCAGAAAAACCGAGGCTTAAGACTCCCACTTTTGCAGAAAATCGACATTAGTAGCATTAGTCATGTCGGTCCTACGTGCTTGCCGCCCTTACTCCTAAGGAAAACTCCCTGATAATCATTTCTGCTAGAATCTCAGTCAGCCCCAGAGTTATAGCGCAGCAGGAAGTCGAAGTCCTCCTTATATGACGTCATGGAACGTATAGAAACTTTGCCTCCCACACAGCGTCTGTCGTACGCGTCGAATATCAAGGGCGTTTGGCGGGTGTTACATACGTGCAATTAACCTTAGTCTGTTGTGAGCTACTGAAGGGATTACTCATTCGTACGTAATGCATTGCAAACTGTAGTGTTTTTCGAATTGTTTCAGGACACTAGAAGGATTATTCATTCATGTGTAGTGTAATGCAAGCCATTATACTTTTTGTAATTGTTTGAGAACGGTGTATAATATCTGCAGTGCTCGAGAAAAGTGACACAAGTCAGTTTCCACAAACCTTTTTTGATAATTTATTGACAACTTACGGAACATCTGCTCGCTTGGAAAAAATACATAATTATTTCTCCCAATACAATAATTCATACAGAAAAAAATCAAATCGACATAGACCAGTGTAAGTTGTCAATAAATTATCAAAAAAGTTTGTGGAAACTGACTTATGTCACTTTTCCCAAGCACTGCAGATATACTACGGCGAATTTTTATAGTTTTATGTTTCGAACATTTCGCAAGAAGAGATTGATCGAGTATTTGAGAACAGTCTTTGGAGATGTAAGAAATGAACTAAAGTAGGAGGACACTTCGAACATCTTTTGTAACACAGGTTAGATACACTTGTATTCATTTTTAAGTCGTTTGCAAACGGATTTTGAAAACTGAAGTTACTACCGTAGAAAAGCGGCCGATTTCGTTGCAACTATGCGAGACGTGTACCAGAAAATACCGCTGAACTTGCTGTATCAGGGAGTGCTATATATGTATAGGATTCTGAAGGAAAACAGACCTTCATCTGAGAGGAGGCAGAGGGGACTTTACATCCATTTTCCAAATATTATGATATTATGGTACAGAGGAGGAGAGGCCTTAACGCCGCTCGATAACGAATTCGTATCCTGTAAGACCCACACCATCGACTAAACTACTTTACAGTAAGCCTACTTTCCGTATCTATAATAATTTATGCAGAAATGTCGGTTAAGTAACCGGTGAGAAACCCTGGCGTCTGAGTTACCCGTCAGGTGAAGACGCAAGGGAAGGAACGGTCTCACTCGATTAAGCGAGACGTAGTTGCTGTTTGTGTATGGATTCTCGCGCCGTCATCAGCAATATCTCTAGCAAAGGCATGAGGGCATGAGATGATATTTTGCGCACGTTTCAGCGTTTGAATTTACAATATTTGCTAAGCAAACTCGTTATGTTTTATCTGCACCACGCTCTTGCTTTATTACAGCTTTACATGTGAGGTTTTAACTAGAACCCATATCATTCACAAAGGGAAAAATACAAACCAGTTAAGCTCGATCTTGTACAGTATTATACAATACGATTTTAACCAATAAATGATGTACAGATTTCTTTAACTTAGGAATGAGTTTTAAACGTACTAAATATTTACAGAATAACACGTAGCTCAAAATCTGAGTTTTTTTATTTTATAATTAAATGATTTTTCTTCTTCGAACTTCTTACAAAAAATGTCTAAAATTCGCATATAGAGGATCTAGCATGAAACTGGAAATTACTTCCGTAATCTCTTTTTATTTCTAACTGCTTATTTCATAACTCAAATATTTTAATTGTTAGGACCAAACTACTTAATAAATATTGCGTTTAGATATTTTTCTATAGGCATCGAGAGCACCGAAAACCTAGTAATTTCGGAACATCTGATTTGCAGTAATAGTGGTTTATAAATTATATGTATTAATTAATAGATATAAAAACAACAGTGATTAAAACTTTGTATTAAAAAGATTTTTGCCTGCAATGTAAAAGTATGTAAAACAATCTATATAAAATTTTTCCATTAAGTTCTGACAAATAATTTGTTTGGAAATGCTACCAGACGGAAAAAATAAATAAAAACGAATAATTTAATCAGTAATTTTTACTCCATTGTTTAATTATTGTTAACTCAAATAAAATAATTCTAGTTACTTTTTGTGGGTATTAATCAACTCAGTAGGGTCTGTTTTATGATTGGCGAACATTTAATTTGTCTGTCTACTATAATTCTGGACAATATTCAGTTTCTTTTGAGGTAAGGTAAAGCACACGTAGCAACTGACAATCTCTATCAAGTGTCCTTAATTGTCCTTAATTTTAGGACATTTTTGGTAAATACGTAGCCTAGTTATATTTTTACCGACACATACCTACTTTAGAATAATTTACTATTTCCTTCCCTGCATGTTCTTTAATTAATACTAATTATTACACTACAATCTCCTGTGATAAGCTCTGTTGTTCCCGTCATACAAATACAGTCACGAAGCTTGAGTTTATGAGGGTACTAGAAACAATAGACTCTGCAGGTACTATTTCTCATTGTCTGTAGTGAGGCGATACTAGCGATCCTGGTGGTTAGCAACTATCTATGGATGCTTATTTACTACATATTGAGCTTCGTGACTGTATATACTAGACTGTGGTATCATATCGGTACTGTCATAGATCGGAGGTTACAGCATTTTATTCGTAACTTTGAGTACCCATTACATAACAAATTTCAAATTCCCGGTTAAATAAAAAGAACTTAGACATACCATACACATGTTTTGCTCCTTGGCGTCGTGGTCTAAGGTATCATGTCTAGGACTCACGTTACTGAATGCGCGCTGATTCGAGTCCTCATGGGGAAAGAAATTTTCTCATTAAATTTCGGCCATTGTATGGGACCGGTCTTCACCCAGAATTGTAATACATTTATGGAGCTACGATACGTAGCGAAATCCGGTTGCGAAAACCAGTTAAATTAGCTAGGATGGGGATCATCGTGCTAACCATACGGTACCTCTGTTCTTGTTGTATGCATGTGGACGTGAGGCCAGCATTCCGCTAGTCAGCTCTGACTCTAAATGGGCGCTTGCGCCGCGGATATTTTTAATATATCAGAAAAATAACTAAAATGAATAAACTTGGCAGTATATTATATAGGGTAGACTCGGCTAATTTCGTGATACTAAGGTTTTAGTGAACAAATAAGTTTCAAATGCTGAAAAAAAGTGTTTTCAATGTACGTATATTATTAGGTTTCAGGAAGTTTCATGTCGGCATTTTTACCTCAAATAAAATTATACAATAATGATAAACAAGCAATACAAATAAAAAAATACTACTCTAGAAGGGCTGGTATAATTTTGTGATAGTAGTAGGATATTTTCTTGATAGCACTTTAATTCAAAATATTTAGGCATATTCAGTCAAATTTTAAATTCTACAAACAGATTCGTACCTACAACCCAAACAGTTATTTTTTTCTGTATTTTGAATATTGATATGTATCATGAAACAATTGATCACAACTGACACACTGAATCCATTTTTGCCCATGTTCATCGTCCTCGAAATTTCCTGAGCAAGATCCGCTCAAAAATCATTAGGCTTATTATTTGACTTTTCTTTAAGTACAGATCTTCTTTGCTTGGCTCCTGAAGATGATGCTGTTTCGTTGTCTTTTAACCCACCTGAGAGACTGGAAATATCATTCTCATTGACTGCTGCTTTGGTCCCTTCTGGTCCTCGTCGAACTTGCCAAAGCAAAGACGAGCAGTTTTCCTTTGTTATAGACACAATCAATTGCCTCTTTCGTATCACTTATATTGTATTTCTTTTCACATTTAAACCTGTGATTATTTGCTATCTGCAACGTGAACTATGTGTAAAATATATCAGAGATGTTATGAATACACACACAAATATTTAACGTTTAATGCATTTGATATTTCTTCCACTAAAGAATGTTATTATACTTATTTATTTATTTACTTACTTACGGCTTTTACGGAACCCGGAGGTTCATTGCCGCCCTCACATAAGCCCGCCAACGGTCCCTATCCTGAGCAAGATTAATCCAGTTCCTACCATCACATCCCACCTCCCTCAAATCCATTTTTATATTATCCTCCCATCTACGTCTCGGCCTTCCCAAAGGTCTTATTCCCTCCGGCCTCCCAACTAACACTCTATATGCATTTCTGGATTCGCCCATACGTGCTACATGCCCTGCCCATCTCAAACGTCTGGATTTAATGTTCCTAATCATGTCAGGTGAAGAATACAATGCCTGCAATTATGCGTTGTGTAACTTTCTCCATTCTCCTGTAACTTCATCCCTCTTAGCCCCAAATATTTTCCTAAGAACCTTATTCTCAAATACTCTTAATCTCTGCTCCTCTCTCAAAGTGAGAGTCCAAGTTTCACAACAATACAGAAGAACCGGTAATGTAACTGTTTTATAAATTCTAACTTTCAGATTTTTTGACAGCAGACTAGATGACAAAAGCTTCTCAACCGAATAATAACAGACATTTCCCATATTTATTCTGCATTTTAATTTCCTCCCGAATGTCATTTATATTTGTTACTATTGTTCCAAAATATTTGAATTTTTCCACCTCTTCTAAAGATAAATGTCCAGTTTTTGTAAGGATGTTATTATACCGTAGAAATAATGTAAAGAGAAAAAATTGGCTTTGTGGAATGAGAAAAACGCTAAGAAAATAACCTCCCAAGATAAGGATGTGTGCATTGATATGTTTATATTTTACACTATGATGTATATAATGTCAGTACTTACCATTGAAAACAATTTGTAACAGAAAGCACAGAAAAACACTTTTCTTTTAACAAGTAAATCGTATGTTGCATTCACTCACAAATTCAAAGGTATAGATCTCACAACTCTTGAAGTAGTTTTCAAAACGTCCGCTCACGTCGCTGCAAAACCGCAGTGAACAGAATCTGTGTTATAATATATCTTCTACAATTTATATTATACCATCAGAATTACTTTTGTCCCTGGTAGAAATTCGTGTTAAATTTAAATAAAAATATCATGAAATTAGCCGTATCACGAAATTAGTGAAGTTTGCCCTAAGTGATACATTGCCACTTACACAAAAACTTATTAATCAAAAGCGTTATCTTGTAAAAAGAAAAATATTTTGAAGAGCAGAGACACGGTCTGTGCTGAAAGGAATTAGTTTGTAGAAGACACATTATTGTGATCAATCACCCGTCTAGCAGGCTGGCGAACCCAAAGTGACCGTCGATTTAAGCTCCTGCGTCATAACTGGCAAGAGACGAGTATAGCGATAGCCTACCTTTATCACTCGGAGTGGTGGGATGCTGACCGTTTAAATCTCTTAAATATTGTGACTATATCTAGAGTCCTGGCATCAGACTTAGACGCAGCTCAAACAGCAGTTAACAGTTTCTCACTAAAGCAACAGTAGACAGTTTGATCGCGCACAGATTGTATGAGATGTATAGGGTATTTCAGAAGTCAGTTCAAACATTAAACCGCTATAAATATTATAATATTTGAGACAAGGAAAAAACAAAAACATCACAGTGTTGGGCAAACAACAGGGTTTCGGAAGATGTCCGCCGTTCTCTTGTTCAACGTACACCATTTTGTCTCCGATACCATGCACAGCATTTTGCAGATAATGTCTTGGAATACTGACATTGTCTTGCGAGATTGCATCTTTCAGTTGCAGTAGGGTTGTTGGATGTGTCAGGAAAACTCGTTCTTTAAGCTAACCGGATTGAAATCTGGAGATCGCGGAGGCCATATTGTTGGAAAGTGCTTAATGATGACACGATCGCCAAACATCTAGGTAATTAATTGTTTTGCAGGGGTACCGATGTGAGGCGGAGAGCCACCTTGCATGAAGATTATGTTTTCCATGTCGTGATTTCTCAGTCTAGGGATGATTAAGTTCTGTAACATGCTTTAGTAGCGCTCCCCCTTTACTGTAACAATCTGTCTTATTCCATTATTGTCCACACCTGTGGAGTAATGGTTAGCGCCACTGGCCGGGAAACAAGGTGGCCTGGGTTCGATTCCCGGTAGGAGCCAGTTACCTGGTTGAGGTTTCTCCGGGGTTTTCTCTCAACCCAATACGAGCAAATGCTGAGTAACTTTCGGTGCTGGACCCCGGACTCATTTCACCGGCATTATCACCTTCATCTCATTCAAACGCTAAATAACCTAAGATGTTGATAAAGCGTCGTAAAATAACCTACTAAAAATTAATTGTGGAATTAACACGCGTTTTCCGACCAAAGTCATCAGTAGGCACTTTCCAACAATGTGGCCTCCGCGAACTTCAGATTTCAATCCGGCCGAGTTTTGGTTGTGGGGATATCTTAAAAAACGAGTTTTCCTGACACGTCCAACAACCCTACTGCAACTGAAAGATGCCATAACGCAAGAAATTGCCGATATTCCAAGACATTATCTGCAAAATGCTGTGCATAGTGTCGCAGACAGAATGCTGTTAAGTTGAACAAGAGAACGGTGGACATATTCCCAATGTTTTGTAAACTCCGTTGTTTGCCCAACACTTTGATGTTTTTGTATTTTCTCTAGCTCAAATATTCTACTGTTTATAACGGTTTAATGTTTGAACTGGCTTTTGAAATATCCTACATTATGGACTAAGCAGATGTAAAGCATTGCGGTGTACAGTGGTATTATCCTTACACTTTTGCATCCTTAGTGTTAGAAAGAGAAAGTGTTTTTGTCTTCAAAATACGAAAATGTGTACTTCTATCGGGTATTCTTTGTTATTTTAACAATTGCATAACTGACTTAATTGTGTATTCATAATATTTCTTTATCTGTATATTCTTAAAAATTATTAAATAAAATCTGTCCGTCCGTAGTTCGATTTCTTACATGAGCAATGGCAGAGATTTATTTTCCATCCATGGGACTGGGTGTTTGTCCCTTGGCATGTGCTGTTCTGTGTTGTCTCAGCGGCGGCCCTGCGCCATGCTGATCACACGTCAAGGAATATCTCGCAATGTGCGCCTGTCAAGCATTGGTCAAAATATATATCCTCATCTATTATACAATAAGTTTCCGGACTGCCCTGAATGTAGGCAACACATAGGACATAGGAAAAGGGGAAGTTATCTAGGACCAGGGAAATGCTTGAATCTATACTAAATGCATCACTTGAAAGGCAGAGAAGAAGACTAGCTATAGGGCGTATATGGACAGATTTCAGGAAACATCGCATGTTTGCACAAAATCAAGTGTAGAAATCCAGTTATTAAATAAAATCTGACGCTCTTTGATAAACAAACTCTCTCAACAATTATGGAAGCAATGATCTTCAGTGACACGCACATATACCGATGTTTAACGGTAAGTGACTACAAGTGTAGTTCGGAAATATATTGATTGCATGTTGTAAACCGTAAGAAAAGAGTGGATGAAACATGACGAAGAAAGAAAGGAGTAATAAGTAATACGTCTTAAAATAATTTCATCACTATCATCGTTATTTCTGATTAAGCAACATATTCTTCCTCTTCTTTCAGTCATCCATCATCTTTCATTCCACTTTCGTCATTAGTCTCTAACTGCTCTCTCATCTTTTCCTATTCTCCTTCGCTTATATAATTTTCTGCCCCTTCCTTCATTTGCATTTTTTCTTCCTCCCACTCCTTTGTATCTTCCTCTACTATTCCTTCTCCACTTTCTCCTCTCCAATTCCTTTCTTTCAGCCATCTTCTTCTCTGTCTTCCGCCCTCTCTCTCTCTCTTCAACTTCCACTGCTCTCTTTCTCTACTTTCTACTTACCTTTCCCTCTTTTTTATATCTACTTCTGCTTCTCCACCTATCTCTCCCTTTTTCCTCTATTTCGGCATCTTCACGTTTCCCTCTCCCCCTTCTCTACTTCTCCTTTGCTACCTTCCTCTACCCTCTTTTTTACTTCTCTCTTGTTACTTCCCCTCCCCTCTTTCTCCACTTCTTCCTCTCCACCTTTCTCTCCCCTCTTCCTTTA
Organism: Periplaneta americana; assembly: GCF_040183065.1. Lineage (NCBI taxonomy): Eukaryota > Metazoa > Arthropoda > Insecta > Blattodea > Blattidae > Periplaneta > Periplaneta americana. Next base: position 125,189,937 of record NC_091131.1, read on the forward strand.
TTTCTGCTTCTCAACCTTTCCGACCTCCTTTCTTTCTACATTTCGCTCTGAATCTTCCACTCCCCTTTTTCTTTAGTTCTTTCTGTCACCTTCCAATCCCGTATTTCTCTACCTCTCCTTCTTTACCTTTCTCTCCGCTCTCTCTTTATTTCTACTTCTCCACCTTTCCGCCCCGTATTTCTCTGTTTTTCGTTGTTCATCTTCCAATTCCCTCTTTCTTTATTCTCCTTTATCACCTTCTTTGCCCACTTTTTCTACTTTTATTATTTAGCTTTTCTTCCTCTTTCTCTATTTATAACTCTCCACCCTTTCGTTTCCCTCTCCCTTCTTTTTGCTCTCTATCTCCCACTCCCCTCTTTCTCTACTTATCCTTCTCCATATTCCCCTCCTCTCCCCGCTTTCGAACTTCTCCCTCTCCACCTTTTCCTTCCTTCTTATTCCACTTCTACTTCACCTTTCTCTTCCCTCTTCCTCGGTTTGTACTTCTACATAATTCCGTTCCCCTCTTCCCTTACTTCTTCCTCCCCACGTTCTCCTCTCCTCTTCATAATACCACAGTTTAGTATATACAGTCACGAAGCTTGAGTTTATGAGGGTGCTAGGAACAATAGACTGTGCAGGTACTATTTCGCATTCCCTCTAATGAGGCGATAGTAGCGATCCTAGTGGTTAGAAACTATCTATGGATGCATATTTACTACGTATTGAGCTTCGTGACTGTATATACTAGACTGTGGTAATACTCCGTAGTGTTTAACAATTCATTCACCTTCTCTTGTTTATTCCTTTCTCCTTCACTTTCTTATTACCTTCATCGGTTTTTTCTCTGCCCCTTACGTTACATATTCTTCCCCTGCCTTCCTTCTTTCCTTCCTAGTCTCCTACATTCTGCTCCTCTCCTCTTATTTACCCTCCTTTCTTTTTCCTTTCTCTCCTAGATATAGAATATAACAAAATTCGTCAAGTTGTGTAAGAGAAACCATTGTACACAGAGTCTGCTCGCTTACGGAATGGGTGATACTAAAAACGTGAAATTATCTTACATAATCGAAATAGAGTTTTTCAACCATTGCATATACACTAAGAAAGCTAAAAGATATAAGATTAAGAGAGAGGATACGAACAGTCTGCTGCTGTGTCCTGTTGTAGAATTAATCTTTCAATGTAAAAAGCCAAATTTTTGTTTTTATCTTAGTTTCAATAGATATAATTGTTAATATGAACATGATTTCTGACAATTATCGCAACTGCGCTGTATTTTTGACGCTTCGTGAGAAGTATTCGATTAATTCAAGGTAATGCATGCTTCGCTTCTCGCACTAAAAGCATGTGTATGGAGTACTCTATTTCGCTCTTCGCCAGTTATCTTCAGAATCTACTATCTGTATTTTTTCTTTCCCTCTCTGAAGGAAACAAAGAACATTTGTATGTTTTTTTTAAAGCGGAACAACAATGACTGTGGTTTCGTGCCGTACACTAATAAATGAGAAACATGTTTGATATCAACATTCTTCCAAAAGAGTTCAATAACGACACTTTTTCACTTGTATTCGTTTATTTTTATTTGAAATGAGTTAATTTTTCTTTATTTAATCTTTAAACAGGCGTAAACCGTAATAAACACTTAGTCTTATTTATATCAGTCGAAACTCTTTGAAGGTTTCTGTGGCATATTCCTACAGCTATTCGCTCCTTTTTTGCGTATAACTGATTTAGAATATCCCTGTATCTGCACTGCACAGAATCACATGTTGGAAATGGGCGAGAAGGGCTTACAGTTACAATTAGCTTCGACCATGTGTGCGTGTGTCAGCATCTGTGAGTCTAATAGAACAAAGGCTATGAGGGCAGGGTGCAAATGAAGCATGTTTTCATTGCAGTGGCCAGTTGAACGAGTAATTGAAAATTGTGGCAACAACTAACACAACAAAGGCGTGACAGTGCATGTGCGAGCTACGACGAAACTGTTCGTACTACCAGTTGCATGCCGCGTACCTCGATACTGTGTTACTCACCTTTATGTTGTCTTTCCCATCTATAATAATCATCATTTTAACACATTTCTTTCGCTCAAGATTCAGATTCTATTTTCGGCAAGAAAATATAAATTCATCTATAAAAAATTAATGTGAAGCCTCGGTTTTCAAATATCTTGGAGCTACAGTAACAAATATAAATGACACTCCGGAGGAAATTAAACGCAGAATAAATATGGGGAATGCTTATTATTATTTGGTTGGGAAGTTTTTGTCATCTAGTCTGCTGTCAAAAAATCTGAAAGTTAGAATTTATAAAACAGTTATATTACCGGTTGTACTGTATGGTTGTGAAACTTGGACTCTCACTTTGAGAGAAGAACAGAGATTAAGGGTGTTTGAGAATAAGGTTCTTATGAAAATATTTGGGGCTAAGAGGGATGAAGTTACAGGAGAATGGAGAAAGTTATATAACGTAGAACTGCACGCATTGTATTCTTCATCTGACATAATTAAGAACATTAAATCCAGACATTTGAGATGGGCAGGGCATATAGCACGTATGGGTGAATCCAGAAATGTATATAGCCTATAGTGTTATTTGGGAGACCGGAGGGAAAAATATTTTTGGGGAGGCAGACATGTAGATGGGAGGATAATATTAAAATGGATTTGATGGAGGTAGGATATGATGATAGAGACTGGATTAATCTTGCTCAGGATAGGGAGGGCAGAAAGGAATCTCCGGGTTCTCTAAAAGCCGTTTGTACGTAATGTGAAAACCATTTGAATCAAAGGTTTCCAGGAAGATAGATTAGCAGAAGCGGGAAGAGTTGAATGAATCTCAAAATCCCGGGGTTTAAACTGATTAGATATTTTCTTATGGCGTTATTTGAAGGGAAGAGGCTACCGAAACAAGTCACACGACCTACAAGTGTTAAAGCGTAGGATCAGCTAGGATATGCATCAAATCAGGGAAACAACGTTGCTTAAAGTATTAATCTATTTCCAAAATATATTCGCGTACTTATTGCTTCACAGTGAATGGAAATCATTTTGAACAATGTTTATGATTACGTTTAAAGAACTAGGGAATACTAAACTAAATAAATAAGTGTATGTCATAATTTTAAAAATGGACATGCCTTTGCACAGCTTATGCACAATAAAAAAGTACGTACTCTTTTTAAACATATGTAAAAAATTTGTTGATTTATTAGGTGTTTCATCCTAATTAATGTTACTTTTTAAGTTTGATCTCTTGTAAGATTTCAATGACTTGATTAGTTGGGCAATGCAATTTACAGGACGCTATGGTTATTATTATATATTGTGAGCATGTTACAGTCGCCATTTATTAATACAAATAATATAAAATGGAGGCGATCAAGTTTGAGATTAGAATCTTTCTAAAGCAGTACTAGAAACAAGGTTATAAAGCTCATTCCAAGGCTCGAAAAATGAAAGTGAAGGTGTCGTTAGTGATCGTGTCTCACAACGATGGTTTCAGAGTTTCAATAATAGAGGCAAATAAATTAAAGATTTACAGCATCCTGGAAGAATTAAGGTATGGAATATGAGAATACACGCAGAGGTTTGCAAGAAAATCCACAAAAATGTACCATTGATTGTCAGAAGAACATGATACTTTAAAGGATACGACACATCGCCACATTTAGATGCTTATAAAATCATACAGAAGTTATAGGTCTGTACCGGTGCCTCAAGAATTTTATTGATACTTGAACTGAGTTAATGCTGAGTGGATATCTGTAGTCAGCTTATCGTTAATTCCATGGATGATAGATTTGTCAAGAGAATTTTCACATTGGATTGAAAATTGGATATATTATTGCAACCCTGACACCTCAAAGTGTGATTCCCCGTCAGCTTACCGAAGTCGTTGTTAAAGATATCTATTGAGCTCCAAAGTAATGTTATGTGTCTGGTAGAATTTTGAAGGTGTGATTCGCTGGAGTTTGTTCCAAACAGACTTACAGTCAATGCGGGCCATCACTCAACAATTATAACGAATTCATGAAGTTTTAAGAGACATATACCCGGCATTATTTCGTCGAAATAGAATTGTCTTGCAAGAGGTCAATACGAGACCCTATACCTCTCGAACAACCATGGAAAAATTCCAAGACTTGGGAGGAATCGAAACGCTACGACAACTGGCATATAGCCCTGATCTTGCGCCTTCAGATTACCATCTGTTTCGATCCATGGGCCACTTCCTGCGTGGAAGAAATTTCCAAAACTTGAAGCCGTTGAAATGAGTATCATCGAATTCTTCACATCAAAGGCCAGAAACTGGTAGAATCGCTTAAAGGTGGATCAAGACCACAGAATCTAATGATCTTTACTTTGAAGATTTTGCTCCAAAACCTACATTACTTATGGGTCATTCCATGACAAAGTGAGCATGACATCAACATTTTCAAACATCTATATTATATCGAATTTTGAAGATTGTGCAAAAGAAAACGCCGAAGTTATATGTGAAAGAAGAAATATAGATATCATTTCACCATTTTTCAAGAAATTACGGTTTAAAGAGAGTAGTAAAAATTTGCAGGCCTGTACTAGATTTTGTATTGTAAGTTAATATTACTGTATAAAGTTCCTCATTCCTTTTGTTTGTCATTTTATTGTCCAGAATAAAAGAAAATAGTTTACTGTTGCAGCCGCAATAATATTTTATTCTGAAAGGTAGGCATATTTCCTAAAATTAGTGCATATTATAGTGCTTATTTTTATGTCCCGCTTTGACAAAATAACTTAAAAAAATTAGTTTGTAGACAAAACAAAGCTGAAAATGAAAGTTGAAGTAATATATAAGCAAATTTGTCCTCATTAATGTTATGAATTCAATGTTTCGGATTGATATAAAAAGTATATTTATCGTAATTATTGTGTGTCCTACCCGTGAGCGATTTTATGGAGACATCTCTTTCTACGCATAGTTGAAACGACATCAGAATGCAGAACTTGCTCAAAGAAGATAAAAGGAAGTATGAAAGTTATAAAGAAAGGAAAGGAGAGAAGGACAAAACTGAAAGGAAAAAATAAGAAGAAAAGTAAGAGAATCGAACAGCGCATTAAATGGAAACAGATATAAAGGAGCTGAAAAGAAAAGAAAATACCGGCAAAAGATGAAGGATAATATTGAAAACAAACAATACTGAAGTCCGTTGTTCTTACAAATTAGGATCATATAAGGTAAAGTACCCAAATAAGAGACCTTTTTTTAACTGCTTGTAAGTGAGGATGGGAATGGACATTTTTAATCTTAATGAGTGGAATACACACAGCATTTTGTCTATTTTTGGAATTGACAATACAAATTTTAGTCAGTTTTTATTTTTATTTTAAATTATAAAAAGAAGTAAAACTGGGAAATAATTATGTTTTGGAAAGACGTTCCAAATAAGAGATACGTGTGTTATTTAAGTTTATTTTGTAACATCGATACAAATTATCATCATTGGGTGAAAATTGAAGCAATGTATAATATTGTTAAATCATATGGATACTTTAATAAATTCAGGAACATTTTAAAATTGAAGGGGTCAGTGCAACAGTGGCCTATCTCCTCTTAACAACAATGTTGTTGTTTACTTGAAATTTTTCCAAGTGAAATTAATATGGTTTACGAAAATAACACAAAGCCGGTCAAATTGGACATGAATGTACTAATCTGACTTAGGCTACTATTGCTAACGTTAATATTTTGCTAGAAAAAGAAAAAAAATGATAGAATATTTAACTTCGATCTCCATGTTTTAAATTTAAGTTGATTGCACTTATTTTGTGACCCCTTTAATTGACACTATTCTTATTTCGCTGTATTGAGCAAGTTGGACAAATAAAAATTCTTCATCAGTGCCGCAGTTGCCTTCGTGTGCCCAACGACGATATTTTGAACACTGAGTTCTCCCTTCTGGGCCCTGGTGTCCTCTGAAAAATCGAGTTCAAAACAAAGACTCTCCATATTCCGAGTCAATAGAGTTAATTAATTGCATTTTCACATCGGATTCTTCATCACTGGACGAACTCAAGCAGTGCTTATTGGACTGATTTTTTCTGTGATTATTGTTGTTTTTCGAACTTCTTGCGAGCTCCATCTTTTCTTTATTTTTCCTTATCTAAACTCTTTCTGATTTGTTTTTGATAAAGATTTCCGTCGCAGTAAGGAAGACATTTATTTATGACAACCAATTAGTAGGGGGCAGTAGAAGGTCTGTCGGCAAAGTCCTTTCTATGAAACTGCACTCCATGAAAAAAAAATAGAGTATATGTAATATGCACCACGGTTAAACCAGATTTTGTAACTGAATGAAAATTAGATATGTTGAATACAACACGAAGATTTGTAAACTAGGGGAAATGGAGGCAGGTTGGCTACACAGGCACGTTGGCACACCAATTTTATTTAAGTAGTTATGCAATGGATTGCAGCACCACGCAGACAATATGATCCCTGCTTTATAAAGCATGCTCCACGGAAGCGTCAGACTTTTGTGGCAAGCGGTAGAAGAAGGAAGCCTTAAATTTGTTTTTGCAGCAAGATAAATGAGTTTTCACTATCTCGTGATTATTTTTTTACAGGGTACATATGTAATATTATCTTATGAGCAAAAAAATTCAATGTAAATGTCATACCCGTAACAATGGAATGACCCTTATGAGACAGTATCTGTAATCCAAACAACCAAATACATACCGGTAGCAGTTTTCAAAATTAAAATGTTATAACTATAAACAATATGCATATATACATACAACACACGAGCGCGCACACACACACGAGTATATATAATGTGTTTATGACGATGAGGACGGCGATGTTTAGTGACTGGAAAATTGAATTGTTTATATTATTCTGTCGTTTCTTGTAGAGTTTGAGCATTGGATACAAAATTTTGCACAACGGAATATATTGAAGTTTAGTCTTGGTGTTCTAGAATATATGAAGAACATTTTGTTGTGCGGTTGTAATATTTGTTAATATTGTTATGGATGACCATATCTCATTATGTGCCATACGTTCTTTGATTAGACTTTTATGAACTTGTGTGTATTACAGCTCAATTGTTACTAGTCATTGAAGCTATAAAATTGAAGGTGAAGCTCATACTAAATACGATAAATATAATATCGGCTGAAGGTGTGAAAATATATTTTAGAATACTTGGAATTGATCTAATAAAATGTCCATTGTATAGTTGAAACAATTCCCTCACATCGTTACTAAAAATAAAATTGCATACCTATTAAAATGCGTATTTAGAATTGTGATTCCATATTTTTCCCCCGAAATAAAGTAGTGAACAAAATGGAATAATTTTACACGCGCGTAATCTGATTTGCAGTTTGTTGAAAATATCGTGGTCTTGGGAACTCCTTCATGCGAAGGCAGAACTAGACTTGTAGTAGCAAACTGGATTTTGAGCAGAATACTAAATGAACCTCTTCTGTGTAGTCATGGATGTGGTAATATATTGAGACCGCGATCAGAGTTTTGAATGTAACTGACTAAAGAAATCAATATTGGTCGTAGAAGATCCGAAGCATTGAAATTCTTCGCTGTTTGAAGACTTCACATTATCTTCGACGAGCATAAAGTGATGTACAAATGTAAGACGAAGGGTGAAGGTAGGATCCGTTTGAGTAGACGTAAAATAAAAATGAGAACCGTTACTGTTTATTTTTTCAGTAATCTGTAAATAAATTCAGGAAGGAGTTTTGGCCACATTAGACCACAATGTGACCACCATTAATTTACCTACACAACACAATTCACATATTGAGGTTAATCTCTCTTAGGATTTTTTTTTTTAACTGAGAGAATTTTTGTATTGAGATCATCCATATCCCTGCATTGCTGTTCATAGCCTTTTTCATTACAAAATCTCATACAAAAAAATCGGTAGTTTAAGGTCTGGAGAATTTGAAGGCCATGTAATTGACCCACCACAATCGTACCAAACCGTACCAGTTGATGACAAATGTTATTAAGAAAATCACGAACTTCTTTTCCTCAATGAGATTGTGCGCCATTACCATGGAACACTGTGTCGTCCTGTTAATCCTCCATGCATAAAAATTTCAACCAATGTGATACTGTGGAAACCAAAGGGTGAAGCTGTAAAATATCTTGGAGTGCACTTAGATCGCTGTCTATCATGGAAACATCATACCAACAACAAACTTAAATTGGCTGACTCAAGACTCATTAAATTACATCCGCTTCTCAACAAGAAATCACCTCTAAAGCTACAAAATTGCATGCTGCTTTACACATATCTATTACGACCTCTACTTCTTTACGCTTGTCCTGTCTGAGGAGAAGCTGCAATAAGTAAAATTAAACACATCCAGTCATTTCAAAATAAAGTCCTACGAATTTAGTCAATTGTCCTTGGTTTGTCCATAACAGCCAACTACACAGAGAAACTGGTATTGACACAATCAAACAGTTTATTCATTCACAAGCTAAGAAGTTCTGTAACAACCTACAAAATGTTCCAGACGTCGTCCACTACTCCCTCCAAAGTAAGTCCACATTTCCCATCAGAATCAAGAGCCGACTTCCAATGGACCTCATATTATAATCAAAATTTATCATCACACCATCCTATGTATCACTTAGGCCTATTAACAATTTTTGTCCACTGAGGAGCTCAATCTAGGCTGCCCTCAATTCTATGTCACGTATTGTATTTTACTTAGATTTGGTCTGTATAGTGCTAAATTCGCTGATCGATCAATGAATCATTAAAAAAAAAACGATGTGTTCATGTGATTTTTCTGTTGTAACTGTGGTATGAAGAAAAATGCGATCCATTTCTGCAGATCGCGTAATGCCTAAATACGTTTCATGTGGTGGAGGTAGAGTTTTAGATAGTGTTGACAAGTGGTGTATGATATAGCCATCTCTGGTGACAGTCGTCTAAGACTCTTCTTGGGACTTGTTGTCATAGCAACGCTTAACAGCTTCGATTTCGAGAACACGCCTACGTCCATCAATGCATAGTGTGTAAACAGACGCATTTTCTGTAAATGTGCGTACCATTACATTATCGACTTGTAATTCGGAGCTCTCCGAACACTACTCACTGCGAAAACGGCGTTCAACTTTGTTTAACTTATATTAGATTGTCAAATTCTGTAAAAAGAACAACAGATATTTATCTCGTTGCCTTGCAGTAAGCGACACTTTGTTTATTCAATCGTTATTAAGAGATATCATTTATGTCTTCATTTGTTCGTAAAAAGAAGGATAAAAACTCCTGTCTTCTAAAACCATATTGAAACTGAATTAACGTTTGCATTACTAATGGTGTAATTTGTACAGCGATTATATTTCACGTCTTATCAAACGGATCAGGCTGTATACTAGTCTTCAGATTAACTATACACATCAAGAAGTTTAACAAAACATATGTTTATTTGGTAGACGGTAATTCAGATAGTACAGCAACTGGCTACGGGTGGATGGTCCCGGGTTCAATCCCGGGTAACGAGGTTTTTATCGCTACCAAACTTTCACAACGGCCCGGGGGTCCATTCAGACTTCTGTCAAATTGAATACCGGATCTTTCCCTGGGATAAAAGGCTGTCGGAGCTTGGTGCTAAACGCATTACCACATTCTAGTGTTGAGATCATGTCATTAAGGCATGAAGGTCTACAGCCATACCGCCATGTGCCCTCATGGCATCTGAAGGACAATCCTTTACCTTTTCCTTCTATATACTAGGGCATTCGAAAGATAATGGCAACGTAGTTACTGTTTCACACTAAATTAATTTTTGTTACTTTTGGCATTACATACTTCAAATATAGTCCCCTGCCATGTCAGCATTACGTTGGCAAATCCTTGCAAGATGGCGGACATTATTTGCAGCATAATTTCTTGACATTTCTCTCACTGAGCGATTTAAAACTTAATGGATGTAAACTCTTGATTGCAAGCCAATGCCTCGCTTCCACCCATCTTGCAATAGTTCGTTATGGTATAACTACTCTCCCATAAGCTTCTTGTAACGCCGTAAAGCACTGGGTTGCATGTTTTTCTCTTGCCACTTGTATTTTTATGAAGTATCTTTGTTCATATCTACTGAACATTTTTAGGGCGGTATTATTTAATACAATTCATAAACAGTCCCTGTATTCACAAAATATGGTTACTTAGAGACTTCTAATATTCCACATTTTTATGCAATAATCGTGCCTATATTATGTAGGCCTACTAAAATATTCCGATGCTCACAGCTAGGAGCGCTGATTTACAGCACTGTTGCCATTACTTATTTAATGTCCTGGTATTTTATTTATTTTATTTCATGCCACATTGCTTCATCCTTATGGTTAAATTTGTTTAAAGTTGTAAATTTATATGGATATGAGCCGTTCAGAGCAAAAGTGGTGTAAGTCAAAATTGGGTAATGAGATTTAAAGTAAAAATTCTGTGAAATACAGCGTAAAATAGCAATTAATATGCCCTTCTTACTATCCACTCACTACTAATAGTTTAAATAAATTGAATATTAATTGCTTCTTTGCGCTGTATTTTACAGAATATTTACTTTAACACTCATTACCCATTTTTGACTTACACCACTTCTGCTCTGAACGGCTCATATATTAAAATGTTTATTAAATGCCAAACAAGTATCTTTGTTAAAAGCTAGTCTATCGAACAAGGAACTTTTCATCCTTCTTTACTTAGGAGAAACTGGCTTGGAGTTATCTTCTGTCATTTGATTGCCCCTAATCGCAGTGACACTTGTGTTGTTTTCACATTCACTGTATCATGCTTAGTACTGTACTGGTTGGCATGTTAATTGCAGGAATATTGAATCTCGAGTTCAAATCCCTTAGCATGGCTACTTCCGCGAGGAAAATACATCTATGGATCCCATGTCGTAGACTTTTAGCAAGTAAACGAACACTGTTCCTCACAGAGAACTCCAGACGAAATTTCTCGGCCGTTTCTTGTTCAAGTTGTATTTTGATACTCAAAAATCTTTGCAGTTGAAAGCATCGCTAAATAAACTACTACTGCTACTACCGCTACCATTACTTGTCTACTATTGCTGCTAATACTGCTGCTACTAGTACTACTAAGGGGTGTCCGGGCTAGTTTTATTTTGCCCACCTTGTATGAACATAACTATATATTTACACATACATCCATAGGCCGGTCCACACCTGTGGAGTAACGGTCAACGCGTCTGGCCGCGAAACCAGGTGGCCCGGGTTCGAATCCCGGTCGGGGCAAGTTATCTGGTTGAGGTTTTTTCCGGGGTTTTCCCTCAACCCAATACGAGCAAATGCTGGGTAACTTTCGGTGCTGGACCCCGGACTCATTTCACCGGCATTATCACCTTCATATCATTCAGACGCTAAATAACCTAGATGTTAATACAGCGTCGTAAAATAATCCAAGAAAATAAATAAATCCATAGGCCTAATAATTTCGACATAAAAATTAATTATCACTATAAAACAAGTTACTATATCTAAAAACCTATACCTTGGCAGATGCTCATCGTGTTAAACAACTGGTAGAACTAAAAAGCAAGTTTTATGGTAGAACTAAATCAAATACAACTAACAGCAAACAAACTACAACAATCAGGCTGGAATTCATGGGCAAAAACATTTTCTAAGCGAGATATGAAGTTGCGCGTAAAATTGATAAAGCAAAGGGAGAATTTATTAAAAAGTGACCCATTAAACTAAGACAATGTGTATGTTGTAAAAAAAACACGAATCTTCAAAAAAGATCATCATTATAAATATTTGTTAAAGTTTCTGGTGAGCTCATTACTAAAAGAAAAATAATTTTTTGTTTGCATAAATTTGAATTTTTAATTCCTACTGTCTATCACAATAAATTAAACTAATTATGTTTTCGTTAAGGATAGCAATCTGTTTGTACTGTTGTATACGATCCATCACTGAGCAGAAGGGTCTGAAACACTAGCGTACGAGGTGAATGGCAATCTGTTTGTGCTGTTGTATACGATCCATCACTGAGTAGTGTCAAGGAGGGTCTGAAACACTAGCGTACGAAGTGAATGAGTTAGGTGGGTTTGCTGCGATCGCTGTTGAACGACTAAAGGTATAAAAATGCCTACCACCAGTCTAAGTGCTGAGTTGCCATGACTCCCTTCGTGTTAAATTAATCAATAAATAAAAGAATCTCGCTTCCTTGCCGTGCTCACTCTAATAATGGTCGGCCTGTAGGCCTACTAAAGAAAACGACTCAGTTGGAAACTCTTCATGATAAACATTAAGATGTGACCCGAGTTATAATTTCTTCCACATTTGCTGATGTGTGAAAGTCACTTTGACGACCGTGCATTTAAATGCCATAAAAGAATAGATAGCAATAAATTATGTTCCTGTATGATATAGAGACAGCATTTGAAGTATTACAGTATTATATTATTATATTACAGTCCGCCGAGTTAGCTCTGTGGTAGCGTGCCTGCCTCCAAACTACCGACTCGAGTTCGATCCCCGGTAGAGTCAGAAATTTTCATGTAAAATTTCTACCTCGGCACTAGGAGAGATGGCGGTGCACGACTTTCTAAGCATTAGATTGTGCACCAACATACCTGGATTAAATCCCCTCTCCGCAGTGCATATGAAGAGAAGAAATATCACTGTCGATAGTGATTCGTCTGTCAGATGGGGACGTTAAGCCTGGCGGCCCCTTTGGTGCTATTCGACAGGAGTAGGCTATGTGCCGGCATCGGGTTTCCCCTTCTCCCTTCCTCATTTTCACCATCATCTTTACCAGTTCCCTACACTACATTTACATGAAACTTACACATACACTCACCCTAGTACATGAAATAAGTCTCCAAGATGCACATCATGTACAGTGTGGCCCGTCGAAGTGGTGTTCACCTATAAATAAGCTCACAGTCTCGCCATCTAACCGCAATATGCGAAACCAGAATCACGTAAAGTGAAGTGGATAGACATTACATACATACATACATACGTACAGTTGTCAAAAAAAAAAGTGGCCGCACTCGTGAACAGCGAATATTTTCAAAGTCCACTTCGGGTCGCGGCGATGTTACACGATGCATGTGCTTGTACAAGTAGTTCCGGAACTATGGAAATGTTCCATATCTGCGCCTCGTAGACCAGCGGTAGAGTGCTTGTTTAATGATTTAAAGGTTGTAGGTTCGGGGCTTCTTCAAGTTTTCATTTTATTTTTAATCGTTCTTTAGCGATGTAAATGATATTCAAATTATCATTTATATCCAGTTATCGTTCTTCATGGATATCACGTTATTTATATTTTGTTATCGTTCTTTAGAGATATGAATAAAATTCAAGTCATCATTTGTATTCTGTTATCGTTTTATAACGATATGAATAACAATTTTTATTATTGTATCTCCAATGGTGGTTAGCCCTATTTTACATATGTATGTTAGGGCTATAGTTTCATACACAAAAAACATAAGCATAAAGAGAAATAGAAAAGAAAATTAAATTAGCTTACGCGATGTCAACAAAACATAAACAATCCGTAAATTACGCATTGCGATTGCAAAACAAATATCATTTATCAATTTGAAACATACAAAAACATTAACAACACACATACGTAACACTTCTATAACACAAATATGCAGCTTTCCGTACCATACATCATAAATTAATACACAATAGTCACACAAACACAATCAAACTATAATTACGACATTGCGACGACATCAAGCATCCCATAACTGACTCACATACATAACAAATCAAGCATCTGTTACAACACATACACTTCAACATAGTAACCACACTTTTAAAAGTTACAAATTTGGCTCCAAGAAGAATAAATAGGACACCGTTACTAATTACTATTCTTCTACAATTTATTAAATACATCTGTAATAAATCTGTGAAATTCCGATATGAATAATATTCAGGTTTTTTATATTGTTATCGTTCTTTAGCGATATAAATAATATTCCAGTTATCATTTATATTCTGTTTTCCTTCATTAGCATTATAAAACAATATTCAAGTTATTTATATTGTTATTGTTCTTTCGCAATAGGCTATATACTGGGTGTTCAGTTCAAAATGTGTCTTGGCTCGCTGTATGCCGTCATGTGGCTAGCAGACGAGCCTAGAGAATTCAATCTTCCTTCACTTCCGCAGCTCAGGTGTATAATCTAAGAGGCAGAGAAGTTGGCTAGCAAGTACGGCGTTTATTCTGAAGAGTACGTGCCGACACGTACGGTAACGCCGGTAGTGGCAGGAATGTGAACTGTTTGGAAATACGTACTGTCGGGATATGGGGAGAGGGTTAAGACGATTACTTACGTATTTGTTGACATTAACTTCGACGGTCAACATGGACACGTAGCATTTGATTTGTATTGTGGAATGTTACCGTACGCAACCGATGATAACAAATACCCTGCGTACGACTTGCCGGCGCAAAACACAGTTCGAAAGAGGTTATGGTAGCACACAGACCGTACAGACCGCCATCTGTTGCTACGACGTTCAAGTTATAGACCTACCGTACACGTTCTCAAGTTCAGATTGAAGAACGCCTTAAATAATAGGCAACTTCTCTAACATATAAGCTGAAACTCGCTTCAAATCGGTGACCCAACAACAGTGACGTCATGACACACTTTGAAATGAACACCCAGTATAATCTGTATTTTATGTAAGTAATTATTATAACACAAATAACCATCTTTCTTTGTAAAATAGGTTATTTTATTTAGATAATTAAATACGTATTATATAATATCTTATATTAATTAAACAAACCGATATTTATCATTAATATTCTGTTATCGTTCTTTAGTGATACTGTATAAATAATATTCAGGTTATTTATATTGTAATCGTTCTTTAGCGATATAAATAACATAAATTTAATATTCGGTTTGGAAAAATCCAGTTGCATAATACTGCTATTAGATTTTCTTTTTGTATTATTACATTATTCTATCTTGAACCACAATAAAATGAAAAGGAGTAATGAGGAATTGAACCTGAGACGTTGACATCTAAATTCCGACGTTCGTCCGCTGAGCTACGAGGGCAAAAGTGTGGAAACATTTTCGGAAAAATTGGCCCAATCACACTCTAAGATTTTCTGATGATTCGTAGAAGCTAGTCCAGGATGCGGGGGGCAAAGGCTAATTGAGATTTCCCGGTCTCTGATAGGGTCAAACATCCTGATAGAATTAATATTTAATCCTTGCCGTGACTTTCGGTGAAGTCCGGAAGGCCCAATTAGTCAAATCCACTCTCCTCATCTCCACGCTTGGGCCCCCTAGAATTTAATAAGATGCGAAAGAGATAGTGGTGTGCGGAAAGCAACGGGATATTACCGCATTTAGGCCTATCCTTCCCAAGAAAAACTGCAAACATGAACAAAAGAAGCTTTTAATAGAAGAAGAAAGATCTTCTGCGGACCTCTGGAAAAAGAACTAAGGAAGAGACTAGTGAAGTGCATTGTGTGGAGTGTGGCATTGTATGGGGAAGGAACATGGACATTACGACGAAACGAATTGAAGCATTTGAAATGTGGATGTGGAGAAGAACGATGCGTGTGAAGTGGACAGACAGAATAAGAAATAAAATTGTGTTTGAAAAAGTGAGTGAAGAAAGAATGATGCTGAAACTGATTAGAAAGCGAAAAAGGAATTGGTTGGGTCTCTGGTTGAAAAGAATAATAGACGACATTAGGATATGTGGATCATATGCGGAGACTAAGAGGAAGGCAGAAAATAGGAAAGATTGGAGATTGCTGGGTTTGCAATGAAAGACCTGCCCATGGACAGAACACTTATGTATGTATGTTCAGAATGCCTGGAATATCGTGTCTAACAACAGTCGCTATTTGCAAAGACTTGTCAATTCCATGCCCACTCGACTGCAAGATCATCGAGATAAGAGGAAGATAGACTAAATATTGAATTGTGGCTTTTTGTTTTGTTTTTGGAACGCTTAATTGTTTGAATGTTTTAAGGCCGACGCCAGTAAATTAGTTTTGTTTATGCCACGAAAGATATTTTATTGAGAATAAAATCTTTTTTCTTTCCATTTGCAGCCACAATATCATAATGATAAAGTCATGGCATAATATATTAATGAACCTGGTGTTAATTACTAAAATAATCGTAAAAGAGAAAGGAGCCATTATGTATAGTTTGTCTCTCTCAAAAACAGAACAAAAAAGAACATAAAAGCACGAGGTTGTAGTCGAACGCAGGACCTCATGAATAAGAGGCCTGAACGCTACCATTACGCTATCGAATAACACACAGTATACTTCAATTATAACTGTAGATATCAGGCAACGTGGTCCAACAACATGTAACATTGCCTGTCTCCGAATTGTAGCGAAGATACCCGAAGGGAACTTTGTTTCAGGAGAGCGGCCACTTTTTCTTTTGACAGCTGTACATACATACATACATACATACATACATACATACATACATACATACATACATACATACATACATACATACATACATACATACATACATACATACATACATACATACATACATACAAACATACATACATACATGAGTCATTCCATGTCAAATCGAAAACCTACGAAACATGACAACTTAATATTTGCTCCATTTTTTTTATATATTCTATTGATGAAATTAAATAACCCATGTGTAATTTTTTCGGACTGACACAATTATTTAGTCATTTATTAAATGTTACTTTTTCCGTAAATTAGGATGCAACGTATTATGAAAATGGTTATACTGAAGATTCTATAAATCGTAGAAATTTCGTATTTATATCATTTTAAAGTGCAATTGCAGTATTATGTTGTATCAGCGTGCCTGAGTAAAACCCAGGAAAGAGGAAAGGATCGTAACTCTAGGTATTTTTGGCTGCCTTTCACAAATAGTATAAATACCATGATAATAATAACAATTTAATATTAACAAACTGAGAGAGATAAATTAATGTAAAAATACAAAAACAAAGAATTATAGATCTAATAACAATATAAAGTAGTGAGATAATGAAAGAGAGAAAATTAATGTTTGCCATCAGAATGAATGTAAGAAAGGCGATGTATAACAGAGTAAACTGCACACTCATTGAAAATACAGTCTGAATAGACTCGGCTCAAATAAGACATATAAAGTTGTAGTCTCCAACCTTTAGCTGAATCAAAGTTCAAATCCATGGAAAGCACACGGTAACCAAGTAAGCCGTTATATACATTAATGGCGTAACGATCCCACAGAACTTCCCTGTAGGTTTATGGACGTCAATGATCCCTCGTAGTGTAGAATATGAAAATCAGGAATGCTGAGAATGAAACAGACCTTCCCTTAGTCTGTAAAGCGATGATATCCAAACGATGTTCCACCGATGAATTATACCACATAGACGATAGTCGCAGCTATCCAAATCAGCGGGGTCACCTTGACCACCGGAACCACGTAATACGATGAGTTGACTATCTCAGCAGAGGCGGGAGACTGCCCGTTTCTCTCTTGAAGTCGTAACTGCGCCGAATTGTCTCACCAACTGAACATTCGCTCGGTCTCCAAGCCGAGGCCGGCGGTGCGTGTCGTTCCTCCAATCAGCGGAGGAGAAGATCAGGGTACGTTCAGGAAAAATAAACCAAACAGTACAGCCACCATAAACAATAAAATTGCCCACAGCATAAACTACATCACAGTTATATACTAATTTTTTGTGTTCAATCAAAATATAAAATGGGCCCCTTTTAGAGGGTTATATTTTAAACTACGTTTTTATATATCAGGGACATACTTCTAAAAAGGGAAAAAAATATCATATTCTTTGAAATGTTTCACGTAGAACTGTGTTGGTTTTAGAACGCTATTCGAATAAGAAGTCGCTGTGCAAATAATTTACTGATGGTGTGTTCGGGTCGGAAGGGTGGGATTGAGTGAGACCGCGCGCCGGAACATGCAGCTGCGATAGCCGCAGCGAGAGTGAGTAATACATTATCAGTGGTGCGGTGTTACTTTACGTAAATAAACAGATAACCTGTAGTTCTAAAAGCACATGATGTCCTTCAACACTTAGCAGTTTCCCTTTAATTTATCTAACAATAATTCCTAAGTCTTTCGGAGTAGGTATCGTGTTGTTTTGTGTGCATGTCAAATCAAACACCTGTATACGAAACGTAACCATTCAGTATTTGCTTAAATCTTCTAAAATATGTTGTGCAGATCAAAATAAGAGGTCTGTAATATTTCTGGGATCATACTTTAATATTTTACTATTTATACTCTTTTAATTATATGACAAATTCATGCACGACGCAGTATGAAAATGCTCATTGTTAAGATTTTATGCATCATAGACGTTGAGTGTTGGCGTCATTTGAAATGGGGACAAATGGAATATTATATTAATTGATTTATTGGTGGGGTTGTTTTAGAGGGTCACTTTTTAAACAATTATTTTTATAACAGCTTATTGGTACTTTAAAAATGCAAAAAGAAAGTATAATCTATTATATTTTACATAGAACTACGCTGATTTCAGGTTGCTTTCGAATATATTGAAGATGTGTGAGAGCTTAGTGATGATTGAGAATCGCCAATAAAGAAGACAAAATTATCTAAAAAATATCCAAAACAAAAAAATGCAGAAAGTTACAGATACCGCTACACTTAAACATAAAATATTTCATATCACAGAAGACACAACTTCAGTTGAAAATTCAAATAATTCCGATATAATACAGAAATTGATAAACCTCTTTCATGAAACAGACGACAGAAATCTCAGAATACATATATTAACAATTTTTGAAAGTTGGTCCTAAAGTAAAATTCAACAACATTGTAATATCACCACTCACATGATATGAATTTCTAAACAAGTAGGAGCAGAAAAGGGGATTTTGGTTACTCCTAATGCTAAATCGGGAAAAAGTTTGGGAACATTTGTAGTAGAGAAGGTTGTTCAACTTTATAATTCTGATGATGTGAGGAGGGTTATGGCTGACAAAAAGAATTGTGTTTCAGTTAAAGAAGATGGAAAGAGAGTTCACAAAGAGAAAAGATTAGTACTATGCAATCTTAAGAAAACTTACCAGTGTTTCAAAGAGCAATATCCGTATATCAAAATAGGATTTTCAAAAATTGTCAAACTCAGACCAAAGGAATGTGTACTCCCTGGAACAAGTGGTACACACTCAGTTTGTGTCTATGTTCATCATGAAAATGTTAAATTAATGCTTGATGGAATTAATAATATCATTTATAATATTTCTTTTAAATTTTTACCATTAGCGAATACAAATAACTTAGCTATATTTTCTACTCAAGGTACCAACAAGCAAAAGTGGTACGAGGGACCTTACAACTTCATTCTTTTGTTCCACTGACACAATCTCAGGCCATAATAAAGAACTATTCACTTCAACGTGAGAGTAAAGTGGTGGACATTAAATAGAATTGGTTGTAGGTGTTTAATTTTAAAAGTGCAGTGTTGTGTAAACTGTAGTTATCATTCTTACAAATGTATATTTTACAAAAACAATATATAAATACAGTACTATATTACATAAATTACGCGAAAGAGTGATATTCTGACCGTAGAACAGTGTAAAGTGGTCAAACGACTCTAATCCAGAGCTGCACTTGCCCATCATCTTGCAACAGTACTTATGCAGCCCGTGAACTAAGACGCGCAGCTTGGTGAATCATTTAATTATTCTTCAACGGTTGAGAGTAGCGTTCTGATTTTTTTAAGGGTGGTTAAAATAATTTCAAGGTATTTAAGGATTTTTTTCTGTAATTTTAAAGCAAGTCGCTGCCATTAAAACATATTTTTATGTGTTTAAGTGTTTTTTATGTGTTTAAGTGTTTTTAAAAACAAAGTTAACAAACTTATATTTTTGTATTATTATGCGAAGAACAAGGTATGTAATATCACCTTCAAATTGAGATAAAGAGCAAATCTCTGTGATGATTATTAGTGGAGATAATCACATTTAACAATAATGATGCGCGAACTATTTCAGAATCTTTGATAACACATATCTACTACAATAATCGATATAGACAACAGTAATAAAACACGCATTTACTTTTTCAATCCATAGAATGTGCAAAATTTGTTTTATCTAAATCAGAAACATGAAAGTCAATTCGAGGTTAAATTTGTGCGATTTGACGTGGAATGACTAACATACATACATACATACATACATACATACATACATACATACATAATACATACATAATACATACATACATACATACATACATACATACATACATACATACAGTCGACCTGTTTGGCGAGTTGGTATAGAGCTGGCCTTCTATGCCCAAGGTTGCGGGTTCGATCCCGGGCCACGTCGATGGCATTTAAGTGTGCTTAAATGCGACAGGCTTATGTCAGTAGATTTACTGGCATATAAAAGAACTCCTGTGGGACAAAATTCCGGCACATCCGGCGACGCTGATATAACCTCTGCAGTTGCGAGAGTCGTTAAATAAAACATAACCTTAACATTACATACATACATACATGCATACCTGAATGCATACATACATACATACATACATTCATACATACAGTATATTATAGCCTATGATAAAATGTATCGTATAGGTTGGTTTGTTTCATATTTATGTAGTCTACCGGCGCGGCAGTTCGAAATTCCAACTGATCTAGTCGGATAATTGTAAATCACAGTCAGTGAATATGACATGAACTTCAAAATGCGGATTCACAGATTCCACTTTTTAACTTAAGTCGGATTTTTTTATACCCAAACGTCTGCAAGAAAATGATCAAGGACTGGTTGAAGAAACAACTCTGACTGGAAAAATATAATAATTATTTATTTAATCTGGCAGAACTAAGGCCAGTAAGCCTTCTCTTCCCCACAGCCAGACTCTAGTTCTAATTGGATGCAATTGACTTACATTAATATCTAGATCATAAAACATGAAAATAAATAATGGTAGTAAAAGTAAATAATGAAAGTTAGACAAGCAGTGTTACTGAGAAAACAATAAAAATTGGTAAGAAATGGTAATAATGATAATAATAATAATAATAATTTAAATATTCATTCTGTGATATATATATATATATATATATATATATATATATATATATATATATATATATAACTATTAAAGATTGAGAAAGTTGTAACAGCTGTATTTGTTAACGAGAATTGTTTGAAAAATATTTCTTAAATTGGTTTGATTTCTGACAGTCTCTGACATTACTCGGTAGGGAATTCCAAAGCCGAGGAACAGCCACAGTGAAAGAAGATGAATATGAGGATGTTCGGTGAGAGGGAATGGATAATATTGAGGAGTGTTGTGATCGTGTGTCTAGGTTATGGTGGGTGGATAAATTTGGAAAACTACACGCAAGATAGATAGACGTGGTGAAATGCAATAGTCCTATGTGAAAGACGAGGGGAAAAACATTGGGTTTTTCTTCGATCTTCTAGACGAACCCAGGACAGCATTTCGATGGAAGGTATAACGTAATCAGGCCGGCGAATATTGCAAACGAATCGACGCACATATTATGAACAAGTTGTAGCCTCTGCGCCGAAGTAAGGCTTAGGTCAGTAAACAGAATGTCCCAGTAATCGAAGTAGGTCACCACGAGTGTTTGCACTAAAATCTTTTTCAAGGAAAAGGATAGAAAATTCTTCGATCGCCTAAACGAGTGGATACGTGAGAATACTTTTTTACAAGTTTCTGCAACTCGAATGTTCCAATTTAAACTTTTATCCATATAAATACCTAGATTTTTGGTGATTCACTGAATGGAATTTTGGTGCCGTATATTTTAATCGGAGACAAATTTGTTATGGTAATAATGCTTAACAAACGTGAATGACCCACAGTTATTGACTGTGTTTTTTCTGGATTTAGTTTAAGTCGGAATTTTCGTGTCCATGTCCAAATTGAGTCTAAATTGTCATTAATTTTAGTTGTTGCATTATTTATTTTATCAGTATACTTGAAGGTCGTCTGCATAGAGATGGTGTCGGCAGTACTTTAAAGATGTCGTTTATATAGATTGAAAATAATAGAGGCCCGAGAACTGATCCCTGTGGGACTCCTGACCTCACGCCCTGCCAAGACGAAAACGATTTCCAGCTATCACACTTGGTTGGCGACCATTAAGGTAAAAGGCAAACCACAGGACAACATGATCTTCCAAGTGTAGTCTTCTGAGTTTACAAATTAACAGGTCGGGCCTCGCGCAGGTCTTCCGTGACTTTAAGTAATGCTGTACTTGTGTTATGTCCGGCCCTGAAACCTGATCGGTAAGAGTCGACAAATTTGTATTTGTTTAACTAGTCCTTCATTTGTTTGTGTACAATGCGTTCAAATGCTTTGGATAGGGCAGGTAGGATGCTGATAGGTCTATAGTCATTATGAGATGTCGGTGTTTTAGTCTTGGGAAGTGGGTGGACAAAAGTGAGTTTCCATTGCTGTGGATAAGTCGAAGTCATAATTGAGGCATTGAAAATGTGAGTCACAGTCGGTAGTATTACGTCTATGATTTTGTTTAAAAACCTAATGTTGACGTGCTCTGGTCTTTCTGCTTTAGTTGTGATTCGTTTCAAGGCTTTCTTTACGTCAGATTGCGTAATGTAGGAAAAGTGATTTTTTTTTCCCTTGAGGGGATGGTCCGTAGGTTTAAGAGTTCAGCGATTGTCTCTTGTTTGTCAGTGGGGCTGAGGGTTATAGTGTGAGTTTTTGTAAAGTGGTCATTGAGACGTTCCAGTGGAATTGAGTCACCGTGTACCTGCGTCTTTGTTTTAATCCCATTGCCTGCACATGTCTCTATGGTGTGGAGGGGCTAGTTCCTGGTTCAGTAAGGCTATATGCGTGTCGGAGTTTAGCATTTCTAACTGTCTCGCTGGCTCTGTTTCTCAGTTGCTTGTACCTGTTAAACTTAATTTCGTTTTTGTCATTGAGTCATCATGTTGCGTATGTCAGTAGTCATCCACGGCGCAGGCAGTCTTCTCACACGTCTAGTTTTTAGAGGAGCATGTCGGTCATACAGGTCTATCATAAAGTTATTTAACTATTCGATCTTCTCGTCCACAGTTCGTAACGTCCATATTGTGTCCCAGGGTATACGTAACGAGTCGTTTATTAAGGCAGTATTGTTAATACGTTTTAGGTTTCTATAAGTAGCTAACTATTTTGGATGTCAGTTTGGGACATAGTAGGGAAGGTATGAAAAATTATTTATTAAGAACCATGTATTTATTAAACGAGACTGAACGACATCAATATAGTTCCGGGTTCGCTAGGAGGCTCGTAATCAGAGGCAGCGATCGGCCATGGATTCGAATTCCGCTTTCACTGATTACCTGGTTGTACCTTTTCTGAAGTTTTCCTTCAAACCATACTTGTGCACCTGTCCATGTACAGAGAATTTCGTATATAATGCCACGGGATGTACAAAACATTGTCTCCCACACTGCCCCTGTTGTACGCGCCAAAGTACAATGGCGTTTGTCGGACGTTGTATACGAGAGGTTCACGTTTCTCTCTTATGAGCTACTGAAGGGATTACTCATTCGTGCGTAATGTAGTATTTATTGCTTTTAAGGAACCCGTATGTTTATTGCCGCCATCACATAAGCCTGACATCAGTCCCTATCCTGAGCAAAAATAATCCAGTCCCTACCATCATATCCCACCTCGCTCAAATCCATTTTAATATTATCTTCTCATCTACGTCCCGGCCTCCCCAAAGGTCTCATTACCTCCAGCCTCCCAACTAAAACTCTATATGCATGTCTGGATTCTCCCATAAGTGCTACATGCCCTGCCTATCTCAAACGTCTGGATTTAAATAAATTTCCTAATTATATTAAGTGAAGAATACGATACATGCAGTTCTGTGATGTATAACTTCCTCCATTCTCCTGTGACTTCATCCCTCTTAACCCCAAATATTTTACTAAGCATCTTATTCTCAAATACCCTGAACCTTTGTTTCTCTCTCATAGTGAGAGTTTAAGTTTCACAACCGTAGAGAACAACAAGTAATATAATTGTTTTATAAATTCTAACTTTCACCTTTTTTGACAACAGACTAGATGACAAAAGCTTCTCAACCAAATAATAACAGGCATTTCCCATATTTAGTTTGTGTTTAATTTCCTCCCGAGTGTCATTTATATTTGTTACTGCTGCTCCAAGATATTTGAATTTTTCAACTTCTTCAAGGGATGAACTTTCAATTTTTATATTTCCCTTTCGTACAGTATTCTGGTCACGAGACATAATCATATACTTAGTCTTTTAGGGATTTACTTCCAATTCTATCTCTTTACTTGCTTCAAGTAAAATTCCCGTTTGTGGATTTTTTCCTAGCATAGTCACATCATCCGCATAAACAAGGAGCTGATATAACGTGTTCAATTCTAAACCCTATCTGTTATCCTGGACTTTCTTAATGGCATATTCTAGAGCAAAGTAAAGATGATAGTGCATCTCCTTGCTTTAGCCTGCAGTGAATTGGAAAAGCATCAGATAGAAACTGGCCTATACGGACTCTGCTGTACGTTTCACTGAGACACATTTTGATTAATCGAACTAGTATCTTGAGAATATCAAATTCAATAAGGATATTATATAAAACTTCTCTCTTAACCGAGTCATATGCCTTTTTGAAATCTATGAATAACTGCTGTACTGTACCCTTATACTCCCATTTTTTTGTCCAATATCTGTCAATGCAAAAAATATGATCAATAAGTCCATCTATTACTTCTAAAACCACACTGATGATATTCCTCGAAAGTTACTACAGTTAGTCTTGCCCCCCCCCCTTCTTAAAAATAGATAGAATTATGGACTCCTTCAATTGTTCTGGTACAATTTCCTTTTCCCATATAGTAAGTACAAGCTTATAAATTTTGCTAGATAATGTGCTTCCATCCTCTTGTATTAATTCTGCTGGAATTTGATCGATACCTGGAGAAATGTAATTTTTTTTAATTTTCTATCGCAATTTCGACTTCAGAAAGTGTGGGTTCGGGTATAAATGGCTTAGCAGTTTGTATTTGAATTTCATTCCAATCATTTATATTTGGCTTATGTATATTTAGTAGTTGCCCAAAATATTTTTCCATCTCTTCAGGATTGAATAGGAATCAGTAAGCAAGTCACCATTTTCATCCTTGACCACATTTACCTTTGCCTGATAAGCAATCTCAAATTCCTTTATGCCCTTATATAAATCTATAATGTTTTTATTCTTACTACTTGTTTATACTTGAGTTTTTCCTTCAAGTAAGGTCTCTTTTTATTCCTAAGTGTACGACTTGCTTCCCGTCTTTCATTGAAATAATTATCTCTATTCTCCTCAACTGGATAATAAATGCGAGCAATTTTTTAATTGTTTGAGAACGCTGAATGTATTACTCATTCGTGCGTAGTGTAATGCAAGCTATTATGTGGTTTTATTAAGTGTCTGAGAATGGTGTATGGCATATTGCAACGTGTTTCTATAGTTTTAAATTATACAAAAAGTGAAAGAGTCGAGTATTTCAGAATAATGTTCGGAGATGTCAAAAAATGTGTTGAAGAAGATGGAGGACATTTCGAACATC
Source organism: Periplaneta americana (assembly GCF_040183065.1). Lineage (NCBI taxonomy): Eukaryota > Metazoa > Arthropoda > Insecta > Blattodea > Blattidae > Periplaneta > Periplaneta americana. Next base: position 125,215,564 of record NC_091131.1, read on the forward strand.
TCTTGTAATACAGGCAAGGTTGTACTTGTATTCACTTATAAGTTGTTTCTAAACATTTTCTCCGCTAAACAGGCTTTAAATTTTAGAAACTAATATGACTACCATTAGAAACTGTTGCGAATTTCGCGGTAACTGTACAAGGCTTATACATTAATACAAAATTCCGCGCTCAGCTTATGGTGTGAAGAAGCGTCATATATGAAAGATCCTGTCAAATTATCTCGCATACATACAGAGCAGTTAGTTGGGTAGCCTACCCTGGTTATTAGAGGCGAACTTGTTTGGGTTGGCAATGATGGCATCTTAAGAAGAATTTTATGGACGATGAATGTGTGTTTGGAAGTGATGGTAGCACCAAACGCCATAACGAACACGACTGTGTTGACCACAACCCTCAGTGCCGGAAAGAACTGCACATGCGAGGACGCTTCACTATACACATTTGGATGGTTGGCAACCAGGTTATTGACCCCCATATAGTCGAAGGGAATGTTGATGCTTCAAGATACTCTGCATTTCTTGAGCGTAGTTGAATAATCTATTAGTGGATATAATATTGGTCGGTCCTCGAGTCGTGCTGTTTCAACAAAATGGCCATCCCGTTCACACAAAATTATTCACCCGTGCTATAGGGAGAATCACGTAAATGCAGTTCTTATAAAAGTCTAATTTGTCCATCTCTTCAATGTTGCCAACTAATACCAAATATCACCAAAGATAATAAAATCACAATGCTATATACTGAAGTAATAATAATAATAATAATAATAATAATAATAATAATAATAATAATAGTAATAATAATAGTAATAATAATAATAATAATAATAATAATAATAATATGGATCATAAACACATACAGGTAACAACCACTCCACCTGGTGCAAATTCCTTGTTCAACCGTTGGATGTACAGTATACTTTTTTCGTCAATGGAAGAAATTCACCAAACGTTTTTGTGAGAGAGTTTTACTCGACAACATTGATATTGACCTCCAGGGCCGTAACGCTATCATCAACCTGCATGCACTTACCCATAATCAGTTCAGTGCCCCCATATTCACTAACATGCTTAAGCATGCCTGAAAGAAAGCTACTTTTCCAGTTGAATGTGATGCCTTTGAAGCTCCTGCCAATGTTATCTGAGACACTGAAGATTCGAGTTGCTCAACTCCCAACTGCAGAAATGGATCTTTCATCCAATTTGCTTATTGTCGTTTACATTAATTGTGCTTAACGGAATTCTACATCAACACCCATAAACATGTTTAAGTATATGTAAAGACAGCTAAAATTAGTAGAATAATCATTATTTATACATGAGTTCCCTTCCGTATTCATTATTATACCAATACCTCTCTAGGTTCATAAACATTGTATAATTATTACTCGACAAAGGCCAGTGCAGTCCTGCAGCTCGGAGCCGTGGCGCTACTGCTCCTGCGTTCGTAATACCGCATCGTGATAGTTCACATTACGCCCGTGGCTCCACTCGCCTCGGTAGAATAAATACTACTATGGGCAGCTACAATTCGTACCATAAACATTGATTACAGCTGAACTTTCCATTCGATTTGATTTTATACCATTATCAGTCAGGCACTTCGCGAATGTACCTTGTCAGACAAGGAAAGAGAAGTGATAAACAATCACGATCTTGATGGGATTCGAAACGACGATCATGTCTTCCACATGAAATTAAAAGTGCGCACTTCTACCGTACTTCTCATGATAGCCGTTTGGTTCTAAATTTCAGTTCTTTGTGCTTTAATTAAGAAAAATTTTGTCGGAGTGTCTTAAGGAGAAAGTAGATGATGCTAAGACAAACATCCATTATTTACTGTTGGAATAAAGAATGCCGCAGTTCGGTATACCTAACTTAATCCTTATTGATTTGAAAAGTAGGCGGTGTGATAATTTTACGTGAGAACGCCATCAGATTTAAATTGAGGTTTGATGGATCAAGTTTGTGATCTGAGTGCAGCCCCTTTCCGTCTGCTAATCTTAGAATGATGTTCAGCCACACGTTTCCATTAATGGCACGAGACGAAATCCCCAGCAGACAGACTGGCTTCAACATCTGCGAAAGATGCGACGTACAACTTAATTTTAAAAAGAGCATCTCCTCTTTTTTGTTTGTTCCTTTCGTCATTGTATTTTATTTTGAAGCGCGAGGCAGAAAGGAGTTATGGAGAAGGGGAGGCGTAGAGAGGGAGCGAGGAAAATGCACATAAAAGCAAGCTCTTTAAACATTATGAAAATCCTCCTCTCGGAAAACGTGAATTTTCCTTCTACCTGAAAAGAATAAAATTCTGTCATCAGATAGCACTGTATACAAGTAGGCCTACGTCTTTTTAATTACTTAAATTAATGCTACCTTTTGAAAAGGCATTGTCCTCTATGAAATTTGAAGGCTATTATTATTATTATTATTATTATTATTATTATTATTATTATTACTACAGTAGAGCATCCATTATCCGAATACCGATCAACCGAAACATCGGTTAATCGAAAGCGTTCCAGTCGGCAAATTTGAATTTGCGCGTGCGCCATGTAAAGGTTTCGCTAGCGCTGTTCCCGAAATTTAGCGGCAAAAGAAACGAGTCTCAGCTCTGAAGCAAAAAAGAAAAGTTTGGACTTCTTTTCCTAAGCTGTAGGCCTGCTTTAATGGCAGTTTTGAACTTGTCAAACCAGGCTAGTCAGTTTTCGGTGTTATTTGTAAGACGTGTGATACAAAATATATACTGTATGTACAGTTTTGTGTTTAATATCAGTGTTTCTTTGTTTCATACTGCTCCTATAACACTGGTACAATTTGTTTTCGTAAATGATCGGTTATCCGAAAAATCAATTATCCGAACACCCCCCCGTCCCTAATTATTTCGGATAATCGATGCTCTACTGTATTATTATTATTATTATTATTATTATTATTATTATTATTATTATTATTAAGTGGCCAAAGGCGCCGATCTAATCTGTATTGTTATTTTAATAAATCGTTAAAACATAAGATCTTTAAATGGTAATGTTTCTCTTGCAGATATAGAACGCATAGGTCCAATTTCGTTTCCCGACATAAACATGTGCAATAATTATCTTTCTTCCATAAGAATTGAATGTGCATGATCTGTCTTGGGTTTTCTGATGTTCGTAGGCTATTCGCTAATCATGTGACGTAGAGTTCTCTTATTTGTGAATATTTAATATGGGTTAAGGATATTAAAAAGCAATTCCATAAATAAAAGCGTAATAATAATAATAATAATAATAATAATAATAATAATAATAATAATAATAGTAATAATAATAATAATAATAATATTCATCTTATACCACTCTTACGTGGAATTGGAATCAATGGTTGATCCATTCTGGTTTCAGTTGTCTAGTGGTCGTTTTAGAGGTCTTCCCTTTAGTCTTATTCCTCTGTGAAAATATATAATTAATTATTCCTGGGAGACGATCTCGTGGCATCCCTTGGACATGTGGCAACGAATTACTTTTGTATTCCTGAAATTTATCTTAAACTGGGGAGACCTTTGATTCATTTAAAATTCCTTCATTTTTCGTATAACTCTACTCAACAAATTTGAGCTTTTTTTCCATAACATTAATAAAATAGGCTGATCTTAACTAATTTGCATGCGCTGAACACGAAAATGACAGTGAGAAGTTCGTAACACGTCACGTTTTTGTGTTATAGATACTTACTTGATACATTGAGAAATCAGGATTTTTGACCTATTATAAATTACTTTGTTCTCATTTATTGTGTGAAAATTTCCCAGGCCAGCTTAGATATGATGAAACTGATACATCAATAACTGATCAGTTATTAAGACTTATAAAAACCACTCTTCGTGCAATAAAATAGAGAAAGATAAAAAAACCTTCATTTTTTTCTCTTATGAGAACTGGAATCTTCCCTTTTTAAAAACTAGCAATAATCGCCCATCATCGCTGGATCCCATATTCCTTCATACCGTTGCTCCATTGTAGCAGTGCCTTGGTGAAATCGCTCTCCCTGCTCATTACAGTCCCCAAGTTCTCAGGAAAGAAGTCCTAATGTGAATGTAAGAAATGGATCTTCAGTGACATACTGCAGGCCATTTTTTTTTTTGTAATTTCTTAGTAATGTCTCTATTAATTGGCGATAATTTTCTTTCTTGTGATTCCCTAAAAATCTTTTGATGCAAAAGATTTCCATGCTGGTAATTCGTAATTCTTTGGGGTTAAGTTTTTTCTCAAAAATGCTGCCCTTAAAAAATTTTCTAAATTGTGGACCGATAAATATGCCTTCTTTTAATTTAGGAACACTCATTTTAGCGAACAGAGTCTTTAAATATTGAAAGGCTTCTCCACTCTTATCTAGAGCTTTCACAGAATTTCTCATTAGCCCTATCTTTATATGCAGTGGAGGAAGAAGTACTTTTTCACGTTGCACTAGCGGAGGATATTTAATATTATGCTCACCAGGAATATAGCCTTGTCTGATAGACCAGTTCTTCACCACATAATGTTGTGCTGTTGTTCGACTGTCCCACAAACATAAAAAACAACATAACTCAATAAACACTCCTTGTAATCCAAGCAACAAAGCTATTACTTTCAAATCTCCACAAATAGCCAAGCTATGTTCATTACAATTTACTGAATTCAATGTTAGTGACATAATTGTCTTTCATAGTGACTGAATGAGCCACTGATGGAAGGTTTTGTATTGCCATTGTGCAATAAAACTGCTTTTAAGCTTAGTTTTGATGAATCCATGAACAGTTCTTCTTAATTATATTGAATATCTAATTAATCCATAAAACTGTTCACATTTTTGCAGGCACAAACAGAATTTTCCATTACAAAAAAACTAGTCAGTTTATCGTTTCGTTTCCTGAACACGGAAATCTTGGTATCTTTTGCTAATAAGTCCCATTTTTGTAATCTAGAACCTAATAGTTCAGCGTGTTGCTTGGAAAGACCTGAATCCCTAACTAGGTCATTAAGTTCTGCCTGTTGTATCAGAAGTGGTGTTCTATGATTTTTGGGAATGTAGGTGGGATCAGCGGAAGTTGAAGGATAGTCTGAGGATTCTGATAATTCGTGTTCGTCTGGAATGACATAATCTTCCCCACTGGGCGGAGGGATAGAGATAGGAAGTTCAGGAGAATGTGGCACGGGTATTATGGATGGTCGGAAATTAGGATACACAATTTTATCTTTAATTTTCCTTGAAAAACCCTGTGGTTTGATAATGCAGAAGTAATAATCTTCCAGATGACTGGTGGGCTGTCGCCAAATCATTGGTACAGCAAAAGACATGTTATTTTTCCCCCGCAACCACCCTGTTAACTTCACGTAACATATTACACATATTGCCCAATTTTTGTCTTTTTCACCCACTTTATAGCCAAAATACAAGTAATAAGCCTTTTTACATTGTCTGTTATTTATCGACGTTGTGATTTCAAAGTTAATTCCCCACAAACATAGCAGAAACTATTTGGAAAAGTTTTACAGGAACGACGATTGGTATCCATTTAACACTATTACAAAATAACTAGTACCGCTCACAACACTTCCACAATCAGAACTAATCGCTAAATTATTCATTTCTTATCTCACAATACAACAGCGACCGTATTTCCTCCTTTCCCTTAGTCCGTTATCGGTATAGCCAGATGTGACCTACCCTCCGTGCAGCTGCATAATAAGGGTAATAAAACAATAAACCATCGCTAAGGGTAACACTCATTCAATCCACAAAAGTGAAAGTATGTTTCAAATAGTACCTTAAAAGAACGGAAATGGTATATAATTGTGTAAAAGATCTACGTTAAAGAAAATAACCTCTTTCAAAGTGGGTAGGTTTAACACATTTTTATACGATTCGCTAACTAAAAAATATAAGTTTCTGAAAAAATCTGACGTGTAGGCACTTTTTCAATGCCATATTCGTAATCAGGACATACAAATTACATAAAAATAGTTTTTCTTGTCCATGTTATGAAAACCTTGTTGAGTAGTGTAATCTGTCCAAGTGTATTGTGCAGATTTCCCATAAATTTAATTTAATATATTTTAATTTTGTGTTTATCCTTTACTTTCAGTGTCCAGATTTCCTGCTATGTTATTATTAGAAGGTTAAAATTTTATGAATTTTTATTTGAGAACACTTTGAAGATTTTTTGGATTTAAATATGCTATTAATAATTCCTGCCATTCTTTAAAAAGTATTGCAATTTTCTTTTGTGTGTCCTTTTAATTTTATAGGATAGTAAGCATTCTAGATAATTAATGAGCTGATGTGTTCAATAATAATAATAATAATAATAATAATAATAATAATAATAATAATAATAATAATAATAGTAATAATAATAATAATTCACTCATTGAGGTTCTATCCTTTGATTGAGGTTCTGGCTGATATGTAGGCCTACATCTATTATCAGGCAATACATCTCACTTGACGATGTATGCAATGGAGGGGGAAAGGAACTGGCCATCCTACCCCATTATCTCCTGGCCTAGTCGCCTCATAAGTAGTACCTTCTTGGTATCACGTATGAGGTTCAGACCTGTCATCGGACAGTTAATTGAACAACAACAATTTTTCGCATTTTTCGCGGTTAATCCTCAAACCTCCCCCTATATCTGCCGCGGAGAATGACTGATATAATTTTGGTGATTAAATTATTGTGATGTACCGAAATACACATATTGCCGTGCAGGAATTCTCTGGCACCGGGACTCGAACCCGGGTTTTCAGCTCTACGTGCTGACGCTTTATCCACTAGACGCACTTAATTCTTGTTCCGATGCCGGATTGAATCCTCTCAGTTTAAGTTCCACCTCCTCATTTCCTTTTAGTGGCCAACCATCATGCACTGTGTCACCAATGTCCAATGGGATTAAATGTTAGAGCAGCGATCAACAGCACAGTGCACCCTTCGGCTAGCGTCTCATACCCGCGGATAAGAGATCCACTAACCTGCTTCCGTGGCTGCTGGCGGGTAGCTTTCTCCCTCTCCCTTCTACACAACGGTGCATATTCCGATACACTACATACCGTTACCCATTTCTGCGAGTGTTGACTATTGTGTTAGAGGATTGGATACGGAATGGATCGTGGCCATTTTGTATAAATACTGGAGCTAATATCTGCGCTCGACGACCGTTGCACGACCATTACAATGAATGGGTGAAGGGGTGGAGTAGACAAGGAGGCTGCGAGCAAGTAGTATTCTGAAAATAAACACTACCTTCCACCGGGAAGGACCAACTTGTAACAGATAAACTAACTCACAACCAACTTTTTCAGTTCAGGCAATTCTGCTAGTGCGGGTATGGAGATGTGACGTAGTTGTGACGTACCGTCTCAGCATTTGCCTAGGGAGACTTTGAAAACTACAAAAATCCCAAGTCACGATAGCCAGCTTCAGATGTTTATGAAACAAACAGCTTGTTTTTTCTACAAATGAAAAGCAAAAGTCTGAACTCTTTGATTATTAAACTAAATAACATTCCTTTACAAATCCTGCAATAACTGATTAGGTTCAAATTTTCCCAAGTACTTACGAATTTGGAAGAAATTATCTTTAAGTTTATTTTGTACTACTCTTTGCAGGGTTGTTTGGGAACGTTAAATTAAGCACTAGCTTTTCCGAGCCCGATTTCCCTATTTTACAAAAAAAAAACCACCATTGCTTATCCTATGTCTTCTTCAGATTACTTCTGGCCATTAATCGCACATTCATAATTTTAACCGTCTGTGACAATTAAAAATGTCACTAATATTACTAAGAGCAGCCCAATATGATTTACACAGTTCTATATTTTAGACATAATTTGATTTTTATCGTGTTGATTTCTTCATTAATTATCTCTATAGATGAATGTATTGCATGCATGTGTAGGTATGGAGGAAAATATGGACTTGATGAAGAAAGGAAACTGAAATTGAGGTAGAATGGAACCACTAGAGTGAAACGGAATCCTTGTCTCTTTTGCCCAATTGCTTAATATTGTAACGTTTTTAAAATAAACAACAATGTAACTTTATTATCTCAACAATAACTATTCACTCTCTACAATTTAACTTCACTCCCGTCAACAATGGGATTTGCTCTCCGCACAGCAACACAGCGTTCGTTATTGCACTCCACAAATGACAATGACAATTTACTTGGACTATTACGAACAACAATGAACTGTTAATCTTAACTAATATTTACGAAGCACTATTTACAAATCAGAACTGTCAGTTCTCAGTTCACAGTTCTTCTAGCTCAGTCACTCGTGTTCACAGTATCTCGAACCACAGACCTTCAGAGACAGTCCACTGCACTCGAACTCAGGCCTTCGGATGCTGACACAGTTGCGGACGCACACTCGAGTCGAACTCCGGTACTGGCTTGCTTGCTCTGGTTTACTCACTGAATGGCTGAATAAACTGAAAACTGCTCAAGTTCGCTCGCGTTTCTTCTTTTATAGCAAAATCATAGTTGCGAGAAATTTCTACGGGTGTGCAGAGATAGCTCTCTCGAATTATCTGGATATCTCCACTTCGACGGACTTCTGGAAGAGTCGGGAGGGTCCGTCCCCCCTTCACTCCGCACGCAGCAGTTGCGCGCGCATCCTCCCCTCGTCGCGTTGACGTAATACACCCCTTCTGCCCTTCAGCATGCAGATGCTCCCCGTACTAGCGTTTCGTCTGCCGCGCGCCCTGTCGGACGCGTGTTCAAACCCCTTTGCAGCTGTCACAATATAATATAATACAATATAATATTGTTTTGTTTATTCAGTCATATGACAAATCAAATTTACAAAAACTAATGACACTTATTCATATATGTAGTCATTATGTTCTATACAATGAAAATTACGAACGTTTTCGCCCTTCGGGCATCATCAGGCTCTTTGTATAATATCTCATATCTAGTCTCTGTAGTAAAATACAATGATAATTTGATGTAATGAACTGTTTAAAAATTAACTTATGATATGTCTAAAATAGTGTACAGATTTAATATGCGTAAAATTAAAAACTGTAACTGCATTATGATACATAAAACTGTGAAAATGTGGATATATTAGTAATGTTCCTCATTTAAACTTCATAATACTGATGTATATGTGTCGATCTTGTTTTCAAAGGTTCGACTTGGACGGTGAATTGCATCTGAAATATATTATAGATATAGTAAAAGAAGGGAAAACTTCAAACGTGAAAATGTTAGTCAAATTAAATTGTCAAATGTGTTCATACTACAAAGCCTAATAAACAAATTGCTAATATAGCGAAAATTATTCCCAGGTTTCCGAATGCTTCCTTTTTTCCTCTTTCATGGCAGATAATATGTGAAATTATACTAAATCCTGGTAAAATTAATATATATACTTTTGGGTGACCAAAGAATCAAAATAAGTGTTGGTATAGAAGTGGATCACCTCCTTCTGCAAGATCAAAAATAGGACGTATTTAAATTTCGATCAGTTAATAATATTATAGTAATTGCTCCAGCAAGTACTCGTAATAATAATAATAATAATAATAATAATAATAATAATAATAATAATAATAATAATAATGCTGTAATGGTCACTGATCATACAAATAAGGGAATTTGTTCTCGTTTTATATTAATTGTTGTAGAAATAAAATTCACGGCTCCTAGAATTGAGGAAACACTAGCTAAATGTAATGAAAAAATTGCTAGATCAATTGATGCTCCAGCATGTGCAATACCTCTTGCTAGTGGTGGACATACTGTTCAACCTGTACTTGCATTTCTTTCCACTATACTTCTTGCTAGTAGTAAGATTAATGAAGGTGGCAGTAATCGAAATCTTATGTTGTTTATTCGTGAGAATGCTATATCTGGGGTCCCTAATATTAATGGTAACAGAAGCAATTAGTTACCAATGATCTGAGTGAATATGTAGAGAAATGAGTTCTATGCTTGGAATTTCATTATACATCACTAGCATCCCTTAACTTTTAGCGTGAAAATTTATGTTCGAGAGTAAAAATGGATAAAATGTTACGGAAGTTTCAACATATGTCATCACTTACTTTGCAGCGACACTTCTGACGTCACTTGATTAGCAATGGAGCAGACTTTTGCCTTGATATGGTGCTTTCTAGAGGGATAGACTTACTTTTTTCATTATTTATATTTCCTATTTCTCGTATCATACTAACGCCCGCCCAAATCAACTCAGATGAAACACAGTAATTCCACTCTAAATACTTGTACAGATTATGTCCTGTATAATTAGTAAAAAAAGAAAAGGAACAAAATCGTTAATAAAATTCAGCATATAAATTGCACTTTCAATAATTATTCACAATTCTTACAAATAATAACAAATTTCATAAAAATCGAAATATCACAATAACACACAACCGAGAGCGTTAACTTTCAAGCAATTACAGGAATCGTGTGAATTTTGTGTCACTTTTTCAAATATCGAGTTCTGCAAATAGAAATTTTTAGAAATAATTTCAATATAAGAATAGCTATTCTGTGTGAATTTGTGTAAAATTGATGGTTTCGTACATACAATTAAACTACAATTAAAAAATAAAGTCAGATGTCTTACTTCTTTTGGATTATTAAAAGATCATTTGGGTGTAATTCAGAAAATGAAAGTGTATCTTCCTTCTTTAGTACATAGTAAATGCAGTAATATATTTCAAATGGTAGTTCAAGGAAGTAAATTATGGTCAGTAATGTCATTCGTTACATTACAAAATGACTGAATTGTTGCGAAAACATAAATATTGTGGTCAAATAGGGTAAAGTTGCTTATTTCCGTGATACTCCTAATCCCGTGATACTTTTTTAAAAATTGAATGTCAGTCAGAGCTTTGCCCTTCGACGATACTGTAGCGCCAGGCATCTTTCTCGAAAGAATGCATCTTTCGTCTACTTTTTGAGACATCGGTGAACTACATAGCAAGATACCCAATCCCGTGACATCAGTGAAAAAAAAAATGTATTACGGAATTAGGCAACTTTACCCTATGTTCACCTTCGTACACTCGATGGTTATTCTGCCATTAGGTTTATATGATGCATGAAAAACGCATTGTGGTATTTAAAATATACTACCAAATGTTTACGGTAATAAAGAACTACTACTATATATAAGTTTTTCATATTCTATTCTTCTGTAAGACCAACAGAATGACTCACTTTCCCAAAGAGGACTCGCAGATGTTTCTTATATTGGACTGCTTAAATTGAATTTCAACAGATCGTGCAACATGAGAAGTTTGGCACTATGCCTGGAAAACACAAACCACTCTCGTAAGAACATTTTGCAAGCTCGTAGAATACGAAAACCAGGAAACCAAAATTACATTTCTAGACTCGTATCTGAAGAACAAAAAGAAAAGCGTATAAGACGACAGTCCTCCTGTGTTCTGGCTTGTGTTTCTAAGTTCTTTCTAATAAATTTTATAAGCGTGAATAAATTATGATCAAATTCATTAAACATGTAAAACAACTAAACATATGTCGATGCTCCAAGACTAATGCCTAACCTAGAGGAAAGTATCACTGTCCGCTGAAAAGATTGTAACGTAACTTCTTCGTCGCCAGTAGACTACGTAGTACGCTTTCTGTAACCTGTTATATTTCCATTTCATCTTCCGTCTCTTTCTGCGTTGTTTGAACTTTCTTTTCCCTACAGGATTTAGATATAGGCCTTTAACAGTGTTCTTTGATGTTCCATTCTTTTAATATGCTGGTATGTCGAGTTGGCTTAGAGCTTCTGGATGTTTTTTTTTTTATAATGTATAAAGCTGTGTTCATAATGTAACATAGTACGAAAAAGATACGCTTTAAATTATTGAAATTCCCTTACTTTAAATATGTGAAGTGTTGTGGGTATTCCCGTATATAATAAATTATGAACATAAATATGAGCTACCTTAGTACCAATTGGTATCAATAGGTAGAGAGCTCGCAATTATGTACATAAATATCAGCTATTTTAGCATCAATTGGTAGAGAGCTCGCAATTATGTACATAAATATCGGCTATATTTTAGCATCAATTGGTAGAGAGCTCGCAATTATGTACATTAATATCAGCTATTTTACTATCAATTGGAAGAGAGCTCGTAAATTGTGTAGAGTAAACATTGGTAATTTCGTGATAATTTCATGAAAATTAATTTAAAATGCAAATGTGTAAATATATCCTTATTCCGATTTTTTCATCTAAAAGACGATAATTTTCTGTACAAATCTGGAGACATAAAAGATTGGACACGTTCTTGAAAAAGTGCCAAAAACCACTTTTACAACTAAAGCTAAAAGGTTGGTTATTTCGTGATAACTTGGTAATTTCGTGATATTACATTGATAATTTCCTGAGAGGTAGAAGAATTGTGTAAAAATTCATTAAAGTCAAATGAAATTCTCATTTATTACAAGACTTCAAACATAGTAATTCCGTCTAATATTCATAGCAAGAAAACATAGAAATACATATCAACACATAATAAGAATGAAATCAAAGTACAAGTTGAAATTGAAAAGGCATCTTCTTTGCCCTGAAAGGGTGAACACTTTTATTACGGACTTCACTATAGCCTATATTACTTGGGTAACTCCAAAAGTAATGCATAACATTTGTTTAAAAATTATATTTTTATCCTACAGCTTTGTTATTCTCACAGAATATAGATACATCCTTTAGGAACAAAATGTCACTTTTCCACATAATCCCTGTCCCTTTCAACTGTCTTACGTAACCTAGGAACGAAGGCCTGCAGACCAGCACGGTAAAAGTCTGGACCAACACGTCTGAGCGACTCTTTAGCAGCGTGCACAAGGGAGTCATCTTCTAACCTCGTTCCGCGAAGGGATCCTTCAGTTTACCAAAAAGATGGTAATCGCACGGTGCCAGCTCAGGACTGTAAGGTGGTTGTTTCAGTGTTGTCTGTCCGAATTTTCTGATCTGGTCTGTGGTCTTGTGACTGACATATGGCTGTGCGTTGTCGTGCAATTGCAGAACATCCAGCTTCTCTCGATGTCGTCGAACACGACTCAGTCGAGCTTGAAGTTTCTTGAGAGTTGCCACATACGCGTCAGAATTAATGGTGGTTCCGTGTGGCATGATGTCCACAAGCAAGAGTCCTTCTGAATCGAAAAACACAGTAGCCATAATTTTTCCTGCCGAAGGTGCACTTTTGAATTTCTATTTCTTTGGTCAATTTGCATGATGCCACTCCATTGTCTGCCTCTGTCTCCGGTCCAAAATGGTGGAGCCATGTTTCATCTTCTGTGACAATTCTTGCAAGTAAGTCATCTAGCACTTATCACTGACACTTAGCATGTTAACAAATCAAACAGAAGCTACACTGAACCCATTGCGTCCCCCTTTTCTTTTTAGTTATCACATCTTATCTTCAGCTTTCTAAAATTCGTATTGTAATACAATTTTTAAAATAATATAAAATGTAAAGCTTAATACTGAACAAAACATTACCTCAAACAGCTAAGATTTCTATCAGTAAAGCTAAGCCTATATGGCGACTACAGCTGTATCTAAAATTCCAAAAACATTTTCTAAACTTTCATTAAGATATAATAAATCTTTGTACCAAATATCATATGCTTACCTTTAGTAATAAGCCTGTAATGTAATTACAAACATACACAAAATTTGTACGCCTGAGAAGTCGACGCTAACTTGCTCTCTCCAAACATAAAAGCTCACTGAAGCAGCTACAATAGTGACACAAAACATAGCTGTATGTTTCTGGAAACTGGACTACATATACAATCCCTTGGCGGAAATTTGAATCTCGTAACACCATTGGTTAGTATACGAAAGAGCAAAGAAAAAGTATCACGAAATAACCACTGCCACGAAATTACCGATGTTTACCCTACGTAGATATCAGCTACTTTAGTATCAAATGGTAGAGAGCACGCAAATTATACGCATAAATATTAGCTATCTTAGTACTAATTGTACCAATTAGTAGAGGGCTTGGAAGTTATTTACCTTAGCACCAATTTGTAGAGAGATCGCAAATCAGCTACCGTAGTACCAATTGGTACTATTAATATCGTAGTACCAATTGGTACTATTAAGTACATAATTGGTATCAATTGTTAGAGAGCTCCCAATTATGTACATAAATATCAGTTACCTTAGTACCAATTGGTAGAGAGCTCACAAATTATATACATAAATAATAGCTGCGTCAATATCAATTGGTAGAGAGCTCGCAAATTATGTAAAAGATATAGACTATCTATCAGCCACAAAATGGTACAGAGCCTCAAATATATTTACACAAAGACGAAAGTAAATAGGAACTTTAGCTTTATAAATATGTATATTGTTGAAATTGTTATTGTTGCATGTATATTATGACATATTATATTTAAATATGAAAAAATTAGTGTATTTACAGACTTAATTTCATGCATATTAATATCTAATCATTCAATTCAGGATAAATTGTTTGTGTTCAACTACGAATACGTACTCGGTTGCATAAATTAACGGAGTACTATTGCACCGAGTGACATTTCCGTGAGACCAAATTCTTGACATTTCTATGCCTAACATTATTCTGCCTCAGTTCCTCATTTTTCCTTCTCATACTACTTTAACTGCTCTCCATTCTTCTCTTTCTTCTATTCTTCTTATTTCTCTTTTCTTACTGTTGTATTTTTCTTCCCTTTATCATCTTCTTTCCTTTCTGCTGCCAATATTTCTATAGGCTATAACTATCTCCTCCTCCGCCCCGCTACTGCCAGCTTATTTTCCTTTTTTCTCTTTCTTCTATTCTTTTTATTTCTCTTCTTTTTCTTGCCGTTGTATTTATTCCTCTCTTTCTTATCTTCTTACCTTTATTCTTCCCGCATTTCTATATCAGTTTCGCCTCCCTCTCACGCTAATGCCAGCTTTTTCTTGGTCTTTCATGAAGTCTATATTGTAGAACTTTCTGTTGTCTTTCTTTCCTTGCAAATGCGCTAGCTGTTCGTTTCTACATTTTATCTTTCATTGATATCATCATTCATTCATAGTGTTTTGCCCAAAGGCAGATCTTTCACTGCAAACTCAGCTTTCTCTAATCTTTCCTATTTTCTGCCTTCTTCTTAATCTCCGCATGTGATCCATATTATCTTAATGTCGCCTATTATCTGATATTTTATTCTGCCTCGAACCCTTCTTCCGTTCTCCCTTTCTTCCATTCCATCCTTCAGTAGGCAGTTTCTTCTCAGCCAGTGATCCAACCAATTCCTTTTCCTCTTCCTGATCAGTTTCAGCATCATTCTTTCTTCACCCACTCTTTCCAACACAGCTTCATTTCTTATTCTGCCTGTCCACTTCACACGCTCCATTCTTCTCCATATCCAAATTTCAAATGCTTCTAGTCGCTTCCCTTCACTTTGTCGTAATGTCTATGTCTCTGATCCAGACACTCCATACAAAGCACTTCACTAGTCTCTTCCTTAGTTCTTTTCCCCTGGGTCCTTCTTTTTCTATTAAAAGCTTCCTTTGCCATTGCTATCCTCCTTTTCAATTTCCTGGCAGCAACTCATGTTGCTGCTTATATATTGATATCATATTAAACATAAAACGTGTCCACCGTTGTGGCTGAGGGGTTAGCGAGTCTAACTCCGAACCTACCGGGCCCGGGTTTGATTCCCGGTGGGGACGAGTTGCCTTGGTGAGGTTTTTTTCGGTGTTTTCCCTCACTCCTATGGATGAATATCAGGTAAATTTATCAGGCGATTGGATCGCTCTATAGGCGGCTCTCCGAAGCTGCTGGCTCTCTCGACCGGCCTCCGTGGATTGTACTCAAGTGATGATGGATAGCTTCTGCAACGGAACCCGAGGCAGACCTGCTCGGGGGAGGACTCGGACCGTTAAGGGAGCCTTGGGGGGAGGGATTGCCGAAGCAGGAGTGGTACATGCACTGTTTAGGCTGTAGGGAACGGTCGTTAAGGGGGTCAAGTGGTTAGGTCTGTGCAACTCATCCCATATTGTGGGTGTACAATAGACCTCAAAGGTCGTAGTGCTTGGGATGTTCCCACCCTCCCTCACAAGAAAAAAAACATAGAACGTAAAAATATCCCTATTTAGGCCCTGGAAGCCCACAGGCTATCGAGAGGTTAAGGCTTTAACTTTTCTTAGGCAATAGGTATTAGTAACAGTGATAGTCCGTCCTACGTGCTTTCTGCCTTTTTCCCCAAGGAAATATCACTGGTACTCATTCTGTTAAAGGCTGGTTACAACCCAGGACCATTCTACGGCTGGAACTATTAGATCAATGGACAAAATCCATGACCACATCAGAACCTGAACCTGAAATCTTTAGGCTTGAAGTGCAAAGGCTTAATCGCGATGCTACAACGCACCTCTTATAGATATCATATTAAGCACGCAATTTCATACTTTTTGCTTTCCATTCAATTTGTTTTATAGCATGTTATACTTTAAAGTAATGCATGTACTTGTTTGAATTCTTTATCCAGTTTGGTGCAATCCAAGTACACATAAACGCCTTAGTGATTTGCATATTAGCTGTAAACCATATATATATTTTTTTTTAAATAAGGTACACTGCTCCGCCGATTTAGTGTAATTCGTTTGAGTCTGTGATGCATTCTTTAAAGCATGAACAATACAATGTGGTCTGCAGTTGTAACGAGAATCCAAGCCCCCGCATATCTGTAAGGCATCGTGTCACAAACACGTTCACGTCTGAGTATTTTTCACAAATTAAATACGTTATAGTATTATTCAGCGCCTTGAAAACGGCGCAAATATTAAGGATATTGTTGGAAAGTTTAAGATAATCTTTCTTTCTTTCTTTCTTTCTTTCTTTCTTTCTTTCTTTCTTTCTTTCTTTCTTTCTTTTCACTCATTCATTCATGCATTCATTTATTTATTCATTCACTTTTTATTCATTCATTCACTCATTTATGCAGTCATTCATTCATTTATTTATTTTATAGACAGATATGTTCTAATATTTTAGGAAATAAAAAATTAATTTGTATTAACGTTGCATCAGATTCATTTTTTTAATTAATTAAGAAGTCTTAACTACCCATTCCCATATGATGGATTTTTTACTGCCCATAATATTAATGGATTTTCGTGCTGTTTCTAGCCATCATACTTGTCGATTGCAGCGGACTTGCTCCGCGTGTTATTATATCTAAGTAGGCAGATTTCTCCTATATCGACGGAGTAGTGTAGATGAAAAAATCAGCAACTCTGATTTGTGATTATACTGGGGCATTCGAAAAGTAATGGCGACATAGTTACTGTTTCATACTAAATTTATTTAGGTTCTTTTTGAAATCACATATTTCAACTATAGTCTCCTGCCATGTCAACATGTTGCCAAATTTTTGGAAGACAGCGGTCTCCAACTGCAGCAGCATTTCTGACTATCTCTCTCACTGATCAATCTAAGGCTCTACGGATGTCAACTCTTAATTGAAAGCGAATGCCTCGCTTCCACCCAACTTCCAGTAGTTCAGTTTGGTAGGACTTCTTGTTATGCCCTAAAGCACTGAGTTGCATGTTTTTTCTCTTTCAATTTGGATTTCTATGAAGCTTCTTTGTTCGTGTCTTTAGGGCATTACTACAAATCAGAAATAGTCACTGTAATTACAAAATATGGCTACTTCGAGACTTTCAATATTGCAAATTTATGAAACAATTGCTGCTCTATTACGTAGTACCTACAGATTTCAATGGTCACCACTAGGAGCATGATTTACAACATTGTTGCCATTACTTATCGAATGCCCTAGTGCAGCGTTTCTCAAAGTGTGTTCCCCGGAACCCCGGGGTTTCGTAAGCAACTCTTAGGGGTTCCGCACAATTCCTTATGTGAAATTATTTACTTTTTAATCTCTAAAATATAATGTTATAAGAACATGAAAAAGAATAAGAACAGAAATGTAACTGTTTATTCAGCCATTCTATTGACAATAATCAGACAACAGTGGGTACCGTTTACGGCAATCTAATCATTAATGCACATTGTTGAAATAATAATAATAATAATAATAATAATAATAATAATAATAATATTAATAATAATAATAATAATAATAATAATAATAATAATAATAATAATAATAGGTGCGCTTGAAATAACGTAAGTGTCTGCAGCTAACATATTTTTCAACAATAATGCACAGGTGTAAATTGTATACGAAATTAATTGAAAGTTCTGTGAAGGATATTTCGCAGAGTTGTTTTGACGTTCCTTTAAGAAAGCACAGGAAATTTCTTTTGGAGAAGAAAGAACATTATTTTGAAGTTCAAAGTGAGTTACGTGTTAATTTTGTGTCTCAACGTATATTCAATAATATTCGAAAAAGGTCAATGTTTTAAAGAAAAATTGTGCGAGTTTTGTCATCCCTTCTTCAGAATTGTGTAAATAGAGAGCAAGACCGATTATTGCGCGCTACGTCATCGTATTTTTAATACAGAGTGATACCGATCCTAACTCTATTTTTTAAATACAAAGTGACACTGAATCATAGATCGGTGCTTTAAAACAGGATCATTAAAACAATCAACATCCAAGTGTGCCACTGTAACTTTAACTATCCCTAAACAAGTATGTGGGTCTGATGAAAGCGAAATGGAAACACCAGTTTTATAAAATAGCTTCTCGTCACCTGAAAATATGAAGGAGCCAATATCAAAAACATAACATGAACCTGTAAATAAAAAACGTAAACATAATGAGAGTTACTTATCCTTGGACTTCATGGATGCTAAAAATTACCCTCAGTGTGTAATACGTGGCAGAATTTTACCTAATAATTCGATGGCACCTTCAAAATTACGTCGCCATTTTGAAACAAACCATACTCAGTTTCATGAAAAGAATATTGATTCCTTTGATAGAAAACGTCGTGAGTTACTAAATTCACAAAAATTCTTAGCTCAGTCATCTTATAGTACAAATGAAAAAGCAACAGAGGCATCTTTCATTGTAAGCTAAGAGTGGCTCAGGCAGGTGAGTCTCGCAAAATAGCCGAAAAATTAATCAAACCCTGCGCGATTGACATGGTTAAGTGCATGCTTAATGAGAAGGAGGCTAAACAATAATTATCTTCCGTGCCGCTTTCAAATGACACAGTGGCTCGTCGCATTCAAGATATGGCAGCTTACGTCAAGGAAGAATTAAACCGTCTGCTGAGATCATGTCAATTTGCACTAGAGATAGACGAGTCAAGTGATGTAGCTGATCTGGCAGTTGTACTAGTGTTTGTCCGTTAACATTATGAAGGTCCTATTGAAGAAGATATGCTAATACGTAAACTGCTGCCAGCTAATGCAACAGGATCTGAAATTTTCTCAGACTTGTTAGTGAGTACTTTGAAGAAGATCATATACCCTGCGTCAATTGTGTTCATGTCTGCACGGGTGGTGCAAAGGCAATGGTTGGTAAAACAGTTGGTGCAGTATCGTGCAAAAAATTGCAAAATCAGTCCTTGTATTTTGTACCGTCAAGCTTTGGCCATATCAAAAATTCCAGTGTCCCTTAAAAATGTTCTTAATGAAGCAGTAAAAATCGTTAATTTTATCAAGTCCAGAAAACTAAATTCAAGACTTCAAAATAATTTGTGACGACATAGGAAGCCTTCATAAATCTCTGCTTCTCTATGCAGAAGTGAGATAAGTTTCTCGTGGAAAAACTTTAAGTAGACTCTTCAAACTTAAGGCTGAGGTGATGGCTTTCTTCATTGATCACCATTTCGATTTGGACGATCGTTTGAGTGACAATCAATGGCTCTTGAGATCTGCCTATTTAGCAGAATTTTTGTGCTAATATATTCAATGCAGAAAATAAAATCAGGGCTTTCAAGAAAAATTGCAGCTCTGGATGAGAAGTCCAGCCGGCCGTGAATTTGAGAGCTTCCATGCTTTGAAAGATTTCCGTGAGGAGAACGAAGAAACTCTCCGATAACTTGATGAAATCAATGAATAATTTGTAAAGCATTTGGAGAATATGCGCCACACTGTAGAGTAGTATTTTCCAGAACAGGAAAGTGAAAACAATTCTCAAAACCTGTGAGTCAAAAATCCATTTGATGTCAAAGAAAAAACCTTCTTCCCTCGCTTCTGAAGGATATGAAGAATTACTGGAAGTGACATCTGATCATCCCTGCAATCTCGGTTTAAGAATCTCCCTGTGGTGGATTTTTAGCACAGTCTGAGAAGAGAGTACCCAGTTTTATCAAAGAAAGCTATCACAATTCTACTTCCTATTGTAAGTACTTACCTATGTGAAACTGGATTTTCAGTGTATACGTCTAACAAAACTAAATACCGAATCAGACTGGATGCAGAACCGGACATGATACTTTAGCTTTCCAACATTAAACCCAGTATTAAAGAAATGTGCAGGCGTAAACAACAAAAACACTCGTCCTTCTGATCTATTTTAAATAGGTGTTTTTTTTTCTAAAAAAAATTAAGTACCTGAATTTTAGTGTGAATTTCAAAACAGTGTTAACAATGCAAGTGGACTTAATTTCATTTATACTTGTTATATATTTACTGACAAGAAATATGTTTAATGTTAGTGGTAAAACTAAGCCAGGATTACTAATCTCTGTAATAACAGCAAATATAGTTGAACAATATTATTTATAATTTTTAAATATGTATAATATGTGACATCAATAAAAATGTGTAATGTTAGTGGTAAAAATACATTTGGTAATTTAATATATATATATATATATATCACTAATATTCCGCTGGGTTCCACAGTTATATTTTAGCTTTAAAAGGGTTCCATAGAAAGAAAAGTTTGAGAAATGCTGCCCTAGTGCATCGTTCTAATACTACTGCTTATACCACGTTTATCTTACTACTACTAATAATAATAATAATTATTATTATTGTTATCATCATCTTACTTGACATCTTTAGTTGTTCCTTTCGTAAGGCGTTTGCTTGCGACGGCCGATGATCCAGGTTAAAATTCCAGTAATGACGGATTTTTATTTGTGAATGACAAAGCTAAGATACATACGTTTTCCTCGCTGTTGTCAAGTGTTTCCCAGTCATTCCACCTATACATACCGCAAGTCTTCCCTTTATTACCTTGTCAGTTAAGAAAATAGGCCACCACTTATATTGCGTAACGCCGAATCGACCGCCTGCCATGGTGCGAATTTCTCGCGGTTTGTCCAAATATTGATAGATAACAGTTGTGTTGGGCTCTAGGAGTAGAGGACACGTAGATCCAGATAAGAGACACCGGAGTGCCTCATCCGTAAGAGGCCAAGACGATTCATGTAGATTTGTGAGATATACAAAATTAATAACAAAGTAGGAATTAATCTAACATAAAAAATAAATGAAAAGAAAATATTTGTAATTGACCATTAAAAACATATGACATATGGATTTGACCACTAGAAAGGAATGGTGGTGTGGCGTATGGTGTTACTGGCTTAGCCTTGCAGCTCAGTCGCACATAACTCATTCCGTCTGCATTCCAAACGGCTCACACTTTCCCCACTCCGCTCCGACGTATAAGGATTTGTAATATTCCAGACGACTCCTGTCCATTACCAACATAAATTTCTTCTCATTTCTTGCATATTTAGGACTGTCCCGGAAGTAGGTAGCTAAGGTTAAAATATGTTGGTATTATGGTTCTTAAGTTTTATGAACTGGCCGTTATAACTGAAGCTGAGACACTGAGACAATTTTGGTGCGTCGTTACGTGGTTTGGTGTAATTCAGATTTCAGTGTTATAAACAGGTCTTGCATGTCTTCTGACAGCAGCACAGACGCTGGAGTAGGTCTACGGACATCAGAAAAGGAACGATGCTAATTGCATTACCTACAATATATACATATACATAATATAAAGGGTAAAGTTGTCTATTTCCGTGATAACCTAATCCCGTGATACTTTTTTAAAATTGAATGTCAGTCAAAGCTTTGCCGTTCGACCATAACGCCAGACATCTTTCAGCTACATTTGAGACATCGGTGAACTTCCTAGCAAGATACCTAACCCCGGAATTAGGAGTATCACGGAATTAGGCAACTTTACCCTACATATTATGGTTCTTCTTAAATGACCTGAGGGGCTATCTCTATCAAAATTTGTGTGTTTTTTTGTCTTAGGGGACTACGCAATCCTTCATGCAGCTTTTTAGTGCAATTTTGTCCGTCTATCTGTTTTTCTCTTTGTTTGTCTGCCTGCATCTATGAAACTACTCATCTTCCATTCAACCAATCTTAATTGAACTTTAAATTTTAATTTTCTTTGATATCGAACAATATGAAAAGTCACAACTCTCAATACAAACATGGAAGAACAATTAGTTCAGTATATCCTTCGCTTTGATTCTAAATGCTATAGTCTATGGATTAACAATTAATGACGTAAGAGAATTGACATCCTGACGTACTGCAGGGTAACATGTTTGAGTACGAACTGCTTCTAGCCGAAAATTGATCTGAAATTCGTGTTGAAGGAGACATTACCAATCCCCAAGAACAACACAGACACTATTTGCACAAGTAGATTTAGGCTTGCCCAATTCTTCACCTTCCGATACTTCCTTTGAGGAACTGTTTCCAGTTCCGCTGCTGGCACTTCATCTGGTAGCAACTGGTAGCAAAAGAGAAAACGGCAAGATTCAGACGTAATAATGTCTGAAAACTGCTGAAGAAGACTAAACATTAAAAATAAGTAGGCTTTCCCAAAGATGGAAGCCATCTAGTCTTCGGCGTGTATGAAAAGGAAGCTAGTTCATCAAACAATCTGGAGAATCCAAAAAAAAAAAAAAAAAAAAAAAAAAAAATCTTTGCCGCGTATAGCAGGTATTACTACGATGACAATGCTACAGAACTTCGGTTTCAGTGTGTTGGAGAATGCCAAAAATTGTTTTCACGTGGCATGAGTGGAAAATGGCACGATGAAAAATTCACATGTGACAAACGTGAGTAAGAGTATTTCAAGAGCAAAATTTGTGATGTAAATGTTGGGTTTTCAAAGTGTTTCTTATGTTTGTCACACTACTGTATGTCGAAACCTTCCCCATTATGGAAGAAGTCGACACTTCGGCATCGATTTGTATTATTTTTAAATAGAGCGATATAAAGTGATCACATTGGCACCAGATATGTGAAATGTACGGAAAACATATACATATATATTAGGGGAAAAATCAGAATAAAAATTGCATAAATTGGTCCCAATATTAATATTTTTCCTTAGCGTGCCGAGATGTCCCTAAACGACCCTGTATTATTAATCAACCTTACGTGAGTAAAAACAAGCGGGAAGTAACGGATCGATAATTACACAATCTGGCCACACAAGCATGTCTGATGCGTGTGTTCCCTGCCGGGATCCAAGTTGAACTATCTGTAGTTACAGCACTATTCCTTGAGATGGTAATTTGTAGTTTTCATTGTTTATTTAACTTTCATTTAAATTACAGAAACAATAAAATAATACAGCGATGAACGACTAATAATAATAATACGATGGAAAGGGAACGGGAATTCGAAGACCTCGAAGGAAATTCTTACCAATAATGAACTTTCAAACCACATACCTCACAGAATATGTCGATAATCGAACTACGATTCCTTTGATGAGATTACGTCAAATAACGGACTCTTTCTGATCTTTGGCTTCACTGGAGTATAGAGACGAATGTGCCTACTCTTTTGTTCCCTTTCGACTAATCTGGAGTAATTCCTTTGTCTGTGTATGAAAAATAATAAAGTATCAGCGACTGGCAGAATTAGACTGCAAACATAGATTTTTATCCGACGCTCCGGCAGCAAGTGAATGGATAATATCTTCTATACCTCCGGCAGATAATTGAAAGGGATATCTGACGGCTATAATCTGGCAGCCACTAGTAGCAGGCAGACGAGCTTTGTGTGTAATTAATACGCTGCAGTCTGTTTCTCTCACAAAGACATCCACTTTGTTATCAAACGTAGACTCAAAATTGTCATCCCTATACATTCAACAAGTAATGGAAAATCCAGCTCTAGTCAATTCATTGAGAATTATTGGATTATTAAATTGAAAAGGGCCCAGATTTTCTCAAGTTAGCTACAGATTAAATTAATGCAGAAGAAAATAATTACAAATGTAAAGAGGTTGCTTGGTTGGCTGTTCGGGCTGTTGGTAGTATGATTTCCAGTTTGTGTTTTAGTTCCGGTTGCGGTTTCAGTTTCCTGCTAACAACTTCAAGAATATTAAATGATGGCTATCCTGCGCTCTACTAGTCTGAAACTGTGAAGAATTTCATTTCTGGAGAGAGAAAATTTCGAAGTCAATAATCTCGATGAAAGGATGATCGGCAAGGAAGATGACTAGCATAGTTAAATTTTGTCACAGATGAGAAATGACCGATAATTCATGTCCGGAGCTCTCCCATTTAGACACCGAGTTCTGATGTACCGTAAATCTACAACACATGTTGCCCGGCTTTTCTCTCCTCCTGAAGGAATACATGATTCTTTCAAATCCAAGTTAGAAAATTATCTTATGACGAGTTGCCAAACTAACTTACTATTATGACAAGTGTTGTATTGCATGTTTCCACGTATTCACATTTTTTTATGTTCTAATGATATTCAACTTATTTTATATTTTTGTTTTCATATTTTCCGATAATGTTATATCTCTAATGTGATAAGTTGAGCTATATATAATCTTAATTTTCCTTATTGTGTGTACTTAGAAATATTGTATTCACTGTATACTTTGTACTGCACTATTTTATTACTACTATTAGTATTATTATTATTATTATTATTATTATCATTATTATTATTATTATTATTATTATCATTATTACTATTCTTATTATTATTATTATTATTATTATTATTATCATTATTATTATTATTATTATTATTATTATTATTATTATTATTATTATGAATAATTGTCTTTTTTTGTATGCCTCATTTATTTTGACCTGCTGTTCACATATTATTATGCTTTTTTCTTTCTTTCTGTATGTTATATACTATGTCTGATTTCTTCTTATTTGTTGTTTATTTTTTATTATTATTATTATCTTATTTAGTTTTGTGTGTAAAATTGTAGTGTACTTTGTAAATTTGTAGTGTTTTTGTAACGCAGTCTTTACTCCTGGTTGAGTGCTAGAGAAGGCCGTATGGCCTTAACTCTGCCAGGTTAAATAAATCATTATTATTATTATTATTATTATTATTATTATTATTATTATTATTATTATTATTATACCCATAATAATCCCTTCTCGGCCGAGTTAGCATCTAGGCCTACTATTATCTGTGCACTTCGAACTGGCGGATCAAGGTCACGCACTAACGTACAAAAGTACAAATCACGCACGAGTCACTGAACTGAAAACCGTGATCTGAATTCCGGCTGTCCCGGTTGAATTTAGTTGAGGAGAATGGTCCAGGAATGAGGTAAGCACGTGTGGCAAATACAGTCCATTGCTTGGCCTTGAGCCGTCAGTTCGAAATGCACAGCTAATAATTATAACAACGAAAACGTCCACACCTGTGAATGACAAAATTCTGTAAGGATGATGTCATTATCATTTGAAAGTCTTAGTTGGATGAAAGAAAAGGAGGTTAAAAACGACAAAATTCCCATGCAGTGAACAGTAGCCTAATCATCTCCCCCTCCGGTATAAAATATTCTACACAAAGTTCCATCACTTTTCTCTCCAGAAAAAATGTACTAGTTATTATTATTATTATTATTATTATTATTATTATTATTATTACTAATACTACTATTAATAAAATCAAATAAGTGTGTCGCGATATCGTGGGCGTTCAGTAAAGTGTGTCGTCAGTCAAAAAAGGTTGGGAACCACTGCTATATGTTATCAATATGTCACTACTAATGTGAATATAGCATTAACAAAATACGGGCGATTGGAGCAATGATGAAAGTTTTTTCTCATAGACGTTCCGTAGTTTGCCGCATTGGGTCGGAGTGTGCTAGCTATGTTATGACGGAAATGTTGGGAAGAAATTGATTATATCAGTGTCGCCAATCTGACAATTTTAAACAGATATTAAGAATACCCTTATTACAGGGTTTGTCAATTTTATAACATTGATGTTATTACTGAACTATAAAATAATATTTTTATACAATTTCATTCAAGAACAAGGTAGCTAGCTACATATATTAGTCACATTTGTTCAGTTGGTCAGTGATTAGATGTTGGGAAACGTGTTACGTTTGAATAGCAAAGACAATCCGTTGATGTGGACAGATCGGATAGAAGAGGAAATGTGTTGTCAATGGTTTTCAGTTTAATGTTCAACCTTTATATTCATATCCATATGTCAAATCAAAAAACCGTATGTGGTATGCATTGTGCGATTAAACATTTCATTTAAACTGGTATTCGGGCTGTGTAACATGAAATGTAGTTCAGATTTTTTCCACCATTGGCTTGATTTTAACATCGCTTCAATAGCCTCGAAAGTATAATGAATATTGAATTGGAGGTCTTTCTATGTTATTTGTCCATGAGTTGGAGTGGGAAAACTCTTCAATTAATCTATTACTGTAACATAAAAGTAAATATATTTTTTCTATAAAATGGTAGGTAGAATATATCAGGACAGACACATAATGATTATTATGTTTATTATTATTATTATTATTATTATTATTATTATTACTACATAAGTGTTCTGCCCATGGGCAGGTATTTCACTGCAAACTCAGCATTCTCCAACATTTCCTATTTTCTGCCTTCCTCTTAGTCTCCGCATATGATCCATATATCTTAATGTCGTCTATCATCTGATATCTTCTTCTGCCCCGAACTCTTCTCTTGTTCACCATTCCTTCCAGTGCATCCCTCAGTAGGCAGTTTCTTCTCAGCCAGTAACCCAACCAATTTCTTTTTCTCTTTCTGATCAGTTTCAGCATCATTATTTCTTCACCCACTCTTTCCAATACAACTTAATTTCTTATTCTGTCTGTCCACTTCGCACGCTCCATTCTTCTCCATATCCACTTTTCAAGTGCTTCTATTCGTTTCTCTACATTTCGTATTAATGTCCATGTTTCTGCCTCATAAAATGTCGCACTCCACACAAAGAACTTCACTAGTCTCTTCTTTAGTTCTTTTTCCGGAGGTGCGCAGAAGATGCTCCTTTTTCTATTAAAAGCTTCCTTTGCCATTGCTATCCTCCTTTTGGCTTTTTGGCTACAGCTCATGTTACTGCTTATTGTTAAGTACATCTCAAGTATTTGAAGCTGTTCACTGGCTCTACTGCCTCATTTAGAATTCGCAAGTTTATCTTCTTTATTTTTCTTCCTATGACCATGGTCTTCATCTTGTTTGCATTTATCTTCATTCCACATATTGCTCACAGCTGTCTTTTAGCTCGACTAGCATATTCATTAATATCGTTTCCACTAATATCGTGCAAATCCTATGCACTTCTTCCCCTTAATTTTACCCCTCCCATGTTCTGAAAACAGGTCTTCACCAAATCCTCCAATTAGATGTTGAATAGGGTAGGTGATAAAGGGCATCCTTGTCGTACTCCTCTCCTTATTTCACTTCCTTCAGACATTTCTTCTCCTATCTTGACTTTAACTCGTTTCATATATGGGTTACTGAACAGCCTCCTAGCTTTCCAATCAATACTTATTTTCTTCGGGGTGTCCATCAGTTTCTTCCAATCCACTCTGTCAAACGCCTTTTCTAGGTCCACAAGTACTAGGCCTATAAACACTTCTTTATTCTTCTCTAGGTATCTTTCGCCGATTGTTCGTAGTAGTCCAGTTGCATCCCTTGTACCTTTTCCTTTTCTGAAGCCAAATTGATTTTCTTCCAACTGTCCTTCCATCTTAGAATATAAACGTCGATTTAGTATTCGCAGTAGAATCATAATTTATTATTATTATTATTATTATTATTATTAATATTATTATTATTATTATTATTATTATTATTATTATTATTCATATAATACTATTAATTGCAAATTTATCAAAGTTCATATTTCTGAGTGGATAAAAAAGGAACGGCCTCTTGTTCCAATAGTGTTCATGGAATTATTAAACTATTTATTTATTTATTTATTTATTTATTTATTTATTTATTTATTTATTTATTTATTTATTTATTTATTTATTTATTTATTTATTTATTTATTCTGGTGTAGTTAAGGTCATCAGGCCTTCTCTTCCACACCACACTATAGTTGCATGTAGTGAAAACTTTTGTTATGCGTAAGTAAACCTCTACAGCACATTTTTATTAAGTAAGAATTCTCTCAAAAGCCTTATTAGGGGAGAGTCGGGTAGTATCGGACATCGGGTAATATCGGACAGTGAGTTTCTTCCATCTACCATACGATGATACTACCTGATTGACATGGTTACGTTTCTGTGATGTCGCATAGAGAAACGTAACCATGTTATTCAGGTACTACCATGTGGTGGTAGATGAAAGAAACGCACTGTCCGATACTATCCGATGTTCGATACTACCCGACTCTCTCCTATAAACTACTACGTACTACAGTTCAGCATTTTCGTAAATAGAAATAATAAAATTATTGAATTAAATTTGTAGCTGTTTTATATAATTTTGCACAAAATTAATTAGGTACGCATGTCTATTTAAACCATACTGTTTTTAAAAAGCTAAGTATCATAATTTTTGACGTATAAAGAATATATTTTATAAGTGATTCACCAAGTGGAAGTTATATTTTCTTTAGATGCTTATGAAATAATTCAATTATTGCAGCTTTTAAATGGCGGTTCAAGAAAATAACTATGAATAGTGACATCATTCGCAGCTTAATAAAGGAACTGGAATGTTACCCAAACACGTAAACGTATAATCAGAAAGTATGTGTTGCCTTCGTGTCATTCAATTTTTATATTATGTCTCATCGTACTTTATTGTCCGTTCTTTAATAGTTTATTTTAATTGTTTTCATTGTCAAGAGACTGATGTTCGTGTTTGAAATGAAAGAATCAAGATAATGAATCTAAAGCTTTCTTCTTTATTCTTCCTTTCACATCACTTCCTTTATACAAGAAAAAAAACCTTATTCTGTGTGGAAATGTTCACGCTGCAATTCTACTTAAAAGTTTTTCTTTGGTTCTTCCTTTCATAAAACTTCAATTATATAGAGAGACTTGTTCTCTGTGTGAAAATGTTCAGTTGAAATTATATTTTCAAGTTATTTGTTAATCTCTGCAGGTCGTCTTAGGTAACTATAAACTTAACTTGATCATTCACTCACAGTGTGGCATTTAGAGCTTTATTATTTAAATGTCATTACCATTTTATCTTCTTCATAACATCTTCTTCACTTCAGAGTCCTCAATTTAACATAATCAAAATTTCTCTTCCATTTCTTTTACATCATCGCCCAAAATTCAAAGTTACCATTTAAACATAATCACTAGTTCCTCTTTCTTTTATCTTATATCACCGTTCAGAATTCAAAGACATCAAGTAAACACAAGTCCAGAATGAAAAAGTCATCATTTAAACAGGACACTACTTCCTCTTCCTTTTGTTTTACAACATTTAAAAAAAACGCTATTTCATCTTTTTGTTTTATATCATAATCCAAAATTCAGAGTCATCACTTAAACATAACACTACTGCCTCTTCTTTTTGTTTTATATCGTAATCCAGAATTCAGAGTCATCATTTAAACACAACACTGTTTCGTCTTCTTTTATTTTGTATCATAGTCCAGAATTCAGAGTTATCACTTCAACACAACACTATTTCATACCCTTTTTAATATCATAACCCAGAATTCAGAATTGTAATTTAAACACAACATTACTTCCTCTTCTTTTTGTTTTATATAATATTCCAGAGCATATGACTTGGTTAAGAGAGAAGTTTTATATGATATTCTTATTGAATTTGGTATTCCCAAGAAACTAGTTCGATTAATTAAAATGTGTCTCAGTGAACGTACAGCAGAGGTCGTATAGGTCAGTTTCTGTCAGATGCGTTTTCAATTCACTGTGGGCTTAAGCAAGGAGATGCACTATCACCTTTACTTTTTAATTTTGCTCTAGAGTATGCCATTAGGAAAGTCTAGGATAACAGAGAGGGTTTGGAATTGAACGGGTTACATCAGCTGCTTGTCTATGCGAATGACGTGAATATGTTAGGAGAAAATCCACAAACGATCAGGGAAAACACGGGAATTTTACTGGAAGCAAGTAAAGAGATAGGTTTGGAAGTAAATCCCGAAAAGACAAAGTATATGATTATGTCTGTGACGAGAATATTGTACGAAATGGAAATATAAAAATTAGAAATTTATCTTTTGAAGAAGTGGAGAAGTTAAAATATCTGGGAGCAACAGTAACAAATATAAATGATACCCGGGAGGAAATTAAACATAGAATAAATATGGGAAATGCCTGTTATTATTCAGTTGAGAAGCTTTTATCATCCAATCTGCTGTCTAAAAATCTGAAAGTTATAATTTATAAAACAGTTATATTATCGGTTGTTCTGTATGGTTGTGAAACTTGGACTCTCACTTTGAGAGAGGAACATAGGTTAATGGTGTTTGAGAATAAGGTGCTTAGGAAAATATTTGGGGCTAAGAGGGATGAAGTTACAGGAGAATGGAGAAGTTACACAACACAGAACTGCACGCATTGTATTCTTCACCTGACATAATTAGGAACATTAAATCCAGACGTTTGAGATGGGCAGGGCATGTAGCACGTATGGGCGGATCCAGAAATGCATATAGAATGTTAGTTGGGAGGCCGGAGGGAAAAGGACCTTTAGGGAGGCCGAGACGTAGATGGGAGGATAATATTAAAATGGATTTGAGGGAGGTGGGATATGATGATAGAGAATGGATTAATTTTTCTCAGGATAGGGACCAATGGCGGGCTTATGTGAGGGCGGCAATGAACCTCCGGGTTCCTTAAAAGGCAGTAAGTAAGTAAGTATAATATTCCAGAATTCGGAGTTATCATTTAAACACAACACTATTTCATCTTCTTCTTGTTTTATATCATAGTGGAGAAATCAGAGTCATAATTTAAAAAAACAATTCTACTTGCTCTTATTTTTGTTTTACATCATAGTCCAGAACTCAGAGACACATATATAAACAGAACATTATTTCACCTTCATTTTTTATATCATAATCCAGAATTCAGAATCATCATTTCAATACAAAACTACTTCCTCTTCCATTTGTTTTATATCATAGTCCAGAATTCAGAACCATCATTTAAACACCATCACTATCTCTCTTCTTTTTTATGTAGTCCAGAATCCGAGAGTTAACATCTAAACACAATCGTTATTTCTCTTCTTTTCATTTTATGTCGTGGTCCAGAAAGCAGGGTCAACATTTAAAATGACATTATTTCCTCTTCTTTTTATATCATCGTTCAGTATTCAGAGTCATTATTTAAAGACAGTCACAGTTTTTATCTCCATTCTATTTTATGTCGTGATCCAAAATTCAAAGTCATTATTTAAACACAATCACTATTTCCTATTTTTTATTATTCTTATATCATCGTCCAGAAGTCAGAGTCATTATTTAAAAACGATGACAATTTCCTCTTCATTTTATTTTAAGTCGTAATTCAGAATTCATAGTTGTCATTTAAGTACAATCACCTTTTTTTTCTTTTCTTCTATTGTCCAAAATTCAGACTGATCATTTAATCATAATAACTAATTTATCTTAACTTCATTTTATGTCATGGTGCAGAATTCAGTTATCACTTAAACATTATTATTATTTTCTCTTCATTTTATTTTATGTCATGGTTTAGAATTCAGTTATCACTTCAACATTGTCAGTATTTCTGTTCCTTTTATTGTATGGCAAGATACAGAATTCAGAGTCATCACTAAAACATTATTACTATTTGCTCTTCATTTTATTTGAAGTCATGGTTTAGAATTCAGTTATGACTTAAACATTGCCAGTATTTCTCTTCTTTTTATATTATGGCGTGATGCAGAGTTCAGAGTCATCACTTAAACATTATCACTATTTTCTCTTCATTTTATTTTATGTCATGGTTCAGAATTCAGTTATCTTTTAAACATTGCCAGTATTTCTCTTCTTTTTGTTTCATGGTGTAATGCAGTGTTAAGAGTCATCACTTGAACATTATTACTATTTTCTCTTCATTTTATTTTATGTCATGTTGTCATTTAAACATTGGCAGATTCTTTTCTTTTTATTTTATGGCGTAATGAAAAGTTCAGGTCATCGCTTAAACGTTATTACTATTTTCTCTTCATTTTAATTTAAGTCATGGTTCAGAATTCAGTTATCATTTAAACATTGTCAATATTTCTTTTCTTTTTATTTTATGGCGTGATGCAGAGTTCAGAGTCATCACTTAAACATTATTACTATTATCTCTTCCTTTTTTAAAGTCATGGTTCAGAATTCAGCGTCATCAACATTTAAACACAATCACTATTTTCTCTTCGTCTTATTTAAAGTCATAGGCCACAATTCGGTATCATTACCATTTAAATGCAATCTTATTTCTCTTTTTCTTTTCCTTATTTTATATCATTTACCAGAATTAAAATTAAAATTTAATTAAATTTATTTCCTTCTGATTATATCTACACATTCATTTAGGGGGAAGTCGGGTAGTATCGGACATCGGGCAATATCGGCCAGAGAGTTTCTTTCATCTACCATACGATGATAGTACCTGATTAACATGGTTACGTTTCTGTGATGTCACATAGAGAAACGTAACCATGTCATTCAGGTGCTACCATATGGTGGTAGATGAAAGAAACGCACTGTCCGATATTACCCGATGTCCGATACTACCCGACTCTCCCCTACATTATAATGGTAATTCAGAATACGAGTAATATTATTCAAACACTGTCATTTTTTCTTTTTATTAACTTATAACATACCAAGAATTATCATATTAACACAATCACCATTTTGTCTTCTATGTCTTATGGTTCAAAATGCAGACATATTACCATTTAAACATAAATGCAATTTTCTTATTTTTTTTTACATTGTTAGTCATTTTTTATGTTATAATACGTTTCGGATTTCAGATTCGTTACCATTTAAACGATCACCATTTTCTTCTACTTTATTTGCGTCATAATTCAACATTATGATTTTTATCATTTAAAGTAATTTCTCTTTTTTTCTTTTATGCAATGGTCCACAATTTACAGTCGTTATTAGAGAAACGTAATGGATCTTTTCGTCTCATTTTGCGTGAAGGTCCAGAATTCATAGTCATTGTCATTTAAACACTACCATTATAGTCTCCTTTTCTGTAATAGTGCATAATTCAGAGACGTTCAACAACTTATGTAAGTACATACTTTTTATGGCGATGGACGGTCCCGAATTACACTCACAATGAAATGTACTGTAAATTCATTTATTGGTAGATACGGTGAATACACCCTCTTGACTTTTCACCTTGGCTGGATAATGGGTTGACGATATATAAAGGAGTCGTTAAACGCCGGGATTGTAGGCTGCCATAAGCCGGTCAGGATTTGAATAATGTAAACTGTGGCGCAGCTCCGAACAGATCGCTGCCGGTTTCCTCTTTTGAATTATGGACGCAGAACAAAGGCAGCAGACCTCTCTACCCGCCTCTCCTGTGTAGTTATGCCGCCAGACCTACAAATAACCCTCGGCGGCACTTTGCATATAGCCGTATGCGCTTTATGGGCGAAACTTTCCGTACCTGTTCCATCCACAAGTGGGTATATATAATATATAGGAAGCATTATATACATAACGCTTCTCATGTGTATGAATCGAAAGCAGATCGAAATGTTTTAAAATGTTAGGAGTAATGTGTGATAACTTTACAATCCGGCAGGGCATATCTGCTAAGCGATCATTACATTTTAGTAGATATCAAATAAAATCCATAAATGGATAACTGCTATTAACTGTTTTCAGTCTAAATCTGGGTTCGGTAAACTTTTTTCCCATGAGCCAAATAGTAACTATATTAGTCTCTGCGGATCGAGGCAAACTCGAATGTATTAAGTCGGCGTATATCTGGAGAGAAAAGACCTGGCGTATGACATCAGGACAGGCAATTTTTAATTGTACTGTTTTTCTTCAACTTTAGCCGTTCTTGTACATTGATCATTAGAGGAGAAAAATTCGCACCGGCGCCGGGGATCGAACCCGAGTCCTTGGTTCTACGTACCAAGTGCTCTAATCACTGAGCTATGCCGAAGTTCAATCCACAGCACCCAATCGAATCCCTCTCCTCTAATGTTTTTCCCTTTTGTGGCCTGACTCCAAGTTCGACATATGTGTGACATATTATATTAGGCCTAAGTCAACTGCCATTATACAAGGAGTGCACTCAATTGAGTGACTTGGTGGCCGGGATTTCACATTAATATGCACTGTTGGGCGAAGAATCTAAGTAAAGATTAATTTTTGGTCCTACAGAATATATCTGTTATGGTAATAATGATTATTAGGAGGGAAAAATTCGCTCTGGCGCCGAGGATCGAACCCGGCACCTTGATTCTACATACCAAGTGCTCAATCCATAGCACCGGATTTTAACTTAGATTCTTTGCCCAACAGTGCATATTATTGTGGAATCCTGGCCACTAAGTCACTCAATTTGAGTGCGCTCCTTGTATACTGGCAGTTGACTTTATATGTCAACATGTATGTCGAACATGGAGTCAGGCCACAAAAGGAAAAAGCACTAGAGGAGAGGGATTGGTCCGATGCTGTAGATTGAACTTGTGGTTAGAGCACTTGGTACGTAGAACCAAGAACTCGGGTTCGATCCCCGGCACCGGAGCGAATTTTTCTCCTCTAGTAATCATTGTTACCATAGATATATTCTGTACGACCAAAAATTAATCTTATTTGGGTTCTTGTACAAGTGCTACAGGTCTAATCTCTCCAACTGCACTTAAATAACCGCAAAAGTAATTTTCACAAATTTAATGAACGAAAAGTATAATAATAATAATAATATTAATAATAATAATAATAATAATAATAATAATAATAATAATAATAATAATAATAAGTGAAAAGCCGTTGAAATATAAGTCTACTAATGAAAAGAAAGACTTTTTTTTTAATAATTCACTAAACTGATGTCCAAAATTAGTACACCATACCATCAAAATTGATTGCACAGCAAAGTGCGAATGCGAAGCTATTGCAGCGTCACATACGGTCTTTCTCGCAACTCAATTTAACAGTCGGCTGTATAGCGCGTATTTTTTTTTTAATTTTAAAGACGTTTGAGATGGGCAGGGCATGTAGCACGTATGGGCTAATCCAGAAATGTATATAGAGTGTTAGTTGGGAGGCAGGAGGGAAAAAGATCTTTGGGGAGGCCGAGACGTAGATGGCAAGATAATATTAAAATGGATTTGAGGGAGGTGGGATATGATGATAGAGACTGGATTAATCTTGCTCAGGATAGGGATCAATGGCGGGCTTATGTGAGGGTGGCAATGAACCTTCGGGTTCCTTAAAAGCCTGTAAGTAAGTAAGTATGATAATATCAAATTCATTTTTGGACAGCGGGTCATACAAAAAGAGATGGCGGGCCGGATTTGGCTCGCGGGCCATAGTTCGTCGACCCTTGGTCTAAATCGATCGTTAGATCGTTGCCTAAACAGTGTCCCCTTGGCAGGCCGTAAGGTCAGGGATCCCACAGGGATCAGTTCTTGGCCCTTTACTATTTACAATTTATATTAACGACATATCAGAGTCTCTAAAGTACTGCCGATACCATCTCTATGCAGACGACCTTCAAATATACATAAGATTCCACACTGACGAAATAAATGATGCAATAACTAAAATTAATGACGATCTAGACTCAATCTGGACATGGACAAGGAAATTCCGACTTAAACTAAATCCAGAAAAATCACAGTCAATCGTTGTGGGCCATTCACGTTTGTTAAGCACTATTACCATACCAAATTTGTCCCCGATTAAAATACACGGCACCGAAATTCCGTTCAGTGAATCAGTAAAAAATCTAGGTATTTATATGGATAAAAGTTTAAATTGGAACATTCAAGTTGCAGAAACCTGCAAAAAGGTATTTTCATTAATCCACTCGTTTAGACGATTGAATAATTTTCTACCCTTTTCCATGAAAAAAATGTTAGTGCAAACACTCGTGATGCCCCACTTCGATTACTGTGATATTCTGCTTACTGACCTAAGCGTTACTTCGGCGCAGAGACTACAACGTGTTCATAATATGTGCGTCCGTTTCGTCTGCAATATTCGCCGGGCTGATCACGTAACACCATCCCTCGAAATGTTGTCCTGGCTCCGTCTAGAAGATCGTAGGAAAATCCACTGCCTTTCCCTTCTCTTTCACGTATTGCATTTCTCCACTCCTGTCTATCTTGCGTCTCGTTTTCAAAATTTATCCACCCATCATAACCTAGACACAGATCACAACATTCCTCAATATTATCCATTCCCTCCCACCGAACATCCTCATATTCATCTTCTTTCACTATGGCTGTTCCTCGACTTTGGAATTCCCTACCGAGTAATGTCAGGGACTGTCAGACATCAAATCAATTTAAGAATAGGCTAACGAGATATTTTTCTAACAATTATTGTCAACAATAATAGCTGTTTCAGGTTTCTCAATGTTTAATGGTTATATATATCACAGATAAATATCTAAATTATCTCATTATTATTATTATTATTATTATTATTATTATTATTATTACTATTATTATTACCATTATTATTATTATCATCATTATTATTATAACTATTTCTTACCAGTGTTTATTATTGTCACGCTAACATTAGTTATCCAATTTTCATTATTTACTTTCATGTTGTTTTATGATCTAGATATTAATGTAATAACTATGTAACGAAATGTATTTAATTAGAAATAGAGGCTGGCTGGGTGGAAGAGAAGGCCTACTGGCCTTAGCTCTGCCAGATTAAATAAATTATTATTATTATTATTATTATTATTATTATTATTATTATTATTATTATTATTATTATTATTAGGTCTACTAGAAGTGACTTCAATATACATACAGTATCTCTCTTTAGTATATTTCAGAGCGATATGGAGATCATTCCAGAGATACGAACTTATTTTATTACACCGATGTATTAGGCATAAAATCCGAAATTTGAAACAGCATAATATGCTGATCTTTTAAATTAGCATGCACTTCGAAACAGTAAACAATGAGAACAGTGTTGATATATTAATTAGGCTGTCATCACAATCTATTTTGTACGCCCTTAAAAAGGAGAGAAAATAATATGAAAGATTAAAACACAACTGCAACTTACACGTTTAAGCCACCGGAAGTGATATAGCGGTACTGAGTGTTTAGAGTCCCATTTTGGTTGATTATCTGGTTCTGTATCTTCTGTGAGTTTCCCTGACTGTAAAACAAATGTCAGACAATTCCATTTCGAATTATAGGACTCATCCCCTCAAAATATCATCTTAACATCACTAATTTCATCCATGCTAAATGACAAAATAGATTATAGAGCTTTGTTTCATAATCTCTTAGAACTTACAAGTAAACATTCTGATGGGGGCGGATAAGAAAGTTAATTTTTTTCTTCCACTACGTTAATAATGTCAAAATAAATGCTTGTACAAATTTGGTCACTCGAATGCAATCACAAGGGCCATCTGGAAAGTAAGTTTCCCTGCGGACGTTTACAGAAAGAAAATAATATTAAAATATTTATTGAAACGATACTCCACTATTGTTGATCTATTTTTCAAAATATTTCCCACCGGAATTGAGACATTTGTCATACCGTTGGATCAACAGAGATGTGCAGACGGCTGTCACATACTGATTCCGATCCCAGGCGGCAGACATCACTTACAATTATTATGCTATTTTCTATTTCATTTATATGTTTTATTTAGTCCTTTATTTCCAAAATAAATGAAAATTTGGTTTATTGCTTCGTCTGATAATTCGCTTATCCACACGACCCTCCATATCTTCTGTCTCAATTTGTCTCTGCTTATGTTATATACAGTCATATTAAACGATCTACTTTCACTGATCTGTTTGAGTCACGCATGACTGTGACTACTGCTGCTCGTCTCTGCATTTTCGACAAATGACTTCATGCATTGTTGTCTGATCTCTCTGGCCAATCTTCTTACAATAATCACATGTACCACCGGCAGGCCTACTATAAATGCTACAACCGCACTGTAAATTTTGCACACTGAGCTATACACTTTTACATCCTACTATATTACATGTGATGTTATTTCTGCTGGAAATAATACTGAAATTATTTTATAAAGCATTAGGCCTACTGCACTATACAAGAAGTCATATTATTAGTCCTTCTTCTTCAGTGACTGAACGTCATGACAATAATAATGAAACCGGAGCCCATATAGCCTATCCTCTCTTTCTCTCCCTGTCCATCGGGTAATAGTCATACTGCTCTTCTATCAGCAAATATGGCCTACATCATCGGTCATCAGCACAATGCACCCTCGGGCTAGCGCCTCTTA
The DNA here is from genome assembly GCF_040183065.1 of Periplaneta americana. NCBI lineage: Eukaryota > Metazoa > Arthropoda > Insecta > Blattodea > Blattidae > Periplaneta > Periplaneta americana. The sequence continues at coordinate 125,254,168 of NC_091131.1, forward strand.
CCCGCGGATAAGACTGCACTATGGTGCATCCGTGGCTGCTGACGGGTATGCTCTCTCCCTCTTCCTTCTGCACGTCGGGGCATATTACGATGCACTACTTACCCATTACCCATTTCAGCGAGCGTTGACGACTACTGCCCTAGATAGTGTTGCAGTACATCTTGCCCCAGCCGGTCTGAATTGGTTTGGTGTGCACCCTAGGATAACAACATTTTTTCAGTTAAATGCGTGTGTTCACTGTGGTTATGTCTAGCTCAGTTATTCGATGTTTTCGGTGTTTTAGATATAATTCATGGCACTAAATCTGCCTTATTTAAAGCGCACAAATTTTCATATAGGCCTAATGTATTTTGCTGCTCGAAAACCCCTCAGACATGGAATTTAATTTCTCGCCCATTTCTGTCCCTCCCCACCCACTTAGAGTATAAATTCGGACAAAATAATGCCATATTCTTATTCTGTTACCCGAAAGTCCCACATACATCAAATTACGTCTAGGCCTAGATCGGACGAATGAGATTTCTCACCTCCTTCTACATCCTCTCCTATATCTTAGGGAATGATATTTTAAAAACGTTTAATACAAATGAAGAGTTCTCGGGAAAAACGATGAATGTCACATTTCTGTTAAGGATTAGATAATGATCTAATTCAGTCTATAACTGCAAGTTGTAGTGCTGTTTCTATAGAAAATAAAGGAAAGGATTACTGTATTCGTGGTGATAATTCTCCTTTTTACCATTTTTCATAGGAACAACATTAAATTTCGCAGTGATCCATTGAATTAGATAATGACATCAACCTTAAGAAAACTGTGACAGTCATCGTTTTTCCCGGAACTCTTCAAATTGTAGAAAGTAACTTTCATTTTAAATTTAAAGGCTCTTCGTGGGCTAGTTCAAAAGACATTAGTGAATTTTGAAAACTTCAAGCTCCCTTTTCTCATCTCTCCACTCCCTTGCGGGATGAAATTAAGAAAAAGGAAACCCTCAGAAGTCTAACCTAATTATAGAAAGGAGCCTTTGTTTTAAATTTGAAGGCTGTATGTCTACTGGTTCAGAAGGTAAACCTGTGAACTATGATCATTACTGCCTTCCATTTTCCATCCCTTAATGTTCGTATTTCGCAAAATTTCGTCTTAACTCTTTACTGAGGATTAACAGAAACCTACAAACAGGAGTTAAGGAGATTTAAGGTAATGAGTCAGTGTGTTGATCTGAGTCTTGTAGTTGTACAGCGTCGTTAAATAACAAAGATTATAGTACAGTTTACTATCGTATAGAATGTCTATTTAATAGTAATGAGGAATAGATTACGCAGCGGGAACTGTTCCTTTCCGCCGTCGAAATAAATATAAAAATTTCGAGTGTTTCAACTTAACTATGATATTGAAACTTATATTGTGGTTAATTTACACATAGAGGAACATAAAACTGTAAAAAATGAAAATAACTATTTTTCCCTTTTTGTTTATTAGCAATTATAGCTTATTTTCCTAACCTAGTTTTGGAATTCATTTGAATTCCTGGTGCTTCAAGTTTATTTGGAGCGAACAAGACATGCACTGCCGAGATATGAGTGGTAGATACTTTGGGAGATTACTGCCACAGAGGTTTACTCTGCAACACACATACAGCTCTTGAAATATAAGCAGCCCCTTATATTCCAATTCGAAGTAGGGTTTACCTGAAACAAGAAACCATGGAAATCAAGAGCTCTAATTGTACTGGGAATTTATTTTTCACGTAATATCCTAAGGGCTTCCTGCTTACTTTCTCTAGCACAGGCGTTTACAACTGACCACTGACTGCATGGCACAAATATTATTCCAATATTTAAGTATAAACTTATCCGCAAGCGCCAATAATGAGTAGCAGTTCCTGGAATTCACGTGGCAACCAACCTTCACCGCCTTAGTTCTGAGTATGGGAACATCGTCGTCGAATTTTAGAAAACAAACCAGAAATCAAATTAACAAAACTGAACAATGTAGAAAACAATGGTTTCAACATACGCAACATAAGTATTCACGCATGAATAGAAATAATAGTCTGGAACAAAAAAAGATGTCTAAACAATTGAGTTAAAATAACTATGGAATTTTAACGAATTTACAAACTGGTTGACCGATTGCAACTAAATTTATAAATATCTGATTAACTATAATTATTTAAACGACTTGGAAATTATTAAGTAATTATATCCAGTAGTTTCCAACCAGTGTGTCGCGCAGCCGCATGAAGTGTGTCGTGAAATTTTGGAATTGAAAAACAAAAAATGTTATGCCATCCAAAAAGTCTCTTTGCAACGCATTTTTTATTTACAACAAAGTCTTTGATACAGTATATTTTATTTTGAGACAGACTTTACTAATGAAACATGAACATCTGCAACAATGCTCAGTTTAATTTTTCTGTCTGGCGAAAATTCGAATGAAAGTGAACACCTGCAACAATGCTTAGTAATTCGTTTACTCTTCCCACTTAGTAATAAACAGAGTTTAGAATCGTCAGAATATATTGGTCAGTTTTAGTATACAGTATGTATGTGTGAGGGGGTGATAGTGAGACTATTTTAACACAAATGCTTTATTTAGATTTTGTCATGGACAAATTTTTAATTAAAAAAAGACAATCTGAATCAAGTTCTGGGTTAGATGACAACAGTGCTAATTCAAATAATGTGAGCGAAAATTCTCTTCTGGGTTCACAAAAACGCACCGCGTTCCGTAAATATAGTGATGGGTACTTGCTATGTGGTTTTACATGGCGTGAAGATGAATATAAACAAAATCCCGAGTGTCTTATATGCGAAAATGTTTTTTCAATTCAGTCGATGGTGCCGAATAAACTAAAAATACATTTACAACTGCCGTTTTCAACGTCATACTTGTGTGAATCAACATTCTCTACCATAAAAATTGTTAAATCTAAACAAAGGAATAGACTGCTGCATCTTGAAGATGATTTACGTGTTGGCCTATCAACCTTAAGGCCATAGATAGACAAACTCTGTGCAATCTACAAAGCGCAGACTTCACATTAATTCAAATAGGTGAGTTTTCAATAATGATAATAAAAATCTTTCATTGGACATACAGCATAGATAGGTTGGGATTTTTGACACATACCTTTGTTTTTTTCTAATGCCACTCAAGTTGCTGTTTGTTTTTTTAGAATTATCGATTGCGTATTAACATCGACGTATCTACAACACTGTTCGACACTATATAGAAGTTACTTGTTATTATATTATTATTATTATTATTATTATTATTATTATTATTATTATTATTCTGTTTACCTAGCTAATCATTCTCTTGTTCGTCAAGACAATTATCATCCTTCTATTTGTGTTAATTTTGAAGTCAATTTATCTCTTCCTTTATATTCTTCTAATCATTCTTATTTTAATTTCTCTCAGGGTGATTATATGAAATTATACACAACTCTTTTTAATCATGATTGGACTAGTCTTTACGAGTCTACTGATGTCAATGAAGCCGTAGTTTCATTAACTCATACAATAAATGACGCGATTGCTGATGCTGTACCTTTATCACGAGTAAAAAAATCTACTTATCCTAAGTGGTTTTCAAACTCACTTCGTTTACTCATAAAGAAAAAAAAATAAAGCTCACAAGAATTTTAAAAAATCCAAATCTGATTATCATTATCTTATATTTTCTTCCCTTAGAAAACAAGTAAAAAATAAGATAAAATCTGATAAATTACTCTGGCTCCAATCTATTGATAGAAATTTGAAAAATGAACCTAAGAAATTTTGGAAGTATGTAGAATCATTTCGTAAATCAAAATCCTTGCCTACTGAGTTAATTATTGATGGGGAGCACATCACTGATCAAACTGAGATCGCAAATGCTTTTTCTGATCAATTTAAATCGGTACAAATAAAGCTCAATCATATATTTGTTAATTATTCTATCACTACTGACTGCTTATGTTTACCGGTTATTGTGTGTGAAGATGTCTTGAATGTCATTAGGAGGCTTAAGCCCAATAAATCCATGGGAACTGATGGCATACCTAATTTCATTATTAAAGGTTGTTCTCAGATTCTTATTCCTCTATTAACTTTTATTTTTAATCTTAGCCTTAGAACGGGTATTTATCCTTCTTTATGGAAGGAAGAGTCTGTCATTCCGATATTTAAGAATGGCAATAAACATTCTGTTAATAATTACAGACCTATTTCAATACTAAATAACTTTTCAAAAATTTTTGAAAAAATTATTCACAAACATGTTTCATTTTATATTAAATCTAATTTAAATCCTGCTCAACATGGCTTTATTAAAATAAATCTACAACAACGAATTTGGTCAATTATCTCAATCTTATTATGCCTACAGTTGAATCCCAAGGCCAAATTGATGCCATTTATTTTGATTTCAGTAAAGCATTTGATGTTGTTCCTCATCAAATCTTAATAAGTAAATTAGATCAGTTTGGACATTCCATTAATTATCTTAGCTGGTTTGAAAACTATTTAACCAACAGACAATCTCGTGTTCGGTTGGGAAACTCTCTCTCTGATCCGTTCACTATTCTTTGTGGTGTTCCACAGGGCTCCACCCTAGGTCCGTTATTATTCCTGCTTTTTATCGATGACATTTGTAAGCCCATCTGTTCCCATTATCTTCTCTTTGCCGATGATTTAAAAATATTTAGAAAAATTAATAGTCTTGCTGATTGTCATTTACTTCAAAATGATATACATGCCATTCAACGTTGGTCTGATTATAACGGTATGAAAATTAATATTTCTAAAACATGCGTTATCTCTTTCTCTAGGAAGACAACTACATTGAAGTTCAACTATTCGCTATCGAATGCCGCCATAATCAGGAATGACTGTATAAAGGATCTCTGTATATATCTTGATTCTAAATTGTACTTTCATGACCATGTTGATCACTTATTTAATCATTCACTAAGAATGCTTGGTCTCATTAGGTCTATTACTTATTCCTTTTCCTCTCCTGATACACTACTTACATTATATTATGCTTTAGTAAGGTCTAAATTAGAATATGCATCTGTTGCGTGGAACTCTATTACGTCTACTGATTCAGCTAAACTAGAAAATATCCAAAGAAAATTCATTTCTCTTTGTGCGTTCAGATTCGTACCCAACTCCTCTTCTTTAAATTATGAACTGTCTAGTAAATATTTTAACTGTACCAGTCTGTATTCGAGACGTCAGGATATTGATTACACTTTCTTTAATAATGCCATTAATGGTGTAATTGATTGTGATTCTTTTATACATAACACCTACCTTAGAATTCCCGTGAAAGGTTTTCGTGGTCAAAGAATTTTCTTCACTAAATTATTTAAATCCCTTTCTCCAATAGCCAGGTGTATTAAAAGTGCCAATTTGCAAGATATGATTTGATTTTACTTATGCATGATATTCCTTACTTGTTGTTTAATATCTTTTATTATTTGTTAGATATTGCCATTTATTTTGTTGCATTTGGTGAATGGTTAATGTTGACCATTATATTGATTGTATTTCATCTCACTGCCATTTTCTGTCATTCATTCTCATAATCATTTGTTCTGTTTTGTTTTGTTTTTTTTATTTTGTGCTAAACTGTAATTGGCCTTGTGCTGTTGTTTTGCACATTAATATTTTAAGTAAATAAATAAATAATAATAACAATAATAATAATAATAATAATAATAATAATAATAATAATAATAATAATTATTATTATTATTATTATTATTATTATTATTAAAAACAAATGTGTCGCGATATCGTGGGCGTTCAGTAAAGTGTGTCGTCGGTCAAAGAAGGTTGTAAACCACTGATTGTATGACTATAATGGTACATTGACGAAATGTGATTCTGAAGGCAAATGAAGTGCTCGGAGAAATCTTTCCCATACTCGGGTTTCCATAATACTGTAATTCTTACTTAATAATCCGAGTATGTTAAAAAAGAATGAGGTGGTTATAACTAGTGACCGTATTCTGCCCAAGGCTTAAGGAGATAAGATTAGTTGTTCACAGACTATATTGACATGAATTCATGCTGGCGCGTGACACAGGTACTATGAGAGTACACTTGCATCTTGTGCAGCAGTAGACTTTCTATTAGGGGGTTAGGTACAGCTTACAGCAGCAAAATTTTGGAAATATTCGACATTTTTTTCCTCCATTACTGTATCTTGTATAATAATGAAAATTAGTATGTGTAAAACACTGTCCTTCTGCTACATGAAAAAAAATATTTTTACGATTTAAAAAATTATTTACATTTTTTTTTTTTTCAAAATTCAGTTCACCGTGCAGTGATGGTGCGTTTCCCACATAACTCAAAAACTATCCAGCATCCTGTCATGAAATTTCGTGTGTGTATTTATGCATGCCATATCTACAATATAATGCAAGATCACTTCTCTATCTTTCATAGATAAAAAATAAATTCATTTAAAAATGGTCAAATATCAGTATTTCTCCCAACACAAAAATATATTATTTATTAAGAAATGTGGTTAAAAGAGCATGCTATTGTAAACATCAGCTTCAGCAATAAAATAACAGAGAAAGAACAGGAAAAAGTTAACAGGTTTTTGAGTTCTGAGGGAAACGCTTCATCATTGCGCAGTAAACTGCCATCATTTTGAATTAAAGAAAAGAAAAATAAATAATTTGTTTCAAATCGTAAATTTTTCATATAGCAGAAGGACAGTGTTTTACACTTACCAATTTTCATTATTGTACAAGATACAGTAATGGAGGAAAAAAATGTTGAGTATTTCCAAAAATTTTACTGATGTAAGCTGTATCTAACCCCTTAATGATTCAAAACTTGACCTCGGAGACTGTTGAAAAGGCATTCTACTGATAAAGATTGATACTACGATGACCTTTCCTACAATTTAAATTATTTGTTCATTTATTTATTTGATTTTTTGTACTGTGAGAGTTAAGGTCATAAAGCCTTCTCTTCTACTCAACCAGTATAAAAATACATAGCAAATATAAATAACATCAATACACAAAACAATGAAGTAATAATAATAATAATAATAATAATAATAATAATAATAAACAATGATGGTAATAGTAAGAACAAAATGTAGATGTGTTTAGTTACATGTAATTCTAAGAGTTAAACAATTTTATTACAATTTAATATTAAGTACGGGATCGAAGGAAAGATTAACATACTGAAGAAAACTTGATATATTAGAAACTAATATTATACAAAAGTAATATTTGAAGAGAGATCACATTCTAGAGACGAGAAGCAGTCTTTCTGACAATCTGCTTTTGAAAGCTGTAAATGTCTGACAGCCCTTTACACTTTGCACACTAAAATACGCTGTTTTCACTATTACACTATCATGAAGAATGCAGGCTTACATTGATCAAACATTGTATACAATTTACAAAAATGGTAGGCCGTAATATTATGAAACAAATTATCTTGCACTACAATACACAACACTGTACATAAGTTAAATATATTGTAAATAATGTCTTATCAGTGTAGGCCTGCAGTCTTTATTAGACGTGTAGTGTAAATAGTTAAAATAGCGAACTCTAGTGTACATAGTGTAAATGATTTAAATTGCAAATATTAGTGTAATTGAAGGGCTGATAGCCAAAGTGGGCCAAGTGCCATCTTCATAAAACTGAGAAAAATTGAGGTAAAGTTAAAAACATAAAATAATTCATTGTATGCATATTAATAAGTAATTATTAATTTAATATATAAAAAAGGTATTGATGAAATTATATATATGACGTAAAAAGGAAAAACATATATTTTGCCCTAATTATAACATCATGAAATTACACATATTTCAAAGTCTTGGAGTTGACCCACTATGGTACTACATTTATCTTGTCTACACAAAAATGTGCTAGTGGGCCATCTCCAAAAGCTGTCTCAGTGTCTACTTTTCCATTTTTAAATTTTGAAAAACTCACTGCTTGCTCATTTAGAGAATAACAAAATTTAATTTTCATTTGTTGAGCTGATTCGCACCTGAGCCATTTATTTTTCATCCATTGGACCTTGTTACGATCTGTAGTGCCTTTGCACACCAAAAAATTGCATTGTTCATTATCATTGATATTAAGGAAGTTTGACTGTTCCATTTTCTTTACAGCAAAGGCTTTTTTCCTCCTACAGCGTTGCATTAACACACATAATCGTCTACGATAAAGGGATTTTTTGCTTTGCGTTTAGCTGACTCAATAGTGCTGAAGTCCCTGTCATTAGGGAGGAAAGAATGCCCAAATTCTAGAAATTTTTGGTCTGTTTCTGAAACTGTGAATGATGGACAATGGAGGCTCAAAATGAAGCTATGTACTGATTTCTATTTTGTCCTCCACACGTTATTTGAATGTACTATTTAAGTGGTTTGCTCCAGTATTTACAGTTTTAAGGTATGTCAATAGATATGATCCCAATTCACATGCCCCCTCTAAGCAATGTTTTCTCTCCACAAATAGCCTAACATCATGTTCACAGTCATGCACTCCCACGTTTTCTATGCAAATTAAAGAACATCTTTTGCATATTCGGATATTAGTGCCATCGTAAAAATAAAAGTTAATGTTTACCATGGGTACACATAGGCTACATTTATAGAGATAACAATTTAAACTTGTTTCCTGGTCCAAAAATGCACCTTCTTCTGAAATATAATATTCTAAATTGAATGAAAATTAATTTATTAAATGATTTCTTTTTTTCATTTCATTATAAATTAATACATAGCCCACTCTAACAAAGTTAGGTAAAATTGTACGGTACACCGCTAGATTAATGAAATTTTAATAGCTCAGAAATAAGGTTTTCGTATTAAAAGATACAATTATTATTTTTTAGTTGGTTATTTAACTACGCTGTATCAACTACGAGATTATTTAGCGTCGACGGGATTGGTGATAGCGAGATGGTATTTGGCGAGATGAGGCCGAGGATTCGCCATAGATTACCTGACATTTGCCTTACGGTGGGGGAAAACCTCGGAAAGAACCCAACCAGGTAATCAGCCCAAGTGGGAATCGAACTTGCGCCCGAACGCAATTCCGGGTCGATAGGCAAGCGCCTTAGTTGACAGAGCTACATCGGTGGCTACAATCATTTAAATAGGTACCTTGCTTATGAATATACTGCAAATATAATTTTTGGAGTTATGGTACGTATTTTTAACTTAATATATTACATGTGAATGCTGTTCATGACTACCTTCTACATCAGCAGATCCTCTGTGCTGCTTTATATTCATTATATGAACCATTCCTGCAATATCTGCATTTGCTGGTCAAACTTACTTATTGACGAGAATGTATCGTGCACATGTGCTTGATCATTTTCATCCGAGCATTCGACACAACATAATCCACATTTGCAGTCTTTGTCAGTGTGCATTTTCGCGGACACGAGATTTCCACTTGAATTTACATACTCTTGGCCACTATTTTTTTTTCCTTTTTCGCACATTCTTTTCCCACTCATTACAGTTTTCCACACACTACCTATATTTCACCTTAGTTGAGTTATTTTCTTCCACTTCGTCTGCCATGTTCTACATCAAGTCACGTGGCAAGAAGCAGCAACTGTCATTAGACATTTGGATATGGCACACTCTACTTCTCAAAAGAACTAGCATTTGTTTGAGAAAGTATTTTTGTTGCTTTAATTATTTCATAACGTGAGGTATTTGGACAAAATGACGCTATCTGTTGAGTACGTGAGTCAGCAGGCAATCAAAAGATGAGATAAGCTTCAAAACTCTGAAAATAGGTTTGGCCCACTACGGCTCTCAGCCCTTCAATTGTTAAAGTGGTTGAGCTCCACTTCACGAAACAAGATTGACGTGAGTCAGTACATTGCTTCCTAGATGCTTATTGGTCATCTGCTTAAAAACTCCAGTAATACTTAATCTTATAGCCTCCTTGGACAAATTACGGTCCCTAGTTATATGGCGCTAACACAGAAGTATTCTTATAACCAGGGAACGGATTTATATGGACTAAAAATATATGAAATATGTAAATATATATGTAGTTATTTTTACCAAAATATGGAATTAAATATGGATTTTTACCAAAATATGGAATTAAATATGGACTTAAAATTATAAAAAAATGACTATGTACGTTAAATATTGGTACATTTTAATCAAACTAAACAAAAAATATAATGGACGTACCTTATCTTCCAATGTAGTTTCAACAAAACACAATTTTTATTGTCTGTTACCATAACAATAGGTTACAAACATTTCTTTCAAGTGCTGAAAAGTGAATCTTCTTCTATTGTCTCTGAGGATAGATTTATACTGACTAAAAGAGCGTTCGACGTCACAAGAAGTAACTGGTACATAATTCAATTTCACAATGTCTGCTGGGGATAAGTCCAAGTTAATCTTCACTGTTGATTCACCACTCATCACAGCAACAACCTTTTGTAGTTCTTCATATCCAGGGTTTTTTGAAAGTACAGTGTCCACCTTAGCTCTTACTGCATCTGCAACTTTACCTCTACCACGATTCAGTTGTTCCACAGTACTATTTATAATTTCAAAACTTTCAGATAGTGAAAGGTGCCTATTTTGGAGACTTTTGAGCGTTTTTATGATGCATGAAAATGTATGCTGAATGTGAGCTAAGTCATTCTTCACACTTATGTCACAGGTAACTGTTTTCGCAGTATCAATTGAGACTGCATCTTCAGAGTCCAATGCAAGGAGAACATTGTTAATAGAGTCTATATGTTCGGCATAATATTCAACTGCTTCTAGCCATGTACCCCATCTAGTTAAAATTAGCTTTGGTGGCAATGGAATTTCAGGGTACATTTCTTTCAACACGTTAACTCTACTGGGAGCTTTGAGAAATACTTTTTTCACTGATGAAATCAACAAATCTACTTTAGGGAAATTGTCTCTGACCACTTCTGCCACACGATGAAATGCATGCGCCACACAAGTAAAATGAGTCAATTTAGGATATACAACAGATAATGCTTGTCCAGCTTTGACCATATAAGGGGCAGCATCGCTAATAAAGAATAACACATTATCGTACATAATACCCTTTGGCCACAGGATACCCATAGCTTCGTTGAACAGTTTAACTATAGTTTTGTTATTGCACTTTTCTAGAACATCACAATGTAAAAGAATTCGTTCAGAATATTGTTCACTTAACAAACCGATAACTACATTACCAACAAGTCTACCTTCTTTGTCGGGAGTCTCATCAATGGAAACCCAAATTGAACTATCTTTAATTTCATCTCTTATCTTCTGTATTGTCTCATCGTAGATGGATGGAGCATACGTCTTCCTAAGTGTTGACTCATCCGGGATTGTATGTTGAGTATATTTTTCAAGGAATTCCCTGAAGACCTTATTCTTTAGTTTGTAGAGAGGAATATCAGCAGAGATGAGAGAACGGCACAGGTCGATGTTAAACTCAGATCTTACATTCGATGTTGTTGGTTGTGTTAAAAACAATTGTCTCTGCTTGGAATTTAGTTGTTTGTTGGCCTGATGTTTACTAGTTGTAATGTGTTGTTGCACCAGGAACTTTTGTGTAGATGATACTGCACACTGACACAAATTACAAAATAATATTTTATTGTCAGTTGATAAACCATCTTCTTTAAATTCTGAAATGTAACTTGTTAGTTTTGATTTTAAATTGACTGAATGACGTACTTTTGGCATATTTACCGTCTTTATAGTATGATTTACAAAACTGAACCTATGTGTACTCTGACTGGCATTTAACTGTTGAGCTGCACAACTGAAGTCTGTTAAAAATTTTAAATTAAATTAATACAGTTTTGTAACTTACTTTCCCATTGTTGATAGGACTGCTAATTTTCAAATAACTCTGATGTTAAAGGGATTACTGAACATGTGTTTAAATCTCTATTGTTGAAATGTATTTTTAAAAGTTAATGGAATTTTGTTTTGTTTTATTGTTAAACCTAATATAATATGGACTGTTTTATATGAAATATGGAAAATATATGGAAATTAACGAAAATATGTACTAAACTCTAAAATATGGAAAAATATGGAAAATAAAAGTAGGATTTTTCAACCCTACACATTGTGAAACATAAAGATAATGCAAAATATAAATTATATTAGCTTTATAAGTAAATATGTATTTACATATAAATCCTTTCCCTGCTTATAACATATTTTCATAAAACTTTCACCGTGATAATCTCCAATGACCTGCTGGAGTACGGTCCAGATCCCTGTACTGAGAAGGTTCAACTGATTCACTAATCACTTGATGATTTAGCTACACGTAAAATCAAATAAACGTTCTTTAATACATTTACTTACGTACTGAATTACTCACTACAGCTAACATTGAATACAGGCCTATTCATTTGCAAATACGGGTAATTTTCATCTCTCCTGTCCTATCGGCCATTTTTATAAATGACTTTATTATTTATGGTTGTGTTTATATTTCTTGTCTCGTCCGATTTAAAGTGGCTCTTCTAGTTTTAAATCAGATGGAGGATGATGAATTTTTAAGTACGATAACAATATTATGACTATTGTTATTTATTGTGGTGCAGGTACAACAGGTAGGTAGACTTGTATCGTAGAAGTAGATAGTAAGAACTCTGCGAATGGAAAGACCTCGAAACAAAATTACATCTCTTTCTCGCCGAAGTTTCCTGCCACACATACGCATTATGTATTTGTAGGGATCTGTGACGCTCGAATCACGAAAAAAGAGGTCAGATTCTAGCACTATTGTGTAAGTTCTGAAAGACTGCCGAGATAGTTGCAACTTGCAGAGGTGCGGAACTGGGTTAAATAGCTTCGAACATAAAAAAAGATAACAGACTGACTTACAGACCATGGCGTAGGGCAGGCATGTCAGAAATCAGACTCTAAATGTGCAGTTATGTGCGCGGATCGCCGGCTTGTGCAGGTTGCATCAATCAAGCGTTGCTCTTACCCTTTCTTAGCTGGAGGGGTGTACAATAATCTATTCTGCGCTTCTAGGGTTGGATTAAATAGACATTTGGACATTATAAACATAGTTAGCAGAACGAAAAAAAAAACACGGTTATTATCAGTGTCTATATTTGACAATTGTAATACAAGAAACTTTAGGCTTACTCAGTTATACTACACAAAGTAGTGGTTTGTAAAGCACAATTTATTAATATGATTTTTATACAGTATTTGAAGAAAAAAAATTGCAGTAATTTCGAAACAACTAGAAACGAACAAGTATTTCATTTTACGTAGTAGGTACTAATTATTTTAAAGTAATAGACCCTACTCTTTCATTGTTCGTCAAGCATTATTATTTACTGTGACCATTGGTACACAAATGTTGAAGAAAATATTATACTCCCAATTACTTACATGCAGTAGGACATTGTGAAGTTTTTACACTGAAATCATTTCTTTGCTGTATGTCAATATAAATTAATATTAATAAATATAAATTAAGCTTAGAATTTAAATTCACTTGTAATTTATTTGAAAACGTTGAGAGCAAGTATCGAAAAGTTGGGAGCGTTACTCAAAGAAATTAAAAGTGTAGTTCACAAGCTGTGAAGCGACGATACTCTCTTTATGTCAGATTATATTCAATATACTTATATTAATAGAGATTTATTAATATAAGTATATTGAATTAATATTGTGACGTGAGATGGAAAATTTGCCATTATATATTTTTCCAGAAAATTTTTCCGCCTTGCAAATAGTTGTTTTCTTCTCTCCTTACAACCTCAAGAACCTCACATGTATTCCTCACTATATTCTCATCACTTACCAGTTTATGAAATGAAAGTCGTAAGTCGTCTAACCTTTGATGGCTGTGTTAGTACAGACTCCAAAACAACGCCTTTGTCAAGTACGTTTTGTCGTGAGAGTACTGATTACGAAATAAGCGCTGGCAATATATTTTGAGGACTTTACTAATCTGATCTAAACTGTCACAAGACTATTACCTCGACATGGGCTGATGAAAGCCTTTCATTTTAAAATAATGATTATTGTTGGCTGAGAAAAACATTATAACAATAATGTTACATGATTCGTAATTTCTCTTCTCCGTTATCTGTGAACTCCTCACTGTATTTATCATAACTCATTCACAGACACAGCCAAATCGGCACTCGTGCTGAAACTGTGTTACTGAAACAAAAGCTGCTGCAGGTATTGTATAGCCCTGTCGCGTTCCCCTCCAAGGCGATTCACTCCCTCCAGGTAGGGGAATAGAGAGTGCACATCGCACAGAAACAGTTGCACAATGTGCGCGACTGCTCAATGTGCAGGGTTTTAACATGCCTGGCGTAGGATCTCCACCAAAACATCAAAACGACAACGAACAAATATCCATGTCCTAGGCAGGATTCGAATCCACGATAGCAGCCATGTCATACACCCAGACCGACTCTTGTGTATTAATTCACAATATAACAAACTTTACTTTCTTTCTTCTACATTCCCTTTGTGTTTCCCTGTACAATGTTTTAATTTCTCTATTTCTCCGAAAGTACAGTACTTTCTTATCAATCTATCTGTATAATAATCGCTCCATTATTAGCTATGACTTCCTTATAAATCCATAAACACAGTCATCTCACCATTTAATACCTTACCTACTTGCTAACGAGGCAAATAAGACAGTATTCAGCAGAGAAATATCAAGAGACGTACTAGTTCGGTCCATTCAGCTTCGCGAAATAGGCAAATTATGGTCTCATGCCAATATCTCAGTCCATCGATCGAATTATTTATTTATTTATTTATTTATTTATTTATTTATTTATTTATTTATTTATTTATTTATTTATTTATTTATTTATTTATTTATTTATTCGTTCGTTCATTCATTCAGTTATTCAATGCAGAATTGATTGATTGATTCATTCATTCATTCATTCATTGAGTGATTGATTGGTACCTGGATTGATTGATTGGACTTATTTCTAGATTCATTGATTTCATTCATTGAATTTATTAATATTGATTCGTTTGGATGTATTAATAGTTTGATTGATTGAATTTATTGCTAAACAGATTGATTGTATTGATTGCTAAATTGATTGAGTAATTGGATTTATTGCTAGATTTATTGATATCTTAATTATTGGATTGATTAACTGGATTGGGAGATTGATGGGATTGATTGATTGGATTGAGTTATTGTATGATTGATTGAATGATTGATTGGACGAGATGAATTTGCCGATATTACATTATTTCTCTAACTTAATATAATGTAACTTGTCTACGAACCTTTCCAACGTGACAACGATTTTATTATTACGCAATATATCGACTCAAATGTTATCACAATATCTTAATAGAGATTTATAAATTCTTAATAAAAATATGTCTATTCATTAGTTTTTGCAAAGATAATTAAAGCCACTTAAAACTAAATATTAATTTCTGTTGCACGATAGAAAACATGTTTAACAGCAATTTTTGTGAACCATCAGGAGAATTTGATAACTTCTGTCGTATGTCTCTGATTTCGAACATTCATTATGCAAAATATCGCCAATTATTTCGAAGAAAGACACAACTGAGAGAAGCGATATGAGACAAAGTGCGCCACACTATACTGGCATCTAGAATAGCTGAAATATTTTGGACAGTCGCGAACAGTTGATAAGTGGTGGTCCTCCAACTTGGGGTTTGGGTGAAGGACTAACAACCCATCACCGTAAAAAGAGCCTGTTGCGAAACCCCAAAATAAAATTTATCTTTTGAAAAGGTGGAAAAATTCAAGTATATTGCAGCAACAGTAACAAATACAAATGACACTCAAGAGGAAATTAAACACAGAATAAATATGGGAAATGCCTGTAATTATTCGGTTGAGAAGCTTTTGTCATCCAGTCTACTCTCGAAAAAGCTGAAAGTTAGAATTAAAAACAAGTGTTACTATATTACGGGTTGTTCTGTATGGTTTTGAAACTTGGACTCTCACTTTGAGAGAGGAACAGAGGTTAAGGGTGTTCGAGAATAAGGTGCTTAGCAAAATAT
Source organism: Periplaneta americana (assembly GCF_040183065.1). Classification (NCBI taxonomy): domain Eukaryota; kingdom Metazoa; phylum Arthropoda; class Insecta; order Blattodea; family Blattidae; genus Periplaneta; species Periplaneta americana. The sequence goes on from NC_091131.1 coordinate 125,270,222, forward strand.
TTGGGGCTAAGTGGGATGAAGTTACAGGAGAATGGAGAAAGTTACACAACGCAGACCTGCACGCATTGTATTCTTCACCTAACATAATTAGGAATATTAAATCCAGACGTTTGAGACTGGCAGGATATGTAGCACGTATGGATGATTCCAGAAATGCATATAGAGTGTTAGTTGGAAGACCTGAGGGGAAAAGATCTTTGGGGAGGCCAAGGTGTAGATGGGAGGATAATATTAAAATGGATTTGAGGGAGGTGGGATATGATGATAGGGACTGGATTATTTTTTTTTTTCAGGAAAGGGACCGATGGTGAGCTTATGTGAAGGCGGTAATGAACCTCCGGATTCCTTAAAGCCATTTTGAGTTCAGTAATACTAACGACACATGTACTAGGAAAATTACTACAGATGTTTTATTATTAGGTCCGTGGCAGCGATATATTTTGTATTAGATTGAAGGTGAACACACGACGCCGGACAGAATGTAGTCGACGTGTTTCAAGTACAGGCAGCGGAAACGAATTTGACACACGCCTAAGCAAGCACGTTCCATGTTTTGTATATGATTATTCCGTATTATAAAATCAAGACAATACAATCATTATATGTATATAAGGGTTAATATCGGAAAGGTCTAAAACGCTAGTGAGGTTGAGAATAATTAGAGTTTAGAGTTTTGCATTACAGTTTTAGAATGCTGAAAACGTATATGGCTTACAATTTTGCTTAGAGTTTAGAGTTTTGCATTACAGTTTTAGAATGCTGAAAACGTATATGGCTTACAATTTTGCTTTCCCTATATTTAACTGTTACATTAATTTATCACATCTATTCCGTACCTTAGTTTTCTTGCATATTGTTTGCCTGGTTTCGGTTCCAGATGCAATAAACAACAACATTCATTTTCAAAGTTTCAAATGAAAATAACCGCCGAATATCGGATAGTATAACCTTGTATGCGGAAAAACTGCGTTCAACATCAGCTGAATCCAAGGGCGCATGTGTAAAATATTTCACATCATCCATTTCTACATAAAGTTGATAACAATCGCACTTGTCATCTGACAAAACTCTTGCAATTTTGCATAAAGTATTGAAATCATCGTTTGCTCCGCCAATTTCACACCAGTCTTTTCGAGACATTCGATTGTAGAGGGGATAAATCCAAAATTAGATTAAATTCATTAATATGTCACATCATCGGACGTGTATACGTCACCAAACATCGTAAGATGAAGATTACATTTAAATATATTCACACTGTTTTTTTAATATTTGGGTCACCACGAAGAGTTTGGGTATTAATTTTGGAAGCTACATCATTCCGTCAAACATCTGTATGACTTCTTTTACCCTTATATACAATGATTGCATTGTCTTGATTTTGTAATACGCAATAATCGTATACAAAACACGGAAAGTGCTTGCTTAGGCGTGTGTCAGATTCATTTCCGCTGCCTGTACTTGAAACACGTCCGGCGTCTTGTGTTCACCTTCAGTCGACCTGAAACTAATACAAATATACCGATATCACGGCCTTATTTATTATATATCAGCCTCTGTGCAACGTCACAGTTTGTGGTCATAGGGAAGAGAGACAGCCGAAAGTTGGAGTGTGTTTTAATGCTCTGACGCCCACGAACAAGATAAAACACTTGAAATTTACCGGTCACTTACCGGCAGAGATATATTAAAAGATCTGTACATTCATCGAACATTGCAGTGTAACTAACCCATACACCCCTCTTACAAGGGAAGGGTTTCGGTTCGAACAGGAATTTTTGGTTATAACAATTTGTACATAGGCTTACCTCACAAAGGTGATGAAGACCGTAAAAGCATTCATTTGTGTAACTCTCCGTTTGGTTGGTATTGGTCAATACACTTCTTTAAAAATGTACATGAGGATTCTCTATAAAATGCATGAAACAGCATGAAGCAGAGCAATAAGCACAACACACAGAAGCAACACCTGAACAATCTTCTGAACCACACTCCAGTGCTGAAAAATCAAATGCTACCTGAATTACATTTTTGAAGTCCGAGACTCGTTCAGGATTCATGTAACCAGCTGACTGCCAGGAATACTGAAGCTTAGGGCGGTATACTGGAGCAGACAACTGGTTATGAATAACAGAGTGCATTTTCATTATAAACACTCGATTTTCCAAGTTGAATTCTGGATTCTCAGCAAGAGACCTTATGCAATCTGTTATCCTCCGAGCATATATTTTGTATTGTCTAAAGAAATAGATATCCGGAGGTTGAAAATATTTAGTTTTTTCAGGTGGAATGATCATACATTCCATGTGTTAGCCTTGGAATGATTAATTTATTAAGGTTGTGTCCTTGTGCACATTCAATGACTCACACAACAGTGTACATTTTTGATTAGCTGCAATATTTTCAGACAGAACGTTCGAGAAAAATGTTCTTAAATGGGCTCTAGACCTTTTACCATTCGCACTATCTTCTAGGCTAGGCTAGACTTACGGGTAAAGTGTCCCATCCCTTAACTTGTGCAGTGCTCTCCCCACCCCTCAACTTGTACAGTGCTCTAACAGAAAACCACACATTACACAAACGAATGCTTTTGGGAGCTTTACAGAGATGTAAAGATGGGCCTGTATACAAATTTTGGATGCGAAATTCATGTTCGAGCCGAAACCCTTCCCTTGTTAATGAACTCGTCAATGAACCACTGCGCAACTTGTTGAAATAGGACAATCTAAGAAAATACACCTTTTAAAGCTATAGTATCAGTAATAATAAATAGGCCACCCTTATCATTAGTCACTAGTCAGGTAGCATATTAGTTCAGTCGGTGTGTTGGTAAACGGTGAACGCAATCTCTTTGCAGGAGACGTGGCTGCTTGACGGCCATGTCGATCGGAGCGGGACGGCTGGACGACCTGAGGCGTCGGTCGAGCGTCACCAAGCTCGAAACATCACCAGTCAACAATAACATCTCTGCGCTAGACGGACCAGACCACCGCACTGGCAGGTACGTGACACGCCAATTCATTGCTCTTCCCAACACAACGACACGAAGATGAGAGGAAAATGGGGGCGGCGAAGGTAAAAGATGAGACACGTTTCGTAACTCTTACATGCTTCGTAATATAGATCGTTCATTATGTTGTAAATTACAGTACTGTTCTCAGTTTATTTATGATATTTATGATCTCATTACTTGAAACTATGTTTCTCAAACTTTTCGATGTTGAGGCCTTACTTTCCTCACGTTAGTGTGGCCTCCTTGCCTAAGGCATGGTTCCCAAACTTTTTTCACTGGCGACACATTTTGCTGAACGCCCACGATATCGCGGCACATTTATTTTTATTAAATAGGCTATAATGATATAATAATAACAACAACCAGTGCTTTTCTTCTGGAGAAAAAGGTTGTGGAACTCTTGTGTAGAATATTTTATAGTGATTACTATTCACTGCACGGGAATTTTGTCGTTTTTAACCTCCTTTTCGTCCAACTAAAGAGTTTTGTCGAAGATCTAAGGCTAAGCGGAATTCAAAGAAAAATAGCTAATGTTAAAAACATAGTTATTCACACATATTTCGGTTCCATGATGAAAAGGTAACAAAAAGGTGCCAGAATACCGTTCCAGAGCGTTCCGTTAGAAAAGAGCACTACTAACAATTTCTGTGTACTGTTGGACATCCAGTATTGTAAACAGGTCGATGTCTCAACCATCTCCACCATCTCAAGCCATCTATTCTGGATGTCCGATAAAATAAGTTATGTTTATTATCGATTTTGAAAACTCACCTATTTAAATTCTGTAATGCTCGGAAAAAGTGGCAAAAGTCAAAAATGTTAATTTTACAGGAGAAGGAAAAAAACTGTCTTCACGCTGGTTTATGTCAATTTGATTTTCTTCTGTTTGAATTATTGTAATGGGAGAAATACGTATGTCTCTTTTCCCAAGGGAGCAGATGTTCTGTAAGTTGTCAATAAATTAATAAAAAATGTTTGTGGAAACTGACTTATGCCACTTTTCCCAAGTACTGCAGAATTAATGTGAAGCCTGCACTTGTTGGGTTGCATAAAATTTTTCTATACATGGCCTTATGATTGACAGGCCAACACGTAAATCATCTTCAACATGCAGCAGTCTGTTACTTTGTTTAGAGTTCACTATTTCCATGGTAGAAAATGCTGATTGACATAAGTATGACGTTGAAAATGGCAGTTCTAAGTGTCTTTTTAGTTTATTCGGCACCATCGACTGATTTGACAAAACATTTCCGCATAGGCTATAAGACACTCGAGATTTTGTTTATATTCATCTTCATGCCACGTAAAACCATATTGCAAGTATTCATCACTATAATCAGGACGAATAGAAGAAATAGTGTACACACGTGAAGGGCCGTATTCATAGACATTTTAGCGCGGGCTTCCGGTGGATTATCAGCGTTTTTCATAAACCAGTGTTAGCAATAGGATATGATTTGAATTCTGTACTAGTAACCAGTGGATAACCGGGGCTAGTTTAGTACGCTCGTAGCGCGTGCTGCGAAATGTCTATGACTAGCACCCCTATGCTTTCCTATTGTCGGTGGCGGATCTGACAACTAGCGGCGCTTCGATCGCTAGGATCCATCTGTTGTCTGGTCAGATACCTCGACACAAATTCCACAATTTGGGACATCTGGCCGAAATCTACGGCTGACCACTAGGATCCAGAATACAAAGCAGAGGTTAAATTAAAAATACAATATGATTGCGGAGAGAATACGGAACAATGATAAATTTAAAAATAAAGTACAATTTGATTTCGGAGAAACATGAGATGAAATTACATTGAAGAGTAATGAAATGAAGTAAAAAAAATTGCATAGTATTATACAAGTGATTGTGTAAAATGGATAATGAATCTCTCAATACCATTAGACAAATTTTGTTAATGTCCTCATTAGAAAATTTAAGAGAAAGGAGAATGGTTTTGGTTAACTTAAATGAAGTTCCCCTAGCGCCAAAAAAAGATGTCCTTTCACTTCCCATGTATTAATATTCATTTTGTATCTCTCACTGAAGTGAGGAATACATGGGTTGTAAATAGACTTCTTTTCATCGTTAACGTTATTGGCTTGTTGATCATCCTTCTCAAAACGGACAGTGAGGTCAAGAATGAGGCTTCTTTGATTCTGGAGATCGATGGCTATAATGTCTGCTCTTCTCGTTGACCCATTCTCAGCCAAGCAGAGCACTTCTTCGTAAACCTCCCACTTTGCTTTCCGAAGAGTGGTTGCGATGGAGCTTCTCACTTTATGGTGGCGATTGTTCCTCAGTAGTTCTCCTTTAGAGCAATAACCCAAAACATGCCCAAGGGTTTCTACATCGCTGCATCCTAGATGACGTCACTTTTGATCTTGAAAGGAACGACCTGGCACCGATCGTACTGCTGCGATGTTTGTGGACATCTTTGTGGCATTGGTCCACTCTGAGGTTGATATCCCTCTTCTATTACTAATCCAAGAGTTGTTTTTTGGATCTTCACTGTAGGTTACCACTCCTTTGCCTTTTTGTGGAAGACAACACCAATTATTAAACGACCTCCGCCGTAACTCAGATCTTAAACTTCGTCCTATCATCGAATGTGCTTCTGCGTTGTTGGGAATGTTTAAAGGGCATCTTGTTTTTCAGTTTCAAGATTCCTGCAGAAATGGAGATGTTCGTCATTTATGTTTAGAAGACTTCTGGATGTGTACTTCCCATTCAGCATTAAATAAAGCAGTTTTTAATCAGGTTTTAGTAAATTAGTGGTGGTTAACTTGTCAATAACTTTACTAAAAGATCGAATAATACTTGGTTGATCAAATACAATTTCTGCAGAAAATGTACTCGTAATTCCCAAATATTTGACGATTTCACCCGGTCCAATAGAATTAATTATATTTCCACAATTCAAAGTGATAGTGCCTTGGCTGAGATTACCGTTTTTAATGTTAATGGGACTACATTTTTGGGGGTTAATATTCAAACCAATTTTCTCGCGCGTTTAATGATGAAAATTGCTAGAAGTTGTTAATATGCTTTGTTGTTGAGAGTTATGTAGATGTCTTCAATTTGTTGTGCTTTGAACTAACCAGTGCCAAAGAATATTGTGTGATGGTTTACAAAGTAATTACAAAAATTCCGTACTGTTTTGTTCCGGGTTGTAGATCGAAATACAGTAGAAATAGTGTAACAAGGCATTTCTTTTCATCTCCCAAAGAAAAAGATGAGTTTGGAAAGTGAACCAGAGCGATTCCGCGCAAAGATAGGCAGGTTTCGATAAATAACCGCTCAGACTGTTTTAATATATAACGTCATAAGACAGCAATACCGCGAGTGCGTTGAAAATTACAATCAAGAGTTGTACCTCACATTTTCCGTAATTTACCGAAATGATGAAATATATTAAAATAAACGTTACGGAGTGGTAATATTCGATGACGTCAAATTCAGAGAAGAAATTCAATTTAATAATTATTCCCTTAAAGTGGTCGTATTTGTTGATTTCGGAGATCTCACGACTGATGTCCAAAAGAAACAATTAGCAAATCATGCATTAGTATTTATGCAAGATTGGATTCAACCAATTGCTATATACGCTAGCAGAAACGCTACTCCAGGTGACATTCTCGCTAAAATTATTATTCAAGTTATACTACAATTAGAAGCAGTTGGGACGAGAGTAGTCGGTTTCACTTGTGATGGCAGTCAAACAAATAGTAAGGCCTGGAAGTCTGAGAAATCGATGGAAAAAATTTCCAGCATAATTCTATATTCCTAATCCGTTCGACGACAGAAAGAAAGATACGGGTATTCTCAGATTTTGTGCACATACTGAAATGCATAAGAAATTATTTCCATGATAAAATCGAATTCTCTTGCAAGGAGAAAAATATCAATTTTAGTTTTTATAGAAAACTGTTTAAGGAAGACTTATCTGGATGTGCGAATGTGTAGGGTTTGTCCCAAGTTTTGACAACAGCTCATTTAGATCGCTCGTCCTTTAAGAGAATGGATGACACCAGACTCGCGTTCCAGCTCTTTAGCAACAGTGTCGCCAAAGGCCTCAAATTTTATCGAGAATTAGGGTCATCGGGTTTCGAAGGCAGTGAGGGCACTGAAGAATTTACAAGGCATTTAAACTGTATTGCCGTCGCATTAAATTCACACATTTGTGCTAAGGCTCCTTATAAAGACTCTTCTGATCACTAATTCCTTAATGATTTTCTTCAGTGTCTCACAACTACAACCAACACATTTGCGTCTGCTACAACAATGTTTAGTAGTAACCTTGCAGAGTACCTTAGAAATGAGCGAATGGCTCCGGAGCAAAGGATACAAAAATATATCCTAACAGGGAAACTCGCCCAAGACCACTTGGAACATCACTTCGGAATTTTGCCTTCACTCAGTTCAGATGACCATCCTTCGACAATAGATTTCCTCCAGATGCATTTACTACGAAGCAGATCCTTCTTAACATTGCTGGAAACTCTGAAACGAAAAGTTATGATGAACTAACTACTCACATCGTTTGTGGACCAAATGCGAACATTAGCGCGAAATGTGGAATTACTCAACAAGACAGTTAGGAAGTCTGTAGAAACCTGTATAAAAGGAAAAAAATGTTATTCATGGAAAAAAAATACATGGTCAATACTGGGAGTAACTGCTAGCGCGTCTGGCCGCGAAACCAGGTGGCCCGGGTTCGATTCCCGGTTGGGACAAGTTACTTGGTTGAGGTTTTTTCCGGGGTTTTCCCTCAACCCAATATGAGCAAATGCTGTGTAACTTTCGGTGTTGGACCCCGGACTCATTTCACCAGCATTATCACCATCTCATTCAGACGCTAAATAACCTGGATGTTGATAAAGCGTCGTAAAATAACCTATTAAAAATAATACTGGGAAAGTGCTGTATACCTTATTTTATTTCATGGAGTGCAGTTTCATAGAAAAGACTTTGCCGACAGACATTCTACTGCCGCCTACTAATTGGTTGTCATAAATAAATGTCTTCCTTACTGTGACGGAAATCTTGTCTTCTCCTGTTAGTAACAAATCACAACCTTCGTTCAGAAGGATTGACAGGTTCCCGTCAAATCCACGTGCAGGCAGAGTTGTCGCATCTTTTCCGAATTCCAAGAATCCCATCAGTTTCACTGCATAATTTCGAGGGTCACCAGGATTGTGGCAACTGTGCAATGTTGGGACGAGAGGACAGGATGGAATTGTCAGAGTTGTTTGTGTAGAAAGTCATAAATCTGTAAGTGGGCGTTCAAAGGAGCCACCGAACTGCACTCCTTGAAATAAAATAAGGTATACCCGAGTTGGTGAATACCACTCCTGCTGCGTTGATTGACATGTTTAGTGTATTATGTGGCCGGTTATGTAGTAAATCATTCCTCTAAGTTTATTGCGTGTACCCTCGACAGGAATGTAATAGGTCTAAACATTGTGCAGCTCTCACCCAAATCAAAGACTACCGATCAGGTAGGAACGTTAGTTTTTTAAACCATCCCTCCCAAGCTGTATATGACGTACTTATTCAAACAGAATTGAATATTAAAGAAAAGATTAGCTCAGCAAGAGCAATGTGGGATAAGATCTATCTTGACGCTCTTTCGATCCAGTCTTCGGGAGCAGATTGTTGCAGAGAACACATCATCGATATTATTCCGAAATTAGTCTACCACTATTTAAAGTGCCGATTCTTCTTCAGGACAAAGTAAATCCCAAGATTTTTACAAGCTCGTAAATCCGTCAAGTATTCTCGCAAATTCTCAAAGGTAACAGGCAACTAATCATGGTGAGTTATTTAATTCATTTATAGGCACGTAAAATATCATTCAACTCTTTATTTACTAGCATTTCGTAGGTTTTTTTCACCCTGAATTCGCAACTTGTTATGAAAAGATTATTTAAATACTGAACGTATAATTGCTTTCACAACGCTTCAGATCCCATTGTATTTTCTGTTACGAACGTTCATAATAGTAATATCTGATTGAAGACTATTAATTATGCATAAGAAACTATAAAGGTATTTCTTAAGTTACGAATAGCCGGGTTAAATGGAAGAAATTTGCTTCGTAACAAGTACTGTGAATTCCTTCCGAGTCCGCGCTTAGAGTAACAACGCCGCGTTGCAGCGGATCCGTGTAAACTCAAGTGCGTACACTATTTCTTCTATTCGTCCTGCTATATTTACGAAACGCAATACGTTTTTGCGAAACCTGAAGTGAACTTTCGCTCACATTATTTGAATTAGCTCTGCTGTCATCTTACTTACTTACTTACTTACTCACTTATTTACTTACTTACTTACTCACTTATTTACTTACTTACTTACTGGCTTTTAAGGAACCCGGAGGTTCATTGCCGCCCTCACATAAGCCCGCCATTGGTCCCTTTCCTGAGCAATATTAATCCAGTCTCTACCATCATATCCCACCTCCCTCAAATCCATTTTAATATTATCATCCCATCTACGTCTCGGCCTCCCCAAAGGTCTTTTTCCCTCCGGCCTCACAACTAACACTCTATATGCATTTTTGGATTCGCCCATACGTTCTACATGGCCTGCTCATCTCAAACGTTTGGATTTAATGTTCCTAATTATGTCAGGTGAAGAATGCAATGCGTGCAGTTCTGTGTTGTGTAACTTTCTCCATTCTCCTGTAACTTCATCCCTCTTAGCTCCAAATATTTTCCTAAGAACCTTATTCTCAAACACCCTTAACCTATGTTCCTCTCTCAAAGTGAGAGTCCAAGGTTCACAACCATATATAACAACTGGTACTATATCTGTTTTATTAATTGTAACTTTAAGATTTTTTGACAACAGACTGGATGATAAACCGAATAATAACAGGCAATTCCCATATTTATTCTGTGTTTAATTTCCTCCCGAGTATCATTTACATTTGTTACTGTTGCTCCCAGGTATTTGAATTTTGCTGTCATCTAACCCAGAACTTAATTGAGATCGAGGTTTTTGAATTAAAAATGTGTCCATAAAAATCTAAATAAAGCACTTTTGATAAAAAATAATCGCACTATCGCTTGCTTACACGTATATAATGAAACTGACTAATATGTTCTAACGATTCTAAAATCTGTTTATTACTAAGTGGGAAGAGTAAACGATTACTGAGCATTGTTGCAGGTGTTCACGTTTCATTGTTTGAAGTCTATCTCAAAGTAAAATGTACCATATCAAAGACTTCGTTGTAAATAAATAATCCGATGTAAAGAGACTTCCTGGATGGCATAAAATTTATTTTTCAATTCCAAAATTTCGCGACACACTCCATAGCGCTGTGCGACACAATGTGTCGCGACACACCGGTTGGGAGCCACTGACCTAAGGTGTAGAGTAGCTAAAATGTGAAATATGTAGTATGCACATGTAGTAATGTGAAATTTTATAGTAGTAGTAGCAGTAGCAGTAGCAGCAGCAGTTACTTTTATTACGGACTTTACTATAGCCTGTATTACTAGGGTAACTCCAAAAGTAATTCATAAAATTTGTTTAAAAATTATATTTTTATCCTACAAGCTTTGCTATTTTCACAGAATGCAGATACACCTTTAGGAAAAAAATGTCACTTTTCCACATAATCCCCGTCCCTTTCAACTGCCTTACGTAACCTAGGAACGAGGGCCTGTAGACCAGCACGGTAAAAGTCAGAACCAACACGTCTGAGCCACTCTTTAGCAGCGTGCACAAGGAAGTCATTTTCTAACCTCGTTCCGCGAAGGGATCCTTCAGTTTACCAAAGATATGGTAATCGAACGGTGCCAGTTCAGGACTGTAAGGCGGATGTTTCAGTGTTGTCTATCCGAATTTTCTGATCTGGTCTGTGATCTTGTGACTGACATATGGCTGTGCGTTGTCGTGCAATTGCAGAACATCCAGCTTCTCCCAATGTCGTCGAACACGACTCAGTCGAGCTTGAAGTTTCTTGAGAGTTGCTACATACGCGTCAGAATTAATGGTGGTTTCGTATGGCAGGATGTCCCAAGCAAGAGTCCTTCCGAATCGAAAAACACAGTAGCCATAACTTTCCCTGCCGAAGGTGCACTTTTGAATTTCTATTTCTTTGGTGAATTTGCGTGATGCCACTCCATTGTCTGCCTCTATCTCCGGTCCAAAATGGTGGAGCCATGTTTCATCTCCTGTCACAATTCTTCCAAATAAGTCATCTAGCACTTATCATTGGCACTTAGCATGATAACAAATCAAACAGAAGCTACACTGAACTCATTGCGTCTTTTTTTCTTTTTTGTTATCACATCTTATCTTCAGATTTCTAAAATTCGTATTGTAATACAATTTTTAAAATAGTATAAAATGTAACGCTTAATGCTCAACAAAATTTCGTCTCAAACAGCTAAGATTTCTATCAGTAAAGCTAAGCCTATATGGCGACTACAGCTGTATCTAAAATTCCAAAAACATTTCATAAAATTTCATGAAGATACAATAAATATTTGTACCAAATATCATAAGCTTACCTTTAGTAATAAGCCTGTAATGTAATTACAAACATCCACAAAATTTGTACGCCTGAGAAGTCGACGCTAAATTTCTCTCTCCAAACATAAAAGCTCACTGAAGCAGCTACAATAGTGACACAAAGCGTAGCTGTATGTTTCTGGAAACCTGACAACATATGCAATCCCTTGACGGAAATTTGAATCTCGTAACACCATTGGTTAATTCACAAAAGAGCAAAGAAAAAGTATCACGAAATAACCACTGCCACGAAGTTACCAATGTTTACCCTACATCTTTTATCCTTATCAGACAGTACATCTCAAAGTCTGATTAGTGTAATATGCAGGTAATTCGCAATGTATGCAGTAAAGATAGAAAGGAACTAGTCACCCTACCCCATTATCTCCTGGTCTACTTGCCTGCCTTGTTGCTATTACTTGTGAGGTTCAGATCTGTCTTAATTGACTAAAAAACAACTATTGAAATATTGTTTTTATTTTATGTTAAACGTTGTTTATGTTTAGAGATATTACATAAATATAAAGAATTTTATGTTTTATTTTGTAAATAATCTCGCGACCTCTCCCACCTCTGTCCACGACTCCCCATGGTCGCGCGAGACACTCTTCGGAAACCACTGTATCTACTGTATAATCTGGAGCTTCTGAAATTCGAAAAGCGCCGCGAATCCCCGTGAGAGTAGGGCAGCCGTGGCGAAAATGCCATCGTGCGCCGAGCCACTGTGTAAGCTGCAACGTGCATACACCTATGGAGGGAGGCGGACACCCGAAGGGGAAGTGAAGCAACTGTCTGACTTATTAACGGTTTTTCATTTTCCTTACGTCAAGCACTTACATAAAATTATATACAGTACAAGGCTACAAACTAATGTTTAGTACGTGTAACGAAGAGAGAAATGAACAAGGAAACATAGGACACGTTATCACAACCTAAAATTAATTGTCTTCAGAATGTCTCTGCAACAGAGTTTCAAAATCAGGAATTATGTCACTGCCAGTCGTAGTTGATCACGAAGGTTTTTGTCTGTCAGTCGTGATCTAAATTTAATTTTTACTATTTTCATTGTTGAAAATAATTTTTCACAAACGTGAGTTGTAGCGAACATGGCTTCAACAGAGCAAGCGAAAGAACAAAGCTTCAAATATTTATGTTTTGCCAAAGATTTGAAAAGTTCAACATTTGTCAAGTCCTTACATCTAGCTTTCATTTAACGTCACATTGTAAATCTGTGAGTTTAAATTGAAGATCTAACCGCATTATTCGTACATCTGCTGAAAAAGGATCGACGTACAGAGATGATGATGATGATGATGATGATGATAATAATAATAATAATAATAATAATAACAACAACACTTAACCTTTTAATTTATCATCAGTAACATGTAGTAACATATAATGCTGTTTTATGTTATACAACCGTTTTCCTAATAATATTTGTGAACAAATCATACATTTAATATTCTCATCATATTGTCAGCAAAAAAATGCATCCTCCCATCCCACTTTCGTTTTTGTAGAGGTACATGGTTTCGAGAGAGACATTGCGACGATACGCCACTCGCAGGTTAGAGACAAATACAAATGGAACGGAGTTTGACTCCAGTGAGTGAGAGGGTGGGGGTTGTAGGTAGGAAGCAAGGGAAATGCACTGCGAGCCACAATGTGCTCGTGAGTCGCATTTTCGCCGCGGCTGGAGTAGGGCGTAAGTAAATCAGTGAATGAAGAACGTGTATAATACGGTAAATCCTAGCCTCGGTTTTCAGGTTCGGATAAAGATAATGTTAGTTCACTTTTTTACATTGACTTTGAGCCTCCAATTATAAAATCACTGCTACAAGGGATTCAATTTCAAGTGCAATCTACGGAAATCTAGTCTGTAGGGCTTTCTTATCATAAGATGTGCTCCAACCGAATAGTTTAAGTTACGGAATTAGTACCTATGTGTGATGTGTTGGGTTCCAATTTCTCTATTTTTACTTTCATTTTTCATCTGTAGTTAAATGTTAGGCTTCAAAAATGGCAATTATTATTATTATTATTATTATTATTATTATTATTATTATTATTATTATTATTATCATTATCATCATAATCATATTCAGACATACAAAATTTATTGTCTTTGGTGGTTTTGAGGCTACTACACTTTCCGTTTCATCTGGTGTTCGGTGGTTCAAAACCTGTCCAGGGCTATTGATTTTAAAGATGATAAATATCCTTTCATCGGAAGAGAAGTAAAGCCACGAGTCCTATGTCGTAAATTTGCGGCACGAAAAACAACTCTGTCTCTTTTGATACACGGCTCTAGGAAAAAATTACTTGCCATTTTTCGCCCACCTCAAAATGTAGATACAGCAAAATGGACCCATAACATTGGTACAAATCCATGTGAGCTTTTCCCACCGTAGTCCTTGCCACACCATACATAATTTTTAGCTTGTGTTTAAACTACTGGGTGAGTAGATCACACAGGAAATGTAACGAGGGTACCCGGCTCCCGGCCGATCCGTTTGCAGATACCTTACTATGAGGGATACGTTACGTAGTATCTGTAAGTCAACACATCACAAACAGTCAGTGTAAAATGTCACCATATATATTATGTAAGTAGTTAATTGAAATGTCACATTACTCACCCAAATGAAGAAAGCAGATACGCAAGCTGTCTGCCTTTTTTTCTAAATATTTCTCACACTTATTTAGGAAGTGGTGTATCACTTACTGCACTCCCCGTTGAGAAAATGAGGCCATGTTTATGCGGATTTTATTTTTCACCTGTTCAGCAGTATGTGAATTATTTTTGTACATTTTGATTTTTAGAGTTCGCCAGAGTTAAAAGTCGCTGGTGGTTCTGTCCTTGAATACTCTATGGAATTCGTCCATATAATAGCCTTGGATGAGGACAAGAAGAAAATTTTATCATTATACAATGAAAAATATAAGAAAGGCGAGTGGCCTGAAAATTCCACGGAGACAGTGTTGCTGCCAATACGGGGAAAAAATGTCAAGAACTGTAATGTGTTCAGGACTAGCAGCCTGATGTCGAAGATTCTCCAGGAAATGCTGAATCAACGTTTATATTCTAAGATGGAAGGAGAGTAGGAAAAATAACAATTAGGCTTCAGAAAGGGACACGATACGAGAGATGTAATTGGATTCCTGCGACCAATCGGTGTAAGATATCTAAAGAAAAATGAAGAAGTGTATGTAGTGTTTGTGGACCTAGAAAAGGCATTTGACAGAGTGGTGTCGAATAACTGTTTGGGGCCTTGCAGAAAATTGGTGTGGATTGGAAAGATAGAATGCTATTAAGACTTTTTATAATATGAAACAACGAGTCAAAATCGGGGTAGGACAAGAAATGTGAGAGCAGTGCTGTCATGATAATTTTTTTCTTGGCCATACGCCATAATCTTTATTTTTCTCACTTGAAATATATTTTACTCTCTTCTCTCTACCTCTCCGACCGTCATGTAATGACTCTTTTAATACATATTTTACGACGCTCCATCAACTGCTTTGGTTGCATTTACCGTTAATGAGTTTGTGGGAAAACCCTGGAAGAGACCTCAACCAGGTAACTTATCCAAACTAGAAGTTAAATCCGGTCCCACTTGTTTCACGGTCAGACTTGCTAACCGTTACTTAGAATCTTTTAATATAAGAAAGAAAGAATTATTGTTTTGATTTACATTTGCATAATTACAAAACAAGCTTTATTTAAAGAATATCCCATGAAGCCGGCACAGTAGATGCACACTTACCTTGATGAGTACCTGTAGCACTTCTGTGTTTTTCAATAATATAATTATGGTTCTGGATTCCAACGCTGTAGCGATGGACATTTATGATCATAAACATCAAGTAAGATAATCATAGGAACAGCATATGGGAATCTAAGATCAGTACAGATCTCTGTGTAAAAAATAGATCTCCATGTACAAAATTTTGGCGCCCATATGCCGTATGGTTCCTGTGGGCAGAATTTTCTCTAGTATACTTTACCATACTTCATACATGATTATGATATTAGATGTATGTTGCAGAGACCCGAAGTATAGTATAATATACAGACTGCGGCAGAAATAACTCCCGAATTTGCCACCGCTGTTTCTCTGGCGTTAGTGGTAAAGCGTGAATCGGAGTTGTGGCTTTGAGTAGCACGTGCCTTACCATTCCTATCATGGCGTGGAGTAGAGAGCATCGTGGTTTCGTGATTGACACTTATTTTTTAAAATGTCGGCTCTGGTAGTCTACCACAACACAGCGATTATTTCGTAAGCACTTTGGGCTAGATCGAAATGCTAAAGTTCCTGACAGGAAAACATTTTGTTATGGGTCGAAAATTTGAGAAGAACGGATTCTTGGCAGGCCTCGTAACGTTCGAACACCAAAGAACAATGAAGCAGTGAGACACGTCATTACGCAATCTCCTCAACGTTCGGCCCGTAGGCATGCAGCTGCTATGGGAATATCTGAGTGCATCGTAAGGAGAATTTTGCACACAGACCTAAATTTCCATCCATACAAAATGGTGATTGTGCAGAAACTCAATGAACGTGATTGGGCTAACCGCAGCGCATCTTGTGAGGTCATCTGCAAATTGTTTCAGCTAACGGCAGTCTACTGTCAAATCACGAAGCTCAGTTTCATATGTCGGATTGCATTAATAAACAGAATTTTCGGTACTGGGCCGAAAATAATCCTTGAAGCTCCATGAGCGACTTCTCCACACCGAAATTGTTACTGTGTGGTGCGCTGTTGCTGATTTCGGAATTATAAGCCCGTACTTTTTGAGGAAGAGGACAAAACAGTTACAGTAACTTCTGCTCGTTACATGGAGATGCTACACAACCTCCTGCAGCCGAAACGCAAGAACTAAGAGATCTTGCTGTGTGGTTCCAAAAGGATGGTGCCATTGCACATACAGCAAAAGCATCGATGAACCTCCTAAGAGAAATGTTTCCAGGGTACCTGATATCCTAACGAGGGGACATTTCATGGCCAGCACGTTCCATGATCTCTCACTACGCGATTTCTTTCTCTGGGGATTCCTGAATGCTTAAGTCTACAAACATAAGCCGAGAACACCAGAAGAACTGAAATCTATCAGGCTTGCAAACCGTTACTTAGAATCTTTTAATATAAGAAGTAAAGAATTATTGTTTTGATTTACATTTTCATAGTTACAAAACAAGCTTGATTTAAAGAAATTGCTGCAATATCACCATACATGACTAGTAGGTTAATGCAGAACTTCAGGAAGAGGCTTCATAAGTGAATAGAATATGAAGCTCGTCATTTGGACGATATTATTTTCAAAACTAAGTGATAGTATGTGGAAAGTAAATGGTAAACATTCCTCTTTCAAACTGTGAAATAGAATTTTGAATAACTTTTATTATTGTTTTGTTATTTACATTTTAAATTCGGGAGTTATTTCTGCCGCACCCTGCACCTGCATTTGTGCCCTAACTGTAACATGCAGAATTTTTTCAGCATTTTTCCTCATGTCAGTAACTTTTTTTAAGTGTAGAATTATTTTGAATTTTACAAATAAAACAACAAATATCTCAGAACTCAGAGGATAGGGAGAGAAGTATGACAAGTAGCCCTTTATCACCTACACTATTCAACACATACTTCGAGGATTCAATGAAGAACTGTTATCAGAACATGAGAGGGATGATAGTAGGAGGAAGAAGAATAAAGTACATATTATTTGCTGATGATACAGTCTTGTTAGGAGAAGAGCAGAAGATATTATGAGCTATAGTACTGGAACTAAATGACAGCCGTGAGCACTATGGCATGAAGATAAATACCACCAAGACCAACAAAAAGACCATGGTTAACGGAAGAAAAATAAATACGATAAACGTGGGAATTTGAAATGAGAAAGTAAAACAAGTGGACAGCTTCAAATACATGGAATGTACTATAAATAGTAACATAAGCTGCTGACAGGAAGCCAAACGAAGGATAGCAATGTTAAAGAAAGCTTTTAATAGAAAAAAGAGTATCTTCTGTGGACCTCTGAAAAAAAGTACTAGGAAGAGCCTAGTGACGTGCTTTGTATGGATTATGACATTGTATGGACGAAGGAGAAACACCTAGAAGCATTTGAAATGTGAATATGGAGAAAAATGGAGCGTGTTAAATTAACATGCAAGGTAAGAAATGAAGCTCTGCTAAAAAGAGTGGGTGAAGAAAGAATAATGCTGAGACTGATCAGAAAGAAAAAAATAAATTGGTGGATCACTGATTAAGAAAGTACTATCTGTTAAAGTATGCACTGAAAGGAATGGCGAACGGGAGAAAATGTCGGGACAGAGGAAGACATTAGATGATAAACGACACTAAGATACGAGTATATAGATTGTATGCGAATACAAAGAGGAAGGTGGAAAATAGGGAAGATTAGAGAGAATGCTATGTTCGCAGTCAAAACTACATAATGAATGGATGGATGGATGGTTGCATGAATTAATTAATTAATTTATTTATTAATGATGGATTGATGGATGGATGGATGGATGGATGGATGAATGGTTGCATGAATGAATGAATAGTCGGCTATATGTGCTGTTTCAGAATCGCATTGTAGAAAAATCGTGCTTCTGAGTTTTATATTTTACATTAATAATTTATTGTGTGTCGAATTACTATTACTGCGCGACATATCGATATCAAGCTAGCTACGTAATAACCGGAGTCTGCGAGCGACTCGGCCAAGAGTCAGATCGCAACGTTGCGTTTTCTCTACAGTTTATTCACCCAACAAATTAACTTCTATATAACAAACTGTAAGTCTCCTAACTCCTATGAAAAATAAAATAAAATCCAACTGTACGAATATAACCATAACATAAAAGTTACAAAGTTGTTTAAAATTAATTTAAAATATGGCAGAGGACTTGTAGAACCTCTATAATTTCGTACAACATTTAAGTGCTTGATAGCTGTGTGATTTAAAATAACAATGGGTCACCGCTTGATGGCGCTCGTGTTGTCACAACCCTAAAACAAACAATATAAACTTTAATAAACATCGTAATTAGTGCAAGAAAATAAATACAGCATTCGCTGCTAAAGCCACTAGTAGGCCTAATATGTTCAATTTAAGTCAAACACGTTGATATTCAAAAAGCATTAATTTCGCCAATTGTGATATGTTGCGGGTTGCGTCTGACCGCAGCCGTTAACGAGCAATAATATTCGTAAGTTGCAGGTTGCATCGGCGCACTCCCGCTAAGGAGCTAGATGCGCGTAGGGTGCTTTATTACAGGAATGGTAACGGACATTTATCTCCAATAGGTATCCACGTAAACGTCCCACGTTAAAAAATTAAATAACCTAAATTTATACCTTCAGGATCTGTTACAACGAAAAATACAACGCGGTACAGAAAATACATATTATTCACACAGTTTGATCACGCAAGAATGTTTACCAGTACCTCTTTATTGCGACAATCACAGAAGACTATTTTCCCTTCCTTTCCATTGCTGTTGCAGACGGGAGTTAAATTGACTCCATTGCATTATATGAGTATTTTTGAGAATCTGTTTCCTCTACCCCCATCACCTTCTCATTGCCTTCAAACTAAACCTTGGTTAGATAGAAGGAACAATTTCGGTTGTCAACATCTGTTTATTAGTGATTTAGTTCAGTAGTAGATGGATTTATTGAGCAATATTATACAGGGACATCATTTTATTTTTACTTCAATTTTTATTGTACCTGAGTTTTTGAATGTACTTCACTCCCACCCCTTCTACTAATGAAGTTTCAATTGTCCTCCACACAGAACCAAGGTCGCATATAGTAAACAGCACTGAGTTAGTGAGTATAGTACGTTGCAGAAATATGTTCGCATTTTCCAGTGACGAAAGAGCTTTCAATATCGAATCATATTTTCGCACAGGTACTGCCCGTTTGCCTACGTCGCATCCCGATTTCCAGCTGGGCTGTCTTAGCTCTTTTCTGAAAACATTAATTTCTGTTAGGAATTGGACGTTTACCTAATATTATACAACTGTTTAAAATAACTTAAATAAAAGGGCCTCGTTAATTAACTGTCACTTGATTTCCCCCCTTTCTACGATCCTGCGTCATAACCACTTGGACGGACATTAGATAGAATGTCTGAGTAATTTTATCTGTGCGGATCGGGCAGAGGGGAAGATTGAATTTACAGTGCGAAAGGTACTCTTTTATAGAATAGGTACGGAATTATTTCAACATGAGTTATTAGTACGAAGGACGAAACTGGCAATTGGAATTAGATGCAATTGTCTATAGTGCAATAATATGCACAAAAGAACTGAAGCCTGTATCGAAATGAACTGCCACCATTTTCAAAAATGTGTTTAAATATTCATATTATGATTACTTTTCAATTTAACGTCTTTCTCTATATTGTACGCTAATGTGCTGCAGACAGTATAATATACACTGCATAATGAATACGTTCGCATGGATAACTAAGTTCGTGCGTAAAAACACTTATTCTTAATACAGTACTGTATTTTGATTAAACAAAAACCTAATGAAAATTATCGAACTCAAAATCGCGATATTTCCTAGTTTACGTAAATGGATGAACTACTTTTCTTCCCTCCTATACCTAGTAGAGTGATTTCTTTGTGTTTTACGCCAGTATCATCGAACTACAGTCGTGGAAGGGGGTAGCAAACGGTGTTTCCGTTTCTCTAAAGGTATAGCCAGGTTAATATTAAAAATGTTAGTAAAAATAAAGTGATGTCCCTGTACATAGAGATGTACTATATTATCAAAATTTTCTCTTAAATCCAATGCATGAGTATTCTGTGTAAAATAATTCCTAATTTGTAGGTTTCAACCCCCTCACCTATGATTAGATTCAACCATTCTCCAAAAGAACACACAGATTAAAATGAAAATAGAACAAGCAAAACACATTATATAATATATCCTAACCTAAAAGAGACATAAAAGTGTATAATTGAGTAGATATCATTATCCCTTCGTCAGTTCGCATCATAAACTTCAACAGCTGATGTTCTAATCTGTCTCGCCTTTAAGAGGAACAATCCAGTCTTTTGTTCGCATTCTCTATTCCCCATGAGGTCAAGACATGCAAGCGAAATCCTATTCTGACTTAGCATCGAGGGAGGTAGATATTTTCTCCGGATATGTTCCAATTCGACACACTGCAATAAAATATGTCTATAGGAGTCCTTTTTCCGCACATTATTAGTGATTTAATTCTTATTAAACTTAACGTCGACGATTTCGAGTACCCATAGCATTAAAACTTTTAGAAATAAAATTATAGGCAATATTGAACCCATTATATGGATTGTGCATGACTTCGCTCCGAAGGAGGTCAAAACATTCAATCATGCGCAACAAACTATGCATATTCGGAATATAATTATAAGTCTTGAAATGAGTAGCTATTAAATTTTAGTAATGTATCAAAATTCTATAAAAAATATACATTTTCATGAATACCCTGTGTCTAGTTATAGTACAACATACCGAGCGAAGTGGCTCATGTCTTCCACACGAGACTCGCATTCGGGAGGTCAGCGGTTCAAATCCCTGGACCGACCAACCTACTTAGGCAAATGCCGGGTTGGAATTTCCATTGCCACTGTCCATTACTCTTCCTCTTTCCTGTAGAAAAGAATCAGACTTCTTATCATATCATTAATTTCATCATCTCATTCCATAGGTATATTCAGATCATGGCGCATGTCTTCAAAAACATGACGGCATTGCATGAAATAGTTTCCTCCTTTACAAAATTTCTCATTTCGTAAATGCGTAAACTGAAAGCAAAATCAATTAAATAGGTTAAAATACCATGTGCCGCTTCTCATAAATTCACTATCGATGGGTTTCTTCTGAAGTTGAACATTGTCACCTCCAGTTGCTATCTCATTTGTGTAGATTCTCTTACTATTTTGGTTTGTTTTATGTAGGCTACGCTGATTATGACGAAAAAAAGTTTGAAGAATATTATGTAATGATTATAGTTTGCTATTTTTCAAATTTGCCGCCTTTATCTCCCCACATGTTTCATTTTTACTTTCATGTTATACAAATTAAGTATCGTAGTGCCGTAAAAATCGATTTCTGCATCCCCAATACCCAAAAAGTAATTTTGCTAATACCATTTTCTGTCTGTTTTACTCCAGTGACTTCTTCTAATTGTTTATTTGTCGGATTTTATTCATATTCAGTAAATATTAAGTTAATTTATTCACCAAAGATACGCACACGGAACATAAAATTTTAATGGAGATTTGATAGATCTTTATTTAAAATCAAAATCATAAAAATATAATAGTGATACACTTCAAGAAACATATGATTTCTCCATGATTTTTGTATAATATAAAGAGACAAATAAAATAGTTCAAGTCGTATTACGCAGAAATTGTTTCTACTTTGTTTATTGAGACTTCATTCTTCATTATTATCTCCCGCGGACGAATTACTGCTCACGTTTCGAGGCTCTTCCTTAAAGAACTTCAGTGACTAGTTGTAAACATCTTGTTTCGCAAATCATTGCATAATTTCTTGCCCCAGCGTACCAAAACTTTTGTAGGTCTATGGTATTAATTAAGTATACGTATTTACAAATGGCTTTTACAGAACACGGAGGTTCATTGCCGCCCTCACATAGACCCGCCATAGGCCCCTGTCGAGAGCAAGATTAATCCAGTCCCTAGCATCATAACCCAATTCTCTCAAATCCATATTAATATCATCCTCCCATCTACGTCCTCAAAGGTTTTTTCCTCTCAGGTCTACTAACTAACACTCTATACGCATTTCCGGATTCATCCATACGTAGCTACTGCATGCCCTGCCCATCTCAAACGTCTGAATTTAATGTTTCTAATTATGTTAGGTGAAGAATACAATGCATACAGTTCTACATTGTGTAACTTCATCCGTTCAACTTCACATATTTTCCTAAGCACCTTATTCTCGAATACTCTTAATCTCTGTCCCACTCTGAAAGTGAGAGTCCAATTTTCACAACTAACTTATACAGAACAAGTCATAATACCTAAATACATACGTACATACATACATACATACATACATACATACATACATACATACATACATACATACATACATACATACATACATACATACATAAGTGTTCTGCCCATGGGCAGGTCTTTCACTGCAAACCCAGCATTATCCAATCTTTGCTATTTTCTGCCTTTCTCTTAGTCTCCGCAGATGATCCACATATCTTAATGTCGTCTATCATCTGATATCTTTTTCTGCCACGAACTCTTTTCCCGTTCACTATTTCTTCTAGTGCATCCTTCAATAGGCAGTTTCTTCTCAGCCAGTGACCCAACTAATTCCTTTTTCTCTTTCTGATCAGTTTCAGCATCATTCTTACTTCAACCACTCTTTCCAACACAACTTCATTTCTCATTCTATCTGTCCACTTCACACGTTCCATTCTTTTCCATATCGTAACCGGTAATATAATTGTTTTATAAATTCGAACTTTCAGCTTTCTTGAAAGCAGACTAAATGACAAAAGATTCTCAAATTAAGTATGCATTTTGATATAAAAGATAGTTTATGTAGTAAATGCCTTAAGTAAATCAAATAGAATTTCAGCCATTAGAACGTAGTTTATTTATTGATTAAGAGCTGTAAAGTATTGTACCATAATGACAAAAAGATAGCCTGTCTACTCTCTTTTTGTATTATCTAAATTCAATCATATTTTAAATTTCACTGTTTACAGAACTTGTCGCACAAGCAGCCTGGCGCTGCCTCCAGAGAGAGCGCTCTTGGACCTGCTGGTCAGGGATCAAGCGTTGCTCCAACCGATGAACGTATCTCATCTTCCACCAGCCAATCAGCTGCCTAGACGTCATTCAGCTCACTGTTGCCCTCCTGAACACAAGCCTTCGATGGTAAGTTGAATACATTTGCATTAAAATCAAATTAAACCCAAGGAGACAAGCGTTGAAGCCTTTGGAAGCAATGCCATTAAGTGGAAGAGCTTCCTCACTATCGTGAGGTTTATATGTAACTTTCTGCGACCTAGTATCTAGGTGTATTCAGAGATTCTTTGTCTATACGTGGACAATGTAACTGTCGAAATAAACAGGCAGACTTGGATTAAAGTATTATTACTTACCAAAACTTTAACGATTATTATTGTAGGCCTACACAGAGATTTAAATATTTATCGTTTTATTTTGTTGGTTCTTACATTTGTTATAGCAATATTAATTCCAATTATTAGTCCCAATTTAATTATAATTTTATTGGGTTAAGAAGGTTATAATTTAAATAAGGTTAAAAATTGTGACGAGTTGAAATAAAAAGTATACAATGTTGCAGTTTAAAAATCAACAAACGAAAGCATATTTTCTCTGACTGGTCTGCAGTCCTGCAAAGAATAATAACACTGGTCAACAAAATTAAACATTTTTTTTTTAAGATCACGAATGGGTGATTCTTATAGCATTTTTTGTTCTGATTTCAAATCTGTTTTCAAAAGTTTTCTATCACCCAAGATTTTTGAGTAATTAGATGAAATATAATTCAGACTTTTCTAGTGTTAATATCTTGTAACATTTTACCTAAAATCATGTTTACTTATCTAAAGCGTGTGTAAAATAGATTTTAGGATACACTTGGCTTGAGAAACATCTCTTTTGAAAGTCCAGCAGTAGTCTGTCAGAATATTTGAATTCCATTTTTCCTTTTTAGAAAAATCAGAAGAAAACGCTCCCCACGTTCATTCGCTTACTACCCGAAGATTTCGAGGACAGAAAAAATAGATGGGAATTCAAGAAGTTATTTAGAAAGACATATTACACCCCATCACGTTATAGTTCTGAATCAGCTAGCTGACAAGTTCTCTGTAAACTTCTGATCTTTGTTTCCTAGAAAGTACGAGTAACAGTCTTGAATGATCCTTAGGTTCCCGGCATATCATCATTGGAACTGGAAAAGGCATATGACGGGATCCTTTCAGCAAACCAGTTTAATAGAATTACATGGAGCGCAACAGATTTCAGGGGCCCAATTCCTGTCCTCATCTATTTTGTAATCAAAATAACACTCGTAAGCTCTTTTAACTAGTGTAGTAAAATCCGCCTGTGTGCTTTCAAAGTTAACTAACCACAAACGTAACAAAAATTGTTTATGTGATTTACACAATACTTCGAGATGTTTCACTTTATAAGATACTTTTACCACAATTAAAATTAGGACAAAGAAATCACAGGTTATGAAACTTGTTTCATGTAAGTTCCAACTGGACTGGGAATGAATACTAACTTTTAGAGTCTAATGAGGAATAAAATTCGTTTTTGTGAATGATTTCACAGGCAACAAACAATAAAATTATCTGAAGTTATAGGTCAATTGTTAAAGCAATAAAATGAAATATTTTCTTTCCATTAGTATGTTAAGAACTATATACCTATAGCATTAACAATAAAGCAATTTTTGCAAAATTACAAAAATATGGTGGGTGGTAGAAAATTTCTGACTTCATTTTTGGAATCAGCAGACGAAATTACAAAGAAACAGCAGAAATGTTACATTTAACAAAATCATTGTTGACCAGTGTAATTTGTAATTAGGCATTGTGAATACAATCACTCCAGTGTTGTCGTGAACAATAGGAAGACTCTGTTATTCTACTACTAGTGATGAAAACATTTTACTCAGCAGTGTTGCTACTATCTGTATAATAACGAAGAATCATTCAACTACTAAAATAAAATTTCAGCAAATACTACACAACCCTTGAGTGATTAATATTATAGCTACTTTATTTACACTTTAGCCTACCCCTATCTCCATTTTTCCGTAATCACCAGGACCTCTGATTTTAATCACGGATAGAACTAAAGCATACAGATCACATTCCTAAGACTACATATCAGTGTCCATGCCAATGAACCTCCAAATAAATCATATTATAAGGAAAAGTTTCAAATATGAAATGTAATGGAAGATTCAAAATCTTAGCGAAAGTAATAGACACGAAACTTACAATAAATGCAGTAATAAAATAAATATCCAATATTGGCATTACACTACTAAAGCAAAGACAAAAGCAGCCCAGGGCAAAAATTCATATATAGCTTGACCAACAAGATATTAGATAGAACATAGCTCAAGACATCATAACGTAAGAATACAGAAAGATAGAATACCACAATTTCAAAATCCGTCTATCATCCATTGAAGAACTTTTTCCTGTCATATTTTGGGAAATTCTTTTCCAGGACTGCCTTAGTTCTTAGTCAGATATAAAATTGTACTTAATGCACATGACTGTCAGATTTTATGTTTGCTTCCAGGTGTCAGCTCAGCCGCCTCCAATTCCTTTACGACCTCCTGCTGTACCAGAAAGGAGCAAAATAGGACCGCCTCCACCCATCTCGGGTGTTCGCTTCACATCGACGCAAGGATCGGGACATCCATATCTAAAACAAATGCCAAGCACTTTAACACAACAACAGAATCTTCCCCAACAATCTCAACATCAGAAACCGATACAGCCTCCAATCCCTCCACCACATATACCTCACCAATCAAAGTCACAGCAGCAACCTATTAAAAACATAAATACACAACTTCCAATGAAGCAAAAACCATTAAAACCTAAGATATTGCCATCAATTCCACCACAAAGTCACACTCTTCACCAACAGTCACAAGCTCAACAACCAAATAAACAGCCACAAAGTGGGACGCTTAAGGTAGCAGGTTCAAGTCAGGTTCCTCAGAACAAACAACCAACAAGTCTTCAATCACAAATTCAGCAATCTCTAAATCAATCTCAGTTACAGCAGTTACAACAGTCAAAAATGTCTCAACCTCAGAGTCACATGACTCAGAATCTTGGAAAACAGGCTATAAATATGCAACAACAGATACAGCCCCAAAGTTTGAATCAGTCTCAAATGCCACAAACTTTGAAACAACAACAAAATCAAAACTCCCAGATACACACCAAACAATCAAATATTCCGTCACAACAATCACAACAAAGTCAGAAACCCACTATGACACAACCAATACAAAATCAACAACAAATGACAGTAGCACCGACCAGAGTTGAGCAACAAATTACACAACAATCTTTCAGCAACGCTTGTAACAATAAGATATCTGTTAGACAAGATTCAAATGTGTCAAGCGACAGTTTTAGTCAAAACTCTTCGCCAAGCTACACGACAAAGACGATGGAAACACCGCTACTTCCACATCATGCTGTCAACTCTAAGAATGCAAGTAATCAATATCAGAAAGTCGGAGGGGGAGGAAATAAGAAGATACTTAATAGTAGCCATGGAGATTCGGGAAATGGAACGGCTGTTACAGGAAACGATGTTAGCAGCAACGGGAATGCTGCACTCACGAAAAGTATATCCACTCCAGCTTCTCTTCAAACCATCGTGAGGTTTCATCATGGCTCCAACATGTCACTACATCACAGGGTGAGTTATACATGCAAATTAAAAGTCTTATTTTTTCAACTTGTTTATGTGTGTTTCTATATATTTCGTCAATGTTGGCTGAAGCTTTAGTGTCGTGTTTATCCAATATCACTGAAATCCAGCACTCATCCAGTGTCTGGGAGTCCTGTGTTGTCTTTTGCGAGTTTTAAGAAATTTCTTTTCTTTGGGAATACCGAAATAGTTATGTTAACTTTAGCTGAACCTCATCTAATTCGATTCGTGATAGTTTCGACGTACGGAATACCGTGTGGAAGAACGTTGTATGTAAAAAAAAATGTATAATATTAAATGAAGAGAATTTGTTGCACTTTGTTCTAAAGTGACATTTGTTCTAAAATATTGCTATGTAGTAAGTTTTAGGCTTACAGTCTGTAAGAAATGAATATGTCTGGCAATAAAAATAACATACTTATCATTCGTGCAACAGTATTTTATTTATTGGGTACCAGAAAAGTTGGTAAATTGCTACATACAAGTTCTTTTAGACAGATTTTAAATTATTACCAAAGAATTAGATTTTTCTATAAGCTTACTCTTATTTCTACATTTTATCATCATGTAAATTTAAAAATTAATACACTACGGAGAGACATCTTTGGCAGCGTTTCGGACCCTTCACAAACGAAGGCAATAATTTTATTGTTTCGTTGCAGTTCTTTCTTCAGTAGCTGCGTGCTTTTTCCTCAACAGTCCTGTTTCACTAAATATAGCTGTTAAATTTTCTTCAGCCCCGTGTAACTAGTCGGTTAGGGTTACGCTGAGTGATATTTGCGGCAATAACGCTGTAACTCCGTCCACCAGACGTCACAAGTTAAGCCGTTTCCACTTATCTACAACAGACAGCATTTGTGTTACTTTTGCGCAACCAGTAACTTTTAAACAAATGAACGTGAGATTAAGAGTATGATTGCACCACAGAATTTCTGTAAATGTTCTCATGACATTGGTAAGTCACATGACCGTCATTTCATTTAAAACAGTTTTTTTTTTGGAGTGAGGACCACTTTTTTAAGTCAGAACAGTTCCGCGGACCACCTTACTCTTGTTCTCTTCGAGAGCAAATGTATCATTTTTGTAGGATATTTATATTTTAAAACAATTAATTAATTAACATTAATTTAATTAATTGAATTTTACACTAGTATTAACTAATTAAGTTAATGTTAATAGAAAATATTCATTTTCGTTTTTTAATAAATCAAGCTATTAGAGTTTGGGTAATCTTTAACTTATTAACTAAACAAAATAAATAAATGTTGGTACTCACATTAATGAGATGGATAAGTCTGCCGATTCTTGCACAGTTTTTCCATATTTGGATGTATGCTGGTAAGCTTAAGTCGGAGATCGTCACATATATCGAGTCGATTTCGGTACTTTGTTTTTATTAGAATTAGTGATGAAAAACCCCTTCTCACACAGATACCTACGTAAAAGCAAACTGATTTATAATCTGTAAAGCACCATTGTAAAGTTCACTATATTCTCTTTTCACTTGTGATGAGGTCAGAAATTAACCATACTTTCCGCTTGGAATTTCATTTTAAGTCCGGTGTCATTCGAAAAATCAATTAACTGTTCTCTTTCACTCAATGAAAGTTTGTTATTTTCAATATTACAGCGTAAGGGATCACGAACCCATGAAAATTCGTCATATTTACTTTAAAAATAAGTTTCAAATTCTGACCTCAGACTTTCGAGATGCGAACATACGTCACTGGACAATTGTTTTCCAATAACGAAATCATTTTCAACCAAAAAAATACTCTAGGGTTGGAAATAGTGAAAAAATCCTCTGTTTTACGGAACTGACTCACAAACCAGTTTCCTCTCGAATATCTTTATTTTCTCATGCGCATTGAAAACAGTCAAAGAATTACCTTGTAGAGAGAGATTTGGTTCGTTTAGTTTTGAGAATACGTCTGAAAGATATGCCAATGTACTTAGCCACATGTCGTCAGCTGATGTGCAGGGAAAAGATGGCGAGAAACACCACGTTCATAATGCTTTAAATCCCTCTTTTGTTGCTGAGAGTAGAGTGGGAAGTCGGTAGACAGGTAGGGCAATAAATTTCATAAATGTCAGTACTGGGAAAAAAAGTGAAAGGCGATTGCCATGTGCCATTTCCAAACTCTGAGATTTTCAGCTATAATGTGATACGCAATTCGTTTGAATTTTATTTTTTCTTCTGTCCTTTTTGAAGGACCACAAAGGCAGACCTCGAGGACCACAGGTGGTCCGCGGACCATAGTTTGAGAAAAGCTGATTTAAAGAATTTGACCTCACTCCAGTATGGCGGTCATGTTTTCCTACGTAGCACAAGGCAAGTCTCCTCTCAGGTTATGTCATAATCTGTTCAGATGCTTTATTATCTCCTTCATATATGACATTTAGGGTATCTTGTCACTTACGATTCTTTAGTCCTGAGTATAGCTATTCCAAGACCTATGTAGTGTATGGATAGTTATTAACGAATTCGGCCCTATTAGAACTGGTTAGATAGAAGGGATAAATGAATTCGTCCCCGACCTGCAGTTGTCTGCGTATTCAAGTCAGAAGACGTCAGAGGTAGTTTGGAAAAGGGATATGGAATCGACTCGACCGGCAGACGTTTTCGTAGGCCTATCCAAATCACAGGTGGTTAGGAAGAAGGTTTAAAAATCAGACCCGTGCACGCTTTGGCCGTACGAGCTTGTTCTTGCCCCGCGACCAAGTTGAGTCCACAGTTCCGTTCAAAGATCCAAGCTCTCCCCAGCAGTGGCATATATTGTAGAATTTTATGACACGGAGTGTTTTTGAAGTTCAAGAAGTAATGTAACATATTAATTACAATATTATCACTGACTTACAATGTGCTCATACCAGTGACGAGTTTTTATGCTAAATTCTTAATAACAATAATATTACAATACATTTAAAGGAAGTCCACAACTGTGGAGTAACGGTTAGCGCATCTGGCCGCAAACCGGGTTTGATTCCCGGTTGGGGCAAGTTACCTGGTTGAGTTTTTTCGGGGTTTTCCCTCAACCAAATATGAGCAAATGCTGGGTAACTATCGGTGATGGACCCCGGACTCATTTCACCAGCATTATCACTTTCATCTCATTCAGATGCTAAATAACATGAGATGTTGATAAGGCATCGTAAAATAACCTATAAAAATAAAACATTTAAAGGATATAGCTGCACATAAATTAACTTATAAATTTCTTTAGAAAACATATTTCTGCATCTCACAGTCTTGTAAGAAGTATGATATGGCAACAGACTGATACTTTTTCATTAGATTAGGGAGAAATTCTTCTGCAGACATTTAATGTTCGTGAATGATATCTGCATGAATATTTTTGAGAAGCTTTGTTAAATGGAAAGAAATTCGGAACCGAACCGATGAGCTGGCTCGCTGTACATCTATTCCCAAGTGTCTCTCTATAAAGCAAAATATATATATATATATATATATATATATATATAAAATGTAATAGCTAGGCTGAGAGGTAATGAGAGTGATGATGACGATGACGGTGACTGTGACTGTGACTGTGACGGCGACGGCGATGGTGACGGTGGCTATGGCTATGGCGATAACGATGACGATCACGGGGCTGTGATTATGGCTTTGGCGATGACGATAATAATAATAATAATAATAATAATAATAATAATAATAATAATAATAATAATAATGCTTTCTTAATTTCACTTTTCTCATGGTGTAATTTTATTCACGATCGCTGTTACCGAATGTTACCCTCCCTCAAAGTGTTATTTTAAGTTAATTTAATTCTCTTTTGTAGCAGTGCTTCTTTGAGTTCATTTATTAACTTCATTGGCTATTCACCTAGTATATAGCCATCACTTGTTGGCTATGATATACGTAGTAATATCTCTTTTAAGATTGAATTTATGTAACTAATTAGAGTCTTCGTACATATTAAATATTTGCACTTCCTTCAAATTTAATAAAGAACATTTCTCCCCAATCAGCTTAAAAATAGGCGTGTTAGATCTTCACTTATTGCTTGGACTTGGTTGACGTGCTTCCTCTGTACAATTATTGTAGCTTACTGATGTAGTGATTACTGACGTAGTAGTGTAAACTCCACTGTTCTCATGGCAACTGACGTCAGCAAGACAGCCCAGCTTACACGCGAGCATTCTTACTGCTCTTTGCTTGCAGAACACTATCGTGCATGGGTCTGGTTTAAATTATGATACAAGGGCAAGGGTGTGCTCATACTGGGCACGAGTTGTTATTGTTCTGCGCACTCCAAGATACATCACGGTAACCAAAGGAACCGTGATACAAGCAAAACTCCTCACTGTAATAAGGTATGTCATTTTTCATCTAGCTCAGAAGTAGTGGAACAAAATTGAAGAGCTCAATTTAAGGTGTGCTCACACCAACGTGGGACGCGGGAGCGACAGTGAAACTTGTAATCTCGCGATCGCTGCGAAATTCGTCCTTGTCTTCACACCAAAGCGGGACACAGTCGCGAATAGGTATGGATTCTTCAATGAAGAAGTACTCCTTCATAAAGCAGGGATTAAAAAGTAAGCGGTGAAGAAACTGTCATTACTTATCTGGAATGAAGATGTACAATGAGTTCTTGAAGATGAGTTCATTTGTAATGAAAAAACTTAGTGCATACAATATTGCACCCAATTAATTAACTGTGCTTTATAGCATTCTGAAAGTGAGCATAATATGCTGTTTTAACATAATTTTGGCACATATTTATTTAAATTCCCTGTACCAAGCAAAATCTGTTTGAATAATAAAATAATAGAAAGAGTAAATACCTTCACTTATCTTGGCTATACACTGTCACCTTATGATGAAGTAGATATTGCTGAAAAAATATGTAAATATAATAAAACAATGGGGATCATTAATAAAATCATGAAACCCTTACTAGGACAAAGACACACAAGAATAGGCTTGTATAAAACCTTAGCACAGCCAGTATTAAGCTATGGTAGCGAAGCGTGGACTGTGAAGAATAAAGATGTCAGTAGAATAACAGCAAGTGAGATGAGGTTTATGAGAGCAACAGCTGGATATACTCGCTGGGATCATAAAAAAAATGAGGACCTAATGCAAGAACTTCAAATAGAACCCATTATGCAGTTCATCAGCAAATATCAACTTCAGTGGAAGGGTCATCTCGAACGAATGAATCGATGCAGAATTCCAAAAGCACTGCTTCATTACCATCCATATGGCAAAAGATCTCTAGGCCGTCCAAAGAAGAGATAGACTGAAAATTCTAGTTTGAGAACGTAACAGGCCACTTGGCCTAATACTTGTTAGGAAGATGATGATGATGATGATTTATTTAAATATATTTATTTCTGAGTAAATATATAAGATATATAATTCTATAAAAACTTTTAATATAGGCATATAGAGTTAGGTCCTAATGTGGTAAAATTATGTAACGTCACAATAAACGATGTTACATGTATCCTATAGCTATATTACATACTGTTGGGCCCATCAAAATACGAACGCAGTTTTTAAATCCAACTTGTGTATACACATGTCAAAAAATAACCAGTTATAAAGCAGTGATACACAGTTGTTTTCCTAGTTCATTTCACAACTGATCATTCTTCCTTACATTCCTGTAATCTTCATTGCATGGAATGTCTCTTAACACATTTTATTATCTGTTCAGTCGCCATGCCAAAATGAATGCGGGACGCAGGAAAACGCTGCTTGCAGCGAACTGCGAGTAGTAACGCTGTAGTCCCGCCACCTAAGCGGGCTTGTGTCGCTGCGGTGTGAGTGGATTCATATCCCGCTGTACTCACAATAATTCGCATCGGTTTCGCTTTCGCTCACGCTCCCGTGTTTCGCTTTGGTGTGAGCAGACCTTTAAGTAAGCAAGACCAAGAAAATGATTCCGAAATTAGTAATTTGTTGGAGATTTTTTTTTTTTCGGATTACCACTGTTAAATGCGGGAAAAAAGGGTAACATTTTTGCTGACGAGTTTATTTGAAGGATGCTAAATAAAAATGTGTTGAATATTTTTGTGACTGTGTGCTAGAAAATTACATTGACGAAAGCAGCTGTTTTCTTCCGATAATGTGGGCCGATTTCACAGAAAGCACTGTCCACACTACACTGTAATTGCGGAAGTTATCATTCTAAAGTTTACGATTTGTTTATTATATTATATTACATTTCAGGTAATTGAAATTTTAAAACAGATTCGCTGTAACAAATACCTTTCAGTAAGAAGTAAAATTGACAGATACAGGAAGGAAACCTACGACAAAGAGAATTTATTTTACATAAAATGATGGAGTGTAATGAAAATTCCTTAAAAATAGGCTATACGATTTTGTTAGAGCTGTAGCTTTTAAACATATCCATAAATAAAAAGGATTTCCTGTAACTATATCAAACGTGCGTAAATGAAGATGACTTGTTGTTATTTTAAGTATTTGGCGAAGTTTCAGTTTTATGAGACGAAGTTCATCTATGTGAAACATTTTAACCATAATTGCAATAACAATGCTCACATTTCTACTTCTATTTAGAATGGAAAGAAAATGTTTGTACCTGGACGAATTTTTGTTATTGTAGGAAAATAATTTATCCTCGGAATACAAAGTTTATATATACTTTCACGTGTTAATCGATTAACTAGGTTACCTTGTTGACTAGTTTCAGCCTGTGGGCTATCCTCAGAACTGGGTGGTCCATCGCGGACCTGTATTTGTATATTGTATGACTTTCTCATATTGATTATACATCTTGATTACACAACTTTTAACACTATAATACTCGGAATATAAAGTTTATATATGCTTTCACTTGTTAATTGATTAATTAGTCAACAAGGTAACCCAGTATCCTCTGATTGAGATTCTGGCTGATGTGTACATTCATTATCAGGCAGTACATCTCACTTGACGATATATGTCAAAGGAAGAACAATTGTTTGTATGCATCTGAAGTCTGACTAGTGTAATATGTAAAGGCTGTGTGATGTATCTTGTCTCACTGTGAAAGAGAGAGAAAGAAGATACGTCTTACTTCGCCTCTGTGTTGTTATGGCGATGGGGGAGTGGAACGGTGCCGTCCATCTATTCAGTGGCGGAAGGGACTGGTTGATACATTCTGTAGCTCAAAATAAAATAACAAAATATCCCTCTTCGTACTGTGTAGTTCCGTCACTGAGCTTGTCTTTCAAGAAACTGAGTTCCGGTAGCCTGTACAATAACAAGGTTTTGAAAGGAATCCTGAAAATTTACAACCCTCCTATAATCTCCACCCTCGTTTGAAGGGACTTAGTTTTATTGCTACTGAGACAAGATAAACCTTACCAGGTATAGTTAGTGGGTGATGTATATAATGAAGGGGGAAAGGAATTGGCCACCTACCCCATTATCTCCTGGTCTAGTTGGCTCATTAGTGGTGCCTTCTTGGTATCACTTGTGAGGCTGAGACCTATCTTGGGACAGTTGACTAAACAACAACAAGGTAACCTACTTAATCAATTAACACGTGAAAGCATAATATATAAACTTTATATTCCGAGTGATATAGTGATAAAAGTTATGAAATCAAGATGTATAAAGAACTTACTCGTATATTTAAAATGAGAAGGAAAAATTTATGTTGTTATTGGAGACGAATTTATATGTGAAAGGATAGTTGGGGCCGAGTTCGTTGAACCCGATAGGGATAGCGAGTTCTCCGGATCTCACTCGAGAGTAAGGGTACGGCCACACGAGCTACATTTGTAGCAAGTTTTCTGCTACAAATGAAGCTGCCGTAATTGTCGCAAAATGGGTGGCCACACGGGCGCTACAATTACTGCCAGTTTCTGCGTTAAATGTTGCTACGTGTGGCCACATGACATGCCACACGTAGCGACATTTGTAGCTAGTTCTTTTGCGTTTTGCAGCACTCAGCCGTAGTGTAGTGAAAGCTTTCTTCCGAGATGGAGTATGAAGCCAAAGTCGCTTTGTGTGTGTTGTTAGTGTACATTATTACGGTCACACACAATTGTAATGCGCATGAGAAGAAAATTTATAGCAGTGCCATAAAGTTAACTTTTATTCCTGTGTCGATTTTACAACAGGCAATACTGTTCGTCAGTAACAATCGGAAGTACGGTTTGGGTGAAGGGTTTGCTGAAAGGCTTTAAGACCTAATTTCTCGTGGTTCTGTAGAAGGGTCATTGGGATTTTACGACAGATTAGACATGCTCTTCCCTTTTCAATACATGAATTTCTGAAGCATCTCCAAGTAAAAAAGAGTTTTAAACATGACCCAAAACACAACTCAAAGAGACAATCTGTTTGTAACATATTTGAGAGATCTGTCTTGTAAAAGAATTGTGTTTTTTTCTTTTTTACCAAATGAAGTCGCTGTGAAGGATTTATTGGAACGCTATTGTATAGATTTTATTATTGAAGGAAACCTTTGGTCAAAAATGAAAGAAAAGAATGTGTACTCACAAAGAACGGTATTTTGAAAAGAGTATAAGTAAACACATCTATCATAAAAGTTCTCTTTTTCTTGGTTTTGCAGAATGCTTATTGGACGGTGCGGCAATTTAAACTTGACCCTTATATCCCAAAATACAACTCAAAGTGGAAATGTCTTTATAAACAATACTGATTTGTGACATCTGTCCTGCAAAATAATTGTACGTTTTTTTACCAAACAAAATTGCTGTGAAGGGTTTGCTAGAACGCTTTTGTATACATTTTATTATTGAAGAATTCTTTAGGTCGAAATTGAAAGAAGAAATATGTATGTACCTTTTAAAGAAATATATTTTGAAGAGAGTTAAAAAATAGGGCAACTCAGCTGGACTGTACATAAGCGAAGCAATATTTATTGGCACCGTATTGTTAGTAACAAAATATGTTAGCTATATATATTGGCATCGTATTGCTATAAATCTGTCATGATAATAATTTCCCCTCTAAAAGTCAATCTCCCTCTCTACTTCACTCCCTCATAAACACAAGTTAATTCTGTTGTTATGATTACATATACATACTGAGAATTTCAACCATTAAAAAAAACGGGTTTTCCTTCAAATTTGAGAATGCCTTTCTCCCATTGTAGGCCTACATCTTATCCAATAGAAAACAGAGTTTACGTTCTCTTAAACATGATTTATTAAATTTCGGGGGAGGGGGGAAACTGAAAGGTGAATCTTAGGGTATGTTACAGTTTCATGTCTCAAAGTTTTTTACCAACAAAAGAAAATTTTAACGCTAAAAGATAAGCGGGTTGGTACAAATTGCGATATCTTATAGCTAATTCGAGAGACAAATTTCACTGCACTCATCAATGTCACTTGTTTTATTTTTAAATACATTAGGCCTGAATAAAATGCCAAGGTGTTGTATGCCTGGCTGCAAATTCAATTACCGGAAAGGAACTTAGTGGCGATATTTACTTTTCCTTCTGGTGAAGTAACAAGAAACAGGAGTAAGATTAAGAAAATAGTATTTAAAATTAGCTTACGCGTGTATCCATACACATTTGTAAATTTACATTGCGCTAAATTATTGTAATTAATTCTCTACTGTAAAATGAATAACTTTGATTTGCTATTTCACTCTTTTTAAAGTCTTAATCTGTGTGCCCTTTACATGACATTTTATTTTCGCTTTCTATCTCATTCCTAAAAAATTAAAGCATAACCATTCATTTTACACGGTTGTTTGTACTTTTATTACAATTTTTTTTTTGTTTTCTTTTGCATGATATTTATTCTTTATTTATTGTCAGTTAGTAGAAGAAGTCCTTTGACATGTATATTCTTTGACTCGCTGAGTATCCTCTGGGAATTAGTAAAGCGGAAATAAATACGTATTAATATAAATTTAAAGTTAAAAAATATGGATTTCATAATAAGAAATTCCCAGTAACTAACAACAATGTTAATTCGTTTAAGGTGGAAAATTATTGGTCACGAATAGACCTAACATGTCAGACGGCGCCAAACTTGCTACATTTACTGATCCGTGTGGCCGTTTCCATTTAACTCAATGCGGTCTATAATTCCAGCTACATTTGTCGCAGAAAACTTGCTACAAATGTAGCTGCACGTGTAGCCACCCATGTCGCTACGTGTGGCAGTAAATGTCGCAGAAAAAAATGGACCCGGACCCATTCGAGTTGCGACACGACCTTGGGATGCGCCAAACTTGCTACATTTACTGCTCCGTGTGGCCGCTTCCATTTAACTCAATGCTACCTATAATTCCAGCTACATTTGTCGCAGAAAACTTGCTACAAATGTAGCTCGTGTGGCCGTACCCTAAGGCTGAGAATGTCGTTCAGAGTCCGAGATTTCACTTGTAAAGACTATATCAGGCAATCCCTTGGCGAATTGTCGGATATATCTCGCCAAATATCCCAGATTGCTTATTAACACTTTCATCGACGATAGACAATTGTGCAAAATCATAACCGGTTTAAAAAAAATATATCATCAAGATATAGTTCGTTACGCAAAGATACGTCTCAGCGACAGAATCAGGTTCATCAGACCATATGTTACAAAATGATAGAATAAGTTTAAAACACCAATACAAACGTTTTCATTAATAAATCCTACGTAAAGCATTACACGCCTTTTGGCACTATGCCTTTCAATGGTGAAAGTGAGCGGACAGTGCTGCTGCAGAGTGAGATTGGTATTATTAGTGCCAAGCACTATAGTGACGAAGTGTAAGAATACTGTTAGCTTATAGGTAAGAAAAATATTGTCACCACTATTACAGAATTGAAGATTTACTTTTATTCGAAACCGTAACTTGGCATTCGACAATGCATCTGCAAGAGAACGTATCACGAAAGTGACTATGCCATGTTCCCACGGGACTGTCGTGGCTGCTCCTCGCCGGTTCCTACTTGTTGGAATGTGTGTTCCGTTCACACGTAAAGTCTGATTCACACGGGGATAGTTTACAGGAGTCAAGTGCTTGAAGCTTCTAAACTTCACACCATATTTGTGATCACACGGAGACATTAAACTTGAAACCATGCTCCACACGTAAAAAAACACGCGCTGAATGTTGTATGCTTAAAGGTACCTTGTTTCTTAAGTTTCGTAGCAAGTTTCTGAAATAATTGGCTCTCGTTTGATTTTAATTTGTATTATTATTTATTATTATTATTATTATTATTATTATTATTATTATGACCGAGCGGGCTAGCGGAGTGGTAGAGGGCTGGACTCGCATTCGGGAGGTCCGGGGTTCGATCCTAGGGGCCGGCAATCCTAACTGAGGTTTTCCATGGTTTCCTCAGTTATTTCCAGGCAAATGCCGGGATTGTACCTCTTGAAAGTCCGGCCATGGACGGCGATCCTTCCCTTAATCCTTTCATATGTGTGAGTGAATGATGTGTAATGTCTTAAATGTTTGTGTTGTGTCGGAGGTGGCCCCGGCATTAGGCTGATCCCTCATCCGGGGAGGCCCTCCATGTCCTTGTGTGGTCAAAAAGTATGTATGTGATCCATAGTAATTCCTCTCCCGACAGGTCGCGGCCTGTAAGGCCCAGGTGGCGTGGGTCGTGTAAATGTACCTAGAAGTGAAGCTATAGTCGGGTGGTCTAGTAATAGGAAGAGACATTTCTTTTATATCAAATACGGTATAGCTTCATCTCAGAGA
Source organism: Periplaneta americana (assembly GCF_040183065.1). Classification (NCBI taxonomy): domain Eukaryota; kingdom Metazoa; phylum Arthropoda; class Insecta; order Blattodea; family Blattidae; genus Periplaneta; species Periplaneta americana. The sequence goes on from NC_091131.1 coordinate 125,308,947, forward strand.
TTTCTCCGTTTCTTAAGGTATTCGAACCCAAGCGGTTGTGAGCGGCGAAGCGTATAATAGGTGTTTTGTTCTCACAGACTGGCAGGCGGCAAGTACATTAAGCCTAAGTGTGTGGGCACTCAACCCGAAGACGCGCGCGAGGCTGTTGAACTCTAGCGCAGCATAGGCTCCCGAAGCGTGGGTTTTCCTTGTCGAGGAACGCGCGCGATGACTTAAGCTAGCCAACAAAAGTAGCGTTATGAGAGCGCGTCATCACGGCAGGTATTTAAACGTGTGGCGAACCAAGACGCGCCCTCATACAATTCCCGCCCATTGAGCCGATCGTGGTGGTAAAGTGGAGACTTCGTGTTTTCGAGTCTGTGACTTACTCGGGAAATAGTAGTGGTGATTTAAACAGGCGTTAGATAAAAGAAAAACGTTGCCGAGATTACGGAGAAGATAACAGCCAGTATTCCGTCGTTCATACTCACGTAGGGACGTGATCATAATAAACCAGATTACTGGAACTTTGCTCCATGGTTTTTTTTTATTGTGTTCGTGTGATCGAAAAAAAAATCACAATAAAATCCTTCACCCACAAAACCACAGTGTCCCTGAAAAGAGATCATCTCCACCGTGGGACAGCATCGTGTATTGGCGTCCCAGCTGAGCTAACCGATCCGGACTCTGTCGGCGACGCACTCAAACTCATAAATTTTCTTCAGTTTCTGACAAAAAGAACTTCTGAAGTTTTAAATTTCATTATAACTTCCTTCGGTCCAAATGATGGTGTAGCCTATTTAGGGTATGAGATAATCGTATTTGTTTAGCCACTGCTTCCCGCTTATCACGATCCCGATATTCGTCCAATGTTGGATTGTAAAGAACATGTTCCATTTGGTACAGTTCCAAAAATCGTTTTGTACCATTGCCACCAAATCTAAAAACATGCTTACAAGACATCTTATTTCACCAAAGTCAGGCAGCTTACGACTCAAAATCAAACATATTTGATCCCGTTACGACCAAATCGTGAGCTGTTTGACGTTATAGGGAAGCCACGCCGCGTTCACACGGGTTTTGGCTTACTAAAGCGTAATTGGCACAAGCGTTTTACGCCCCGTGGGAACGCGACATTAGGCTTATATAGATTACGCGTTTCACCAACAATCTATTCTTTTCTCATGCTGCGAATGTTCTCATTCTTTCTTTCTCTGTTATCTAAAATACACACATAAATGAAATAACTTAATCTGGACCCGAATAAGAGTATAACTCTCATTTTCTGTTTGTACATAAAATGCATTAATATAAATATTTTACTCCATTTATAAATTGTAGCAGATTATGCCATTTCTTTCGCGCAAACTCATACAAAATAGCTATTCTTACACTATAATAAAATTTCTAATATTAATTTTTTACTTACGAAAATAGATATTTAAAAGTGATGAAAACATCACAAGACGTTACATTATTCCCATTGTATTAATATAGTGATATCTTAATTTTCATATTCCACAATATTGTCGCACACATATTTTTAACTTTAATTCTCTCTGTGAAAATTCATTCCTGTTAGAAAGTTACGTACTTATCTTTTGCTATGTAGTCATGTGGCTGAAGGGCCTGAAAGTACGTACTAAATCGCAATGTAAAAAATAAAAATAATTGTATGTATAATCATTATTAATTTCCCTTAGAGAATTATTGTTCATTTTATTAGAACTTAGCTTTTTTACATAGTGATAATGATGAAACACGAAGAGAATCGTTGGATGTAATTTAGACTGAGGAGTCGTATGTTTGTGTTTGTGTGATTTCTTTCCCCTCAAATAAAGATATTTAACATGAAAAATGAGGCTATGAATGATATCACTCGTGGTACAATTGAAATAGAAGCGTACGTGGCTTTCACACGGTCGCCTGGCTATATTCTTTATTCAATGTGCATCGAATTGGGAAATTTCTCATAAGAACCGGTTTGATGATTTTTGCTGAGAATCTTTTAGATGTAACACAGTAAGCTAATTAGCTTGTCAGTACGAAAATTTATCCTGCCCTTAGTTATTCCGTGTTTTCCCTCTGGTAGTAGAACGAATGTTCAGGTGGGTAAGACGTACCAGAAATTATTTCCTCCCTACTTTCTTAGCTTATTTTCTCAATTATTGACGTCCAATTTTTCTTTAGAAACGCTTTTCCTCAGGCATTGACTGTGATAGATCCTGATGTCTGCCGAGCGGGGGATTCAATCCAGGCTCTTGCGGGTGCCCACAATGTTAAATCTAAATCTCTTAACAATTTCATTATAAACACTATAATTATCCATGTAATAATACCTACTATTATACAATTCAAATGCGGACTGCACTGCACATGCTTGACATATAGCCATGTACTTAGACTAAAAACTTCTTTCTTTATAATTAAACTTAAATCTAAACAAGGGGAAATAAATTAAATGCTAGTTCATAGGGCTAACGACTTCAGCAGCTGGTTACTTGTTCTAATGAGTGCACTAATTCTATAATTAGCATGGAAACATGAGACAATTATTCTGCCACTGCCATTACAATTCACTCTATCTCCAATCTTATATGATTGATTGATCGATTGATTGATTTCTTCACACACTAGTCATGAACATTTTATATGTTTGGGTTATGTACTACAATATATACACGAACATTAAATAAAATACAGTACAGTACAGTGTTACAGAAAGTATATACCGTACTATATTTTAGATTTTTTAGATTTATTTTTTTAGATTTATTTATTTAACCTGGTAGAGATAAGGCCGTCAGGCCTTCTCTGCCCCTCTACCAGGGGATTACAACTATAACATGAACAATAAGATTACAATTAATATTAAATTTACAATTACAATTACAATAAAAATTAAAGTACGACAAGAATACCTGATTAATGAAAGCTAGACATTTTATCATAGCTAGACATTTTATCATATATTATTTTCTTACTTGAATTCAAGTATAGACATTTCACGCATTCATTGGGATTTCCTAAAGCCTTGGTTTTTCTGAACCGACGCATGCGAGATGCGTGGTGGGAGGCCCGCCTAGCACAAATCTGGACTACACGAGAGATAGTGAGTGGTCTCTATAGCTGCGACGTGCGCAGACCTCGCATCTCGCACCTATAGAAACCACAATCTCGCATGCGTCGGTTCAGAAAAACTAAGGCTTTAAGGGAAATATAATTGGATTTTGAGGGAAAATTTGTTTTATTTTTTATTGCTTCAATTTATTATTTGAGTTTCCATCTTTAAAATTGTATATCACATAAGCTTATCACTAAACTAAAATTGTATATATTTTAATGTTTCGATATTTTGAGAAAGGGAGTAGAATTTAACACTCAGCTTTTTAAATAATTTGTGGACTTTCGGCGAAAAATTGTTTTATTTTTCCAATTTATTTTTCGTTTTTTCTTCTGTTTAAAATGGTATATGACATATGAATGTACTAAAATTGTACTCAGGTTAATTTTTCGTTTTAGCACTCATTTTTCGTAAGTTCACACTTCTGAACTTTTAATTAATTTAGAAAGTTGAAATTTTCAGAAAGTGTTTATTTGAATGTTGTATATGTAATAAAACAATATTTTAAAAATTTCTTAAATTATTGAAATGTTACAAGGGGTACTGTATTAAACTCGTTGAAAAAATATACGAAGGAGAAACAAATTATTTCTCATTAAATAAGTAAACTACTGTTTCAGTGTAACATCAAGATATATGTCTATGGGCTGTATAAAATCAGATGTCTAGCTTGAACAGTTTTCGAGAAAAACTTTCTTATGTAAAACATGAATTAACACTGTCAAGATAGGCAATTCCGTATCCCCTTAAGTCCTCTGTCAGTTTTTTCCATGTGTATCATTCCCGGGTAAATGGACTTGTGAATACAAAATATGAACTAGTTAAGGGGAAATCGTTGTACAAAAACAAACGTCACGCACCAAATCACTTTTTCGTTGCTGAAATGGTGTATTTTCTTGAAAATCTCGAAATCGATTTGGGCAATATCGCAGCTTCTTCCTTTATACTTCTATAAAAGAAACTAAAAGTGACTGTTAAATATAATATGATTGCGTCGCAGGCCGCAGTAATCCGTCGCACGAGATCTTCGCATAGTTCGACTGTCCTTTTGTACGTTAATGATCTCAGAAAATATATCTTACGGATTTAAATCGGGTAAATTAACTAATCCACGTATTGTAAATGTCATGTCCCCATTGCAAGGCGCTGAATTGCGCTCCCTCATACTCTCCCAAGTTCTTGATATTTCAAGTGTCCCTTTTATTTCATCGTCCCTTATTTAATGGCGCTGTATCGAGTATTAGATTGTTTAGCTTCGGTGGAATTGGTGATATTGAGATGCAGAGCGCAGCAGGCAAACGCACCTGCCGGCTGAGCTAAGCCTGTGGCTCTCGAGTGTTGTAACGCCGTTTAATCAGACGTAAATATATGTATATACATACATATCCTATACAGGGTGTTAAAAAAGTATCCATTATTTTAGGAGGTGCTAGTACGCATCAAAACAAGAAAAACTGTCTGATAAACATGGGTCCTACAACACATACTTTCTGAGATCTGAACACTTGTTCACAGGAGGTGCTCAATGTGACGTTCATTCAAGGCAATGCACTCCTCTCCCCTTCGGCGTAAGGAATCAAGCACTCTTTGAAAATGACCTGGTTGTTCTTGTTAACCAAAAGTCTAGGAGATTTAGATTTGAGGAACGAGAAGGCCAAGGTGTGGGGCCTCCTCAACCAATCCAGCGGTCCTGAAATGTTAGCGTCAGGTGTTCACGCTCATTGCGGAAAAAATGTGCTGGTGTGCCATCATGCATGAACCACATCTGTATTCTTTGCTGATACGGCACATACTCCAGCAAAGTAGGCAATACGTTAATAAGAAAGTTCTGATACCGAGCCCCAGTTAATCTCTGTGGTAGCATATATGGCCGCCAAGAACACCTGCTCATACGTCGATTGAAAATCGGTGCTGATGCCTTGTATCTTCAAGTGCATGGGAATTTTCATCAGGCCACACTGATTACGAAAATTCACATTATTTCTGCTGATCCCCGCTCATATCCGCAACCAAACTTTTCTTTTCAGTATTTCTTGCGACGTATCAGTATTCCATGCCGGGGGAGTCAACTACGGTATGATTATCTGGTAGCCTGCTGTACTGTAGGGCAGAAAAATGCATTGCCATAAATGGGCATCACATTGAGCACCTCCTATGAACAAGTGTTCAGGTCTCAGAAAGTATGTGTTGTGGGACCCATGTTTATTAGACTTTTTCTTGTTTTGATGCATACTATCACCTCCTTAAATATTGAATACTTTTTGACACCCTGTATACAGTATATTACTGAATAATCTTTAAATTGCTGTCTCATACCCATCCACCATTTTGTAACATTTGGTCTGATGCAAGCTGTTACACACACTCATGAAGATGGAACCAATAAGTAGTTTGGAAACTTAGGAATCTTCCCATTCCACATCATAGTTACAGTAATACATCAATGGTCACCTTCATTATTTTGATATGTTGGCTGCCAGTTGCTCATTTTCGCTTCCTCTGCCGCAGAACAAGCTAGTTAGGTATTCGAGCAGCATGCAAATAAATTAATTTATTCTGAAAACAATACATTTACCTATCAAATTTAATTATATGTTTCTGAATGCTGTAGAATAATCTATATTGAATGAGGTAAAATCGCATTCCGTTGTGAAATCCACTAAATTCCTCTCTGAATAGAGGTTTATTGTATGAAATAGGTTCTCTATCGACTGGCAGCCATTGTTTTGATGAAATTTTCCCTTCTCTATCTCTCTCTTCTCTTTTCTCAGCTAAATAAACTGAGAGGGGAAGCAAAATGTGAAACGAGTGAGAAAGGTATTCCGTTCCAAAGTACAAATGAACAAAACATTTCGTTCATTGTTTACCTGATTTCGTTTGTATAAACGTAAACATGAATTTACGATAAAATAAAATTGTTTTAAAATTTCAATATTTAATTTTACCATTAGTTTTGTCAACTTTTATTGTTTTCTTATGTCTAAAATATAGAGTAAACTGTATAGTGATTGACCACTTAAGCTAATGAATAATAAAACAATGAAATAGCGGAAAACAGTGGTAACTTATTGAGAGAATTTTAAAGGCATTGGGTCAAGTGAAGATTCAGAAACAAATCAAAATCAATAAACAAAAGAAAAAATAAAATTTTAATGCAAAGATAAATTAAATAAACACAACAAGTCCACTTTTACAGTTATTGACCGTCTACTGCACAGTTATTGACCACACGCTTATTAGTGATTGACCGTCTACTGCACAGTTATTGACCACAAGCTTATTAGTGATTGACCGTCTACTGCACAGTTATTGAATACTCATTTATTGGTGATTGAACAACACATTTTCACAATTTTCACTTTTTTCTTGTCTGTTTCGTTTCTCTTCTTCTGATCTTTCTCATTAAGAACTATTCGCCACCGGCGTAGCTCTGTCGGCAAAGGTGTTTGCCTGCCGATCCGAAGTTTCGTTCGGGCGCGGGTTCAATTCCAGCTTGGGCTGATTACCTGGTTGGGTTTTTCCGAGGTTTTGCCCAACCGTAAGGCAAATTTCAGGTAATCTATGACGAATCCTCGGCCTTATCTCGCCAAATACCATCTCGCTACCATCAATCCCATCGACGCTAAATAACCTCATAGTTGATACAGTGTCGTTAAATAACCAAGTTAAAAAAATAAGAAAAGAACTCTTCTCGCTGCCTTTTCTTTCATTTCTTATTCGCTTCCTTCCTTCTTTTGCCTCTTCTTCCATTTTTCTCTTTTGTGCCTTATCAGAAGCAAGTGTGTGTCATTTCTCTGATGTTATTACAAATGGCTTCACCCAGCACTGGACGAGGACCAAAGAACACTTTTCCTTCAACGGGATATTTGCTTCTGGACGCTAAGGTTGCTTTTAGGACACCAAACTTCTTGGCAGCTTCATTTAAATCAAATCCACTGTGGACAGGTTCTGTAGCGTTTCGTAAAGCTTCCCCTGTATAATGCACTTTACCTGGCTTAGGCATTATAATATAGTATCAGTCATGTAAAAATCCCCATCATTTAACCGATAACATATATAGAATTGGAGCAAATTGGTCATTATTCTAACAAATAATTTATGAACGACCAATCACTGTAGTTTGCGGCCATTCACTTTATAGTGATTGACCACGGGGCATTTTTATGTCATATAAAAACTTTAACAAAATAATATTCTGTGGACGGAAACCTTATACCTTTTCTCACACTGTGAGTGTAAAAACGCGCACCAGAATTTATGTATCCTTTGCAGAATAAATAAATTATTGGATGCATTATTCTTAGCAATTTCTCTAGTTACTTACACTTGTTTAGGTTCAGTTGCATTTCCAATCGATTTCAGTTCTCTCAGACAACAGACACTAACTCAGTGGGATGAACAGCGACAACTAACCACAAATAAGGGTTGCTACTAGAGGTATATGCAGCAAAAAGTGAAATCACGATCGTGGTTTATTCACAATTTACTTGAAAAAAGGAAGCGGTCAATCACCGTATACTGGTCAATAACTACCTAGTTTACCCTATCATACATAATAATATAGCTATAATTTTTAGCTCTTTTTCACTTTTATAATAATTTTGATATCTCACAATATTATTTTTCATTTTTGAACTAATAAAAGAAGTTATTATATTATAGGCTATATAGGCAGTAAGAAGTTGAGGGTTTGAAATATAGCAAATATATGTTGACATATTAAGATAAAACAGAAAACTTGACTGGGATTTCTAGTGTGAAATATTGTATGTCTGTGGTGAATTGTCAACATGTTCTTGGAAACAATGTAGCAAAACTTATCTTACAAGACTATGTGATATAAAGGTTGCCTTATGGCTCAGTAGTCAATCTGTTTTTGTCGTAGATAGTGGAGGCCAACTTTTATAGGTTTCAGGGCTACTTTGCATTTCAAAAATCACTGGTGATCTGCTTTATAGACTATACAGAATGGGTGGTAACCTCTGCACGAAAATGAAACTGGTAATAGATCATGAGGAGAGATTTGAAAAATCTAAATAATTTTTTCTCTAACATTCACCGTTTTAGAGGAAATCGTTATGTTTCTATGAAGCATTTGGCACCATCTGCTGCAATAACTCTAAGCAAGCGCGACCTGCATGTCTTACCTTCCCCTCCCCCTCTGCCGTACTCTGTAACACGCGACGTGAGCTGCGTTGCAAGATTTATTTCAACTATTTTTGCTCTTATTCAATTTAAATTCATGGCTAAACGATTTAATTTGCAAAAAAAAAAAAAAAAATTCACGACATTAACTATTGAAGTTATTTTTACCTATCTGCATGTAGCAATCAGCCATTTCTCTCGGGCCATTACCGAAATAAAAGACTGCAGACATTGGGCAAAGACTATTTTTTTCCTGCTTAATGGTACTTCATGGAAGGAAAAGTGTAATAAAAGTTTTGTTATATTTAACACATAGAATCACCTCTCAAATTTTGGTGCAGAGTTTACCATCCACCCTGTTTAGACTATAATACAGGTAGACTAATAATGAGGACCTAAAAAGGACAAAATAAAAACTAATACCACAAAGAGATATGCATAGTTTATTAACATTCAATAAGTAATACACTGTTGATGGACATGAACCACTGCATTAAAAACATTACATGTACAGGGACATCATTTTATTTTTACATCAATTTTTATTGTACCTGATTTTCTGAATGTACTTCACTCCCATCCCTTCTACTACAAACATCACCCGACCTCCACACAGGACCAAGGCCGCATATGCAGTCACAGTCGTCTTACGGTCATAGTAAACAGTACTGAGTGGGTGAGTATAGTACGTTCCAGAAATATGGTCGTATTTTCCAGTAAAGAAAGAACATTCGTTATTGAATCATATTTTCGCACAGGTACTGTGTGTCCGTTTGGTTACATCGCATTCCGGTCCACCCCCCACCCGTTTCTGCTGTAAAGGCTAGTAGCTGGGCTGTCTTAGCTCTTTTCTGAAAATATTTTCTTTTAGGAATTGGACGTCTACGTAATATTATACAACTGTTTAAAATAATTTAAATAAAAGGACCTCGTTAAGTAAGTAACTGTCAAGTGATTTCCCACTTTCTACGACTCTGCGACATAATCACTTGGACGGACAGTAGCTAGCATGACTGAATAAATTTATCTATGTGGATTGGGGAGAAGTGAAGATTAAATTTACAGTACGTAAGGTACTATGTTTTAGAGTAGGTATAGATTTAATAATAATAATAATAATAATAATAATAATAATAATGATTTATTTTAGCTGGCAGAGTTAAGGCCGTAAGGCCTTCTCTTCCACACAACCAGCAAAAAGTGTATATACATATGCATGAACTTACAAAGAATTCAACAATATGATTTAGATGAGAGTTACATGTATACAAGAGTTATTTACGAATTAAACAACAAAATACTATGAACTATTAATTAAACACTGAAATAAACTGGGTAGCAGAATTAAACTAAAATACATAGAATGTTAATATATTTCAAATTATATTAGATAATAGAAAGAGATTATTATGAGACAATTTTGAAAATGCAGCACAATCAGGATGATGTCTAAAGAAAAAAAGCAACAGTGTAGTCAGTAATATTTTAAATCAGTATGATTGGAGTGAAATGCTAATAAGGTTATCTTTTAAGCTGTTCTTAAAGGTGTTTGTTGTCTTGCAGCCCCTAATACTTTGTGACAAGGAATTCCATTGACGCGAGGTGGATATTGTAAAAGATGAGGAATAACAAGATGTTCTATGAAGAGGTATATTTAGCGTGCCACAGATAAGTGATCTGGTATTTACGTCGTGGTTAGAGTATAGATAAGAGAAACGAGACGAAAGGTAATTTGGTGTTGAGGTGTGCAGAATTCGAAAGAGTAAAGACATAGAGTGTAAAGTTCTGCGTTCTTTAAGTCGGAGCCACGAGAGACTTGCAAAGGACGGTGATATGTGATCATATCGTCGGATGTTGCACACGTATCTGATGCACATATTCTGAGCTCGCTGTAACTTGACTGACAGTTCAGAACTTAGATCACTTAACAAAACGTCACAATAATCGAAGTGCGGCATTACTAGGGTTTGTACTAGGGTAAGTTTTAGTTGCTGGGGCAAGAAGTTTCTCAAGCGACTCAAAGAGTGAAAGGAGGAACAGATTTTCTTTATCGTTTCTTTAACTTGAAAATTCCAACTTAGATTATTATCAAAAAAGAAGCCAAGATTTTTTACGACAGATGAATAAGGGATTAGCGTGTTGTTAAGGGTAACAACTGAAAGATTACTGTTATTAAGGGAGTTAACTACACGCTTATGTCCAATAATTATGGCTTGAGTCTTACTTGGGTTAAGTGCGAGTCCGAAATTGGCCGCCCAAGTGGAGACAGTGGCTAGGTCACAATTTAACTTGTCAATCGATTCATTGATCGTATTGGGTCTGGAATGTATGTAAAGTTGTAGGTCGTCGGCATAGAGGTGATATCGGCAATACTGTAAGTTCTTTGATACGTCATTAATGTAGATAGAGAAAAGTAGTGGTCCTAATACGGAGCCCTGCGGCACTCCCGCCTTTGTGTATCGCCATTTATTTATTTATTTCAGCGGGCGCAGGATTATGGTTCCCAATGTCGCCTGATTTAAGTGGTTTGCATAATTTCTTTTGGAGTTACTGTAAAACAGTTGTTTCCTAAACAGCCTACAAGAATAGAAGAATTTAAGAATTACATTCAAGAAACAATACATTCAGTTTAAGAAGATGTGCTTAAAACGTTTTCGATAATATTACAGAAAAGAATTGAAGCCTGTATCGAAATGAAGGGCACCATTTTCAACAGTTTGTTAAAATATCCATATTTTGGTTTTTTTCCATTTAAATGCACTCTTCATATTTTATACTAATGTTCTGTAGACAGTGTACTATACTCTGCATAATGAATACGTCTTCCTGGGTACTTCAGTTAAAACAATAAATAATTTAATGACAAGGGTAAAAACCCTTTCCAAGCCAAATTTGGTAAAAGCACTTACTGTTAATGCTGTACTTATTTTGATTAAATAAAAACCGAACGAAAATAATTAAACTCAAAACCGTAATAGTTCCTAGTTTACGTAAATGGATGTACTACTTTTCTTTTTTCCTGTACCTAGTAAAGTGATTTGTTTGTGTTTTACAGTAGTCTCATCAAACTTCGGTCGTGAAAGGGAATAACAAACAGTGTTTCCGGTTCTCGACCGTTAAACCAAGGTATAGCCAGGTTAATATAAGAAATGTTTGTAAAAAAATGATGTCCCGGTACTTTTCAAGAGACAGTTGACTTGCTTCCAGAAACTTTTGATACTGCATTCCGTTAACGATATAATTATATTGCAAAGCATTTGACGTAACTGCTACTCTCAAGCTGGAAATCAAATGCTCATCAGTTATTCGGTTACCCTCCATTGTTTTATCGCACATAGATTCACATAGATATGTTGATCCGAAAAATATTGTCATATTAGGCAGTAATTTCCAGAACTCAGGTACGTTGCTATCAGTAGCTCTTGCTTTCAGATAAATGTCGCAGCGCAACTTTACTATTTCTTCTTCTACGTTATTGGGAACTCGTTCCATTAATTCTGATATTTTAGAACAGAGTTCATCCACGCATTCAATTTTCATTTCCTTAAATGTAAATTCTATTAAAGTTACAACTTCTTACAGATCATTCAGAGGTGAACATGATTAAGATTTCGAGTGGCGTTGAATGTTTTAAATATGAAGATTTAAAGTTTTGTATCTTGACAAGAAGAATGAAATAGTCGTGTTACCAAACAAAACATGAAACTTCATTTATTTTCAATCGAAATGGAGGCGAATAATTCAATTACTATCAATCTTAAAAACATGGCATTTTACAAATTAAAAACACAATTATAAGAAATAATTAAATTTCACTAGATATTTTGTTCAGTACCGATATGTACTGCCTGTATAATGTTTTGACAGTTTATATCGTTAACATCCTATATAAGTGGGAAAAATTGTTCAAACACAATTCCATTGTCTAAATTTGTTCCAGTTGGCAAAAGTTGAGGAGATATTTTATTATTTACGCGCATTAGATCACTTGAGTCACAGGTCGAGATTATTAATCATCACAGAAAAAAAATTTGAACCTGTCAAACGTATTGCAGAAGTAGAGATGAACACTTTATAAGCAATAGGGAAAGAAAGGTTACTACCATTGCAACGAAATGAATAATTCATTCACTTTCTATTAAGGCTGCAGTGATTACGTCATCTTGCCTGATCATTATGAATAAAAATAGATCCAAAGAAGTCGCTGAGTGTGATAATATTTGAAGATTTGAATTACTGGAATATTAAGCGTCTTCTTCACATTCCACAGTTACACTTTTAATATGACGTCAGACATTCAAGTACTCTCCTATTACGTTTGTTTACAGACATCTTAACTAAACATTTCGTAGCGGAGTACATATTTATAAGCATTTAATTGGTTGGAACGCTTTGTGATAAAATCTTTACAGAAGCAAATGCTTTGGAAATATAAACACAGCTTACGTCATTCTTTGTTTGTTCTTTCGCACCATTTAACATAGTGATATAAAAAAATAATAAAAAGCAGTGTGACGTTGTGTTGTCAACAGATATGGCGCGTGCTTCGAGCTTCTCTTTTTGTAGTCCACTATCTTTCGTGTCTCGTGTCACAGCACCACCACACTATTCTTTATCAGTCGGCGTCACAAAACATCGCAAACCGTACACTTACAAATTATTTTGTGTTATCTGTGGAAGAACAAGTGTTACCTCGATGTGGGAATTCACATCAACTTTTAACGATTTCTTTGTCTGTGTTTGTAGGTAAGTCACTGGAATTTCCACGGTCTTCGTCATGTTTCTTTCTCAAGCGGAAGTTTGTATTTTATCAACAGTTGAGGTGATTAATTTTCAGTAAGGTGATAAATCCGTTAAATATCCGGAATAACAATACTTATTTTCCTTTAATTAAAGTCGTGAAGTGAAATTTTAGTTATGAAGTGACACATTGAAATGAAGTTGATACGAAGGCAATTTAAGACGTAACCCACCATTTTCCAGGATATACTACACACCCATAAATTTGTGAATGTAGCCAGTTTTCAGGATTCACTTGCACCCCTTAAAACTAAACACCGTCTATATCACAACTGTCTTATTGTTCATAGATTACACTCTACCGTGTAACAGTTTGAAATGGCGTTACGTATTGATTTGAATGTGTCATAGAAAATGTTTATTTATCTGTTATTAAATTTATTTATTTATTTATATATTTATTTATTTATTTACCCTGGAAAATATGAAAAATTCTAACAAAATAAAAAATTAAACTTAAATACGAAGCCAGCAGGTTATAATTTATCACCACTTCCAAAATAACTCGGAAACACAGTAGGGTCTATGTGAAATTTATTATCTGATCACGTAACCTGTTTGAGAGCTAGTATATGAGGAATAGAATTAATAACAAGTTGTAACACAACATAATATAAAATAAGAGCGAGGTGAGTGAGACAGAAATTAAGTCAATATATGAAATAGACAGCGAATACTTTAATTTCTGAAACGATAATTGGGTGTCCGAGATGACGATTTATTGTTTAAATACATGAGATGGCGAACTAGTTCATGAATTCATGAGTGACGAGTTAACGTATGAGATTTCCAGGTACCGAGCCAGTAACTTATATAAAATTAGTATATTAATCTGAGTTTGCGAGCAGATTGTGTGAATATTTTATATAGCGAGCGACAGCTCTTAAAATTTCATCTTTGCCATTTTTATTTATTTAATTTCCCCAGTATTATGATGCGTAATGGACAGCAGGCATAACTAGAACTCTGTAATATATAATCATTGTATTTTTCTCTATCTCCCAGCAATGAATCTGTATTGTGTCACAAATGTACTTAATTTTAATGATTTAAAGTTGATAGTCCTCGTCTAAGTCCAGATGAGGGCGGGATTCTTTCATATCGTATTAACTTCTCACTCAGCTTCCAATATAATTGAGTGGCAGGTTTTTCCGCATGTGAAAGGCGTCCGAAGCATGGTGTTAACCATTACAACTCATTCTGTAGTTGGGCCCAAGAAAGCGTGTGTATTCCATTTTCTACAGTCCATGTGCCTCACAGACAAATACAGGGTTTATCACATACGACGTATCGCCTGCTCGCATCTCCCACGGCACTCTACCGCATACGCCTAGCACAGTTGCCGCGTCACGGCCCGGCTTGTCTCCCCTGAGACAAGAACCTAAGAAGTAATGTGATTAAGCCAGTGGTACTCATTATGACTCTCAAAGATATTTATTGCTGCTCTTGTAACTAATTAGTAATTACTATTACTATTGTTCTTCTGAGAATTATTTTCTAGTTACTGTAATAATGTGCAACCGGAGAAAACTTTGGTTACCCTGCATCATTACGGTACTGTCACGTCTCATGTGCTTATTCTTGTTATAGCTACATAGCTTGATACAATAATGCGTTATGAACATTTACATCTTAATAGAATTCGTGCGTACATTAACATTTTGATAACGAGTATCCAAAATATTCTCAGAGATAGAAAACTGAAAATGTCGGTCATATCTGAAGAGAAAACTAATGAATTTCACTGTAGATAAAAACGAAATGACAACAAAAGCATCGTATCACGTAGTAGAAATTAAGCCATTTATAGAAGCGCAGATTGTTAAGGAATGCCTTCTAGCTGTAAGTGATATTTTATTTAATAAATTTCCAAATGCAAAACACAGTACAGGAGAAATAAAACAACAAATCAACCTCCTCGTAGTGATATGATTTTGCAGAAGAGTAGCAGAGTGCGCCCTTAAGTTTCAAAAACATTGATGATATGAGTTAGTTATTTCATATTTAAATAATAATAACAATAATAATAATACTCTTCATAAATACAATAATTAAAAATCCGCGTATTTCTTTGAGCTTCAATGCATTACGGCTCTCGGCGAATTACTGTGTTTCATTTTTCGCTCTCCTCTAATTTATAGTGAGTACCACTGGATTAAGCTTACTTTTATTTACAGAAGGTACTCAAAATGACGTTCCTCTGCTGCTAGAGAAACCTGGCACCTTTTGAACACGTTATTAAACACTTGAATTTCGGCTGCCGAAATTGTTGAAATCACTATCACTGAAATGCTGAACGAGGCAACGATTTTCTCGGCCTTCTTTCTAAGGCCGCCCGTATCTCGTATATATATATATTTTTTCGGTTTTCTAGTTTTCTTTATCTTTAACACGGATCAAGTAACTTTAAATTTTTCTAGTAACCTGCATATCGTCGATTTATTTGGAACATGTATTCTGTATTAAAACAAGCTGACATTCCACATACGACTCTGTTCTTACGTAGTGTAACACAATAAACACTCGTTGCTCCCTAGTGTATAACATAGTGAACGAAACTACACACAATAAGAATGAACAAACGTGTACTCAATCACACAGTAAACGAAACTGAACGAGGCTGAGTAATACGCGTTGTTTTCAGCTAAGGCACCTGTAAGACTAATTTTGTTACAAGAAACGGAGGAGACCGCCAGCTGCGCAATCGGTTAAAGCTGTCTTTCTGCCAAGTTAATGCTTTCTGAGCAACACCGGAGACCTCGAGTGACGTCGTACGTGAGAAACCCGTTACCTAAATTTGTACCCACATCTTTAGTTCTAGAACAGGGATACAGAACTGGCGAGAGAGGGGTGGAAAGCATGGGGAAAACGTCGGTTCCTCGTCTGCAGTCCACCGGCGTTGAATGACGTATCTGTGGCAGGTACGCATAAGACAGACACTGAATACAAATCCTCTCCCCTACCAAGTCAATGACGCGGGGGTGGAAGGAAGGGGTGAGTGACGTATTCCAATGAGTGACATAACGCCACAATTGTCGCCCAGTTCTGCAAGCCTGTTCTAGAACATCCCAACAGCTCTCCTAATCGAAGGAAAAGTAGCTATAAATTGTAATAACTTGTTACATAAGATATAACCAGCGAACTTTTTTCTTTCAGATAATTCGGGACATGAGGCGTCCTTCTGCTCACTACGTTACTAGAGGGCGTCTCAGGTTCCGATTCGCCCAAGTACTAGTCAACGCCGTGGCCCTGTTGGCCATAGCAGGAGGCCTTGCTGCTTATTTTAGAGGTGAGTACAAATTCTGTAACAGTCAGCTTATGAATAGACTTAACCGAGACGCGGATTTAGATCCGAGGACGTTGGAATTGTAAGAGTTAAAGAGATGCACGCAATATGAAAATATACCCCACAGACTTTAATGCCTATCCAATCCAGAAATTGTACTAGATCAAAACAATATGACTTCGGTGACTAATCTGCGATTAGTTGAAAGTCAAAGCGAATATAGGGAAAGTAACCAGCAATGAACCACCTAAAGATTTCTTATTTTATCTAACAAAGGCAATGTCTTAAAATTACGTTCATGGGCTTGAACAAGTACATTACTAATAAGGAATGATAAAATGAAGTTTCAGGGCTACATCCCATTTGTGTCTGTTTAAAGATTAGCGCATTAAAAATTGGACTATTGGTTCAATGAAGGCGACAGGGTTCTATGAATGCACCATCATATTCCCATGAATGGACCAAAAGAAAATTTTTAAAAACATCTCAAAATAATGTCAACAAAGGAAAAATCATAACAATGAAGAAACATAGATTCGATTAATGAATATTGAACTTACTTTTAATCCAATTGTAACCGTATTTTGAAACTGAAAATCATGAAAAACATAGTCCTTGTCATTTCAGTATCTTAGGGCCATATTTATATATATTCTTAGCGCGGGCTTCCGGTGGATGATCAGCGAACTAACATTTTTCATATTTATAAAGCAGTGTTAGCAATATGATATGATATGAATCCTGTACAAGTAATCAGTCGATAGCCGGGGCTAATTTAGCACGCTCGTAGCTCGGGCTAACGAAATGTCTATGCATAGCACCCTTAAAGTTTTAGGCTATTTCAAATTAACTAATACAGTAGTTAAAAATGTTAGTATACGACTTTAAATTACAAGACAGCAACATAATGATGTGATTTTACCTATAAAATTATTTTCTGGAGTCTGAGATTATTCTTATACTGTAAATAAAAGTCTTCCTTCTTAAGACACACATGCCACACAAAGTATTTCTTTTGACTCCACCTAACATTTGCACAAGCGTCATGTACCCATTTCTTGCAAGACATACACTGAATCATATATTCCTCGATGGTTTCTTCAAACATGAAACAAAACCAGTAGTCTTGATTTTGATTGCTTCGTGAAGGTAATTGTTTTCTATGAATGATCCATTTTAAAATGCAATTCACTGATGGGAATGCCAGCTGGTCCATCCATAGCGATTTCGCCATTTTCTAATCACACTTCAAGAGCGCTCAAGAGATTATACAAAATTTATGAATATACAACTAAAAAGGAAGCAGACAGAACGTTGCTTCCAGCTATATATGTCATTTCATAACCTAATGTCATTAAGCCAATCTACTCTGTATGTAAAGTTACTTAAAATTACAGTAAAAATAACAAAAACATATCTGAGCTTCTTGTTCAGCCCACGTATTTGCTGCCGCCACCAAATACAACTCAGGAGTGACATACACGAGGGGGAACCTTGAGGTGACGTACCACGCATACGCAGTCAATATGACCAAGAATATGGCAACAGTCCATTGAAAGCAACGGTTCATCGATGGCTACTCACCCCTACGCTATAAAATATAGTCCCGTAAATATTTCAGTATAACTTTTTACACATGTTATAATATCAACTCAAATCAGTGCAATGTAATTAACTGTTATGCTAAATTAAAAGAAATCTAATGTTTACTACCGGCGTAGTGATACATTAGTATGGTTCTTGGCTTCGATAGATAGTAATGTTACATCATTTTCACAGAAACAACATGGTTGAATACAGTAGATCTTTCCTATTGTTCCACGCCTTTAGTCACAAAAGAACAAAATAAGAATTACAAGTCGTGGCGAATTTTCAGTTCCTGTCCGCATACGTATCCAAGTTTTACCGTTCCCCTTTTTAACAAGAAACGTTTATGCTCGAAGGCCAAATACAGATAAAACGCTACGGAAGTTTGAAAATATGACGTCACTTGCAATGAGTTACGTCATACTATTCTGACATCACTTGCTTACCACGGATCAGACTCTTGCATTGATATATTGTTTGCTAGAGAAATGGACTTAGTTGGTTATTTAACGACGCTGTACCAACTACTAGGTGATTTAGCATCGATAAAATTGGTGATAGCGAAATGGTATTTGGCGAGATGAGGCCGAGGATTCGCCATAGATTACCTGGCATTCACCTTACGTTTGGGGAAAACCTCGGAAAACACCCAACCAGGTAATCAGCCCAAGGAGGGAACGAGCCCTCGCCCGAGAGCAACTTCAGACCAGCAAAAAAGCACCTTAACCGATTGAGGCACGCGGAATAGCCTTACTTCCTTGCATGAAATAGAACTCTTATTTCTCTTATCATAGACTAATACTAACAGCTTTCTAATCAACCGATTCCGATGAAACACAGTAATTCTACTGTAAATACTTGTACAGATATAGGCTATGGTAATACCCATAAAGAAATAAAGGGAAAATAATCAATAATACTAGACATAAATTGCATTAAATGTATTTGACTCCTTATATCCATGATGTTTATAAATAAGAATCAAATAAAAACCAATTCGAGAACATGAACGTTTCATGTGCCATAATTACAGGCATCCTATGAATACTTTTGACGTGAATACGTCTATAAGTCGGGTCCAGTACTAGGGTGCCGTTCCAAAATATCGACGGACACATTTTCAGGCCAATTTCGTCGCGCCTATAATTTTTAAAATCCAATATATGTTCCAGCGAAGTAAGCGGCGATTAACAGACGAAGAATCAACGAATCCAATGTGACCTTGAGTTGATGTTCTCTAGCGATACGATTGAGTTTCTTGTTGGTACTGGAAAAAAGAAAATTGCTTTGAACATGAACAACGGTTATCAAGAAAATGAGAGACAATGAAAATCCACTAGAATTTTACAATGATAAGCGTTTTTACAAACACTACAAGATTCACAAATGACATTTTTATTCTATTACTCTTGAACAACCAAGATAGGTCATACATAGTCTTCCTATTCCAAGAAGTCTGCAACTCTTCACTGCCCAATAATTTTATGCATCCTGAGACTTTCAATTGAGTGTAATTTAAACCTTAACTTAATCAGGCAGAACATGAAACAGAATCCCAATTGTTACGTTATAATAGACAAATTATCTTGTTACAAGTTGAATATTTTAATAACAACACGAAACAATGCACGATCGTAAACAATGCTAATTTGCGGACACTGATCACGTGATAGCAATGACGATATAAATCTATGAAAACATCCGCCTTCAAAGCGAATATGTTCAGCACAGTCTAAGGATTGAATCTAAACCGAGACAGGACGGAGTATGCGATTTTGCATACAAAAATTAAGACCGGTCTTAACTCATTCTAGATCTTGGTAAAGTCTTTAGCTTAGTTTGCCGTTGACTATGCATACGGGCCTAGGACTAAAATATGAAAACATTTCTCAGCAAGCAGAACTTTTACAGGATTAGTGGTAAAAGTAAACAAATAGAAACTATCTCATTTACTTGTTTTTGTATGAAGTCACAAACGCCTTCACGGTAGGCAATCCAACCAACAATTATGCCAAAAGATTGTACTTGTACAGTTGTCAAAAAAAAAAAAAAAAAGTGGCCGCATTCGTGAACAGCAAATATTTTCTAAGTCCACTTCGGGTCACGGCGATGTTACACGATGCATTTGCATGTAGAACGAGTTCCGGAACTATGGAATTATTCCCTATCTGCGTCTCGTAGAGCAGCGGTAGAGTGCTTGCTTAAATGATTCGAAAGTTGTAAGTTCGGGCCTTGTCCAAGTTTTCATTTTATTTTTTAATCGTTAATATTGGAATTATCATTTATATTCTGTTATCGTTATTTATCAATATAAATAATAATCATGTTATTTATATTTTGTTGTCGTCCTTTTAGCGATATAAATAATATTCACGTTATAATTTTTTGTATTCTGTTATCGTTCTTTAGCGATATAAATAATATTCAAGTCATAATTTGTATTCTGCTATCGTTCTTTAACGATATAAATAATATTCACGTTATTTATATTCTGCCTAGTTCTTTAGCGATATAAATAATATTCCAGTTATCACTTATATTCTGGTTTCGTTCTTTAGCGTTATAAATAATATTCAAGTTATTTATATTCTCTTATTGTTCTTTCGCGATATAAATAATCTGTATTTTATGTAAGTAATTATTATAATATAATGTAAAATAGGTTATTTTATTTCAATAATTAATTACATATTATATAATATCTTATATTAATTAAACAAACTGATATTCATCATTTATATTTTGTTATCGTTCTTTAGTGATACTGTATAAATAATATTAAAGTTATTTATATTCAGTTAACTTTCTTTATCGATATAAATAACATAAATTTAATATTACGTTTAGAACAATACAGTTGCATAATACTGGTGTTAGTTTTTTATTTTTATATTATTACATTATAGTATCTCGAAAAACAATAAAATGAAAAGGAGTGAAGAGGAATTGAACCTGAGACGTTGACATCTAAATTCCGACGTTCTTCCGACTGAGCTACGAAGGCACAAGTATAGGAACATTTGCGGAAAAATTGACCCAATCCCCTTCAAGATTTTCTGATGATTTGTAGAAGCTAATCCAGGATGCGGGGGGTAAAGGCTAATTGGGATTTCCCGATCTCTGTTCCGGTCAAAAATCATGATACTAATATTTAACCCTTGCGGTGAATTTCGGTGAAGTCCGGAGGGTCCAATTAGTCAAATCCACTCTCCTCAACACCACTCTTGGGTCCCCTGGGATCTAATAAGATGCGAAAGAGACAGTGGTATGCGAAAAGCAACGGGAAGTTACCGCATTTATCCTTCCCAAGAAAAACTGCAAACATGAGCAAAGAAAGCTTTTAATAAGAAAAGAAGCATCTTCTGCGAACCTGTGGAAAAAGAACTAAGGAAGAGACTAGTGAAGTGCTTTGTGTGGAGTGTGACATTGTACGGGGGAAAAAACATGGACATTACGACGAAATGAAGAGAAACGAATAGAAACATATGAAATGTGGATGTGGAGAATAACGGAGCATGTGAAGTGGACAGACAGAATAAGATATGAAGTTGTTTTGGAAAAAGTGGGTGAAGAAAGAATGATGCTGAAACTGATTAGAAAGAGAAAAAGGAATTGGTTGGGTCACCGGTTGAGAAGAATAATAGACGACATTAAGATATGTGGATCATATGCGGAAACTAAGAGGAAGGCACAAAATAGGTAAGATTGGAGAATGCTTCGTCATGGTCAGAATACTTAAGTATGTATGTCCAGGATGCCTGGAATGTCGTGTTTGAGAACAGTCGCTATTTGCAAAGACTAGTCGATTCCATGCCCACTCGACTGTAAGATGCGATCGAGATATGCGGAAGATAGAATAAATATTGAATCGTGGATCTTTGTTTTGAGTTTTGAACGTTTAATTGTTTGAATGTTCTAAGGCAGACGCCAGTAAGTTTGTTGTTTATGCCACGAAAGATTTTTTTTGACAACAAAATATTTTTTTCATTCCATTTGCAGTCATTTCATAATAAATAATGATAAAGTCATGGCATAATACCTTCATGAACGTGATGTTAATTACTAAAATAATCATAAAAGAGATAGGAGCAATTAGGTATATTTTCTCTCTCTCTTAAAAACAAAACAAAAAAGGACATAAAACGCAGTAGGTTGTGTTCGAACACAGGACCTCACGAATACCAGGCCGAAACGCTACGATTACGCTATGAAGAAACACACAGAACACTTTGATTATAACTGTAGACATCAGGCAACGTGGTCCAACAACATGTAACATCGCCTTCTCCGAATTGTAGCGAAGATACCCGAAGGAAACTTTGCATCTGGAGAGCGGCCACTATTTCTTTTGACAACGGTACAGCAGGAGTGTAATGTAATGACAATAATGCTGTAAATCAGTGCTCCTAGGGGTGACCATTGAAATGTTGTACTAGGAAATAGAGCAGTGATTGTTTCATAAATTTTCAATATTGAAAGTCTCGAAGTAGCCATATTTTGTAAATACAGTGGCCCTTTCTAATTTATAGTAAACAATACAGCCCTAAAGGTACGAAAAGAGGTGCTTCATAATATTCAAGTTGCAAGCAATGAACATATAACTCAGTGCTTTAGGGCATTACAAGCAGCCTATGGGAGAAAATTCCTGCTTTAGATTGATCATTGCGAGAGATGTCCACATATGTGCTCCAGATGGAGTCCGCCGTCTTCCAAGAATTTTGCAACATATTGTTGACATGGCAGGAGATTATATTTGAAGTATGTAATGTCAAAAGTAACCTAAATAAATTTAGTGTGAAATAGTAACAATGTTGCTATTACTTTTCGAATTCTCTGGTAAGTCTAGTAGAAACTGTCTCTTAATTCATCGCGCATTTTAAATTCAGAAACATATATGATTGGTTTGTCGCTCGTTTGCTGACACCTCCCAGTCTAGTCGACGAAGATCTTCTTATATTCAGGTAATTGTGAAGAAAGTTCTGTGGAACACTGAAGGCGATTAGCAGCCTGTAATTTTGACGTAAACGAGATCATATTTCTAATTGGTTATGAATCCCTATTATTTAGAGATAGAGTTTATCTCCTAAAGTAGACCTATACCTTCTATAGAATCTCCCAACTTTATTCCTCTTTAGAAGGAAGTTACAGATTCTTACTGCCCTGAAAATTCCTCATTCTCAACCGGGTGATAACTATTCTATCATAAAGTGCGACATAAAACAAAACAGACGTTATGTCTGGTATCCATTTTTATCGGCATAGAACATACTGACGTGTTTAAACTGGCAAAGAAAATCCTTTAATGGTATTACTGCAACTAAAAATATGTTTGTAATCCCTGAATTTTATAAATAAAAGTAGCCCATTTCCATTAAGACTTATATTAATGAGAACTCAATAGTGAATAACGTCATAGAAATGATTCCCAGTGCAATCTGACAACAACGCAGAGGTGATAGTTGAATTCCATATGTGTATTAGACCCAGACTCCACCGCATTGAGATCCAGTTGGTGTCGGGTGGACATAATCACAAGATTGCGGTGGTCCCCGCTCCACAGCAATAAATCCTGCCCTATACACAGGCGCGGGACAGGTGCCTTCGACAGGCAGTATACACTTCTTTCTGCGGAAAATTGGCACTGTTTGGTTTATCATTTTCAGATCTATTAAAAACGTGAGAATGGAATTCATTTTGAGAAGTTTTAATCTCTTGCTTGGAAATCATGGCTGTGAACTCGTTTAGGAACTCTACTCTACTGTGGTAAAATTCCTGGGTGGCTCAGCCAAAGGTCCCAGGTTCGATACCCGGCCCCTGAATAATTTTTCGCTTGAAATTATTCAGGTCAGCTTTACAGGGAGCTATTCCTGAAAAGTTGGATTTGTATAATACACGTCACTGTTAGTTAAAGAAAACCACAATTTAAGTCACACAGAAAAAGTGTGCACTCAATGTTGAATCTTTGATGACTTGTCAACCTACTTGAGTTATGTGGATAAAAAAGGGGTCTGGTAGAATTCCTGGGTAGCTCAGTTGGTAGAGCATTGGCGCGCTTAGCCAAAGGTCCCGGGTTCGGTACCCAGCTCTGGAACAATTTTTTCCCTTGAAATTATTCAAATCAGCTTTACAGGGAACTATTCCTGAAAAGTCGACTTTGCTCTAGAATATGTCCTTAAGAAAGTCCAGGAAAACAGACAGGGTTTGGAATTGATCGGGTTACATTAGCCGGTTGTCTATGCGGATGACGTGAATATGTTAGGAGAAAATCCTCACACTATTAGGGAAAACACGGAAATTTTACTTCAAGCAAGTGAAAAGACAGGTTTGGAAGTAAATTCCGAAAAGACAAAGTGTATGATTATGTCTCGTGATCAGAACATAGTATGAAACGGAAATATAAAAATTGGAAATTTATTCTTTGAAAAGGTGGAAAAGTTCAAATATTTTACAGCAACAGTGACAAATATAAATGACAGTCGGGAGGAAATAAAACGCAGGATAAATATGGGAAATTCCTGTTATTATTCGGTTGAGAGGCTTTTGTCATCCACTCTGCTCTCAAAAAAGCTGAAAGTTAGAATTTATAAAGCAGTAAATATTACCAGTTGTTTTATATGGTTGTGAAACTTGGAATCTCACTTTGAGAGAGGAACAGAGGTTAAGTGTGTTTGAGAATAAGGTGCTTAGAAAAATATTTGAGACTAAGAGGGATGAAGTTACAGGAGAATGGAGAAAGTTGCAGAAAGTAGAACTGCACGCATTGTATTCCTCACCTGACATAATTAGGAATATTAAATCCAGACATTTCAGATGGTCAGGGCATGTAGCACGTATGGGCGAATCCAGAAATGTATAAAGTGTGTTAGTTGGGAGGCCGGAGGGAAAAAGACCTTTGGAGAGCCGAGACGTAGATGGGAAGATAATATAAAAATGGATGTGAAGAGGTGGGATATGATGGTAGAGACTGGATTAATCTTACTCAGGATAGGGACCGATGGCGGGCTTATTTGAGGGCGGCAATGAACCTCCGGGTTCCTTAAAAGCCATTTGTAAGTAAGTGCATTGAACTTCATCCTCCACATTTTCTATGATCTGTCTTCTACTTCCCACACGAAAATAATATTATAGTTGCCAATCTGTTGCTCTTGTACGACATTCTTCTTATATGCCCGTACTACTACAATCTTTTCTGTTCAGTTTCTCCAAATGTATCTTCCTTTACAGCAATGATTTATTTTACAATTTCGGTTTTTATTTTCACTTGTCTGAATTTCCTGTCTGATCTCCTCCAAAAATCAATTTCCATAGCAATCAATTTATCTTTATGTTTCAGCCGGATAAAACAGTTTGTTCTGAATTTCTTGTTTACAAATAATAGTTCTTGTTGTTTAAGAAAATATTACTGCTCCATGAAACAGAATTAAGCATTTCTTCCATTATTTAGACTTCTTAAGATTTTCAAAATTGATCTTCTGTTTTGTTCCACTATTGATCTCAAATAGCAGAAATTACCTTTTTTTAATTTGTACTCTATTTATATGCAATTCTTTCTTATTGCTTGGTGCTAAGAACTACTTTTTTAATATTTAAAACTTCATGTAACGTGCACAGTTAAAAGAAGACTACATGGCCATTTTATTAAAATGGAATTCAGTTTCCCAATTTTCCAGAATGTCTTCTTTTTTTTTTCGTTTTTTTTTTCACATGATGAAATCTTTTAATTACGGTATTCCAAAATTTTCCACATTACTAACTGAAAGATAGTTACTCAAAACATACTGACTTGCAATTTTACACAATGAACTGAGCATACAAAGTTTTGATAGCTCATAACGTTCTGTATTGGTAGCAATAAGAAACTCTGTTCTGAATAAAATACTGCAATTAACATTTCTCTGTAAGTTATTAACTACCGCATGAAAAATGTACATTATATTATGCGGATGCTCATGTATTGTTAGACAGTTCTGCGTTGTATCTCATAAGAAATCTAAAATGATTGCGTTCGGAGTAAAGATCCATTTCCCAGTAAGGTGAGGACGAGTGAATTCCTTTTAAAATATTTGTAATTACCTCTCCTGCGAGTATAAAATGATATCAACAATCTAGGTAAAATTGGACGAAGTTACTCAATAAGAGACCAAGCGCCAAAAACCTGTTTCGAGATATTGGCCATTGAAATAAATATGTTTTTTATAAAACATTTTATGCAAGAAGTGTTATAACATTCATACTATTACAAAAAAATAGCACAAATAATACCAAAAAGGCTAACCGATTTTTAATAAGACACCAGCAGTTGAATTAATATTTCAAAGCAAAATAAATAGGGTAAACATTGGTAATTTCGTGATAATTACATTAAAATTAATTTATAATGCAAATGTGTAAATATATCCTTATTCCGATTTTTTCATCTAAAAGACGATAATTTGCTGTACAAATCTGGAGACATAAAAGATTGGACACGTTCTTGAAAAAGTACCAAAAACCACTTTTACAACTTAAGCTAAAAGGTTGGTTATTTCGTGATAACCTTGGTAATTTCGTGATATTACATTGATAATTTCATGAGGGGTAGAAGAATTGTGTAAAAATTCATTAAATGTCAAATGAAATTCTCATTTATTGTAACAAGACTTCAAACATAGTAATTCCGTCTAATATTCATAGCAAGAAAACATAGAAATACATATCAACACATAATAAGAATGAAATCAAAGTAAAAATTGAAATTGAAAAGGCATCTCCTTTGCCCTGAAAGGGTGAACACTTTTATTATGGACTTCACTACAGCCTATATTACTAGAGTAACTCCAAAAGTAATGCATAACATTTGTTTAAAAATTATATTTTTATCCTACAAGCTTTGCTATTTTCACAGAATGTAGATACATCCTTTAGGAAAAAAATGTCACCTTTCCACATAATCCCCGTCCCTTTCAACTGCCTTACGTAACCTAGGAACGAGGGCCTGCCCTTTCAACTGCCTTACGTAACCTAGGAACGAGGGCCTGCAGACCAGCACGGTAAAAGTCTGGACCAACACGTCCGAGCCACTCTTTAGCAGCGTGCACAAGGGAGTCATCTTCTAACCTCGTTCCGCGAAGAGATCCTTCAGTTTACCAAAGATATGGTAATCGCACGGTGCCAGCTCAGGACTGTAAGGTGGTTGTTTCAGTGTTGTCTGTCCGAATTTTCTGATCTGGTCTGTGGTCTTGTGACTGACATATGGCTGTGCGTTGTCGTGCAATAGCAGAACATCCTGCTTCTCCCGATGTCGTCGAACACGACTCAGTCGAGCTTGAAGTTTCTTGAGAGTTGCCACATACGCATCGGAATTAATGGTGGTTCCGTGTGGCATGATGTCCACAAGCAAGAGTCCTTCTGAATCGAAAAACACAGTAGCCATAATTTTTCCTGCCGAAGGTGTACTTTTGAATTTCTATTTCTTTGGTGAATTTGCATGACGCCACTCCATTGTCTGCCTCTGTCTCCGGTCCAAAATGGTGGTGCCATGTTCCATCTTCTGTCACTATTCTTGCAAGTAAGTCATCTAGCACTTATCACTGACACTTAGCATGATAACAAATCAAACAGAAGCTACACTGAACTCATTGCGTCCCCTTTTTCTTTTTAGTTATCACATCTTATCTTCATATTTCTAAAATTCGTATTGTAATACAATTTTTAAAATAATATAAAATGTTACGCTTAATACTCAACAAAATTTCGCCTCAAACAGCTAAGATTTCTATCAGTGAAGCTAAGCCTAGTTGGCGACTACAGCTGAGTCTAAAATTCCAAAAACATTTCCTAAAATTTCATTAAGATATAATAAATCTTTGTACCAAATATCATATGCTTACCTTTAGTAATAAGCCTGTAATGTAATTACAAACATCCACAAAACTTGTACGCCTGAGAAGTCGACTCTAACTTGCTCTCTCCAAACATAAAAGCTCACTGAAGCAGCTACAATAGTGACACAAAGCGTAGCTGTATGTTTCTGGAAACTGGACAACATATGCAATCCCTTGGCGGAAATTTGAATCTCGTAACACCATTGGTTAGTTTACGAAAGAGCAAAGAAAAAATATCACGAAATAACCACTGCCACCAAATTACCAATGTTTACCCTAAATGAATTTTATGCAATAAACGAATTTTTGGTTATAAATAGCAGTAAAATTCAGATATCGCATTCTTGATTTTTTCCGAGTTAAATTAGCCTGCCATTAACAGATTTGTGCAAATATATCTCATTTTTTTTTTCAAATTGTCGGTTGGTCTATTATTGCGTAACTCCGTCCAATTAAAACTATTATATAAACCTTAGATATTAGACCTATGTCGTTGTTGTTTAGTCAACTGACCGAAGGAAGGTCTGACCCTCACAAGTGATACCAAAAAGCACCACTTATTAAGCAACTAGGCCAGGAGATAATGGGGTAGGATGGACAGTTCCTTTGAATTTATTAAATAAATTTGGCATCTTCTTATAGAAACACACACATTAATAAAACTTTAACCCGGCGAATATTAACTTACGCAATTGAAACATACATCATAAGAAAATGAGCTGTCTCTAGAATTACTGCACCGGAATTATATTTATGACATTTACCTCTGATTTCACAAGTAGGATCATAGGAACGTCATGAGTAGATCGTTAAATTTATTAAAACAACTGGGAAGAAAATGCCAACAGAATGGGTCGAAGAAGAATTGTAAGGAAAGCTTGGAGTGCCTATCTAGAATAAGAAAATCCGTAGATCGTTCGGATAAGAGATGAAATGTGATCCTAACGGAATACATACCGGTAGTCTGATATATGGATGGAAGGTAATGTGAGTGATAACTAGGGTACGGATTTTTAGGTGGTTAAAATATAATTTTAGGTGCATAAAATAGGCTTAAAAGTGTAGGAAATAGTCTCTAAAGAATTGAAAATAGGCTGTAACAAAAAATAATGTTTTCTTTAAAAACATGTACCAAAACATTAGGAATTCACTTTTACAATTGAATAATTTTAAATGCTTATACACCGTTACCACCACTACTACTAAAAGTACAAGAACAACAAATATCTAACTAGTTATACATAAACTAAACAATTAAATGTGAAAAATAAGTTTTAGACATAAATTCAGTACACAAACAAATAAAATATAATCACTTTTTACCAAGCCTTGTCCGTTAATGTCCATAATTAGCTTATATAAATTACTAATACTCTTTCCAAAATTTTCAACTGAAAAGCAATGCTCTCTGTCACTCAACATAAATTTGTATGCTGAAATGAACGCTCCACATCCACTGAAGTAACAGGAGCGTATTTCAGTTTTGACACTAGTTGGACAGAATGTTACATTGTACAACCGTGTTCTTCCCTGCTAGGATATATTAAGCAGTACGCAGGCCCTTCAGTCCTACATTTCTCTGCAGAACTTGCTCCAGTTTATCCCGTACTTTAATTCCAACAGAACCAGGAACACATTTCGAATTTAAAATACAAATTTGCGAAATAAGAATGGGTGTTTTTACCTATTAGTGATAAAACGTACTTAATAGGTCAAAATAGGCTTTGTCGTCAAAATAGGCATTTTAGGTGCTATTAAAATACCAATTTTAGGCATAGTTTTGTATGAAACGTGTACTTGCAAGTTTTTATGAACTTAACTTTTAAGGATTAAAATAAGTTTTTACCTAAAATCCGAAGTCTAGTGATAACAAATTCTTATAGGCTGCGCGGACGGTGATTTCTGGAGCTACTCCCGTTTCCGCGTCATTTCACCATTTTATTTATAATTTACAGTCACCCTTGATATTTCACAAAGCAACGGGAATGCACCACGAGATACACACCACAGAACTTTACGACGAACATTGCACAAAGGAAATTACTGTATATTTCCCCACATTCAATATTCTTGTCTGTAAGGGTTGAAGAAAGACATGATGTGAAAAATAATTTGAATTTCCTACCCATGTATTATGACTTAATATCTCCGATCTTTCGGAACTGCTTACAGTTTCTATTAAGTCACAACACTTTGTATGTTAACATCTCTTACACGGTGCCGTGAATCCAACACAGCAGATATATTAGACTGTCACATCGATTACTGAGAATTGAATCTATCGCCGTCATTCAGAGAGCGAAAGAGAGAGATAGACAGAGACAGACTGAGAGAGTGTATACAATTTAAAAGAAGAAATCTAGATTCAGTATCGCATCAGCTTCATGAAATTTATCTTTTTATCACTGAATTTTGACAATGGAAAATTTATTTATAATGATAATAGCCTAAGTATAAACAACGAAAATCTAATACTCAACAAATAACCAATGCCAGACAGAAACTAAAGTTTCGGGAAAACACACCTGCCAATTTTTATAATAATACAATATCGGTGGATTCCAAATCATGTTAACATAGCTTGAAATTAAACTGCATATGAACTGCCAAAAGATGGATGTTTGGCTCCTCAACTCATAAAATCGGCTACTCACAACGAAGTACAGCATATTATTAAAAAACTTAGTTAAATAGAAATTTAAGAAAGAACGACTACAGTCATCAACAGAGAAAGAATGGAGAACTCTGAATAATTTCAACGAAAAAATTGTTTCAGGGTCGAGTATCGAACCGGGAGCTTTGGCTGAGCGCGCCAACGCTCTACCGACTGAGCTATTCAGGAATTCTACCAAATCCCGGCTCAATAATCCTCCTTACGTCCACATACCTCAAGTGCGTTGACAGAACGTCAGAACTCAGCAATGAGTGCACTCTTCCAGTGTGATTTAAATTTGTGGTTTTCTGTTAATGAACAATACCGTGTATTATACAAATCTGGCTTTCAGGTATAGCTACCTGTAAAGCTGACTTAAATAATTTAAAAAAAATGTTCCACGGCCGGGTATTGAATGAGGGACCACACACACAGAAACTATATCAGACCCGGTGGTATGTGGATATAAGGGGAATAATTGAGTCGGGGTCTGGTACAGTTTCTGGGTAGCTCAGTGGGTAGAGCGTTGGCGCGCCCTGGAACAATTTTTCCCTTGAAATTATTTGTCAGCTTTACAGGGAGATATACCCGAGAGCCAGATTTGTATAATGGAGAACTTTGCTCCCAAACCTTCACCATCAAATCACCCTTTCGTCTCCTATGTGGCCATGACTACCTGAAGAAACTCCTATAATTAGAATCGGCATCGTTATGTTACCGCATTAGACTTTATGCCCTCAGAAGAAGAAATGGACTCTGAAAGCTTCTGCAATGTGAAAACGACAAGCTTAAGATAATAAAAATTAGGAAAAGAGATTATAGAAACAACAACTCCACAAAATTCGCAGACTTGTACAGGACTGCAAGAAGAACAATGAACATGTTCAACTCTGATCATTAGAGTACTTTTATGTTGTTATAGAATTTCCAAAATCGATGTTCAATTGTTGGCTACTTTGTTATTTTCGTCTGAAATATATTTTGTGCAGGCATTTTTTATTGTTGATGTGAATTTTGTTCATTTAGTATATTAATAAATTATAATGAAGCAAATTTTAATTCAGTACAGCAAAAAGAGCTAAAATAAAACAACGTGCCAAGTCAAGCTTAAATAAGTCTTAATAAATGCTGTATCCAACAAGCACACAAACATTAAAACTTGATGCTATATATTCAGTTCGATTATGTAAAACTATAGCCTGAAACTTGTTAATAAAATGTAACATAGAAGCGAACAATTCAAATAAAATCTTCTCCTGTAAAATTCAATTTTCTAAACTTGGGCCGTTCTTTTATTGAGGATCTCAATTACGAATATATAGTTGCTTCTCAACATCCAGGTCAAAGTTCGCATTGCCGGTTCTTTCTTTTCTTAATACCATCCTTGGCATTGTTACCAAAATTTGAAGACTTGCTCAACAACTTGGGAATATACGATGTATGCTAGTCCACAAACCCACGTTGCGACGATTAAAACACAACTGATCTCCTGGCGACCAACCCGTTTAGTTTCTTGCGACTTACCGAGTTTCTACTCTTATTAAGTCGTCGTCGCCTCGGTGGAAGAGCGAAGTATGGTTTAAATGGAAAAGTTGCCTAGTTGTTAATCGCTTGGTTGTAGGCGATTAATCGTATTGATTTGGTCACTACGGTGGACGAACGGCCTTAATCACTTCAACCTGCGTGTTTGGGAAACCAAAATCCCTCAGCCGACCTATGAAATGGATTCGCCAAACGTGAATGTTTGATGTGCAATATGACGGAGTCAAGCTTGCGGCCCGTTTTTTTTTTTTTTTTTTTTTTTGAGAATACAGTCAATAGGATTGCTATATACAGTGTTATAGCGTAATTCCCTCATATTTACTGAAATTTTTGGCTGATAAATACTCGCGAGGATTATGAGAGTATGTTTCCTGAGAGGGATTTATAAAGTAGTCATTAGTGGTTGATAACACAGATGTCATTTGCTAATTCTCTTTAATTCCGGATGACGGATCTAGGTATCGAGTTCTTTCAGCTGTCTGGCAAAGAGAGGGTAATGAAGGAATGCACCAAAATTAAATTTCAAAGACAAAAAATACATAAAATTATTCCTTTAATACCGGTAGGCCTGTACAACTGAAAAAAACTGACGCAGCATTATCTTTTTTCTTTTTCTTATAAGCTTTCATTGCTTGTTCTTTTAGGGAATTTTTAAATACTTTTGTAGAAATAAATTTTTAACAAACTTGATCATAATATAATTCTGTAGTGCTCGGGAAAAGTGACATAAGTCAGTTTCCACAAACCTTTTTTGATAATTTATTGACAACTTACACTGCTTTATGTCTATTTGATTTTTTACTGTATGAATTATTGTAATGGGAGAAATACTTATGTATTTTTTTCCAAGCGAGTAGATGTTCCGTCAGTTTTCAATAAATTATCAAAAAAGGTTTGTGGAAACTGACTTGTGTCACTTTTCCCAAGCACTGTAGAATTCTAGTATTAAAAATATTTCATTTCCTGGATTGTATAGTAGAGATGTCACAATGGAATGACCCCTATGTAGTAGTGGAATCTTGACGATGAAAAAAAAAATTTCAGTCAGCTAAGATGAGAAAAACAGTAAGTTACACACCTTTAAATCTTAAGAAAAATTAGAGTTAAAAAAAATTAAAAGTGATCTCATATGGAGAAATAATAAAATCCAGAACTACATAAACAGTTGATTGCAGCATGTTTTTCGAATCAACAATAACCTCGTGACCGATCAATTTGACTGAGGTTTTTCATGGTTTCCCTCAGTCACAAAGGCAAATGTCGGATTGGAAATTTGCATACCATGATTCGTCACCGCCTCAGTCACCAATATCACAAACTTTAAATAAAATCTAAAATCAGTTACATGAACACAAGCCGTCTACAACACACAACGGAACAGGAGCTCAGCAATAGTAACAACGGGCTACTGTTATACTCACAGATCCTAAACACGCGATATTATCATAGATGTCAAAACGTGTATAAATAAATTAAAAATAAATAAAATAACAGAATCACTCTACAAATCATAAATTATATTCCTACTGTTTGGAGACGTCCCAGAATGTCTATGAAAAGACTTCTAAATTAAACCGACACTGTATAAAGCCTAACCCGGGATGGTGAATGATGATGACAATGATGATGATGCATTGGGAATGTATTATGTTATACTCACTTACTTACTTACAAATGGCTTTTAAGGAACCTAGAGTTTCATTGCCGCCCTCACATAAGCCCGCCATCGGTCCCTATGTGAGCAAGATTAATCCAGTCTCTACCATCATATCCCACCTCCCTCAAATTTACATTTTTATTATCCTTCCATCTATGTCTCGGCATCCCCAAAGGTCTTTCTCACTCCGGCCTCCCAACTAACACTCTATATGCATTTCTAGATTCGCCCATACGTGCTACATGCCCTGCCCGTCTCAAACGTCTGAATTTAATATTCCTAATTATGTCAGGTGAATAATACAGTGCGTGCTGTTCTGCGTTCTGTAACTTTCTTCATTTTCTTGTAACTTTATCCCTCTTAGCCCCAAATATTATCCTAAACACCTTATTCTCGAACATCCTTAACCTCTGTTTCTCTCTCAAAGTGAAAATCCCAAGTTTCACAACCATACAGAACAACCGGTAATATAACTGTTTTATAAATTCTAACGTTCAGCTTTTTTGACAGCAGACTGGATGACAAAAGCTTCTCAACCGAATAATGACAGGCATTTGCCATATTTATTCTGTGTTTGATTTCCTCTCGAGTATCATTTATATTTGTTACTGTTGCTCCAAATATTTTAATTTCTCCACCTCTTCAAAGGATAAATTTCCAATTTTTATATTTCGATTTCATACTATGTTCTGGTCACGAGACATAATCATATACTTTGTCTTTTCGGGATTTACTTCCAAACCTATCCCTTTACTTGCTTCAAGTAAAATTTCCGTGCTTTTCCTAAAAGTTGTGGATTTTCTCCTAACATATTCACGTCATTCGCATAGACAAGCAGCTGATGTAACCCATTCAATTCCAAACCCTCTCTGTTATCCTGGACTTTCCTAATGGCATATTCTAGAGCAAAGGTAAACAGTAAAGGTAATATTGCATCTCCTTGCTTTAGCCCGCAGTGAATTGGAATAGCATCAGACAGAAACTGGTCTATACGGCCTCTGCTGTATGTTTCACTGAGACACATTTTGATTAATCGAATTAATTTCTTGGGAATACCAAATTCAATAAGAATATCGTATAAAACTTCTCTCTTAACCGAATCATAGGCCTATATAAGAAATACCGAGTGCAATAAAGTATCTAACGTCTCAAGAAACTGGGATATCATTAACTCCTATATTTCCTTTATTGTACATTTTACGTTGTAACTCATAAAAGAGTTTGGCGTAATATCTACAACCATCCATCACTTTCCAACACTTTAATAATCATAAACTAAACAGCGCTGTTCTTCGCGCAATAAACAAGTCAGGAGAACAAACTTCTATTAAGAGAGAAGCGTGATGTAATGGAGAAGACGATGATCAGTCTCGAGCAAGATATATGTCCTTAACTGACGTCATTCGTGCCTTATGTAATGATTCCCGTACTCGTCACTTAAGCGATGCTGCAACACGTCATCTTGATGGCTTCCTCTTAATCTGCGTCATTAGTGTTTGTCATGAGCCTGTAATTTGTGGAGCTAGATTTCTGAAACCTTGCAAAAGTTTACGAACTATTCAACGTGTGAAAAATTCAATGTTAGTGAAGTTACACGTATCTCAAGTAGAGGACTAAAAAAACTGTGGAACATAAACAACTAGTTTTCACAACCAAATTGACTTAATTTCCAGTCACACTGCTGAGTTTCATGCATCATCTAATCACTGTTGGAATTGAATGAGAAGCCTGGGAGATTCTCCCTTATGGATTTTTCCAGGAGTTATGCATAGAGAGCTGCAGATCAGGGTTTAGAACCGGTTTAGATTCGACCGGTCAGACAACAACCGGCCAGGTTAAGCATCAGATCGAATGTTCGAATTTCAAGTATTTGCTCCTAATTATTTTGCAGGTTAGACAGAACACCAGGCGCACTTCATTATACATGAAACTGACATGTTCTGAGCATGCAATCGGAGTAGGAACTGAAGAAAATTTACTTTGTGATAATTAAAAAAGTGTTTGCAAGTATGCATACAGTTGATTCGACACTACTTTTTAATACCACAAATAAAGAACTATATTCAAGATGACCAGAAAAATTAGCAGGGCCATCTTAACAGGATTTCTACAACACGGATAACTAAAGCCATCATGCAATATCACTCACGTGGCAAAAGATCTTTGAGTCGTCCAAGGAAAAGGTGGCCTAAGAACGCCAATGTTTCGTTCAGACCGTAACAGTTCTTCAAGAACTAATACGTGAAAGGATGATGATGTATTTTCTATTAATTTCAACTTGCAGTAACTTCATAAGTAGACCTATTACATAAATGAACAAATGAACACCTGTAATAGCGAAGGAAATAAGCATAATGCATGATGTGAAATATATGTAAACAATTGCGACCTACAGTATTCCAATTAATTACAAAAACAAATGAGCAAATAAGAACATAGCCTACATTCCATGTATCGTTTATACTTTAAAGTCAGAATGTATAACTAAAAGATAGTTGTTCATATACAGTGATTTTGACTACTATAAGCACATACATTATTATTTCATTTAAAAATAATTTCCAAGAAAACAGAATGTTAGTTTTAAAAAGGAATGTTATTTTTAGCAAGTACTTGCAGGTTCCTGATAGATGTAGTTTTACGCTGCATGTTGTTGTTCTTGAAGATAATTAATTGTAATACTCGGTTGGCTCAATGACGTGACCTGCCTTTTATATTCCAAAACCGTAGCCCTCTTCGCAGAGCGAAACAAATGGAAAATTCCTTAAACCGAACACTATGGCAGTCCGTATGCTGGAAGAGCTGTGCATAATGCCTACAGCGCCAAGCGCTCAGTATCGTTGTATGATTTATGTTACTCTCAACCGGTTATGCAAGACTCTACAGGGGAATGAAAAGAATTCCACCTCTTCGGATAAACACATTATTATTATTATTATTATTATTATTATTATTATTATTATTATTATTATTATTACAGTATTATTATATCACTGTAGTTCCACAGATAATCTACTCATTCAGTAGAAGTACAAAGTATGCCCTTTTAAGCGTGTTTTTTCCTTGATTATCTAGTGATACTGTATCAACTATAGGCCATTCGACATCTTGTGAAACCTGCGTGCGCGTAAGGGGAAAGAAGAAGTTGACTGGGAAGACTTCCTCCCTCTCTACGCTTCCACTTGCAAGTAGCTAGTTCGCTTACCCCTACCATAAGGGGTTTCACGAGATAACAAATGACCTATACTAGGTTATTTGAATGGGTTATTTATGAAAGGGCCTAAATCTTGAATACTAAATTGTTAGCAATTTAAGAAAAACTGCTTACAGGGCGAAATTTTGAAATTAAGGCTGAAATAAAAATTGTATAATAAATTTCACTAATCATTAGAGTGTGAAATTTAGTCCTCTTCATATCTAAATCGATGTATCTACACCCAAAGAGCAGTTATTACATTACAAACTTATTTTCACAAAATTAGCGACTTAGGCCCTTTCATAAATAACCCATTCATTTAGCATCGATAAAATTTGTGATAGGGAGATTATGTTTTCCGAGATGAGGCCAAGAATTCGCCATAGATTACCTGTCATTCGCCCTACGGTTAGAGAAAATCTCTGAAAAAACCAGCTAGGCAATGATCCCAAGCGCAAATCGAACCCTTACCCAAGCGCAACTCCGGATTTATGGGCTTTTACATCGACTATAGAAGATATGAATCTTAATGCTTAATTTATGTGTAATATATTATGTGTTTGTTTTTTCGGTTCAAGTGATTATCCAATACAAAACAAGAGATTTTGTGCTTTCAGAGTCTTTGAAATCAGTTCCCTTTTATCCAAGATTGTAAGAAAACCGAGCACTAATATAGCCTATGTACTAAATTTGATGGAACTAGTTTTATTAACATTAGGCCTACATCCTAGTTTATTTGTAGGGGAGACTGTTGTACCTTTAGCATAGTGTACCTTTGAACATTTTTTGTTTTTTAATTTTTGCTGCTACCTAGAGGACTCAAAATGAAGTAGATTGTAGAGAAAGCCGCTAAGTAGCTCTGGTTGTAGTTTCAGTTTGATTTATTGCAAAGTGTGAGTTCTGTAGACAAAAGAAGTTTTTTTAGTACCGAAAGTAAACATTTCGTTCATTGATATATGTTTTCTAACACAAAACCAGATTGCATTTGTTAATATCTTTCAAGTACGGTGTGTTGCCTATCATCCGGTGAGTAACAACATATTTTAATTTCCATAATTTATTTGACTCTCTTAGTTTTCGGAGCCATATTCGTTTAAACATGCACCCTCTTGTACCTTTGAACACAAAACGTCTTGTACCATGGAACATGTTCCAAAGTACACGATACTATCGGTTTTTGTTTTTCTTTTATTTTAAGATCATGTCACGAAGTAAGTCTGGAATTAAAGAAGTCCCCAATTGATCCGGATGCCTTGAAGAAAGCTGTTGAAGCAGTTATTGCTTCTCTAGGAAATAAAATCTAAATCGGAGAAGCCTCCTCTGGTTTATGATTGCAAATACATTTTAAATATGATTGCCAGTTTTTACAGCTATATTCCCTCCTATATTCCATGTGTTCCAACTTACAAGAGTGTATGTTCCAAGGTACATGAACCTGTTGTACCTTTGAACACATTACATATCCCTTCATTTTATTTTTTCCATCCTTAATAGATCTGTAAAACAGGAAAATACATACAGGAAGTTGTAAAGAAATCTTCAATAATTATTTCAAGCATTTTTTCATTTAAAAAATTTCATTTTCCAAAATTAAAAAAAAAATAAAATGTGAAAAGTGTTTGAAGGTACAACAGTCTCCCCTACTAAATCATTCATTTATTTAATACTGTATTAGAAATGTTTATAAAGTTAGCACGTTGTTTACTTGAGATAAATGAAGATAAATATCAAAGATCCTTCAGTAACTGTCTATTTTTAGACAGTTACTGAAGGATCTTTGATATTTATCTTCATTTACTTGTTAACTTGTCGGACCAATATGCCTTTTAAATTTACTTGAGATAGTCAAACTTGTATCATCTGAAAATAAGATTACCGGCGATCAATTATTTAAAGTTTCGGCTAAATCATTAATGCGAGGGAGAATCAGAAAGTAACTTTAATAATTGTTTTATTAATTGAATATGTACACTTCAACATTGTCCCAAATACGTTCAATGCAAGTGTTCCTGTTATACTATGTTAAAAGTGATGAAGTGTCTGTAGTCTTATTGTACATATCCAATTAATAAAACAATATTATTAAGGGTACTTTTTGACTCTCTCTCGTAATAGGTCTAAAATAATAATAATAATAATAATAATAATAATAATAATAATAATAATAAAATTCTGTTGTAAAGTTCGTATAGCTTACAGAGGTTAATTTGCCACCGTTTCCACAGAAAAGTGAAATAAGATATACATACATATTGTATATTTTGTATAAAATTCGAGGAAATTTCGTGATTTGAAAATATGTAACGAACATTGTCTTCGATAAAGGAAAACAATTGAATTAAGTTTCATCTTAGATATAGGTAATGTTCAGCAGGACATGTTATTTTCATACCATAAAAATAATAACATTACATTATTTTACTCTTATTGCTATATTATACAACCGCTAAAAAATTATACATTCTGCATTAAAATATTATATTCATTAACTTTTTTCTCATCTTCATCTCGTAACATATCTGTATGGACTTACACTGCAAAAAATGTCTAAAGAAAAGTGAAATGTCAATCCCATTTCATAAAAGTAATTCATAAAGTTCAAACGATATCGACATATTAATGTATGTTCATAGTTTCAAGAAAGAATAAATTATATGCATACCGAAGTATAGGCCTAACATATGGTTTGAAATTCTCAGCTAGTCCTTTCAGTGAACCATCTTTTTTGTCGTCATTTCATAAAGTAGGGGATTGTCTCTTTTTGACCTCAGTATGGTACGTTTCATTCCCAATTCTTTTATTCATACCATTTTCCCTTTTAGAGGGTTATAATAAATATGTCTGCCAGATCACTGATTGTGATTACTATCCACACTTGGCATGTTTCTTTTCTTTTAGGTGGGCCTATTTCTGTTCACTGTGTAATTTTGTACTTTTGCACGATTTCACTTTTCACACTTTGTTTTCATGATTTTAATTCTTATTTTGACCATATATGTACACACATTTTTCTCCATATATGACGCGTCCCTCACACCCCAAGCTTAGCGGCATTTCCTATTATGCTTCCTGAAATCGGCAGCCGTTTCTACGGTATTACTCGACCATGACCAGTGGAATCCTGCAGCCCGGAGCGTCACTTGTACTTCTCCTGCGTTCGTATAGCGTTATCGCGATAGTTCACATTACGCCCTCGTCTCCACTCGCCTAGTAACCTTAGTTTCTAAAACCTCTTTAGAGGGGAAATGTTTACAAACAATTCAAAAATAAATACAAGTGCATCTTACTAAATCAGGCCTGCAGAACTCGTAAGTAGGGGAAATTTGACGTCAGCCTCACTCCACTTCTATTGGGACCGATCGACTTCTGCGTAGATTCAAGGTCCATCAGTGGTGGCACTGTAATTTTCAAAAAGGATTGTAATAAATTCATTTTATTTATAATGCGTTATCTCGTTTCAAGGTTTACAAAATTATGCTAGAATTCCTGTCGGTAGGTTCTTTGAGATTTCTTTGCACCTAGCTGCACTTTCCTCCTATCATCACCTACGGAAACATAAATTTATATCATTTAAGTAATGAATCTTAAAAGTCGCTATTAATTTCAATTCAAAATGAACACGAGTGACGTCCTTAATTTAACAGTACCGGTATATAAATAAATGATCAATATACAGTTCGTAATAATGAACTTACCCGAAAGTTTGTGCATTCTCTAATTCTTAATATGGGTTTTGTTGAAATGTGGTTTAATATTGAAATGACGAGTAGAAATAAATTGGATGGGACACAGTAAACAAGAATTCTTTCGCCTTCAACAACAAAATAGTCATATTTGCTTTGGAAGTAGTATTTCTTCACGGATTTCGATTTTGCCATGTTCCAGTTCTCTTTAAACTGCAGTATGCGTATTGTGTATTTATTTATTTATTTATCTATCTATCTATCTATCTATCTATCTATCTATCTATCTATCTATCTATCTATCTATCTATCTATCTATCTATCTATCTATCTATCTATCTATCTATCTATCTATCTATACTATTCTATCTACCTATCCTATTCTACCTATCCTATTTTATCTATCTATCTATCTATCTATCTATCTATCTATCTATCTATCTATCTATCTATCTATCTATCTGTCTGTCTGTCTGTCTGTCTGTCTGTCTGTCTGTCTGTCTGTCTGTCTGTCTGTCATGGAAGTTTTATAAAAACAGGAACTAAAACTTTATTAATGCACGAAAAATTATAATAAATTCTTCAATTAAAGTAATTGGTTTGTTGCTTGCAGGCAACATTTCGGACTTATTCCATTTTATTATAATACAGAGCACAGAAAGACAAGTCGGGGACTGTACTTAACTTAATTTTATACAAAAAGTGGACTTAATCGGCTATTCCTAGTAATAGGACGACATATACATAGGTAGACCTTCTTAGACCTGGTTGAGTGTTAGAGAAGGCCGTATGGCCTTAACTCTGCCAGGTTAAATAAATCATCATTATTACATTATATGCACACATACATTTTAAAATCTATTTTACATGTCTTTTAACTTATTTATTTCCCTCATTCGTTTTTCTCTTACTTTCTAAAGGTATGTTCCTAAGGATTTTATTATCTATTCATTTGTAATTCTTGATAGCGTATTGTATACCTGCCGCCGCGGGAATGAATGTTGATGCAGCCTAGCGTAACTAGAACGCTATAACCGATCTGGTAGAAAAGGTGGATGGGGTAGGAGGGATGGCAAAACAGTCGCTCTGAGGAGCTATAGTTCTGCAGGTTTGTACTAGATGATCATTTTGTATGTGGAACGTAAACAGCGGCGCACAGATGACGTAACAGCGGCGCACTTGTGTAGTACAAGCGACTGCCATTCCACAAACAGAATGGTCGGGTAATACCTGTGACACAAGAGGTGTTCAAAGTATCCTCCTTCTGCTTCAATACATTTCTGACACTTCAGAATATTTTTTCTGAAGTACTTGACTAATCACTCCAAGCGAAATGTTGGAAATGACTTGTTGGATATTTCTTCCACTTTTTGCATGACTTAAAACTATAAAAACTCGCTGCAATATGCTATACACTAATCTCAAACAATTAAAAGCGCAACAGCTTACATTACACTATGAACGAGAGATCCCTTCAGTGTTCTCAAGCAATAAAATTGAAAATATA
Source organism: Periplaneta americana (assembly GCF_040183065.1). NCBI lineage: Eukaryota > Metazoa > Arthropoda > Insecta > Blattodea > Blattidae > Periplaneta > Periplaneta americana. The sequence goes on from NC_091131.1 coordinate 125,350,969, forward strand.
TACAACTTGCACTTCACTACATGCGAATTAGTAATTCCTTTAGTCCTCTCAATCACTCATAAAAATACACAATAGTTTTCAGTACTTCACAATAGATTGACGTGAACTGCATACATGAAAAGCCAGACAAACACCCTTGAATTTCGGCGCCTACACTGTATATTCTATGGCGTCATATACGGATGACTCTGCACTTCCATCGTTCTTAGAATTGCATTTTTACTACTTGTATGTTTGTACCGTAAGGAACGGTTTGTACACGTTTCATAAGCATAATGGAAGTGTAGGATGAAATCGCTTGTATATATTAATAGTTGCTATTAAGGTTCGGAACAAAAATATGGTCTATTCTCTATACCAGGAGTTCCCAACCAGTGTGTCCCATGAAGTGTGTCGCGAAATTTTGGAATTGAAATATAAATTTTATGCCATCCAGAACGTCTCTTTACAACACATTTTTTATTTACAACGAAGTCTTTGATATAATATATTTTATTTTGAGACAGACTTTACCAATGAAACGTGAACACCTGCAACAATGCTCAGTGTAATTTTTCTGCCTGGCGATAATTCGAATGAAAGTGAACACCTGCAACAATGCGTAGTAATTCGTTTACTCTTTCCACTTGGTAATAAATAGAGTTTAGAATCGTCAGAATATATTGACCAGTTTTAGTATACAGAGAGTTTAAAAAATACGGGGCATAATTTCAGGTATGTATTTCCCACATGAAGACAATCAAAATAGTTCATTACAACATGTGTCCGGAAATTCTTTATTTCCGAGTTATGGCCTTCACAACATTGAAATTCACCGGAACGTTTTTCTTTCCGCAGGTCGTTGCCGTCAAAGGAGACATTAAGAGGGCACTCTGACAGTTCATTCCGAGGCGAAGGTTACATTCAGTGTTGTGTAGGCGTTAGATTGTGCGACATGTGATTCAAATCAAGAGCTGGCAGAGATACACTTCTTGTACGGTAAGGCGGACGGCAATGCTGCGCTGGCTCGTCGTTTGTACCAGGAGAGGTACCCACAGCGACAATGTCCAGATCGGAAGACATTTGTACGTCTCCATTACCGTCTGTGCGAGTATGGAAAATTTAACTCTTCTGGTTTGGGAAGGGGACAACCAAGATCTACAACTCCAGAAGTACAGGAGGAGATTCTGGAGGCTGTGAACATGACTCCTTCTATCAGCACACGAAGGGTAGCGTTGCAAGTCAATGTTCCTCATACGACCGTCTGGAGACTGTTGAAAGAGTATCAATTGGATCCTTATCATTTGCAACGTGTACAGGCCCTGTCACCGCAGATTATCCTGCACGAGTTAGGTTCTGTCAGTGGTTCTTGCAGCAGTGTGGTGTAAATCCGAACTTTCCTGCCTTAGTATTATTTACAGATGAAGCACAGTTTACACGAGATGGCATAACAAATTTCCACAATCAACATGTATGGACGTATGAAAACCCACGTGCAACTGTTCCATCTCATCACCAGGTGCGGTTCTCCCTCAACATGTGGGCCGGTATCATTGGTGATCGATTAGTTGGACCCGATGTACTTGTAAACAGACTTACGGGGCTAGCGTACACAAATTTCCTGGAAAACACCATACCTCATGTTTTAGAAGACACTCCACTGATCAATCGTCAACACATTCACTTCTTGCATGATGACGCTCCTGCAAACTTCAGTCGTACGGCTCGCCGGTACTTGGATCGAAGGTTTCCTGATCGATGGATAGGTAGAGGTGGCCCAATTGCTTGGCCTCCACGCTCACCTGATCTCGATTTCTACTTGTGGGGCCATTTAAAATCATTGGTTTATTCGTCTCCGGTGCCTGATTTGGAATCCCTTCGGAATCGAATTGTGGCATGTTCTGAGGACATACGCAATACTCCGGAGTTTGGGATCGTGTTCGCAGGTCAATGAGACATCGATGTGAGGTCTCTTTTCAAGCAGGAGGTGGACATTTTGAACATCTTCTGTAATGACAACCACCTGCGGAAAGAAAAACGTTCCGGTGAATTTCAATGTTGTAAAGGCCGTAACTCGGAAATGAAGCATTTCCGGACACATGTTGTAATGAACTATTTTGATTGTCTACATGTGGGAAATACATACCTGAAAATATGCCCCGTATTTTTTAAACACCGTGTATACAGTTTGTATGTGTGAGGGGGTGATAGTGCGACTATTTTATCACAAATGCTTTATTTAGATTTTGTCATGGACAAATTTTTAATTAAAAAAGGACAATCTGAATCAAGTTCTGAGTTAGATGACGGCAGTGCTATTTCAAATAATGTGAGCAAACATTCTCTTCTGGGTTCACAAAAACGCACCGCGTGTCGTAAATATAGTGATGGATACTTGCTATGTGGTTTTACATGACGTGAGATAAATATAAACAGAATCCCGAGTGTCTTATATGCGGAAATGTTTTGTCAATTCAGTCGATGGTGCCGAATAAACTAAAAATATATTTAGAAATGCCGTTTTTAACGTCATACTTGTATGAATCAGCATTTTCTACCATAAAAATAGTGAAATCTAAACAAAGGAACAGACTGCTGCATCTTGAAGATGATTTAAGTGTTGGCCTGTCAACCATAAGTCACATATAGACCAACTCTGTGCAATCCACAAAGCGCAGACTTCACATTAATTCAAATAGGTGAGTTTTCAAAAACGATAATAAAAATCTTTCATCGGACATCCAGCATAGATAGGTTGGGATTTTTTACACATACCTTTGTTTTTTTCTAATGCCATTCAAGTTGCTGCTTGCTTTTTTAGAATTGTCGAATGCGTATTAACATCGACATATCTACAACACTGGATGTCCAACACTACATAGAAGTTACTTATTATTATATTATTAATAAAAACAAATAAGTGTGTCGCGATATCGTTGGCGTTCAGTAAAGTTTGTCATCAGTCAAAAAATGTTGGGTACCACTGCTCTATACAATGACAAGAAATTTTTCTCAATAAGAAATAGTCCGACATGAAGAATGATTCAGGACCACAGGAGTTATAGAATTGAGAGGTTCGATAGCTATAGTCAAATAATGTGTTAACATATGGTCCAATATTCTGAAATATGGAGAACGTGAAGGTCGAATAGCATTGAAAGGATTTCCACGGTCCAAATAAGTATTTACATATCAAGATAATGCTCAAGACTTTGATGCAATTGTTATTAGTCTTATATATCAAAATAATACTAATAATAATAATAATAATAATAATAATAATAATAATAATAATAATATGTAATAATAATAATAATATGTAACAATTTCAATACATGGCATTTATCCAGCACCTATGCCAGTACGTCGTAGCATTTTAACGAAATTTTCAACTCTAGAGTTTATTCAGCGTCGACATTGAACGTGAACGAGAAATCATCAACAAAATTCTTCTCAAGCTATCAGCGACAGGGTTGTTTTACTTACCAAAATTTGTCCTGTAGCCTTCTATCACCGACAGGGTTTTTTTAATGGTGCTTTGAATCTACAACATGGTTATAGCTTTACATCTCTTCTGAAGGAAGCCATAATGAAAATTTTATTTCACATTAATGTTCATTGCTGTTGGCCTGGTTTGAACCTGCGAATCTCGGATCAAGAGTATGGTAATCACTAGACCACTGGGGACGAACTTCTGGAGAAACAATAATTATTAGCGGTACACATCTGACCTCGAAACCAAGTGGCCGGAGTTCGAATCCCGGTCGAGGCAAGTTACCTCGTTGAGGGTTTTTTTTTCTCGGAATTTTCCATCAATCCAATATGAGCAAATGCTGAGTAACTATTGGTGCTGGACACCGGCATTATCAGCTTCATTCCATTCAGATGCTAAATAAACTAAGATATTGATACAACGTCGTAAAATAACCCACTAAAAAATCTTTGCGGTTTTTATTAAATCCAAAATTATTTATTTAAGATACACAAAATACATAAACTAATAAAAAAAATGTAATATTTTTCTGCATTGTTTACGACTGACTCCCTACATTCTGGCAGGTTTATGATTCCATACGTGAAGAAGTTCGGTGGCGTTGAAATTGTCCAGCCAAACTTAAAGAGCAGCTTCGTTACTAAAGGAGATTTCCAGAAGATAGTTGGATAGAGAGCGGAAAGGATAAAACTCTGATAGAGCGAGATCAGGAAAACAGGCTGGTTGTGGATTAACCTCCCAACCGAGCTCTTGGTTAGCCGCTTTTGTAATGTTATCAACAGAGCTAGGAAGTTCGTACCAGAGCAGTAGATTTCAGTTAAGTACAGCGAGGAGTATAGATATCACCCGCGCCTCGTCCTGCTGCCGCTCGCTACAGTATGTCCACAAACAACGCATAGTGGCATTCTGTGGATCCTTGTACAGTAGTGAATAGTTTGAAGAATATTGTTGATTTATATTAATATTTTAGGTTCTGAACAAAGTGAGTGTATTATTTACGTAATGTGAATATAATGCATCATTCCAAAAAACTAAACACACCTGTTATTAAACGATTATGCAAACAGAAGTACGTAACACGTTTATTTATTTACCGATTATTTTTCGTTAAATGTTGACATTTCGTCCTCCTATGCATTCAGTTGCGTTGCAGTCCAAGTTCAATATCGGAATTACGATACAAACTTCCTAGCTGTCATTACCAAGCTTCAGTCCTGGGCACAGAAACGCATGCAGTTCAAAACGCACGGACGATAGTGTTCTGTTGGTCGAGTGGAGTGGGAGATGAAGAGCTTCGTTACTTCGTGTCTCAACATGTAAACAGTCCATCACAGTACGGCACAAAATATATTTCACCTGTACAGATGCAGTATATACAGTACATTCCTAGTGTAGACAATAAATGTCTACCATTAAAGTATTAACGTGAGTTGTAAGCTTCAATCAGGTGTCCCTACGCCGAAGCCTGTTACACGTACCGCAGCCAAGCAGCAATAGGCCTACACACAACGCTAATGCACATTACGGACCCACCAATGCTGTTGCAGTCGGGTGACTGCACACGGGTCATGACGTCATTTATACTCCGTGTACTCTAAACCTCATACTGGTTGCTCTGTGTCCTTAGGCCGAAGCCTGGTCATTACATAGAAACGAAAAATTTTCTTGAAAACAATTATGGCTTTAATATTATGTCCCACATACGAGATACACGATTAGATTCACAAAGCAGTTGTTCAGCTGATGATAGTAATAAATATTGTATCATATTTCAGATTTGCTCCAGTAACGTCTTGTGAAGTAGAACGAATATTTTCAGAGTGCAAATATTGTTTTTTTTTCTTAACCTGAAAGGAATATTTCTTTTGATAAAATGAAAATGTTCATTTTTATTTGTTAGGCCTATAATGAGGCTAGAATTATAATTGTATACTTTGTATGATATTTTTTGTAAATGCAAATGTAAATTAATTTAGATTGGGATTTACGAACTTTATAATTACAAATTATTGTTTCTTATACTAGTTTCTTGTTCTAAGGCTGTGGATGATTGGAGCACATGTTTGGTTACCACCCGGCTGTACATGTTAGTCGTTCTGCTCCACTGACACCGAGAGACGCTCTATTACGTTTCATTCGGTAGAGATACAGTTCAAGCTTACAGAACTTAACAGTTTTAGTACAAACTTCCTAGTTCTAGTTACCAGTATGCGGAAGAGCATTATCGTGAGCTGCAAAATCACTTGATGCAGTCTTCCCTGTCTTTTTCCTTTGAATTGTGGCCTCAGGGCGACTGAGTCGTTGAAAATGAATCTCAGCAGTGATGCTTACATTCCGCAGAAACAGTTCATAGTAGATGACGTTTTCTTTGTCCCATTAGACACACGACACTAACTTACTTTGATGGACACCAGTATTTCCACGGGGAGTTGCTTTTCTCTTAGGACTCTGCATTCCTTTCTGTTCTAGATGTACGAGTAAAAGCAGCATTTTTCGTCACGAGTAGCAATTTGGAACAAAAACGATTGCTGTTATTGACGAGGTAAATGGCGAGTAAGTAAAGAAATACAAATGGTAATACGCTAATTTTTTGTGTTTCTGCTCAAAACTTACGGCACTCATACACAGTTTTCTTTTTAACATTGTCCATCGAATACACATGTCGTACGATGGTTGATTATGTCACAATTCATCATACTGGTCAGAGTGGATTAACGTAGATCATCGTGAATTATTAGGGATTTTAATAGGTCTTCATGAGAATCGGACGCAGAGAATATCCATGTCAGATTAGTCAACTATGAAAGGAGAAAACCATTTCCGTGCCATACTTCCCTCGTAGCGCTCTCTGCGTAAACTGCATAAATGGTTCTAGCGGCCTCCGATGCCTTTACTCCTCAGTTAAACGTCGGAAATGTTAGTTTTTTTTTATATTTGACACATCATTTTCTTTAGTCCATAATTATCGCAAACTTTCTTAAAATTTGAAAATTTCAAGACGTATTCATTAACACAATACCATGATATTAAAATGGTAAATTCCCTATTGCCATGGAAAACAAACTCTCATACAGCATAACAGAAACACGTTTGTTGATATCAGGCATATTTTTGCAGCATCGCACTACTTTCTCTTTGCACTTCATGCTATAAAGAGAAATTAAAAATAATATCCTAATAACATCGAGAAGCACCTCATTTTAATGAATATGTAGTAAGTCAATATTTGTAGGTCCTACTTGTGAAATTCAAGCAACTCAGTACACTAATATATTATTTGTTTTCAATTTATTTTCAGCGTACCCATCAACCGTCCGGTACGTGAATAAGACTGTCACAACAACAACAAAGGTACTGACCCCTCCAGAGGATGCGAACCCAGCACCTGGTAAGTACCTGAATTTATATTTTCAGTTTAACCAGAACTTGTAGAATTTACTTCTGATTAAAAAAAAAAGTTCATATATAAGGCTGAATTCGAACTCGCGGAGCAGGTCAAGTTCTTATTTGTTTAGGGAAATATGAATCATCAAGTCGGGAATCGCCAGCCCCTATGCCTTTATGAAAATCCCTGATCACATATAATAGTTTGTTAAGCCTAATGGACTTTCAATGTCACTATTATGCCATCTAGTGACTGCAAAAGAGTTATAACGCTTATAGAATTGCATCGAGCAACTGTACTTCCATCTAGTGGTCGATACCGAAAAAATGCTTTTTCGACGGTGGAGGCTCTGGTGGTTGTTCTCATTTTATGTTGCCATTTCATAACATTGGAATGGCGAATCTGAGATATATAATTGATCAGGGATGAATGGAATGAAATTTAAGTGAGGGGGGCACGGATGGCCCAGCACTAACCCTCGATATGGAATGAGTTGCGTGCCATACATCTCTACGCGCACCAACCCACCCACATGATTCCCTAACGACCGGTCCCTACAATCAAAAGAAATCTATGTACCATTCCTGCTTCGGCAACTTCCCCCAAGGCCCCCTGTCGGTCCGAGGCGAAACTCCTCCCCCGAGTAGGTCCGAGGCGGGTGCTCGTTTTGCTACATTCCACGGAGGCCGGTCGAGAGAGCCAGTAGTTCCGGGAGACCGCCTGTAGAGTGATCTGAAGAACTAGAAACGGGATGATGAGGGAGGAAAGGAAGTGGCGAAGATGAGTGGGGTTCCAATCGCCTGATAAAGTTACCTGATATTCATCCATAGGAGTGAGAGAAAAAACCCGGAAAAACCTCATCCAGGCAACTCATCCTGACCGGGAATCGAATCCGGGACTGCTGGGTTCGGAGTCAGACTCGCTAACCCCTCAGCCACAATGGTGGACGACCATACATATACGTACAGTACACGATCAACAAATTAATCGACATATCTGTGAAGGTCATATGGACGAGCGATTGACGTGCATGCGACCAGCTGCATTGATTTCTTTTAACCCTTTAAAAATGTTTTTTCTCAAGGAGAACGGACTGTACTAGCATTTTAAACTTACGGGTTATAATTTTATTCTCTGTAAAATAAAAGAATGGCAGAAATTTTCACGAGAAAAGTAGCTCCAATTTCCTTTTTTGTATTCAATTCTTGTAATTCAATAAACATTACTTTGTAATCTTCTGTTTTGTTACAAATAAGGCAGGGCTATTGGAACGCAGTAACAAAGCTATTATTTCGATAAAATGAATGAACTGATTGAACAAAATATCATACGCACAAAATAAAGTTTCTTATGTGATTATTATGCTAATTTTAATTTTTAATAAAAATAGTTTGCGGGATGTGTTCATGATTGTGTCGAAAAGGATGTATGTTTTGAAATTGAGTTGAGTGTTCAGGATGTGCCGAGTGTGTTTTTGTATGCTTGTAATTCCATATGTTTTAGATTGTCAAGTTTCTCGTTTTTTGGCTGGATGAGTAGTATTTTCAGAATCTTGTCACTTAGAACAATATGAAATTTACAAACATATAAAAACATACCCCCAGCACATACTGAACACTCAACTTAATTTCAAAACACACACCATTTTCGACACAATCATGAACACACCCCATCACAAAAGGAAACTAGAAGATAGCGCGGGACCTTCACTAGGCTTCTGACAATGAAGAATATCACTTCGAAACTAGTCTGCCAGGAAATTTCCTAATAATATATTTATTTAATCTGGCAGAGCTAAGGTCAGTAAAGAAATTATAAAGTTAATCAGTGATTACATAAGTATTAAAAGTGTATATAGAACAATGAAGAATAAACATTTGATTACTATCTTTCCTACATGATAGTTCTTGAATTGATTTCAATGTCTATGTACCAATATTATTATTGTCTTTATTCTTACTGGTTTTACAAGAATTTCCTTAAATCTTCTCTCGAACAATATCCAAAATGTTATTTTTTCCAGATCTGTAATGGTTTCTCTCTTCGGTGTCTTGATATTTTCCGGTTAGATCTGTAGGAATTGAGTTTCGCACTAATTTTAGTTTTCCTTTAACTTTGTTTTGAACGAGGTAGAACTATCCTGGCTGTGAACTAGTAATTTCATGTTTTGCGAATTTGATGTCTTTTTCACTTTAATATCAACTTTTTCAGTAAGAAAAGTAGTGCCACTAATTGTGAACCCTCCGCATAGCTTAATTGGTCTTAATGCATAAATTCTTTTAAAAACAAATTCATTCACTAGCCCCTAAGAACTGAAGTTTTTTTTTTACAAGCTTCTGTAAATAATACATTAAACTCAATTATAGTTACGTGACATGTCGGATTTCTGTGAATCCATGCAATAACCTCTCAATTATTATTTGCTTCTGAACTGTCGAAATACGTAGCTTAGGTGTCTAGAATTTGTAACAAACGTGTGCTATGTAGGGACAAGTGAGGGATTTCAATAGAAACTTCTTTAAAAAAACGAGATAATGGAGAGACCCACATTAATAAAACTGTCCCTGGTAATATGACATGGAAAAGGACAGTGGAGGGTGAAGTTGCAGGAATGAGAAAGTCATGGTTAGAAGTTAAATCGTTAGCAGGACGGAGAGAACACTGCAAAAGTTTCACGGATGCCCTATGTTTCAGCAGAAGCAAGAGGAATTCAGTAAGTCTGGTAATATGAAAAAAGATGAAGAAATTTCATAAAAATATATTTGCGCGTTCCTTTGAAAATCACATATGGGAAATATAAGTCCACTCCTGATTTATTCTCTCCTTTTATCCTTCTCAGCTATGATTTTAGATGATTAATTATTCACACTAGATGAATAGTATTCACATTGTGATTTCGAGTTGGTTTTTCAACCAGCGGGAACAGTGCCATATGTAGATAATTTAAATATGAGACCTACATACTCCCAGCGTAAAAGATCTTAAGTAAAGCTATTGGTTGCATTTTAGAACGGTTAACCTTAACTACGGAGCTTCTAGCTGCATGTCCTTTCTGATTACAGACATGTGGCCAGGTTCATTAATTTCCGTAATGCCTTTTCCAACCACTTGTGCACGTACGGAAGAAACGTCAGCCTCACAGTACCCTTAAAGAGTTTGGCTGCTTCAAGCAAAGACATGATTGTGCCCTTCTAGAGTGGATTTTATAGCTTCTTTCGTCGAATTATTGCTCAATTCTAGCCTACTAGCTTTTCTTTTATAGTATCTTACCATCTAAAAATGCGCAAGGAAATTTCTATGAATGTAATAATTACTTACAAATGGCTTTTAAGGAACCCAGAAGTTCATTTCCGCCCTCACGTAAGTCCGCCGTCGGTTCCTATCCTGAGCAAGATTAATCCAGTCTCTACCATCATATCCCACCTCCCTCAAATCTATTTTTATATTATTCTCCCATCTACGTCTCTCTCTCCCCAAAGGTCTTTTTCCCTCCGGTCTCCCAAACATTCTATATGCATTTCTGGATTCGCCCATACTTGCTACATGCCCTGCCCATCTTAAATGTCTGGATTTAATATCCCTAATTATGTCATGTGAAAAATACAACGCGTGCAGTTCCGCGCTCTGTAACTTTCTCCATTCCTGTAACTTCATCCCCTTTAGCCCCAAATATTTTTCTAACCACTTTATTCTCAAAAACCCTTAACCTCTATTCTTCTTTCAAAGTGAGAGCCAAGTTTCACAACCATACAGAACAATCGGTAATATAACTATTTTATAAATTCTAATTTTCACCTTTTTTTAGAGAAGGTGAATGACAAAAGCTTCTCAACCGAATAATAACACGCATTTCCCATATTTATTCTGTGTTTAATTTCCTATTGAGTGTCATTTATATTTGTTACTGTTGCTCCAAGATTTTTTGACTTTCCCACCTTTTCAAAGGATAAATTTCCAGTTTTTATATTTCCATTTTGTACTATATTCTGGTCACGAGACATAATCATATACTTTGTATTTTCGGGAGTTACTTCCAAATCTATATCTTTACTTGCTTCAAGTAAAATTCCCGTGTTTTCCCTAATCGTTTGTGGATTTTCTCCTAACATATTCACGTCATCCGCATAGACAAGCAGCTGATGTAACTCGTTCAATTCCAAAACCTCTCTGTTATCCTCGACTTTCCTAATGGCATGTTCTAGAGCAAAGTTAAAAAGTAGAGGTGATAGTGGATCTCCTTGCTTTAGCCCGCAGTGAATAGAAACTGGCCGTTTCACTGAGTCATATTTTAATTAATCGAACTAGTTTCTTCGGAATATACTCGCAAAATTCACTAAGAATAGCCTATTATATAAAACTTCTATCTTAACCGAGTCATATGCCTTTTTTAAATCTATGAGTAACTGATGTACTGTACCCTTATATTCCCATTTTTTCTCCAATATCTGATCAGTAGTCTTTCTATTACACCTAAAACCGTACTGATGACCCCAATAATTTAATCTACATATGCATGGAGTTAATCTTCTCAAAAGAATATTGGACACAATTTTGTACGACGTCAACAAAAGTGATTTTCCTCGAAAGTTACTACAGTTAATCTTTTCTCCCTTCTTAAAGAGAGGTACGATTACATACTCCTTCCATTGTTCTGGTACAATTTCCTTTTCTCAAATAGCAAGTACAAGCTTATAATTTTCGCTAGATAATGCGTTTCTAAACTCTTGTATCAATATTTAAGTAAATAATTTAGCGTTTTAAACGTCTCACATTTCGACATAGTTTGAAAACTATCCAAAATATTCCATCATAATTGTACAGGAAGAAATGCAGACCTTAAGTAAACATTCGCAAGTTAAAGTGATTTGATCAATAACGTACTGGCGTCATTAAAAGTTGTGCAACTCAAATTTAACAATACTGCAATTTAGTACGGGATTGTGACTTAATTGCTTTATTATAAACGTATCTTCTGTATTACAGGATCACTGAGCAGCAATTATAGTACCTATCCACATACATATTGTCTACTTCATTTCCAGTCACGAAGTGAAAGTATGAATGCGCTCGTTATCATAAGCAGACCATTTTATTTAGGGCGCCTTACAGCATTTAAAAAAGAGATGTTAATTTTGAATACCAAACTGGCATGTTATGAAATCCCATATGTCGTAAGTTGGCAAATATGTTGCAGTAAAATCATTACAAAGATATATTTCTTTAATCACTATATATACAGTACTTTTCTCAAAACGGCAATACATATGCATGCATGCATGCATACATACATACATACATACATACATACATACATACATACATACATAGAACAGTGAAGCCATATGTGACATTTATCTAATAGTGATTATCTAATAGTAATTTAGAATTGTATTGAATGATCAACAAGGCGTGTAGTATTACTAACCTTGTACTGGAACATGCTGTCCAATTAAAAAAAACATACATACATACATACACAGACAGTACACATACATACATACATACATACATACATACATACATACATACATACATACATACATACATACATACATACATACATACATAAGTGTTCTGCCCATGGGCAGAGACCCAGCAAACCCAGCATTCTCCAATCTTTCCTATTCTCTGCCTTCCTCTTAGTCTCCGCATATGATCCACATATCTTTCCCGAACTCTTCTCCCGTTCACCATTCCTTCCAGTACATCCTTCAGTAGGCAGTTTCTTCTCAGTCAGTAACCCAACCAATTCCTTTTTCTCTTTGTGATCAGTTTCATCATCATTCTTTCTTCACCGAAGATGTATTTAATGAACCTACTTTAGGTTTCCAAGTTTTGTTTAAAATAGCTTAAATCTACTATCCTGAATACTGCTTGCGGTGAAGATGTGTAAATCTGGCGCTAGATAACCATAGCCTTCGATAAATCATCGTAAAATAACCACTGGTAATCCCTACCCCACAACGTCTTTTCATCATCTACAACTTTGACGAAATTTCAAATGACACTGACTTGAGAGTATAGAATCTTCATTTTGTTCTGTGTAGTTCTATATCACTTTCACTTGGTTTTTAGGTAATCCACATTCTTGTCTTTTCTCACCATTAGATGTCTCCTCCATTACATTTCTTGAAATTGGTTGTAGTCGCATTTCCACAGTCTGTTTCGTTTCATTTACTATTTATTATAATCACAAACTTATGCATAATATTCATTTGCCATTAGTCCACAAAAGTATCAAAGAGATCACCAATAATAATTTCGAGACCAACGTTGTGGGTAGGGGTTAGCATACCTGATCGTGACTCGAGCGGACCCGGGTTCAAATACTGATTGGAACAAGTTACTTGGTTGAGGTTTTTCCGAGGTTTTCCCTCAATTCATTAAAAGCAAATGCTGAGTAACTTTCGTCCCTGGACCCTGGACTCATTTCGCTGGCATCATCACCTTCATCTCATTCAGACGCTAGATAACCATAGCCTTTGATAAAGCATCGTAAAATAACCAATTAAAAAATAACTTCGACCTAAACCCAAGAGTCACTGAAGAAAATAAAACATATGTAGGTATCACGTAAGGCCAAAAATTATAAATTAGTGAAAAGACGTGTGAAAATTAATATTTCCTACTCGTCTTATGAAACATTAACAAAATTTGTTCAATACTACTCAGTGTTGTGAGGAATATGTTGTTTGTGGCAATATCCCGAATCCGAAGCAATTGAAATGAAATCCCCCAGTTTTTATTGTAACGTGGTTTATATTTTTTAATGGAAGAATCATTAGGGGATTCCCAGGCACCGTCGGCACCCCCCGTGCACACGCCCATGCTCATTGCCAAACCGCATGAACAAAACCTTAACATTCACCAAATAGCCCTGCTATTAAAATAACCACATTATACTATATTTTGTATTATTATTTTGTTTTATAACCAACACAGTCACTATTATCAACGTACAGTATTTACTGACAATCGTAGCCTATGCACAATACACACATGAAGTTTTTAGTGGAAAAGACCCAAGATTGTAAATGCCGGTGTAGCTCCTTGAATCACATTTAGAATACTTGTCTAAAAAATATATAGCGTAGAATGTTGTGTCACACACAGACTATAATAATAATAATGATCACAACCATAATTATAATCATCATTTTTAGCTCAACAACTCCGTGTTGTCGTTGATCAGTTATCCGAAGACAGGTTAGAAGGGGGAAAGGAACTAACTATCCTACCCCATTATCCCCTGACTTATAATAATCTAATTTTCCTTTATTCTGGTGCTCTGATGATGTGTTCAGTCGACAATAGTTTCATTTGTTTGATTTTTGCTACAATTTGTGGAAAATTTCTTTATTTCTTAATATTATGCATCTATTATTACTCCAAAATTCTTTCTTAACATCTTTCTTTCAAATATTCTAAGCATTTTACGCTTTGTTTCTAGTTGGAATCCTGTCTAACAAGTGTGTTAGGGCTGGGATGAGTATTGTTATTTAACAATTTATTTTTCTAGTCAATATCTTATTTTTTAGAAGATTCTTTTTCTTCTTCCTCTTCTTTTTCTTCTTCCAATCCCTGGTGCTGTTAGGCGTCGCGTTCACCTCTCTCCGTCCATCTCTTCCAAATCTATCTTTACACATCTTCTTTATTTCAACCATTGTCTTTCCACGTTGTTGTATTATTTTCTCTATAGTATTTTTCCACTTAAATCTTGGTCTACCTCTTTCTATCCTTCCTTCCACTCGCATCTCCATCACCTGTTTAACTTTCTTTTCCTCTGTCTTTCTATACACATGTCCGAAACACTGTAGTTACTTTTATTCTATATTATCTATTATGGATTTCTTTAGTTTTACCTCTTCTCTTACTTTTTCTTTTCTTATTCAATCCCTTCTAGTTTTTTTCCTATCGTTCTTCGGAGATACTTAATTTCCATAGCAGTTATCTTGCTTTTGTATTTGTCAGTTAGCGGTACACTTTCTGTTCCATATTGTAGTATTGGTTTTATTATTGAGTTATATATTTGCATTTTGATCTTGATATTGATATCTTTTTTTCCAACTATTGTGTTGCTTATTTTGTAATAGGCTGTTGTTGCATTTTTAATTCTATTTAGTATCTCTTGTTCTGTTCTTCCATCACTGCTGATAATAGTGCCTAAATACTTATAACTTTCTACTGTTTCCAGTATCTGATCGTTGCATATAATATTTAATTCTTCATTATGTTTATTTTCTTTAGATATCTACATGGTCTTACTCTTATTAATATTAATCAGCATCCTTTTCTTAATACTTCTTCATTTCTTTCAGTTATCATGTTTTGTAGTCTTTGTTGTGTGTCTGCTATTAATACAATACAGTAGTGCTTGGAGATAAATTGGTCGTAGTCTCCAATTCCCAACTTTAGTTTGTACCATTCTCTGTTTACATATCCTATGTCTTTCGTCAATAAATATGACAAACAGGAGTAGGCTAAGGCTATCCCCTTGTTTCACTATCCCATCCATTCGTACTAATCCAACCGTCTCTTCTTATGTGGTTTTAATAGCCTTAATAAGTCTTTGTGGTACTGCCTTTGCTTTCAATGCTTCCCATATATATTTTCTTGGTACCAAATCAAACGCTGCTTTTAGGTCTATAAAAACAAGGTAGAGGTCCTTGTTCTTTTCTATACTCTTTTCTATTATACTTCTTATTGTGAATTTTTTATAAGATTCAAGAGAGCATTATAACATCTGTTGATATTCAAATCAGTATTTTTCATGGATTTATGTAATTATTTCATTAAAGTTAATGTAAATAATATGGCTGTAAACAGAGGGATATTAATAATAAGCTCCAAAAGTTTTAATGAATTTTCATTTTATTTTTAAGCAAACGAAAGCCACAGACTTGAAGCTAGTACAACATAATGTTTGTAGCTATTCGTAGCACGCAATTACAACTAAGTTAAGAGCATTTGGCTTATATATTACTCCAACTGTTTGTTTTCTCCGTGTAGGACACTATGTACTTGTTGCTCGAACTGAGATTTCATTGAATATCGAACTTTTTTTATCGCAAATTTGATCCATCGCTAACTTTTCATCGTAATGACTGCAATGGAAACATCGTAGTTCGTAACCGACAATCGTAATTTAGCCGCTAACGTTGATTTTGCAGAAGCCATCGCGGAATGACACCGTTTACACTCGGAAAGCCTGAGAGCTACAGAAGTAATTATTGTGTACCACTTCTGACGCTTATATAATTGCACTGTAGAATCTACGTTCAACAGTAAGAAAGTGTGTACGCTGGAAAGAGGGGACAATAACGTCATGGTTGTGACTCATGGAATTCATAACCATTTTTCATTTGTCATTTCAATCCATTTATGTAGTACTATTTACACTTATGCGATTAAAAATATTCATTTGTGTCCAGTAAGAGTAAAACAAATACACTGCAACAATGTGTTTGTATCGACACTATTAATTCACAATACATGAGAAATATACGAGGTACAGTCATTAAGTTCTTGGACTCTTGTTCTGCCGCGCCATATTACAAGATCCCCACATACTGACACAGATCCACATCGTCCCTCAAAGTAGTCGTCGTTGGTCTGTCTAAGGAGAACATAATAGTAAACCCGGAAAAAGTACTGCGCCCTCCTTTACATATCAAGCTTGGATTACTGAAGAATTTTATTTTATTTTATTTTAAATCCACCACCAACAGAAGCAAGCTTCCAATTACAGGTGGCTTACGTAGATATATACACGAAATACATAATAAGAGAAAAAACAACAAAACAAACAACACAACCGAAAGAAAGAAAACACATAATGGTAATAGATGCTAGAATATAATATTATAGTTAATATAGTGCCAAATATCAATATAATGATGCAAAATTATTTAAACACTCATTATAATACACTTCTTCATAATTTAAATATCTAAGTAAATACAATTCTTTTTAATATTGTATGAAAATTTTCAATTGTTATACTGAAATCCAATTGAGAATCACAGTTTAAAGACAGAGAGTTGTAAGTATTACACATAACAAACAGTGGAGAGTTCTTGAAGAAATAGGAATAGGAATAATAAAAGGTTGCCTATGACGTAATTCTGTTCTTTTTACATTGAACTGAAAAATTTAAGAAAATCACAATTATTCAATATACCGTTAACAGTCTTATAGAGTAAAATTTGGCTATTTATTAATCGTCGAGATTTTAAAGTTGTATAATTAAATTCAAAAAGTAACATATTATATGAAATTTGCTTGTCATAAGACGACACGTGATGTTTTTTTTAAAATATAAATAACGTACAAATCTTTTCTGTATCCTTTCTATTTGCATCTGATGGGACTGGATAAAAATGGAGAAGATTTTGCATATGTAGGGAATATGTTTCCAAAACTCAGGGAAGCTAAAGTGAAAGAGAGAATTTTTGTTGGCCTTATAATTAAGAAATATTTTAAAGACAAAAGCTTCGAAAAAAAAAATAGTGTTGAAGAAATAGAAGCTTGGAATGCCTTTGGAAGAGTTGTTAGTGAGTTTTTAGGTAGTAATAAAGCTGACAATTACCAACAGCTTGTACAAGAACTTCTGCATAGTTACCAGAAGTTTGGTTGTCGATTGACTTTGAAAATATACTTTCTACATTCTCATCTGGACTTTTTCCCAGAGAACTTAGGAGCTGTAAGCGATGAACTAGGGGAAAGATTTCATCAAGATATAAACAGGATGGAACATCGATATCAAGGAAGATGGAATTCTAATATGATAGGGGACTACTGTTTTCTTTTGTTCAGGAAAGGTGATTCAAACTAAAAGAGGAAAAACTTCAAGTAACTAAATACATTTTAAATATCTAGCTTGAAGTCTGTATATGGTTGTTTACTTCAATGTAGGGCTCCTAAGTTATTTCATTTGAGATTTTAATCCATTTAATTCATAAACCTTAAAAAATTATACTTCATTTGTTCCAGTTTTAAATTAATAAAATAAAAGCTTATTTTAAGAAAAAATAGGAATATAATGGTACTTATTCTCATTGTAATTACTTTTTATGCAGAGTTATTACTTTTTTGTGAAACGTCATTGTATTTTGTGTATAAATTTTGTACTTTAGGTATTTATTTATTTATTTATTTTCACTGCTGTAATTACGCATTTTAAATGCGCAAAAACGTCTTTTAAATCAAAATACTTCCCCTTCTGTCACACAAAAATGTTACGTGTTACAGATTTTGCTGCGATTTTCGTAATCAGTAAGGTCGAGTTAGTAAAAAATCAGCTGTTTTGATTTCTGTGAGAGACAAGAAGTTAAATTTTGTTGACTAGTATAATTAAATATTATGAATCTAGAGCAGGCTTTCGCAACGGAGTGCAGTAGAAGAGCGTTGCCTTGTATACTGACATTCAAAGATATCTGACCTCCGATTTTATGATCGTGTAAGCGAACTTTCTAACCACGGGAAAAGTCAGAACCAAATATATAACAAATTGACAAACTTTGAAATAGTTCCGCTAGTTCTCAAAAGGTGACACCATTATTGGGGCGATTAAAATAAGTGTCGGGGAAAATGATCATATAGATTAAGCATAAATTATTCTCATAATTGACCATTTCAGCGGTTTCCAGCTAAACACAGTGTTGTTTTACAATCAGGAAAGGAAGATGAAATATTGAATTCTATAATGCGGGTATATTTGTGTACGATTAGCAACACTGACTATTATCTTCGCCATCTATTCATGGAAATAATAATTAAAGAGGTCACACTTACACCAACAAATTATCGATCACTGTCGATTAGTAGGGTCAGATATCATTGAGCGCCAGTGTATCATGCGAGTGCTTGTATTTCACTTCATGAATGCACGTAAACAAACAGGATACATTTAGTTTCGGAATGTTAATTTGAAAATAAAACATTTTTTCGGTTATATGTTTTAATTCGTGATTTCATATAAAATTAATTAGCATAGGAAACGATTCAAAATATTACATTTTGTTATCTGCAAATATTTCCTCTTTAATATAAAAATATAACTGAATATCTAAGAAACGAATCGTTTATTGAGGAGAAAACAAACAAAAATTGTAAATAAAATATTTTATGCTGTTCATATTATGAAATCTAAAACATAAAACTGTTTATGTATTTGAAATACGTAACACAAAATATAATCAAAGGAAACATTATTTGCATATTCTGTATTATAGCAATTATGTCTATAGTGTTACATTAAAATGTTGTGAAGGCACAGACAGTCACTAAACATAACAGACCTAGTTAGAAAGAGGCAGCTCTCCCAGTATTGCTCTCTCTTCGCTCTTAGTAGGCCCTACTCCTAATTGAGAAAGACTGATGACGACAAGGAAGAAATCTAAAACTGTTATTAGACATTTCAGACCGGAACGGATCAACCAATGGCCCAAATTCATATGATGATAATGGTGATGATGATGATGATGATGATGATGATGATGATGATGATGATGATGATGATGATGATGGCATACAATTGCCTAGTTCATAAAGATTTCTACTTTCTGTATCAGTAAATAAACTGGAGTAACATATGTAACAATACAAGTACCCTGGCTTTCGACGTACTCGCAACAATCTGTACTGAGCTACTGTATGTGTAATCTACTAGATTAACTCAGGATTAGTAAATGTAAGAAGGAAACGACTGCAAAATGCGAAGATTCAAAACTTTTACCGTCCAACGTTCTCATTTTGGGAACATATATATTATAATTAATTGCAGACTTTTATTTTAAACAATCTGCGCAAGTAAGGAATAGAGTGCTTTTCAAGGTCCATAATTACGAATACTCTTTCTTTTAGAGAATTCTGAAATATATTTGCAACATATTAGAGCATAACATTTGTAAAAATTTGTTAGAAATATCAATTTTTTATTTATATAATTTAAAAAAAATAATCTGGAAGTGTATAAATTTTGTTTTCTACTCGTATTTGTAGGAGATTAGTTTAATTAATACCTAGTAATAAAATAAGCTTTTTAGAATGTTTTTTATTTTCACTGTATTGACGTAAACATGAGTGTCCCATTTTGGGAACGTTGGCATGTTATGTAGTACCAGCCTAACTATCATTATAAGCTGAGGTACACTGTAACTCGGCTGTTTCTTTGAAAGCATATATTTATTTTTCGTCCACCCTGTTGGAAGTAACTCATAACCTAGGGAAGGGTCAACTTCTCCCTATTATATGAAGGAATTTTTATGGTACTCTGAAAATTTCAAGGCTGTAACTCTCTTCAAAAGTAACCTTGGTGAGCTTACTGTGAAACTTTCACATACACAGCTGTGAAGGGATGTTTTCCAGAAATATTTCGTTCATAAGACTACGTTGTGCTGGAAGATTGTGTTGTTACAAGTTCAGTGCTGCCTCGTTTTAGTATAGCCTACTTTTGTGTTACAACGATTACGTATGATAATCAGTGAATGGAAAGATGGATCCTAAGAAATGTTATAGGTAAGTATACTTAATTTACTTATTTTATTTTCAAGAGTATTGTATAATTATATTCATTGGCTATCAAGTATTGGTAGTATATTTTCCCCTTTTTATTTCAGTTCATATGTGAAAAAATATCGATACCTGCAGGATGCAGTGGATTCAGTTGAAGCAGCCTGCAGCAATAAGGAATTAGATGTAGTAATAATTCCACCAGAATCGGGTAATAGGAATATTGAAAGTGATGAGGAGGATATTCAAGATAATGTTTTAGACACGGATGCACTGTCCAGCGAAGTACCTGGTGAAGTGAAAATTCATCTGAACAATAGTGATATTTCGGATAGTGAAAGTGATGAACACGAAAATCCAAATCCTTCAAAGAAATCCAAAACACATGGAGGAAACTGGATGAAAAACGAAAAGGTGGCATTTCATGATCCACCAGATAATGTTGATAGGGTTGGGGAAAATCACTTAGGGAAAAGTGAATTTGAGATTTTCTGTTTATTTATGACGCCTGGCATGATAGATGAAATTGTGAAACAGACACTGGTATATGCAAGAAGAGACAAAAATGACCACTCTTTTGATGTTTCTACAGAAGAGATGTGTCAATTTTTGGGTCTGTTATTAGTGAGTGGCTATCACACATTACCCGGAGAGAATGATTATTGGTCCACATGTGAAGATCTTTCTGCTCCTATATTTGGTAAAGTGATGAGTAGGGACAGATTCCGCCAAATAAAACGGTACTTACATATTGCAGACAATAATAACCTAGTGAAATCCAAAGTGGCAAAAGTGATCCCATTTTATGACAGTCTCAACACACAGTTTCAACAGTTCGGTGTTTTCCACCAGAATATTAGTATTTATGAATCTATGGTGCCTTATCATGGCCACCATAGTGCCAAAATGTTCATAAAGAACAAACCAATTCGTTTTGGTTTCAAAATATGGATGTTATGTGCTACCGATGGCTATCGATACAACATGGAAATCTACTGTGGGAAATCAGAGAGTGACAGCTCGCCTTTGGGTAGCCGTGTTGTGATGAACATGCTTTCCATTGTGCCCAATTCTAACAACCACATAGTGTTTTTTGGTAATTTTTTCACCAGTCATTCTCTACTGGAAGACCTTACAAAAAGGAATTTTCGAGCTTGTGGCACAGTAAGAGAAAACAGAACAAACAAGTGCCCTATAGTACCCACAAATGAATTGAAGAAGAAGGAACGTGGAACATTTGATTACAAGTCTGATGGGAAGATCATATGTGTCAAATGGAATGACAATGCTGTGGTTACTGTGGCAAGTAATCACTTCACTGCAACTCCTGTTCAGAAGACTCACAGAAGAGTAAAATCTGAGAACAAGAAGGAGGTGCAACAACCTAACTTGATACACAAGTATAATTTAGGAATGGGAGGTGTGGACCAACTTGATCGACTCGCATCCAGTTATCGACCGAGACTAAGGTCTAAAAAATGGTGGTGGGGTTTGTTTTCGAACGGACTCAATATGTCTGTCATAGCAGCGTTCCGTTTCTTTCAGTACCTGCATCCAGAACAGAAAATAACACACCTTCAGTTCCGGAGAACGGTTGCAATGGCTCTGATCAAATCCAGCCATGCTGACAGGAAATGTAGAGGAGGGCCTACAGCTCCAGTGATAAAGGATATACGCTACGACGGAGTGAACCACATATTAGGGGAGACATCACAGGGAAGGTGTGTGCTGTGCCAGAAGAACACTAGACTCATGTGTGTGAAATGTGAGACAAGACTCCACAAGAAATATTGTCACGAATATTTCCATAAAAAGTGAAGTTCGGAAAATAAAAAAGTTGAACTGGTGATAAAAACATGCGGAAAAAGGTCACTTTTCTAATGTATTAACTAAAATAAATGTTTCAAAATGTATTATTATAACTTTTCTTTTAGTAACATGCCAACGTTCCCAATTTGGGAACATGCTCAATCTCCAAAACCAGTGAGCGTATTACTAAAATACGAAAAGGATATACTATAGTAGACTTAAAGCAACCCAAACATAAGTTTTTATAAAAATATTTCAATTTTTAAAGAGATCAGCCATTAAAAATGTTTACATATGTAAACTCTATCCCATATTTACGTGAAACCATATCTCCAAAATGGTCAATTTTCTCTTGTCTTCTCTACAGTAGGTTCTTTTCGCGCATAATCGTATACAAGGATATTTTATGAACTGTCGAAAATACCAGATACTATTTCTAACTAATTTGTCTCCCGAGAAACGTAGGAATAAACTTTCGTGCTCTTAAAGGTAAATCAATTTCCCCTCGATTTTCTTGAAGCTCTCAACAGCAAGCATGAAGTTAGATTTGTATTATACAGAGAGTTCGCCATGAAATAGGCTGTGATGAAGTTTGTTGGAATAATTTCTATTGGAGTGCGTGGCTACTTCCGTCATAGACATTCTAGCAGAATGTGGTGCCCACAAGTGGCGAGGTAACACGTTGAAGTACAAAGTGTCCAACATGCCCAACTGTCCAACAGACCCTAATTTACCCTACTAATATTTTGTTATATTTGTGGTAGTTTTGTTGTAAGAAAAGGAAGACAGAACATTACCTCATTTGTGGTAAAAGCTTATAAGGCATACTTTGGGATTGTTAATGTGATAAAAACCACACCGTGGACTTCTCGAGCTGTTTGCAGTATTTGTGGTGAAGGCTTGAGAAACTGTAAAAAAAAAAGGGTAAGAAAAGCGCTTCATATTGGAATACCCATGGTTTGACGCGAACCCAGACATCACACTAGTGTCTGTTACTTTTATGCATTCATGAGAAGGTTTTAATATAAATAACAAGAAAGGAATTACATATCCAAACATGCCATCTGCCTCATGGCCCTAATCTTGCTAGGCCTGAGGCACCAAGACAGTAGTGAAATTGATTCAGATGCAGACACCAACAATGACTCATCATTGTTATGAGTTCATTCTTAAAACATCTAATGCACCAAAGCTCTTAACACAAAGCCAGCTACATACTTTAGTAAGGGATTAAATCTTCGCAATGATGAAACTAAGCTTTTAGGTTCCAGATTGCAAGAAAAGAACTTAATTGCTGCTGGTATGTAAGTGGCATTCTACAGGCACAGAGGAAAATGTCTATTGCAGTACTTCAGTGAAGAAGGACATCTGGTTTATTTCAGTAACATTTCAGATCTCATAAACAAGCTGGATACTGTTAAATATAACCCAAATAATCGGAGGCTCTTTATTCAATCTAGTAAAAGAAGTCTCAAGAGTATGCTCCTCATTAATGACAATGATCTTTCTTCGGTTTCAGTAGTTCACTCAATTCATTTGAAGGAAAACTATGAAAATGTGAAGAATGTCATGGAGAAAATAAAAGTGATAAACATCAATAGTTGGTCTGTGAAAATTTAAAAGTTCCGTGTATGATATTGTGCCTGCAATAATGATTTATAAAATGTCCATATTATTTGTATGCGTGGGATGACAAAGAAAATGGCCTAAAGGAACATATACACCATGTTGTAAGAACATATTTAGAATTAGCTTCTTGAATCCTGAGAAATTTATTTTCTTTCCTCTTCATATTAAAGTAGCAGTAAGTGTGATGAAGTAATTTGTAAAAGCACTGAACAAAGATGAAGATTATTTCAAATATCTCACCAATAGGTTCCTTCCCTTTTCAGATGAAGCCATAAAAGAAGGAATTTTTGTAGGCCCAAAATGAAATACAGGCAATTGGAATATACTATGACTCGTGTAGAAAGGTGCTTGGAATATATTTAAGGAAGTTATTTTAAAATTTCTAGCAAACAATAAACGTCCTGATTATAAGAGTTTGTGAACAACATGCTTGAGATATTCAGTTTTTTTGCGATGTATCAAATCAAATTACATTTTCTCTTTTCATATCTCGATGTATGTCCTGAAAGCCTTGCGTAGCCAGAGAAGATCAAAGGACAAGTTTCATCTAGATATTCGAGAAATGGAAGAGGAATAACAAAGTCGATGGAATAGATCAATGATGGCGGATTACTGCTGGATACTCCAAAGAGAATATATGGTAACATAGAAAAGAAAGTCGAAGAGAAGAATATTCCACACCAAACAAAGAAGATTTTATTGATGTGCTGAACATAAATTGAACTAAAACATGAAATAAAAGACTCACATCTCATATACAATTCCTAAGCTATGTAAATTTTTGGATACAAAAATCTTAATATTTCATTCCTGAAAGAAAGCTCATGGGATGGAGAGAAGCGGAACTCATTTTGAAAACAGCACTCATTTTTAGTCACTTTTCTAAAATAAAACAACTCTCACAAAGTTTAATTTTGTACACCTCTGTAATCTACGAAAGTAGTTGAACAGTTATATATCTGTGAGCAGATGTGGAAATTGTAACATCCAACTAATGGCCGTTAATTCCTTTAGAAAAGCTGGCCACTTTCTACATGTATCTTCATCTGACCGGAAGGGGTAAGAACTTGAACTAAAATGGCTGCGGAAAGTGTAAATAATTTTGTATAGCCTATAAAGTCAATTTCTTGTAGGGTAGACCGGGGGAAATCGGGTCACTTTTCAAAAAAATTGATTTATTTTGGTAAAAACGAAATTTTATTAAACAATCTATATAACCAATACAAAATACATATATTGAAGTATCTAAGAGGTGCTTAACAGACTGAATAATGATCTCATAACTCATTATAATAATTGTTAAACCTAAGTCTGTTCTGATCCGATTTTCCCCAATGATACGGGGTAAAATGGATCAATACTGGGGTAAATCGAGTCAGAAAGAAATTTCATTTTTTCCACATACATATTCCACAGACGAACTGTTTACGTCCAAAAGCATTAACACAGCGTTCGTGGTACCACAGTTTACATTTCTGGCACTGAATCCAATCACCTGCATTACTACATCTATAATCGTTGTATGACATTTTGAAGAAGTTGCAGACCGATTCTGTTTCATCTTCGTCTCTTTCCTCTTCGGTCTTTTCATCTTCTTCACTTGAATCGCAGAGAATGTTAACACTCTGCTAATTCTTTTTTACATCCCCCTTCTTTTGAACTCTGGCGATTTTCTTCTTAGTTTCGGCCGCCTTGGCTTTCAAAAGGGAAAAGTTCTCTGGTGAAGTTAATACCAAGGAAGTAGGTCTGATGGTTTTCCTAGGTCTCTTTGGCGTCATCTTTGCTGGAGATGGTAACAAACTTCTGACGTCTTTATGACTAGTGGATGCTTCATGTGTTGCGGTAGGCCTACTGAGTTGCGATGAATTGGGGGGTTACTCAGGAGATTTTGGTTCTGGTGACACATCGTTTAGGCCTACTGATGAGTTGTCTTGGTTGGGTCCAAATTCTGATACGAATTTGTGGCTTGCAATAGCTGTTCTTTTAAGTGGGTGAATGCCAGTTACTTCGAACCCCTTTACTCCATTTCCCACTGTTGCTGCAGAGTCTCAGGCTTTTTTGAAAATACTGCCGAAACTCAACTTTGAAATTGCTCTATTTGGATTAGAGTGTTGTCATGACGTTCCGTGTGAATTGTAATAGATCTTCAGTGGCTTGAAAATGCAGTCATCAAGGGGCTGTAGCGCATGTGTTGTTTGTGGCGGTAAAAGCAAGATTTCAATGCCATATTTTTCGCACAAATCAGCTGTTGCAAACGACGTGTGAGAATGATGTCCATCTATGATGAGAATTACTTTGCCAGGCGTTCTATGCTTATTAAAATGCTTCAACCATTTTCCAAAAGCTTCTTCATTCACCCATCCAGATTCTGTCATGCATACCTCCGTTCCTGGTGGCATGTTGTCGCTGAGTTCAACTCTGAACCTTTTCCCTTTAAATATTACAAAGAGCGGGATATATGCACCTGTGGCTGAAACACACGCCATAACTGTCACATTTTCCCCACGTTCCACATTCGTCAATGAAACAACGTCACGAGAGCCTTTCTGGGCAACCACATTAGTGGCTTATTGTTCATTGGTAGACCAGTTTCATCTTTATTGTAGAGGCACTCGGATCTTCCTTCAAGATTGCACTCGATTGTCAATTTCTTTAATTGCTCATAAAACTGGTCCATATTTTCACGTGACATCCCATTAATTCTAGCTCAGGAAAGACCTTCGGATTTCCTAAGTGAAAGTTCAGGGTTACGTCTCAAAAATCCCTGAAACCAATCTTCACCTGCCATTTCATTTTTGATGTTGAAATTATGTTGGATTTCACGTGTAGATACATATTGGTATGCGTATTTACGGACAGTTTTTGGAGTCAAACCAAACCCTCTCTTGGATAAATATATCAACCTTGTCAACATCAAGGGATAACACAGATTTACGTCCTACCGTCAACACTGGTGAATCTTCAGAAGCAGATGTTCTTCGCTGAAGTGTTGAAAAGGGCACGCCAAAAACGTTTGCTGCTTTTCTTATAGAATACCTTCCCTCCTTTACAGATGTAACAGCTTCTTCCATAGCAACTTGTGACCAAGAACCATGTGTGGTTTTCTTAACATAAGTACGTGGCATCTGAAAATAGCAATATAAATTACTAAGCTTGTCGTTTTGTAATATTACAGTCTATCACTGACTGCATTTATAATAGATCTATCTTTCTTTCATGCTACTCGACTAATTTCTTGAATAAATAAATAAATAAATAAATAAATAAATAAATAAATAAATAAATAAATAAGAATAAATTAGCCTATAGGCCTACTAAATGAAGGGAGTATGCCATTTGTACATATTTTAAAACTGTCATACTGTCAACGATTTTCTCGTGTTGGCAGCACTGCAATTTGGGACACTATGCTCTACATGGCATTAAGGCCCATTAAATATACAATTATTATATTCGACTAAGACCCATCAATTATACCCGTAAACTGTTAGGTTAAAAATAAATCTATGGGATAAAATATTACAATAGCCTACTCGTGCCTCAATTCCATTCATATTGCGGGTCACCACTGAGTCGCGACCCACCATTTGATTAACATTGTTCTACAGCACTCATGGAAAAGTGATACGCTACTATATATACACAAACAGTGTGAAGAAATTTACCCATCAGTGAAATGAAATAATGATCCGCTTTACCCCGCTAGAAGAGACCCGAATTACCCCAAATTGCATGTTCAATAAATGCAATCAGTGCATGATGTTATTACATAAAAGATGCAAGATTATTGAATAATCCTACTTATTGATGGGTATATTAAGATAGAAAGTCATTGCACTTTAAATAATACCATAATAAATGCACTAAATGCTTAAAGTTGAATATGTAATACTTACATCAGACGATTGTTTAGCAAGCAGTCCGCAACAACACCAACAAAGAACACATCCAAACCTCAACTGCAGCTCGTCCTGGGCTCGCAGCATGAAGTAGTCATTTCTATTGGTAGGTGTCAGCAGATCTTTGCCGGTGGAGCGATTTCTTTCCATTTGGTCGACAAGTTATGAGCGCGTAATTTAAAACAACCCGATTTTCCCCGTGACCCGATTTCCCCCGGTCTACCCCATTGGATTTTTCGATACGAACCTTACCGCTTAAATTTTAATTTAATCTATGTAATATACAAAATCACAAAATAACTCTTTACATTTTATTAGGACTTTGTCGATTTTTTGTGGTTTTGTTTTCAATTAAAGTTACCTTTTACATACTTAGTATGAAGAGAAATTAAAAATTAACTTAAACTTCTAAAACTCTTCTTATGCATCTCCTTCTAATTTTATAAAATATTGTTTATTTTTCAAAAGTATCAAAACAAATTATAATATTTTCATACCTAGATTAAAAATACATGTAATCACAGTACATTCAATGTTCTCTTTATCTGTCTTCCTGTAACTCATCCCTGAAATTCGGTTCAAAATGTGACTAGATGAGAGAGAGGAAGACTGAGAGAGAATCGATTGATTCTGACAGGCTCTTGGTTTGAGCTGTAGGTAAACACCACTTCTGCCATTCCCGAGTTCTGTCACCAGCTCCATTTGTTATGCGTCTGTTTTCAAATGACGACTCGAACTAAGTACCAAAGCCTGTCTGAAAGCTCTGGGGTCGCGAATGCATCAACCATGTTCTATTATCCCGTCACGAGTGTCCTTTAATCTTATCGTTGTTGTGTCTGTAAGTTATCCCTGTTAATACACATAACGTAATTATATATCTTACATCCCTTTTAAAATAAGTACAGATGCTGTTTTGAGACCTCAGTTACATTCACGACAGTGGAATTTCTCTCTCCTTGAGAATCTTGTAACAGGATTACTGGTTCGGGTACAATCGACAACCTACAGGTTCAGGGATTGGATAGGGGTAAACATTCTCTATACAAACTGGTTTTACTATAGTTGGTGGGCCTTCTGTAAGAAAAATGTCAGGGATTATTCAATAAAGAAACGTTTTATTTATATTTTACCAAAGTTATTTAAGCAATTTTTATTACTGCACAAATCGGCACCAAAATTACCGGAATGAAATTATTATTAGGTACCATATTACTGTTGTTGTTGTTGAATTCGTGGATGATAGTTGATAGCACTATATCTTTAGAAGTGGTGGAGCCAGTGGAGGCATACTGTTTTGGACATTGATTCTACCAATATTGTTGACATAGCTAAGTTAACTGAATTCGTGAAGTCAATATCATCTTTGCTTGAAGATCCCATCTTGGGAGGTTGGATACCGACATTCGTAGAAAGCATTACTGTATTCTCATGTGGTTTGAGACAGCTGAAGGGCATTGATCTGACTTCCGGATCTGGTTGCGGCTCCCAATCATCACGACCAAAAAGAAGTAAGGGACACAGTCTTTATGTTACTGATAACAGGAACTTAACCGGCGTATTCGTGGAGGTGAAGGAGGGCCTCATAAATTTTTAAGCAACCGTTTCAATCTAGATGAAAGGATAATTGAAACTGCGAAGCCATTTTGCGATCTGTCCAAGGATGCAGATATAAAGGCTGTATTTAATACCATTGCCAGTGATCTCCATCTATCAGAAATAGACCTTGAGTATCGAGTTCTTAAGGGTTTGCCAAATATAGACATTCTCCGTGGCAAAATACTTGCAGAAAAAATGAAATATTTTGCCTCTTCAGCCAATTAAAAAATCTAGTAACTCTTTTTTCTCGTATCCTTGTGGATAAGCCTCACAGTGCTGATGTGGAGCGACTTGTGAGCTCAGATACCTCCTTGAAGAGCACGAAATGTGCCAGAATGAGTACTGAAACCGATAACCTTTGATTCTTTTTTCACTATAACATGCCACCTCTGGTTGAATGGAATCCTCGGGAAGCAGTACTGTTCTGGCTCTGGAAGTATGAATGACGTACCCGCGATCGTCCACAGTTGTTACAACAAGAGTACTTCCTTGGCATATTCAGCCATGCCAAGAAACGTCAAGGAGTCAGCTCACAGGAGGATAACGCCACAAAAACAAAGAGAAAGACATTCTAAGATGTTGTTGGCCGTTGCGACTTAATTTCTTACATCAATTTTGCATAATTATGCTACAATTGTTTACATTACTTGTACTGTTCTGTTTATTATAACTGTGTGTAACTTATATAATGCAAATTTTCATGAATACAAGACTCTTGCTTTCACTTGGTATTTGTTGTCTTTTAACTTTTATTACTGCACAAATTGTATATATCTGCACACTAAAAAACTCTGTATTTTACAAAATTTAAACAAGACGATTTAGTTGTACAAGTAATATTACTGGAGTTCTAATAGACAGAAAAATGTAAATAGTACTTCTGTAGCGTCCAACAGAAAACAACCTTTAGGCAGACCTCAACAAAGATGTATTAACATAATTTATAACGTTATTTAAAATTATAGAAAAAAATTAAGGCGATTCGCTACTGAAATTTCTAAAAGTCAACATTTTTTGAGGTAAAGAGTTGAAATTTTTACTTTATATGCATATCAATATCATAATCATACATTGTAAATTAAAATTTTTTATCATAAACACTTAAAAATAGACATGTTTTGCTTTTATTTTCTTAGTGAAAATCCTATTTCTGTAAAGATTATTATTTTCTTTTAAATCTAATTTTGTCCTAAAAGTAACATTGAATATTGTGCAATGGAGCATTGGTAATGCCCTGCTTTAACTTATATTCATTCCCAAAAAAAAAGAATATAATTTCTTCAATGTTCAAAAATTAATAAAAGATAATACTGTTTCACCTATAATTCTCTAGCAATAAAACTATGCTGAATACAGCCAATCAAATACTCCATTTCACAATGGACGCTACAACGCCTGTCTCACAGCAAATGGGGAAAAGTTTCAACAACGTCTTTGAAAATGGTAAGCACGTTTTCTGTACTCCACTGGTCGCACGGCGTGCGTGGATGTGTGCAGCTATGATGTGTATTGTCGCTTCGACTGTACTTCCGCGAGCGGAGGAATATAAAATGTAATAATAATAATAATAATAATAATAATAATAATAATAATAATAATAATAATTTATTTATTTAATCTGGCAGAGCTAAGGCCAGTAGGCCTTCTCTTCCGCCCAGCCAGACTCTAATTCTAATTGAATACAATTACTTACATAGTTATTACATTAATATCTAGACCATAAAACAACATGAAAGTAAGTAATGAAAGTTGGATAAGTAATTTTAGTGTGACAATAATAAACATTGGTAAGAAATAGTTATAATAATAATAATAATAATAATAATAATAATAATAATAATAATAATAATATTTCGTTAGTCTATTCTTAAATTGGTTTGATGTCTGACAGTCCCTGACATTACTCGATAGGGAATTCCAAAGCCGAGGAACAGCCACAGTGAAAGAAGATGAATATGAGGATGTTTGGTGAGAGGGACTGGATAAATTGAGGAGTGTTGTGATCGTGAGTCTAGGTTATGATGGATGGATAAATTTTGAAAACGAGACGCAAGATAGACAAGAGTGGAGAAATGCAATATGTGAAAGAGAAGGGAAAGACAGTGGATTTTCCTACGATCTTCTAGACGGAGCCAGGACAACATTTCGAGGGATGGTGTTACGTGATCAGCCCGGCGAATATTGCAGACGAAACGGACGCACATATTATGAACACGTTGTAGTCTCTGCGCCGAAGTAGCGCTTAGGTCAGTAAGCAGAATATCACAGTAATCGAAGTGGGGCATCACGAGTGTTTGCACTAACATTTTTTTCATGGAAAAGGGTAGAAAATTCTTCAATCGCCTAAACGAGTGGATTAATGAGAATACTATTTTGCAGGTTTCTGCAACTTGAATGTTCCAATTTAAACTTTTATCCATATAAATACCTAGATTCTTTACTGATTCACTGAACGGAATTTCGGTGCGGTATATTTTAATCGGGGACAAATTTGGTATGGTAATAGTGCTTAACAAACGTGAATGGCCCACAATGATTGACTGCGATTTTTCTGGGTTTAGTTTAAGTCGGAATTTCCGTGTCCATGTCCAGATTGAGTCCATGCACTATATTAGAAATTATTACAATGTACTAATAGATATTTTATGTGAGTTTGTACAAAATTAACTACAATTTATAAATTAATCAAATATCTTACTTAACTACTAAATATATTAGGCAATTAATATATTACTATTTTTTTCAATCTTACCTGTTGTGATTTTATCTATGTACTTGTATATTCTGACGTAAATATGTCCAGTACGTTCGGTGCAATACTAGGATGCCATTCCAGAAAGTCGATCAACACATTTTCAGAACAGTTTTGTCGCGCCTTTATTTTCTAAACTACATGACGTATCCCAATTAAGTAAACTGCGATCGAACGAAGTATCAATGTATCCAACGCGACAAGTAACTTACACCACAGAATTCTGTATTCATTTCGAAAAAAAAATCGTGACAAAAATATTATATTTCGCATTTTATCGCTAATTAGTTGTAAGATAATCGCAATAATTTCGTGTAAATTGAAAAGAGATTTTACGTGAAAAAAGAAACTATATTACGCATAAGGCGTCAAAACAATAATAAAGAAAGGTTTCATATATCAATTTATTCAAAAGATGCACAAGAAAGCCAGCCACATTTTAACACAGCAGGTTTAAATGCAAGGTAATTCAACATGAGACCTCATAATGCCTCAATCACGCCAACTTTAACATTGGAAGTGTTGGATGATTGTTCCAAAACTATTTATTTGAAAGTAAGAAATGCTGAACTGCAATAAGTACTTCTTATATTCTTGAAGTAACTCATTGTATTAACTCTTTCTTTGAGATTATTAGCATTTATCTGTACATTATTTGCTGGGCTGCATAAGTCATTTAAATTGACAAACAATGAATATGAATCATGCATGTAACTCCTATTTTTCAATTTTCTGACATGCTTAATTTTTATATTTCAGTCTTTAAGACCAAACTGAAATGGTTAATGAATTTGCCTACCGATTCTCTTACATGAGCTTTACCTGGAAGCTAGATTTGCATGATTCCCTTAAATTATTATAAATTACTAGGCCTATATGAATTCTACCCTTCACGTCATTATGCGGAAATCTGTGAGCTCTGCCTATCCCTCTCCACCGCTGAACATGACTACCCATACGCATGTAAACAAACCCGTATCTATAGTCAAGAAACAGCTAACCTGTTTCATCTGGCAGCAAGTTTCGCTCCCTGATTATGAAGAACATAATCATACGATTAGAAAAAAATGAAAACAATAAATTATTTTTTGTGAAAAGAAATGAGAAGCAGGAAAAGGAGAAGCAAATTATGGCGAATTGATGTACTTAATGTAATGTGAGAGAGGATGTATGTATGTTCGAAGACTGTTGAAACCTCATAAGTGACACCAATAAGGCATCACTCATGAGGCAACTAAGCCAGTAGATAATGGGGTGGGTAGCCAGTTCCTTTTTCCCTTCATAGCATACATCGCCGACTAGTAACATGTTACACTAAGGTCGGCAACAAACTGAATCGGACATTCTGTCTTGGACAGGACTTTTTCGTCTCGAACCGTTCGATGAGACGGTGATTGCACGCATTCAGGCTGCAGCATACTGCATCGGACATTCTTCCCGAGACATTCGTCCGATACAGTATGCTGCACCCTCATTAAAATGCGTATAATCACCGTCACATCGAACGGTCCGTGACAAATCTGTCCTGTCCGAGATAATGTCCGATGCCGTATCTTGCCATCCTTTTTAGGTTATTTTACGACGCTTTATCAATATCTTAGGTTATTTAGCGTCTGAATGAGATGGTGATAATACCGGTGGAATGAGTCCGGAGTCCATCACCGAAAGTTACCCAGCATTTACTCGTATTGGGTTGAGGAAAAACCCCAGAAAAGCCTCAACCAGGTAACTTGCCCCGACCGAGAATCGAACCCAGGCCACCTGCTTTCGCGGCCAGACGCGCTAACCGTTACTCCACAAATCTGGACTTGCCGTCCTAATCAGACTTCAAAGTGAAATATAATATGATATGATATGATATGATATGATATGATATGATATGATATGATATGATATGATATGATACTGAGAAAAGAGGGGATAATAATATGAGTGCATTGTACGTGATGCGACTTGTGTCATTGTTGCCACGAGCCTGCGCCGAGGTTGCTCGTGCAAACACCGCACAGCGCCACCAGCCTGCTCGCTATATTAAACTTTGGGCAACTGAGCTGACGTCAAACGAGGGAGGGGTGGCAGACGAGAGGGGTTGAGGGCGCTAGACGTGCACTGAAATAAATAAGAAGTAGCAATATTGTAATGTGCAGGGCACCGCGACTCTCTTTGCTCCAGTTCTGGGAATTGGGTTCAATCCCCCTCGATACTCTGAAATGAGGTAAATTAAGCTTCAAATAACGTTTATAACTCTAGACAGGAAAGTTATGGTTTATTTAAAGACGCTCGCAACTGCGGAGGTTATATCAGCGTCGCCGGTGTGCCGGAATTTTGTCCCGTAGGAGTTCTTTCACATGCCAGTAAATCTACTGACATGAGCCTGTCGCATTTAAACACACTTAAATGCCATCGACCTGGACCAGGATCGAACCCGCAACCTCGAGCATAGAAAGTCAGCACTATACCCACTACGCTACCCAGGCCAACTATAACTCTAGATGGTCTATGTTGAGCAGGCAGTTCATATGTCTGGCATAATAATCTGGCTTCCGAATTTTGAGGTCGATTGGGTTAATTACACTGTTTAACGAATTTTAACTTTTTTTTTTTTGCGCTGAGCATGTGATACATGTTTATATATAATTTGAGCCTCCTGAATACGAATATAACAATAAAAAACAGTTGTTGGTTACAAGTTTTGAGAAATTTTCGAATCTATATCTATTCAAAATACTGCTTTATATAATGACAATAAGTTTAAATATTCACTGTTGAGAAGATTACATCTTTCTTTTTCTGCATTTTCTTTTATACTGGACATCATGTACATCACGAGTTAAAGTCCAGCAATAGTCTGCTAGCATATTGGTACTCCATGTCTTGGTACCTTTTTTTTCCATAGTTGAAATTTCTTGATGAAAGCGCTCACCATGCTCATCACTGAAATCGCCACATTTCTCAGAGAAAAAGTCAAGATGGGAGTGAAGGAAGTGAATTTTCAGGGACATTTTACAAACCATAGTTTCATACATCAACAGCAAATTTTTCAACAGTTCCTCACAGTTCTCACTTCTACAGTTACCCAGAAAATTTAATACAACCTCCTCAAATGCAATCAAGGAGGCACTCTCTTTTCCTTCCAACAAAAATTCGAAGTGATTGTCCTTTATTATTTCTCTAATTTGTGGTCTACTGAAAATGTCCTTTTTTATTTGTGAATCACTAATAGCAGGAAATTTTTCATTAATATGTTTAAGTGCTTCAGTTTTATGATTCATCCCTTTAACAAAATTCTTCATGTGTAAAGAGGTAAAATTACTTTACTTTAAGGTACAAGAGGTTGATGTATAATATTTTTCTTCCCTGGCTCTAGTGATTGTCGTTTTATAATGCTTATTTCGAGCGCTACTGTCTCATTCGCAAAGAAAGCAGCAAAATTTTGTGTAGCCTAATTGCATTTCAAGAAGCAATGCTAAACCTTCAAATTCGAACATACGAATTCGTACGGTATAAACCATTCGTACTTTGAATATTATCATTAAAGCACACTTTAAAGAAATACACGTCTTACACAGAATACTAACACCACGGAAATCTCCTGGTAAAGTGAAGCGATTTCATACGACGAACCTGATTCTCTCCCTGCAAATGGAACCGAAAAGGGCAATAAAACAATTTCCGCTTCTAGAAGTGGTTTTGACAAATTGCAAAATATAAACTACAGCAGTGGTTGCCAAACATCACGAAATTGTGACGTAATAGAAATGCAACCCGCACACCACTAACACAGGGGGAGAGGTGGAGTGGGTTCCCCTCAGGTAATGCAGTGAATAACAGTGCAGAGGCGGACTGTGACCAAAAAACAATATAATATTCTTCTACTTATCAACTACACACATTTTTTTCAGTCTTAACTTCTTATCCTTCTATTCATTATTTGTGTATTATCAACAAAATAAAATATGTTTTCTTATTTACCATAAAAAGAGCGTGTACTTTACATCAGCAGATATTTGAAATTAGAAAAACGTACCAGGCTGGTCACGAAGTTCTAAATTACACTACATACTTAAAAAAAAACATCGAAGCATTTTACTCTGATTAAGTCATATAAGCCGATAATTTTTATTGTTTGTTTATTAATGAAATATTCCAATTTCACTACATACTTAAAAAAAACTTCGAAGTATTTTACCCCGATTAAGACATAGAAGCCGATAATTTTGTTTGTTTATTAATGAAATATTCAAATTACACTACATACGTCGAAAAAACGTCGAAATACTTTACTCCGATTAAAACATAGAAGCCGATACTTTCTATTGTTTGTTTATTAATGAAATATTAAAATTACACTACATACGTCGAAAAGAAAACGTCGAAGTATTTTACCCCGATTAAGACATAGAAGTCGATACTTTTATTGTTCGTTTATTAATGAAATATTCAAATTATAGTTAAGGGCGTTGTAGTCTTTATGATAAGAAGAATAATGACAACGTACATTGTTCTTTTGTATTTCATTTAAAATGTTATAACAAATTAAGTATGTCATATTTTTGTCATCTGTACATGCTCCTTAAAATTAAGTTTTTACAAATTATCTGTTTTCTGTTTTGGAAAAGACATCGAAACATATTATCCTACACGCTTGTAACATTACATGTGTACGTCCGCTGCTGATAAATGTCTTTACTTATATCGAAGTGAAGGCTGTAAACAGAGGGTGGGAGTATGATGCCATGGTTACGCTTGAGTGGAAGCAGGGGCATGAGTCGCGACCAAAGAGTTTGTAATACTTACTAGAGACACATACCCGTGAGTGGCAGGCAAGGAAAATGTCATAAATTGAATCGGCTAGAATCCGCCATTAAAGCGAGTGTTTGCGGCGGGAAATTCGGAAACAGTATCACAATACATTGATGTAGCCTGGTGATTGACACTGTTTTAAACATCTTTTACCAAGGATGGGTCGTGATGAAATAAAGATGAATGGCAGAGGAGCGCTGTATTTATTGAAGTATTATGTGATTCATATTTGGCGATATTATAAAATCAATTCAATCACCCATATAAGTTTATACTCGGGATAAGTAAGTGAAATATTGAATAATGGCAATGCCAACATGAATTTTCAGTATTACCAATATTGTTTAAGTCCACAATAATAGATAACTACTGTAATATTTAAAATAATCTATATTTTAGTCCTTTCATGCAAGGGAAGAGAAAGATATATGGTGCTTAGAAAATGTTGTGGTGAAATATGAGATCATCAAAATTCTGGAAACCTGATTTAAAACATAACAAGAATAAATTTTTATCATTAAACAATTTATTAATTGTATAGCTGTCAGTACAGGTTTTTAATGCAGTAGTAGTAATAGGCCTAGTAGTAGTGACATAATAGAGGCCTAGTAGTAGTGGTAATAGTAGGCCTAGTAGTAGTGCTAATAATAGGCCTAGTATTGGTGATATTAGTAGGCCTATTAGTAGTGGTAAGAGTAGGCCTAGTATTGGTGGTATTAGTAGGCCTAGTATTGGTGATATTAATAGGCCTAGTAGTAGTGGTAATAGTAGGCCTAGTATTGGTGATATTAGTAGGCCTATTAGTAGTGGTAAGAGTAAGCCTAGTATGGATGGTATTAGGAGGCCTAGTATTAGTGATATTAGTAGGCCTAGTAGTAGTGGTAACAGTAGGCCTAGTATTGGTGATATTAGTAGGCCTATTAGTAATGGTAAGAGTAGGCCTAGAATTGATGGTATTAGGAGGCCTAGTATTAGTGATATTAGTAGGCCTATTAGTAGTGGTAAGAGTAGGCTTAGTATTGATGGTATTAGCAGCCCTAGTATTAGTGATATTAGTAGGCCTAGTAGTAGTGGTAACAGTAGGCCTAGTATTGGTGATATTAGTAGGCCTATTAGTAGTGGTAAGAGTAGGTCTAGTATTGATGGTATTAGGAGGCCTAGTATTAGTGATATTAGTAGGCCTATTAGTAGTGGTAAGAGTAGGCCTAGTATTGATGGTATTAGGAGCCCTAGTATTAGTGATATTAGTAGGCCTAGTAGTAGTGGTAACAGTAGGCCTAGTATTGGTGATATTGGTAGGCCTATTAGTAGTGGTAAGAGTAGGCCTAGTATTGATGGTATTAGGAGGCCTAGTATTAGTGATATTAGTAGGCCTATTAGTAGTGGTAAGAGTAGGCCTAGTATTGATGGTATTAGGAGGCCCAGTATTAGTGATATTAGTAGGCCTATTAGTAGTGGCAAGAGTAGGTCTAGTATTGATGGTATTAGGAGGCCTAGTATTAGTGATATTAGTAGGCCTATTAGTAGTGGTAAGAGTAGGCCTTTTATTGGTGATATTAGTAGGCCTATTAGTAGTGGTAGGAGTAGGCCTAGTATTGGTGATATTAGTAGGCCTAGTATTGGTGATATTAGTAGGCCTAGTATTGGTGGAATTAGTAGGCCTAGTATTTGTGGTATTAAAATGTCTAGTAGTAGTGGTAAGAGTAGGCCTAGTAGTAATAGTTGGCCTAGTATTGGTGATAATAGTCGGCCTAATAGTAGTGGTAATAGTATGCCTAGAATTGGTGGTATTAGTAGACCTCGTGGTGGTGGTGGTGGAGATTGTAATAGTAGGCCTAGTAGTGGTAATAGTAGGCCTAGTAGTAGTAGTAGTAGTAGTATTAGTAGTAGTAGTAGTAGTAGTAGTAGTAG
Organism: Periplaneta americana; assembly: GCF_040183065.1. Classification (NCBI taxonomy): domain Eukaryota; kingdom Metazoa; phylum Arthropoda; class Insecta; order Blattodea; family Blattidae; genus Periplaneta; species Periplaneta americana. The sequence goes on from NC_091131.1 coordinate 125,389,737, forward strand.
TAGTAGTATTAGTAGCCCTAGTAGTAGTAGTATTAGTAGCCCTAGTAGTAGTGGTATTAGTAGGTCTAATATTTGGTATTAATAGGCCTAGTATTTGGTATTAGTAGGCCTAGTAGTAGTGATGACAAGGCAACTTGTGGTGGTGGTAATAAATTTGTGGCCATCAGCTATATTTTCACGAATAAACTAGAAGTACCAAACGGAAATCACATGATTTACCGTAATTTATTCTGAAATAAAACAGTTTTATAGAGATACTATCTGAGGATTTTATTATGCACTTTGCTATTATAATCTACTGTAATATGATGGCACCTAACCCTTACATACATTGTTGAAATCAACTGTATAAACCAGATTAATATGCTTCTGGAAAAAAATCTTATCCAAGAAATGTTCCGACATTCTGTAAACACATTGAAAGAAGGAACTGCATTTAGAACATTTTTCCAAATATTAAGATATGTATGTTTTCCTGGGCATCCTACAATAGTAAGCTATGTTAGAACAATTATTTGCGGCGCAGTATTTCACCATTTTTTTATTATTTCCCTTCAGGTGTACTTATATTTATTCGTACTGCTCGCACTCCCGGCGAAGCATCAACTCCCTTTAATGGCTGCCAATCATCGGTTCAAATTTGTACGCTACACTAGCGCCATTGGTGTCTCTAGTTATATATTACAAACTCTTTGGTCGCGACACAGCTTTTGGCGATCACTGAACTACAGTAATGTAATTAAAGCTCACAGTGAAAGAAATGCACATCTCAAGTAAAATCAGGTAAACTGAAGTGAATTTATTCTGCGAATCTGTTTCACCTCTTCCAAATGGACTCGTAAAAGGGCAATAAAATAATTTCCTTTTCTACAAATGATTCTAACATGGTGGCCTACTTATACTAATATTGTTTTTGTATAATGGGTCGTTATATTTGTAAGAAGTCAGTGAATTGAGGACAGTCTTCAACTTGCGATGGAACAAGTTAGAACAGGAGATATGAACTGTTTTAGAGCATCGCAAGCATACAAGATTCCTTACCGTACCCTTAAACGCTGCCTAAAAGAATGATGACAAAAAAATGTACTGGATTGAATTCTGAATTCATTGTGTACAAAAAGTGATTTTACGAGTCACGCATACGGCAATAAAATATGTGAAATGACTGCGTTGCTAAGTAGTGATAAACGAGTGAGAAAGTGTCCATGAGCTTTAGATTAAGTCATTTTTGTTATATACATGTATCAAACCAAGTTCTGGTAAAATACATATATCAGTAAATGTGTTAACTGTATTTGCCATCTTACCCGACTATCGGAGAAAGATGCCTACAGTGCGGGTAAGAAGAAAATCTGTATCTATAAACAAGGTAATTAATGTTTTCTGTTTTGTACCACAAATATAGTTTCAACGTCCAGACTTTGATATTTCAATATGAAATTCAAAACTAAATTAACAGTATCTTAAATTTTCAATCAAAGAAAACGTCAGGCATCTTCCCCCGATCCACTCTAAATATCATGAAATATTATGCACTTATAAAAAAGAGGCCAAAATATGCAAATATATTCAACATAAAATTTGGTTCGATGAGCTTAAATATTGATGTTTCGTGAAGGTGATTAATCAGCAATTAATTACAATGGAAAAATATATTCAAATGCATGAACTTCCTGCCCCTAGTGATGATACAGAAGCGAACGTTTTATTAGAAGAATGATTTCAAAAGGACATTATTATTCAGGGGCGTATTTTGCGGACTACCGGGGCTACCGGCGGTAGCCCAAGGAAATTACAAAAGAAAAAGTTTATAATATAACATAATGTAATAATTTTGTATTATTAGTTTTATCACAGTAATTAAAATTAAAGTAATTGTTAGATTTATATGCGCTCTCTGCTCTCGAAAAGAAACAAGTTGTCAAGGCGGCATCGCTGGAGAAACCGCTTGCTACTTGAGGTAGCCTGTGACCGTACCGCGCACGCTGTCCTGTCGCACAACTGCCCGTCCCCCCGCTCTCTTCTGTTTCCATCGTGCAGTGTAGGCCGGGTGAGTTACCGCTCTCGTGATCGGTTTCTTCGCAGGCGCGAAGCAACAATACGCTTAGCACGCTAGCTCATGAATGTAATTGTGTTCTTGCAGTGCAATATTTTAAATTTGTGATTTGTTCGAGTGTCTAAGAGTTATATTAATTGTGAATTATTAAGTTTTTAATTTCCCAATTAAGTGATATTGTGAAAAATATGGCAGAACAAGTTTCTGGAGAGGATTGTGTTGAAAATGACTGTGTAATAGAAGGTTTATTAAAAGTGCCTTTTAACCGTCGTACATAACAACGAGGAAGTTGAAATTGTGAAAATGGAAAGACCAACTCCTGAGTTAAATTTGTCCATGGACGTAAAAGAAAAACAGCGTGAGTACACACGCCATTTCACTTCAACATCATATGGTAAGTGGAATTGGTTGTGTGGTAGTTCTAAACTGTCTAAACTATTTTGCTGGCCATGTTTGTTATTTAGCCGCGAAACTAATGTGTGGTCAAAAGAGGGTTTTCTAATATGAACTCCCTTCAAACGGCAGTTCTAGAATACGACAAATCAAAAGCTCATATTTGTAGTAGCATGAACTTTGCAAACTTTGGGAAGACAAGAATTGATTTACAGCTAGATAAGCAAAAAGCTCTACATATCAACCAACACAATGCTCCTGTGGAAAAAAAAATCGGGAGATTTTACTGCGTCTTATTAACGCAGTCTGCTTTCTAGGAAAACAAGAATTGGCTTTTCGGGGTCATAATGAGAGTGTGGAATCAGACAATAGAGGAAATTATATTGAATATTTAAGTTCCTTAAGTGAATTTGACCATTTACTGGCCAATCATCTTGAGAGTTCAACAATATTTCGTGGTACTTCTCCCGCAATTCATAATGACTTAATATTTACTATAAGTGGGGTTATGATAAAGAACATAAAATATGAACTAGGAGAAGCACCTTTTGCAGCCATTGTTGTTGATGAAACAAGTGACTGCTATAATCAGAGTCAATTGTCCACTGTTTTAAGATACGTCGATAGTACTGCCAATGTTAAAGAACGGTTTATAGGATTCACAAATGTCAGTTCGGGCAAAACTGCTGCTGCTTGGTTTCAGCATGTGGAATGTTTATAGCAGAATACAATGTCGGCAATAAGTTAATTGCACAGACATACGATGGTGCTTCAGTTATGGCGGGAAATATTAATGGCTTAAAAACAAAAGTTCAAGAAAAGTATCCTCAAGCACTATTTGTCCATTGTTACAGCCATGTTCTCAATTTAGTTTTGCAACAAACTACTTCATCCATTCCAGAATGCCGCATTTTTTTTCAAAACACTGTCGGGTTTAGCTGCATTTTTCTCATCATCTCCTAAAAGATCAGAAAATCTCAAGAATTTATGAAAAAGAAACTCCCAAAAGTAGCATCAACTAGATGCAATTTTACATCTCGGCTTGTAAATACAGTAAAGGAATACAGAGAACAACTGACTGCTTTCTTTGAAAATATCATTTGTAATGACTCTGAAGAAAACTGGGTTGATGATGTAATTGTGCAGGCTCAAGGATATTTGTATTTTTTTTCACACAGTTTCAGAATATATTTCTTCTTGAAGTCTATGCTAGAGTGTTCGCACATACAGATGTGCTGTACAATATTCTTCAGACAAAAAGTCTAGACATAGCATACTGCTTGCAAGAGGTATCAAAGTTAAAAAATACTATATTCGAGTTCAGACGTAGTGGGTTTCCGTCCATATGGAGTAATATGGAAAATGAAAATTCTTCAGCCAATACAATGGGACCACCATTAAAGCGAAGAAAAGGAGATGATGAATTGAAATACAGGCAGCTGTACTACAGCATACTAGATCGTATGCACATGGAAATTACTGACAGATTTTCTGATTATGGAAAGCTTCAGTTCACACATCTTCTAGATTCTCAAAAATTTTCTGCTTATAGAGAAAACTTCCCGAATGAGGCACTAAACAAATTATTTCAGTCCTATATCAGTCACTTTGATCAAGTACGTTTGAAAAATAAATTAAGTGTAATATATTCAGCAGAAGTCTTTGATATTTCGAACAAACCTATCCATGAAATATTATCTGCCATATATGAAAACCAGCTGAACCAAGTTATTCCTGAAGTCCTTAAATTGGCAACATTAATTGTGACAATACCAGCTACGTCAGCATCAGTAGAAAGAACACTTTCTGCGTTGAAGAGAATAAAATCCTACTGTAGATCAACTCATACACAAGAACGTTTATCCGGCTTGGCATTGATGTCCATTGAAAAGTCATTTCTACAGAAACTTCGCAAGCGGCCCAACTGTAATTTCAATGACGAAGTCATCAAAGTATTTTCGTCCCAATCAAGACGTCTGGAATTCGTATATAAATAGGTAAGGAATTTGATTATAGGGTCTTTAAAATATATTTTGTGTAATAATAGGGTCAGTGGTAGCCCAGGCCCTTAAACCAGTATACGCCACTGTTATTATTCAGCTGTAAATTGCAGCAACAAGAAAGGCTGATACCCAGAATTGCATTTTTTCACTTTTCCCAAAATTCGTGAAAATGCATGTATTTAGTGTAGACCTACTTGCTTACACTTGGCATATGTTCTTAACGTGGTTAAGTTTCGGGTTTTTATTTTTTATTTTGTTTAATAGTTACGTTAAATTCCGTTGTAATGATTTCAGATGTAAAAAAATCATTATAAATAGTCGGCTCAGCTAACAAGTTTTCGTAGCACTATTAACACATAGTGTCCTTAATCTATAATAATAATAATAAATCTGTAGCCAAAATTTTTCTGGTAATTTTCGATTTTCCAAATATAATTGGTGTTACCATGTATAATTAACCATCCTGAAACCGAAAATCGCTTTTTTGAAATTTTTGTTTGTATGTCTGTCTGTCTGTCTGTCTGGATGTTTGTTACCTTTTCACGCGATAATGGCCGAACGGATTTCGATGAAAATTGGAATATAAATTAAGTTCGTTGTAACTTAGATTTTAGGCTATATGGCATTCAAAATACGTTATTTAAAAGGGGGGTTATAAGGGGGCCTGAATTAAATAAATCGAAATATCTCGCTTATTATTGCTTTTTGTGAAAAATGTTACATAACAAAAGTTTCTTTAAAACTGATTTCTGATAAGTTTTACCCCGGGAAAAATTTTGATAGGACTGATATTTAAGGATATACAAAAGTTTTAAAATAACAATACATTTCCACCACCGCCTCAGATTATAGTGTCGTTGTTCCGTAACTACTATGTGCAAAATATGAAATTTTTTAGTAGGAAGAAAAACAAATTTATTCATTCTATGGCAGTAGTGCATAGGAGATCGTGAATTCTTACATTTTCGAAAGAAAGAAATATAATTAATTTATATATAGTAGATTGTATTATTTGCTGCATCACTATTTAAGTTATTTAATAGAGCAAAAATCTGAAAATCGATATGTGACATAGGAGTTATTGCAGGAGTGACGACGATGGCTACAATGAAATCAAAACAAATGACTCCGTCTATTTAAGGCGACCTTGACGTTTATTAATATTAATATACAGAGAATATTTTGTGTTTGTATGAAGTAATCTCAGAAGCTAATTAACCTTCACTATTTGAAATTTGTAGTTTCTCTAGATGGATGTAATGCTACAAATGAGGACTGAGGTAAGATGAAAAGAAATCTGTACGCACAGAAAACTTGATATTCTGTCGAAATATTGTATAACTTGATTATTACAACTTTATTTGGTCCACATAAAATACTCTAATTTTATACACTCATTTTACCATAGAGATCACTAGAGCTGAGTTATTTTAAAAGGTGTCATGAAATGGCGTTCCTGCGCTCATAATTTATCCATATTCGTTTCCTGTGTTTCTTAAAATAATATTTATGTAGAGTACCTCACTTTTTTATTTGCATAAAAATGATATACAACCGATCGAATTGGCTCAGGCGGTAGCATTTGAGACACGCATTCGGGGGTCCCGGGTTCAAATCCCATGGCCGACCATCTGACTGGGGTTTTTCATGATTTCCCTTAGTCATAAAGGCAAATGCCGGATTGGAAAGATACATTCAATTATTCATCACCGTCTCAATTACCAATACCAAAAACATTAATCAAAGTCTATAATCAGTTACATGAACACAAGCCATCTACAACGCAATAGAAACAGGAACTCAACAAGAGTAAAAACGGCCTGCTGATATACCTACACATTCTAAACACGCGACATGACCACAGATGTTAAGGAGTGAATAAAATAAACTTAACAAAAAAAAAATGCACAGTAAGGTTAACATAAAAATGATCTTCGTACACAATCAACTCTATCAATTTGGAGTGATTTATTAAAGCATGCATTCAAGACTAATTTAGAAAAATGTTAAACGAATTATCTTTGCACCAAAAGAGTGGTCTCTGGACCAAAATGATAGCATTTTAATTATTTAAATAGAATTTAAATTAAGCAGCATATTACACGATTTATTCTTCTATCAAACACGAATGTTCTCTGGACCCAATGTTCTATTTTAATTATGTAATTACTTTATATTTATTTCTATAATAATAAGTGCAACGAAGCGCACAGGTACAACTAGTGTATTAATAATAACTGTAATGACATCATATAGAAATATAAATACACTATAAATACCATTCGCAATAAATCGACGTCAGTTTAATAATAATAATAATAATAATAATAATAATAATAATAATAATAATAATAACATGTAAGTATTCGAACCTACCATTTTAATTCGAATTATTTTAAATACAAATACAAAAATATAAATTAAATCTCGAGCAGCAGTAAAGTTCGGACTGAATGTAACCCTTCTCAATATACACAGTTAGTGGCGTGAAGATCCACATTTCACTAATAGGATTTCGTGTATTGGTAGGCTTTTTGATAGATGACAGAAGACATATATATGAGACATATTATGGAGTGCTGCATATTTACACACATACCGGAACTTATTTCTGCTGGATTCCATGTGGCTTTGTTTAATTTAAGTTTGTTAAACCATAATAATTCAACTGCTTATATTTCTTTATTTTTCAATCGTATAGCATATGTTGTAGAATGATGAACTAGCCAGTGGGATATAATAATTTTCTTTTTGCTTGACCATACTATAATACTCTCATTACATGTGACGTAACTCTATCTTAATGACATACATTAAACTACTGCTATTCATTATGTTATTGCAACTATCGATTTCAAACTAAGCATATGCAATATTGCTTAATATCGTACGCGCAACATTCTGCAAGCCTTGAGATCTCCATTCCAAAAGGCAGGCGCGAGTTTTGAAAGTGACATTGATCGAATCATTCAAATAAACATTAACCCAACTTCAAACATTCCACTCGGAGCCATTTCCCAGATAAATTTCACAAACTGCACAATCAACAACATGTAGGTATTTAAAATAAAATAAATGGTATTCATGTAGATTTTAATATTCTAATAAATTGAGTTCATTTTCTGTGTTTTAATATGTGTTGCTTTCAGGTTAAAATCTCCAAATCAAGCCCTGCAAAAAATCAATAAATACGGCGTACACGCCTGCCATCTGTTGCATTACTCGGGAACACGCTGAATAGACACTCACACTCGTGCCATCTGTTGCAATAGTCGAGAACACGCTGAAAATACACATATGTTCATCATTTCATTATCACTAATGTAACAAAGTAAGATATTTGTAAAAACTCAAAACTTAGACATTTAATTATGGTCGAACAAAAACAGTCGTATGCTTCTTGCCTATAATGCCTATAATGGTCATTAAGACGTTCGCTTAAGCTCGTTTCACAAACATACTCGCGTCTTAATTACTACCATTATATGCTTGTTGCATAATATAGGCCTACTATTATTCAATTTAAAACAACACTAAGGGATAAGAGAGCACACTATAAACTTGTGCTTGTTATTATTATTATTATTATTATTATTATTATTATTATTATTATTATTATTATTATTATTATTGCTATGCAGTTATTACTAAATCGATATAATTTATGTTTCACTTATTTGTTTTAAGTTTCTGTTTTTATGTAAAAGTGATATATATACAGTATATTCGTACATATATATACGTAAGTGTTCTGCCCATGAGCAGGTGTTTCACTGCAAACCCAGAATTCTCCAATCTTTTCTTTTTTCTGCCTTCCTCTTAGTCTCCGCATTTGATCCAAAAATGATATATAAAAGTGAATTATTTTCGAAATCTTATCCTCCAAGACAAATAATAAAGAGTGACAGAAGATAATCCGGTGTGCCAATTAGCGAAAAGTGTCCACCTTCGTTCATCCGCACTACCTATACAGGCCGGTTAGGCAACCATTAGTATTGAGCACTAACCAGACTTTATACATATTACGTCGTCATTCAAACACTGCTGGTCTATCACTGTCGAGAAATTACGATACCGGGCACGTCCAACAGATACAAATAGGTACTTGCTTCAACGTATCTGTAACACGCTACCAAAGTTTCATTTCAAATTTTGAACAATGTCTGCAGATCAGGAATTTTCGAAAAGTACTTAAATATGTAGGTCTCTAAGTTATATCCGTGTTTGTGGAATTCGAAGTCGAAAGACTACTCAAATTAACTTAGAAAAGTGGTAATAACAGATCTGGTTAATAAGTTAACCAATCTCTGCTCAAGGCAAACTTCACGCGCCTACAGAAAAAATCAAACAATCTTTGGTTAATTGAAACATCATATCTCTTTCGTAAATAATAATAATAATAATAATAATAATAATAACAATAATAATAATAATAATAATAATAATAATAATAATAATTGTAATAATAATAAGGTAACAAACGGTATTATCGTGTTCTTTCATGTCAAAAACTGACTCTTAATTCCTCTCTAACAACTTGTTAGACACACACGAGACTTTTAGCTATTGTTTTGGTTTTTTACGTCATAATTTTTTTCTTGCATAAAGAATGCTGTTTCCAATAGATATCATTCAAAATTATGCTACAAGAAGTTTATTGCTTACAACACAAAAAATATCTGCATTATAACAAATTAACAGATTAATGATCTAGCATACTCTTACCCCTTCTTTTAATATATTCGTAGATGACATACCAGAGATGGTCGATAAAATCGAATCTGAAGCTCCAAATTTAGATGGGGTCTCCATACCTGCACTCTTATATGCAGATGATCTGATTTTGATATCTCGATCAATAAATGGACTGCAACAGGAACTTCACTGCTTGGAGAATTATTGTAGCCAATGGGGCATGACTGTTGACACAGACAAGACCAAGACAGTTACTTTTAAAAACGGATCTGTATATAGTAGAGATGAGACATGGACATACGACGGGCACATACTGGAAAATGTGAAACATTTCGTATATTTAGGGGTTACTTTATCAATGAACGGGAGGTGGACTAAGCATGTTGACATAACGAAACGCAAGTGCGGGGTAAAGAGTGCGGAGGTATTGAAATTGATCACTAAAGTGCCAGATATTCCTGCAGCAACATTGGAGCTAGTATATGGATCTGTGGTTAGGTCATCTATGTTGTATGGGGCGGAAATTTGGGGTTGGGAAAATGCAGGAAAACTAAATAAGGTACAAACGGACTTCCTGAAACGAATACTTGGAATTGGCAGAAGCACAGCTAACTGCGGGGTTCTAAAGGAGTTTGGGCTTCAAAACGAAGTAATTCATATGAAAGTTAGGGTGATAAAATACTGGTTAAAAATTATATTTGGGGATCAGTCGCTTCTACGGTCGATTTGATACAAAGTTCAACAAAGGGAGGGCTGGGAAAAGGGGTGGGTTTATAAACTGCAGAGAGGGCTGCATCATATAGGAATGGGATGGGTATGGGAGAAAGGAGATAATAACAGGAGGAATGTTTGGCGTAATGTGAAGAGGCGTTTAATTGATATCAAGAGGCAAGAGATTGAGCTCCAATGTTCGGAAAAGTCCTCACTACATCTACAATCAGAGCTCATGCTTAACTGGGGGAGGTGTGAATATATAAATTCTTGTAACAAGGACAGCGGAGCAGGTTTAGCGTGGCTAAGATTGGGGGCATGGAAGGGTAATAAAATTGTCAGAAGGGGAGCGTCTTTGTCCGCTTTGCAAAGAAAAGGATTCTTATATGCATATTTTATTACTGTGTGTTGAATTGGAACTTGTACGGAGAAAATATTTACCACCCTCGATGCTAAGTCAGAGTAGGAGTTCGCTTGCATGTCTTGACCTCATGGGGAATAGAGAATGGGAACAAGAGACTGGATTGTTCCTCTTGAAGGCGAGAAAGATTAGAACTGCAGCTGTTGAAGTCTGCGACGCGAACTAAGGAAGGGATAATAGTATACACCCAACTGTACACTTTTAGATCTTTTAGGTTAGGATATATTATATAATGTGTTTATTGTGCCATTTCCATTTTAATATGTGTGTTCTTGTAGAGAGTAGTTGGATGTAATCATAGGTGGAGGGGGGGATCCTACAAAGGAGAACTTGTTTCAAGTACAAAGCACGAACGGTCAGAAGACCCGTGCATTGGATTATACAAAATTATGATAATATAAAATTTGTATGTATAATATTACTCAATAAATCCATCTATCTATCTAGAAACGATAAACCTATAAGTAGTTGTGTGTCACGGATTAATTTACTGAATAATCTTCTGTTTTATAAGTGCACTCCATAGCAAAGGAGATAAAATATGGAACTCTTAATGCGATGTCAGTCCAGCTTTTTTATTTTATTTTATTTTTTTGCGAGTTTTTCAGTACACTTGACATTTGAACAATAATTTAACGTTTGACATATATGTATAATGTTAAGTCTTGACACACACCATAATAAGGTTTTATTCATTAGTCAATATTATTTTTTCTTTATTATTTTTTTATTCAGACAATATTATCGTAAAGAAACCACCACGTTCGATTAGTGCTGGTTTATAAGCAGGGGACAGAGGTTCATACCTCGCTTGATCTATCCTGAAATTATAACTTTTGTTGGGCAAACTCATAGTCCAGGCATCAAAGAGATTTTTTCTACGTACTCAGGTTTCCCTGTGACATTGCAAACAATTCTCCATCACTATCATTCATTACGAGTGTAATGTAGACACCACCTGTGGTGCATTCTGGATAGTCTCTGACAAACTAAGTGCTCTGCGCTTCCGGCACTAGTGACATCTATGAGTAACATTCGTAGAGTCGAGACGGATAATGGAAAGTTAAGGGCTCTGTCATTGCACGAAAAATATACAATATGAAGATAATAATCATGTAGTATACAGAGTGGATGGTAACCTCTGCACCAAAATTTAAGACGTGATTCTACATGTTAAGTATAGCCTAACAAAACTTTTATTGCACTTTTTTTTTTCGTTAAGCAGGAAAAATAATCTTTTGCCCAATGTTTAGAGCTCTTTATTGCTGTAATGACCCTAGAGAAATGGCTGATTGCTATGTAAGCAGATAGGTAAAAATAATCTGAACAGTTAATGTCTTAATCTTGTTTTGCAAATTAAACCGTTCAGCCATGAATTTAAACAGAATAAGAGCGAAAATAGTTTAAATAAATCTTGCAACGCAGCGCACTGGCGCAATAGTTATCCAATAAGAGATTGTTAAACATTTGGGAAAAAACATTTTTTCTGAAAAAGCTATGAACTTTCCACCAATATGATATTATAGTTTTTTGTTACATCCGTTTCTCTTATCTACACTCTAACCACGACGTAAATACCAAATCACTTATCTGTGGCCCGTTAAGTATACCTCTTCGTAGAACATCTCGTTATCCATCATCTTTTACAGTATCCACCTCGCGACAATGAAATTCCTTGTCACAAAGTATTAGGGGCTGCAAGACAATAAACACTTTTAAATACAGCTTAAAAGATAACCTTCTTAGTATTTCACTCCAATCATACTGACTTAAACTATCACTGACTTCTTCCTTTAGACACGCATCCTGATAGTGCTGTATTTTCAAAATTGTCTCATAATAATCTCTTTCTATTATGTAACATTATTTGAAATATATTAACATTCTTTGTATTTTAGCTTAATTCTGCTACACAGTTTGTATTTCACTGTTTAATTAATAGTTCATAATATTTTGCTGTTTAATTCGTAAATAATCTCTTGCATACTGTACATGTAACTCTTATCTAAATCAAATTGTTGAATTCTTTGTAAGTTCATACATAATACTTTTTGCTGGTTGAGTGGAAAAGAAGGCCTTACGGCCTTAACTCTGCCAGCTAAAATAAATCATTATTAGACTATAATATGAGCTATTCGCTCTGGAAATCTGCAAGGCTATTTCACTTTCACCTTGTATATAATCTTCACATAATTACAAAACCCTCAATTTATGAAGAAAATCCTGCAGACAGATACAATACAACGTGGTGAAAGTGTGTCAAAAAGTGTCTATTCGACCTCACGGATTAGATAAGTGGGGCATGAACCATTATATCGGTAGAGTGCACTCTACTGCTAATTACATAACCAACCTCCCAGAATTTGTTCCGTTCCCGTATATTGTACAATCACCTTCAGCACCAGCATATTCGGGAGCAGTTTTACATGCTTCATTAGCACCTTCAGTTGTGGAAAGTAGTATTAATTCCAGCATGACGTCAACACCTGACTACGTACTATGACCTACATACAAAACAAAGGCCTCATTTAACTCTTATTTCACGCGAGCACTGGTGCTGTTAGTCGTTACCAGGGATGAGAATTTTATGTTATAAAAACATCTAAATATTTATCTACATATTCTCTTAAAGATTAATTGAATAATGTAATATACGAAATAATACTTTATATAGCCTATATACAGGGTGATTTCGTTCAAAGTGTACAAACTGCAGGAGATGATCCCTGAAAGGATAAGGAACAAGAATTGTATTATGAACGTAGGTCGGGGAATGCATGTTTTCCTCACTAGAGAGCGGTACTGTTCCCCATGACGGTAACGAGCATTTGTATCGGTAAATTACGTAGACATCCGCTTCAGTGGTAGTGCCGATTAAACCTAACGTGGACGTGTTTGTGTAGGTAGTGCAGCGCTAAGTTACGATGGTCAGATACACCAATCGGAACAGGCTGACATGGTATTTACATGGCGGCTGCACGGCTGTATCGGGAAAAGTACCCCCATCGACAGCACCCGCAACATACAACGTTTGCAAGAATTTTTCGTCGTTTGGGCGAGACAGGCTCGTTTACGGGACTGGGTCACCATGAAGGGCGGGAGGAATATATGATAAACGTTGTGGAAGAAGATCGCCGTATCAGCACCAGGCAGGTGGCTCGCCAATGTGGGGTAAGCCAGACGACCGTGTGGAACATTCTCCATGAGAACTGTTACTGCCCTTATCACGTGCAACGTGCGCAGGACTTGTTACCGAGGGACTTTCCTCTGCGGGAACGGTTTTGTCGCTGGTTCCTTGGACAGGTCACCCGTAATCGGAACTTCCTGTCATCCATCCTATTCACAGATGAGGCCACGTTTACGAGGGGCGGCATCATCAATCTCCACAACAATCATGTATGGGATATGCAGAATCCCCGTGCTATGATGGAAGTGAACCATCAGCACCGTTTCAGCTTCAATGTGTGGGCGGGGATTATTGGCGACCGTCTCGTTGGACCAGTCGTCCTTCCAGGACGCCTCACAAGCGAGGCATATCTCAACTTCTTGCGGGTGACCCTCCCTCCCCTGCTGGAAGACGTTCCTTGTGCTGTAGGAATGGTTATGTGGCTGTTGCATGATGGTGCTTCAGCCTATTTCCGTATTACCGTGCGGAGGCATCTCAACATCTTCCCCGGTTGATGGATCGGACAAGGAGGGCCAATTCCATGGCCTCCTCGGTCACCTGACCTCAACCCGTTAGATTTCTACCTGGGGGGCATCTCAAAGCAGTCGTGTATGCTGAACCCATCCCGGACGTGCAGACTCTGGAACAACACATTCGCGCTGCCTGTGACGCCATCAGGATGCAGCCTGGAATATTTGAACGTGTGAGACAGACTCTGCTACGGCGCATACACGCATGCCTTGAGGCCCGTGGGAGACACTTCGAATACTTCCTCTAACTGTGACCGCATGACACTGTGTCGTGCATTGCATTGTAGTATTGTTGAAGGAATGAATAAATAAATGCTTATAGCACAGAACCTATGCATTTCCTGACGTATGTTCATTATACAATTTTTGTTCCTTATCCTTTCAGGAATCATCTCCTGGAGTTTGTATACTTTGAATGAAATCACTCTGTATATGTATATGTTATGTCTTTTATTCATTTTCCTTTCAATTTTTTGTACACTGGCGTTCAAAGATACCTGACCCCACTAATCGATAGTGTTTGATAATTTGTTCATGTAAGTGCTGCTTCTTTAGTTATTACTTCCAAGAATAGATGGCGAAGGTAAGTCAGTGTCGCCAATAGTACATGAATATGCCCGTATAATAAAATTCAAAATTTCATCCCCCTCTAATGATTGTAAAAAAACACTAGATTTAGCGAGAAGCCGCTGACACTATCAATTATGAGAGTAATTTATACTTAATCTACAGCACCATTTTCCTAAATAATTATTTATTTGTCCCAAGAACTGGGTCGTCTATTGACAACTAGCAAAACTATTTCAAAGTTTGTCAATTTGTTATATCTTCGGTTCTGACTTATACCGTGGTTAGAAAGTTCGCTTACACGATCAGACGCTTGTAGGTCAGATATCTTTGTACGCCAGCGTACAATATTTACTTGAAATAACAATGTGATACAATTTATCTTCTCCATATTCTCTTCTGAGAATCTCAATCTTCTGTCGTATAACATGAATTTAAAGGCTGAGAAAGTCCTCTCCACATCACGTGATGTCACTAGACACATTTTATAAAATGAAATGATGCTAATCCAACTTTAATCTGTTCTTCATGCATTGCAGAATATTATTTGGCCATCACTGGTTAACGACTTATCTTCTTTCACCCACTGATTTAGCAATCAGATAGGGCTGGCTTTTAATTTCCCATTTTGTTTTCAAAGACTCTTTTCACACAACAATTTCTTAAATGCTACCACATCAGGGATATAGCAGAGCAGAACTGGTTTAAATTCTGCAGCCAATCATTTCTGCAGTCGTCACGTCTAAGCACAAGATGGTGCACCGCGTGCTGATGTTTCCCTTAATCCTAGTCAAAAGAATATTTCTATACCGAAAGCATAAGATCTCGTAATATGTTTAAATTTAGCATTTCATGTGTTTAATATGAACATCAATTCCATCACTGAAATAACTAGATCAGCAACAAAACAAGAATTATTAAATAAACAATTAATACATTAATGAACACACACAGATACAAAACACTTTGAAATATGCACTTATATTCTCTAACATATCAAATATTTCTCAAACCCTGAAACATGCATCTATATTCGCTTTGAAATTTTATATCCTGAAAACATTTATGCTGAAATGCCGTCATACTAAAAATGAGCAACGTATGTACTCTCAACATAATATGTTTATACACAAAATTCTCATCCTTGCTCATCACAGTAGAAAAACTACAGATTGAAGTGCATATTTTATTTCACATAGCAGACATTTCTGGCAGATAAATCAATAAATCAAAACAATTAATCTTCTTCAACAGCACCACGTCAGAAGTGAAATTCGTTATAGCTAATTCTTTAACAATGCCACATCAAAAGCGAAACTTGCCTCGAAATTAAATTTTTGTATAGTGCCACACCTATCTCTTATTCGTTAAATGGAAGACATGTGAAATTTTGATCATATTCGATTAAAAAATGTCTTTTCTTTGTGTGTGAGAGACAGAGAGAGTCTGTCTGTCTGTCTCTCTGTCTGTCTGTCTGTCTGTGTGCGTGCGTGTATGTGTGTATGTGTGTTTTTGTGTGAAAAATGAGTCGGCAATCTCTATTTTGTAGGCTATGTTGACCAAGTTTCAGTGCTCAGGAAGTACAAAAAATTAAGTCATATTTAGTGCCTAAGTATCTGCGCTTTTGAATTTTGAATTGTATGCAAGTTTTAAAAACTATTTTCTCACATTTTTTTTTCAGCACAGTTCCTTATCTTCAAAGTGTAAAGGCTCTCACAATTTTGATGCTAGGAACATGAAATTTTTAATGCGTGTTCTATAGACTGTGGTTAACAAAACTCATTTTCTTGATAGAGTGAATACTATTTAATTAGAAAATAAAACATACTGAGTAAGTTGATCCAAAAAAATCAAATTTTGAAAGTGAGTGTTGTTCTTTATTCATAGATTTAAATTTAAAATTTTGAATTCTGTGTTTTTACACGTGTGAGTGTTGTAATGAAAACTTCAGGCGTGATACATATATTTAAATTTTGTAGGATGAGATAGATTTTGGAAATGTATTTTTTATTTTAATCTGAATAACTCAAAAACTATTCAACTATGGATAATGGACCTTACATGCATTATTACCTATAGGAGGAGAATGGTGCATACAAAAAATCAAGTATGTAGCTTAAAAAGTGTAGAAAATAGATATTTTATCCATTACCCCCCTTAATGAAAACCGAACACGGATGCATAAGGATTTGTAATCACTTGAATTTCCGTCATGGTTGAAGACTTCAGCAGGCCTATTTCTCTTTACTTGCAGACACATAAACTTGTTATTAGGCATCGTGAAATTCTTACAATTAGAATTTTTAGCGTAGTGTGAAAACCCACTATCGTGAGTTCTAAGTTCTAATGTTGCCTCGGGCACGAATACTTGTCCATTTTCAATTTGATTTCCTGTATTGTTATAAGTGGGGACCCAGCATTGTATTGACCCCTCGTCATAGGTTTCTTCCACTCGTCTGCAGAGTTTAAGCTTTGATTTTTCTGAACCGACGCGTGCGATGTGCGACGCCCGCCTCGCACAAATCCGGACTACACAAGAGATAGTGAGTGATTTCTATAGTTGCGAGGTGCGTACACCTCGCACTCGCACCTCGCAGCTATAGAAACAACTCACTATCTCTCGTGTAGTCCGGATTTGTGTGCAGACCTCGCACCTCGCAGCTATAGAAACCATTCACTATCTCTCGTGTAGTGCCGATTTGTGCGCAGACCTCGGACCTCGCAGCTATAGAAATCACTCACTATCTCTCTGTAGTCCGGATTTGTACGAGGCGGGCCTCGCATGCGTCGGTTCAGAAAAGCAAGGCTTGTAAGACAGGTAATCTCAAATTTTAACTTATACTAGATCCGACTAGAGGAATGAAATCTGTCGACAGATAGATAAGTAAATCCATGAAGATTCGTGGCGCTTAAAATTAGTAATGTACACCCCTTGTCTTCGTCTAACATTGGGGCCTGGAGGCACTGCAATATAAGACGTCCTATAAAAATGGAGAAAATCGCCCCCTATTTCCTATCACATGGACATGACATTGTTTCTTGCGGTTTCCCCCGAGGCACGAGCAGTTCGTATTGGAGCCCTCAGTTGCTGGACCCTGTACTCACTGTATATCAAGTCTTGTTTATTGCGACGACAAAGGACGCTCCGAGCTTCACTGAGTATTCAATGAAGTGAGGGGGTGGAGCTTAGAAAGAAAAGGGTTGCAGCGACAAGGAAGGTTTATCCCAACCTTCCCTTAGGCACATCACGTCGACATTCCTGGTATCCATATAACCGTTATAGGAATGTATCTGGTTTACCCTTCTGGAATTTCTATTTTAATCTCTTTTCGAGAGAAGCGAATACCTTATAAACAGATACTTTTTTTTTGTACGTACGTGTATCGCTTTTCATAAACCTCAATATAAGAACTGCTCAGCTTACCTTGAGAACATAACAAATTAGCTTTTGTAAGTGAAGAAATATATCTTACTGTATATAATATAGGCCTACATTATGATGTTTCGATATAGAAAGCAAACATGCATGGTTGTAAGTTAATAACATTAATACTGTGATCTCTAAAGCTTAAAATTTCACAATTTTTTTTTCATCATCAACATCACAACAGCGTAGGTATACAATATATAACAGTGTTGTTTGTACAGTTCTATTTTCAAAATAAAACGCTAATTTATCTTATGAAAATATAGCCTATAATTTAATTTCTTGTCATATGAGAGAACTATTACACTTGGACTTCAGAATATATTAGAATAAAAAAAAATCAATATAAATTCTGAATACATTAACAAAACAAAATAAACAATACTATTTCCAATTTATATGTAACAGTCTTGTTTGTCCACTTTGATTATTTACACTTTTGAAAAACAATATATTGTAGCATAACCTTTCGACTTTATTACTGCTTCACATTTCCTTCTCAAGTTTTTACACTGTTCTGGTTTGATTTTAGCCCATTTTTCTCTCACTATACGTTTGAAATCTCCTATGGTTGTACACTTCTGCTTTTTCACACTCCTTTTCAAAATTTCCAACAAATGTTCGATGGGGTTTAAGTCTGGTGGTTGAGGAGGTGTTCGCAGTTGCCAGTCCTTATTGATTTGAGCAGCATGTTTACTGTCATTGTCTTGTTGGAACATATACGCAAGTGGCATCCCCATTTTTTGTGCACTCTGCCTAATATTTGACCTTAAAAAGTTACTGTACACATACTTATCCATAATCTCATCTATGAACTCAGTATTCACCACACCATTTGCAGACCTACAGTCCTACAATAGTATGCAGCCACCCCGTGTTTCACTGTAGACAATGTGTTATTTTTGTCGTTATCTATGTTGAGGTTTCTCCATGTCCTATGAATGCCATCGGAACCATAAAGATTTATCTCCGTCTCAACTGAACAAATCACCCTGTTCCAAAATTCCTCATCCTTACCAACATGTTCTTCATCGAAGTCCAATCTTCGAGCTTGATTTGTCTCACAAATGTACGGCCTCTTTCATGTTTGAAGATTCTTCAGTCATGACTCGAATTTGAGGAACACTTATTCTTGAATTTTTTGACAACTTGATTAACTATGAATGTCTCGTCACGTGCAATGAGCAATTTTTGTTTGGTTTTTCTTGCCAAATTATTCCAAGTTCCATGATTTAGAAATTGTTCTACAATGTGTTGTACTGTAGATCTGTTGACTAATTAGGCCCTCCGAACTTCACCGAAATTCACCGCAAGGGTTAAATATCAGTTCTATCAGGTTTTTTACCCGATCAGAAACCGAGAAATTCCAATTAGCCTGTGCCCCATTAAGTCCAAGATATAGAGTAAAATGCCTTATGATGCTCATATTTTCCTGACTCCCCCTATTTCTCTATACTTAAGAGATTTCATAATTTTAGTCTATCTGATGAAACGCTTTCTCAGTCAATGAAGACTATAAAATTGGAATGTTAAATTCTACATCCATTTTCATCACATCAGGACTAATACAACGGAAATTCTATTAATTGCTAACAGTGCCGCGCTTCTTACGCTCAGAGTCTTGATTTGAAACAAAGGGGTAAAAATAAAACATAAACAGACGAGGAAATTTCTGATAGTATGTGGCTGTTCAGTACTGGATAAAAAGTTAACACATAATTTATACTCAATAAATTAAACATAATTAATAAAATAAACTTCAAAATAACAAACTTTAAAAATGAATATAAGAGGAACCCTTAAAGAAGTTTCATCACTTAGAGTAATATAAAAATGTGTCCCAGTTACACCACGAAAATATTGTCAAGAATTTAAAAAACGGAACAGACAGTGATGCCTAGTCTCTGAGGAGAATAATAATAATAAATAACGGCAAACGGAACGCTGTAAACAGGGTATGAAAGTGAGTCAACTTTTGAAGTTGGTTTAAGTAGTACTAGTTAAGGTCTTGAAACTTAAAGAATTTGGCGGTATTTTAGTCTTTTTAGAGGAATCTGTGACTGTATGGCAAGGAGCTGTGAAAGATTCTGATTTTGGATAATTTGACAGTCCTTTGCTAACACAGAGATTATTTTAATTTTTGCCTTATACGTTTTATAGATTATATGTAGAGTTCCATAGGAGTGAGAAACCAATCTCATAAGCAGAAGTAAGAAGTTAGTACCAAAGCTGTTAAGTTATGCGAGCTTAGACTATATACCTACCGAATGAACTGTAGTGACGCAGCTCTCTATATCAACAAACTAGCAAAACAAACATTTACAGTTGGGTGGTAACCAAACTTACCTTTGTGCCAATGATCCATGACCTTAAAATCAGAAACAAAATGAACAATTAACATTGTGTAAAAAAGCAATAATTGGCAATTACACTCTTCGTAATATTCAATATAAAATAATTTACCCATACAAATAAGAAAAAACAAACAAAATATGTAATAATATATCTAGCCTTGTTATAATTAATAATAATTTATATTTTCAGCTTATCAGAAATATGATTTTCTATGTTCAGAGAAATAATATTTGTAACTTGAAAATGTTCTTAAGTCACAAGACATAACTGGAGCAAATCTGAAATATGATACAGTATTCCTTACTGTAACACCAAGTGAATAACAGCTTTGTGAATATAATAGTGCATATCATATAAGGCACATCACATTGTACCCATAATTCGTTTCAAGAACACTTTTCATGTTTTGCTTTAATGACTATTATGCGGACTGATATATATATTTGAACAATAATTATTCTTCCACATCTTTCGGCGTCAGTCATTTATATATTTCTGGACTAGAGTGACTGCTGTAGGCAATTATTTGAAAGGATATAGAAACATACCAACATTATACATAGGTCGAAAAAGCAAAAAAATTGTCTATTTTGAGTCAAATTTTGGAGTAGAATGTTTCTCTTGATTGTTGTATCGCCATACAAATAAAAGTATTCCATATAAATATTTCGTAGCATAGCGTCCCTCAAGTAATATCCCTTCTTCACATAATGTATACGCATTACATAATTTCCATGTAATATGTATCTCCATTTGCTGATAGCCTTGTATGATTACCAGTAAATCTTGAAGTTTTGCATTCAACTTCGTGTGATTGGAAGATTTAAATTGTCATATTAAAATCCGCTCACTAAACTATACAACTCCGCTGCAAACGTTAGTACGTAATGAAACTGCTTCTCTACTGTGCATATTGCTGAAATGTAATTACGAAAGTCATCCACCTACAGTTGCGGAGTCCACACCTATGGCGTAACGGTTAGCGCGTCTATCCGCGAAACCAGGTGGCCCGGGTTTGATTCCCGGTCGGGACAAGTTACCTAGTTGAGGTTTTTTCCGGGATTTTCCCTCAACCCAATATGAGCAAATGCTGGGTAATTTTCGGTGTTGGACCTCGGACTCATTTCACCGGCATTATCACCTTCATCTCATTCAGACGCTAAATAACCTAAGTTGTTGACAAAGCGTCGTAAAAACTTACTAAAAAAAGCAGTTGCGGATATACTGTGAGTTGTTTATGTGAAGAGAGTATAGTATACACAGCAGACAACTAATGAGATTATCTAAATGCGCGGTTGCACACGAACTTTCTACTTCTACTCATAAGTTTGCTCATAATTGTTTGTTCTATATACTGTAATTTAAATGCAGTGTTTTATTTGTATTTCATTCCACGTTTTCTTTCTTACACCACAGAAAAATCCAATTTTCATAATTTATGGAAAATAATGTCATTCCATTTCTCTAATTTCCACTCGTATATTGAATCATATGTCCATATTGCCCTAAACACGATAAGGAAGCCTTACTATATGTAGGTCTCGCTTGCATATGCTCTTTTAGAACTTGGTTTCAGAGTTCAAACCACATTTAATCTCACCAAGCTTGTAAGGAGCTTTCGATGCCATACATATTTTTTGTTAGTGACGAACCGGAGCCAGTTTCCCTTTGGGTAGAAAGAGAATCATCCATTTCTGAAGATCTTTGTCATCATTATCATGTGCTCAGGGCTTTAGAATATAACTCCGATTCTCCTTATTGATGTACAGTTCTTCGTTCTAGGTCACGTATTGCTTTCCTTTGTTGGATTCTGATTTAGTACATGATAATGGGCTAATGTGAATAGGATTTTTACCAGTTTTCTCTCCATTTCAAGGCTCAATATAGAAATACACTTATTCCAGGTAAAAAGGAATTGAAAATTCTCTGTACGTGTACCTTTTATTTGTTCACAAATATGAATTGTTACTGTTAAAATTGGCTTATATTTATCTGCTTGCCACGAAAATCTTCAACACATCTTACGTATTCCGATGTTCTTTAAATCGTGTAATCTTTTCTCAGAGAAAAATAAATTACGTAGATTCGTATGAAATTTCTAAGCTTTTAACTTTCGTTCATAATACAAATAAGCTATATAAGGGTGTATCTAAATTCCCATTAGCCTACAGACTTTGAGGGCTTGTAGTGGGGGATCGAGAAAGTTACGTTTTGCATAGGAACTCATGTTCGGAAGCGTACCGTTTCCCGCTACAAGTAAAACACCACCACTAATGTATCACGTTTGGGACGGTCAAGTTGTGAACTACCTGAAAAACCAACGAGTTAGAAGAGAGATTATAGAGTGGCCATTGCGCCGCCATGTTTGAAGACAATTGAAAGTGCGTCTTCCATTAAAATAAGCGCCCAAACAAAGTGGGCGTGACGATAAGTAAGGCTGGAGTCGAGCAGTAGCACAATTTTTATTTTGTATAAATTAGTTAATCTGAAATGGAAAAATTTAGTGTTTCGTAAAAAATTTGACTTACGTGCTAGTAACGTAATCTAAAATTACAGAAGTTATGTAGATACGCTAAATTTAAAACACTTGAGCTATTCCTAGAAGGAAAGCTTAAAATAATAACCTAACGGAGCAAAATTGTCATGTACAGCTGTCAAAAGAAAAAGTGGCCGCTCTCCTGTATCAAAGTTCCCTTCGGGTATCTTCGCTACAATTCGGAGACAGGCGATGTTACATGTTGTTGGACCACGTTGCCTGATATCTACAGTTATAATTGAAGTATACTGTGTGTTATTCGATAGCATAATGGTAGCATTCAGGCGTCTTATTCATGAGGTCCTGCGTTCGACTACAACCTCGTGCTTTTTATGTCCTTTTTTGTTCTGTTTTTGAGAGAGACAAACTAGACATAATGGCTCCTTTTTCTTTTATGATTATTTTAGTAATTAACATCAGGTTCATTAATATATTATGCCATGAGTTTATCATTATCATTATGATATTGAGGCTGCAAATGGAAAGAAAAAAGATTTTATTCTCAATAAAATATCTTTCGTGGCATAAACATAACAAATTTACTGGCGTCGGCCTTAAAATATTCAAACAATTAAGCGTTCAAAAAACAAAACAAAAAGCCACAATTCAATATTTAGTCTATCTTCCTCTTATCTCGATCATCTTGCAGTCGAGTGGGCATGGAATTGACTAGTCTTTGCAAATAGCGACTGTTCTTAGACACGATATTCCAGGCATTCTGAACATACACACATAAATGTTCTGTCCATGGGCAGGTCTTTAACTGCAAACCCAGCAATCTCCAATCTTTCCTATTTTCTGCCTTCCTCTTAGTCTCCGCATATGATCCACATATCCTAATGTCGTCCATTATTCTTTTCAACCAGAGACCCAACCAATTCCTTTTTCTCTTTCTAATCAGTTTCAGCATCATTCTTTCTTCACTCACTTTTTCAAACACAATTTTATTTCTTATTCTGCCTGTCCACTTTACACGCACCGTTCTTCTCCATATCCACATTTCAAATGCTTCAATTCGTTTCTCTTCATTTCGTCGTAATGTCCATGTTCCTTCCCCATACAATGCCACACTCCACACAAAGCACTTCACTAGTCTCTTCCTTAGTTCTTTTTCCAGAGGTCCGCAGAAGATCCTTCTTCTTCTATTAAAAGCTTCCTTTGTTCATGTTTGCAGTTTTCTTAGGAAGATAGGCAACATCCCGTTGCTTTCCGCACACCACAATCTCTTTCGCATTTTATTAAATTCCAAGGGGTCCGCGTGGAGATGAGGAGAGTGGATTTGACTAATTGGGCCCTCCGGACTTCACCGAAAGTCACGGCAAGGGTTAAATATTAATTCTATCAGGATGTTTGACCCGGTCAGAGACCGGGAAATCTCAATTAGCCTTTGCCCCCCGCATCCTGGACTAGCTTCTACGAATCATCAGAAGATCTTAGAGTGTGATTGGGCCAATTTTTCCAAAAATGTTTCCACACTTTTGCTCTCGTAGCTCAGCGGACGAACGTCGGAATTTAGATGTCAACGTCTCAGGTTCAATTCCTCGTTACTCCTTTTCATTTTATTGTGGTTCAATTGTATGTAATAATACAAAAAGAAAAACTAATACCAGTATTATGCAACTGGATTTTTCCAAACCTAATATTAAATTTATGTTATTTATATCGCTAAAGAACGATTACAATATAAATAACTTGAATATTATTTATACAGTCTCACTAAAGAACGATAACAGAATATAAATGATAAATATCGGTTTGTTTAATTAATATATTGCGAAAGAACAATAACAATATAAATAACTTGAATATTGTTTTATAATGCTAATGAAGGAAAACAGAATATAAATGATAACTTGAATATTATTTAAATCGCTAAAGAACGGCAACAATATAAAAAACGTGAATATTATTCATATCCGAATTTCACAGATTTATTACAGATGTATTTAAGGAATTGTAGAAGAATAGTAATTAGTAACAGTGTCCTATTTATTCTTCTTGGAGCCAAATTTGTAACTTTTAAAAGTGTGGTTACTATGTTGAAGTGTATGTGTTGTAACGGATGCTTGATTTGTTATATATGTGAGTCAGTTATGTGATGCTTGATGTCGTCGCAATGTCGTAATTATGGTTTGATTGTGTTTGTGTGACTATTGTGTATTAATTTATGATGTATGGTACGGGAAGCTGCATATTTGTGTTATAGAAGTGTTACGTATGTGTGTTGTTAATGTTTTTGTATGTTACAAATTGATACCTGATATTTGTTTTGCAATCGCAATGCCTAATTTACGGATTGTTTATGTTTTGTTTACATCGCGTAAGCTAATTTAATTTTCTTTCCCATTTCTCTTTATGCTTATCTTTTTTGTGTATAAAACTATAGCTCTAACATACATATGTAAAATACGGCTAACCCCCATTGGAAATACAATAATAATTATTATTCATATCGTTATAATACGATAACAGAATACAAATGATGACCTGAATTTTGTTCATATCTCTAAAGAACGATAACAAAATATAAATAACGTGATATCCATAAAGAACGATAACTGGATATAAATGATAATTTGAATATCATTTACATCGCTAAAGAAAGATTAAAAAATAAAATGAAAACTTGAAGAAGGCCCGAACCCACGACCTTTGAATCATTAAACAAGCACTCTACCACTGGTCCACGAGGCGTAGATATGGAACGCTTTCATAGTTCCGGAACTGCTTGTACAAGCACATGCATCGTGTAACATCGCCGCGACCCGAAGTGGACTTTGAAAATATTCGCTGTTCACGAGTGCGGCCACTTTTTTTTTTGACAGCTGTACGTATGGCAAGAGTTCCAGCAAATATACTGAAGGAAGTGCTATTATTCTTAAGGTTTATTTTTTCAATGCTACCTGCAAGACTGCCTATAAAATGATTCGGATAATTTTATTAAATTGTTTTCCCAGTCTCTACACGTTACAAAACTATTATACCATAAGATATTATAGAATGAAAGTAGGTTCTAACTGTAGTAAACAATCCTTACTCCTAAGCTTGTAACTTGAGTAAAACATGACATAACATGCTTTTATTTTCCTTAGGTGAAAACCAATATACTGTATATCCAATAGTTTTGATTACTATTCATTCTGTTAAATTTCATAACTGGTTCTCCAGAAAAGGTACACCAAGGAAAGCACAATTTTCTTTTGTTTAGTGACTTCTGCGAGATGTATATAGTGATTAACACGTGGTTTAATTTGCAGTATATAAAAATCGCTTTATCTGCATATTCTAATGCAGAGTAAATCTTTACAATAGCGTTACCAAAGCAAGACAAATAGCAAGGATTTCCACCAAAAATACTACGGGATAGCGTGGAAGACAGGGGATTTGGGTGGTTTAGTGACACTCCTATACAATTGTGAGTATATCGTATATGCATTCTTCAAACTCAGGAACAATCTCCGGCTCTAAAGCCTTGTTCCCACGAAGCGTGGCTTGGAAAACCTCGAGTTGGTCGAGGTTCGTACTTGTGAACTTGTGGTCAGTCGAATTCCGACGATGCGCCGTTCGAGTGGTCTCGAGTGAACCACTTCTCGTCAATATACCATTGCCAGACGTTCTTCTTCAATTTCCTTTGTTTCATTGTTCTTCAATTTGTATTCTTTTTAGTTAATGGAAATAATTTTCAATAAAAATTAATAAAGTTTATGAATTGGACAATGACGAGAAAGTAACATGTGCCGCAGCGGTTTATGTACTGTTGAATGGTGAGTTTTGAAGAGAAAAATGGTGAATTGCAAAAGGCGTTGGTGGATGGTGTCATTCAATAAAAATCGGAGAAGGTAATTATAATAATACCGAAACTAATAAAATAAATATAAAATTTAATTTAGGCCGTTCAAACAAACTGCATTCAAACTTTAAGGCCATAACACAAGAGCTCCAAAAAGAATTAAAGGTAAGCGGTACCTACTTAGTATAAAAGTATAAACTTTTGTTTGGAGAAATGTAAAAGTTTAATGCTATTTTACAATTGAAAAGTGTCATCATTACGAAGAAATATATTACTGGAAAGTTATAATAAGTTTTTTAAAACACGGCAGTAAAATAATCATAAACATTTACGAAAATTAAGTTAGTGTTATGCACTATTAACAATGCAATAATTAAGTTCAATATTGTCTTCACATAGGTAGCCTAAATTAACTTAATTGACTTTCATCGCCAACTTCCTGTAAATAGTCATTAGATTTTCTTTCTTCTTCTTTAGCTCTTTCAAAGAACAATTCAATACTTATCTTACTTTGAATTCGTTTCCAAGCATCATAAACCTGGTTCCTATGTTTATGGTGTTGATTTTGTGCATTCCATATGACAAGTTCTCCCTCGTACAGATCCAAACACTCCATAATCACTTCATTACTCCACTCCATAATGTACTTGAAACTGCGAAAACTACTTGAAAACTGTGCAACTACATTTCACAATCTCGCTACACAATCTACAACAGGCCGTGGGAACGGGTGCACGAGCCGCACTCAGGCTTGTCGTCCGTCGATCCACAAGCCTTTGATGTCCGAGCATTTACCGACATTTTACGGGAAAGGTCGAGCCACCCCGAGTCACCTCGAGCAATAATGAGTCTTTACGTTCCCACGGCGCAAGGTATGACAAACTTCAGACCAGGCTCGCCAAGCCACACGCCGTGGGAACAAGCCTTAACTTGAGATGAACAAGAACGGCGAATGATAGTTTACCCGGGATTCTACAGTTTCCTTCAGCCTTACAAATTCCATTCCACCAACGCTTTCCACATTCCCTACTCTCTCTTTATTCCATATCATTTCGTGCTGTCAAAAATATTCATTGGGGTTAGTGTATTACGTACAGAATACGTACTTTCTTACTCGTTTCATGCTTTTTACAACAATTCTGTTATTTCATCATTTTTGAAAACTTACCACTTTAATGCCACGATTAATTTTATAATTCTGCTTAAAGTATTCACGAACTGACTCAACAACAACAATAATAATAATAATAATAATAATAATAATAATAATAATAATAATAACAATAATAATAATAATATTCATCTGATATAATTATGAATATTAAATCCAGACGTTTGAGATGGGCAGGGCATGTAGCACGTATGGGCGAATCCAGAAATGCATATAGTGTGTTAGTTGGAAGACCGGAAGGAAAAAGACCTTTGGGGAGGCGGAGACGTAGGTGGGAGGATAATATTAAAATGGTTTTGAGGGAGGTGGGATGTGATGATAGAGACCGGATTAATCTTGCACAGGATAGGGACCGATGACGGGCTTATGTGAGAGCAGCAATGAACCTGCGGGTTCCTTAAAACCTATTTGTAAGTGAGTAATAATAATAATCGGTATAATAATAACAAATACAAATTATTATAATTATAACGAAAAATAGATTCTCTTGCTATTAAGATAGGGTGCTCAATATTGTCGTCCCCCGTTTAGTTTTGTCTCACCGTTCATAGACCATTAAAGTTGAAGACTTTAATCTAGTTAAGAACTTTGAACATTTAACTACAAGGCACAGAATTCGAAATTCATAAATTTGGAAGCAAATAGAATATAAAGCATGAAGAATGAAATTGTGCAATTTTTTACATTTCAATAAAACGGTCTAAATTTCATCCCCTATACTTTTTAACATATTGCATGACAATTATTTCAATAGTACAATGAATTGAAAACATAGAACATCAAGGATGTATATTAATAACTAATATTTATAGAAAGTACATGAGAGAGCATTTAGAAAATTATTTACATTACATTTTGTAAAAAAATTCTTCCTATGATATTTTCTTAAGTTTCTTAGCACTTTCAAAACAAAATTACATAGTTTAACACTTTAACCTAAGATGCGTCCAATAGAACTAAAACCATTCAATTTGAAGCTTCACCCATTCAGATATAAGTCAGAAATACATTTTTTGCGTTCACAAGATGGACACATTTCATCAGCATTGCGTGCATTTTATCAATTCCTGTCCTTGTTTTTCGTATACAATTTTTTTTCCACAAAACGGGCATACTACAAGGCGTGTTCTTAAAGTAAGTTCCGTTTTCAATTATAGCCGTCGCATCACTGCAATCGTTATTTTGCGCATGCGTGTTTTCTTCTTCAGTCCTCAGACAAGCTGTGCATCCAGTTTCAGAGCTTCAGTCCGTGTGTGTGGTTAGTTGTGATCAGTTGAAATGTTTAAAGTGCTCGAGCACCCCGCCGACTGTGAGATGCGGTCTGTTATCCGTTTCTTGAATGCGAGAAACATCAAACCAGCTGACATTCATCGTCAACTTTGTGAGGTGTATGGTGATGATGCCATTAGTGATGGAATGGTCGGGAGATGGGTTAGGAAGTTCAACGAGGGCCGCGTCTCTGTGCATGACGAGCAGCGTATCGGTCGGCCACCTTTGATCAATGACGATTTGGTGCGTGCTGTCGATGAAAAAATTCATGAGGACAGGAGGTTCACAATTTCTTCGCCTTCCTTGAATTTTCCACAAATTTCGCGGAGTGTTCTCTACAAAATTGTCACAGATCGATTACGATATCGAAAATTTTGCTCACGATGGGTACCCAAGATGCTCACCGAGGAACACAAAACCAAACAAGCTTCCAGTGCACTGAGCTTTCTCACACGTTACAGTGAGCAAGGCGATGAGTTTCTTGACAATATCGTGACAGGTGACGAGACTTGGGTGTCTCACATGACACCTGAATCGAAGCAGCAGTCCATGGAATGGAGGCACACTGCATCGCCAAGGATAAAGAAATTCAAACAAACCATGTTAACACGCAAGATCATGTGCACTGTTTTGGGACAGAAAAGGAGTCCTACTAATCGAATTCTTGCCTCGGGGTGAAACCATTAATAGAGAAACCTATTGTCAGACCTTGAAGAAGCTCCGTCGCCCAATTCAGAACAAAAGACGTGGGGTGCTGACCGACGGAGTTGTGTTGCTTCATGACAACGCTCGGCCACACAGCTCGTGACACCCAAAATCGCATCTCGAAATTTGGCTGGGAACAAATTGACCATTCCCTCCTACAGCCCGGATTTGGCTCCGAGTGACTTTCATCTCTTCCTGCACCTCAAGAAGTTCCTCGGTGGTCAAAGTTTTGATGGCGACGATGAAGTGAAAACAGCAGTGCGGGAGTGGTTCGCATCGCAATTCTACAATGAGGGGATAGAAAGACTTGTGCCACGACTCGATAAATGCCACAATAATGGTGGAGACTATGTTGAGAAGTAATTGAAGCGTGGGGATACAATGCAACAAAAATGGTTTCTAAATATCTTCCCGTTTACTTACTACACCATTTTGGAACTTACTTTAAGAACTCGTACATCTTCATCATCACTTCCTCTGTCGCTAGAAGAGTCGCAGAAAATTTTATTGTTTGTGTGTTTGTTTGTTTCGGTGCACTTTTTCTCGTTGAAACAGGCTGCAGGTTGTGAAGCGATAGTGGTGCAGAATTCGACATTAAGATTTCTTCTCGTCTGCTTTCGCTTTTGGTTTTCACACTCACTAGCATTTCTTTTCTACTGCTGTCTGAATGCTGTTGTTATAGGGTGTACTCGCTACTAGAAGTGCTGTGCCACACCTATTGGAAGACGATGGCTCTATCACTGGAACTTTCCGAATATCTTTTGCACTGATCACAGAATCTTAAGTTTCCGATTCAGTTTCCTGATATTCTGTCACTTGGGTGGGTTAATGTCGATTAGATGCAATTTGTAGCCCACCTTTATCTCCCTAACAGCTTTTACGGTTTCTATGATTTCGTCCTTGCTCCAAAGTTCCGTTTTCCCATCTGAAACCCACCAGAAATATAAATGACAACAGCCTTGTTGAAATTACATGATATGGAAATAGGATTCCGAAATCCGTCCCGGGGACGAAATTTAGACACACCCTGGAGGACGAAATATAGGCATGTGCACCACAAACGTATGGCGGCATGTTATTCTAAGCACGCTGCAATGTCCAATCCGTTTAATATATGTTCTTACACTACACACTTTACTCTATATATAGAAGCAAAAAATTTTATGAAAATGAGTACCTTAGGTTGTGAAACACTGCTGAGAATATATAAGAAGAATAGTTTTCCACCTTCCAGATATTAAAAACTTAAATAACAACTAAACAGGCAATAACACTCGCTCCAACTGAAAGCACGCTTGCTACTGCATAAAGAGGGATATTCTGTACTGACCACCACCAAGGTGCGACACATTATGGGCGAAATACTGTGAGGGACGAATTTAGGCAAGGGGGCGAATATTGGGCACTACACCTTACTATCAGTACACAAATTCATAATCTTAAACTAATAAGAAGAAACTTCAGAAATGGATTTTATTAATAAAACCAAACAAAAAAGAAACATGGGAGAACCGAAGAAGAGACTGCTGGATCAATTGAAGCCGTAATGGGCTTCGAACTTCAGTACATTAAAGTGATTATACTTATACGTAAATCACGGAACTTTATCACCAAAAAACCTGAAAATATGCACGCAACTATGCAGTAAAAACTGTTTAGGGTAAACATTGGTAATTTCGTGGCAGTGGTTATTTCGTGATACTTTTTCTTTGCTCTTTCGTGAACTAACCAATGGTGTTACGAGATCCAAATTTCCGCCAAGGGATTGCATATGTTGTCCAGTTTCCAGAAACATACAGCTAAGCTTTGTGTGACTATTGTAGTTGCTTCAGTGAGCTTTTATGTTTGGAGAGAGCAAGTTTGCGTCGACTTCTCAGGCGTACAAATTTTGTGGATGTTTGTAATTACATTACAAGCTTATTACTAAAGGTAAGCATATGATATTTGGTACAAAGATTTATTGTATCTTCATGAAATTTTAGGAAATGTTTTTGGAATTTTAGATACATCTGTATTCGCCATATAGGCTTAGCTTTACTGATAGAAATCTTAGCTGTTTGAGGCGAAATTTTGTTGAGCATTAAGTGTTACATTTATACTATTTTAAAAATTGTATTGCAATAGGAATTTTAGAAATCTGAAGACAAGATGTGATAACAAAAAAGAAAACGGAGACGCAATGGGTTCAGTGTAGCTTCTGTTTGAATTGTTACCATGCTAAGTGTCAATGATAAGTGCTAGATGACTTACTTGCAAGAATAGTGACAGAAGATGGAACATGGCACCACCATTTTGGACCGGAAACAGAGGCAGACAATGGAGTGGTATCATGCAAATTCACCAAAGAAATAGAAATTTAAAAGTACACCTTCGGCAGGGAACGCTATGGCTACTGTGTTTTTCGATTCAGAAGGACTCTTGCTTGTGGACATCATGCCACACGGAACCACCATTAATTCCGACGGGTATGTTGCAAATCTCAAGAAACTTCTAGTTCGACTGAGTCGTGTTCGACGACATCGGGAGAAGCAGGATGTTCTGCTATTGCACGACAACGCACAGCCATATGTCAGTCACAAGACCACAGACCAGATCAGAAAATTCGGATAGACAACACTGAAACATCCGCCTTACAGTCCTGAACTGGCACCGTGCGATTACCATCTCTTTGGTAAACTGAAGGATCCCTTCGCGGAACGAGGTTAGAAGATGACTCCCTTGTGCACGCTGCTAAAGAGTGGCTCAGACGTGTTGGTCCAGACTTTTACCGTGTTGGTCTACAGGCCCTCGTTCCTAGGTTACGCAAGGCAGTTGAAAGGGACGGGGATTATGTGGAAAAGTGACATTTTGTTCCTTCAGGATGCATCTACAATCTGTGAAAATAGCAAAGCTGTAGGATAAAAATATAATTTTTAAACAAACGTTATGCATTACTTTTGGAGTTACCCTAGTAATATAGGCTATAGTAAAGTCCGTAATAAAAGTGTTCACCCTTCCAGGGCAAATAAGATGCCTTTTCAATTTCAATTTTTACTTTGATTTCATTCTTATTATGTGTTGATATGTATTTCTATGTTTTCTTGCTATGGATATTAGACGGAATTACTATGTCTGAAGTCTTGTAACCATAAATGAGAATTCCATTTGACTTTAATGAATTTTTCCACAATTCTTCTACCTCTCACGAAATTATCAATGCAATATCACGAAATTACCAAGGTTATCACGAAATAACTAACCTTTCAGCTTAAGTTGTAAAAGTGGTTTTTGGCACATATTCAAGAACGTATCCAATCTTTTATGTCTCCAGATTTGTACAGCAAGTTATCGTCTATTAGATGAAAAAATCGGAATAAGGATATATTTACAATTTGCATTTTAAATTAGTTTTCATGAAATTATCACGAAATTACCAATTTTTACCCTAAATATGTGCTAATAAATTGGCGTGGAGTAGAAAATACATTTTACAGGTTTAATAATTACGATAGAGATGAAAGTAATTTAAAGTAGTAAGTGTTAAGAAGCTACTTTGCACAGAATACGATTTTCCCATCAGTAAGAAAAACATTAGTTTTCAGAAACCCATTTCTTCAATGCTACTTTTTTTCTTTCGGTATGTCGGCGCTTAAACTCGTAAGCAGATCGATCATGTACTTGTTCTTCGCTTCATTGTATTACAGTAATACAGTAAAACTTGTTGAAATGAAAATTTACATTCCACGAGACTTCATTGTTGGAGGTGTTAAATTCATTCAGTTTTGTTTCTATGAAATCCCATTGTCTTCACAGCGATTTCATGACCTCAACAATACGTGACTTTACGCAGGTGTCTGAATACATTCACTTTTGGTTCTACGAAATCAAAGTAAAAGATGTTAAAAATCTTATGATATCTAGGCGACACTCATTTTCGCCCTGGCACCTGAAAAATTATAATTACACGCAGTGTTGCCACTTTTAGTAGGTACAATTGTAAGGATCTGGTACAATTTTAAGTGATCTGTACCCTGGTACGTACAACTACTTTTTGGTACAGTTTTCAATTATTTGGTACAATCTATACTTTCTTCTATTTTTTTAGTTTGAAAACAGACATTATTATAACTGACTTCAATAAAGTTTAAAAAATTATGATTATTATCGGGCAGCCGACAATCAGATTTATAGCTGACTTTAAGTTCAATACATTAACAGAGAATCTAAATAATTAGAAACTAATATTGGAATTTTATTTTCCTTCATTCACCGCTTGACCCATTGACCATTGTTGACACAGATTACTGCGGTAACTGCCATTGCTGCAATAAGCAGGACTGAACTGGTTATTATGATGCAATTGTAAGCGCTTATTTGCTAAAATGACTACGACATTGCATTTTCTATTTATGTGTTTTGTATTTCGAAATGGAAAACACTTTCTTGTTGCTCTTCGACGAAGACAGATGAGATAGGTCTGCGAAGTGAATTCTAAAACGTCTAAAGAATTGAAAATGGACAGTTATGTTGGCTTTATGAGATAAAACATGATATATTATTACCATTATTAAGATTATTATTATTATTATTATTATTATTATTATTATTATTAAGAAGCAAGAAACAAGTTACGATAAGTTACGATTACTGACATATTACGATTTAATTTGCAAATATGTAGGTAATGAAAAAAATATGGAATACAAATTCAAGTGATAACAATTATTCCGAGACAGTAAAAAAATTGAGAGAGGTCCACCCCATCTGCAGTTAGAATCTTCATCAAGAAACTCGGAGTTGGAAGCTACGTTCATTGCTTTGCAGGCTATACATACTAACACGTCTTATACATGTAAATATGTTGATGTTCTTTTTTTTGTATTTGTAACTTGTGCAGATGCTTTCACGAGAAAATTGAGCTGGTAAAAATTTGATACATTATGGAAAAAAATCTGTACAATCTGGTACAATTTTCAGAGAAATCTGGTACATTTTATTTTCGGCCAGTGGCAACACTGATTACATGACTAGTACGTATACAGACGAGCATCTAGCCTCATGTTAAAATGGAAAACGACCTAACTTATACAGCAGAGACAAGTATCCATTGTCACAGCAATTACATACCCTCGACAGTAATTAATTAATTATTGATTTTATTTCTCAGATAATTTGTATATTTCTTTGGAAACCATTATTTAATCAGAGAGAAATTTTGAAATTAAATAATAAGTCGGGCAAAACAAAAGAAGATATTATGCATTTAAATATGCAAAATAAAAATATATATGCATTTAAAAGGGAAAACCCTCGGCGTCATAGTGATATGAGGCTATAGAGTACTTTTGGGATTACCATTGGGCAATACCCATAAACAAGTGTCAAGTTATTTTTTTTTCCTTTCTCTGTTCATGTTATTCTCAACTTATTTATGTACAATAAAGTTTACTAAATTATAAAAAAAAAAACTCGAAATATGCATTTATGCAAAATAAAGTTGCCTTCATTCGAATGTAAAAACTTTCTCAATAAGCCAAATCAATAAAAACATGCAATTGCATGAAGTTCCGCGGTGTACTTATAAGTTTCTTCTATTCTTTTGTAGATAGTTATATCTGTTCTATAAATATGAATTTTATACACTCTTTGATGAGCCGGGTATAACATTTATAGAGCAAGGAGGAGCAAGTCATATTATTCTGTTCTACAAAAATAACCCCGTTGAGAAAAATCTGTTTAAGGAACATGACGGAAAACCACTCCTGGAAGAGGGAGGTATGAAGACGCGAGAGGGTGTAGCAAGGCAGAATACAGAAACTGGAAAGCATTCACCCGCAATCGAAAAGGATGACGTAAAATCTGTAACGACTGCGAGTCTCACTCTGGGTTATAACAACAAATAAATGATGATGTTAAGATGCGAGTACGTAGATAAATCTTCCTAAGTATTTGTTTTCAAATCCTCCCCACATCTAACCCTTTCAAAAAGAGAGGCTGTGTTTGACATTTATATAAAATAAACGACAAGGTAATCTAATCGTAAAAGAGAAGACGATAAAAGCTTCTCTAGAGAACTGAAGCACGTGTTTCTCGCATTCCTTGTGTGCTTAATCCTCTTTTTAGTCTATGTTTGTACTTAGGCCTACTCTCATTCGTATTTGTTCTATCACCGTACTCATACTCTATATCTAATATTTGTCGTTCAGATTTTATACTAATTCACAACTGTAATATACGTAAAAAAGAGAACACTTGTCTATGTATTTACTTCGCCTGTAAGATAGGTTAGATCATTATTGCACTAAAACCACCGAGTGCTAGAATATTCACATGATAGCTGATTAATTGGGTGTATGTTCCTTAAATGATGATTACTGCTGTACACGTGGAACGTTCTGAGAAATGGATTCAAGATTCGACATTAAGTTAATACGAGTAGAGTTGCCAGATGTGGCTACTTGTAGCCATTCTGGCGCCTTTTATGTTCCTTGTGGCGACGAAAATTTCCACTTGGCGACCTGGCTACTTTTCTGGCGTGTTTAATGTTAAAATTATGAAAATAATTTAATTAAAACTTTTTTTTTCACAAGATTGTGATCCATTGTACGTAATATTCTTCAGAACGTAAATATTCGTCAGTTACTGTAGCCTCGTTAATTTTCAAAAGAAGGCAGAGGAATGTTCAAGGTTGCATAGAAAACTTCCCCAGACTCTGGCACGGGGATCTGCAACGTGTATGATCTGTGATTTACAGTGTGTTTTTAATAATATAATTAAGTGGAATTAATACATATACAAAATAGCCGACAGAATATCCAATGCGGAACTCAGAATAAGATCCAAGATGAAAGATGTAGGAAACCAGGCTCAAGAGCTAAAGTGGAAATGGGGAGGTCATGCGGTTAGACTGCAACAGAATAGATGGGCCTACGCTACAACAGTGTGGGACGTCCGGACTGGGAAAAGGAGGAGAGGCCGTCCCAAATGTAGATGGGCGGATGTCTTCCAGACAGTAGCTGGAGCAGACTGGACAAGGATTGCCAGGGACAGAGTGCAGTGGAAAACTCTAGGGAGGGAGATTGTGAAGTGCTTGAGACACAAGGTGGCGAGATAGTGTGACGGAAATGTAGACTAGGAAACAACACGCACACAAGGAATTAGAGACACAAATAGCATAAGATTGGTAGTATATAGTGTTATAAATTGTATTAGAATACACGAGAATTAGCTCAGGAAG
The DNA here is from genome assembly GCF_040183065.1 of Periplaneta americana. NCBI lineage: Eukaryota > Metazoa > Arthropoda > Insecta > Blattodea > Blattidae > Periplaneta > Periplaneta americana. The sequence continues at coordinate 125,426,748 of NC_091131.1, forward strand.
TGATTAGGTAACTAAGCCTTAAGACATGTAGGAAAACCACCCAAACTCATACGGACTGGCTCTCCGTGTGAGTAAACAACCGAGCTACCCCTACATAAGTAGGAGGCCCTTGCCCTGAAGGGATTTTATGGGCTTATTTTATTATTATTATTATTATTATTATTATTATATTATAATATAAATATATTACATTAATGGATTAAATAATGGCCAAAAAATATATATCAATGGTCACCCCCAGGAAAAAATAAACGTGGTAGACCAAAATTGAAATGGAAAACCCATGTCAGAGTAATAATGGACGACAGGAATTTGGAAGAAGGAGATTGGAACGATAGATATATATGGAAACTGAAGACGGCGAACCTATAAGTGGGAAAAAGCCGAAGAAGGATTAAATAAGTGGATTTAATTATCAATATTTTTAGTTTAAATACATGAAATCTATTTCTATACTTTATTTCTAAACTTCTATAATTAATAGAAAAGATGTTGAGCAGTAAGCTGTTAATTAATAATAGCGAGAATTCAGCGATTTACCGGGCCTATTAGCATTTAGCAGATTCTTTCACTTGGTTCCTTTCTTTACCTATGATAATGTTTATGTAGAAGATGCCGAAATATGAGAGGTGCACAAAGTACAACAAGGAGTGAGAGAAGCGACCCTGGGCTAAAGATAATTGTATTTTAATTAAGATTATATATTCAAGTCTCAAAATTCGGTGCCGGTATTTAGTCATATTTCAAAATCACTACCATTTTAAAAAATGCCCTACGCATATAAAAAGAAAATTCAAGTAGGCCCTATAAATAATAATAAATACTAAAATTTTTATCATACGAACCAGAGATCTGCATCGGACGTTTTCGCTGGAGCGCCAAGTAGTTCATAGCATAATCCGATAGGTAGCGCACATGCAAGATGGGTAAAATTGTCGCGAGCGATAAATCTTCGAACGGTATAAGCCGAGCGTTAGACATTCGTTCTTGTTACAGTGATGAACTGTGGAGTAACATCATAGATGTTTATCATTTCAAAACTTTGCAGTGTTTAACTAACCTCTCCATGGTACAACTACAAAACTTGCGTTAAAATGTAATATAAATATTGTAGGTAAATGTCCCCCCCCCCCACACACACACACACAGGAGTGATTTTGTTTTTGCCATATCTGATAGATGTTATTGGATGTAAATGTAATTATTATAAATGGAGAACACAATCACGATAATGCAAGAAATGTATCAAGCTTTCTAGTAATAATAATAATAATAATAATAATAATAATAATAATAATCTCTAATAATTAGTCTATCAATCTTTGCGTCTGTAACAGTTGTGCAGCATGATTATTCGTTTTATTATATTTTCTGTGACGTTATCTCTGTACTAATATTGTTATTAATTTACTGCTATATAATAATAGTTTGTAAAACGTTTTTACATTGTCGCAGTATATAGGCGGAACACTATGTATGGACCTATCATATTATATATGTGGTAAATCAAATATTGAATAATTATTAAATTAGGAATAATAACTGTATATCGAAGTTTTTCATACTGTTTTATTTATAACTTTATGTTACTGTTTTGGTACGTTCCATTAGACGTTTGTCATAAACGCAGGAAATAAAGCCTTATTTTTACCGTGTGAGCAAACATATGTGTATCTTATCTGTTGCCTTCCATACAAGATAAGACATGTCGGTGAGATGACCTTGTACTGTGCTTCTATTTATTAAGAGCGTATCACGACCGATCTTATCTCACTCGAGCGTGTGACATTCCACCGAGTTCATGCGAGCGATTTAACTCCAATGTAGCACTCTGGTACGAACTTATTAAATATAGATTTCGCCTATGCTCAGTCCGTCTTATCTTATAATTCTCTGGTGGAATGCAATCTGTATTGAGAGGGTTTAATTATCCAAAAACGAATATTACGATTTACGATATTAATTAATATTTTCAGGCTGGCTTCAAGGGGCTACAGATTTTATCAAAAATTCGAATGAAGCAATTTGTAAAGGATGTAGTATTTGTAAAAAAGTCAGTATTAATTGTGTAACAGTCCTTCAGTTCCCTATCACATTGTAGATAAGTTCTAATTGCAATTTTGAAGCGATTTCTGAATAAAATTATAACCATTAATCATTTTCTAATTTATTAGTTAGTAACCCTACCCTTCGACAATTTTATTCTCAAAGTTGCTGCGTTCTATCGATTACACGCTATGGTTCCTGCGGCTACGTGCGGCTCACAACAGGAAGAACTTGGCTGTGAGATCAAACTGCTCATGCGCGAACTTGGTTAATGAAAACTTAAACTAACCAAACCTAACCTTCGTATATGCAAGATGTGTAACAGGAGTACAAAGGGAACTTCTTGATTTGATCTCGAATGTGCACGCGAAAATAAATTCAGATAAGAATCACGTTGCCACTGCATGAGAAGTCCGCGCATGCGCAGTTTCATCTCACAGCCAAGTTCTTCCTGTCGCTACCCCTCCTCTGAGGGTTCTCTGGATATGTGCAGCTCCCGCAGACAGATGCCATCTGTAGGCGAATTCTGGAACCACGTCCGCCATATCCTTCTAATCAGCCTGCAACTATTAAAGATAATTAATGAAATGACACTAATTAAGGCGACATGACTCCGAGGTCCAACGCCGAAAGTTACCCTGCAATTCTGCTTTGAATGATTGATGGAAAACCTCGGAAAAAACCAACCAGGTAACTTGTCCCGACCAGAATTTGAACCCGGGCTCACTCATTTCACGGCCAGGCAGGCTAACCGTTACTCCACAGCGGTGGACTTCCATGACACTTACTAGAATGTGGTATAATGAATACATTATGAATATGACTTTAACTATCCTGGCAATAATAGGAATTCATCAAATGAATACATTATGACTTTATAGCACAACTATTCTCACAATAATATAAACTGATAAAAAATATTTATTACGGCTTCATGACACTAATAACAACTGGTAAATATATCGTGACTTGATAAATACGTTGTGACTTTATAGAATGACACTAATAACAACTGGTAAATATATCGTGATTTGATAATTACGTTGTGACTTTATAGAATGACACTAATAACAACTGGTAAATATATCGTGACTTGATAAATACGTTGTGACTTTATAGAATGACACTAATACCAACTGGTAAATATATCGTGACTTGATAAATACGTTGTGACTTTATAGAATGACACTAATACCAACTGGTAAATATATCGTGACTTAATAAATACGTTGTGACTTTATAGAATGACACTAATAACTGGTAAATATATCGTGATTTGATAAATACGTTGTGAATTTGTAGAATGACACTAATAACAACTGGTAAATATATCGTGACTTGATAAATACGTTGTGACTTCGTAGAATGACACTAATAACAACTGGTAAATATATCGTGACTTGATAAATACGTTGTGACTTTATAGAATGACATTAATAACAACTGGTAAATATATCGTGACTTGATAAATACGTTGTGACTTTATAGAATGACACTAATAACAACTGGTAAAAATATCGTGACTTGATAAATACGTTGTGACTTTATAGAATGACACTAATAACAACTGGTAAATATATCGTGACTTGATAAATACGTTGTGACTTTATAGAATGACACTAATAACAACTGGTAAAAATATCGTGACTTGATAAATATGTTGTGACTTCATAGAATGACACTAATAACAACTGGTAAATATATCGTGACTTGATAAATACGTTGTGACTTTATAGAATGACACTAATAACAACTGGTAAATATATCGTGACTTGATAAATACATTGTGACTTTATAGAATGACACTAATAACAACTGGTAAATATATCGTTATTTGATAAATACGTTGTGACTTTATAGAACTAGTAGCAACTGATAAGACGTACATTGTGACGTTATGGTAAACACATCATGACTTTATGGTACAACTTCTGACTCTAATAGCAATTGCTATCAGAAAAGTCGAAAGTTCCAGCGTTGACAACTTCTGTTGGTTGCATACTTCTGACTCGTCTTGTTCTCTTGCATTAACTTGCTGGCCTGTCGCCTATGTATGTATGTATGTATGTATGTATGTATGTATGTATGTATGTATGTATGTATGTATGTATGTATTAACATTACAATTGGGTATAAACCCGGTGGCAGTGATATATAATATACAATAATAATATTACAATAATTACAGTAATAAAATTACAATAATTACAGCAATAAAAAATTAAAATAAATATAAATCTAACTATAAGTAAATAAATGCAATTAACCTAGGACCATAAATAAAAACTATGCTATAATAACGCCTACTATAAGCAAAAGTAAACCTAACTTATAAGTACTTCTATTAAACCCAACTATTATCGACTTAAATAATTACATATCACCTTAATTAATTACATGACACAACTTAGATAATTACACTACATGTACAATTAAATTTTCAGTCTAATCTTCTCAACCTTTCCTTAAAAGTATTGATTTTGAGAGGACCACCCTGAAAGACTGCCGCAGGTAAGCTGTTCCAGTCTACTATTGTGCGGTTAACAAAGGAAAATTTTGCCACGTTCGTTCTTTGTTTCCTGCATTTAAATTTCGTAATATGATCAGCCCTGCCTAAGTATGATGGTGTCACTAATCTATCATTGATGTCGGTCCGTGCTTTGTGTCCCATTTGTGCCTTAAACAATGCGGTCATTCTGGTTTTTCGTCGCCTTGATTTGAGAAATTCCCACTCTAAGCCTTTTACTATCTCTTCGCCATGTCCCTTTCCCATTTTGACATATTTTGCAGCCCCGCGTTGGACCTTTTCTACTGAGTCGATTTGGTTTTGTCTGTACGGATCCCAACCTAATGCACCATATTCATAACGCTATCCACGTCGCGGGCGAACGCATGGCTACTACTGCGATGTTATTATAAGTAGGTGTGTCAGTCTTGCTCTTGATGCTGGTAAATGATGGATTCTCTGCTGTCAGCGCGACGCTTTCTATAGCTCTCAAAACAAGAGAGGACTATGAGGCGTCTTAATCACGCACGTGCTACTTACCTGAGAGCTCCTGAGAGGTAGGAGTCAGTAAAATCTCTAGAAATTCGCGACGCTGCACACTCTTTACATAAGACGGGGCTGGCGACATAATTCTGCTCCCGGCCGAATGTGGAACCATATTACTGACGAGTTACAATCTGCTGCGAATTTTCAATACATGATGCCGTTCGTAAACGTTGCGATAAAACTCACAATTGATCACTTTAATTTACCCTTTAAATTAGCGGGGCACAACAGTTACAGCTGGCGCCAGCGTTTTTGGCGTGTCCTAGAGTACAGTGCCCAGTTTGTGAGCATGTTGCTAGTGCAGCTGAGAATGGTACCACTTTCTATACACGTCACATCAGCCATTTGCCAAACACAGTTTTTGTCAGACTGACTATGGTAAAGGTAAGACACTAGCATTTAACGTTCTCATTACCTATTTCACAGACCAAAAACGGTGACGTGGTCTGTATATATAGGTTGAAAGGATGTCTTCATAGTCCTCGATGCTTTGATTATTTTTCACAATGCTAGTATTGGATCTGAGATTCAAGAGTTCAATATGAGTCGAGGGCGAAGAACTTTTAAGGAAAACGAAATATATATTAGCATGGTTTCTTTCGGAAGGGCAGTAATGCTGTGGATCCCTGTTCTTAATAGAACGTACAGGTAAAATTTGACGACCATTTCTCGCCCGCGTTGAATTTCGACGTTCAAAAATCTCTGTAGTTGAATACGCCATTAATTATAGAAGTGTTCATAAACTTTTCCAACAAACAATTCTGGGATCTATTATATATTTGTCTTAATTCGAACAGTAGAGAAAGCTGCAGTCTTACAGACCTGTAGAAACATCTGTTCACACGAAACAGGAAATTTGACAGAGGAAAGGCTACTGGTAAGTTCTACTCCTCATTCAGGGAAAACGATTTTTCACTTGCTGTAAATCTACAAGAAGGCCCCCTTTTCACCTTTTCTTCTCGAGAACTCCATAGTATCGACTTTTATTGTTCTCAGTCGTGTTTCAGCACAGAGACTTTGCATCAGATTCAAGTTCTTCCTCTGATCTGATCTATTACCTCTGTATTGTTTTTCTTCTTCGTGATCGAGGCAATGGTAGGCCTATTACTTTGTATTTCAAATGTTGATGTAAAAGTAATATTAAAGTGCCTTCTTGAGAAAAGACAGTCAGTTAAACTGCAGCTTAATATCAAATGCTATTGTGTGTGTGTTCTTTGTGTGTGTGTGTTTGTGTTTGTGTATATTCTCCTTATGTTATGTAACTGATTTTGATTATGTGTAATTTTATACTTTATTTTATATTGTCCTTATATTATGTAACTGATCTTGACTATTTGTAATTTTCTACTATATTTTATGCAATTTCTAAGGTACCTTTTTTGTGTTGTTTTGTAATCTATCACATAATTTTGTATTTCATGTATATTATTGAAACCTGGTTGAGTGGAAGAGAAGGCCTTATGGTCTTAACTCTGCCAGGCAAAATAAACTACTATATGCATATATACATACATACATACATACATACATACATACTGTACATACATACATACATACATACATACATACATACATACATACATACATACATACATACATACATACATACATACACCGGTCGAGGTGGGTTCCTCCAAGTGGTGACCGGGGGGTGCAATGGTGGCTCTCGTGCTCTTCTTTTCGGCCATTTTTCGTCCTATCACCAACCACTCCTCTTCGTTCTCTCTTCTTTTTCATCACTATTTCTCTCCGCCGGCCGCCATTGCATGCGGAACGCCCACCACATCATCACAGCCATTTTCACCTCTCCATCCCCGCTGTTTTTGTTCTTGCCACGTCCGCCACCATGACGGGATTTGTTAACAATGCCTGATGAGGCTTTATTCTTCTTCCCCTTCTAATTCTTATATCTATTATTAGGTTAAGTTTCTTAGGTTTATAACTCCCGTCTCACCAGCGGGGATCTTTCCTATCTCCGTGGTCCTGTCCCACGGTTTCGAGCGCGACTTCCAACTTGTGTGGCCCGACAGGGCGCCCAGCAACGAAGCAATAGTGGACCCTTCATACTGCCCCTATATGCAAGTCTAGGTGCGGAGCCCGGACCAGTAGTCATGTACACTCACGTGGAGCCCCAATGGGGGCCCGGAGCGACTTAAACGTCCCGGTGACCGATTCTGCTCGCCGGGGCGGATATATCGCTCCGACGTGTTACCGCTGACGTATGGGTGTCGCAGTGTAATCAACCACAAGTCCCCTGAAGCTGCGTGCGGTCTCGGATTGCTCCGGCTTTGGAAAGGTCGGTCGGAGTTAGCCGCAGTAGTCTGGCACTTGTATTCAGTGTAGAGTGGGGAGCCACGGGCGGTTATTCCCGTGGTAGGGGCATAAAACTGCGACACGCCTCTGGTGTAAGACTTGCCATTAGGTGTGTAATGACCAGTTTGAAGGGTAACTTGCGTGAAGTGGGTTGCTTGGGATCGGGCTGTGGGGGGGGGGGTCCCCACGGCCGGCACAGACCGAGAAGACTTTTTTGGTGTCTTTTTCTTCCGCCCCCCCGGTGGCAGGCTGACGCCGACGGTTCCGTAGGGGGGGCCAGTTTCAAAATGGCTTCTACGCGCTCTTCTTCTCCTCCTTCAGCAAAAGCTAATAAGAAACATAAGACAGGAGAAAGTACGACTGGTGGTCATATGACGAAAATTGCTATGGAATTGGACCCTGAGAAAGTTACTGTAAAAGTGCCGCCTCCAAAGTTTATCAGTATCACATTGGGCGGAACGGAAAAAACTATGAAAGACATTAGTCCATTCTACGTGAGACGTGCGCTCGATGGACTCGTTGGAAAGGTCAGAAATGCAACTCGACTCCGCAACGGTAGTCTCCTCGTTGAGACTGCATCTGCAAAACAGAGTGAGACGCTGTTGAAAGCAAAGTTGCTGGGGTCATACCCCATCAGAGTTGAACGACACTCCTCGCTTAACACCACGCGAGGAGTTGTGCATACAGATTCTCTAGATGGTCTATCAGATGAAGAGATCCAATTAGAGCTGGCGGAACAGTCCGTGTCCAAGGCTTACCGTTTAATACGGAAGCGGGACGGACGGACTGAACCCCTGAGCACAGTCTTTCTGACCTTTGAAACGTCTCTCTTGCCAGAATATATCTTTGTTGGGTATGAGCGTGTCCCTGTGCGTGCGTATGTGCCGAACCCAATGCGGTGCTTTAGGTGCCAACGGTTCGGACATACGCAAGAACGTTGCACAAACAATATCATCTGTGCAAAGTGCGGCGGTGCAGACCATGGGGATTCCCCATGTACTGGCGCAGAGCACTGTGTGAATTGTTCTGGGGACCATGCTTCAAATTCTAAAAATTGCCCAAAGTATATGCTGGAAAAGACGATTCAAGAGCTTCGAGTCCGGGAAAATATTAGCTTCTTTGAGGCACGTAAGCGTATTTTAGATAAAGAAAAGAAGGCAACTGAAAAGTCCTATGCGTCTGTACTGCAGAGAGCAACAGAGGGAATCGATGCCACCACACAAACGCCACCTCTTACGAACATACCTGGGAAGCGAATTGAGATCGCAACCCAGACATATGTAGACGCCGATACTCAGACTGCTGAGTCAGACGACACTTGTGGACTTGACATCAGGCCTTACATCCCTAAGAAAATTATTGCTATGACAGCAGAGAAGGATTGTAGGCCTAGTAGAACACCAGAACGTCGCACTCCTAGTTCGGGTGGCAGGTCGAGATCACGTTCTCGATCACGTCCTCGATCAAGATCGCGATCAGGAGTGCGACGAACTGCAAGTGAGTCGCCGGAGTCGAAGACAAAGCAGTCGCAGGCAAAAGCATCTTCCCATAGAAAGGAAAAGAAGAGAAGATCCCCTGTTAAGCCACCAACATGATATAGCTCCTCTTGATGACTGATATTGTACAGTGGAATGTGAACGGTGTACGCAGCAGATATAGAGAACTACAGCAATTGATCTATCATGAAAACCCTGCTATTTTATGTCTCCAGGAGACACACCTTCGGCCCGAAAACTCCCTAAGTATCTCGGGATACTACGTTCACCGGTACGATCACCTTGCCGGTATTCGTGCCAACGGAGGTTGTGCTCTCCTATTCCGCCAAAGTATCTTTTCCTCTGTTATCAACATCAACAGCCCACATCAATGCATAGCCGCTCGAGTCACTCTACCTTCCATCCAGTTCTCATTAGTCTCTGTATATATACCCCCAGACACACCTTTCACAGTGCATGACATTGAAGACATTTTCTCGCAGGCACCTGCTCCATATCTGGTAGTGGGGGATTTTAATGCATCCCAACACTCATGGGGCTCAAATTCCGATGATGACAGAGGAAATAAAATAGCAGAGGTATGTACCCGTCTAAATCTTGTTACCCTGAATTCAGGGGAAGCAACACATTTCTCCTTAGCTTACGGTACATACTCCATGATAGATATCTCCATTTGTAGCCCAGTTTTGTCCACGCATTTCGAGTGGTCTGTGATTCACGACCTACATGGTAGTAACCACTATCCCATTCGAATGCGTATGTCCGCTTTACGTCCGGCGGAATCTCGATCTCCAAACTGGGTTCTTAAAAAGGCGGACTGGGTCGGATTTTCGGAGTCCATATCATTCGATGATAACGGACATGAAAATTTGGACTCCGTAGTAGACCATTTCTCAAATGTGGTTATAAAGTCAGCGGAATTATCTATCCCCCGGTCGTCCTGCAGGCCAAAACGCTTCTCTGTCCCCTGGTGGACGGATGCCTGCAGAGATGCAATCCGTGACCGCAAACGTGCTTTACGCCAATTTGAGCGCCATCCGACCCAAGAATATTTTGTCCAGTTTAAACGTCTTCGAGCCAAAGCTCGTCGCATTGTGTGCGATGCTAAGAAGACGTCCTGGACAAATTACGTCAGTTCATTGAAACACAACGTCCCAGCTAACACCATATGGGACAAAGTCCGTCGAATAATGGGGAAACGTAGTTCTGTAATTCCGGGCCTTCTAAACAATGGAGTAACGACCACCAGTCCAATAGACATTGCTGAAATATTTGCTACCACATTTTCACAAATAAGCAGCTCAAATAATTACGACCCGGAATTTCTGAAAATCAAAGATACTGCAGAAAAACGAAACCTAAATTTTCAATCTGACAACACTGAAGACTACAATGCACCGTTCACATCCGAGGAGCTGGAGGCGGCACTAGACACATCCCCTGACACCTTCCCTGGCCCTGATAACATCCATAACCGCATGCTTCGTCATCTTCCACCAGCTGGAAAATCCTTTCTTCTGTCTATGTACAATAGAATCTGGACTGAGGGTGTATTTCCATCTGCTTGGCGTTCTGCCATTGTAATTCCAGTCCAGAAACCGGGAAAGGACCCTTCTTTACCTGGCAATTACAGGCCAATCTGTCTCACCAGCTGTGTGTGCAAGGTTATGGAAAAGATGATAAGCAAACGCCTGATGTGGGTACTCGAGTCGGGAAACCGATTATCTAACATCCAATGTGGTTTTCGCAAGCGCAGATCCGCCGCAGACCATCTTGTTCGGCTGGAGACCGCCATTAGAGATGCTTTCCTCAAGAAGGAACATCTTGTGGCGGTCTTCTTTGATCTAGAAAAGGCTTACGATACCACGTGGCGTTTTGGAATTCTGCAAACCCTGTATGACTGGGGACTTCGTGGCAGTCTGCCAACGTTTATTGCGAAATTCATGGCAGAGCGGTATTTCCGAGTTCGAGTAGGCACCACACTTTCTAACGAACATCTCCAAGAAAATGGCGTTCCGCAGGGGTCTGTATTAAGTGTTCTTCTTTTCTGCATTGCGATCAATGGCATTGCCCACTGTGTAGGTAACCGAGTATCTTCTCTCTTGTACGTTGATGACTTCAGTCTATATTACAGTTCCCGATACCTCCCATCTATCGGTCGACAGTTGCAACTGGTCATCAATGTGTTATCGGAGTGGTCTCTTCGCAATGGCTTTAAATTCTCCACTCAAAAGACGCAGTGTGTCCACTTCTACAACCAACGTGGACTCCATCCACATCCTGAACTGCGTCTTAATGGAGTGGATTTGCAATATACAGACACTGCGAGGTTTTTGGGCCTTATCTTTGATTATAAATTAACGTGGGAGGCGCATATCCGTGATTTGAGAAGGCGTTGTGAAAATCTTTAAACATTTTACGCCTTTTGTCAGGGGTTCGCTGGGGTGCAGACCGCATAGTGCTTTTACGTCTATATCGTTCTCTTATCCGTTCAAAGCTGGATTATGGCTGTTTTATCTATGGCTCAGCAAATAAATCTAAGCTACGTTTCTTAGACACTATCCATCATCATGGGATACGACTCGCTACAGGTGCCTTCCGAACGAGTCGGATAGCGAGCCTGTATTGTGAAGCGGGGGAACCATCACTGTATCGGCGACGTAATGTCCTGTTGTGCTCATATGCGGTTAAACTCCGCTCGCAGCCTGAGCACAATTCTTTCGACTCTTTCCATCATTCGTCTCTTTACGGCCGATGCAGTGAAAATCCACGGAGACCTCGTCCAGCAGGTGTGCGATTCCGTGAACTGCTCTCTGAGCTCGACGTCGATCTACCATCCGTTCGCACACTAGAATACACCACCACTCCACCGTGGATTATGTGACGCCCCATGTTTGATGTAAGCCTGAGCCAAAGTTTTAAGAATTTTACACCAGCTTTTGTTTATAGACTTCGTTTTAGTGAACTTTTATCCCGATATCCAAATTATTCTTTAGTTTATACTGACGGATCCCGAGTAAATGATTGTGTTGGTTGCTCCTTCGTTGCAAATGGACAGATATTTAAATATAAACTGAGCGAATATACCAGTGTTTTTACTGCAGAATTATATGCTTTTTACAGAGTTTTATTGTTTTTAATTCGAGAACCTCGGGGCAGATACCTAATCTGCTCCGACTCTTTAAGTGCCATTCAGTATTTGCAGTGTCTCTATTCAGAGGATCCCCTTGTGTTAAGAACTCAGCAGCTGTTCCACACACTCCTAAGCTCTGATTGCGAGATTGGAGTAGTGTGGATTCCTGGCCATGTCGGAATTCGTGGGAATGAGGCCGCAGATGCTGCGGCCAAAGATGGTGCCACGAATAGCACTCTGGTATATTGGCGCGAGAGGTGGCAAGACTTACAAAATTATTTGAAATGTAGAATATGGTGGCAATGGGAAGGAGAATGGTCTGCACAAGAGGAAAACAAATTACGAAGAATAAAGAATACTGTCCGAGTTTGGGATTCGTCCACAAGAGCGTCACGACACGAAGAAGTTTTACTCACCCGGTTGAGGATTGGCCACTGTTATCTGACACATGGCCATCTGCTACGTGGCGAGCTTCAGCCGGAGTGTGATCTATGCCATGTTCCACTTACGGTGGAACATTTTTTATTACATTGTAGAAAATATGACCGTGTCCGTCGGCAATATGGAATTCGGCCGACTCTTCGTGACGCTCTTGGAAATGATTTTAATTGTACAAATGCAGTCCTGAGATTTTTATCGAGTACTGGACTTGACAGGGTGATTTAGTTTTTGACCCGTTTTAATTATCCTCCGGACCCTTTACATCCGGAGGTTACACTTGTTATTTAGTATATAAGTTTTTTAACAAACTTGACATTCGGACCTTTTGCATCCGAGTATTTTAGAAATACGCCAGATAATTTATTTATGGTAGCATTTGTATTGTTATTTTATCTCTTTTTAAATATTAGTTAAGGTCACATTTTTATAATGTTTTATGCATCACCCTGTTGAAACTGCATTTGTGTACCTCGTTTTAATCGTGACAACGTTTTTTAGTTCTTTAAGCATTCTGATTATTGTATAGTTTCTGTTGTGTAAAGAATTTTAGATAAGGGCGCAAATAGCCATAGGTGCTGACGCGCCCTTTTTAAACCCCACTAACTAACTAACTACATACATACATACATACATACATACATACATACATACATACATACATACATACATACATACAGGGTGGTTCACGATAATTTATCACCACTTGCGGAGCTCATTTCCGAAGACATTCTGAGCAAAAAATGTTATATAAACATATGTCCTAATCTCAATATTTTCTGAGTTACACTAATTTGAAGTTGTTTGTAAAATATCATTATTCTTTAGATTTAAGGGTAAAAGAATATTACAAATAGAAAATGAACTATTCAGGAGTATCACTTCTTTAATTAGCTAGTATTCTGATGCTAAAAATGTGCTGTGAATTCCATAGCTGCTTCGTACAGAATTTTATTTTTTTTTTTCGATTTTTAACTACAAAATTACATTTTTCTACACATTCATCACAACAATTGTTACAAATCATGCCACTCTTGTAAATTCTTCAAGACTGTAGATTAGGATGCATAATTAAACAGTAAAGAATCAAGTTCCTAAAGTTGTATGATTTGTAACAATTTTTGTGGTAAGTACGTAAGAATAATGTAATTTTTATTTAAAAATTGAAAAACAAAATCTGTACAACGCAATTAACAATACATTTTTAGCTTCAGAACACTAGCCAGTTAAAGAAATGACACTTCTGAATACTTTTTTTTTTTCTATCTGTAATATTTTTTTACCCTTAAAGCTAAAGAAAAAAGGTATTTTACTAACAACTTCAAATTAGTGTAAGTCTGAAAATATTGAAACTAGGACACATGTTTATATGACTTTTTTGCTCAAAATGTCTTCGGAAATAAGATCCGTAAGTGACGGTAAATCCTTGCGAATCACTCTGTATATAGTGTCAACTATTATGTGGGAAACCTTTCGAGAAATGGATAGAGGACCTTAAAAATAGTTCATGTAAATATATAGTCAATTTCGCTTTTTCTTTTAATTACAGATACATTTTACTTCATTTGATTTAGTTCTTACATTACTGTACCGAGCGAGTTGGCTCATGCGTATCGCTTGGGACTCGCAATTGGGAGGTTCATGGTTCGATTCCCGGATCGACCAACCTGACTGGTTTTTCCATGGTTTTCCACAGTTATTTAGACAAATGCCGGGTTGAAATTTTCATTGCCACGGTCCATTTTCCCTTCCCTTCCCGTGTAGAAAAAGAATTTAGATTTTTATATCATATCAGTCATCTTTCTCATCTCATTCAATAGCCATATTCAGGTCAAGACGCATGTCTTCATCCGCTTACGGGAGGGGGCGTCCTCTCTACAACCGTTCCTGAGTTCCCAGCCTTCCGCAATATCTCTGCCAGGATTCAGTCCTTAAGAGCACTTCCAAGGGCGCTTAGACACCTTGGAAAGGCCGTTGGAATGGATCCTGTGCTACTTGGTCATCGTGGCGGTATGAACTTAGAGTGGGGAAGGGTGAGCGAATGAGGGATCACATACGGCCGGTGGGCTAGTACACCCTCATCCTCATTCATCCCATACACTTCGGGGTGCACAATAGACCTCAGTATGGCCGATATGCAAAGGGTCGTCCTAACCCACCCGTAGCCACCGTAATCTAACCAGTAATGCCATTACTGTGGCATGTTCATTAAATCAATAGCCCTTGTAAAAAAAGGATCTACTCATAATTGCCACTTGGCAGCTGAAAACAAGAGACATTGGAAGCTTCGATGTTTGTTGTTTGATATTAACGGGAATCTCCTAATTGTCTCATACTATTAGAACGATTCTAAGTCAGTGATGCCACAATAAATAGATAGGTCGTAGGAGAGCAACATCCTAGCTTGGTCGTTCCCCTAACCTCAACCCATTGGATTTTTAGTTATGGGAGTATTTAAAAGCAATTGGATATTCGAGACCAATTGAAACCATTGAAATTCTCCGCCAGAGTAGCGTGTTCAAGGATGTCAGCACGTACAAAAGACGCCTGGAATAAGAGAGATAGTAAGACAGTTCATAATGCGGCTCTTAGAAGCCTGTGTTATAACTCTTTGTCACTTTAACAACTATCTCTAATAGACTTATCCATGGACTTTGTTAATAAAGCTGTATCAACAAAAGGTCGTTCCCCTAACCTCAACCCATTGGATTTTTACTTATGGGAGTATTTAAAAGCAATTGGATATTCGAGACTAATTGAAACCATTGAAATTCTCCGCCTGAGTAGCGTGTTCAAGGATGTCAGCACGTACAACAGACGCCTGGAATAAGAGAGATAGTAAGACAGTTCATAATGCGGCGCTTAGAAGCCTGTGTTACAACTCTTTGTCACTTTAACCACTATCTCTAGATAGACTTATCCATGTACTTTGTTATTAAAGCTGTATCAACAAAAAAGTAACTATAATTAAACAACAAAGCGAAATTTACTATATATTTACAAGAACCCTTCTCTTTGTTTCCTTTATTAGGTATTCTATTTATTTCCCAAGTTTTCCTAAGTGTTAGTTAACAACCTGCATATATTAATTACAAAAATATATTTGTATCTAATTACATTCGAATTATTTTAAGGTAAGTAAGTTTTAATAAAAAAAAAACCCTATCACTACGGCATGGCGCGTCCTCAGGTTGCGGATAGAGGAGACAGCCTCCAGATATGGAGGGTAGCTGCGAATATATTGAATAGGCCTAATCAGTCGTGGACAGCCGATAAGGGGTGGTCCTCCAGCTTGGGGGTTGGGCGAAGGGCTAACAACCCATCAACGTAAAAAACAGCTTGTTACGAAACCTAACAGTAAGCCTCGGAATGGGACTGATTCTCCGGCACGACCACAGCAAAGGAAAAAGTTTATAAGATTTGGTACATGGAACGCAACTAGTCTTTATAGAACAGGAGGGGTAACATTAGTAGCAAAAGAACTAGCTAGATATAGAATAGACTTCGTGGGAGTACAAGAGGTTAAGTTAGATGGGAATGGCTTATCACAAATAGGCGATTACTTACTGTATTATGGGGAAGGAAACAATAATCACCAATTAGGAACAGGATTCTTTGTACATAAAAGAATAAAATCAGCAGTAAAAAGGTCGAATTTATCAGTGACAGATTATCGTATTTAGTACTTAAGGGTGGATGGTGCGATATCGTAGTAGCCAAGCGATTAGAGCAACAAGCTAATATTAGTAGATTCAATATTTTGAAATTAAAGGACGAGGAAACTAAGCAACGTTATCAGGTTGAAATTTCAAATAGGTTTGCTGCTTTAGCAACTGCTGACGAAGCTGAGAAAGAGTTAGATGTTAATAGCGTGTGGGACAATATCCGAGATAAATCAAAATTGCAGCTGAGCAGAGCATAGGTTATCACGAAACTAAGAAAAAGAAACCATCGTTTGATGAAGATTGTTCCATTGTAGTAGATAGAAGGAAACAGGCAAAATTGAAATTCTTACAGGATCCAATTGTGGAGAACAGAGATAATTATTTCAATGAAAGACGGGAAGCAAGTCGTACACTTAGGAATAAAAAGAGAGATTACTTGAAGGAAAAACTGA
The DNA here is from genome assembly GCF_040183065.1 of Periplaneta americana. NCBI lineage: Eukaryota > Metazoa > Arthropoda > Insecta > Blattodea > Blattidae > Periplaneta > Periplaneta americana. The sequence goes on from NC_091131.1 coordinate 125,443,343, forward strand.
ATGAGGTAGAAACAAATAGTAAGAATAAAAACATTCGAGATTTATATAAGGGTATAAAGGAATTTAAAAACGGATATCAGGCAAGGGTAAACGTGATCAAGGATGAGAATGGTGACTTACTTGCAGACTCTCATTCAATCCTGAAAAGATGGAAAAACTATTTTGGGCAACTACTAAATATACATAGGTCAAATAGAAATGATCAGGACGAAATTCAAATACGAACTGCTGAGCCATTCATACCGGAACCCACACTTTCTGAAGTCGAAATTGCGATAGAAAATCTGAAAAAGTACAAGTCTCCAGGTATTGATCAAATTCCAGCAGAATTAATACAAGAGGGTGGAAGGGCATTATCTAGCGAAATTTATAAATTTGTACTTGCAATTTGGGAAAAGGTAATTGTACCAGAACAATGGAAGGAATCCATAATTGTACCTATTTTTAAGAAGGGGGACAAGGCTAACTGTACAGTAGTAACTTTCGAGGAATATCACTTTTGTTGACGTCGTACAAAATTTTGTCGCATATCCTTTTGAGGAGATTAACTCCATATGTATATGAAATTATTGGGGATCATCAGTATGATTTTAGGCGTAATATATCGACTATTGATTGGATTCTTTGTATTCGACAGATATTGGAGAAAAAATGGGAGTATAAGGGTACAGTACATCAGTTATTCATAGATTTCAAAAAGGCGTATGACTCGGTTAAGAGAGAAGTTTTATATAATATTCTTATTGAATTTGGTATTCCCAAGAAACTAGTTCGATTAATTAAAATGTGTCTTAGTGAAACTTACAGCAGAGTCCGTATAGGCCAGTTTCTATCTGATGCTTTTCCAATTCACTGCGGGCTAAAGCAGGGAGATGCACTATCACCTTTACTTTTTAACTTCGCTCTAGAATATGCCATTAGGAAAGTTCTGGATAATAGACAGGGTTTTGAGTTGAATGGGTTACATCAGCTTCTTGTCTATGCGGATGACGTGAATATGCTAGGAGAAAATCCACAAACGATTAGGGAACACGTGGAATTTCTAGTTGAAGCAAGTAAAGCGCTAGGGTTGGAAGTAAATCCCGAAAAGACTAAGTATATGATTATGTCTCGTGACCAGAATATTGTACGAAATGGAACTATAAAAATTGGAGATTTATCTTTCGAAGAGGTGGAAAAATTCAAATATCTTGGAGCAACAGTAACAAATATAAATGACACTAGGGAGGAAATTAAACGCAGAATAAATATGGGAAATGCCTGTTATTATTCGGTTGAGAAGCTTTTGTCATCTAGTCTTCTGTCAAAAAATCAGAAAGTTAGAATTTATAAAACAGTTATATTACCGGTTGTTCTGTATGGTTGTGAAACTTGGACTCTCACTTTGAGAGAGGAACAGAGATTAAGGGTGTTTGAGAATAAGGTTCTTAGGAAAATATTTGGGGCTAAGAGGGATGATGTTACAGGAGAATGGAGAAAGTTACACAACGGAGAGCTGCACGCATTGTATTCTTCATCTGACATAATTAGGAACATAAAATCCAGACGTTTGAGATGGGCAGGACATGTAGCACGTATGGGCGAATCCAGAAATGCATATAGAGTGTTAGTTGGGAGGCCGGAGGGAAAAAGACCTTTGGGGAGACCGAGACGTAGGTGGGAAGATAATATTAAAATGGATTTGATGGAGGTGAGATATGATGGTAGAGACTGGATTAATCTTGCTCAGGATAGGGACCAATGGCGGGCTTATGTGAGGGCGGCAATGAACCTCCGGGTTCCTTAAAAGCCAGTAAGTAAGTAAGTTTTAATATTAGCTGAAGATACTTTCTTGTAAAAAAAAAATTCCTGTTTCTGAAATACAGAATATGTCGATGGTGTTTGGGTAAAGAGAGATAAGTCATAAAAATGAATTTTGAGAAAAAATCAAATTTTCGAACAATCATTGCAAATAGTTTTCTACATAAATAAAACACAAGAGATGCTAGTATTATTTTCTTTTTTGAAAAGCCAGTTGTAGAATTTAACTTGTCTATTCACCTGGGGAACAAAACTACATTTCAACAAAAAAAAATGACTTACTCTCCTTTACCCGAACACCATCAATATTACGAAAGGTTGTTTGTTTACTGCAACAACGAAAATATTCTACTTTCAGGTATCTGCCTACCAGTGATTGTGAGCTTTTGCCAGTACCATCGGGTTCCATACAATTTCACCATGTTCCCAAATTACATGGGACACTTCACACAACGGGACGCGCAACAGGTAAGTCTCGAAAAAATTCAATTTTTAAACAATATGTATTTTATTTTATGTTTCTTAACGAACACTATGCAGTGCAGTGTCATTTTACCAGAATTACACAACGAAATTCCAATTAACAAAGACGAATAACTTTATAAAATTAATATTCATTCACTTCATCCGTTCGTTTGTTATTTTTTATTTATTTATTCATTTATTCATTCATTTGTTTGTTTATTTATTTATTTGTTTATTATTTATTTATTTATTCATTCATTTGTTTGTTTATTTATTTGTTTATTATTTATTTATTCATTTATTTATTTATTTTCCATATGCTAGTCAACAGAAATTAGCTAATAATAGGTTAGCAAAAATGATAGCAGTAAATTATAATGCAGTTACAGTGCGTCTTTGCCATATGTCCGCGATGATTCACCGGCCGCGTGCCGGGGGGGAGGCCGCGCTTCTGCCGCTAGGACGACGTGTATGCTGACGCAGCTAGTCAAGACCATTCCCATTCATATCAGTACCATGACGTCTATAAATAAAACAGTTTATCTGTAACTTGGCCTCTGCTCTGACAGTATACGTTTAGCTGAGATGGAGAGCAGATCATTTCGTCATAGTAAACAGATATTCATTAAGGGAACTTATTTACATATTCAACTCGTACATAAATAATAAAAAATCGTGTGCTCACACAAGTCTCTGAGACGTTTAGCACAGCAGACAGGGATTTCTAAAGCATCTGCGAGAGTTGCAACAAAATTATTGAAACTAAAATCATACAGAATTCCATCATGTCATGAATTATAACCTCAAGATTAAAATCGCAGGTTTAATTTTTGTAATTGGAATTAGAAAAAGTAAATAATAAAGAACTTGATTCCCGATATATTTTTTTACTGATGAGGCTTGGTTTCATCTACATGGTCACGTGGCATCACAGAATGACATATGGAGCATCAAAGAAGAAGCTCCATTGTAAGTTTTAACGAGTAAGTTGCACGAGCTCTTTTGCCATCTCAGCGGCAGAAGCGCGGCCTCCTACTGGGCATACGGCCGATCAATCATCGCAGACATAATGGCAAAGACGCACTGTATATTAATAATTTTAGTTACAACAATAATAATAATAATAATAATTATTATTATTATTATTATTATTATTATTATTATTATTATGGTAAATATTTTATAGTTATTAATGTTGTAAGTTTATCAATTCAATAGGAAAAATGTATTACTGTACAAGTTGGCAGTTCTAAAGCGTCTTGAAACAGCGGAAAGAGTTTTAGATTTTTTTGTTGTAGAAAATTTTGTGATTCCTCTTACTTTCTGTAGGAACACTAAAGCTAACGTTGTTAATGAAAGATTTACAGGTTATATCGTCTTTAATGACCTTCAATAAAAAATTGATTTTGGTGTGTGGAATATAAACTGTGGCATATGAAGTAATCACACTTATTTCTTAACAATTCTTGAAGACAGTAGAATATTAACATAACGAAATGAATTTGTGTTGGATACTTTCTAATTTAGTTGTACGAATTGTAAAAGAATTGCAAACTATATACGCATATTCAATTTCAGTCTTACAATGTAATGTAAACTATTAAAAGTGAATCAGACGTGGTGCAGGAATAAGTTATTGACCGTATTATATCCAGCATTATAATAATACATGCTTGTAAAAATAAAGCTTACTTACTTACGGCTTTTAAGGAACCCGGAGGTTCATTGCCTCCCTCACATAAGCCCGCTATTGGCCCCTATCCTGAGCAAGATAAATAAAGTTTACTGTCAAGGAATAATTAAAAACACAACAATCTATTCTGTTCATTTGACTATTATTTAAGTTATAGTTGAATTTAAGGGAAGTAGTTTTCTTCGACTATGACATTAATCTTAGAAACATTAATTTTCATATTATTTTCTTCATACAAATTTATTTATGTTCAGCTATCGTCTGTGAATATTATAAAATGTAGAGATCCTAAATTTGAGCCCTGAGACACTCCGCACTTTACGTTAAATGAAACTGAGAATTTGTTAAACAGGCGTACACAGAATTGTCTGTCATATACCTAGGTAGATATTTTAAACCAATTTACGTATCTTGCAGAAAGACAACTTTTGAAGCAAGATATCATGTCGAACTATATTGCAAGATTTGCTGAAATCTAAATATATTGAATCAATCACATCTCCCTTCGTTTCAATTACGTGTATAATTTGATTTAGGTATGAAAGAAAGTTAGTTATTGTAGATTTAGATTTGGTGAATCCATGTTGTATTGGACTTGGCCTGTTTTTCATATAGAAGGAAATGTGTTTGTGTATAATAGATAAAATTTTTTGAAACGTTATTCAGTATACAAATTGATGTTTAGTTTCTAACTTTATATTTCTTGTCGCATAATTTGCATTTTGTTTCCATAATGTAAGTAATTTATTTTTTTTCAGATTGATATTAAATATATGAGTTAACAAAGGAATAAAAAAGTCACAGCAACCTTTAATATAATAATAATAATAATAATAATAATAATAATAATAATAATAATAATAATAATACTTACTTACTGGCTTTTAAGGAAGCCGGAGGTTCATTGCCGTCCTCACATAAGCCCGCCATAGGTCCCTATCCTGAGCAAGATTAATCCAGTCTCTATCATCATATCCCACCTCCCTCAAATCCATTTTAATATAATAATAATAATAATAATAATAATAATAATAATAATAATAATAATAATAATGTAGTTTTGAGTGCCTTCAATTGAATCAGTAGAACACGCACTCTTACTGACAGTCTTAAAAAAACCCAAGAAGTTATTACATACATACATACATACATACATACACACACTGCATACACACACTGCATGCATGCATACATACATACATACATACATACATACACACACACATACATACATACATACATACATACATACATACATACATACATACATACATACATACATACATACATACATACATACATACATACATACATACATACATACATACATACATACATACATACATACATACATACATACATACATACATACGAAGGAAACGAAGGGAACAAAAAGATATACACATCTTTCTCAACAACAAGGAACTACAACAAACCGACAAGATTAAATATCTTGGAATTATCATTGACAAGAGATTTAGATTCAACGAACATATTAAATATGTAACAGAAAGATGCACAAGCCTGATTAATGCCCTTTCCAAAACCGCCAAGATAAATTGGGGTCTTAAACACAAAGCATTAAGAACCATATATAAAGGTGCAATCCTGCCCTTGTTATCGTATGGGGCTCCTGTTTGGATAGATGCCTTGGAGAGGAATTACAACGTCAAAAAACTGAACCAAGTGCAGAGGCTAATAAACATACGTATTGCAAAGGCATTTCGAACCACCTCATGTGAAGCATTATGCGTTGTTACTGGACTCATTCCCATTTTGTTCAAGATAGAGGAAATAGTAAACTTGTGCTTTGCAAAAACAAGACATAAGTACGATGGTCTAAATCTTGACTACATAATACAGCACAAGAACTGGACACACCCTGCAGAACTCATCGACATAAAAGAAACAGAAGAAAATACAGGATATACGTATGAAATATACACGGATGGCAGTAAAAGTGAACGTGGAGTTGGAGCAGGAGTAGCAATATTTCAGAGTAATGAACTAATCCAACAACTAAGATTCAGATTAGACAATAAATGTTCAAATAACCAAGCTGAACAACTTGCTATCATGAAAGCGTTAGACAATATAAAACGACTAAGAACAATAGGTGAAAGACCATTAGACGAAAGACGAATAGCCATCTACACTGATAGTAAAATTACTCTGGACTCTCTAAGGAATGGAAGCAACCACAACAACCTAATTGAAGGCATCCGAACGAATCTACGGCTGGTGGAGAACGACAGATGGCTAGTGGACTTCGGATGGGTCAAGGCTCATGTGGGGAACTACGGTAACGAACTGGCAGATCGTCTAGCGAAGCAGGCAGCGAGTGACGTCGATCTACAGATCTGTTACGACAAGGTCCCGATGAGTGAAGTAAGGAACCAGCTAGCGGTCATATCCAAAGGAAAATGGGAAAGTGAATGGTCAACTACTTCCAAAGGTACTCTAACCAAGGCGTTCTTCCCTAGTGTCCAAGATAGACTGAAATTGAAGATAGAAGTAACTCCTAACTTGACGACTCTGTTGACCGGACATGGAAGACTCAACACATATTTTCATCGATTTAAAATCAAGAATAGTGCGACATGTGTCTGTGGGGATGGGGATCAGACAGTGGATCATATCATTTATGACTGTACGAAATTAGGAAAGGAAAGAAGAACACTAATCCAGTCTATACATAAATGTGGTGGAAAGTGGCCTGTGGACAAGACAAAATTAGTGAAAAGTTATGTAAAATATTTTATAAAGTTTGCAAATAGTATAGACTTTGAACAACTACAGTAGGCTGGCTAGTATATAAGGATAAGTTATTTGGGAAGATAGGTTAAAAGTCAGAATTAAGTGATAAAGGTCAAAAATAGGTTACTTACATTCTGTAAATAAGCTACAATATTAGAGGGTATAATTTATCTGAAAATAGGCTGATCAAGAGATAGTAAATATGTAAATACTGTAAATATTTTAATGCTAGAATATGTAAATAGATTCTTGTACTTCATAGGTTAGGAATAGGAAAATAAGTTAGATTAAGAAGTACCAATATTATCTTGGCAGTTACACATAGTAGATGAACTACACTAGTCCATATTTAATCTAGAATGGCAACATAATGATATATAATGTAAATGGATTATGTACTTGAAGGTAAACCTAGGCATGTAGCATTACTTTCCATTTGTAATGGAACATGCTTAGAGAAGCTGTTTCCCCAGTGGATGGAAACATGCAACAATTGTACCGATAATTAAACCGGGCAAAGAAAACTGTGACGATGTAAGTAAATATAGGCCTATCAGCCTACTCAACGTAGCAGCCAAGGTGTTAGAGAAGCTTCTAATACAACGGATAATGCATCGCATACATAAGAATAATCTTATGAATAAAAATCAATTTGGATTCACATCACAAACCAGCACTGTCAATGCCGCGATGTACCTGAAATAATTAATCCTAGAAACCCTAACCCAAGGTCAGATGGCTGTCCTTATCAGCCTAGATGTCAAAGGAGCATTTGACGCCGCATGGTGGCCCAGCATCCTAACTTCATTAAGAGACTTCAAATGCCCAAGGAATCTCTACGATCTCTCCAGAAGCTACTTCAGTGAAAGGAGCGCTACAATCTCAGCAAGCTGTCTATCCATAAACAGAACTATCAGCAAAGGATGTCCACAAGGTTCCTGCAGCGGACCGGGCTTCTGGAACATACAGTATAATTCACTTCTGAATCTGAAATATAATAAGAACACAAAGGTTATTGCGTTTGCGGACGATGTAATGTTGGTTGTTAAAGGAAGCTGCGCTCTAGAACTAGAAAATTACGCCAATATCGAACTCCAGAAAGTATCAAGCTGGGCTCGAGAAAACAAAATCACCTTCAATGAGCAGAAATCAAAACTGCTAGTTATATCAAAAAGAAGACCAGTGATTGAACGAGATCTCAAGATATACCTCAACAATAAACAGTTACAGCAGACAGAAAGCTTAAAGTACTTGGGCATAATTTTTGACAAAAAATTTAACTTCACACAGCATGTAGAATACGTCAGCCAAAAATGCATTAACCTTATTCACGCGCTATCAAAATCTGCTAAAATAAACTGGGGCCTAAATAGTGATGTTATGAGAATAATATACAAAGGAGCCATACTGCCGATTTTGACATATGGGGCACCAGTGTGGGTTGAAGCCATCAACAGAAGACACAACAAACTGAAACTACAAAGAGTGCAGAGACTCATAAATATAAAAATAGCAAAGGCCTTTCGAACTACGTCATCCGAAGCACTATGCATCCTAACAAAAAACACACCCATAGGTATAGAAATTCAGAAGCTGGCGACAGCATATGAAAGAACGAAAAGGATCCACGAGGGAATTAAAATTGACACAGTAGAGCATTACACAACATGGCAGCATCCAGCAGATAAAATCCTGATTAAAGAAAAATCAAGTCATCAAACTTACAAAGTAGACATCTACACCGATGGCAGCAAGGGAGACTCGGGAGTTGGCTCAGGTGTCGCCATATTCATTGATCAAGAATTAGTCCATGAGCTGCAATATAAACTCCACAGGCGGTGCTCGAACAACCAAGCGGAACAGTACGCCATTCTCAAAGCCCTAGAACAGCTAGAATTACTCCAGCAACTGCAAGATGTTCGAAAATCAGCAGCCATTCATACCGACAGCAGAATCACACTCGATTCGTTACGAAATTTCGATAACCATCACCACTTGATAGAACAAATTAGAAAACAGATAAGAAAGCTGGAAACATTAAACTGGACTATTCACTTCGCATGGGTCAAGGCACACGTTGGACTTGCGGGGAACGAGCTGGCCGACCACTTGGCAAAGCAGGCAGCAAGCAACAACGAGTTACCAGTGAGCTTCGACAGGATACCAGTCAGCGACATCATGCGGGAACTTCAAGAAGAAAGTGTGGTTAAGTGGGAAAGTGAGTGGCAAAACACGATAAATGGTGCAGTGACAAAATCGTTTTTCCCCAGTGTAAAAGAGAGGTTACGCGTTAATATTCCACTGAATGGAAAGGTCACAACTTTTCTAACTGGACATGGAAAAACCGGTGCTTACTTATATAGATTCATGCTGAGGGACAACCCGTCGTGTGCGTGTGGAGCAGAGGAACAGACCGTCGACCACCTACTTTTCGAGTGCCCGAAATTTGACAAAGAAAGACTAGCGTTCCAGCGGGAAATGTTAAGGAAAACTGGCAAGTGGACTTTCACAAAGCTTAAAATAATGCAAGAACATGTGCATACATTCATAAATTATGTCAATGTTATAAATTTAGACGAGTAAACTTAGGATAATTTAATCTAGGATAGATAAGAGTAGGCAATAGATATAATGAAAGACTCAAATTTTCACAGCAGAATAACAGATCTACATACGCCTAGAGAGTGACAGAAACGAGACATAATGTGTTATATTGTAAACATACAGGCAGCAAGGCATGTAGTATTACCTTATTGTAATGGGACATGCCGTTCAACTAATATTAAAAAAAAAAAAATACATACATACATACATACATACATACATACATACATACATACATACATACATACATACATACATACATACATACGTACGTACATTTACCCTTAAAAGGAATGAGACGACTCTTGGTCAACGGAAGTTAAAGTTCTACAGCGCGGTTCACTCGATATCGACGTAACGATACATAACATGAGAAATACAGCAAGAATTGTTACGAGGACCACAACAAGGACAAGGACCAAAATAAGAATCACGAAGAAGACAGCCATTTAAGGCCAGGATTTCACAACATAGCTAGGGTCACAAGCTATCATTGCTTCTCTTTACCGAATGGCAAATGCCTGCTATGGGATCTACATTCTAGACTGCTGTTGTCACTGTCTTGTCTCGGTAGCTCATATAGTAGCGTGTCGGTTCCACTGCTTAACCGAAACGTCTCGTGTTCGATCCCAGGTGAAACTTTTTTTATTGAGGTGTAATTAATTTCTTCAGAGTTCCTAGACTATCTAATTTGTCGAAAAATATGAATAATTTATGCCCAATTTCTGGGTCTTACAAGTGGGCCGAACCTCGTCAAAAAAATAAATCTTACTTGAAAGTTAAGAGTATTTTTCCTCAAAGTTAAGAGTATTTTTCCTCAAACAAAAATCACAAGAAACAAAAAGAGACCTGTCAATTTAAAATCTTATCCACATGCCATCAGCTTCTATTACAGCTCTAAGTCGGTCCGGCATGGATGTCACGAGATTATGGAATAAATTCTAATCCCCGGCGAGATCTTCCCAGGTTTCAACAACTTGATCCCACAATTCGTCTCGATTTCGAGGGCGTCGGTGGGCATAGGTGGCTATCCTTCTCTTTTTCAATTCCGCCCATAAATTTTTGATGAAATTCAAATCAGGTGACTTCGGAGGCCAATTAATGATTTCGATCTCGGGTCTACTTTGAAACCATCTTTGAATGCTTACCGCATAGTGCACGGGATGGTTATCCTGTTGGAACAGCAATGTTCCTTCGGGAAAACGTTCTAGGGGCGGAAGGAAGGAATATATTTTCCAGAATGTGCTCGTAAGTTCCCGTATTAAACCGGCCATCGATGCGTTCTATAACGCCAGGTCCATCGTAAGACATCCACTCCAACACGATATCACAGTCTACTATATACAGTCACGAAGCTTGAGTTTTGAGGGTGCTAGAAACAATAGACTGTGACGGTACTATTTTGCATTGCCTGTAATGAGGCGATATTAGCGATCCTAGTGGTGAGCAACAATCTAATGTTTGCATATTTACTACGTATTGAGCTTCGCGACTGTATATACTAGACTGTGACAATATGCTAAATGCCCCGATCTTTCACGTCGGTGCACATAGCGCTGATCATGTGGGAGACCATCCTCACGATAGACACGGACAGGACTTTCGTAATCACTCGAGATGGTTGTTTCGTCGGAGAAAATTACATTTCTCCAATCGAAATCCACTCGATTGGTAACGAAGGCAAGACGGTCGACAGCTTGTGCTTCCCCCAATATTTCCATTTGCGCAGCCCTCCGGCTCCTAATACCGCGGTTCCTCAACCTGCTGATCACAGTCTGTGAAGAACCGGGAAAGTTAGATGCTGCTCTTATTTCGTTAACAGTCCGAAAGGGGTTCTGTCGAACTTCCTCGAATAAGAGAGCATCCTCTTCCAATGAAGAAATCCGGGGACGCCCAGGAATAGGGCGATTTTCGACCTCCCCTGAATTTTGGTAACGATGAACCCACCTCTCGGCTGTACTTCCAGAAACACCGACCAAACGGCCAGCAGATCTAGCCCCATATCCAGCCTCAACTAGAGCTATAACTCGCTGTCTCATGTCACGTCGGCTCGCCATTAAGATGAGAAATGAGGGATGATGATAATACTTTAGTGTAGACAATGACTATTTAATGTGATATAGAATTATTGAAATAAGGGTCATCTTGCAAAGTAAGAGTTAATAAATCAACACTAACTTAAATATTTAAATAACAGGATATAACAGGAAGTCCAATTGTTGCGAAGCTAATCAAATTAAAATTAACTACATTAAGTAAACAAACCCCAAGTTATGACACCACATTGCTACAGCTAAATTGTAGGTTATTAACATAAGCATTGAATAGGTCCGTGCTTATGTGTTGGACGACAAAACCAAACATCGAAAAGTTCGAATCTTGCCGTGGAATGTAACTTCTTGCTTTTTATAATGTAAATCAGACTTCCAACTACAATCATTCATATTTCTTAATATTTATTAATATTTACATATAGCCAAAATTGAATTTGTAAAGAAAAGACTTTAGAAATCTCATATGGAATTTGTGATCTGTAGTGACATAGACATAGATTATCTCTCGGAACTTTTCCGTAAAAGTAAATTAAATTCATTCCTTGAAACTGGAAATCTTAGTCGTAGACTCATTTCCCCACCAACATACAAGCTGAAGTAGCACAGCCATTGATAAAAGTTTTGTACACTGAATTATACTGAATTCCTATTCGGCAGCACCTATAATCAATGGTTTGTATGAACATGATAAACAAATCCTGTTTCCAATGTTACTGAACAATTTCAAAATATTAATTTAAAAACTAAAAAGGGGTCGTAAATGCTGTATCTAGTGATTATTTACATTTATTTCTACAAAATGAATCTTGGAAAAATGTATGTTACTGGTACTACTGATATTAAGAGTAAAGGTATTGTATTTTTCACTTCATTTCAGAATCACTTCAGTGGATGTTCTCCACTCAGTGTTGTGAAAAAATTCAAAAGTAAAATCATATAGATAATGCAGGGACTTAAAAACCTCATGTATTAAAAAGAAGAATCTATATGTAATGAGCTGCAATGTAACTATCCTCATATTCTTAAATACAACAAGAAGTACAGTGTAATTTATCAAAATTTATGAAAGAGGGAAATAGAACACATTTGAATAGAAAAGCACAAAATCCAGATAATGCAATTAAAGCTATTCGGAATATTATTAAAGTTAAACTTGTAGATATCCTGAGAAAGAAAATGTTTTTTCATTAAAATTATTGACTGTAAAGTAGAGGATCCCAAATCTATTGCAAATTCTTTTATCGTCTTATAGTATATAGTACAGAAACATTATTGACAACTTAAATATGCAAGATTTTGCAAAAGATACTGCAAATAGTTACTTAACACATGCATTTAATAGTTAGTATTAATATATGTAATTAATCAATAACTGCAACAGTGCTTATACGTTCAATCATAACATGAATTAAATTGAATGCACATTAAATTAAACACGTAGATAAAATAGTTAAAATCAACTGAAGGGGTGAGAATGAAATAATCCAAAGCCACACTTTTAACAAAAATTGTTTTGTGCGAGTGCATTTATTACACATATGGGAAAGCTACTAATAAAATATTGTAATAATTACTCAACAAATGACATGGTCTAAGGACTCTAAACCTTTGTAATCGTTTGTCTGTGTGACTTAGGAATATATTTTTAATTTCATTTTAATTATTAGTTTTATATATATATATTGAAGCTGTAGTCGGGTGGTCCGGCGATAGTGAGATATTTTTTTTCTCCTATATAAGTTATAGTATAGTTTCAGTTTAGATATTTCTATATTTCTTTGAGATGTCTGTTTAACCTACGCCACAGAGATCAGCGAACCGCGTAATAGGTTCTTTATTCACTCAGTCTGACAGGCGCCTAACGCATTTAAAACCAGTAGACGCGAGGTAGGTTACTGAACTTTAGTATAGCATAAAGGGGTTTTTCCTGTCTAGGAACGCGCTGGTAGCGTTGTTTGTATCTGGCAAACAATAGTAGCGTCTGCTGAGCGCGTCACCTTAGTGAGCATTTAAAAAGGACGTGAGCCGAGAGCGTACCCACCCAGACGATTGCCGGCCTGTGAGCCGAGTGTGTATTTTCGCAGACGATTGCCGGCCTGTGAGCCGATCGTGTGTTTGGTTAGAAGACTGCCGGCCAGTGGCGTGTTTACTCACTTATATAGTCTACGGCCTGTGAGCCGATCGCGTGAGTATTAATAATATTTCCGGCACTTGTTCCGATCGTGTATATCTTATCATTCTCCGTTTCCCAGCCGAACGAAGTGATAAAGTGTAGATTTCGCACCTTTTAGCTTTGTGATTTACTCAATAAGCTGACGGCAGCGATTTTAAACTGGCGTTAGACGAGACGCCGAAAACACACGGAATGACAACAGCCAGTATTCCGTCGCTTGGACTCAAGCAAGGGAAGTGAGCCGAATAAATACACATAGTGGAACTTTACCCCTTGGTTTCTTTTCGTGGGAATTACCAACATCACATTACATCCTACGCCCACAAAACCACAAGGTCCCTGAGAAGAGATCTCCTCTACCGGGGGACAAGATCCTCCATCACCCACCGACGTATGACTGAGTTAGTGGACTTCTCCTCTGCCGGCGGCGCGACAGAGACGAGGATAAACAACAACAACGTGAGCCACCAGGTAAAACCCGTCGCAAATGGCGCCCAACGTGGGGCGACGAGAATAAAAACAACATCGCGTGGCGACGAGAATAAAAACAACATCGCGTGGCTACGAGAATAAAAACAACAACGCGTGGCTACGAGAATAAAAACAACAACGCGTGGCTACGAGAATAAAAACAACAACGCGTGGCTACGAGAATCAACAATACCACCGAGGCGTCGGGACGAGAACAACAGTAGCAGCAGCAACGTGATTATCGTCAGTACTAGACGACAGCAGAGAGGCTGACGCAGCATCCCCGCCGAGACAACGAGAGCGGCGACACCGAGGGTGGCGAAATCATCACGGCTACGCGGGACGAGTAGGGTCGACGCTACATCGAGGAGGAAGACAACGTGGATGGTAATATTTTGGAGGGTTATACATGTATGAACTTTCTTTGTGTGTAGGGAGGATAACATTTATTAACGCATAATTCTGTATAGGGTTGTACGTATATTTATGTCTGTGTGTGTATAATATTTTGGAGGGGATTGTTATTGTGTGATCTGTATATAGGTTATGGCATATCCAGATGTTATTAAGGAATAGGAGAATTGAGACCGAAGGGACGGAGAGTGAGAGGAAAATAATAAGTAGAGAGAATAGAGGGATGGAGAACGTAGGAGACAGCGAAATGGAGGGCAGATTAGAATTGGAGAGCAGTATGGGGGACGACGAGATCATAGGAAATAGCGAAGAAACCCAGCAATGTAGCGAGAAGGAAAAGGGAGAAGAAGGGACGATGCTAGGACAGCTAGGAATTTTAATGAAACATATTACAGAGCAATTGAAACAGAGTACAGAACAAATGAAGCAGAATTTCGACAAAATGAAACAGGATAATTCAGAACAAATGAAAAAAATGGATGAAAGATTAGGTCAGAGTACAGAACAAATGAAAAAAATGGATGAGAGGTTAGGTCAAAGTACTGAGCACGCGAAGCAAATGTCAGAACAATTTAAGCAAAATTTTGAACAAATGAAACAAGATAGTTCAGAACAGTTTAAGCAAAATTTTGAACAAATGAAACAAGATAGTTCAGAACAGTTTAAGCAAAATTTTGAACAAATGAAACAGGATAATTCAGAGCAATTGAAACAGAGTTTGAGACAGATGGATGAAAGATTAGGTCAAAGTACTGAGCAAGCGAAGCAAATTTCAGAACAAATAAAGCAAATAGATGAGAGGCTAGGCCAAAAGACTGAACAACTGATGAGGCAGATGGACAGAAAACTATCAGAAATGGAGAGTAGGATGGGAGAAAATTCCAGAGGGATTAGGGAACAGGTAAACCAGCTGATAGAGAGTCGAATAGAAAACTTGGAGGGAAAGATAGCAGACAATAATACGGAAATAGAAAGTCAACTAGGCGTCGTAGTAGATAAGATGGCAGAGAACATGAGGGAACTAGAGGAGAAGGTGAGGAACAGCACAATTGCTGAGAACGAAAAGACGAGATCGGCCATAGAAGGAACGGTAGATGAGAGGTTACAAGGGGTGGATCGAGAGATGGAGGCGATTAGGCGAGTAGTGAGAGACCAGGGAAAGGAAGAGAGAGAACGCTTAGAGAGTTTAGAATCAAGATGGAATTCGATGCAAGATAGGATCCATGGAGTCACTGTCGATAATTCAATTAGCGAACCGAGCGTGAGCGGAACGCCTAGCGGGAGCAATAGTATGGGATTAGGAAATATAGTAGGAGGCAGTAATATAAGTAATCATGTGGTAGGAGAGAACCAAGACCCACGAAATCAGGAACAATGTAATTTAAATATTGTAAACGAGAGGTCATCTTTAGGTCGCCCACAGTATCCCACGCATATCATTAATGAAATCGGTTATCCCGTATTTGATGAGGTGGAATTCTCAAACCCTCACTGTTATATCCGCGAATTGGAAACGTATTTTCACGTGAAAGGGGTACCAGAGGAACTAAAAATGACCGTCGTGAGAAAAAGTCTAAGAGGACGGCCACTTAATTGGGTTCTCGTAGCTTTAGACGCACAAGTTAGTTATGGAGAATTCAAAACAAAGTTCTCTGACCGGTATTGGGGGCAGAGGCAACAGCAGAAAATCAGAAAAGAAATCAATGATAGTAGGTTTGATGCTAAGAAAGGCATATCGATGATTGATTACTTTATGGAGCTTGTCAAAAAGGGAAAGAGTCTAAATCCACCTATGCCAGATTCTGAGTTGATACAAACTATCATATCCCATTACCCGGAAAATATTAGGTATAATTTAATTATCGCGGGACCACGAGATTTTGGGGAGACAATTGACCTCCTGACCGCGCTAGACAGTTCTGATATGACACACAATGGAGGCGAAAGTTATGACGCAACTAATTGTGCAGAGAAGAGTATACAGGGTTATTCCAGCCACTCGAAGGCGGAGAGAGGGGCACATGGCGCCCTCTCACCACCTCGAGGGAACATGAATGTAAATAATTGGGCAGCTGACAGACAACCAGGCTATGGGTATAATAATAATAATAATAATAATAATAATAATAATAATAATAATAATAATAATAGTCGGGGTCAAAGTGGTATTGTCAGCCCAAACCGAAATAGGAGGGATATTCAACCTGTCAGAAATATGTACAACCGCAATAATCCTGGTGTTGACCGCGGTAACGGAGGTAATGTAAATAGGATGAGAAATAATGGGGGCGGACCAGTCCGCAGAATCAATCACATCAGATGGTATCCGGATAGAGAGGCAGATATGCACCCTAGGGACAGCAACCCACCCCACTGGTTTAGAAATAGGAGATATAGGCAAGGATTCTGGCAGCCTAATTTTGGTAGGGGCTGGAATGATAGGAGAGACTGGCGGAGACAAGAACAAGAAAGGGACCGCAGAAATGCATTAATGGTAGCAGCGCAACAGGTAGACAATAGAATGCCAGCCACGCGTAGCGACGAGTGTGACAGATTAGCAAGTCCGGGTGGAGATCCTTCAGTTTGGAGACCATACCTGCGAGTTGAAGGACCTAGACAACAACAAGGTTCTAGGTAAATACTATAAACAGCTGCCAAGACCATTCAGGCAAGACAATGTAAATATAGATACGTAAGTTGGAATGGGGAGCTAGACTCTATTGTGAAAAGGTAGGATACCAATGTACAGTGCGGCGCAGTGTAACTGCGTACGCAAGACGGATGCGTGATGGAATAATGTGTGAAACTGTAAATAAGAATCTTATGAATTTTGTAGATAATGTATGTAAATAGTGTGAGGGATGATTAACAAGTATGATTGAATAATGACTGTGTGCACAGAGAGATTGTTTAAAAACATATATGTCATGTTTATTTTAGAATTTGTATAGCTGAGCAAGATGGCGTGTATCCTGGCTGATCGCGATAGGAATAACGGTAGAATGGCATTATCGAAGGCGAGATTTCCCAACAATGAAAATTCTTTAGGGGAATTTCCATTGTTGAGAAAGGGGCATTTGAAGCTGTAGTCGGGTGGTCCGGCGATAGTGAGATATTTTTTTTCTCCTATATAAGTTATAGTATAGTTTCAGTTTAGATATTTCTATATTTCTTTGAGATGTCTGTTTAACCTACGCCACAGAGATCAGCGAACCGCGTAATAGGTTCTTTATTCACTCAGTCTGACAGGCGCCTAACGCATTTAAAACCAGTAGACGCGAGGTAGGTTACTGAACTTTAGTATAGCATAAAGGGGTTTTTCCTGTCTAGGAACGCGCTGGTAGCGTTGTTTGTATCTGGCAAACAATAGTAGCGTCTGCTGAGCGCGTCACCTTAGTGAGCATTTAAAAAGGACGTGAGCCGAGAGCGTACCCACCCAGACGATTGCCGGCCTGTGAGCCGAGTGTGTATTTTCGCAGACGATTGCCGGCCTGTGAGCCGATCGTGTGTTTGGTTAGAAGACTGCCGGCCAGTGGCGTGTTTACTCACTTATATAGTCTACGGCCTGTGAGCCGATCGCGTGAGTATTAATAATATTTCCGGCACTTGTTCCGATCGTGTATATCTTATCATTCTCCGTTTCCCAGCCGAACGAAGTGATAAAGTGTAGATTTCGCACCTTTTAGCTTTGTGATTTACTCAATAAGCTGACGGCAGCGATTTTAAACTGGCGTTAGACGAGACGCCGAAAACACACGGAATGACAACAGCCAGTATTCCGTCGCTTGGACTCAAGCAAGGGAAGTGAGCCGAATAAATACACATAGTGGAACTTTACCCCTTGGTTTCTTTTCGTGGGAATTACCAACATCACATTACATCCTACGCCCACAAAACCACAAGGTCCCTGAGAAGAGATCTCCTCTACCGGGGGACAAGATCCTCCATCACCCACCGACGTATGACTGAGTTAGTGGACTTCTCCTCTGCCGGCGGCGCGACAGAGACGAGGATAAACAACAACAACGTGAGCCACCAGGTAAAACCCGTCGCAAAATATATATATATATATATATATATATATATATATATATATATATGCATTTACATTGTATGTGTGTGTACAAATGCATTCATTAGATTAACGTTTATAATATTGTAACTTGTAATTTTGTAATTTCTGTGATCATTAACACTTAATCTGAGGACTTTGTAAAATTCTATTTCAACGTTATTTAGAAAAAAAATCGTTGATATAGACTAAGAATCGAACTCGCTCTCTTCTACACAACACGCAGAGATCTTAGCGTCTGAGCTATTGCAACGACACGAAAGCTTAACGTTCTGTGCGGAGTGTCGATCTAGTCATGAAGGTCCATTGTCGATTTAACTACACGATTTACGTATATATTTATCTCTTATTTACGTAATATTATCATATTTTTGCAGTTTTTGAAGTGAATTCCGGAACGATGCTAGTAACAAACCAAATAGCTTCAATCTAAGTAACTCAATATTCGTTATCTTGTGTATCAGTGCTCTGGTCTCTGATCATGCGCAGTGTTTTACATCTGAGACTTAAGAATATTCAATCGTCTCATTCCTTTTCAGGGAAACTGTACATACAGTCGGCCTCGGTAGCGTACTTGGTATAGCGCTGGTCTTCTATACTCGAGGTTGCGGGTTCGATCCCGGCCTAGGTCGATGGAATTTAAGTGTGTTTAAATGCGATAGACTTATGTCAGTAGATTCACTAGCAAGTAAAAGAACTCTTGCGGGACAAAGTTCCGGCACTCTTGCGAAGCTGATATAACCTCTGCAGGTGCGAGCGTCTTTAAGTAGACCATAATTTAATTTTAATTTTTACATACGTAGACCTACTTACGTACATACTGGCCGATGAGCAATTGTGAATTAGTACATAAATATACAAAACCATTCAAAAAAATTCACAAAAACTGTTAATTTTGACACATTGTAAATAGTAAATTCAAGGAAAATAGGTTAATTTGTTAAATAGAATACCTCTAAACATAGTGTTTAAAGGGATTAACAATAGTACTGATTTTATTTTTAAATATTGTAAATGGAGGAACAGAATAGGTTGTAAAATAATGTTGTTCATTGTACGTATTTAAACGATTCAACAGTAGCATAGATGTTGACACGTAATTAGAAAATTTAAGGAAAGTAGCGTTTAAAAGGATTAACAAGAGTATTTATTTGTTTAAATTTGTAAATTAAAAATAGAATAGGTTGTAAAATACTGCTGTACATTGTGTTTAAAAGAGTCAACAGTCGCATAGATGTTGACACGTTGTAAATAGTAAATTTAAGGAAAATAGGTCAATTCTTTAAATACTGGGTGTTCATTTCAAAGTGTGTCATGACGTCACTGTTGTTGGGTCACCGATTTGAAACGAGTTTCAGCTTATATGTTAGAGAAGTTGCCTAATATTTAAGGCGTTCTTCAATCTGAACTTGAGAACGTGTACGGTATAACTTGAACGTCGTAGCAACAGATGGCGGTCTGTACGGTCTGTGTGCTACCATAACCTCTTTCGAACTGTGTTTTGCGCCGGCAAGTCGTACGCAGGGTATTTGTTATCATCGGTTGCGTACGGTAACATTCCACAACACAAATCAAATGCTCCGTGTCCATGTTGACCTTCGAAGTTAATGTCAACAAATACGTAAGTAATCGTCTTAACCCTCTCCCCATATCCCGACAGTACGTATTTCCAAACAGTTCACATTCCTGCCACTACCGGCGTTACCGTACGTATCGGTACGTACTCTTGAGAATGAACGCCGTACTTGCTAGGCAACTTTTCTGCCTCTTCGGTTATACACCTCTGCGGAAGTGTAGGAAGATTGAATTCTCTAGGCTCATCAGCTAGCCACATGACGGCATACAGCGAGCCATGACACATTTTGAACTGAACACCCAGTAGTATAGGTACCTCTAAACGTAGTGTTTAAAAGGATTAGCAAGAGTATTGATTTTTTTAAATTTGTAAATGGAAAAATAGAATAGACTGTAAAATAGTTTTCTACATTATATTTAAAAGATTCATAGCATAGATGTTGATATGTTGTAAATAGTAAATTTAAGGAAAGTAGAATAGGCTAGCAATAAAGTGTATATATTATATTCGAAAGAGTTAGCAATATTGTAATGTGTAATATATTAGCATGTACTATTGCATTTTTTTAATGGAACATGCTTGTAAAGAATGATAAAAAACACACACAGATATATACAGGAATTATTCTTATGTTACCGTGCTCAAACAATGAAGCCATGGTTCGACTAGATAAAGAAAGTCATTCAAGCTACAAAGAGGGTTTAGACAATATGATCATATACCCTTATAAAATTTTTATAAGTCTTCTACAAGACTGAATGCAATTACTGTATCAATATAGATTAGAAGAGATCGTTTCATTTACGACTTGGGAATAACATCGCACTCACAGCAACGTCTGTGGTAGAATTATGACCGCTAATAGACGTAGTAAATAAGCACAGCATATCAGTAGTCCCACTGATGAAGAATCGCGTATAGAAAAGTATAATAATTAACAACTAGATTATGTGCAACTAGACCTGTGATACGGTGTCGCGGAACTATGAGTACGCGCAAGAAGCGGCATAAGTAACATCGATTTTCAAATCATACTTCGTAAACGAGGAAAAAGCGAAACGAACGACTATCACTACGTTTCTTAACGAAGGAAAATTAGCTTAAATATGCATTTTCATTAAATTCAAACACCATGGTCTGGGACGGTTCCTGTGAGTTAAGCAAGAAGATATTGAGAAGCCAACGAATGGCGGCGTGAAAAATTCGGACATCAACTTGAAAAACCGAATAGAAACGAGGAAGTGAGGAAAAGGACAGTAATGCAAGATACCGCTAACGCCACCAGTAGCATTAAATTGAGATGAATAGAATGCTACAGGACTGCTACTGTTAGAGAATCACAGACGACTTGGCACCCAGAAATAGGCGGTGATAGAGAAGAAGTGTAGAAGGGGCGACGAATTGAAAATTTTCAGTAGCCAATTTTAGACGAAGGCGAAGCAGGAAGCGAAATGGCAGACATTATTGGTTAAGAAAGCTATAGCAAAGATTATGAACTGAACTTTCCCGAATTGAATGACTGGTACTTGTTAATATTCTTCATAAAATGGACGCATAACTCCAGAAGGGATACTGTGAGCTAATCTCTAGTCTTCAATAATTGAATGCTCCCCGCCGTACATGGTGCATGGTACTTAGACTCTTATTCCGGGGGGAGTATTATTATTATTATTATTATTATTATTATTATTATTATTAATATCAGAGATATTATTATTACTAATATTATTACTGATATTATTACTATTATTATTATTATTATTATTATTATTATTATTATTATTGTTATTATTACTACTACTACTACTACTGCTACTACTACTACTACTATTACTACTACTATTGATGTCAGTTTCCAATAATTCACCCATTAAGTACACAGCAGAAATTCGTAATTATGGGGTCAGCATGACACAAGACCGTAAAACTTTGTTTACCCCTACTATACATAAGTTAAAGTGTACAATCCGAGGCGACCCTTTCTTTTTTCGTTCTCCTTTTTTCTTTCTCTTGTACGGAGGAGGCTTCCCGGAGGCTTGCACTGCAGCCTGAGGCTTATTGTGCTTACCAGTATTATTCTGTGAATGATTGAGTAGCCGAACGGCCGCGCTCTTGTACAAGTACAGCACGCCGCATCGTGAACTTAACCCAGTCTATTGTATCGATGATGATAAGTGAATTAATGACGGCGAAATAAGTCCGAGATCCAACACCGAAAGTTACCCAGCTTCAATTGGCTGAGGAAAAAATGAATATGTTCATAAACATTATTTTAAGAAATACAGGAAATGGATATACAGAATAACCTATCAAGTTTTCTGTGCATAAGAAGGTATTTTAATCTTACCTGTCCTCAATTCACTCACAAGTTACTGTAATAACATTATAGCATTATGTCCATCCAGAGAAACTACACTTTCCAATGATGAAATAATAATTAATTATACAAATCGGTTAATTTAACTTCCGATATTACTTCATACAAACACAGAAACATTGTCTGTAGGCTATGTTTCATAGCTTTCGATTGTTGTGTCCAAGGCCCCTTATAGACGAAGTCATTTGTTTTTTATTTCAATACACCGCCTTAGATGGCAGTTATATTAATTTTAAAACTCATTTATCTCATTAAATATCACTCCTAGCAAAATGTTTCAAAGAGTAAAACTTATCAGAAATCATTTTTAAAGAAACTTTTGTTATGTAACATTTTTCACAAAAATCAATAATAAGCGAGATATTTCGATTTATTTAATTCAGGCCCCCTTATAACCCCTCTTTTAAATAACGTATTTTGAATATCATATAGCCTAAAATCTAAGTTACAATGAACTTAATTTATACTCCAATTTTCATCGAAATCGGTTCAGCCATTATCGCGTGAAAAGGTAACAAACATCCAGACAGACAGACAGACAGACATACAAAGAAAAATTTCAGAAAAGCGATTTTCGGTTTCAGGATGGTTAATTATACATGTTAACACCAATTATTTTTGGAAAATCGAAAATTACCAGAAAAATTTTGGCTACAGATTTATTATTATTAGTATATATATATATATATATATATATATATATATATATATATGTATATGTATATATATGTATATGTATATATATATATATATATATATGTATCACTAATGTTCCACTGGGTTCCACAATTCTATTTTAGGTTTAAAAGGGTTCCGTGGATGGAAAAGTTTGAGAAACGCTGATCTAAGGAAAACAGAGTCCACGAATGATGTTTACTAGGACCATCTCAGGAATTAAATAAAAATCAAACACCATAAAATGCACCAATACAATATCAATATTAATTACTTAGAGTCGTGTTGTTGAGAGCTTGGGTCCACACCTGTGGAGTAACGACTAGCGCGTCTGGCCGCGAAACCAGGTGGCCCAGGTTCGATTCCCGGTCGGGGCAAGTTACCTGGTTGAGGTTTTTTCCGGGGTTTTTCCTCAACCCAATAAGAGCAAATGCTGGGTAACTTTCGGTGCTGGACCCGGACTCATTTCACCGGCATTATCACCTTCATCTCATTCAGACGCTAAATAACCTGAGATGTTGATAAAGCGTCGTAAAATAACCTACTACTAGAATTGAGAGCGTGATCATTATTATTATTAGATCATGTCATTGTTGCGTTATATGACAAAAGTGCTCAAATTGATTTATTCATGTTCCTTTAAGCAAGTACTCTCCAATGATAATACTGGAAAGTTCACGGTAAAAGTGGCGAATGACTCACCAGTGCTATCTAGCGGCAGGGATTGTAGGCAGCGAGGATGACTTGACGATTAGCGCGATGAACTGTGATATGAGTTTTGTTCTTCAACAAACACGCGATGTCGTAAGGATTATTCTCATTATAGTTGCACACAATGTCAGTTAAATGTGGAATTTGTTTGTTTTAGAAACTACGCTTAGCTGCTAGATCTTTCATCAGATTTTCAAAAGATAGAGATAGGTTGTAGTCATGTAAACACCAGTAGAATGTTACTTTTCTGTTACAAGATTATTATTATTATTATTATTATTATTATTATTATTATTATTATTATTGTTATTATTATTATTATTATATTGTTAATACTGCTTCTACTACTACAGTTATTTGCATTTGTCTTTTAGGTGTGCCATGCCCATATAGGTAAATAAATGCAAAGGACAAGGACTGAAGTCCTAGACGTTAGTTAGTGAGGTTTAATATGGCGCTTCAGCTACTATGGCTATTTTCGGCCTTATCTAAAATTCTTAAAAAAAACAAAACACAAGCAATATCATAAGCAAAATTCTAACACTAATTAAAAACATTGTCAACAGTTCTAGACGAAACGTTTAGATTAGAGGGACAGAATATTTGTACAAAAATCACAGAATATATTCAGATCACTTTAGATTTATCGGACTACAATAACTAACACTTTGGAACATCAGGAATAAGTAAAAATAAAATGTAATAAATTAGAAAAGTATACTGAAGTTTCAATTCAGTTGTAGGACTGTTAATTTTTAATATTTTGTTTTTAATAACAGACTGAAGGTAACAGTTATTCATTCACTAAATTTAACAGCTCCTTCTTCCGAAAATGTGGGTCAAAATCAAAATACAATGAAAGAACCGCGAAGGCCCCAGAGAAACGTATTACATCTTGCATCGAGGAGGGTTCTCTGATATCAGACAGAAACGACGGACGATACTTCTCTACCATGTAATTAGATAGTACATTAGCAATTACATAATATTCTCTATGCTAACTGAATCAGTTACCAAACTGCATAAATCTACTTTACTTTCTTCATACAAAACACAATTTCTTTATAGTTTCTCCATATACAAAAATTGAAAGTCTTGCCTTCTTTTTTAACCAAACAGTGTGCGTTGGGATGCGTAACATAAAAATGTGAATTGTTGATTTTGTGAAGAAAGTGGACTCATGTTTTTTCATAATAAGTGATTCAGGTAGTTATTCGGACAAAATAATTTGCCTAGCCCTATACTTTAAAGGCATTATTAATATTTCATTAATAAAGTGCATTTTTTTACGATTCAGTTATTCCTAAAAGATGAAAAATTTCTCAAGTGTAAATGACAGCTCCGAACACAGCAAATTCAAACGCTGATTTAATTAAAATTGTTTAAGATGGCGAATTCATCAGCCCCAAGTTCGCTTAAAAAGAAGCAAATGTGGAGACGGTATTCCAGTTACGACAAAAGTTTTGCCGCAACGTTCCATTATTGCTCACCTCAAGGCTAAAGGTTTTTAAGAAGAAAATTATGTTTGCCAACAGTTAGATCTCTCCAAAATTGACTTCACGAATTTGGCATATAGACCCGGTATAAATCCCACCATTTTACAATTCATTATTAAAAATAAAATCGGATATTCCATCATTGAATGAAAACGTTCTAACTATTATTTTTGTAGATGAAATGTCTTTGAAGGAAAATATAACTTATATAGCTAAAGCACACACTTCGAAGGATTCATTGAATTAGGTATAAATAGACCTAATCAACAAACTTGAACTGACGTAAAAATTTCAGAAGTACCACTTGCAATGGTTTTCATTATTCGAGGAATGTGCAAAAATTTAAAGCAAACGATAGGTTATTTTCTATCAAAAGGTACCATGCCTGCAGAGATTTTAAAATCATATCTGCTTGATGTAATAGATAACATACAAGATATATACTTTATCCCTAAAGCAGCAACTGTGCCACTGTGCCACTGTGCCAGTATTTTCACTGACAAATATTTTAATGTACTAATAAATTGTTGCATCAAAATAAAATGGTTAACCATTAGCTAAGAAACGAAACAGGCGAAGTATGGAAGCTTCTAAAGGCATGCACAACTAAATCGTAATTACATTGGAAAATTCGAGAATTGTGTCATTTCATTTTTATTCCATTAACTTTGTAACTTCTTATTAATTAAAAATGTTGTTAACACTGTGACTCTAAATAATGCTATTGCTTTACATTTTATTATTGACATCACATGCACACCTCCCCGCTTTTCCTCACGTAACCCAGCACGCCGCACGGAGTGTATCAACAATCCAAGCCGCTAAGATAGCAGCACAGTCACTTTTCGCCTCCGCTTGCAATGCTAAACGGGGAAGCTTTCCAGTATTATTGTTAGAGAGTATTTACTTTACGTATTCGAGGCTTCGCCTTTCGAATTATCTCATCCGTTGTTCTTCGTTTACTGTCACTAAACTTCAACGCTGCCATTCTACCATCGTCTGCTACCGTAGCCAAGACTGATACAGTGGTTGCTTACGAGATTATAATATATAAGCTGCCGCATAGCACGATCGAGAGTGGGTCTCTGAACGTCATGACAATTTCTGCCGCTTGGTTCGCCTCGCAGTTCTATTAAATGATGAATAGTTCCATTACTAAGCATTGTGTATCGTGAAAATTCTTTGATTAATTTTCCATTACTGATCGAGTACGAAGATTATAAACATGCCAAGCATATTACAGTCTTATTTGAGATTTATTGATAACTTGTTAAATAACAGCATGCAGATTTTCAGTGAGATTTACTGGAATTTACAATTTTGTTCCCGAAAGTCTGGATTTGTTCAATTAAAATTTTTGCTTTCAAACTACATTCTTCATCTGGTTCATTTACTTTGGCAACTTGATTGTTTTCAGTTTCGTGTTTTTCCTTTGTTTTCAGTTTCGTGTATTTTCCTTCAGATTTCTTTCCTTCTAATCTGTTTTAATTGCTGAAAGTGAACTACCGGTGTCTTCTACTTTTAGACATTATTATTATCATTATTATTATTATTATTGTTATTATTATTATTATTATCATCATCAAACTAGTATAGTTCTTAGTTTGTCTTACCTTAAGACAATCAGTAGCGTTATTCGAGGAAAAGAGTATGATTAAAAATAATTTATAATGGCGAAATATTCCGCGACAATGGTTATTTATTACTGATGAACATTGACACATATACGATTTGCATTATTTAGGATACAACATACGCAGCAACGCGATTTTAATTTGCGCGTACCGAGTTTAGTGTAATATATTCCCCTCATCCTCCAAACCAAATCAAAATATTATTATGACATTACGAGTAATAAATAAATAATAATTACTACAATTATTCGTTGTGATAAAGTACAACTATCACCGCATGGTGTACCAAAGATTTTTCTATATGTTTTCATTAAATTGACATGTCATGGGTGACGACAGAAAACAGCTCAGGGGAGCGAGATGCAGACATTACTAAAAGAGAAATAAGGATCGGAGAGAGCAGATGCACATGTGCCTATGGGCGCCAAAAAAAAAAAAAAAAAAAAAAAAAAAGTCCCTGAGAATCCTGAGATATTTGTTTATGTTTTGGGAAATCGTCAAATGCGGAAATAATTTCTAATCACATACTGTATATTGCAGACTAACTTCCTAATTTAATTTAATTCTAACTCCTAACTTAAAAACTGTTTACACACACTAAAATATCATAGTATTTATTATTACTATCCACTACAGGTTAATCAGCAGGCCTATTAGATATTTATTTCACCACTGCAAGGTGTGCAAGAAAAATCACACAATTGTACTAATCATGTATTGTGACTGCTGTTTGCATTAGTAAAAATCATAACACTTCAACGTCAATATGTTTTTAAAAAATAAAGAGAAACGTTAGACCCACTTAGAAATGATTAAATTATGAATTAAGGGAAATGGAAGATAATACAGTATCTTAATTCACTGAAAAAAAAGTAATAATAAATAAATAAATAAATACGTGAAAAGGGTAGACTACAGTGTTCATGTAAAATGTATTTTCTTTCATTATTTCCGAAAAGGTATGGTGTATGAATTGAACAACAGGAAGATAGTACCTTAGTTTATAATATGCAATATCTTTTAATATCAAGAATCACAGCCATTCATTTTAATATAATTGAGACGTAGAAGTTTTGAAATTACGTCTATTGACCATAAAATATTGTACGAAGCATTTAATAAGCAATGGTGAGTCCTTTAAATGTCCCAAATGTCAATGTCATTTGAGTGTTCTGCTATGAATATCTAGAACCGAACAGCGCTCCGAGCGGCGGAATTGGCATTACGCGGGAACCACTTTAGACCCGTATTTCAAGCGCTATGCGCCAGCTTGTATAAATCGTAAGCAACGGGTACAGCAATGCCAATATTCACGATACCCATTTCCACCCACACGGTCTACTAATATTGTATGTAACCCTTCATTTTACAAATTATCTCATTTTCCATAAAAGGAAAATGATCTCATTTTCCATAAAAGGAAAATGCACTTTCATTTTCCAACCGTAATTTTAAATGAACACCTTATTACTTGATACACAACATTTCTCACTAATCAAAAACCAATAAAAGTCTACTTTAATCAAAATACATCTTCTTGACTTTAGTTTTCTGGTGGATTATTTTTGTTGAATAATCATAGTTGCAGTCATTGTAGAATCGCGTCTTATTCTTATAGGAACTGGAAGTGTACGACGCTGTGGTTGATGTCCGCTGCTACGAACTGGCAGCCTTGTTCCTGTGCTCCGTCTTCGTGCCCAAATGTGGACCCACAGGACAACTCGTCCGCCCCTGCAGAAGTATTTGCTACGGTGAGATTTTGTTGGAACATTTGATTACACCGTAATTATGTCTAAGAAATGAGCCGTTCAGCGCAGAAGTAGTGTAAGTCAAAAATGTGTAATGAGGATTAAAGTAAAAATTATGTAAAATATGTCCTTCGTGCTATCCATTGACTATTAATAGTTTCAATAAATATTTTGAATATTAATTGCTACTTTGCGCTGTATTTTACAGAATGTTTACTTTAACCTTCATTACTCATTTTTGACTTACACCATTTTTGCTCTGAACGGCTCAAATGTAAGGGATGTTTCTAAATTGAGTGTTATAGTTCCAAAACGTAAGTTATCCCGAAAAATCGAAAATTCAGATAAGTACACTACTGCACTCTATGATCAATACACAATATAGGCCTACTCACTACTGTCACAAAATGATGTTTCAAAATGTGTCTTATCCTCCAAAAGTGTGTTCCATAACTTGCCCACTCCATACTCCATAGAAGTGTTGTCACAATATTTTTTGTATTGAGCCTCAAGTTATTTGCAAAGGGAACACCATTAAAGAAGCAAAATTATATGATGTTAACAGCCTTCTAACAAAACATTTCGGCGATGGGTGGAAAAATCAGGCCGGATTATCTTTCTACATGAAACTCCTGAATGTAAATTGTGCTGATGAAGACAGAATGTTGAATCAGATGTTGACTGTTGTGGTGAACCAGACTCTGAATCAGTCCTTTGTACTTAAGAACATTTGAAAATTTTTTCATTATGAGAGTATTTTGAATTTTTTTATAATCTGTCAGTTTTTTCACTAATCATTGACATTAAACTACTTTTTAATAGTGTATAACTTTTGATTTGAAATATTGTAATACAAAATGTAATATACATTGAAGAATTTTCTTTTATTCCAAATCATACCTTATCCAACTATATTGTTTCCAAAACTTGCCTTCTCCACTTTTAACATTTAAATAAAAACCTTACTGAACAAAACAACATAATGAGCTTATATTCCTGACCTATATACTACAAATTATTTATTTTAAAGGGTGGGAAAAAAATCTCATTTTAACATAACAGATGGGAAAAATGTTTTTCTTGATTTGTGAAAAAAAAAAAACATAAAAAGTGTATAAGACACGTTTTAGATCTATAGGACTCAATTTATCAGCATTTGTAAATAACGTAAATAAAAATTTTATGTAAGGAATAAATTACAAGACACTCTGGAAAGCAACAAATTAAGTCAAATTTAATATAAGAACACTATTGTAAGTCGAAAAAAAAATGAACGTCACTTGATTAGGTTGTTATTGCTTTACTGTGACGACGATGCAGTATTTTACTTAGGCCTACTAGTTTCAGAGTAACTGTGAAACTCTTAACAAGTACAATGCTTTGCGCACTATTTGTGCTTTCGATTGTTACCGATGTAATTTTTATTATATTACCTCTTCGAGATAGAGGTCGATAGGTCGTTTCCGAACCTTTTCTAGCCTTTTCACCACAGTGTTCACCAATGTCATTATGCTTTGCCTCTTTCTTACCCCTTGGGCCTTTACGACCAAGCCTCTTACGTGGACGCGTTTACGATAATCCAGCTCCAGAGGAAAATCCATAACGGCCCTCAAGTTTTCCCGGCATTTGTCTGCCAGAGAAGTGGATAAGTACAGCAGATCACTATAACCTTTCCGGTCATGTCGTTTGGTTTCCCATCTCCCCAAATTAGAATCTTCTTACATTTTGCTTATCCACGTATCTTCTGCTGACATTATTATAAGCCTCTTTTTGTATTTGTGATACTATACTTTCCTTCACATATATCTTTATTATTCACTATTTTAATATATATATTTCTTTTCAATTCATCATGTGTTTTACGCCTAAGCCAAATTAATTTGTTTAAAACGTATATTTAGCATCATTCTCTAATGGCATGTTTATTATTATTATTTTTTTTTGTAATTTATTTTCCCACTATACTTAAGTCGGATAAATTTAATTTATTATAGTTCTCGTCGTAGATTATCCTATACAGATGCATTTTTGTTAAACCGAAATAGCAAAGACTAATCATGTGATCGAGCTAGTAAATAGAATATCACAAACATTCAATATGTCATAAAATGTGTTATTTTAAAATACAGATCTTATTTCTTTTTTTTTTAACAAGGATAATTGTATATTGTATATTGTATATTTATATTGTAGGAAAGTTATGCAATAGTAATGTAATTAATATAAGTTTATAATAATTCGTGTTATGTTCTAAATGTATATTTCATGATTCGTTCAATAATATAATGGCACTGATGACAAAGAAAAGGCCAACTTATTAAATTCCTATTTCATTTCGGTTTTCAATAATAATAATAATAATAATAATAATAATAATAATAATAATAATAATAATAATAATAATCCCGCTGATAGGAGTAGTTGTGTCACAGACCGTGAATGTGAACCAAATTCGACTTTCAAAATAACTTCCAAAGGGGTTAGAGAGAGAATAACGAAATTAAAAAATCGGAAGTCTCGAGGACCAGATAGTATTGCTACAGAGATTCTTAAATTAGGTTCCGAGGCCATAATTCCATACTTAATGCGTATATTTCATGTTTCCATAAACAATGCAGCTATTCCATGTGACTGGAAATCAGCTATAGTGGTACCCATACATAAAGGTGGAAATAAATTAGATGTCGGAAACTACAGACCGATTAGCCTTACATCTGTCGTATGTAAAGTCATGGAGCATTTGATATCGGATTATATTCGTCATGTTCTAAATGCGAAAGACTGGTTTTACAACCGCCAGCATGGTTTTAGGGAAGGCTTCTCATGTGATAGTCAAATTACGTCGCTGGTTCAGGATCTAGCTGAAGAGGTAGATAGTGGCGGAAGAATCGATGCAGTTGTGATTGATTTTTCGAACGCATTTGATTTGGTGCCACATGACATATTAATAGATAAGTTAAGTAGGCTAGGAATAGATAAAAGAGTGGTGCTATGGATCCAAGAATTCTTAAAAGGTAGAACCCAGAGAGTTAGAGTAGGCCATGAAATATCGAAATTGGAAATATAAGTTCAGGGGTGCCACAGGGCAGCGTTCTGGGTCTATTACTCTTTATAATATACGTAAATGACCTATGCCAGAATATTACATCAAATGTGAGGCTATTTGCAGACGACTGCATTATCTATAGAAAGATTAGAAATAATTCAGATGTAGATGCTATTCAAACAGACTTGAATAAAATTTATAACTGGGCGTTAATGCATAGGATGACAATAAATGGTTATAAAAGTAAATCTATAACATTTTGTAAAACAAGAGAGGAAACTAGTCTTAATTACGAATTCAGTGGTGTTGTAATTCCGCAAGAACAATGTTGTAAATACCTAGGAGTGTATTTAAACTCCAAACTTTCTTGGGGAGAGCATGTTGATAATATTACGGGTAAAGCATGGAGGGCACTTCACTTTATTATGAGAATCTTAAGAAAGGCTAGCCCCAAATCGAGGGAAATAGCATATCTAATGTTAGTGCGACCGTTAATGGAATACGGAACTACGTGTTGGGATCCCTATAGTATATATCAGATAAATTCCTTAGAAAGAATCCAGTATAGGGCAGCGAAATTTGTTAAAGGTAAAAGAGAAGATGGAAACGATACGATAAAAGAACTTAGATGGGAAACTTTGGAAAACAGACTAGGAAAACTAGAATAACATCATTGTATAGAGCACATCTAGGTCAGAAAGCATGGGTAGACATAACGGCTCGGTTAGAAAAGCCAACGTACTATGGTAGGAACGATCATGATTTTAAAATCAAATGTAGGAAACAGAAAACGGATGTCGGTAAATTCTCATTTTTAAATAGAACTATAAATGATTGGAATGACCTACCAGCAGCGGTCTTTGAGGGCTGTCCTTCCTTAAGGAGATTCAAGAATAACTTAAAAAGTTGTGTATAGAGTGCAAATTAAAATTAAGGTGACATTTAACATTTAATTGTTTAAGGTGACATGTATTTATCTAGCCTGACGAGTTACTTCCTTGGTTTGAATTGTAAATTATTTAAAAATAGCGTGTAAGAGGGCCTTAGACTAGAATGTTTAGTTTAAATGTAGTTCTGTTTATAAGTGTGCATAAGGGTGTAATTATTTTTATTTGAACTGTTGTATCAGTGAAGCGAGGTGAGTCAGTGAAGTTATGGTTTTACAGTGCAGTGAACAGTTCCGATCAGTGATAATTTATAGCGTCAATAAAATGTGTTATAGAGTGTCAGTGAAATGTGTTACAGAGTGTCAGTGAAATGTGTGCTAAAGTGTCAGTGAAATGCGTCATAGTGCCACTACAGGGAGTGAGATGAGAGTAAAGTGAAAGACTATTGAAACTTATGTAGGGCCTATACATAATTATGTAGGTTGTATTGTAAAATTAGGTATTTTATTTATGTTTTATTATGATTGTATTAAATTGTATTGTGTATTCTTATTGTATTGTGTATAAAATTGTGTATGTATTGTAAAATTGTATTGTGTACTGTAAATTTTATTGTGTATTGCTTATCATTTTATTGTGTATTGTTTATATTGTGTATACCACTGCCACCGGGTGCTTGCCCACTTGCAGTGTAAATAAATACATATATACATAATTTAAGGGGTTAGGTGCTGCTTACAGAAGCAGAATTTTTGAAAATATTCAACATGTTTTTCCTCCATTATTGTATCTTCTACAATAATGAAAATAATTGGTATGTGTAAAACACTGTCCTGCTACATGAAAAAAATATGTTTACGATTTAAAAAAATTGATTTATATATATATATATATTTTTTTTTTTTTTCAAAATTCAAAATGTGCAGTTCACTGTGCAGTAATGAAGCGTTTCCCTCATAACTCATAAACTTGTTAACTTTTTCATGTTCTCTCTCTTTTATTTTATTTCTGAAACTCATTTTTACAATAGCATGCTCTTTCAACTACATTCCTTAATAAATAATATCTTTTTTATTTTGTATTAGAAGAAAATACTGATATTTGACCATTTTTTAAAATGAATTGATTTTTTATCAGACAATCTATCAAAGGTAGATAAGTGATTTTGCACCATGTTGTAGATATGACATGCATAAATACACACAAAACATTTCATCACAGAATGTTGGATACTTTTTGAGTTATGAGGGAAATCTTCATTACTGCACAGTGAATTTTGAATTTTGAAAATGAAATATAAATATTTTTTTTAATTGTAAAAATACTTTTATCGTATAGCAGAAGGACAGTGTTTTACACATACCATTTTTCGTTATTGTACAAGATACAGTAATGGAGGAAAAAATGTTGAATATTTCCAAAATTTTACTCCTTTAAGCTGTGCCTAACCCCTTAATAGGCCTACTTGTCCGAAATAATAAAACACATATAGTATCAATACAAAGCAAGTCCGTCACTGCTATACTAAAGAGAGGATTGGTCGCGTAAATTACGTTATAAATATTTCACATAAATCTACGTCGAGCAGAAAAACTAATTTTACACGATTTTCTACGCGATCTAATAAATTATTTTCATGGAAGTAAATCAGTAAGTTACATACTCTTCTTCATGCATAAAGACGCTGTGTTTCTGTGCTTTTAATTATTGAGCCACAAAATGTACATTTTCAGCAGTACTTAATTTTGTTTTATGGGAATAAAACCAGTTCGTCATGCTTACTGCTATTTTAATACAGAATCTTACTAACTTCGGAACCACTGATTATAAACTTTTACTGAACCTTTCGGAACTATGCTGTGAACAAATGTTGAAATTGGAATGGAATGGAATTTTCGGAATGGCGGCACTATGTACTGGATACCCAGTACGATCTATTGCGCTAACTCTCAAGCTAGGCGCATTCCCAAACCCGCACCGGCTGACTACACTAAGGTTCGCTGTTTACCCAGGTTTCGAGCAGGCAACCCCCTCGTCCCCAAGCCAGCCATTTCTGTGCGTCGCCAAACGGCGTTCGGGGATTGCTATGGAATGGTGATGAAATGAGGAAATGTTGACGGATTAATGTAGATGTCTAATATAGGGCAACGGGAGAACCCCGAGGAAAACTCCAATTCCTACCTTGTCCGCCACAAATGTCACTATGAATTTTTCAATTAAAAATCTCAGGCCTGACCAGGACTCGAACCCAGACCGTTTGATCTGCGGTTGATTATGTCATTCATACTTTTAAAATTTGTAACCTATCATATCATAACAACAACATATCATAATATGATCACAAAGAATAATCTAGAAGACGTGTGTAGTAGAAATCAAAAGTGCCATCTCTGGGAAAGTGTCCAAAGAGAGTTCTCAACGACAACAAATTTTGTTTTTTTCTCATTTAAGCAACACGCGGAAACAGTGTGTGGTGTCGTCGTATCTTTTCAAAGGATAGAGGAAATTAAGACTTTTACTATGAAGAGCTCGAATGAATTACCTCAAATAATGCACGCTGGTAGCCTGGAAACAAGATTAACAATTTAACACTTTGTTTATTTAAATTGTGCGTTCGCTTCCCGCTGCGGCCGGCCA
This sequence comes from Periplaneta americana, assembly GCF_040183065.1. NCBI lineage: Eukaryota > Metazoa > Arthropoda > Insecta > Blattodea > Blattidae > Periplaneta > Periplaneta americana. The sequence goes on from NC_091131.1 coordinate 125,478,633, forward strand.
GCAAGCGCGGAGTATTAGTTAGCGACGTGTATCAATCCTCAAGCTTATCCTACTCATTTATTGTTATCACTTGAATACTAACCTTGTTACAAAAGATGCTGAAAGCGGTGTCCATCTCCATTGATGCATTCTTGACTGTGTCTTCTACATTGACAAGCGTAAACTGACTGCTCACGGAAACCACCACTCATAGCATTTAGGCGTTTTTTTAAACGCTTCAGTAAAGAAAATTGATTGTTGAAACAGAAAGCAATTAGGTCAGCTGACTGCAAAATGATGGACAGCTGTTGAGTGATTCTTAAGCACGTTGGTAGGCTATATTATTGCTGCTCCGCGTGCTTGTTCATCGCCCGGCCGCAGGGGGAAGCGAACGCACTGTATAACAGCAAATTTTAAATTTACTACATGCATAAGTTATGCATTTTACGCGTATATTAGGCATTTTGTAGAAATTCATTCTTACATATAATTTCTTAAATCTGACAACAGATAAGCATGGAAATTGAGTCAGTGTTTACTCCCGATTGTGGTCAATTTGTATGGAAGTGGGCATAATCACAAATTTCCCTCCGCTGTGAGTTGTTCGTCCAATTTTAGTATTAAGAGTTCATAATTGTGTCTTTACCGTGAAATACGTAAAGTTGATTCTTTATTATTGGTTTTCCACACTTCGATTATTGAAAATAGATTATAATTATTATGTTGTTATGTTATATCTTCATTCTACTAGTGAAATAATTATGCTTAGGCCTGTACTATGAGGTCATAGATATCAAAATAGAGTTTGCAGATCATGAAACAGTTTTGCGTTTACAGAAACTAAACGACGCTGTGGCTTTTTCCTGGACGTGTTCGGTCTGTCGCTGCCTGACTATCTGGACTGTCAGCTGTTTCCAGAGTCCCCGGACCCCGATGTTTGTGTCGGTCATCAAGAAGTTATAGATGCCAAGATACGTGCCCAGCAGCCCGGTGAGTTATCTCAAAATGGCTTGCCTCTTTATTCATTCAAAGAAATACGTGGAACTTGAAGTCGAGCAGCAGTTCATTTCAAAGCGTATGCCCCGCTTCCCGTCCTCCCATAACAAAGTATTGAGCGAATGAAGTGTGTCGTCGTGCTCAAAACCCCAAGGCTGTGTATTCACTTGAAGAATTCCTGTTTATCTTCATTGCCCTCGGTAAATAGAAGAAGCAACAAGTAAATATTAAGAAATTCGTCATTCTCATATCGTCGCACACGATATACAATTACATTCAATGTAACAGAGAGAATATAAAATCAGGAATAAGGTTAGTATGGACATAATTTATTAATTTCATCAGAATGACTCACCAAAACAATGCTGAATTACAAACCCAGGGAATACCAGATAGTGGAGCTGCATTCCAAACAACACATTTTTTGTGGATCACTTTAGATTTTTTCTTGTGCTAATTGTTGGAAAATTAAGTTAAATTGTGTGGTTAAGTAGAACTAATATCAAGCTATTATCATTTCAAAAATATACCTACTAGAGCATTAGAAAAGTAACGACAACATAGTTACTGTCTTATACTAAATTTATTTAGGTTACTTTTGACATTACATAACATACTTCAAATATAGTCTCCTACCATATCAACAATATGTTGCCAAATTCTTGGAAGACGACGGACTCTATCTGCAGCAGCATTTCTGGATATCTCTCTCACCGATCAATCTAAAGCTCTTCGGATGTCAAATCTTTATTGAAAACGAAAGTCTCGCTTCCACCCAACTTGAAATAGTTCAGTATGGTAGGACTTCTCTCCCACAGGCTTCTTGTAATGCCCTAAAGCACTGAGTTGCATGCTTTTCTCTTGCAACTTGGATTTTTATTGAGCACCTTTGTTCATACCTTTGGGGCTGTATTGTTTACTACAGATCAGAAACAGCCACTGTATTTACGAAATATGGCTACTTCGAGACTTTCAGTATTGCAAATTTGTGAAACAATCAATGCTCTATTTCGTAGTACAAGATTTCAGTGGTTACCACTAGTAAATTTTATTTAACACAGTACCGATGTTACAAAATACCCTTATCAATTTATATTTATGACCAATAAAACAAATTAATTTTTATGTTGCTAACTTCTGAATGAAACTGTGTGTGTTTAAATTGTCTCTGAATTTGAATTATCTTCAGTCTTAAATCTGTGCTGGATTCATGTAATTTCTTTTCAGACTATGATGACACAAAAAGCAAAAAATGTCTGCTCGCACAAATGTGTACTGGGAAAAGTCATTATAAAATGCTCTATCTGAAAGTTCCTTACGGTTCGGTATGAATCACTAATAACTGATCGAAAAAACATATGCACTACATGACTGTAAACATTTTTCCAGGAAGTGTTGCACGATAAGTCAACTAGCTGATCTTCCCCCCCCCTTTTCTATGAGAACCTGACTTATTACCAACCTCCATATTAATAAAGAAGTTCTATATCTAGCTGTTTTTTAAATCGAAAAACGAAATGTGGTCTCAGAATTTTGTTAACAAACCTTTCAAATGTTGTGCAATTACTCGTACTTGTTGCACTTCATCAGAAAGGTCATCTCCAAATCAAAAATTAATTCTACAAGAAATGATAATGAAAGATACGAATTTTCCCCAATTCGGTTAGCCCACAACTGGAGTTTCTTGATTGCTGTCTCATTTATATCCTCACCCTGGAAAATATCAATACTTTTGCCTTGTAAATGTAAATAAAGTTCATTAATGCATGGTTTCTGGAAAGTCAGATATTTATTCGATTGCACTCTTTGCTCGATAAGTGTTTCTGAAACGTCGGATAGCAGTTATAGACTACATGAACTTTCTCATAACTTACCTGAAGCTAAATGACCAGATAATTCCTTATATATTCGATAAGCATTCAGTATGGCCACTGAACAGTTGATACTCGAGCCAGAAAATCTTGATGTTATACAAATTGATGATGTTCAGGGAATGCACCTTGGAGAACTATAATCAATAATACATATTTTAGTTGAGGATTAAAATAATATTTTTTCTATTTTTGTTGGATTGTGCCAATAATTAACCTACATAATGCTAATTATAATTTCCCTAACATTGAAGAATATTATATCTGATAAAAAATTATTATATTCCTCCCATTTTAAGAGATTATCCTAAAACAAGCTAAGTTTAACCTTTATACAGTATCTGTGTCTGTGCGTACGTGTGTGTGTGTGTGGAAAAATCAATATCCACTCGAAAACCCTGTCGAATTGGCGTCAGTTTAAAAGATTTTAGCTTTTGAATTATATGTTCATCCTTATAGCAGTACGAGATGCTACGTAAGGGATTGTAATTCTAAAGAGTTCCTTTGCCTCTTGGATAACTTGTTACAACATATCCCAGAGATTAGTACACAGAGTACACGCATTTCCTATTTTTTATACTTATGGTTCTTTTCTTTAATTGTATCGCAGTATTCTTTTACAGTTCATACATTTTTGTCCGCACTCTTTATTCCTATATTTATTTTATTATCATCATATCTGATGATATAATAAAAACTGCAACAGCATGAATAGAGACAGCATTATCCTAATAAGAATTCTTTAAATATAAGAACATGAAAGTGCAAGTTGTGCAGAAAATATTTCCATAACTAAATTCATTTAAAAATCGTAGAAATTTCTTCCACGTTTGGTTGTCATTTTTCAGCAAGTAATTGGGCCTACATACAATCGGTGTTGGCAACTCCAATTCATGGAAAGCCATAAAGATACTGTACTGAAGTCGTTAAATGCCTGTATTTTCGATTATGAATATTGTGTTTTTGTACCGTGGGAAGTTAAAAAGTATTTCTGGTGGTGTGGTAGAGTAGACCTCATGGCCTACCAGATTAAATAGGCTAAATAAATAAATTTTAAATTTAGGAATATATTTGATATTGTATAACCACTTTCATTTGTTAAAATAAATTAAGTTATAATTACCTAGTTGACTAGTTTCAGCTTTATGTCAGTGAGTAATGTGAATAAATTTTAATTACTGTGACAATAAAACCTATAAGATTGTATACGACAATGCAAGTACAGTATAACAAGGCTGAGTGCGCGCGTGCATTCAAGTGTTAAAGTGTAAAGCTACTCGATTCCATTTACAGTACCAAATTGGTAGAATCCGTCTTTTGTCACCTTCATCACAATAGCCAACATATTGCCAGAGTCACCGCGTTCCTTTTCGATGTCAGAAATAAGAACTCGAACAGAGGCTCTTGGATAGACAGCAGGAAATCATTTTATCAGAGTCTCTTTCATTTTCTTTGTCTAGTATTCTAGTTTGATTTACGTTCCTTTTCTTTTCCTTTCAATACATTTCCTGGCATTGAAGAGCATAATACTTTGACTTCATAATCTTTCATTTCTCCACCTATATCATTTCTAAGTACATGTCCAGAAGAGAAATAAAGTTGTCGACTACAGTTTTGACATGTATATGGGCATTAGTGATGTCTCTTGAGCACACATAGTCTTGAGAAGACAACACTTGAATACCTTAGTCTAAGTTACTTTCAGTTTGAATTGCGTTCTGAACAGTCTAATGTTGAGGAGAGAAGGATCTTCCTTTTCTTCTGTTGGATCATCCCGTCTTCCTGTTCCGTCGTTTTAATGATAACTGTTACTTTCTTCATATCTTCGCTCTGAATCTGTTGCAAACATCTTGCGGAAGTAAAGAAGTTGAGAGACCCACCTTTATCTTAAATTAAAAACAGCTTCATATTATGGTGGTCTCGTAATTGCAAAATACAAGATTATGTTTTTCATAAGCTGAATAAAGCGTTAACCCTCCCTGGATATATTTTTCATCTTGCATCCAAGTCGATACCAAATTCTCGATATCTTGATTAGCTCGTTCAGTACTCCCACAGTATTCTTTAAAACTGTTAACCACATTATTAGCAGCAAACTTCCATTAATAGATTGGAAAACAATTGATAGAACACTAAACAAGGTAAATATGGATATGATGTGATAGGTTACTCCTTCAATTGATTTAGATTTAATGGGTCTGAGAACTTCAAACTTAGTCAGGTAGTCTTGACAGATCAGGAAATACATTTGTGTTCCGTATCAAGTTGGGATTGAAAATCCATTAGGTCGACCTGGCAACGTTAATTTATTGAAGTATTAAAAATTCATAGGCTTTACTACAACTTCTTTTATTTTTTTATTGGGTTATTTTACGACGCTGTATCAACATCTAGGTTATTTAGCGTCTGAATGATATGAAGGTGATAATGCCGGTGAAATGAGTCCGGGGTCCAGCACCGAAAGTTACCCAGCATTTGCTCGTATTGGATTGAGGGAAAACCCCGGAAAAAAACCTCAACCAGGTAACTTGCCCCGACCGGGATTCGAACCCAGGCCACCTGGTTTCACAGCCAGACGCGCTGACCGTTACTCCACAGGCAACATCTTTTAACCTTACTAGTTTTTCTGGCACGAATTACAAAGATGATTGCAGAGTTCACCCTCATAATGAGTAATGTTCCTGTACTTAGATGATTGTTTCTTCAACATTCTATCTCATCCTCCCTGACCAATGGCCAAATGAGGCTCAATAATTACGATAAATAACCCAGTAACACCTATTCCCTCCTTTAGAGGATAAGTTAATTTACTAATATTTAGGACATTCATTGCGTCATCCTATTAGGCAGCCAATAGTCCCGTGATCTTCTTACTCTTTTTCACATTCTCAGTCACCTTCTGGTATCTTTCTTCGGTTAGGAAAACAAGAGTTCCTAACAACGTTATTTCTAACTCAGTATAGTTCACAATGAAATTACTTTTTATCGAAATAGCATGACTACATGGTGAACTGGTGAAGACTCTGGTAAAACACTGTTTTGCTGCATCTTGAATATGTACTGTCGGCGGTCAACTCGAATAAAGGCATTACTCAAACCAATGTAGATACACAGTCTTTCAAAACTGAACATAACATAAGCCTATCTAATTATTGGATTAGATGGTAACATATTTAATTGATTCTCATTGTTATCATCAGGAAATGCACTTCTTTTAATTTGATTGGATTGTTTTAATTTTATGGATCATCAGTGTGGTTTTAGGCATAATAGATCGATTATTGATCAGATTTTTTTGTATTCGACAGATATTGGAGAAACAATAGGAGTATAAGGGTACAGTACATAAGTTTTTCATACATTTCAAAAGGCATATGACTCGGTTAAGAGAGAAATTTTATTTAACATTCTTATTGAATTTGGTATTCCCAAGAAACTAGTTCCATTAATTAAATGTGTCTCAATGAAACTTACAGCAGAGTCCGTATAGGCCAGCTTCTATCTTATACTTTTCCAATTCACTGCGGACTAAAGCAAGGAGATGCAGTATCACCTTTACTTTTTAACTTCGCTCTAGAATATGTCATTAGGAAAGTTCAGAATAACAGAGTGGGTTTGGAATTGAACGGTTTACATCAGCTTCTTGTCTATGCGGATGACGTGAATATGTTAGGAGAAAATTCACAAACGATTAGGGAAAACACGGAAATTTTACTTGTAGCAACTAAAGCGATAGGTTTGGAAGTAAACCCCGAAAAAGACGAAGTATATGGTTATATCTCGTGACCAGAATATTGTACGAAATGGAAATATAAAAATTGGAGATTTATCCTTCGAAGAGGTGGAAAAAATTCAAATATCTTGGAGCAACAGTAACAAATAAATGACACTCGGAAGGAAATTTAACGCAGAATAAATATGGGAAATGCCTGTTATTAGTCGGCTGAGAAGCTTTTGTCATCTAGTCTACTGTCAAAAAATCTGAAAGTTAGAATTTATAAAACAGTTATATTACCGGTTGTTCTGTATGGTTGTGAAACTTGGACTGTCACTTTGAGGAAGGAACAGAGATTAAGGGTGTTTGAGAATAAGGTTCTTAGGAAAATATTTGGGGCTGAAAGGGATGAAGTTACAGGAGAATGGAGAAAGTTACACAACGCAGAACTGCACGAATTGTATTTTTCACCTGATATAATTAGGAACATTAAATTCAGACGTTTGAGATGGGCAGGACATGTAGCACGTATGGGCGTATCCAGAAATGCATATAGAGTGTTAGTTGAGAGGCCGGTGGGACAAAGACCTTTGGGGAGGCCGAGACGTAGATGTAAGGATAATATTAAAATGGATTTGAGGGAGGTGAGATGTGATGGTAGAGACTGCACATGATAAGGGCCGATGGAGGGCTTATGTGAGGGCGGCTATGAACCTCCGGGTTCCTTAAAAGCCATTTGTATGTATATATAAGTATGTATATGTTTTAATTTTATTTGATTGGACGATAATAAAATATCGTAGTTAACTATTATCATTAGTGGTGAATAGATTTTGTTTAATTAATCAAGATTGCAGTGATAAAGGATTTTAAAATTAAGTACAATAGTAATTGTTTGCCCTTTTTTTGCGGATCTATCCCTTAAAATAAGTTTCATTGTTAAAAATATTATACCCAGAGCTAAGATTACCACTGCTTGTTTCAGCCTTTTCTGGATCATTCTAAGTTTCTGTAGAATGTCCACAGTATTCATGAAATACTTTATATTTCATACTTTGCCTGTGATTTTAGGCATTATATAGAATTTCTAGACATTCTAAAAGAAATGCCGGTTTCCATACATCGCTTATAACAACATAGGTGAGAGTTGCGTAATTTGTACCCTTGCCTAAATTGTACCACCGTCTTGAAAATTAGTTCCTTGATAAGTGTTGTCATCTACGTCAAACATTGTGAACTACATCTACAAATATGCCATTTTACGAGAGACGAAGCCTGTGGGTTGTGTTGTGCAGACGTGAAGTGAAAAAACTTGTTTTAAGTAATTTCAATCTAGTTTTTGCGCTACATGGCTACAACAATTACTTCCGAAAGGTAAGTGGAAGTCCACAATGCCTTATATTATTTAAAACTACATTTATATATTGTAATTGTCATTGAGTAACAGACTTCTGTTAGAAACTGTTAAGCAGCAAGAATTTAACAAAGAAAACATGGCGGGGTTGCGTATTTTGTACCGGCTTCAGTTCCCTATAATGTACTGGTACAATATAGGGAACTTTCATTATATATGTTTGAAATTATAGTGACGTATGAAGAAAAACATACCTACCAACTTCACGATATCAGTGTTACGGGATTGATGTTTGGAGCAAGAGGAACGATACCCAGCTTCTCTTCTCAATTCTGTAAGATCCTAGGACTGCACAAATCTTTTCTGAATGAACTGACCCTCCTCATAATTAGAGAGTCAGTCAAACTTTTACGGAACCACGTATATGGACTCTAATTCAGTGTATGGAAAAAATTGACGCACCATTATCATTTTTCTTTTTCCTTCTTAGCTTTCATTGATTCTTTACTTGAATTTTTTTTCTTCTGTAAACTGCCATTGTTTTTTTTTTTGTGTATTTGTTTGCCTTTTTTTCTTACTCTTTCAGCTCTCATCATCTATTTGTTCTTGTATTGTTTTGTATGCTTTGTCTAATGGCAGCCTCTAATTTGAGAAAGCTCTGATAAATAAAAAATAAATCAGCAATTATAATTTATTAACTTCTAATCATTTCAATATGAATATAATACTGCAATTTTTATTTTTAGGAAATAAAACACATTCAATTCTGAATTTAAAATAATCATGTCAGACGTTCATTACAAATAATAAAAATTACTGTGACAAAAATAGCATAAACACAATAAATTATGTATTTAGAATTTAATCGAATAATTTCCACATTTCATGTTCTGGCGTTTTTAAGTTTCTTCCTTTGTAACAAATTATAATTGCATTTTACATTAATTCCAGAGTGGCAAAAATCTTGCTGTTGCTGCATATATGAATGGCGATCATGGAATAAATGAATGTGCCTAAGCCTACAATACTAAAACATGCGAAAAACAAAAACGTAATTGCTAATGGAGATGTGAAATCGTATTTTCGGCAGAAATTGAAAATGAACTTGAAAATCACATTCTAAAGTTTGAATAAATGATATTTGGATTAACTCCAACAGATGTTAGGAAACTTGCTTTTGATATAGCTCAGAGAAATGGACTGCCACTTAATTTCGATCGTGAAAAGGACCAAGCATTGAAGAAATGGTATTATGCACAGCCTATCTGAAGAGGTATCCCAAATTGTGTAGGTAGACAGAGGCAACATCCACAGCTCGAGCGAAAGGGTTCAACAAGGAACGTGTCTATGAATTCTTCGATCTGCTGGAAAACATTAGTGAAAGATACAAATTGGAATCCACGAGAATTTTCAATGTGGACGAAAGTGGCTTCTCCACAGTACAGAAGAAGACAAAGAAAATCGTAGCGAGGAAAGGCAAGAGAGAAAGGAGAAACTGGAGTGAATACAACGATGTGCCAGTGCATCTGGTCAATATGTTCCTCCCATGATTATGATCTGTCTGTTGGTGCTCCACCGGTCATTATTATTACACTTTCAGAAACTGGCTACATCAACTCTGAATTGTTCATCATATGGATGCAACAATTCATTTCCTCCGTCCATCCTACCAAAGAAAGGCCAGTAGTGCTGTTGCTTGATGGACACACCATCCACAGCAAGAACTTTGATGCCCTGATGAATGTGGTACAATTTAGGAACCCAATGGTACAATTTAGGAAACCAGTTGCCTAATTTGTACTCATTGCAGACATTTAGAAAACTGAATGTCATGACTTTATGTTAACTTGAAGTAAACTTTTCTTTTTAGGAAAATCCTCCCAACATACCAGAAATTAAGATGTCGCTATTGAAATGATTCAACATTTGTCAGTTAAAATTAGAAAAAATAAAATGTGTGAAATGGTACAAATAAGGCAAATCTCCCCTATTATATTTCACAATGTTGGAGTCAGTAACAACATATCGTAACAATGGAATCAAACGTTCTATTGTGTGAAAACTGAAAAGCCACGATGTGATTAGAGAAAAATACATTTAATTCAATATCATACCTACGTTCTTAATTAAATTGCACTAGCATGTGTACCGTTTCGTTATCTGAAAATTACTAGCCTCATATAATATTTTGAAACATGGATAAATATAACACAAAATCGATTGTTTAAACAAGATTTTAATTCAGAAAGACAATTGGACATAATTTTATTAGAAGATTTAATTACTCAAAATTACAAACATGCTAGATTGACGGTACGAATTTACTTTTTCGTATAGGCCTATATCCTCACGTCAATAAATCTATTATGAAAAAATTAAATTTCAAATTCATGACGACAATAAAATTCACCTTGCTTTGGTTTAAAGTTTAATATTGATCTTCCTTGACATTGGGTATTTTTACATCCGCTTAAATTGAATTATGGCGTGAATTTTTCGATATTACTTGAGTATAAATATTTCATACAAATGAATTGCCACACACGGACAGAATGTGGACAGAGGTATTGTGAGACTACATATCATGAACTACTATTTTTGTAGCAGTAATTCTAAAATCGTGTATTTTTTTGTTTAAAAAAAGTAAAACTAGAAGTTTTATGAACCCAATATATTTCGTGTACTTTGAATAACATTATAAAGTAAAAAGGACCGCAATGTTGAGTTGTCAGTATAAAGGAAATGAAGAAAATAATCAACATAATTTACACAGCAAGCTGTTTTCTTTGAAACAGACAGTAATTACATAAACAAACATAAACTGTTCACGACTGTACAATTAAAATATAAATAAAAGATTATTTTGTTAATGGTTACATGCGATGATAATGAATGATAAAAGATCGGTGTGCAAGATGTACGTCGACGATATGTGCATTGAAAATAAGTTACTTAGCACTTTATGGATGAAAACACCAAAGCTTTCTGTGCAGAAGATGAAAATGTTACTTCTGTACGGATTCAAAGGGAAAACTTTTCTATTTAAACAGAATGGAGTACAATAGTATGGTATAAAAGACCGGAGTCGTGTAGATCGTCAAAGAGATACAAAGTAGAAAGCAAACTTGTATTAGAAAGTAAAAGAGACTGGGCAGCGTTGCTCCAGCAACTCGCGACATCACTTGAATATGTTTATATTATTCCCATATCTGATATCTGATTCTGCGAAATGTATTATGTTCCTTGAATTGTTGTATTTATCTCTTTAACTCAAGAAGAAAATTTAGCTTTGAACTACATTGCCCTTGTGGTATCCATTTCTTATTACATAATATTATATAAATCGCGTAAAATTAAAAAACCATTGTTATTAAACCGACGGTTGTAAAGAACATAAATAACTGCTATAAGGTAATCCAATCGGAATTTTGTTCACTTAGACAAATGGTTATAAGCTCGTCATTAGGTCTGAAGATCGAGGCGGAAGTCAATAAAAATTCTTAGCATGTCTTCCTTTGGAATAAATACATTAAACAGAACACTGTTCTGTGATGAGAGACTTCCAGAAAAAAATTTCAAAACTATTTCTTAGCCAGATTAACTAAACTAAATTTTGTATCGTTCTACAATTTTATTGCGATCCGCCGAGTTAGCTCTGTGGTAGCGTGCCTGCCTCCAGAATAGCAATCCCGGGTTCGATTCCTGGCGGGGTCGAAAATTTTCTTGTAAAATTTCTATCTCGGGACTAGGAGAGATGGTGGTACACAACTTCTAATCACTAAATTGTGCACCAATATCCCAAATCTCTTCGCAGTGCACATGAAGGGAAGGCATATGTCACTGTTGATAGTGATTCGTCCGTCGGATGGAGACGTTAAGCCTGGCGGCCCCCATGGTGCTATTCGACAGGACTAGGCTACGTTCCGGCACCGGGTTTCCCCTTCTCCCTTCCTCACCTTCATCATCATCCTCACCCATTCTCTACATTACACTTACAAGAACATTTAACATAGGCCTACACTCACCCTAATACACGACATAACCCTTCACCGATACACATCATGCATAACGTGGCCCGCCGAAGTGGTGTGCAATTGAAAATGGGTCACAGTCCTATCTTCTATCCGTAGTATGCGGAACCCGAATCACGCAAGTGAAGTGGGTAGGCATTAGTCACACACACAGACACACAATTTTAGTGCAGGTATTGAATTCCTTTCCACAAGTGACCTGCTATTTCTAGAATAAAAAAACAACTCTGCTAGCAGAAGCCCGAGAAATTCTTAGTAGATCATCTAGAGGCACTAGGAAATAAAGTGAAATTCCGTGGATTGTGTGAAATATCTTTATTCTTGGTGTGTAAGTTTTAGGTTAGATATGGATGGATTTAAGGATTAAACAAATACTACCACATGCAGGATTAGTACACGCTATCCAATAAATAAAATATTAGGTAGGTCTAATGGAACTAGACGGACTATGTTAAATGACGCAATGAAAGAAGGAGAAATGAAGGGGGAAGAAATAATTAAAAGATATGCATTCTTGCAAGGGAATTTGAGTCTGTGAGGAAGAATTATGTGAGTTACAATCGTGTTGGCCACTTGTTTCGCTCTGATTGTTACCGTTCCGTTGAAGTAACTTAGAATTTTGAAGGGAAAAGCGGAAAATGGACGTAACCAGTTATATGAGGCAGAGGAACGTGTGAAAAAAACCCCGAGGCACATTAAATACAGAACGGAGCGAGACTGACCGCGTAGAAAACACGAAGCGAGAAGTCCATCTCATATTTCTGTTTCCATGGTAACATGAGTGACGTCAGAAAAAACCTTTCGTGTCAAAATATTACAATTTTTTTTCTCTTGTAAATCGAATATACAGGGACATAATTTTATTTTTACTAACATTTCTGATATCAACCTGGCTATACCTTTGGGTCAACGGTTGCTACCCCCTGGAGTTCGATGGCGTAATATACAAAGAAATCACTTTACTAGGTATAGAAGGAAACAAAAGTAGTTCATCCGTTTACGTAAACTAGGAAATATTGCGCTTTTGAGTTTGATAATTTTCATTAGGTTTTTGTTTAATCAAAATACAGTACAGTATTAACAATAAGTGCTTTTACTCACTATCTGAGCTGTCCATACGGACGTATTCATTATGCAGTGCATATTATACTGTCTACAGCACATTAGCGTACAATATAGAGAATGAAGTTAAATTGAAAAATAATCATAATATGGATATTTAAACACATTTTTCAAAATGATGGCGGTTCATTTTAGATACAGGTTTCAGTTCTAATGTGTGTAATTCCAATTACCAGTTTCGTCCTTCGTACTAGTAACTCTTGTTGAAATAATTCTGTACCTACTCTATAAAAGAGTTCCTTACGTACTGCAAATTCAATCTTCACTTCTGCTCGATCCGAAAAGATAAAATTACTTAGACATGCTATCTACTGTCCGTCCAAGTGGTTATGTCGCAGGATCGTAGAAAGGGAGGAAATTACGTGACAGTTAATTACTTAACGAGGCCCTTTTAAGTTATTTTAAACAGTTGTATGGGTATAATATTACGCAGATGTCCAATTCCTAACAGAAATTAATGTTTTCAGAAAACAGCTAAGACAGCCCAGCCACTAGCCTTTACAGAGAGGCGAATAGAAGCTGGTGGGGAAAACAGGAATGCGACGTAGGCAAATGGACGACAGTACCTGTGCGAAAATGATGCGATATTGAAAGCTCTTTCGTCATTGGAAAACGCGAACATATTTTTGGAACGTACTGTGACGGTAAGATTACTATGACTGTATATGCGGTCTTGGATCTGTGTGGAGGACGATTGAACTTCATTAGTAGAAGGGGTGGGAGTGAAGTACATTCAAAAACTCAGGTACAATAAAAATTGAAGTAAAAATAAAATGATGTCCCTGTACATGTTTCACGTCAAAACATTGCAGGAACCAAAACCTTCTATGACATGACGTAATAAGAATATAAAACAAATAACTGCGCGGTTTTAAATTAATAGAAGATACAAAAACTTCCGGAAAGCCAATTAGTTTTGTAGACATACACACTGAAGCAATACCAAGTGTAACCTTCACAGAATAATATTTAACGACTGTTTCAACTTAGGCGGTCATTCAGCATCGAAATTGAACATAGGCGAAAAATGGCTCTTAAATTTTGCCTCAAATCCTCTATCTTGGCCATAAATCTGTAACCCATGTTGCGCAGCTTTACTTCCAAATCATTAAAACATTTAAAAATATTATTTAGTCATTAGTGACACTTGGGGAAAAGAAAGTCGCTATTGGGCCTTTTCTTGGTGTACTAGCGTTTTCTCATATATTGGGCATCAATAGACTACCATTTCAACCGATCTTCATTTCGTTATTATTTCGCAGCTTTCCCCGAACCCCGGCAGTCGACGCAGAGAAGCAATAAATTGCTGGTGTAGGAACAATTGAAACATCTCGACTTGTGACTAAGTGGTAGGATTAGCTTAACAGCAGTCAAACTATTGATATTAATGATTAGATTTTAATGCCGCCAGACTGGTTTTGTATGGTTATAACTTCAACAATTCAATGCCGTGTTGAACGCAGCTTTTAGATACCCCTACTTGCTCAGCTAATCGGTTTTGTTCTATTCGAAAACCTATTTCGTCTAAATTTCTTCAATTGAGATTTATTATTTTCAACCGAATCCGTCTCGTTAAATTGCTTTAAGAATCTATACACAGTAGGCTGAAAGTCTAAGTAATTTGGCAACAGCGCGTCACTTAAGTAAAAAAATATCCAACTATAATAAGTTCTGTTTTCATTAAAACTTTACTAAATTACGTACGAAATTAGATTACATAATTTATTTGCCATATACATCTATAGGTTAGTAAGCTGTCTGAAGACAGGTCTAAACCTCACAAGTGATACCAACAAGGCACCACTTATGAGACAACTAAGGTAATGGGGTAGGGTGGCTAGTTCACTCCTCCCTCATTGCATACATCGCTGACTAGCTACTATTACTACACTATTTCGATAGAATGTGTACTGTTGTCACGCCAGGAGAAGTCGCCAGAAGTACTTAGACGGGGCGGAGGGGAAACAGTCGCGCATGCGCACCGCGCTGTTCACTGCAATATTCCTGTTTCACAAACATCTACTACACGTGTCTATGAGTCTTTGCGACTTTGTGAAAACAATAGTGGGGTTTTTATTGTAGTGTTTTATTAGTTTCAACAAGACAATTGTTTTCAGTATACCGCAAATCTTTGTATTGCTTTAGTTATCCGTTGCTTTTCGTGTTAATAGTGTTGATAATAATATAGTTAATAGAATTTATGTGATTGTATACTGTTATTTAGGTTTATAGCAGTTTTTTGTTTATTGTAAATATGTCGACAAAGAGGAAACAAGGATTGACAATCTATAGCGAAGAAAGGAATATTATTAGAAGCGCAAAATAATTCTGTGATGAAGAAAAAGAACAACAGTGCCTTTGCATTCCTCTTACGAAATCTACAGCAAAGGCAGAAAAGTACTCTAATCTATCCACAAGAACAATACAGCGTATAAGGAATGAAATGAAAGACTGCACAGAAGAAAGTGCGTTGTCGACACCTGAGGGAGAAAAAAAACGGAAACGTCCAGACTACCGAAACGCAAATGTAGAGGACTTCGACGGGAGATTGACAAAAAAGGTATAATTGAGAATTCTTATTTGAAAAAGAAAGAGGGCCACCGGCGTAGCTCAGGACGTTGCGTGTTTGCCTGCTGATCTGCAGTTGCGTTCGGGAGTGAGTTCGATTCCCGCTTGCGCTGACTACCTGGTTGGGTTTTTTTCCGAGGTTTTCCCAAGCGGAAGGCGAATGTCAGGTAATCTATGGCGAATCCTTGGTTTAATTTCGCCAAATACCATCTCGCCATCATCAATTCAATCGACACTGAACAAGCTAGTAGTTATTACAGTGTCGTTAAATAACAAGTATAAAAAAATACCAAGCTGCAAAGAACATCTACCCTTTTACAAGAGAAAATTGATTTGAAATGAAAGACAACATTAAGAAGAATACTGAAGAAAAAGGATTTCAGGTGGCAGAAGTGTGCAAAAATATATATATCTACAGCAAATAAGAAAGCTTAGGAAAGTGGAAAAACCGATTTTGTATCTGGATGAGATGCGGATAGATAGGCCTACCAATTTAACGTTTCCCAAGTGCTAGCACGATAAAAATGTTACGGGAGTTTTGACTACCATAAATGTGTCCAGAACACTCATTGTTGTCCATCAGGATGGGGGCGGTGGGGCTAATGGCTTTGTTGAGAGATTCGAATTAATATACACGGCTGGAACATAAACAGACGATTATCATGGACAGATCATACTCCAGCAATTTTGAAAAATGTGATAATGATAGTCATAGCGACAACACCGAAGATGCGGAATCTTTTATGTCTGACTCCGTTCCCTTGTAGCCAAGTAAGTGGACTGAAGTTTTCAGGTCAGAGTGTAGCGTAAAGTTCCCCCGTCCCGCCTATCTACTCCCCGCGCCAACTCGTAGCGCGAAGACAGTATAATAACTAGCGTCGTGCATTAGAGGCGCTATGTCCGGTTCGAGTTTGTCGAGTATGGTGAAGTTCGATACTCGCGATGTTCGCTCTGCAGAAGAAGGCCTGTCATATTTGTTTCACCTTGTTATAAACATAGTCGCTGTCCTCCACTCATGCTTCAGTCCCTTAAGGATTTTAGCACAGATCTTGCGATTAGCTTTTCATATAAAATAAAATGAAGTTTGTAATGTCTTGGTTGCGTCTCTCATGTTCGAACATTGCAGGACACTAATACTAACTCTGCAGCTCTTGAACACTGTACTGTACATGATTGCTCAACTCTGAAGAACGCAAAGTGAAAGAACCACAAATGTAAACAGTGTGATCCTCTAACTACGCAGTCAAAACATCGCATACTAACCTTGCTAAACTTCCAGAACTATTCAAGATTTCACAAAAATAATCGCCTGTTTGACTTTACTCAGGACCCATGGACGGATGGTATGGATTTCGCGTGAAAGTAAATAATAATAATAATAATAATAATAATAATAATAATAATAATAATAATAATAATAATAAATTTATTTAATCTGGCAGAGCTAAGGCCGGCAAGCCTTCTCTTCCGTCCAGCCAGACTCTAATTCTAATTGAATACAATTGGCTTACAGTAATTATTACATTAATATCTAGATCGTAAGACAACATAAAAGTGAATAATGAGAGTAAAAGTAAATAATGAAAGATAAGTACTGTTAGTGAGACAATAGTAAACATTGGTAAGAAATAGCAATAATAATAATAATAATAATAATAATAATAATGAGATTATATATATATAGGCTATATAAACATTGAGGAACTTGAAGCAACTATTATTGTTAACGAGAATAAAATTGTTTGAAAAATGTTTCCTTAGTCTATTCTTAAATTGGTTTGATATATGACACCCAGAAATAAAATTTCTTTCCGAAGGGAGCCATGACAAAAATTTCATCGCTCTTACAATTTCATCGCCTTCGACCCAATTTGAACAGTGATTCTCCGACAGTGACCACAAGACAACAGAGAATTACGCTCAGTGTCCATTATGAGTGGGCTCCCTGAATTTTGGTGGCAGTTCTACGCCATACACATCTACACAGGTGGGTCGAAAGTCGCTTTCCCCAATATTCGTTCTTAGGTTTCATACTTGTACACATATAGGGCCTACAGATGTCATAACTTGAACAAACGAATAGCTGGTGTAATAAGTGTTGGGTTGGCAACCATGTTCAAGCATCAAGTCATGTTATGTCTTGAAAACAGCCCTCGTTTTGCCGATGTGCAGTTGATATGACAACAGAATGGAGCACCACCTCATTTTGATGTAGGAGTGAGGGACTTCTTGAACCAGCAATTCCATGAATGGATAGGCCGTCGTGGCACAACAGAATGGCCACCCAGATCATGCGACGTGACGCCATGTGATTTTTCGCTGTGGGGTATTCTGAAAAAATGACGTTTTTGCTCAAAAACCCCAGAATCTGCATCAGTTGTGATAGATGATAGAACAGTTATTCGTGAAAATCAATGAAAATCGTGAATTATGTTCTGCCACCTGTAAATCAGTGTCTAAACGTTGTGAACTGTGTATCGAGAAACAGGGCCTCCATTTTGAACAAAACCTGTGAAGGAATGTGTAATCAAATGTAAATTGAATGTAATTAAATGTAAGGAAGTGTTGGGGAAAGCGACTTTTAACCCACTCTATATATATACCACACCAATTCAGGGGACAGGCCTAATTGAAAACATAAATATAATTTTCAATAATATTTTAAACTTTCCTGGTGTTAAAATATATTTCACAAGGTGTAGAGAATGGAATTTTTAAAGAAAATTACATACATACACACATACATACATACACACATACATACATACATACATACATACATACATACATACATACATACATACATACATGTGTTCTACCTACGGGCAGGTCTTTCACTGCAAACTCAACATCATGCAATCTTTCCTATTTTCTGCCGTCCTCTTAGTCTCCACATATGTATGATCCACATGTCTTAACATCGTTTATCATCTGATATCTTCTTCTGCCCCGAACTCTTCTCCTGTTCACCAGTCCTTCCAGTACATCCTTCAGTAGGCAGTTTCTTCTCATATTACTTGATATACCGAAGTACATATTATGATATTTCCGTGCAGGAATTCTGTATTGCCATATGATGAAGAATGGGTGACCCAACCAATTCCGTTTTCTCTTTCTGATCAGTTTCAGCATAATTTTTTTTCTACCCACTTTTTCCAACACAACTTCATTTCTTATTCTGTCTTTCCACTTCGCACGCTCCATCTTTCTCCATATCCACATTTCAAATTCTTTTATTTGTTTCTCTTCATTTCGTCGTAATGTCAATGTTTCTGCTCCATACAATGCCACACTCCACCACAACATACAATAGTCTATATGGAGTAAGATTTTCACAGGGATTAAAATTTTGTATTATTCTCAGCTATCTTGTTGGATGTCAATTACATAATAAAGGTAAAAGGAAATTGAGACACAGATACAATATATTAAACACATAAAACGAAATGTTTAAGCCTAAAAATGTAAGAGAATATAAAACTTAAAATATACAGTAATGTTCAATACTGTATAGCCTACAAGAGAGAGTCGGGACAAGTTACCTGGTTGAGGTTTCTTCCGGGGTTTTCCCTCAACCCAATACGAGCAAATGCTGGGTAACTTTCGGTGCTGGACCCCGGACTCATTTCACCGGCATTATCACCTTCATTTCATTCAGACGCTAAATAACCTAGATGTTGATAAAGCGTCATAAAATAACCCCAAAAAATACAAGAGAGAAATTTTGACTGTCTAGAATAGGGGTTGTTAATCGCGCTTCAAACAAGGGTCGCGGTGGCCTTTGGGATGGGTCGCCGTAACTGCCCGAAAAAAATAAAATTAAGGAAATGTTAATTAATGTACTTCGGATTATGATTATATGTTATAATTATTGCTTATGAAATATTACAACTCTATATTAATAAATAATTTCTACACTTATTTACTTGTTTTGATTGCAATAGCACTGTTTAACTTCAAAATAGGCCCATGGGTCGTGCAAGTTTATCGCCCAATTAACTTTGGGTCTTGGCCAAAAAGGTTAAGAACTCCTGATCTAGAACTAATACTATCGACAGAGACGAAATTGCTCGAAAGAACATCTGGTTGTATATTACATCACAAACAAATTATGGGATTCTACAGCAACTAGAAATCACGCTAGTTCCTGTGAACATTAATAATACGGGTGCATTATAATGGATGTAATGAGTCATACGAATAAACAAAAATACAAATTTCCTTTAGGCCAACAAATTCTGAACTAGGTACCGGTCGGGAGGGAGAAAGAAGACTAAGAGAGATCTTCGAAATGTTTTGACACTCGGTACCGGTATTCAATTGTTTGTCAAAAAGAAAATGGAGGATGATTACTATTTGTTATTATTATTATTATTATTATTATTATTATTATTATTATTATTATTATTATTCCATATTAAAGGCATTGAAAACTGCACCTATAGAAATGATAATCAAAACGAGTACCGGTAGTATAATTTATTGTGTTTGACTGAAAGAGAAAATAAACCCACTACTGAATACTACTGACTTGGCATATTTGTTGCAGGAGCTACTTTCAAAGTAATCATGTCATTTATGGGAAAAAATTTACAAATTTATAACATGTATATTTGACTGTTGACACCACCGTCGGCGTTGCCATGAAGTCGCGAGCAAATGTCCACACACATCGACTGTTGAGACGACAGTCGACTTGTTACTACATCCTCTTTCGTCAAGCGGGGTGTGAACGGTGTGGCTCCTTCACATATGAACTTTTACGCTGTCAACAATGGGCTGATGTGTCGAAACGACTTCAGTGCCGCTCCAAAGTCGCGGAGAAATCGTAGACCTCTCGACAGTCGACTCAACGATAATCGCTCCGTCTGTTTTCATAGGCTGAACACATTCATAATACAGTAGTCTCGATTATCCGAGTTAATGTGGATCAAGACTACCTCGAATACGCAAAAACTCGAACAAAACGGATGGTTACTGAAAAACTGTGTTTTGATTAGAAATTAGACAGACTCTTTACTCAATAGACTAAATCGAATGAGCAAATGACGTTAATATGAACTCATGACGTTAATATGAATTCTATAGACATTTCGCTGGCCCGCGCTTCGAGCGTGCTAAACTAGCCCCGGCTATCGACTGATTAGCCTACTTGTACGGGATTCATATCATATCATATATCATATCATATCGCTAACACTGGTTTATGAATACGAAAAACGTTAGTTCGCTGATCATCCACCGGATGCCCGCGCTAAGAATGTCTATGAATATGGCCCATGCGTTTAAAAATGCAATATATATATATATATATATATATATATATATATATATTTATTTATTTATTTATTTATTTATTTATTTATTTAAAATGTAACTCACATCCATTGCTGTACAGTATTTACACTACTTTTTGAATCGGGCTCGGATAACACGGAACCTCGGTTAATCGAGACTCTACTGTATTAAGTATTTATCTCTGATTGAGGTTCTGGCTGATATGTACATCTATTATCAGGCAGTACATCTCACTTGACTATATGTGTCAGAGGAAGAACAATTGTTTGTATACATCTGCAATGTATGCAGTGGAGGGGGAAATGAATTGCCACCGTACCCCATTAACTCATGGCCTAGTTACCTCATGAGTGATCCCTTGTTGGTGTCACTTGTGGATGGGGTCCAGTCCTGTCTTCGGACAGTTTTGAGTAACAACAATATTAAGTATTCGATGACTATGTATAAAATATTTCATTTATATTCCAATTTAAATTATTTTTTTATGATTATCAAAACTTAACCCTAATACAGTATACCTTCGGAAGAAATAGTTCCTTTTAGTTGATAATAAATATTATTATTATTATTATTATTATTATTATTATTATTATTATTATTAATGGACTGGATTACTCTTGCTCAAGAAAGGGACCGATGGCGGGCATATGTGAGGGCCGCAATGAACATTCGGGTTCTCTAGAAGTCATTTCTAAGTAATAGAGTGGTCGTCAACTGAGGTGTATTGGTGCGCGGGCAGAGTTCCGGGGCAAGTGCATTGCAGGAGCGAGCAGCACAGCAGTACGCGTCGAGGTCTTCTAAGTGACTGTGGCGGCTCGACTGTTAAACTGCAAACAAGTCAGGTGCGGAAACTAGTGGGAATCGTAGATCTTCTACACCTCCTGTATTTATCCCCGTCTGGGAAGAAATTTAATGTATTTGTTTGTGAACTGTGTTGAAACAGCTAAATGTCTAATTTGTGGAAAGGTTCTCCATAGCACAAAAAAGTTCACCTTGCAAAGACATTATTCGCATCACACTAATGAATATGACAAGTTTGAAGGAGAAGAGCGTGTGGGCATATTAAACACTTTAAAGGAGCATCAGTCTACAGATACTGATCAAAATCCCGACGAACCGGCGGATCATAATTTTAGCCAATCAGCTGTGCGTCCAAGTTACAAACTTTCACTTCTGATAGTAAGAAAGGTACGGACTTGAAACTTACATTGTCACTTTGGGAACGTCAGTTAAAGGATAAGAACCTCGAGCACTTCTCAAAACTAAGGACAGTTCACACTTTTGTAACGGCCGTAAGAATATGAGCAAATACTAGGAGAACTAAATCAGGAATTGCACACAGGATTCCAGGATTTGGAAAATCTTGAATGTATTTTTGAAATATTCGCGACTCCATATTCCATGGAGGTTGACCGTGCTTTAACTGAATTGCAGTTTGAACTCTTGGCTCTACAATGTGATCGGGAATTGAAGGATAAATTTGCAACCAAGAGACGTTTGTGTGACTTTTATAACAATCTTCCACAGGTCCGACTTCCACGATTGCACACACATGCTGCTCGAAGCTTGTGCTTATTTAGGTCAACATACATTTGCGAACAGTTTCTTTCTTTGATAAAAATTAACAAACCTCGACATAGAAATCAAATGTCAGATCACAATTTAAAACGTGCACTGAGATTGTGCACCAATCAAACAGTGTTTCCAAACATTGAGAAATTGGTGGGTGAAAAGAGGATCCAATAATCCCGAAAAATCGCTGCCATTGTTGAGTAAACTTCTATTCGTGTTTCACAAATAATAGCAATATTTATCTTTACTCTGTTCATTCCTTTATTTATTTATTTATTTATTTATTTATTTATTTATTTATTTATTTATTTGTTTATTTATTTATTTATTTATTTATTTATTTATTTATCTCGTTTCAAACCTAAAATAGTACCATACATTATGTTCATAGTTAGTTAATGCATATTTATGTATGTAGTGGCAATAAGTGTTAGTTTAGAAATACATACAATTTTTTTTATTAATTTGAATATTAAACTGAAATAATTGTATGATGAAAGATAAGTGGAACGGAGAAAAATTCTCTTCGGCACCAGGATTTGAACCCGGGTTTTCAGCTCTACGTGCTGATGCTCTATCACTAAGCCACACCGGATTCCAAGCCCGATGTCGGATCGAATCCTCTCAGTTTAAGTTCCACCTCTTGGGTTCCTCTAGTGGCCTACCCTCATGTACTGCGTAATAGATGTATGACAGTGGGACCATGTCCACACATGTGCAGAGGTGCATTCGTTATGAGTGACTGAGTGGCCGGGATCCGACGGAATAAGCGCTGTCTTAAATCACTAAGTGATTATTCGCATATCATATATTATTATGATGTACCGAAGTACATATGATATTTCCGTGCAGATATTCTGCGTCATCACATGATGAAAGATGAGTGGAACGGAGAAAAATTCTCTCCGGCACAGGGATTTGAATCCGGGTTTTCAGCTCTACGTGCTGATGCTCTATCCACTAAGCTGAAAACCCGGGTTCAAATCCCGGTGCCGGAGAGAATTTTTCTCTGTTCCACTCATCTTTCATCATATGATGACGCAGAATATCTGCACGGAAATATCATATGTACTTCGGTACATCATAATAATATATGAAATAATTTCTCAGTAATATGTAACAATTGTGCTGCCGCTGTTTAATATCTTAACATCTTATTCTAATGCAATAATAAACTTAATGTTCACTTATTCAAATCATGTCCAATGTCTTGTTCATTAAAACCAGAGACACCGCCACTGCACCTCTGCTCCGTTACCACACACTCGGTTGTTCGGGGCAAGCGAGCAAGCTAGGGAGATGCACAGTGCAAATCAGATGATGACCACAAAAAAAAAAAAAAAAAATAGACTGTTATTAAACTCGACACTTTCTTAAATTTTAACCGAGTTTTTATTATATATTTTTTTTTCTGTACAATTCAGTCGCATATTGCATAAAGATTTCAAACACGAAGAAAGAGGAATCCTGCTTCCTTGGAACATATACTTCACTGACGATATAAAACTGTGAATAATTGATGCTTACGCCAATATTGCAAATCTTGTGGAACATACTAGGGCAAGAAAAGACCCCTAGAATAAAAAACCACTCCCTTACTCATGGTCAGTAGCTATGTACGAGGAAATAAAATATAAAAGACACGGAAAAGAGGAAGAGAGATTGTGCCTAAGGACCTCGAATCAATAAATTACTTTCAAAGATATTGAGTTTCTAGCTCAAAATTGCTAGATTCTGACTCGGTTCACGAAGACATGACACTAGCTTAGAGCAAATAATACACGAAGAAGGGGAATAAAGTGCACCATAAATTACACAGAATAGGTTACATTTTGATAATCGTCGTAAATGCTCGACTTCTTACTACGGTTTCCATTGCATGAGTTCGCGGTTTCAAACCGCCAAGAGCAATGCATGATTTCCTTCGGAAAAGATGTGCATGGATTTATTGTATTGCACACCTTTATGTAAAACTACATGTGGGTGCAATCATCTGTCTACAGGTGCATAGCTTTACTATGCTGCATTTCATCACGTAAAACTATGTGTGGGTGCGACCATCTATCTACAGGTGCATAACTTTACTATGCTGCATTTCTTCATGTAAAACTATGTGTGGGTGCGACCATCTATCTACAGGTGCATAACTTTACTATGCTGCAAATCTTCACGTAAAACTATGTGTAGGTGCGACCACCTTTCTACAGGTGCAGAACTTCACTATCCTGCATATCTTTACGTAAAACTACGTTGGGTGCGATCATCTGTTGACAGGTGCATAACTTTACTATGCTGCATTTCTTCACGTAAAACTATGTGTGGGTGCGACCATCTGTCTACAGGTACATAGCTTTACTATGCTGCATTTCTTCACATAAAACTATGTGTGGGTGCGACCATCTGTCTACAGGTACATAGCTTTACTATGCTACATTTCTTCACGTAGAACTATGTGTGGGTGTGACCATCTGTCTACAGGTGCATAGCTTTACCATGCTGCATATCTTTACGTAAAACTACGTCTGGGTGCGATCATCTGTCGACAGGTGCATAGCTTTACTTTGCTGCATATCTTTACGTAAAACTACGTGTGATTCGACCAACTGTCGACAGGTGCATAGCTTTCACTATGCTGCATATCTTTACGTAAAACTACGTCTGGGTGCGATTATCTGTCGACGGGTACATAGCTTTACTTTGCTGCATATCTTTACGTAAAACTACGTGTGGGTGCGACCAACTTTCGACAGGTGCATAGCTTTCATTATGCTGCATATCTTTACGTAAAACTACGTTGGGTGCGATCATCTGTTGACAAGTGCATAGCTTTACTATGCTGCATATCTTTACTTATAACCACGTGTGTCTGCAGTCACTTGTTGACAGATGCATAGCTTTAGGCTACTATAAGGAGAAAAAGGAGAATACAAGAATAACAATGGGAAGAAAAGGAGGAAAGGGGGAAGAAAAGATGGAAAGGAGAACCAGATAATACAACGAGCACAAGGCGGAGACAGGGAGATGATGGGGAGAACAATGAGAAAAGGGTGAATACGAGGAGAACAAGAAAATACAAGGAAAATAAGGGGAATAGGAAGAAAGGGGGTTGCATTTTTACATGACGGTCAATTCCCAATTTACTCCTCCATACCTATTAAAGAGATAGACTAGTTTCATGTCAAAACTGGAGGTTTGTACCGTAGATTTACTGTACACAAAACAATCCTATCCCAAAACGGAACGACTCTATGGAAAATTGATCGAGTTTTCTCGTTCGCAATAGGATTCAATTATCTTCCCCTTTCCACAAATGTAATTACAGACTAACATAATTCAGGAAGGCCTTTAACCGACTATAATAAATGAAGAAGCCACCGACGTGCCGAGTGGGACTCGTGCTCTAAGGCTGCGCTTGAATGTGGCTTTGAAATCTGCTTAAATTGGTTAGGCCTACCTGTTTGAGTTTTCTCCGAAGTTTTCCTGAACTGTAACGTGAATGTTAAGTTATTCTTCGGCGAATTTTCGCACTCATCTCACCAAAAGAGAACCATCTTGCAAGAGGTAGCGGGCGGCACTAATAATCCGAATGCGCTTTGGAATGGGTTCGAATCCTGTTTCAGATGATTATCTCGTCGGATTTTTTTTAGAGATTGTCCCAAATAGAAAGGCAAATATCATAAGCTTTCTCAGTCCATCTTAGTAGAATTTAGTGTGAAATCCTGGTATAGCCACCGGCGTAGTTAGGCGGTAGCGCGTTTGCTTGTTGCACTTGGGACTAGATTTGATTCCCGCTTGGGTTGATTACGTGGTTGGATTTTTCCCGAGCTTTTCCCAACTGTAAGGCGGATGTCAGGTAATACACGGCGAATCATCGGCCTCATCTCGCGAAATACCGTTGTTCTATCGATGCTAAATAATCTAATCGCTGATACATCGTCGTTAAATAACCTGCCAAAAACCGAGATGTCTCTTATCACTTATTCGCTTTGTGATTACATTAAAATGCTATGCATTAAAATAAATCTTAGCCGAGCGATACAATGAGGTCTAACAAGACGTCTTGAAAAGCTGGATTTCTCAAATGATTCCATGCCTACGTACTAGCAGAAAGTTTTCAAGCTTCAGATATGGAACCATCTTAGGATTAACAATATCAATATTCAAGAAGTTAAAGGCATATAAAGAACAAATATACCTCACATGTGAAGGATAAGAGCAATGTCAATGACTATTCATTCTCCATGTAATAACATATGGAGAAAGTAATAAACTGTAGTAGGGTAGCCTATCATATTCTATGAGCTCCCACTGGGGAGAAGTGAGCAATATTCACTCGTCTAGATGAAACTGTGTCGTGTATGTGAAGTTAGCGAGAATATAGATAGTGTTTTATTACCACATCATATTTTACGTAGTAACATCACCGTCAAGTATTTAATAGGATCTCCAGGGAAACGCATCTTGCAGGAATTGGAACCATTAAGAAGAAATGTAACTTATTTTAGCCTTATATTCATTGTCCAAATGATTTAGGAGCCCGCTAGAGCCACGTGTTGTTAAGTACCTATTGTATATATAACCTACAAGCGTGCTAAAGTACTTTCAAGCTTTATAAGTCCTCGATAAATGTATGAATTTAAAAGGAACTAAACATATTAAGGGAAAACAGGTATTGCGTTTTATTTAAAACCTGAGCTTTGAATTCAAAATGGTCGCAAATCTGGAAAGAAGTAAAATAGGATAGAAATCTTTATTTCAGAAATAATTTCCAAATGTAAAATACAGGGTTTCCGAGAATGAATGGTGGGGTTTTACGAGCTCACTGTGAAGCATGTATTATGTGTAATGGACTGAAGATGATTTAAATTAGTTCAGTAACTCAAACACTTTCCAAATAACGTTAGTAAATTTCAATATGATTATCATTACCACTACGACAGACGTCTAAGCGAAATTCAATTTGAGCCCACATTCTGACAAGAACATCTGATGTAATGTTTGTGATTACTTGTCGGATTTTTCGTTTTAGGTGATCAAGATTCTCAATTCTTTCTCTGTTATCCTCATTCTTGACATAGCTCCAAAGGTAGAAGTCCAATGGAGTAAGATCTGAACTTCTAGCGGGTCCATTTCTGCCAATCGGTCTCAATGATTTAACCCTTCTCGGACATGATTTGCGAAATGGGACGGTACTCCGCCTTGTTGAAAGATGATTTGCAACTCCATTTCCTGTTGTTTTTTTCTTTTTGAACACTATCGGTCTCTTTAAACTGTTCGTGCTTCGCCTGATATTATTCTCATGTGGAGAATCTTTATTGTACTAATGTCTGAATTGCCATTGTAGCACAATCATGGATTTCTGTTCCGCCAACCAAGATACATGCAGTTCTTTCTTGTAGAGGAAACTGTCCTAAAATGACATACCATAAGAAAAACACTGCTGAAAGTGATGTGTTTCTTCATAAATAGAAGAATTTTTTACACACACATATATTACACGACATTACTTTTACTAGGTACTGTACAGTTAAAACCAGGATATTTTACATTAGGTGTCCTCTATATAGCTTTTTAAAAATTGTAACACTATGTCATTTTATCGACAGTACTCGGGTAAAATGACATACCCATCTTAAAGTGAGAAATAAAATATTTTTACTTGAATATATGGCATGAAAATGACTTTGCTCTCTTGAAGAGACGAGCAGGCTTGCTGTGTGCTCACATATTGCACTTAGTACAATTGAGCCAAGTCTCCTTTTGTCTTTAATGGTTGAATACGTCATTTCAATAAAGGCATGGCATATCATCTCCGTCATCTGAGTTGCATTCATGATCATCATTGTCCACTTCTTCATCGAAAGGAAGCTTTTTTTTTTTTTACTAGTCGACATGCACGTGTCATAATTCAATCGTTTCGACTGTACATCACTTGTCTTCAACTCAGCAACATAAGGACTGCTAGTAAAAATTTATGCTCTGTTGTGCTTCTTTTCCTATAGAGGTGCCCAATTTGTGATGAAACGGAGGTGAGGGCACGTAATATGTTCTCACGAATAAGCTTGATGTAGTTTCCTTTAAAGATTTACAGCACATACTTTTCAGAACATCACAAAGAACATGATTCAGCTGTTGAAGTTACTGACTGGTCTTGCTGATCCAGCTGCAGTTATAGGAATTAGTGCAGGTACTTCCAGTTGCGCATTGTCTTCAGCATTTACAGTTTCCGGTTTTGGACTTTCATTCTTATAATAGGTCATTCAGTTATTATTCCTGCAGCACTAAAAACATGATCAGGAAATATATCAGGACTCAAAAGTCAAATTCCTGTTTGTGCAAATCAAATAATAGCATTGTGGTTGGTGGCTGCTTTCCTGTAGGCCAATGAAAATAAACTGTCAATCTGTCAATCTCAGCTGTCCTAAGATAAACCCTAAGTTATTTTGAGTCTTTCTGGTTGTGATACGATTTGAAAGACCCAAAGAATTCATATCTGGTGAAGTTGATGTATGATGTGCAGAGAGAATGAAACCATTACCTCTGGGATATGTCAACACATCAAGTATGTCTGTGAAGAATTAATTAACTCTTTTTGTTTAACATACATTTATTTATGAATACTTGATCCAATTTTGTTGATTATAAGATTAAATTACCTTAGGGATAACAGCGTAATTTTTTTAGAGTTCTTATTGATAAATGGGTTTGCGACCTCGATGTTGGATTAAGGTTTAATTTGGGTGTAGAATTTCAATTTGTGGTCCAAATGAGCATCAACCGGAACTACTTTGTTGTTTTGGATGTGTTGACATATTCTTTCAAGTATTTCAGCCATTGTGCAAACAACTCCTCGGTCATCCATCCCAATTCATTAACTAGTCCTAATGTTCCATATGAAGCTTCATCAAAGAAGTTCTTGTTTTGACTTCTTCATGGCAAATATCAAAGCAGGCAGAACAAAATTTCCAGGAGAGCCCATATGACAACACTGTAGATTATTGATCTCGCTTGGCACATTTTATAGCCCTTCTTGCTTCTTTCCTTGAGCTGCAAGGATTTTCTTCGGTCTTTGAACAGCTACGAATAGTGCCGATTCATCAACATTCCAAATTCATGTAAGATGGATATGTTTTTCACCTAAAACCGGGTAAAATGACATAGTGTGTCATTTTATCCTAATAGATGGTATGCCATTTTACCCTGACTGGTAGCTTTCAACATTTGGAGGAACAGCCAACTCTCACATGGATTTGAAGGTTACAAACTACGTTAAAAATAATCAGAACGGAAGTACTTACATGCCTCATATATTTAAAAAAAATGTGTTTGATTTCTATGTAAAATGCCACCAAAGAAATGCCACTCCAAAGTTCGGCAACAAGATTTTCACTGATTTAAGCATAGACATAAGTTTTTTCGCGAAAAATCAACGCAGTTTATGGAGGTTCCCTGTAACTAATATACGAACATAACCCAGTTCAGAGGAATGATATCTCGTGCACAAGTATTGAGAAATCTAAGGTATGTCATTTTACCTCAGTATGTCATTTTAGGACAGTTTCCTATACGGTAAACATTTCAAATAACACAAAGAAACAGTTTGAAAAAAACAATGAGCACTTCTATACAGATTGTTTGTATACAGACTGTAATTTCCGTAGTAACACACAACGCAAACTTACTAATGTTAAGTTACGCAACAATGATTTATTATGACAGAAATCTGGTAAGATATGCAACAATGACGTGAAAGCAAACTGTTTGAGTTACTGAACTATAGCCGCATCGCGACGCGGCTAAAATTACAAGGAACTTCAATCCATTACACATAATACATGCTTCACAGTGAAGTCGAACACCCCACCATTCATTCTCGGAAACCTTGTATTAACAGTGCAGTCATACTAATGCCGTCGTGTAACTACTGTAGACATAAACTTAGGAAGAATTTAAGGATATACGGTCATAGGTCCACAGAATTAATGTCTACATTTTTGGGTCTAATGACAGTTGATTTACAATATTAAGTCCATTAAAGATGTCTAACTGTAAACAATAGTGACTCACAATGTACTGTATATTCACCCTATGTCCATGAAATTTCGGCAAGTAAAGTTGGTCTACATTGTAACATAACAATGTTTACAGGAATAAAATGTCTAAGTCTGAACTTTTATTACATGCATTGATGTAGCCCTGCTAAAGCAAAAGTTCGTACATGCAAAAATTGTGTTTTTGAGTTAAGAAATGTATGTGTTTGAAAGAAGAGTTTTGTATCATATTACTAAACCAGAAAGTTGTAACTGTAATAAATCGAATCGTTCACTTAAATGCAATGTATTTACAAAAACTGCGTGTATGCTAGATAAGCACACACACATCTTAAGTCAAAAACGCAATTTATGCAGATACGACTTCTTGCTTTAGCAGGATTACAATTCAATGTGTCACAATTGTGCTTTTTCTTTATCTTCAGCCTGCAGTTTTAACCTATAGCTAAGCGCTCTTAAATAGACGCTAATTTCACCACGTTTCTCGTATGTTTGATAATTGATAATTTGAAACCATTGCCTCCATCTGCTGTTGATTTATTTAATATTATTTAACAGCATGACGCAATCTTTGGTTCCCTGCCTTTAGTTGTGCTATTAGAATTTGATTAGGCCTATTCCTCTGGTCTTTCCATATATATATATATATATATATATATATACATATATATATATATATACACACACACACACACACACACACGAGGATTGGGGCATAAGCCATGGCAACTATTTTTTTTGTGAGAATTCGAGCGTGGTGAAAAATGTGAAATATACAGATCAAAGGACAAGGAATGGACAAAATGTACGGACATTTAACAATACGCCAACATTTTGCTCTTCATGTTTATTACATTCGTTGCCATAACATTACAGCACACATACCCGTTCTAAAGGCCCTCAAAGTAGCTTCCACCGCACAGCGTGTAATTTAGCGAGTCTAGCCGGCCAAAAATCATTCCTCGAAAACTAATCGCTCAATTTTCATAAAATTTAGTATATACCTTCAATTATTGAAGTGAATAAGTTTTCAATAATGAAAATGAAAATAGCAACTATTTTTACTGAAAATAAAAATAGTAATATTGTAAAAAAAATTCGATTCGAGTGGAAAAAATAAATTAATGTTCATAATGTGGAATACACTTAAAATTGAAAGCGTAAGGCGAAGGAATATTGCTACATATCTTACTCGTTCGGACGTCAGATGCATCTCCATCAGAATCTGTATCCTCGCTGCTAGTCTCTCCTTTGACAGCACCGACTAATGGAGGCTTGGAGACAACTGCAGCACTACTATTGAAATCGACCGCAATTTCCTCTTCTTAATTTCTTTAAGCTGGTGATGTAAGGGTCCAAAGAAATAAGTAGCCTGAGTAAAAGATCGGTATTTGTGTCTTTCTTGATGTTTTTCTTGCGAAGACTCCTCTGAAAAGTTTAATATAGTATTTGTTCCTCGTTTCCTGGGCTTCCTCAGATAGTTTGCCAGTAAGTATAATAGTGTCCTGTGACCTTCTGTCCATGAGCCAAGAGTTTGTAAAGGATTGTAGGTATATAATATTATTTGTGCAAGCATAAATATAATTCCCTTGTCTCCCTTGCATACATGTCAAGTGTCCGTTCATCAGTATTGCAAAACCGCATGGAAAAGGTTTCTGATATATTATGTGTAAACGACTTAATATATTTCCATCTATTCCCGTAATATATGCGAAAGTGGAAACCTCCCTAAAAAATATTCTTTTCTTCTGGCGATCTTTCTTTAAAATGTGGACTAGTTTTTTTTTCCCCCTCCCCGTTTTGATCTTTCGCTAAGTCTCCGAAAAGTTTACGTGGACATCCTCGAATGCTTGTACTGGCAGAATCAAATTGGAATTGTTTTGTAGTAGATGGCAAAGTATTATATATTTTATTTTCAGACTTTGCATCTTGGTTCAAACATAGCGCATTATATTTTAAAACATTTTTCTCATTTCTGCTGTATTTTTCCCACCGTAATCGAATTTTCGAGCATAGAAATTTAATTCATTTTTTTTATTGACTGTAAAATGTCTTCAGAGTAATCTTTGAGACCAAAATGTTCAATTATATATGAGAATTTCACTTTTATCTCGCTCTTGTTCCACATATGGAAAACAGCTCTCCGGATTACGGAGCGCATGGTGGCTGAAAATAATTAATAGCTACTCTGTCTGCACCTGTTTGCAGAAAAAAATCACGACGTCGTATTTAGAAAAGTATAGTGAATATCTCTACAAAATTTTATCGAGCTGATAGAGGGCTACACCTTTTAAAAGTCAACTCGAAATATATAATAAGGTAAAACTCAAACTCTTTGCACATGTTTATCCAGACACTTATTCTAGACAATAAGATAATAATTTTTGTCACGAAAATTAGCTTATATGTAAGTACATACCTTCTTATAATATATCCACACTCTGTATTAGAAAAAATACTGTATTAACTTTACCACTTTGTACCATCCAAACACATACTTCGCGCCCGCCTCTGCAGCGTAAATGATCTTATCGGAGACATGCAACTTTCGCTCTGTTGTGAGGGTCCCCTAACAGATGTAAGCATCTGTCTACACTTGGATAATATACTTTGGAGTGTTATAAGAATTTAGCATTAAAGATAGGGTGTGAAAATTGATTTTTGGCCGGCTAGCTGCTTGAAATTACACACTGTGCACCGTCGGCCTGGTTGGCGCAGTTGGTATCATTGGCCTTTTATGCCCGAGGTTTGCGGGTTCGATTCCTGGACAGGTCGATGATATTTAAGTGTGATTAAATGCCAGTAGATTTACTGGCATGTAAAAACTCCTGCGGGACAAAATTCCGGCACACTGGTGACGCTGATACAACCTCGGCAGTTGCGAGCATCGTTAAATAAAAAATAGCATTTAACATTTAGCTACCTACCTCACGACTGTCCGTATGGAAGGGCATTATTCCCGATAGCCAACTCTCTGTGGCATTCTCTGGCATTCTTCTCACGGAGAACGACTATTTTGACATACGAGTGTTGTTCAATACGGGTTACATTCATCCTGCACGGTGCTACACTGGCAACTGATTTAACATTACTCTCTGTTCTATTATAGACAAGCACAGAGCCATCTTGTGTTGTGAACACACACTATGATTGCACGGCTTCCGTGCGACATGACATTTTGTGATACCAACCCTTACCGTTGAAAGAAAAAGTAGTTGCCATGACTTATCCCTCAACCCTCAAGGATGATGGGTCGCCAACATCCTCTGGAACTTAGAATGCTAACCCTCGACACAATTATTTTTATTTACTAATGTATTGCAATATATTTACATCAAGATCGAAGACATTCCAGATGTTAGGTGGATAACGTGACGGGATACCTTATCGTCTACTCCTTCGAGACGTTCTTTTTACGCACAGTATCTCCATGTAACTGTTAACTGACCAACTTCTTCACAAAATTGTCACTGGTACCTTATTATGACGTTCTTGCTTCTTGCATATTCTTGTATAGCCTAAAATAAAAAGTTTTCCTCACTTCTACTCCCGCCGAGCGATTGTGATGTGTATGAACCTCGACTTTATATACTTCGGTATTTTCAAAACTACACTTCATCACGCGTGTCGCGTTACAAGAATTGCGGAGAGAACACCTCCAGTAAATTCTGTTACCATTCTTGTTTTTGAGCCTAAAATGATAGTCATAATTGTTGTGAACTAGAAATATTTTGCCTTCCTTCGAGATCACCGTGTAAGCGCCTAAAGATTCTATTTTAATCGAAAAAGCGCGTCGCGGACGCATTGCCACCAAGACAACAGGAAACGGGAAGATAGCGCAGGACCTTACTAGAATTCAGAAGATTATGCACACCAACATTAAGGGAAAATCATAACTCAGTGAAGTAGTTGTTTATTTAAATAACTTAACAGTCCTTATCTTAAACGAAGAGCATTTGTTGTAATTGAAGACCTAGCTTTCTAAAGGGGCTAAGCACCAAACACAACTTTATGAGATATTGATAACGTCAAATGCATGTTGAGATATCTCCAACACCCTCTTTTGGCGCACGAATGAGTACTTACAGCTGAACTACGAGAGGGAAAATTTTATATGATATTCTCACATGGTTGTACTTCCCTAAGGTTAAATAAAATGAAATTTGAAAAATTGTCATTATTCTCTTTGGAAAGATAGGTATTCAATAAATCATGATACACTTTGGTATTACATTTTCAGACATTTAATGTCCTTTCGATCATAAAAGGGCGGTGTTCTGGATTCCGAAAATGTTCCAACTTCACCTCTTGTAGACCTAAATAATATTACTGCTTTCTCTATTCTGTGCTGCAAGTTATTGTATATGATTATTTAATGTCTTTGGAGGTAACTTATGTAAGTGAAATGGCTATTGAGATTACTGTTAATAAAATTGTCTTGTACTAAATTTGTTTTATCTCCGTTGCTAGTATTTCTATGCTGTATTTGTATAGTACAAATATATTGTATACCTATAACGTATTGGTTTATTATAGATTCTGTTTGTATATCACTTTTGATATCTGGCGTATGGACTGCATTTAACATCTGTCGGAGTGCTGAAATATATTTCGTCTTATAGGCTATTTGTATCTTGTCCAGGATTATTATTATTATTATTATTATTATTATTATTATTATTATTATTATTATTATATTTATTATTATTGTTGTTGTCGTTGTTGTTTGGTCAACTGTCTGAAGACAGATTTGAACCTCATAAGTTACACCAATAAGGCATCACTCATGAGGCAACTAGACTAGACGGCATTTCGGAAGGCGGTAGCTGCTACATGCGCCTTAGCATTTCTGGTATGTGACGTCACAAACTTTTACAGCTAAACCAATCAGAATCAGTCTATAACAAGTACTTCCCGAGTTGTTTGTTCACGTGTGAATGTTTTAATATATTGAATAAGTAAAACTAACATTTACTGTGTGTGTGTGCGTGAGTGCGTGCGATAAGTAAATGGAAGAAGAGACTGTAAAAAGACAAGTATTGCACGGCAGGCGCAGGAAATAATGTTTAAGGTGTATATATTATTTTAAAAACGAGACGAGCAGAACGCTGTCGGCCATCTTGATGTTGGTTGCAACCTTGCCAACGCGCAAGGAACGATTACAGAAGCATGTGGTGTTGTTAGTGAAGGAAAGAGGGTTTGGTTGGAGTCATGCTTACAGTAATCAACGGCTAAGGTCATTATTGTCTTTTGATACTTTAAATTCTCTCCTGTGCTACTTGTATTGCACGTGCGCGTGAAGTAGGCCTACGATGTGGCAATGTTGTATGCTGCCTTGCTCTTTCTATCTGTCTCTCTCGACCCAAAAGCTAGCAGACTACCGCCTTCCGAATTGCCGTCGACTCTAGACCAGGAGATAATGGGGTAGGGAGGCTAGTTTCTTTCCCACTCCAATGCATACATCGCCGATTAGCTACATATTCCACTAATCAGATTATTATTATTATTATTATTATTTTCCAGTGTGCAACGCAGGATTTCAATGTGACACTAGACGCTGCATCCCTGCTGACTGGAAATGTGACGGCCATGTTGACTGTGAGGATCAGTCAGACGAACTCAACTGTGAAGAGTGTGCGAAAGGTACAAAACATATTTAATAATAGTATTTATTATACACGATTGTACAACTTTCAGCCTTTTTTTATTTCTTCTGGAGGCCTGGATCAGAACGTCACAGAGTGAGAGTGATTGTGGAGTAGTGGTAGATGATGATGGTAATAGTGAAGGGAAACAGGAGAACCCCGAGAAAAAACCCTCGTGCCCCCTCTTTGTCGACCGCAAATTCCTCCATGACCCAGTTGGGAATCGAACCTGGGTCGCCACGGTGGAAACCAGAGACGCTAACCACTCCGTCAGGGCGATTTTGGTAATACCAACCCTGGGCCATAAGCTTGAAACGGTGGAACCAAAAAGGTGTACTAGCACAGTCTAGTAGGCCTATATACAGTCACGAATATTGAGTTGTGAGGGTGGTAGGAACAATAGACTGTGCCTGTATTATTTCGCATTGTCTGTAATGAGGCGATATTAGCGATCCTAGTGGTTAGCAACTATCTGTGGATGCATATTTAATACGTATTGAGTTTCGTAACTGTATATACTAGACTGTGGTACTAGTATGGCCGTCAAATTAACCATAGTTCATCTCTTTTTCCGGTGTGTTTCTCAGCTGTTTTGTTCATATTATTACGATTACAAATTGTTTCGTGTTGTGAATATTTCAAAAGTGTAGTCAAGTTCAACAGGTGTTATTTTTTCATAAATAAGCTAATATTCTGTTCGGCTCAACTGTAGAATTTATGTCCATTGATATGTTCCCCTATGCTTTAACATATGAAGCAGTGCTTGATAAAAGAAAGACTGTGGAAATGAAGTGTTCAGTCTATGTCACAACCATAATACTTTTAATAAATATACAGTGAAATGTACTTGATATAATATTCTGCTAGTACTCCTGTTACCTCCACATCCATTCTAATCCGTTTACGTATGACCGAAACCGATAGTAGCAATTTAATATGTGACAATTGGCGGTATTTCGCGGTGGATTATGGGGCGTAAAAGGTATAGTTTGACCGAGCCCCTACAGCCGGGGCTGCGCAGAAGTTTAGAGTAGGGACAAATTGAAGCTTGCGTCCGCCGCCATGCTTTGGGAGAAGCACCGGCTATCAGACGGCTGCACTATACAATGCTGAATGTTTAATATGTATGTTTGGTGTCTCTTATAAATAAATCTGAATGGATAAATGAAAAAAAATCTTATTTACATTTAAAGCGACCTCGTTAAAGACATAATCAAGCTCAGTTACCGTTAGTTTGACATGAAACGAAAGAAAACTGTAACAATTTGATACCGTAACTAAAGATGTTGTATAGTTATTTGGCAACATATAGAGAGAACAGAAATACAAATGCATATTGTAGTAATAGTTCAGATGAAAAGAAAAATATTAGTACTATTAACTTTTATTAACAAAACACTGCCTGTGTAAGACGTTACATTAGGCCTACATTGTAAACACGTTTGCTTTGATGTGGACGAGAAATGAACAATTATTATTTATTCGCTTCCATATCACATAATATAGGCTTACACCTGTAAAATAATAAATAAATGAAAGCGCACTAATGTGCATTGATGTGGTGGTTATCTACTGTTCCCTACTATACTCTGTCAGGGATCGTACACCTGTAAAATAGAAACACGTACAGTACCTAATGTTTTAGTTAGAAATATAAGTAGGTCTACCGTGCAATAGCTTATTATCACAGCTGTAGTATGCATGAATTAGTCAATTAGTCATATAATATAACTCAGGCCTAATGTACAGAACATCTTGCCTATTGTTTTATTATTATTATTATTATTATTATTATTATTATTATTATTATTATTATTATTATTATTATTATTGGCTCCGTTAAATATTGTCTTACAACATTTTTATGTAAAGTATTGTACTGGTAACCTTAAGCTGTGTGCTAACATCTGCTCTTTATGTAGTACTTTCTTTTATTTGGTTATTTAATGACGCTGTATCAACTACTAGACTATTTATCATCGATGGTATTGATGATAACGAGATGATATTTGGCGAGACGAGGCCAAGGATCCGCCATAGATTACCTGACATTCACCTTACGGTTGGGGATACAAGAAAAAACCCAACCAGGAAATCAGCGGGAATCGAACCCGCGACCGAGCGCGACTCCGGACCAACAGTCCTTAACCCACTGAGCTACGTCATTAGATCTTTATGTACTTTTATGGTCAGTTTAACAAGTTTAAAATATTATTCTCGGGAGGAATCTGGGATCCATTTTCTAAAACATGTTCCTATAACTTATAAGTGTAGAAAGATTGTATAAGTGTTCTACTTCTAGACAACATTGTTTTCACACGATTAAGAGTGGGTGGTAATATGCCATTAAACTGTTAACATCTGTATAATCGCTCTTTCACTTCAGCGGCATATTTTTATAATCTCAGATGATGGTATGACAAGACTCCCATTATTCTTTCGTTAAAAAATAAAAGAGATTTTATTTACTGCTGGTAGGCTACGTACCATAAATTGAGTCTTTAGATTTATTACACCATATTTTTCTTAATGATTTAATAACTAAGCCAACAATGAATACAATCACATTTTGACAATATTGTGTCATTGAGAATGATGTAAGAATGAGGGAATTGCAATCCATATCTGCAGTATAAGAGTCATATCGCCTCTGATTCTCAAAACACTGAGGATTATTATTACAGTGCGTTAGGTGTTTGGAAAATACCATTGGGTATATAGACATTTTTAGCGGACGTCCCTGTCTTTGTAATATAATTTAAATAAATTAGTTACTTATTTTCTAACGTAATATAAAAAACATAAGTAAAAATATTTCATGTATTCGGTCATAAGAAATAGAAATAGACTAATAAGTCTACTTATGAGCAATATAAGGCGTTTATATTTAAAACAATGTTTAGTTACAATATTTAGATTTACTTCTGTTATTTTATATTATACGTTAGAAAATACATAAATAAGTGTAGTTATATTACAGTGAAGGAGGAAATCCACTAAGAAAACGCCTATATACGCAGTGGTATTTTCTAAACTCCGAATGCTTTATAGAAAGAATCATTCGTGCTCCCCAAACATGGCGTCGCGCGAACCTGCGCGAGAGGTTCCAAATTTGTACACGACACCAGGGCCAATTGTGTGTCTAGATATATAACTACAACGTCTTTGAATTTGACTAGGCGCGGCTCCTTAAGGCCCTTAACACACTTGCAGAGTTTTCGCTAGCGAGAAATGTGTTGCGAGAAAGAAGTGAAGAGCCTTCCTCCACACACTTGGCGAGTTCTCGCTATCACAGATCACACCTCGCTATGATCATCTATGCACTGCCTTCATGCAGAAAGCATTTTTCTGATTATAGTAATCACTCGTTGGGGGAAATATTATAGATTATGTATTTACGTATATTGTCGTACTTAAATATATAATCTGTAAGTATATTGTCGTACTTTACAAATTACGTACGAACGCTATGTTGAATCTGAGTATTCAGATGATGAGGAAATGGAGTTACATGAACATATTTTGTTAATGAAAAGAAAAAGTAGGCCTAAAATTAAAGCCAGAAATATCTGAAAATCGCATTGTATCTTACGAAAATAAGGGCGAGTTTTGGACACTGGTTTCGATTTGAATGATGATTCGTTTAGGCACTATTTCAGGTTGAATGGACCTCAGTTTTTTTTAACTCATTATATGATAGAGGATTCTTTGCTATGTTCTGATTAAAATTATGTGAACTGTTAAGCCATATAGATACATTATTTCAAATGTTTAATTAATACTATTAAATCTCATCAAAATAAAATATAGCCCTATTTATTTTCAGATAATCTGATATTTGTCTCCAGATTTCTTCTTTAAGTTTCGTGTTTTTATAGTTTTCATCCCGTGTATCATATAAATAGGTCTACGGGTGACCTCGTACAAGTTCGATAAGTTTCTGACTGCAATTATCAGCCATCTTTCCTCATTTTCAAATAAAAACAATACAATTCATCGCCACCTGTGATATCTTTTTCTACATTCAATCGTCATAAAGAGTATAAATGTCAAACATCTTTGATAAATGTGTCAAGAAAATTCGCTGAGCTACCGATTCCAGCGAGAAACTCGCGCGAGGTTTTTGCCTCGAACGAGAATCTCTTCCAATGTGTGGACGTCCATTTGAACCCATGTTATCAATTTTTAAATTTTCTTGCAACACATTTCTCGCTGGCGAAAACTGCAAGTGTGTTACGGGCCTAAGGTTGTAGCACAGTCTAGTATATACAGTCACGAAGCTTAATACTTACTAAATATGCAAACGTAAACAGTTGAAATATGCATTCATAGATAGTTGCTCACCACCAGGATCGCTACTATCGCCTCATCACAGACTCTTTCCCTAGCAGACCATAAAATGTATTGTACTTTCGATATCGTGTTCTTTTGAAAAAATTAACACCTTCCTTCCACTATTTAAATATGAAATACATAAGGTTTATATATTATTTTCATAAAATATATATTATATTCTATAAACTCACCTTCCTGGATCTTTCGAAAGTATAACTCTAACCTATTTTTCTAACAATTTATAGTACTACAAACGTCTCCTTGTCCCATATTATTATTCAAATTATTGTATTTTAGCCATTTACAGTTATTACAACCGATAACGAACTTTTCACAAAAATGCGAAATACGGCACAGTCAATGCTTTTTCGATCTAGACCAGGCCGTAATGTTTGTTCGGGTTTTCCATTTCAGTGTACGGAGCTCAGTGAAATATTATAACTTTATTGCTTATCATTGCTAAGCTTTATTTAGTGTAATGTGTTATAAGTTCCGTTTACTTCTTGTTGCATAATATGTTGCAGAAATAATTACAAAACTGTGTTATTTTAATGTGAAGAGAATTTTATATGTTAACATTAGCTGTTCGTGTCAACATTTCAAGTTTAGAATGGAAGCTAATTTGAGGTTTAATAAAAAAGAATTAAATTTATATTTGGATTTCAATTTAGCACATCTACCTTCCTTAATTTTTGAAAAAACATTTACCATACCACTCCTATGAAATTAGTGTACGTACAATTGTGTTACTTCATCTCTTAAGTAGTAGATAAATACAAAAATTCAGTACCCAATTTTAGTATTAAAATACAGACAAATTGAATGCCCGGGGCGTCATACATGACATTATGCTTAATTATAATGTATGATTGCGAATTTAGGAATATAAGTTAAATATAGTAAACATAATCTATAATTTTCATATGAATGGCAAGGCATTGGAGATCATTAAATTTAGACAGAAAGGGGCAACTGGTACAGTAAACATAATCTATAATTTCAACATATCTAAATATCCGTGCGGTGCAATTGAAAATTATTGAATCGTGCATAAATGAGTGTACAAGAATTTCGCAATATTTAATCGAAATAAAGGTAGGTAGGTCTATTACACATACGAACAACGTAATTTTCACACCATAAATAATATTACATCTTAACTCGCAAGTAAATTATGTCTGAAGTGTCTCATAATCATTGTTTTAAATTTTATTAATGGAATTATACTACATTTTAAAGAAACATATGTTACTGTTTATGCATTCTAACTAATTTATATGGTTGAAACGCCGCCCTTCGTGATCGGGTTAAGCGAGTTACATCACAGTCTAATAGATAGATATATATTAGACTGTGGTTACATGGTGTGCCCAGCGAATAGGGATTATAAAGAATGGACACTTCGCGTCGGTACCTTTGATGTAGCCGGACCGATTTCAATGACCTTCAAGCCAGCTAGAGCGTCAGATTCTGCTTTCTCCCTAGAGTTGGCGCTGATATCACACCAGCTAGCAGTCGACACAGCGGAAATATAACACATATAATTAATACATCTAGGTACATTATGTACTCAAATAAAATAAATTGGATCCATAAAATAATAAATCCTTCATTAACTGTAATGTCTAGACTCTAGAGTTCCTTTATAATGATAGTTCAGACGTTGACCCCAACAACAATTAAAATATGTAATGATTTGATAGCGCTGAAAATGGAAAAACAAAACTCTTACGAGAAGTAAAACCATATACCTATATTATATTATTATACAAATATTAAACGAATTCGATACTTAATTTTATAATGTATTATATTATTTTATAATATAATTTATGATACCTGAAATATAAAATATTATTATTACAACTAGTTTGTCACTGAGAAATAAGGAAAAGGTGTTAACTTGAATTTATTTGAAGCAAAGCGTTACTGGATTATGCAATAAGGTAGGCGATGTTTGGATCCTGTGCCTTAATTCTATTCTCAATTGTTATCTTAGCGTACGCTCGATTACACTACCTCTAGTGCTTGAAAGTGGAACTAGCCGCTAGCGCACAGAGAAACTAAACACAGGAAAATTCGCTCAGTGTCCATTCTTTATAATCCCTATTCGCTGGTCTGCCTTACGGCCTATATTAGATCATGATGGCTGTGGCACAGTCTATTGTTCCTAGTACTCACAGCGCTCCAAACGGCTAGCAACTACCGCGAGATTTGCAAAAAATCACCCCAAGCTTCGTGACTGTATATAGTAGACTGTGGTTGTAGCAAGTATAACGAATTACAAATCAAACCAACAAAGACAAAAACAATCTAAAAATAGGAGAAAAATAATAACACAGATAATTGGACAAGAAAGGAAATGTCTGCTCCCTTTTGCGCTACACCT
The DNA here is from genome assembly GCF_040183065.1 of Periplaneta americana. Classification (NCBI taxonomy): domain Eukaryota; kingdom Metazoa; phylum Arthropoda; class Insecta; order Blattodea; family Blattidae; genus Periplaneta; species Periplaneta americana. The sequence continues at coordinate 125,521,559 of NC_091131.1, forward strand.
AAAAATATCTACGGATATTTTGGTTTAAAATATGTTAAGTTATTGTGGTCTAAGTACACGATTGGTATGATGAGCTGTAGTAAGTTTCTCATCCAACTATAATCGTTTGTAGGAGCCTCATCATTGACTTGCCAAAGTAAACGACCGTACTTCTTATGGAGACTGGCTTGATCTGTGGTATCTCTTCGGTGCGAGGGGATGAGAGGGGTGTTGTCCAGTGTTGAGTTTCAGTTGTTGATAAACGAACAGGGGGGTAGGTAAACCAAAGACGTTTTATAGTTTAACCGGGTAAACGAGCTTTGAAAATGGAAACAGTGGCAGTAGCTCACAGAACTACTGACGAATGACAATGAATGAATGAGTCAAAGACAAAACATGCCCGCCCAGCGACTGCAGTTAGGCGCAAAAACAAGGTTTTTTTTTTTTTAGGGTAGAGGGTGAGCTTGTATTTTATTGGTGTTTATGGTTTCCGTTTGACCGTTTCACTGCGACTGCAGTATGCAGTTACTCGAATCGAGTTGGTTGAGAGCACGTGGCGACGCGTAAGGAGCTGTTTTAATAAATTGTGTTTGTGTTATTCTACTATATTAAATAGACCCTAGTTAAGATGAATACAATTCAGTCTTTAATAGAACATCCATTTTCATCGTGCAGCTTAGAAGAGAAGTGTGAGGTTAAGCGTCCTGGTAGATCGACTCCGAACCTTGATATTTCGCAGTGCGTGAAAACCAAAACCAGTCGTTTAACAGAAAATTCAATTCTGACGCGTACGAGAAGTTTCTGTGGTTATGTGGCTGTGAAGTAAGAAAGTCTTTGTCCTGTTTTCCTTGTGTTCTGTTCGGAGGAGAGTAGGAAAACACCTTTCAGCCTCTGAAGTCGTCAAAGTGATTGTTAGTAAAATTTCTAGTAATTTTGTACATTCGCCGAAAGTTGAACACAAATTGTCTCTGAAAAAATTCCATTAGACACACAGTCTGAAATGTTTCTGAACTCGTCAGTGCCATAAATAACTGAAAGTTCAGTGCGAATATTCCTTTCATTTATGAACAGATACGCTCTAATGACACTACGAAGAGAGACTTCTGGGAAAACATTGTGGAAATAAATAGGTGAGCTTTTGCAAATTTTTATGACTGCAGCATGATAGGCCTAATATTTTGTAGTAAGAAAGTAAACGAACAAAATTTTGAAGCACCAGCCGCCACTGAGTTCGACGTCATATCCGTCGTACCGATTTCAAGCATATTTGCCTGGATTACTCTCTTCGTTCTTTTTATTCTCTCAGTGTAATACGTATCTCTCTTTTTTTCGACTTTCTTGTGTTCTATATATTCCGCGTTTGTGTCTGAAGCGCTAGTGCGCTGGTCGTAAATCCAGATGGATTTGGTACGATCTGCGGCCAGATCGTGATAGAATTTGTGGATGACAAAGCAGACGTTACAGACTTTTTTCGGGGTCCTCCCATTTCGCTCAACCATTCCACCAACACATTCTACTTTCCCCTCAGCATTTTAATCTATAATCTGCAATAGTTAAAAATAGGCTGGGGTGAAGGCTTGAGGGGTAGTACTGGTGTCCGATATTGATACGGAAAAGGCTTGGAATTCCGGACTCTGGGGTTTATCGGATACGTCTAAAGATGGAACCTCGCTCTGCCAGGGCTGAGGCAAGAGGCCCACATGTTAGTATAGGATTCACGAATGCCCCCAGGTCACCTGTCAGACTTGGACAATCATCGCATTTATAGGGCGCATAATGGGTCAGTGTAAGCCTAAGTGCAAGGATCCGTCCCGGGTTCGACTCTCGAAAAGCCAGCCAAGCCACATAATATAAGCTTATAGGCTACAATGAGATGCTTATGGTGTTTCCTAATCAAGTGATGTAGATGTAGCGTAGATGAAGGCTGGTAATTCACGGCACATTGCGGATTGCTAAGAAGTACCTATATTAGCTTGCTGAAATTCTAACTATCCTGATTTTATTGTTACACTTAATTGACTTCTTGACACCTACATTTATTTTGTAATATGAACATATTTAAGTTCCAATTAACTTTCTCACATTACTCCGTGTATAAATATGAATAATTATACAGTGTGTTAATTAAGTATGGAATATTGCTAATATTCATTTTATGAAAAAGTACCAAAAACAAAAGTTGTTGGAGATATCTAACTAAAACTTATGGCTGTGGTCTTACAAAAGTATTTATTCATGTACAAGGTGTGGCAGAAAATAAACCTTTTTAAATGGCATCTATATTAAATTTTATATATTTGAAATGTCCATTCAATTTTACATACAAATAGAAGTTTGACTCAGCATAAACGATGAATACTCTCTTGTAAATGTTAAGGTTCTTTCAAACGCTTTGATAATGTAACACAAAATAAATGTGTGTATTCATATGTTGTAGGCCATGATACAAACAAAACAATAACGTAACTGTTTCAGAGAATGTTTAAAATTATAACAAATGTTCAAAATCAGAACCATTCACGGCCATACGTCAGTCTATCACGAAAGCAGTCCATTGACTTTCTCACAGTTTCAGGAGTGATCAGTTCTATCTCATTACTAATCCTTAATTTCAGGTCTTCAATACTGTTCAGTCTATCACGATACACCCTGGACTTGAGGTAATCCCACAGGAAGAAATCCATTGAGGTCAGGTGATCTAGCTGGCCATTCAATGTGTTCTCTTCTTCCAGGGAACATTTGGCTCAGGAAATCTATTACTCTTATACCATAATGTGGAAGTGCACCATCTTGTTGAAACTAGATGTTCCTTTGACACACACCAGGAAACAACTGTCTGAAAGCTGGGATAACATCGTGCAGAAGCTGTTGATACTTATCAGAGTTCAAATTTCCGTCTATGAAAAATGGACCAATTTTGCTCTTCCCACTAAACCTGCTCATTTTGTGCATACCATGTATGTGCTTCTGCCATCCAATGGGGGTTGTGAGGAGACCAACACTGACAATTATGGCGATTGACAGTGCCATGTAGAGAGAAAGTTGCTTCATCTGAAAATATGATACACTTCTCAAAATGTGGGTTCTGATCTATCATCCCAATCATTGTTTCACAGAATTCATTCCTTCTATCAAAATCATCCTCATTTAACTCTTGCACAAGATGAATTTTATATGGATGCCATTTCTGTGATTTCAACAGTTTCAATACTGATACATTTTTAGTAGGTTATTTTACGACACTTTATCAACAACTTAGGTTATTTAGCATCTGAATGAGATGAAGGTGATAATGCCAGTGAAATGAGTCTGGGGTCCAGCACCGAAAGTTAGCATTTGCTCATTCCATACTGATACATGATTGACATCATATTCAAGTGCCTCCTGTCTAGTTGATTTGAGAATCTTCGTCATTGCATAACATCATATCAAGGGCATTTTCATCACCTGTAATTATTTTTGGTCTTCAGCTTTTGGTTTATTCTTGACACTTCCTGTTTCATTAAATTATTTTACTATTTTTGAAACCGTTGACTGTTATGTTCTTATTTGGGTATACCTTATTAAATAAATTACATATCTCTTGTTGATTTCTCTTTCTGTCACCATAACCAACCATCATTAAGTTTTCTATCCTTTCTCTTTCGGAAATCATTGCCATGATGAACAGTTTTAAATTCAGGAATGAAAAGATGTCATTGTCCATATGAATACACACATTTATTTTGTGTTACATATCAAAGAATTTGAAAGAACCTTAACATTTACAAGAGAGTATTCATCATTTATGCTGAGTCAAACGTCTATTTGTATGTAAAATTGAATGGAGATTTCAAATATATAAAATTTAATATAGGATGCTATTTAAAAAAAGTGTTATTTTTTTGCCACATCCTGTACATGAATCAATACTTTTGTGAGACCATAGCCATAAGTTTTAGTTAGAGATCTCTAACAACTTTTGTTTTTGGTATTTTTTCATAAAATGAGTATATAAAGAGTTATTAGCAATATTCTAGGCCTATAATTAATTAACACACTATATACATAATCATACACCCGAAGAAAGGTCATAATTTTAGAACAAGACTTGTAAAGTAGTTTCAAGTAAAAATAATCCGTGTTAATATGGTTCAGAATCAAACGGACACGAAACTATGACCGATTCTAAAAAATACTGTAGCTGTGTCTCCTTCACTCAAAATCATGTTTAGAAACTGTTAGCAGAGGCAAAAAGTATAAATGATTTCAAAAAATAGCTACATATCCATTATTCTAAATCATGTTTGAAAACTATGATTCTCAAAAGTTTCTATTACTCTGAATTATGTTTAAAAACTGGTAAGTTTGTCCTCCCATTTATTCATTCATCCATATTAGTTAAACAATGAAAGTATTATACGGACCAATATAATTTACGCCATAATTGATTTTACCTTGCAGGTATGATTCATTGCGGAGAAAAGAGATGCATGGCACAAAGTCACATGTGTGATGGCGTAGAAGACTGCCCATGGGGTCAGGATGAACGGAATTGTTGTAAGTTATCACACGAATATATAAGAGAATATAATTATAATCTCAATATTTTGTATGGTATTCAATTTTATTGAAATTGGGAATTAAAGAAAAACCTATTCTACCCACAAAAACCCTGTTTAAAATATTACGGAAAATAAGTTGCCTATATACAGACATAAAGTAGGTAGGCCTATTTATCATTTTATTATTCAACTAGCCGTACCCGTGCACTCCGCTGCACCTGTTAGAAATAAATATAAAGTAATTACATAATTAAAATAGGACGTTTGATCCAGGGAACAACTTTTACAACAGCGCAAGATAATCTGCTTCGCTCATTACCCAATTTTTTTTTAATTGCATTTATTGCATATATATTTTATGTATTTTAACACGATTCAATTGAGCATAGTTAAAATTTGAATTATAAAATAATGGATTGCTAAGCTAACGTACTATTACTGCATACTAACACTCTCGTTGTTCGTTAATTCTCTGAGATTAAAATGAGTGTACATAAATATTATTTTAAGAAATGCAGAAAACGAATGTACAAAATAGCCTATCAAATTTTCTGTGCATAAGAAGCTATTTTAATCTTACCTGTCCTCGATTTACTCAGACGTTACTGTAATGACATTATAGTATTATGTCCATCTAGAGAAACTACAGATTCCAATGGTGAAATAATAATAATTAATTATACAAATCGGTTAATTTAGCTTCTGATATTACTTCATACAAATGCAGAAACATTCTCTGTAGGCTATGTTTAATAGCTTTCGATTTTTGATGTTCAAGGCCCCTGTTTCTATTGTTGTTGTTCAAGGCCCCTTATAGACGAAGTCATTTGTTCTTAATTCATTGCACCATCTTAGATGGATTTATTTTAATTTTAAAACTCATTTATCTCATTAAATATCAGTCCTATCAAAATTTTGTAAAGAATAAAACTTATCGGAAATCATTTTTAAAGAAACTTTTGTTATGTAACATTTTTCACAAAAATCAATAATAAGTGAGATATTTCGATTTATTTAATTCAGGCCTCCTTATAACTCCCCTTTTAAATAAAGTATTTTGAATGCCATATAGCCTAAAATCTAAGTTACAACGAACTTAATTTATATTCCAATTTTCATATAAATCAGTTCAGCCATTATCGCGTGAAAAGGTAACAAACATGCAGACAGACATACAAACAAAAATTTCAAAAATGCGATTTTCGGTTTCAGGGTGGTTGATTATATATGTTAGGACCAATTATTTTTGGAAAATCGAAAATTACCAGAAAAATTTCGGCTACAGATTTATTATTAGTATAGATAACTCAGTAAAAAAAAAAACGATTGTACCAAAAGCATTTCACTTTATTTGCGATTTTCAAACTTAAAATAATGTACCTAAGCTTCCTTTCAAAAAATTACTCTCTTCTAAATAATTTTTAAAGCTAATTTGAAATCAATATTAGTATTGAAAGTAATTGTATAAATGATCCAGCAGATGCAATTAACAGTTAATAATACATATAGCAGAAAAGTTCATTTTATCTTAGAATGACTGTAGACACATTTCCTGATTTCCGAACACTCTCTCTCTCTCTTTATTTAAGAATTGCAGTTAAGTTACAATTAGGCTAATAATTTCTTCTTGTTACATAGGCCTAGTTCATTGATTCAATTCTGTTTACGAATTGATAATATCTCAATTAAATTATTATTATTATTATTATTATTATTATTATTATTATTATTATTATTGTTGTTGTTGTTGTTGTTGTTGTTGTTGTTGTTATAATCACATCAGAGGGAGTATTATTTGCACAGCCTAACACTCTTAAATTTAATAGATATATTGCTAAGAATTTCTTATACTATTTCTTTTTGTTTTAGTACGTCTAAGTGAGCGCATGGGTGATGTGGGCCGAGGAAAGTTAGAAATTTTTCAGCCTGAGGAACAGAATTGGCAACCAGCATGTGTGACGCATTGGGACTCTGGTTCATCTGCAAATTACATTTGTTCTCAGATGGGATATACGTAAGTACATCAAAAGTAATAAGAAAATGACATACAGAGTGTTTCTGAAATACCTATACGACACTATTTTGGTAATGTAATCTATGTGATGTTAACTTCGTAAAAATGTGACTCTTGTTATATCCACTACATTTTTTTTTTTCTGTTCTGGCTGCACAAAATAAGAACTGAAACAACTGAAAACTGATTTACTTTTAAAATGTATAACATTTTCTATATAATGTCCGCCAAGTTAGCTCTGTGGTAGTGCGTCTGCCTCCAGAATAGCCGGCCGGGTTCGATTCCAGGTAGAGAAATTTTCATGTAAAATTTTTACCTTGGAACTAGGAGAGATAGCAGTGCACAACTTCTAATCCCTAAATTGTGTACCAATATGCCTGGGTTAAATCCCAAACCTCTCCGTAGTGCATATGAAGAGAAGGCATATGTCACTGTTAGAGTGTTTCGTCCATTGGATGGTTGGATGGGGACGTTAAGCCTGGCGGCCCCCTTGGTGCTATTTGACAGGAGTAGGCCACATGCTGGCACTGGGTTTTCCCTTCTCTCTTCCTCACCACCATCGTCATCCTTACAAATTCCAAATTCCCTACACTATGTTTACACGAACACTTACCCTAGTACATGACATAACTCTTCACAGATACACATCATGTACAGCGTGGCCTGCTGAAGTAGTGTACAATGGGTCACATTACTGCCATCTATCTGCAATATGAGGAACCCGAATCACGCAAGTAAAGTGGGTAGACATTAGATACACACACACACACATACATTTTCTGTAGGCCTATACATAATCATAGTACAAAAATGAAGGTGGCTTAGTGATGAGACAATATACCTACTCAAAAGGACTAAATGCAATGTTGTACTCATTTTATCATTGAGTTACTAGGCAACAAACAACTTATAGCTGTTGTTGGTAGCTATTGTTGTTGTTGTTGTTTTTTTTTTTTTTTAAGACACACTTTAACATCTGTGATCATATCACGTGTGTAGGATCTTCGAGTATATCAGTAGGCAGTTTTTACTATTGTTGAGTTTCTATTTCTACTGTCGTGTATTATACATAGATGGCTTATATTCATGTAACTGATTTTAGATTTTGATTAATATTCATGATATTGGTGATTGAGGCAGTGATGAATGATGGTATGTAAATTTCCAATCCGTATTTGCTTTTGTGAATAAGGGAAACAATGAAAAACTCGTTACATTGGCCGACCACGGGGTTCAAACCCAGAACCTCTCGAATGTGAGTCTCAAACATTACCATCTGAGCCAACTCGCTCGGTAGATATTGTTTTGAAACGCACGTCAAGAAGCATTTAATTCCATATTTGTGGTGTTTAGTGTCTACTATTTTCAGTTTCTCATTGGAAGTGTATGGAGACAAAATCACAATTAGAGCAGAGGAGTTGGTCCAAATATGGGCTAGGGTGGAAAAGTGGCGGTTCGTGAGATTTGGTGTTGGGGGCTCACATATTGAATACTCAAAAAGTCATAATATTAATTTATAGCATTCCTTTTTTCATGAACATGAACTCGTTCCCCGACAAAATAAACGTAACATAAGACTATAAAAATCAATTGAACATTCGCCCAACCCATTAATGTGGAATAGGATGGTGTTAATATTGAATGTTTGTAGTGAAAATCCACCCTTCTCTGTTTTTTTGTTGCAAATATGTTGATGACTCTGTCGTTGAAATTGACGACTCTTCTTCACCAAGACTGTCTTCCAGTATTCCTCCTGAACACAGTGTCGAGTTGTTCCGTGGTATTTCTTTTTTCAAGCATCACTGGAAGGAATGTGAACAGGAGAAGAGTTTGGAGCAGAAAAGTATTATATCAGATGATAGACGACATTAAGATATATGGATCATTTGCGGAGACTAAGAGGAAGGCTGAAAAAAGGAAAGATTGGAGAATGCTGGGTTTGCAATGAAACACCTGTCCTTTGGACAAAAAACTATGAATTAAAATGAATGTAACGTCTAGTGCTAAATTCTTATGAACCATAAATTCTTTATCCTTTTTATTTCGTTAATTTATTAAATCAGATTACTTAAAACATATACCCCTGTTTTACCCATCTAGCATCACTCTCTTTAGTAAAGAGCAAATACAAAAAACAGAACAATTTGTTTGTAGTTACCGGGGAGCTGTAGAGCATTTGCCTGCTGGTGTCATGCTTGGGCATGGGTTCAGTTTCCACTTGGGCTGGGCTGATTACCTGGTTGGGTCGTTTCCGAGAGGTTTTCCCCGATCGTAAGGCGAATGTCAGGTAATCTATGGCAAATCCTCGGCCTCATCTCGCCAAATACCATCCCACTATCACCAATTCCATAGACGCTAAATAACCCAGTAGTTGATACAGCGATGTTAAATAATCAAGTAAAAACATTGTGACTTTACATCTGTAGATTAAATTATTTCTTTGATAAATTTGAGGTGTGAATACCTCACAAAAAGATGTAATTACTTGATTTTCCTGAGAATTTATTTTTAAGTAGAAGTGGTCTCCCAACATACACTATTTTCCGCCATTGTAAATCACACGTTATGTTATTGTTAGAAACTAAAGGTGAGACGAATCCTAAATTTTCTCCAATCTTAATCCTAAAATGTTCTGGAATCGCTTGAATTCTTCATATAAGAATAATAATAAGAAGAAAGAAGAGGAAAAAATCTTCTACTTTAAATTTAAAGTTTTTAATTGAAGCAAAATTTAAAATGTGTGTTTAATGAAGATGAAATTTAAGAACACAGTTTTCACAAAAAAATTTGTCTTATCCATAGATAGCATATTGAAATAGTGTAGCACTCAGGGCTGCCACAAGGTGATATTGGTGATTCAGGTACACCTACCATGGAAATTGCAACAATCACATTATTTTTAGTGAACACTTCTATTGGACGTCAATTGAGTTAAAACTAATATTTTCAAAGTTCTAACAGTTCGAAAGATTCAAAGAAAAAATGCGGTTCAATCGGAAACTCCCGAGTACAATCTATGTTCTAATTGTGACGCCAATTCATTCGTTATTAATATCAACCACAGATCACACACAGAATGGACTGGTATTTCACCAACACCTATCTTGATAGTGATTGTTCCATCAGCTTCAACAATTGAAACATTTATCTATTGTATTGTATTGTATTTATTAACATTCCATGATATTCGTACATTGCTTCACAGCTAGAATATGGAACAAGTCAAAAAACTTAGTACTACCATAAAGTCTTAATTTATAGTCACAGTCTAGTTGAAATATATACAGAAGAGGTTTACACTATAGTCTACTAGTGCAGCACAAAGTTTTAGTATCAATTTCATGAAGCGTTGTTGAATGTCATGAATTCACCTACAGAATAGAAGGCGTGAGAAATGAGGTACTTCTTTAATTTGGCCCTAAATAATTCTGATAGCACGATAAACTTGCCGATGGAGTATGAAAGTAACTTTTTGACTCATATTTATGCTATGAACTGTTGAATTAGTTACAAAGTTTTCAAGATTACATACGAAGAAGATTATTAATGAATGAAAATACTTACAAGCCATGGGCATTATTAGAACCAATGAAAGAAGCAAAGAAAATCTAAACGCCAAAAGAACAAGAAGTGGGAAATCTCTCACACCAAATCAGAAAACGACCACGATATAGAATGTTTGAAACTCTCTTTTGAATATAATTTTATGTATGTACTTCGTATGCTAATATCTTGTTTCACATAATATGAAAATAAAACGATACTTTACCGACATTCGCATCTTTCTCATTTCACTGGGATGCACCTGAGTTAATAAGGTACCGGTATTTACATGCTCCTCAGAGACAGTCAGTACAATTCTGAATGTGCAATGTTGTGCTACATTATACTTTCCTATATTAAGTCTCACATTATTTTATTTTAATTGATGATAATTTATTAATGTAATTAAAAATGCCTCATTCGAAAGACACTGAAGATGACACCACACCGATGTTGAAACGGGACCCATCTGTCATAAGGTACATAACCTTTTTAAAATTATAACACTTTTAATGTTTCAACTAAGAAAGTTTAAGTTAAAAACGCCTGCTTTGCCATTTTGGAACCTATTTCCCATTGAATTGCATTTTAATGTAAGATTTTTAGAACCTAAAAATAAGAAAGCTAGTTATTACTCAGTTCACCTAACTTGAATTTTGATTCTGGAAAGGTAATCAGTTCTTTCCATCATGCAGATAGTAGGTCTATAGTAAAATTACATACCGGTACTTTGTCTGAAAGAAACTTTATTCTTTGTGTTACAGATCTGCTAACTACAGTAGATTGACTCTCAAGAGTGGTGATGAGGCTTTACCACCGTCCTCTAGCAATTCTCCCAGCATATATAAATTTTACAAAGAAAAGCAAACCAACCTGTTGAAGGAACTGCGAGCTTGTCCTGGAGGAAGTATCTATCCTAATGTAGAACTGTCTTGTGCTAACTATGGTATGTAACACTGAACATTTGTACGTATATTACATTGCATATTACTTAATGGAGATAATGAACTCATAAGTGTACCATATGTGAACGATTTAGGAAACACTTAACGGCTCATGGGTTTGTAGTTTGACTTTGGTTCATTATTCACTCCCTTGCAATTAATTTTGTATTGCATAACATATATCATTGTCAAACACAACAGTACTTCCATCTAATTCGCAATGAAACTGGAACACAATTCTGATATTTACAGTCCATCTTAAATGATTTATTGAGGGGGATGTGAATGGCTAAAATTTTGTTAATTTTTCATTTCCGATTTTTGTTGCATATGAATTTTCAGAATTTTAGTTTAACATTAATTATGACTTAAAATTCCTCAATATTCATTTTCTTTAATTTTAACAGACGCTGTACATCAGAAAACTAATGATTTTTGCTAAAAATGTCTAAAAATTTGGTACATAATAACTTTGTAAACATCTGCGTTTCTGATTGGATGTAAGCTAAAATCCAGTTTTTATGAGTTCAGTGAATTATTTTCTATAGTTAGACTCAATGTTGTTCATTGGCAATTAATTAATTAATTCATTCATTCATTCATTTATTTATTCATTTATTATTCATTTATTTATTTTTCTATTTACTTATAAAAATGTATATCGAGAGACAATATTCCATTTACAGGGTTCTGTCAATTTTTTGTATCAGAAAACATGTAGTCTGAAAGAGGGGCAACAATTCGATCCTAGTTATATCATTGTTGTCTCATTGCTACTGCGTAAGTGGCAATGATGATTATTATTTAATGATTAAATTACATTTAGACATTCCGAGATTCGAACGCGGATCTCCAACAGGGATTGCCAATAGGACAGAAACTACACAGCAAATAAAAGAAAACAAGAAAATCCTGTAAATAACGAATTCCCAACAACTATATGGTAACTTACATTAACTTTGCATTCATTGGACATAGTTGCATATTTCTGTGTAGAAAGAACGTAACTTTCGCCTATTATCTTGCATAAATAAATTTCTTTCCATTATGAGAACATTCTTTTCTGCCCAATGACCGGTATTTTGGATTAGTGAAAAGGCTTCTGGCAAAACATGACAGGATTTATCTCCCAAAAGAAGTTTATGAAATAATAGAAAAATTAAGTTTCTCCTGAAAGTTATCTGTTACTATGGTGGACACTGACCTTATAATGAACTTCAAAGATTGATGGCCTCATCTTCATAAGAAGATAGTTAATTCTTCAGAAACTGAACATCTTCCAAGAGACAAGCGTACTTCATTTCAAATAAGTACTTTCAGATATTTTAGGTACACAAAAGAGTTCCCTGGAACTGTAACAACAGTACTGTTTATTGGGACTATTTTTAAGGACACATCCATTTTTTGAGGCACTGGTAAACATAATGTTACTTTGCCACAAACTAGGGCTTACAGGGATGAACTGAAACTAAATGATGCTAAAGTGAGTGACCTTAAGAAAAATCTTATAAAAAGGTAAAGGTATCCCCGTAACATGCCATGAAGGCACTTGGGGGGCATGGAGGTAGAGCCCCATGCTTTCCATGACCTCGGAACTAGAATGAGGTGGTGTGGTCGGCACCACGCTCTGACCGCCTTTTACCCCCGGGAAAGACCCGGTACTCAATTTTATAGGAGGCTGAGTGAACCTCGGGGCCGTTCTGAAAGTTTGGCAACGAGAAAAAATCCTGTCACCACCTGGGATCGAACCCCGGCCCTTTCAGTCCGTAGCCAGCTGCTCTACCAACTGAGCTACCAAGAAAATCTTATCTTATAGTAAGCCTATATTCCTGAAGAACAAAAATCATTTTGTACTGATATTTTGGAAAATAATTAATAAAAGTAGTGTGTTTTTTGTATGGATTCGTAACAAGCTGTTTTTTTACGGTGATGGGTTGTTAGCCCTTCGCCCAACCCCCAATCTGGAGGACCACCCCTTATCGGCTCTCCACGACTGTTTATTCAATATATTCTCAGCTACCCTCCATATCTGGAGGCATTCTCCTCTACAGGAGAATGGAGAAAGTTACACAACGCATAACTGAATGCATTGTATTCTTCACCTGACATAATTAGGAAGATTAAATCCCGACGTTTGAGATGGGCAGGGCATATAGCACGTATGGGCGAATCCAGAAATGTATATAGAGTTTTAGTTGGGAGGTCGAGACATAGATGGGAGGATAATATAAAAATGTATTTGAGGGAGGTGGGATATGATGATAGAGACTGGATTAATCTTGCACAGGATAGGGACCGATGGCGGGCTTATGTGAGGGTGGCAATGAACCTGCGGGTTCCTTAAAAGCCATTTGTAAGTAAGTAAGTGTGTTTTTTTGCGTTGAACTCTAATATAAACGTAAACTGTATTGAATTAATTTTCATGCACAATTTTTTTTCTATGTATAAAATTGAGGACATTCATGTTCAAATATGTAATTATCTCAAATAATTTTGTTTAGTAATTGACAGTTACAATGTAACAAAGTATCTTATGTAACAGTTCGTTTATTTATTTATTATTTATAATCTGAAATTTAATTAAACTACAATATAAGATAAACATTTTGTCTGATATTTTGTGTTAAGTTTAGAAACAATGTAACTCCTGAACTTTTGGGCTTAAATTTAACACATTATATACTATATTTTGTATTTGCATTATATGTTAAATAATCTGTTTAACAGTTCCTTTAAATATGCAAAAATTCCACTGAAGTAGCTACCTGCATATTTTCATAAATTAGTTTTTTGTCATTTGTGAAAAATTTATGTTTGTGGAGTTACGTTGTTTCTAAAATTGCATTGAGGGTTTATTTTGAAATTCTGTTGGATAAAGATGAGCTCATGGAATATACTGGTACTGATATACATGTTGCATAACCTACAAATAGGTAATTATATTTATTTCTTATAGTTTGTATTATAGACTTAATTTCTATTTTCAATTTAAATGTACTGGTAAGTTCCTGTTTCATTCTCCATCAGTGATTTTAAAATACTTATATCTTTCCATGGAAATCAGCTTGTGGGAAAAGACGACATCCCTTCAGACCTTCAACTCGCATTGTTGGGGGTGTAGAATCTGCTCCTGGAGATTGGCCCTTTTTGGCTGCACTGTTAGGAGGTCCAGAAGAAGTTTTCTATTGTGCAGGAGTTCTAATCGCTGATCAGTGGGTCCTAACTGCGTCACACTGTGTTGGCAAGTATGTAGGTCTATACGTTTTCTTCATGAGAACATTCAATTTAATTTTGAGATCAATGAATATAATGTTCTGTGGTAACATCAAAAGATGAAATTTTAAAATAGAACCAAGTGAAAATAATGAATTTATCCAAATAAGTATCTATAATAGATTGAATTCTGTGATTTATATTCTCAATTCAAACATGATAAGAGCATAAATTGCTTTCAGTCAATCAAGTCAGACAAATCCAGACGGCTGGACAATTCAACTGGGCATTACCAGACGTCATGCACATTCTTACTTCGGACAAAAGATGAAAGTGAAACGTGTTGTACCCCATCCTATGTACAACATGGGCGTTGCTCATGACAATGATGTAGCCCTCTTTCAGGTAAGTGAAATACAGTGCGTTCGTAGGTCACCCAGACCGTTCTGTAGAATACACTGCTTGACATGTAGCCTATTATACGTCATTCTAATATAAAACTAGTAACCAGATATTTTTAGAAGTGGGTGCAATACAAAGCTCTCATAAGACTTTCTATGGACTGTAGACTGGTGACCTGACCTAAGGTTCTAGTCTTATTCCAGTCCAGCTGAGCTACGAACATACTGTAGAATAATATATTTATAAAACATCAGTGGATAGACAGAATTGTTGACTTCAGAAGATGTCTGAGATTTAAAAAATCCTACATTTATTATGTATGCACATACATTGTTAGTATATGTATTAACACTATTTATTTTATTTATTTATCTAATGTTGCTTTATATCTTCGTCTATTTCTGCCCTGTGTTAACTTATTATTGATATTTATTATTATTTATGTATGTACTCGTATTCATTCTTTCAGTCATTCATTCATTCATTTTTTTAATTAGTGACACAAATACCATTTTGTAAAACATTCACAAGTGCACACAATTTATATTAGGTCTACATGTACATATTAGATAGGGGAGGATACAAAAAACAAAAAGCTGTCTTTGCAAATATTCATAAGTGAGAACTTTCCTGTTGTTCTATATGTTTCTGTGATGACAAATTTCCAACTTGAGTTAAAATTCTGCATTCATACCTACTTGTATCTTCGATATATTTTGATAAAAATATTTGGAATTTCCTCCAGAGCACCTGTTACTGTGGTAATTACAACAACTTTCACTTTAAGCCACATTTTTTTTTTTATTCGCAAATTGTATAACATGTGTTAATTTTGTATGAATTTTTCTTCTGAAGGTTGTTTGCAAATGGAGAGTGATATCAGTCAAAAAGCCATTATTTGTTTCTATGTTAATACTACGTTATCATCATTATCATCATCATTACAGTGAGGGTGTGGTGATGGTCATACTTGTTAATGGAATTCATATTTTGATTGTAACCGCAGAACTCCACTTTTTTCAGCTGAAATCTCGTGTAACATTCCATGAGCATCTACTTCCTGTATGCCTACCACCGCCCAACCATGAGCTTGTCCCAGGAACTGTTTGCACTGTGATTGGATGGGGTAAAAGGGAAGACAAAGATGGTGAGTGTCCAAGAACTGTTCAATAACTGATCCTGACCATATGTATGAGAGGAATGAGATGGAATATTAAAACATATATCGTAGATGAGAATCATTACTTATGATGAAGAATGATCTTCTTATTTCCAATCATGGGTTGAAAATATTGTCAAAGTTTCGAATTACTTACAAATTCTATAATGGGGATCATGTTACCCAAGACTTGAAGAGTTGCACTTATTTCCAGCAGGCAATCACGTTGCAGGTCGGCTACATTTAAATGTGTGCGCCTTGTGATTCACTGATGATGACGTTATGCATTTCCTAAGGCTCGATAAATACTTAATATAATCACCCGCCATTTTGGCTCTTTCGTTGGCGTTAGCAGAAAGCACACGAGGACGTTATTTGCCACTCAATTATTTGCTCAATTACAGTGCATTTGGTATATTATCGCAGGAACTACGACATAATAATGTTTAACAGTGCGGCAAACAGATTCGTCGTCTGAGAGCTCGGCAACGAAAAGACAAAAATAGCGAATGATACCGGTACTACCTACCTAGACTTTATAGAACCTTCATTCTTAAGGCGTAAGCAAAGAGGAGGAGACACGCTGGAAATAACAGTGATACGACTATAGTTGCCTGCTCTGTTGATCCGTGGTACATGCAACAGTAAAATGTACTGCAAGTAAGAGTCTTATCATTATTACAAAGTTCTGAAATAACCTACAAAGTCGTTGAAACTCTTAGAAAGCGCGGGACTGCTTATCGGAAGAATACAAAAGGCCAACAGGTTGAAGGACATTTAGATCTACTGTTAGTCTGTTCACCACCCGAAATGCAGTCTACATCTGTATCTTTGGATTAACATCATCGAGTACAATCTACATTAAAAGGGACTGAAACACAATAGTAATATGCGTTACAAGAGCGGTATGTTGATGTTTTCATGTTCGAGGAAAAGATTGAAAAAGCGAAACGTAGTTGAGCTTTTTTAATTTCCGAGAACATGAAAACAAACATACCGCTCGTGTATCGTACATTATTTTGTGCGAAGATCGTTTATTACATACCTGAAAGAGGAATTTCTAATTAGTTGCAATGAAATCTCCATCTTGGTTTCTGTTCAATGACGGCAACTTTTAAAAACTAAAATATCTATCTTCAACATTGTTGCTATAAAATGTTTTCTGTGTTTACTATATTCCAGCAGGCCGTGATATACGTCTGTCTTTTTTTTTCGCCCAGCCTATAAATGCGAACTTAAAACAAACGGTAAGGTTATGTAATGATTTATTTTTCATTTTAATATTTTAACAATATTATTTATATAACATATTGCAGTAATAACATCGGCATCTGGAATCTTGTTGATTTTTTCACGGCTTCCTTAATGTTACTTGCATTACAAATGCAGTAACTTTTGTGGTGTTGTAGAGTTTACTTAATTTTTGCAAATATTTAAAAACAATAATTAACAGTGCAATTTAGGTAAAATTGCAGTGGTAAGTTTCCAATTTATAATTATTACTATGTTAAACGTCTCTAAAAATAATATGTTAAAAGCCTAAAGCAGTAAAATGAATATGGTGCTTAAGCAGTAAGAAGAGGGAAATTGTTATGTGTGTTACATTGGGAATACTGAATGTAGTATTTCACACTTACCGCGTATTGGTTTTGTGCGGAAAGCAAGCAAATACGCACGATCTCGCACAAAAATGCATTTTTCATTTTCAGTTGATAAATCTAATGTAAATGAGAGGAAATTAACTTCAGTAAGAATTACCACGTGCTCCTGGATGCAGTAGATCTCCAGATACAACTTCAGTAAGACAAGGGTCATTCCATGTCAGTTCAATCAGGGCAGCAATTGTTATGGTATTTGATCTTGAGTTTTATGTGTACTCATATAGAAATCTGGCAAAATCTTAAGGCTATTTAGTTGTTGCTTTTACAAGCTACAGCCTGTGCTCACTCAGTAATTGAATGCAGAATGGAACAAGAGTAGACACGAAAGATGAAAGATGAAAACTAGACCCTTTATTTTTGCTTCATTTTGTTCATTCAGTATTCATTGGAGATCTTGACAGTACGATTTCTTTGAAATCACTATAGTGTATTTATTGAAATTTATTTACAAAAATATGTAATTTATTTGAAAAATTAGGAAATGTTTAGTGTTATAAAAACAATTTGCTGTATCTTCAAAATTATTGATATTATTTTACGGTTAGCATTTTACACCAGCCTTTTTGGGGAAAAATGTGTTTTGGAGAAATGAGAGATTCTTGAGCAAAAAAATCATTTCGATAAAATCTATAAATTAAACATCTGTAAAATCTCATTTTCAAATTTCCTCTCAAAAACAAAGTAAATTAATATAGTGGCACCTAGTTTTAATGGTGTGGTATCTCATTTAGACCTGAACAAAGGAATTACAATTGTGTGGAACTCAGTATAATTGAACATTGTGATCTATATTAAAGGTTTTTTATTAATTTGTTCTACAGAATAATATCTGTAATATTGACAATTAATATTTGAGGAGAAAAATTCGCTCCGGTGCCAGGGATCGAACTCTGGTCTCTTGGTTCTGCGTACCAGGCTCTCTGACCACTGAGCTACGCCGAATTCAATCCACAGCACTGGACCGAACCTTCCTCCTTCAGTGTTTCCCTTTGTGGCCGGACTCCAAGTTAGGCATATACGTTGACATTGCCATTATATGGGGCGCACTCAACTGAGTGACTGTTTGGCCGGGATTCTGCAGTTAAGTGCACAGTAATCTGTGCATATTTCTGTAAGACAAATTAATAAAAAATAGATTTCTATACAGATTACTGTGCACTTAACTGTGGAATCCCGGCCAAACAGTCACTCAGTTGAGTGCGTCCCCTGTATAATGGTAGTTGCCTTGGACATAAAAAAACGTCAACGTATATGCCTAACTTGGCATCCGGCCACAAAGGGAAACACTGAAGGAGGAAGGTTCGGTCCGGTGCTGTGGATTGAATTCGGCATAGCTCAGTGGTCAGAGCGCTTGGTACGTAGAACCAAGTGACCCGAGTTCGATCCCCAGCACCGGAGCGAATTTTTCTCCTCAAATATTAATTGTGATCTGTGTTTCTGTATCATTTGAAGAAGCTCAAAATTGCTTGGTGTTAAAGTGAATGAAACATTTCAAGTGACAGACTATACAGAATTGAGGTAATATAACTGTGCTGATTTTAACAGCTTATTCCTTGTATAGAGTACAACGAAATATTCTAATACCATATTAGCCCCAAATAGATACTTTTCTCAGAAAAAAATAATTCTCTCTTAAATGTTAACACTGTTTTACTTAAAAAGTATGCTACTTTCCATACAGTTCTGATTTTTACTCATATCATTATAAAAATTGATAAGGAATGATTTATTCCTCTGCAGTTCTGATGGTGATGTGCTACTGAAATTTCTAAAATCCCAAATTTTTGAGCTAGAGAGTTGAAATTTATGCTGAATATGCATATCAATATCACAATTACACATTGTAAATTTTAGGGTGACCAGATTAACATCTGTAAAAAAGAGGACACAAAGCTTCAAAAAAAAAGGACATTGTTCGAAAAAAGAGGACAGAAATATGTACTTAGATTTAAGCTTAGACCTATATTATACTTTAAATTACATCGATGTCTATTTTATTACAAAATATTTACAGTATGGTACAGATTTAGACTTAGGCCTATATCACACTTAAAAGTATGTTAAAATCTATTTTATTACAAAATAATTATAA
The DNA here is from genome assembly GCF_040183065.1 of Periplaneta americana. Lineage (NCBI taxonomy): Eukaryota > Metazoa > Arthropoda > Insecta > Blattodea > Blattidae > Periplaneta > Periplaneta americana. The sequence goes on from NC_091131.1 coordinate 125,541,110, forward strand.
AAAGAACTTAATAATAATGATTTTACAGTTAGGTACATATGAAAGTCAAGGGAACTATAATTATTAAACACAAAAAATATCTTTTTAGCTTTACATTCGCACCTCGATCTCTCGATTTACTAGCTACCTGTGAATAACGACCATAACAAGAGGGAGCAAAGAGAGTTATTGTGATCGTTGGCAAAGAATATATTCCGTCGATACTGCTGTCACCTACAGGCAAATTACTTGAAAAAGGCGTCAAAACAGATAATTTCAAAATATCAGCCATACAAGTTACGAAAAGGAGGACATTTCTTGATTTTTAAAAATCCACCCGGACCCTGGACAAAGGCCTAAAAAGGAGGACATGTCCGGACAAAAGAGGACGTCTGGTCACCCTAGTAAATTTCAAATTAGAACTTATTTATTTTTTTTTTTATTATTAATTAATGAGCAATTACCCAGTTCCGGTAACTCCTTATTTAAATTAGCCAATGGAAACTCTTCTCACTGCAGCACGTACCCCCCTCCACTTACGTTATGACGTGTTTTCTTATACTGTGTCATTGCACCAGTCACCACCACGCTACCGACCAGGCAACATTACTTCTTTTTACTACTCCAACACCAAAGATCTCGTAAGTGGTTTATCGTCACTTCAATTTTCTTTCTGTTTCTATACAGGTCCCTTCACTAAAACTTATTATTGATTTTTGCAGATTTTACAATGTGCTGCCACGTCGTGATGACTGATGCAAAACAATATTTTAATTTGTTATTCTTTTAACTGTCTGTGTCCCAATTTTAAGCTGCATATTTGTTTTGCAGACTTCAATTTTTAAACAAATTTTGATCTATAAGCTGCATACATGTTTCTGCAGGCTTTAACTCCAAATACTTTTATGTATTAATTTTGAGACCTCATGAAGGTTTAACTGTCATATATATATATATTCGACTGTTCATAAGTCAAATTTTATTTGTTTTTCTTATCATTGTAATTTTTTTATATTCTCACGTCATGTACCTTAATATATTTCGATGTTACTTGTCCACCTACGTCTTTATATGAAAAGCTTAATATCACGCAAGTCTGACCTAAGATGCTATTATAATAGCGAAAGCGCTAGTCAAAGATACGTTCATGTAACCTAATGTAATATTTTGTATTTTGAATAGACAGTTATTGAAGGACCTTTGATATTTATTTCTTTATTTTGTTTTGTTTTTTTTTTTTTCGATTCCTTAGTAAAAATCCTGTTCCTAAAAAGAAAAAAATCTAATCCAATTTTTCTTAAAGGTAACACTGCATAATTGTGCAATGGAGCATTAGTAATGCCCACTCTAATGTGTTCATTTGTAAAACAAAATATAATTTCTTCAGTGTTCAAACGTTAATAACAAAAAATAATACTGTTTTACATATCATTCTCTAGCAATGAAACTATGCTGAATACAGCCAATCAAATGCCCCATTTCACAACAAAGATATTAATGAAAAAGCATGCCAAGTTTTATCACTCTAGCTTTAACCACCGAGAAATAAAATGAATACTTGTTGAAAACGTAGCAAATTTCTTTCATGAGATACCAGTAATTAAATGTAGAGTTTTGTTTGCACATAATTCGTGCATTAACAGAACTTCTACAAAATTATATAAAGGTATACTTATAAATAAGATATTGAGATAAAAGTTTCATGAAAATACTCCTCATAAAACCGTACATTTTTAGCGCGAAAATAAAAAAATTACAAAATTTGTCAAAATTCGACTAGTTTCCATAGCCGTAAATAAAATGGACGGTTTTCTTGCAAATGAACACGTATCATTATTTCCTCCATTAGAAAATCTGGCAACTCTACTTAGTAACTGAGAAACGGGACATGCTATTCAGACCGAGTGCATGTGTGGTGTATACTCATAGGCGAGCTGGCCATGTGCTATTGCCAAACTATGCAGGCTTTCAGCCTAATTTTCTAATAAACCATGCACGTAATTACAAAATGCATAATAGGTTTATTTTAATGTATTCTGCACAGTTATATCACTTCCACCGGAAAACTTATGCAGGAGAAAAGGATACTATCACTTCCGAACATAAGAAGAGGTAAGAAGGTAGCAGATGAAACAAAAAAAATGGTAACTGACTTTTATAGCCAATTAATTTAGAGTATAGAATATTGCCAAGTATGAAGGACACCCATTACTTAGTATCTGCTATTTATGATCTAATGAATGATAAACTTGTTTCTTGTGATGTTGGGACCACTATTAACATGTGCTACCTATAACAATATTAATTAAAAATTGTTGTATTAACAAAGTATCAAGCTCATAATCAGGAGTGTCGATCAATACTGATATCTCTTGAGTATCGACAGTATCAAGGTATAGTAAGTATCAGGATCCCATCTCTAAGTATTATTATTATTATTATTATTATTATTATTATTATTATTATTATTAGGCCATCAGCGTAGCTCAGTCGGTTAAGGCGCTTGCCTGCCCATCCGGGAATTGCGCTTGGGAGCAGTTTGATTTCCACTTGAGTTGATTACCTGGTTGGGTTTTTCCGAGGTTTTTCCAACCATAAGGCAAATGTCGGGTAACAAATGGCGAATCTTTGGTCTCATCTCGCCAAATATCATCTCGCTATCACCAATCCTATCAATGCTAAATAACCTCGTAGTTGATAAAGCGTCGTTAAATAACCAAGTAAAAAAATATTATTATTATTATTATTATTATTATTATTATTATTATTATTATTATTATTATTATTAGGCCACTGGCTTAGCTCAGTCGGCTAAGGTGCTTGCCTGCCAATCTAGAGTTGCACTTGGGTGCGGGTTCAATTTCCACTTGGGTTGATTATCTGGTTGAGTTTTTCCGATGTTTTCCCCAACAATGAGGCAAATGTCAGGTAATCTATGGCGAATCTTCGGTCTCATCTCGCTATCACCAATCCCATCGACCCTAAATAACTTCGTACTTAATACAGCGTCATTAAAAAACCAAGTAAAAAGATTATTATTATTATTATTATTATTATTATTATTATTATTATTATTATTATTATTAATGTTATTGCTAATATTATTATCATTAAATATTGTAAATATTTTAGCAGGTTACCTGCTGAAAATATGTGTCCTACTTCATATTACATTTCACTCTATCTGCACAAATGAATTTCCAGTCTTTCACGCAAAAATAAATGATCATGTTATTTTAAATTTTTAAGTGTGATCTCTCCAGTGATGCCGAACTTAGTAAAGAAAATGCTTTTCCACAGCTTCCGAGTACGAACCAGCAGTGAATGAAGTCCAGGTGCCAGTACTAAATCGGGAATTATGTAATGTATGGCTTCAGCATCGGGACCTTAATGTAACAGAAGGCATGATCTGTGCTGGCTATCCTGAAGGAGGCAAAGATGCTTGTCAGGTAACTATACAATTATACTTGAACGAACTTCACTCAGTTTTACCAGGTTTTTGGACGATCGCACTTTTTATCGAAAATATCGTTATTGTTGATATGCAGTGCAAGTTGACTTTACCATATGATGTCTGGTTACTATGGAAGCACAAAAAACCGGTACTGGTATAATCATTACTTTCTGCATGGGAGTGTAGTAAGAAAAATCATATGAAATACAAATTTTTATTGCAATTCAAAGTAAAGTTAACAATTTGTGCAATTACTGAAGGCGACTGAAGCAAGGCTAAGCATTTTGATGTATAACTATGCCCATATTGTATACAGCATGGTAGGCTGCCATGATAATGATGTCGAAAAAAGTGTTACATATTAAAATTACTTATAACTTTTTAACAAATAAACATCTAGCAAAACGATTGGTGTATAACAGGCTTGCAGAGCTGGACGCTAATTGAATCGCTGATTGCAAAAACACCCTAAGTCACAAAATACAAATTCTCAGAAAACTCGAAGAAACATTATATCGGCTAAATGAATTGATATAAAAAGTTAAAAAAATTAACTGATTATAAAATGCATTGTTTTACATAATATCCCAAAAGTTTAAATTAAAAATGGAATTGCAAATGTAAAAAAAAAAAAAATTGTTATATGGACTTAGCTATTTTTGCAACCAGTTCTAAAAATACCGGTATTGGTAATAACTTCAATTAAATCATAGAAAATAGGTTGGTAAGCATTTCCATTGTATTAACACTACACTTTTTATGTTTTAATATTTTCCACATTATTTTATTATGTATTATATGAATTTTACTTGCAACTGAACATTCACAGAAACATCCTTTTCAGTTCAAAAACCTTAGGATACACACACTACATTCTATATCTTTTAACACACTGCACTACAGCTATTGACCATGCCAGCATTTCACTCCAGAAAAAGGAAGATGATTCATCATCAGGGACATGTTGAACACACTTTCTAATGTCTCCCAGTTTCTTTGCACATATTGGTACTCTTCCATCTGTGTAAGCTTCTTTTGTTGGTAGCTCTGGTTTTCACTTGGGGTCTATTTTCAAGGAGAAGCTGTGATTTTGACCATGAATGAATTCCTTAGCCACAACTCCTGGTGTTGACATGTTGTAACAAAAATGGTGGAATGATTATATGTTCTTTGGACCTTGTTGGCTCTTGGTACATCTCTTGTTGCAGTCTCCATAGAAAAGCAAGTTGCAATATATTCTTCTATTTTGGTCGTTCTTTGGGTGGTATCCTCTAATTTTGAGTAAAGTAATCGTTGTTTTCAATTTTACAGAGATTTATATTTTTTGAAAGAGATTATATACCCTAACAATTTGGTAATGGGGGTCGCATATAAAATTCTCGCCCAAAAGTGGGTCGCATCTTCAAAATGTTTGGGAGCCACTGCTACATGTTGATTATAAAAACAACCAGAATCCAGCACTTCAGTGGTTTTTACGCTCAATGCAATATTGATCCCTCTTTTTCACTGTATTATTGTCACTTCGGTTGTTTTTCTACTCAGACTGATGCATCTATATGCGAGGTAGCAACTATAGTGCATAATTCATTTTTGACCAAAATGTGACTTAGGATGTTTTTGCAATCAGCGATTCAACTGTGGCGTATGTCACTCATCCCTTCCTTTTACCCCACGCGTCATTGACTTGGTAGGGGAGCGGATTTGTATTCAGTGTCTGTGTTATGTGATTGCATACAAGTCACAGAGACGTCATTCAACACCGGTGGACTGTGGATGGGGAACCAACGCTTTCCCCATGCTTCCACCCTTCTCTCACCAGTTCTGCATCCCTGGTGTATAACTTTGTGAGATCTGGATCAATCCAGACATTTGACATATCGAAGAACCGAAAGAAATGAGTTTGACTAAATAAATGCAAGAAAAAAATTATCGGGGATAATTCTGGACCCTCATCCGTCTACATTGGCTCAAACAGTGGATCTAAGTACTGTACAACACGATAGGCAAGATGGTCAGCAGGAGATTGAACAGCCCGTGAACAACATTGCACTATTGATTTAAATAAGTAAAATATTGTAACAAATTACTCAATAATACACTCTCATCTAATGGGTTATTTTTAAAAACCTTTTGCATTCGCTCGAATAGCACTCCTGAAACTGCGGTCAGAAAACAGAGCTAGCGCCACTTGGCGACGAACCATTGAACTAGAGGAAATAACGTCACTTTCTATTCTTCCTGCTCTGCCTCAACTGACACTATTTTCGAAAAATGTCCATAAAATGAATTTCCTCATCCAATTTATTAGTAATAACTATAAGTGAAAGATAAACTACTATTTGTCTTTGTAATACTTGCATTAACAATCACAGTTCAGCCCCTAATCTTCAATGTGATCAATTCTCATATTAACAAGCTGACAAACCAGTGATACCAATAATCATGACAACTTTTATCATGAGGATGTTTTCGTTTGAAGCTTCCATTAAAAAATTTAGTTATGTTTTGATTTTTAGGACAATATACGAGGGGGGACTCAAAAATAACCGGAATGTTTTTTTTTTTTTTTTTTATTGAACTCTACATTCACAGTACTTTAGTCCTCTTCAAATTATTATCCATGTGCATTAATGCACTTGTCCCAATGCTTTTGCCACTGCTGAAAACAGTGCTGGAACTCTTGAGGCAGGATATTGTTCAAAGCCATTAGCTTGTTTTCTTCGACGTCATCCACATCACTGAAACACTTTCCTTTCAGACATTTCCTCATCTGTGAAAACAAAAAAAAAGTCCGACGGAGCCAGATCGGGTGAGTAGGGTGGATACAAGCACCATGTTGTTGTTTGTCAAAAACTGTCAGACCGTCAGAGCTGTGTGGACTGGAGCATTGTTGTGGTGAAGCAACTAGTTCCCATTTCTCCACATTTCGGGCCGTTTTCGTCGCACACACTCTCGTAATCTTCATAACACATCTAAATAGAAAAGTTGGTTCACTGTTTGTCCTGGCGGAATGAACTCTTTGTGGACAACGCCATTCACATCAAAAAAACAAATCAACATTGTTTTCACATTGGATCTCACTTGACGTGCTTTCTTGGGTCATAGTGAGTTTGGAGTTTTCCACTTGCTTGATGCTTGCTTTGATTCTGGATCGTACCTATAACACCAAGATTCATCCCCAGTCACAATTCTTTTAAGAAAATTTGGATCGTTCTGCATTTCACTCTTCAAGTCGTTGCAAACTCTCACGCAGTTTTCTCTTTGGTCATCTGTGAGCAAGTGAGGAACAAATTTTACAGACACCCGTCTCGTGTGCAAATCTTCGGTTAAAATTTGCTGGACTGTGCTCCATGACAGCTTCGTTTCCTCAGAAACTTCGTCAATGGTCTTTCGACGATCTTCATCAATTGCACATTCGATTTTGGCAATGTTTTCGTCATTTCTTTTTGTCGAAGTACGCCTGGTGCGTGGCATATCTTCAGTTGACATGTAGCTATATTTGAAATGGGAAAACCACATGTAAAACCACATGTAGACCTGTGATTTTCCCAAAGCATCATCACTAAAGGCTTGCCGAAGCATCCCAGTGGTCTCGGCTGCAATTTTCCCTAACAGAAAACAAAATTTCACACACACTCTTTGTTCGTTGTGGTCGGCCATCTCACTAATCGCCAAATGGTTGAAACAGGAACGCAAACACTTCACTCAGACTGACGCCAGCTCACTAACGGTCGCGGAAGACCCCAAACTAACACCACCTAACAGCACAACTCGTAACTACAAAGCATGCACGCGCAACAGTTCGGTTCCGATTACTTTTGGGTTCACCTCGTGTGTGTGTGTGTGTGTGTGTGTGTATGTGTGTGTGTGTGTGTGTGTGTGTGTGTGTGTGTGTGTGTGTGTGTGTGCGGGCGCGGGCGCAGGTGCGTGCGTGCGTCTCTTGCTTGTTATAAAATACAAAGCCAGCTTTTAAGAAACTCATATTTTTCAGTGTAAATATGGCTATGTAATTCATATTTTCGGTAGTCTTCATAAATTCAATAAAAAATTACGGTCGTCCAAGAAAATATTGTATAATATGCGTTTGCTAAGTGTGCAACAGCATTGAGCAAATAGAAAAACTGCCGCTTGACTCTGTTATCCAGCACTTACGACACTTGTACCATAAATAACAATTATACGATGTAGTATATCTATATGTGCTTGTGTGTGTGCGTGCGTGCGTGTGAATTATGACGGAATATGTAGGTCTGTAGCCCATTTCTTTTAGGGATCATCTCGACATTTACTTTAATAATAATAATAATAATAATAATAATAATAATAATAATAATAATAGGAGAAATGCGCACGAACATGCATAAAGTTTTGGGCTAACACCCCTTGCTGTATTCATTTAGTCTTTGTCCTCTGCGCATACAGAGAAGTGGTATCTTTCGCATTTCTTATTACACAGTTTGTACACACACCTTTCATTTGGTTCGTGTTAAAATGCTTCCATGCAGAGTTTATGATGAAAGCCATATATGGTGAGCCCCATGATTGCATTGCGCATTTCTTGGTTTGGGCTGCCCAGTCTCGGTTTGTCATGGCATCTGTCATGTAGAACTCCTGCCATATTTGTTCTCTTTTCTCGCCTTAGGAAAACAACGTGAAAAAACATGCAGGATGAATTGTCTCAATTTAGGATACAAAGTGCTAGGCAATTTGCTGTAAAGTGACACTAATAAAAATGTCTCAATCGACCCTGAGGGCGTACTTAATATAGGGAAGAGTGGGTATTCTAACTAAAAATGGAATAGCAATGTGGGTTGCTGGCTTAGAGAGTGGTTGTGGATGGAGTTTGTATGCCATTCTCATTCTGAATATAAATGATTCAGTTACTGATGGTAACATCTATTGTACTGAATTCTAGGCTATTCAGGAAACCGAGTCTAGCCCTGTCAACCAATCTCAGAGTTTGGGATTGTGTGGGAATGAAGAATAGGATCCTTGATGTGTATTTAATAGCCAAGAATATAGTTCACTTTGAGTGATTCTGCCATGAAATGATCTGGTGATGCAATAGTTGCATGCTGTTTCTCAAGTCCCTCTTGATGCTGTATTCCACATCGCTAGAGACCGAGTACAATTTCATCAGCTCAAATAGGATGAAGGAGATAGGGTAGGCTTAGGATGAACAGGGGGTGAGACCTGATCAGGAGCCTCGAACAAATAATCAGTGCTTATCGGTTCTCAAGTCATTCCTAATGCTATATTCCAGTTTACCAGTAACTGAGTTTAGTTTCATCAGGCCAAATTGGAATGGGTTCATGGGGAGGGTTTGAGTATGGCTTCAGATGAGTTGGGGGTGAATCACATCCTGGCTCCCAAGGCCGAGTTCAGCCCCATTAACTTAAATTGAATATGGAAGAATTAGGATTGGTGGATTGTTAGGCTATTCTAGACTATTTCAGCAGTGAGTGCAGTAGTCTGGAGCTAGACTATAAGTTAGAAATCATCTCCCTAAACTGGGGAATAATGCCGACCTACGTATTTCTTATATACAGACTCGTCCTATACTAAAGTGTAGCATTGCAAGGTGGAGTTTCCTCGATGGTCTGCAGTTACTGCAAGAGACGTCACTGCTTCCTGTTTCAAATGAAATGTGACATTTTTTCCAATTTGTACTTCCAACAATGAGGTAGTCATTTCAAATATGTTTAAGGTCACCACCCATTCTGAATTTTTCGGGACAAACCTGCATTTTGAGATTTTTTAAATTTTCTTCTCCCACAATTATGTTTTTTCATTAATCTTCGTGTGCTGTTTCTTAAGTTAGGTTTTCGATGATTTCGATATAATCGATAATAATAAAATTAGCTATGTTGCCATCAAGGTTATAAAATTTACCACCTAGATTTATGCCAAAAAAATTACTTGGTAGCATTACTTGACGCGAATTATCACTTCCTTCACTTTTTCTGCTTCTCCTTTCTAAATGTAATCTTCATCTTACGATGTTGGATGACGTATATACGTCCGTTGATGTGACATATTAATGAATTTAAATACTATTATAGTCACAATCATGCCATGGTTGTGAAATTTTTCTTTCATACCATGGCATGATTGTGACTATAATAGTATTTAAATTCATTCTCCTTTCTGTTGATGGCTCAGATGTTGTCTATTGTGAAGTGTAATCTGTGTTGTTGTTTAGTCAACTGTCCGAAGACAGGTCTGAACCTCACAAGTGATACCAAGAAGGTACCACTTATGAGGCAACTAGGCCAGGAGATAATGGGGTAGAGTGGCCAGTTTCTTTAATAAGACAATTTCTGTCTTATTTATAAGAAAAGGAATACAGTAGAATTATGAATTAATTTCACGCTGTGCTGTCTCTAAAAATCCTGAAATGTCCCTCTTTTTTGGCACTCTTGTCCCTCATTCTCCACTTACGTAGGTGGTCACCCTAAAAATTATTAAATGTTGTCAGCAAGCAAGAGGGTTAAACTATAAAACGTCTTTGGTTGTCTGATGCAGGAAACGAAATTTTGTTGACTACAGTAATAATAATAATAATAATAATAATAATAATAATAATAATAATAATAATAATAATAATAATAATACTTTTACGCATTGTCACAATATTCTTATTTAAAACGATATCTTATGACCTATATAGTATAAAAATAAATTTAGAAGACCGAAATTTGTACTTGACTGCCAAATATTTTCGGACTTTTTTAATAACTCCTGCCAGACTGAGGAAAAGTTGATAGGAGGATATTTTGATTGCTTGCAGAAGCTGGATGTCTGATAACTCCACTTTCTTTCTTAGCTAACTTGACTGATACTTTTTCTATTCCTATGCACCCACAACTTTCACACTTGTACTGCATGTAGTTTATGAACAAGAGAATGTAAAAATACAAATACGTAAAATCCAAAAATTTGTGTGTATATTATTTTTTTATGATTACTGCAATATGTCAAACGTTTTGTGTGTGGAAGAATTTTATTGTAGGCCTATGAAATATGTGACAACAGATTTATTATTATTATTAGTACCTATTATTATTATTATTATTATTATTATTATTATTATTATTATTATTATTATTATTATTATTATTATTTGTTAGGGTTCCCAGACATATTGGAAAAAAATACGGGACACTTATCAGTTATGACTGAGTAAGTTTACTATGCGAACCCATTAAATATGCCAATTTTTCAATGTGTGTGTGTTAGTAAAGTTTACTATACAAACAGTTTATTAACTAAGGGTAAGTAAACAAATAGTAAACAAAATTGTTAGGGAGCATATTTGCATTAAGTTTAAGCTTCTTTGTGAAGTTGCCTTCAAATTGCTTTTACCAAGTTATTACAGAAATAGCTACAAAATACTCTACTCACGTGACAATATTCTTATAAATCATTCGGCCTTGGCCTTGCAATATTTCTCTGAAGAATTAATTTCACTTAACAATTGTTTATTTTGAAGAATCATGTCATGAAAAGCAATACAATCCTCACTGAAGAATTAATTTACAACAAGCATTGATTTTAGTATTCTTACAGATAATTTAATCAGTCCATAGAGCATTCATGTGAGAAAATAATCTTTCGACACACACATTTGTTCCTGGGATACACATAATGAACTCCACTACCCTCTTCAAATTTGAGAGTTTTCCTTCAGTACTTTAAAAAGATCCACCCAGACTTCATCTAAACATTTGGTGTTGCCATCACTCGCCTTGAAAAATTAATAACTCACAATAATATTGTTTCATAATAGTCCATCTACAGTCACTTGCAATGATGAAGTGCGATGTTTGTAATTTGTAATATGTGACCCGTTGCACAAAAAGGGACCTAAAGTTGTAAAAGGAAATTTTACAGGAGAACAAAATAACTAATTTGTTGTATAAAAACTGCATTTCTATGTTTTGACATCTTGCGCTACCTGTAGGCTTTTTTTATATACCGGTACTAAGCTAGAACGTAGTTTTACACAGTGCTTCTTAAATACCTAAATCTTTCTTATAGTTGCTAAGAAAACAAATGAAAACTTTAATTGCATTTTTCTCGAAAAGTACATAATGTAATATCAACATTCAATAAGCAGTATATTAAAAACTATAGCACCTAGAAACATGAATTTTTTTAAATACTCAGTATTTCATCCTCTTTTTGAAAAAAAAAAAAAAAAAAATGAAAAATCCGACTTTAGGTCCCATTTCCTGCAACTAGTCACATATATAATAGACATTGCAACTTTTCCGTTTTTTCTCAATTTAGAACTCTAAAATACAGGACGGAAAGCTGTCCCAAAGATTATTCTCAGAACAACGGGATGCATTAGTGAAAAACGGGATGATCCTGTATTTTACGGGACATCTAGGAACCCTATTGTTTGTTGTTGTTGTTTTTTGTTTTTGTTGTTGTTGGTAGTAGTAGCAGTAGTACAGTATTAGAGCAGTGTCTTTTTATAACATTTTGCTGCTGATTGTATTCAGATTCCTTTAACATGCAAGGTGATTAACAAAGGAAGGTCGTAGCTTTAGGATATGATTTTTAAACTGTTTTGAGAAAAACGGAAGTTCAAATGGACATGAAATCCATTTGATAAAAAAAGGTAGGTACTACTGTTAATCACATGTCAGCATATGATTTTTTATATAATGACCTTCATTGAACATTAGTTGACCTGGTCTAACAAACAATAAATGGAAATAAGAAACACTTTATTCCAACGCATTTTGGATGCAATAGCAGTAATGACAGGACAGTCATAAGAGCTTGCTCAGGCAATGTGCAGGATTCACACTCATGTACAAAATGATATTGAAGTAAAGAGTTGTTTTTTGAAATTCCACTTCAAGCATAGACTCTAACTTCAAGAAAAAAATAATGGAAGCATAGACATTAGAGATGAACAAAACTAACTGCCGCTCTCGCTCGCTGTGTTCGCTGCATTTGTCTTTCGAGTCTCGGCTCGTCATTCTCGTGTGCTTCGAGTCTCGCTCGTCATTCTCTAAGTAGCATTTGGTCGGCGTGGAAAGATTTCGTAACTTTGAATAACATACATCATTGAAATAAATAACATAAATGTTTAAATGAGACAAAAAGACAAAACAGAACAGTATCTTAGTTATCAAAATGTTCTGGTTCTATTATATGATATTACCTATGGTTAAATAAATAGAAAAAAAAAAACAATTCTCAAATAAATTTGCATTTCTAAGAAACATAAAATATGACATTAATATCTTTTTACTTGAGATTGCACACTTAATCTTAAACATATGAAAAGAAAATTCCTATCCTTTTAATAAGGGCCTATTAATTAAATAAAGACTGGGGAACAGATTATTATACACTGAAAGGTAGAGATGTTTCAGATAGGTTACTTGATTGTTTACACATATATAACAGTTGCCAAAGTAGATAAAAGTTCAGTTAGGTATAAACAACTGTTGAAGGCTGCTTCAGGACTTCGGGAGATGATCAATATCGAGTCTCAGAAGACTTTGTAGTCTTTACGTCAAGGACGCGACATAATACAACATTGTCGTGCGGGTTTTCGGCTTTGCGGGTGCTGTTAGTCTCGCTTTCTCGATCGTTGTTCATCTCTAATAGACATATTTTCCTAATCGAACATAAATTAATAAGCATTTGGGATCAGGCTGATGTTCATATCAACGCTTTTACTCAAAACTATTTAAAGACATCACATTCTAGACTATGACCTTACTCCGTGAAACATAGGTTTAAGTGAGAAGTTTGATATCTTGTACCTACCTACTGCAGGGTGACTCTGGAGGTCCACTACTTTGTCGAGATGAGAAGCATCGAGATCGTTGGTTTGTTGGTGGAATTGTAAGCTGGGGAATCAAATGTGCACATCCACATTTGCCTGGTGTATATGCATACGTCCCAAAATATGTTCCGTGGATCACCCAACAAATGGCACTTCATTCAAATGAAGATAAAGACCCGAGATCCTGAAAGTCGGAGGTACGACTAACTACATTATCACAACATGAAACTGATGAACAGTATTTAGAAAGCAGAGAAAATGAATTACCAGAACTGGATTCAGATCTGCAATATCACTACTACACAGTATGATGTTCATGACTGAGACATAGCAACATCTAGCACTGCTCCCAAGTATGTAAGTACCGGTATGTATTTTACACACATTGCCACATCCTGTTTCTCATAATCTACAGAAGTCAATACTTTTAGTAGAGTTTCCATATTGCAAATGAGATATCTGTAATTTGGATTGAATGAAATATCGTCGCCCCAGTACTATACTGCACTAGCTCAAAAATCATGATTTCAAGAATTTGAGATAAAACACTTTGTATTGCTTCAAACAAATACTCTAAATATAATTCGGAATTAAATATGTGAGTATTAAATTCCGAATTTTATTTAGAATCTTTGTTTGAGGCAATACAAGATGTTTTCTCTAGATTTCTTGAAACCATGATTTTTTAGATAGTGCAGCATAGTACCTACTGGGGTGATGATATGTTTAATTAATCTGATTAGTTCAAATACAACTACACAGTACAGAAATAATCATGTTAAATGAACTTCTGACCAATTCGATAAAATCGAGGAACATACTTCATTTCATATGTGAACATTGTTTCCTCACCAGATATATACCGGTAACATAATAAAAGTTAATTTAACCTATCTTATTGATTAACGATAGTCGAAAGTTCTTTTCTCTGTCAGATATTTACGTTTCTGTTTTTTTCACAGTATCGGTATGTTTTATTTTCAAAATAGAATTTCATTATGGTGTCTTTTTTATTCAAGCCATAAAGTTTCTTTTTCTTTCTTCACTTTATAGTCTGAGGAGTGGGACAGTTGCCTCTCTCACAATTTTCCTCTATTCTTCTCTCTTTTCTTCCTCTTCCCATCATCTTCCACCTCTCAAGTCTTCCTTTAATTTTTTGTAGCCATATATTCCTTGAGCATCTTCCTATATATATTCTTCCTTATTCCAGTTATTTCACATGCACTAACCATGAAATTTTACAAATTTCCCCGTATCTTCTTCTTTGTAAATTTCTTTAAATTCTCGATTAGTTCTCATTCTTCAATTCATTGTCGCTCTCTCTCACAGGCTCATAAATCCTCAAATTTTTTTAACTGAAGTCTTGAAAAGCTTTATGACATTTGGGTGACATAGTCAATGTCTACACTGTAAACCACTAAAGGTTTAATCCAGTCTTGTAGTGTTGATTGAATTCTCACTTCGGAAATGAGGTCTATTGTTAGTCATTATTATTATTATTATTATTATTATTATTATTATTATTATTATTATTATTATTATTGTTGTTGTTGTTGTTGTTGTTGTTGTTAATCTGAGTCCATAAGTTTTTTTTTTTTCATAGTCATCAGTCCATTCCTAAATGGCTATATAATTCAATTTTTTATCTGACGCCAAGCATATTGACATGTAGCCATTTGCTCCTTTTTGTCGATTATGATGAAGCCCTATATGATAGGATTAACGTATGAGCATGAAAGTAGGCAGGATAGATGAAAATGAAGGTGGTAATGATGGCGAAGTGAACCTAGGGACCAGACGTCGAGAGTTACCCAGTATCAGTTCTAAATGAGTTGAGGGAAATCCCCGGAAAATCTCAACCAGGTAACTTGTCCCAATCAGATCCTGGGCCCATTAGTTTCGCAGTCGGCCACACTGACAACTATTTCAAAGCAGTGGACGTAATTTTAAAATATAATTCATTGTGTTTATTATGATGTTATGACCACAGTTTTGATCCGGTTACTAATAAATTGATTACTGAAATTTTAACTCATATGATATACATTAAATAAACAAAGAAATTATTTTTGCCCTCCTTAAGGAGTTTTAATGCAGATAATCTATTTTTTTGTCTTCCTAGCCTTTTCCTCCTGCTTTTGTCTTCTTGTTCTCCAACTGTTTCATATTCTCTTGCTCCTCCTGATTCTCCTATCTCTTCTTATGCTGCTGTTTTTCTTTTATTCTTTCTACCTTTTTCTTCCCCTTCTTCAATTCCTTCGCCATTTTTATCTTCCTCTTTATAATTACAGTCAACTCTGGATATAGTGAACTCGGTTATAGTGAACATTCGGCTATAGTGAACCTAAATCGTTGGTCCCGACACTCATACATTGTAAAGTATATTAATATTTCCGTTTATAGTAAACCTAAAGCTAGAACTTCCTCAAGAAAATGTAATTTTAAAATGGCTAAAATGATAATTTGGGAAACCCTTCCTCCTATAAACTTCCAAGAATATGTTCAGAACAAAATCTCAAATCATCTACTCTTTTGTGTATTGAAAGACAAAGGATTTGTTAAACATGTTAAAGAGAATAGTGTACGCAGTGAGGGAGATAGGAAGGATTAGTTCTGACTCCTTTGAAAGAGGTTATTAGAAGAATAGAAAGAGAAAGTGTTTTATTTTGTAAAAGGGAGTAGAGTGATGATCAAATGTTAAATACAAGAAGCATTACAGTATAATGGTCCTCAACCCTCCCTCCCGCATCTTTGTAAAAGTGAACCCGGGGAAATTCCAAGGCCGAGTACACAGTAGGCATACCTCTAGTGGGAAGAGGTGCGAAATCGGTCAGTGTCTACTGCCTACATGGTCAGATTAGATTCAAGTTTCGAACTGCGAGCATCTGAATTTCGAAGCATTAAGTGTTTAAGTTGGAAGAAAAGCGAACATTATTACTGATATTGAATGTGGTCTGTCCCAAGTGGACTTTAATATTGTATGTATAGCAATGTCAATAGTATAAAAACACACACTTCAGTTTTAGTGAACTTCGGATATAGTGAACGAAATATGCTGGTCTGCAGAGGTTCACTATAACCGAAGTTGACTGTATTTCACTTCTCATGAAGCATAAGAATTTCATAAATACATGCCTACAACTTTGTTGCTTCCATGGACTGTATTTTAAGTTTTGTATTCATCTTACAGTCTGTTATATCTTCAACTTTTCTTTACTTTACGTGATTTTCGGCCACTGCCTTCTCCTTTACCCTTCAGGTTTTCAATTGAGATTGCCTAAAATATATTTTTTTTATTTCAGTAGGTTATTTTACGACGCTTTATCAAAATCTTAGGTTATTTAGCATCTGAATGAGATGAAGGTGATAATGCCAGTGAAATGAGTCCGGAGTCCAGCACCGAAAATTACCCAGCATTTGCTTATATTGGGTTGAGGGAAAACCCCCGAAAAAATCTCAACCAAGTAACTTGCCCCGACCAGAAATCGAGCCTGGACCACCTGGTTTCGCGGCCAGATATGCTAACCGTTACTCCATAGGTGTGGACTGCCTAAAATATATACTCTGGTTATCTTGTCATGGTATATCATATCTTCTTTTGATTTCGCTTTCTTATACCTTATCTCATTTCAGATCTCATTTCAGTTTGTTCTTCTACTTAGATCTTTATTTTATATTACTTCTAGTCATCATATTCTCAAAATAAATATCAAGATATGTGTATCCAGTCTTGAATCGTAATGACGTGGTACAGCTTTTTCTGTATCTCCTTTCCTTTACCCACGTTTACATTCACACAATTAGATTAATTTCATACTTACATTAAACAATCTCATTTAGCTTCTACAAATTCTTTTCTTCTTTTTTATAAAGATAGAAGGCTACCACAGTGTATCAAATAAACAATAAATTCACTCATCAGCAAAAAGAGAGGCCACTCAAAGTTAATGGTGTTTACATCAAATAACTCAGCTGTTTAACTTAAATTTGAGATTTACAATATATACATTAAATTCTCTTCATGACCTTGAAACAGACAAAATAAAATAAAATCTAAGTGGGGTCCAGCCTTAAAGATAACTGTGTATGATCACTATAGACTCCATTTTTTTGTCATTACTAAGGCATTTTCCTTAGTGTATCTGCACTGTCTCAAATCCACCATAGAAACTAAACCTGGAACTGAAAGAGTATCGTGCATACAATTCCCCTACCCTTTTCCAAACTCTTTATCATACATCTAGTGAGCATAGACAATATCTTGATTTGTCACTGAAAGATACACAGCTCCACTAATCTATTATCCATGCAACATGTTGACAGGCAAGAGCATTCATGCAATACGATGTTGTGGCAAAAACTGACAGCCCCTTGCTGGTCTGTGAGTATGCAGATTGGCTTCCATCAATGTTCTTCTTATGTTCGCTAACTTACATTAACTTGACACACTTTTAAGAAAGTATTTCTTGTCTCAAATGCAGTAGAGCAGCGGTGGCGAAAATTTTTTATTGCAGTAACATCCTTACGATTACTATACTTAATAGATGAAATTAATACACCGCCAGTTACATTAAAAACTATTGGACATCAACTATTGGATAAGCAACTGTCTGTCTTAATAACGGATTTTCATTTTCCTTACATCAAGCACTTAAATATAATTTTATACAGTACAAGGCTACAAACTAATGTTTAGTATGTGTAACGAAGAAAGAAATGAACAGTAAATGAACAATATCACAACCTAAAATTAACTGTCTTCAGAATGTCTCTGCGACAAAGTTTCAAAATCAGGAAATATGTCACTGACTGCCAGTCGTAGTTGATAATGGAGGTATTTGTCTGTCAGTCGTGATCTAAATTTGGTTTATACTATTTTAATTGTTGAAAATAATTTTTCACAAACGTAAGTTGTAGCGAACATGGCTTCAACAGAGCAAGCGAAAGAATGAAGCTTCGGATATTTATTTTTTGGCAAAGACTTGAAAGTTTAACATTTGTCAAGTCCTTACATCTAGCTTTCATTTGACATCACATAGTAAATCAGTGAGTTCAAATTGAATAGCTAACCGCATTATTCGTACATCTGCTGAAAAGGGGTCGACGTACAGAGATGATGATGATGATGATGATGATGATGATGATAACAACAACAACAACAACCTTTTAATGTTTCATTAGTAACATGTAGTATAATGCCGTTTTATTTTATACAACCGTTTTCCTCGTAATACTTGTGAACAAATCATACATTTAATATTCTCATCATATTGACAGCAAAAAAACGCTTCCTCCCATCCTACTTGGAACTTTCGTACATGGTTTCTAGAGAGACATATGCCACTCGCAGGTCAGAGACAAATACAAATACAAATGGAACAGAGTTTGACTCCAGTGAGTGAGAGGGTGGGGGTTGACAGATGTTAGAAGCAAGTGAAATGCACAGCTGATCACTGCGAGCCACAATGTCCCGCGAGTCACGTTCTCGCCACGGCTGCAGTAGAGTGATGACTTCCAAGAGAGTGAGGCACAATAAAATTATCATTCTGCACTAGTGATATGAGAAGAAAAATCTTCTGTAGAATTTTTCAGTATATTTTCCCGAAAAAAATGTTTCTCTGACTAAATTGTTGCTTAGTCCACCGCTGTAGAGTCTGTGGAGCCAGCGTGTCTGGCTATGAAATGAGCAGACCCGGGTTCAAATTCTGGTTGGGACAAATTAACTGATTGGGGTTTTTCCGGGGTTTTCCCTCAACCAATTGAAGCAGAATTGTTGAGTAATTTACGGCATTGGACCTCGAACTCATTTCGTCATCATTAATTCACAAATCATCATCATCCATACAATAGCCCAGGTAAAGTTCATGGTGCAGCGTGCTATACTTGTACAAGAGTGTGGCTGTTCGGCTACCCAGTCATTCATAAGGATAGGAGTGGTAAGTACAATAAGCCTCAGGCTGCAGTGTAAGCCTTCGGGTCCCTCCTCTGTACAAGAAAAAAAAAATTGTTGCTTTCTTTGTCTCCTTACTTACAGTTTCAAGACCTGCACGTGTATTGCTCATTCAGCATACTTATTAGCAACCAGCTTGTCAAACATAAGTCGTAAGTCGTCTAATCTGTGATAGCTGAGTCAATACTCACGTCAAAACAGTGGCATTGTTACATCTGCTTTACCATAACATTAATATTGATTAAGAAACAAGTGCTGACAAATATTAAATTCTGAGAACTTCATTAATCTAATCTAAATTGTCACGACACTATTTGCTTACATGGAGCTGATAGATGTCTATTTTTTAAACAACTAGTTATTGTTGTCAGAGGAAAACATTTGTATCTTGTGTGGTTCGTGATTCCCCAATTTCATTATGTCTATGGACTCCCTCCCCACTCCATTTTTTACAGCACACTCATAGCTCAGTCACTCTTAGCAAGTGCGAAGTAAATAATTTCTACATTGTATTAAAAGTTGTCTATGACTGTTTCGTGTAACTAATTTCCAGATAAAGTTTATTTTTAAATCCTGATCCATTTTGAATTGTACATGTGTAGTACTTGTGTGGCAGTTAATACAAAAATGCGCACATGACTATTTAAGCAGCAGCAGTTACTTTACCGATCATTATAAGAAGTACCGGTAAATGATAATTATATCAGTACCTGCAGTAACAGCAAAATCAATAAGTCAAACAATTTCTTAGGTAGGGGAAAATTTTGGGGAGAATTATATGATTATATCAGTACAATTATAAAACTTAGTAAAATCAGTGAGATAAAAAATTGCATAACAAGGGAAAATTTTTCAGGAAAATTTATAATTATATGAGCACAATTATAACGTAGCAATAAGCTAAAAGAATTCCTTAATAATAGAAAAATTTTCGTTATTAATTTAAATTAACAAACTTAAAATTGTTAAACGACATGTTAAAAGTATTAAGATTTTAAAAAAAGGTTATGTACCTTAGACAGACGGCCCGTTTCGACGCCGGTGCTGCATCATCTTCAGTGTCTGACGAATTACTTTTAACATGTCGTTTAACAATTAAATTAACAATTCTAGAAAACTCTTATTTCCCTAGCCAGAGCTGCCACCATCTTCATTTCACAAAAATTAAGTGAATTGCTTATATTATCATCGGACGCATCTCAATATCGTAAGTGGTCCACTTTTTTTGGGAGAGGAAACTGAAAATGAAAATTCGTCACCAGGTGCAATGCACTGAGCCCGGTGGTTGGCAAGAGCAATATATTCATTAAAAATACTTTTTCTAAGATCTGAAGTTTTAATTAGGCCTAGATGTTCTGTATTGACATTAACTTCTATTGTGATTTTAGAGAGAACTATAGGCTATCTGACTTCGTATCAAAGAAAAGCAGGTTGTAAAATGCAAATAAGTGCACATTTCATACGAAAAAAATCTTTGATTCTCGTTTACTGTGTGTTTGTACTGCTATTATAAATGATAACATTTTCAAGAAACTACAGATACTTCACTTCATAGGTTATGCTGAATCTCTCCTGCCACACCTCATCTGTTCACTTCTATAAGGTACAGAAAAAATTATGTACCTGTACTGTATGTAGTAGGCCATCTAAAAGCAAAATAGCGACAACTTTACCATCAGACTACCTTCTTTTGATAAGTAAACAATTGAATGAACACTGTTTTGCGAGTACCAATAGAAATGGACTGATAAAATTCTTTATAGGCTAATTTAAAAACTTAAAATTATATCTTCCGAATACAGATTTATATATAGCCTATGTAATGTTTCAGGATTTTCTTTATAATCCCTTTACTTATAAAAGTAGTGACTTCATTACAGGTTTTGCAGTGATTTCAATCAGTATTATGTCTATGAATTTCATGACATGATCAGATTTTCTATTGGTTTCATTGATGTTTAAGAGCTCGGCTTTATATTTCATATACCGGTATTTCATCTCCAAGTAATGAAATAATATATTTACAACCTTATATACAAACTTTAAATTGATAATCTATATTTTTTAGATGTAGTCCAGTTCTGTCTCTGACGCCCTTTTACCTTCAACATAACAGATATATATTATTTGCAATATGGTATTGATTTTGCAGTACAATGATTGATCTCTGCCAAAATGTTACATCTGGGAATATATATTGTAACATTGTTTCATTTGCTGTTTTCTTAGATTCGAAATACAGTTTTAGATCTATTACAATGTATCCATTACAAGACGAAATATTTTGTGGCAGTGTTGTTAGTGACGGTTAGCAATTTAGAAACTGTTGCTTTATGATAGAGTGCTGAAGATGTAACGAAAAATATACTCTTGCTACGCATGATTGATTCATGTTATTAAAACAAAGAAGCTCCAACAACGAGGGTATTTGTCTCCACATCAGAATATTTGTATTTTAGATGTAAAATATTTATGATAAGGATAATCGGCAAATTAATTACTGGTAAATGTTTTCTTAAAAAGTTTCAAAATGATATAGAAACTATCTTAATATTATGTTCAATAATATTTATGGAAGATATATAGCCTATTCAAAATTGTTTGCCATCTGTGGACAGTGCACTTCTTTGTAACGTGAAATGTACCAATTTAATCAATATTCACTGTTATGTCAAGTGTGTTAAACTTAATAACGTATTACAAACAGAAAATTGGATTCATATTTGACACAGCCTTGTGAGAGTTGTGATAACCTAGAATACGATATGATGATTCATCAACAGTGACATTTGAGTTACCGGTACATCTACAAGTTCATTCTTTGAGATACACAAATCATCAATTGTAATCTCAATTTTGCAGTGAAAGTTGTGAAAATATAAAAATGTACTACATCTCTGTACATGAACGCTCTTGAAGAAAATAATCCTGCAGCAAATATTGTGACTTTCTCAACATCTCTTGTAACGGACGTCAAATATTTATAAGAGAAGTATGATATGGCAAATACGGTACAGTTTTGTGATTTGTGTTCACATTGCTATGACTTTATATTTCTGATAAGGGAAAATTTATAAAAGGAAAAAAACACTGGAAGCAATTTCACTTGAAATCTTTCAACTATAAACAGTTCAAAGAGTGAAGACAATATAATATGAGTGAGGGAACCTTTGTGGTGCTATGACAGTATATAATTCATAATATATGTATTTCAAAGAACATAAAAATAATTTATGGAATAATATATCCCACATTTGTAACTGCATTCAGACAATAAATGAGGACATATATATCCACTTTAGTATTGGTAATGGTACCTTAAAGATGTAAGTACACTTACATATTTCGTTTCACAGTATTATTAGATAATACCAGATTTTCAGCACAGAAACCTGAATTACCTCATCTTGATGTACCAGGATGGTGAATGACCATTTAGTGTTACTGTCAATTCTGGCAGTAAAAAACGTGTAAGTTCCTAACTTTAGCATTTATAATCTTCTAGCTGGTAAATGTTGAGACAAGGACGATGCTTTAATTAGATAGAACAAAACCCTATGAGAGAGAGGGATGTCTGTGTTGAAATAGAGCACAGAAAAATCCAATCTACTCTCTTATTCTCCAGTATTCAAAGTAAGCCATTTGCTCAATTAGTCAACTAGACATGTAAGTTCATGGCTGTGGATGCTAAATACATTCTTATAGATAAATGTCTCACCCTCACAATTCTAACCCCTATTTAAATACAGTATTCTTTCAAATCATCATCTTGGAATCAAAATTTGTAATATAACATTCTTTCTGATATGAAATAATGTTAAAACATATTCTTGACTTAAAAGGGAAACACATACAATGTGGTTCTTTGATTGTTTTATTGTCAAAGGAACGAATGCAAGGTCAGTTTTCTTGAACATGAAGCCCAGTTTCACTAACAAAATATTGCTTTTACCTTTCATTCTGTCTTTTTCAATACATTGCTGATAGGGACTTTTTACTCAGATTTGTTCTGCAATCACAACTCTTCAATTTGTTAATTTCGTTTTAAAATATATCGATATTGTTTTTACAATGCTCCACATTTTCCGATTTCCAATCTTCATTGTTTTCTATTTGCCTATACAGCTTTCGACATCTCTAATTCCTTTTCGACCCTTTCCAACAGCTGTTACGGAATAATTTCTCTTGTCCTTCTCCACTGTGGTGTTCACATCAGAACTTGCTTTAGTGGTTGTCTCAAATTTAAATTTCTTTCGATAAGATAAGCCTTAAGAATCACAATGAATTCATAGGATCATCAGAATAACTAATAATAATAATAATAATAATAATAATAATAATAATAATAATAATAATAATAATCTAGGAAATTGCTTCACCTATATTTTGTTCATCACTTGCCACTGTTGGGAAGTAAAAAATTTAAAGCCTCATATAAGTCTCTTAGCTTTATGTACTGTACACCCCTGAATACTTAACAATGTTATTTCGTAAAAGCTCAGTATATGTGACATTGATCAGTGCAGCTCCTCAAATGAGACCCATTGAGCAGTATATTACGAATCAAGAACATGAGAGATAAACTGTAGAACAGACATTTTTTGCAATTGGATTTGTAGAAAATACTCACTGTTTCAATGACGATATTGAAAGTGTTACCCATTTGCTGCGAGGTAGCATTGTAGCATCTAAACACATTTTGATTCGTGCGTTGCAGCTCTGCTTCCAAAATGTTGACTATTTCTTCTCGTCTGTTGTTTTGTGACGTTTTCGATTTTTATTTATTGTCCAATACTGATCCTATAGTTTTGAATTTGTTTACTTTTTTCTGAACTTTTCTCTAATTAGGTGGAACAACTCCAGGATATTATTCCTGAAACTCTTTATAGCACTGGACAGTTGATCCTTCTTTTTAAACGTTACAACAAATGCAAATTCTTTGTTCGGAGTAAAACTTAGAACCCTGTTACAAACAGAGAACTTAAACAGCACTGCACACATCTCTCAAACCAATAGACTCATATGTCATGCCGCCTTATCATTTGTCTACTTGGCTTCAGCTTACGTAACTGCAGCCTCTGTATTCAGTATAGCAGCGGATACCCAAGCAAAATACATGCACTGTACTTCTCTCGGAGAATGTGTCTCAAGTGATTTTTCATATTTTACTCTTCAGAGCCTCACAGTTCAGAAAAATGTTTCTCGTAGTATCATTATGCAAACCTATCAGCCTCAAAAGTTTCCTGATTGGAACTTGCCATATCCACTTCTTCTCCTCCTCCTCCTTCTCCTCCTCCTCCTCCTTTTTCTTCTTCTTCTTCTTCATCTTCTTCTTCTTCTTCTTCTTCTTCTTCTTCTTCTTCTTCGAACAAGCTAAAATGGACTGAAGCACTTCTGATTATTAATTTTGCCCATTGTACACTCAATTCATAGATATTTAACAGACAAATATATCACTGATTAAATTTCCAACTTCTTTACTGTGTTAATATGTACGATGCTAAGGTAAATCCTAAATATTAACACAGTAAAGAAGCTGGTAATTTAATCAGTGATATATAAATGTTGAAAGTGTATATATAAAATGAAAACAAATATTTACTCATGTAGGTTAAATATTTTTAAGTTATCTAAATTCACAGGCACCAAAGAGCAGTTCCCAAGATATTCTTAACTGGCTCCATCCATTTCAGCATTTCAGGACATTGAAGTAGAATATGTGAGGAAATTACATCCATTTGTAAGACAAATAGTTATTTTAATATGGCATCTGTCCAATGAGATTTATGGTCGTTTTTGTTAGGGAAATTGCTCACATATACAAGAAAACAAAGATATTAAAAGCTTTACTTTTCCTTTTTTATCAAAGATGAAAAAGAATTATAATAATTATTGAGGACACATATTTTATAGGTTCCCCTATATAGTCTCATGAATTACAATTTTCTAAAATATCAAGAATGTAATGGTATTATCTTCTGATATGTGAAGTATGTATAAGTTAAGTGTATTTAAACCTTTGAAGGTCTCATGAGTTTTGGAGTTTATTAAGAATGTGCTATACAGTATTTTCTAAAGTTATTGAAAAAAAAAATATATATATAGCTGCAATATGAAAGTGAAAATATTTGTAATGTTACACATTTTAAAAGTTTGATTTATATAACATTATAGCAGATGCTTCTTGCTTTAGATGTTAGGCTTTAGATAGTAAGAAAGTTGTTAGAGTAAGATACTTTCTTTTCCTTGTAGAGTAACATTGAGTATTGTAAAGACAATAAGAAAATGAAATTAGTATTTTTGTTATAACTATATTCTTAATGAACTTCTTAGGCACTTTTTTTCATATTATATGGGTCTAAAATAGTACACTTATCAAGCTTTGTATCTGTCATTGCATATGTGTTATTTTCTATGTGCTATGTGCAAAGCCAAATTTATGACACATAAGATCATGACAATAAGTACCGTACATAATTCCTTTGTTGATATATGTATCTAGTCAGAATTAAGATTTGTTAAAAATAAAAGCACTAGTCCCTGTAATGATATAGGTACATAATTTTAATGTATGTTTGTTTTGTAGATAAACTTTGTATCATCAATGTAATTTTAATTTTAAAACCAAAAAGTATGTATCCAGTTATTAATTATTGTATGATACAGTATATTTAGGAAAGAAATTCGAAATTCATATTTATTTCCTTCGTCAACATACAACTTAATATATTTAAAATTCAATAGAACATTATTTGTCGCCAGCATGTGCAAATTATGCCTCAGTCCAGTTGACAACACAGCGAATTTCATCCAGACAGTATTCCAGTCCAATTTCTAACACAGTTATAAAGTAAATTAAGAAAATATTTTATCTTCTAGTATCTACCTAATTATACACATATTGTAGTTCTAACATACTGCCGTTTTTATGTTGTATCGTACTTCTTTATGCTCCTAAATAACTTAGGTATAAACGAACATGCTTCATATACAGTTACATTTTCAAGAAAATCCAAAGAACTTTAATTTTTGTATTAGAAAATTTTCTTTTATATGTCGAACTTTCAAAAGTCCCAATTAAGATCTAGATATGTTTACTTTAAAACATTCTGATAGTATGGAAACTTTTTGTACTTTAAAACATTATTTTTATGCTAAGTTTAAAAAAATATCTTACATAATTATTTCAGGGCAATAGTTTACATTAATACATTAATTCATTTACGTCATGACAGTACCGGTAATTTTCCAATCCTTCTTTCTCATCATTGAGTTCTGACAGAAAATTGGTGGAATTATGACTAAAGTACACCAAAATATCTGTCCCTATATATCGCCTTCGCCCACCACAAAATTACAGTTGGACTCTTTGGGATTTAAATGCGAGTCTCTTGTGTGGAAAGGCAACATTCTAATCAATCAACTAAGCAAGTTGCATAATTTTATATTTCTACTATTTTAAAGAAAAAACTACTTAATACAGCTTATTTTTCACTTTAAATATAGTTATAGCGATAAAAAGTGTAGAATATGATATACGAAACTTTTCGGAAGAATTGCATAATTTTTTTTTTCGAAACTGAGAGCAAAATTGTATTTTTGTTTTCCATCATCATATCATCATCTTCGTCTTCTGTATATTGGACTGGAATGTCTTTTCGAACAAATTTAGAACTCAAATAGATGTACATAAACTTATATTAGCACAGAAACTAAAGAGTGAATTTTTAGAATGAAAATATTTTATGTTAACATTCTAAATAATTGCTACTAACTGAAGTTCATCAGTTCTTTCTTAGAAGTCCTGTATCTTACAAGAAGTGCTGTTAAAGACCATGTATTGGGTACATATGTCGAAAGTCAATATTGTCAGATAAAGATTTTTTCCTTTTGTAACAAGGAGATTTAAGAGACAATTTTCTCCTAGATTATAAATAAATACATATATATTTTTTTTTACTCAGTTCATGGTCGAATACAGCACCTATTTAATGAAGTACATAAAACATTGTGTCCAATGTGAGAGTACTTTTTTTACATATGGATTAATTGTTTGATGAATGTTGGGAAAGCATGAGTGAATGTAAATACATAGAAGTATAACTAGTTGCTATTCTTTGACCTCTCCTGTAAGCTACTACCCAATGAACGCACAAGTACTTTATTACAAGGGAAATGTAGCATAGAAATCGTGAGAGAAGGAGAAACTTGATCTACATTATTCTATGAAGAAAAACTATTATGTACTTAGTGGTTATAATCAGAGATATACATAATAGGCTCATTATAAGGCAAAGTCCGCTTATGTAAATACTGTTGTGAAAGACATGTAACCATTGTTTTTTTTACTCCTATGACCAATTTTTCGTCAAATCCTTCTGCTATTAAAAGTGGGAAATTTGGAAAATTTAATATTTAATAAGTATTTTTAAAAGATATGTACTGTTAGCTTTAGACAAAATGAGAATTACGCCACAAAAATGTTACAGTTTAATTTGTACTGAAATTAGCTTATTACACATACTTTTTATCTTCCTTACAGTAAAAGAAAGATTAGAAGAGAGTGCTTCAGTATTTTATTTAGTAGAGCCCAATTGCAAACTCATGGCACCTGCATGAAAGACGAATTTGCATCAACTTACTTGGACTTGCCCAAGAAATCTGCTGGGGGGGGGGGGGGTGTTTGAACAGTACGCTGTATGATTAAGCAGTCGCCCACACACACACAGAATCCCCCACTCCGAAGCCTCAGAAAAAAGCTCTAGCATGTTAGTGCCACGAGTTTGTGATCGGGCTCTACAATAAAGCTAAAGCTCATTCTTCTTTCATCTTACCTGCAAAAACAACATAAAATTTAATTATTACATACCCGGTATGTTGAGTTTATTACAAGTACAAGAAGAAACACACTTGATTATATATAGTGGCACTGTATTTTCACGCTATATTCTTTGATTTTTTAACGAGAGTAATCAGTACTTGTCATATTGATATCGTAATTTCAATTGATTTAAGATTCATACCGGTTCCTACTGTTTTTAAACAAACATTCAGTCCACACATTTAGTAATTTAGAGTAAGTTAAAAGAAAGTCTCATAATTATGTCGTTACTGAAAATTTATGGAATACTGTATATTGCTACAAACTCGATTTTTCCAGATTATGCTTTCAGAAAAGTAATTAAAAAAAGAAAAAGACAGAATTAATCATTTTTCCACCACAATAATGAAGGGTTGGCTCCTTGCCTTGTACAGTCCTTTATCCCAAGCGGCGACCTCGTTTCTTGTTGGTTATATGATTAAAAAGTTCATTTTTCACAACCACTATACCACTATGATCATTATTTTTTCATCATCTTAATGGTAGATCATATGGCTCAATCCTCCTCAGAGATCATCTACTCAGTGTTTTCTTGGTCTCCAAATGTCCTGCATTCTCAATGGCTTATAGGCCTACCATACAATGTTTTTGGTAATTCGATATTTTTAATATAGGCCTATACATACCTACTGTTTGTTCACATTTATTTAATTTTTTGTTTGAAGTTTTTCATTTAGGTAGAAAATCTGTAAGCTCTTCTTATCTTCCCTTTAGCTAAATTTCTCGATAATTTTCTGCTGTCATTACAGTTTCATTATTAGCAACACGGAGGAGCAGAAAATAGAGTTACAGTAACAACGATGATGATGGTTATGATGTTGATTTTATGACGTGATAATAATGATAATAATAATAATAATAATAATAATAATAATAATAATAATAAATTACAATAACAATAATGTCGATAATGACGACGACAATGACGACAGAATTGTAATAAACAGAACAATGATGATAATAATAAATTGGTAGTGATGATTTCGGACTATTTTCTCTGAAAGGGATAACACAACAGCTAGGAGGAATGGTTGAGATTAATAATAATAAATCTTAGAATAACCATATAGTAATGTTTACATAGTAATGTTTACATTTACTCATTATTATTATTATTATTATTATTATTATTATTATTATTATTATTATTATTATTATTGTTATATGTATCCAATGATTAAAATTACAATTTAATTTACTTACTTCAATTGTATTATTACTATTATTATTATTATTATTATTATTATTATTATTATTATTATTATTATTATTATATGTATCCAATGATTAAAATTACAATTTAATTTACTTACTTCAATTGTATTATTATTATTATTATTATTATTATTATTATTATTATTATTATTATTATTACTATTATTATTAGCAACCAGTTACCTTTTACTAGAAGGCATTTTGACTTAAAAATTATTAGTGAATGCGTTTGGGTTGAAATTAGAATGGCTGATGGTTTTAATCTGTTAATTGGTAACCATTATTTCTCTCCTGATACAGATCACAATCACTTAAAATCTTATCTTAATTTTCTTGAAAAAAATCTTGACATTTATAATTTTAGAATAGTAATCCTTGGTGATTTCAATACTCCGGGTATGGACTGGTCAACTGGTTCTAATCTTAATGACACTCATTATTACTCTAAAATTAAGGCTAAGGATTTATATTCCTCGTCCTGCCTTCTTGGATTAAATCAAATTAACTCTACCGTTACAAGTAAAAATCTTCTTGATTTGGTTTCTACTAATGTCAATAACAGTACAGTTAAACTTGCCGATCACTCTCTAGTTTTAGAGGATATTTATCATCCATCTATCTCTATTTATATTGAAGTAAATTTATCGTTACCGGAACACTGTCATATCAGTTCATACTTAAATTATTCTCAAGGTGATTATCTGAATCTTTATTCTATTCTATACAATTATTATTGGGCTAGCATATATCAGACTACTGATGTAAACACTGCTGCAAATTCCTTGTCTCAAATTATAAGCAATGCTATATCTCTTTGTGTCCCTGTCACCTTTGTTAAGCAATCGCACTATCCTAAATGGTTTTCAAACGAATTACGTCAGCTTATTAAGAAAAAAAAATAAAGCTTCATAAAAATTACAAAAAATATAAAACTGATCATCATTATCAAATTTTTTCTAATTTTAGAAAAGAAGTCAAAGCCCTGATTAAATCCGATAAATTCAATCAATTGATGATAACCTAAAGCATGAACCAAATAAATTTTGGAAATATGTAGAACGTTTCGAAAAACTAATAGCAATCCCACAGAATTAATAATAAATGGCGTTCACATCACAGATGAAAAAGAAATTGCAAATGCATTTGCTAGTCAATTTAAATCTGTTCAACAAAATTGTAACTCTAATTTCATTATTTATGATTCTAATATTACTGACTGTTTGCCCCTGCCTAAAATTACATCCGATGATGTAACTAAAGCCATTAAAAAGCTAAAGCCTAATAAATCTAAAGATACAGATAGCATTCCTAATTTTATAATCAAGGGTTGCTCTAATATTTTCATACCCATTTTAACTTTTTTATTCAATCTTAGTTTAAAAACAGGAATTTACCCATCACTATGGAAGGAAGCATCCATTATTCCAGTTTTTAAAAATGGTAATAAAAACAGTGGTACTAATTATAGACCCATTTCTATCCTAAACAATTTTTCTAAAATTTTTAAAAAAATTATTCACAAAAACATTTCATTTTATGTCAAAAATAAGATCAATTCGGCCCAACATGGATTTACTAGAGGGAAATCTACTACTACAAATTTAGTTTCCTATCTCAATCTCATTATGCCTGTTGTCGAAACTCAAGGTCAAATTGACTCAATTTATTTTGATTTTAGCAAAGCATTTGATGTTGTTCCTCACAAAATTTTATTAAATAAATTAAGTAATTTTGGTCTCTCCACTAACTATGTTAATTGGTTTGAAAATTATTTAACAGATAGACAGTCTTATGTTCGACTAGGTAATTTCATTTAATAGTGTATACGGTGTTCCTCAAGGGTCTACATTGGAACCTCTCCTATTTTTATTATTTATAAATGATATAAGTAAAAGAATAAGTTCTAGCTGCCTTTTATTTGCGGATGATCTCAAAATCTTTCGTAAAATTAATAGTTCGGCTGATTGTCAAATTCTTCAAAATGACATTAATTCAATTTTACAATGGCCTGTTGAAAATGGAATGAAAATTAATCAATCCAAAACTTTTGTTATTTCCTTCTCACGGAAAACTACTTCCCAAAAATTTAATTATTCCCTTAGTAATGTCGTAATTACTAAGAAAGATTGTATTAGAGATCTTGGTGTCTTACTTGATTCAAAATTATATTTTCATGATCATGTGCAATATATTTATACCCATTCATTAAGAATGCTTGGTCTAATCAGATCTGTAACTTATTCTTTTTCTACTCCTATGTGTTTATTAATTTTATACTATACATTGGTTAGATCCAAGCTTGAATATGCATGTGTAGTATGGAACTCTATTACTTCCACTGACTCGGCTAAATTGGAGAATATTCAAAGAAAATTTATTTCCTTGTGTTCTTATAGATTTTTACCAAATTCCGATTATAACTATGAGACTAATTGCAAATATTTTAATTGCGGTAGTTTGTTTACCAGACGTCAGGATCTTGATTATTTATTTTTTTGTAAAGTCATTAAGGGTGATATTGATTGTGAATCTTTCATAAGCAATATCAGTCTTCATATTCCTGCTAAGGGTTTAAGATTTCATAAAATGTTTTATAATAGGAATTCTAAATCTCTGTCTCCGGTCTGCAGATGTATTAAATATGCTAATTTGCATGGATTGAACTTGGATCCATTTAATGTGTAGTATATCTTTTGAGTTTTTATGTCATTTTTATTAATTTATGCCATTGTCAAGATATGTATTATACTATTCTTGCCAATTCATATCTTTACAATGTTACTTATATTATTCCAGTCTTCATTTATTTGATTTCATTAATACATTTGTAATTCACTCTATTCAATTACCATTATTTTTAATTATCTCACTGAACTAATTTTAATAATTATTATTTGTGCTATTTATTTTATTGCATTTGGTCAATTGATTAATGTAGACTATTATATTGATTGTATTTCATCTCACTGCCATTTCTATCATTCATTCTCATCATCATTTGTTGTTTTGTTTGTATCTTGTGCTAAACTGTAATTGGCCTTGTGCTGTTGTTTCGCACATTAATATTATAAATAAATAAATAAATAAATAAATAAATAAATAAATAAATAAATAAATAAATAAATAAATAAATAAATAAATAAATAAATAAATAAATAAATAAAATTATTACTGTTATTATTGTTGTTGTTGTTGTTATTGTTGTAAATTAATTATATTCAAAATTTAATTCTGTTTATTCTATATTATTATTGCATCACTTCTTCTGGGCTATCATTGTCCCATGGCTATTGAGTAGCACATAAATACTATAATAAATAAATTATTATTATTATTATTATTATTATTATTATTATTATTATTATTATTATTATTATTATTATTATTATTATTGTGTTCAAAATTTAATTCTGTTCATTCTGTATTATTATTGTATCACTTCTGCTGGGCCACCATTGGCCCATGGCTGTTGAGCAGCACATTAATACTATAATAAATATATTATTATTATTATTATTATTATTATTATTATTATTATTATTATTATTATTATTATTATTATTATTGTATTCAAAATTTAATTCTGTTTATTCTGTATTATAATTGTATCACTTCTGCTGGGCCATCATTGGCCCATGGCTGTTGAGCAGCACATTAATACTATAATAAATATATTATTATTATTATTATTATTATTATTATTATTATTATTATTATTATTATCATCATCACTACTGGTTATATTATGACTCACCATCATCACACATCTGGTTACACAATGCTTTCTTATAAGCAGATCACAGAACTTCATTCACTAAAAAACCTGAAAATATACAGTAAAGACCGTGTCATACATGTTCTCATTTTCATCATTATCCTACCCATAGTGTCGAAAGACTTTTGCACACAGTAAGTTAAATGCAATAGAAATACAAATTCTGCGAGGATCTTTAGAGCATCACAACCAATGTTAGCTCTTAAGGGGATTTGGGCCTGAAATATTGAAATCCTACAAATGTTAACCTGTTGTGAAAAGTTTACAGATACTATTAATTGTATTAATATATAATTACCAAATTTCAGCTTTCTATCGTAATTATTACTCATGTTATCGAGATTTTAGTATTTTTTAACAATAACAGACTAGCTCCAACAGCCACAAATTTTGGTTTTTGAATTCAAATTATTATAGAAGTTACATAGTTAATACGTGTATAGAACTTAATATTTGTTTTAATTTTATGTAGAATATCTCAGACAAAAATTAGGCCTACGGTACTTAAAATGTATTAACTTTATGTGCCTGATTGTTTTTATTTTTTCTATTTGTAAATGTTAAAAGAGTATAGGTATACAAAGTGTTAATTAAGTATGGAATAGTACTCGTGTTATAACTTATTAAGTTTTAATTCTACAGAATAAAGTTTTATACAAAAGCTATTGGAGATAAACCATACAATATGCAGTGTTTGAAAAAAAAAAAGTTAATTATTCAAGCATACAGAATGTGACAATAAACTTTATTTTTTTTTAATGACACCTTATTTTTAAGATTTACATATTCCATATTTTCATTAAATTTTACGTATGAATGCGTAGTAACCTGTTTCGTGTATTTTAACTATTATTAAACTTGTTTCATGGACTTCAAACTTGAGACAAGTAAGTATGTAAAATCATGTTGAACATGCCATAAAAGTAAACAAAACACTACCGGTACCACTAACCAAACTTTACAACAGATGCTCAAAATGAAAACCATTCACAGCCAAACTATGTTCCAGTCTATCACAAAAACAATCCATTGTCTTTTTCACAGTTACATGATTGATTTGTTCCATCTCATATCTACAGTCATGTAGAGTAGGTCATGAAATTAAATGAAACACTAACATTAATCAACAATGAACAGTTTTCATTCTTGAACTGAAAAACTTTACATACTTATTTATCTCAAGTTTGAAGTCCATGAAGCAAGTTTAATAAATAGTAAAGATATGATAATAAAGATATGAAACAGGCGAATGGGTAAATTTTCTATGCCTTCATACATAATATTTAATGGAGATTCGGAATATGTAAATCTTAAAATAGAGTGTCATTTAAAAAATAAAGTTTATTGTCATACCTTGTATGCTTGAATAACTTTTTTCATACACTGGTATCCTATTGTATGGTTTATCTTCAATAGCATTTCTATAAAACTTCTTTTTGTAAAATTTAAGTTTACGACATTATGAGTAATATTCCATACTTAATGAACACTCTATATAAATCTTAAGATATCATATAAAAACTAGCAAGTTTTTCTGATTGGTTCATTTCTAACATAGAGTACAAATTTTGTATAAATCAAACAACATTTATGGACATTAGAGCATTCTTTATACCTACTGCAAAATGTTGAAAAACATAGTGCTAATTGTACACATGCTAATGCAATGCAAGTATATACCGGTAAAGCTCAGCATCTTTCATTTAGAAAGTGGCTTCTGAGTGATTTAAAAAGAGCGACAATGCTAAAAAGTTGTTATTCTGGCAAAGATTCTTTTGATGGTTAAAAAAAATACATTTTTTCATCGATTTTGGTCATATTTGAAGATAAGTTCCCCTTAAAACTAAGAACGCAAAGTCCAATTTACAGTGGGCAACATACTTAAACGAATTAACATATGCCAAGACAATGCTAATATCTTATTATATATTTCTGAAAGCGTAAAATATTTATATCTCACAATGTATTTCCTTTAGTGTGTGTAATTAGGTTCTCCATTAACCAAATGTATAGGACTTTGGCTTTTCTGATAAGACCAAGTGAAATCTGTAGTGGGCAATGATGTTGGGTAAGCCTTCTCAGGATTTTTCCTTAACACCACTTCATATTTCAAAATCATACCAGTGAAGAAAGCTACTCTGTTTTACCATATTCACAAGAGACCAATTCTATGAAATTCCTGTTGTGATTTATTACATGAAAGAAGGAGCCACAAAAAAACCTCTTCAGTTGAAGCTAATGACGGTTATCAGATATTTCATTATGTGGAAGGTTGTCTGAGGTACTGCCGTGCTATCTGTGTCTTAGTGACAATCATTTTAATGAGAAAAAAATTTATATGAAAAAATAAATTAAACTGTTAGTCTTTTAAAACTTAAAGAAAAATTGTCTTCCATTGTTGATCAGTATGAAAATTTTAATGTGATAATATTAGTAGTATGTTTGAGTCTACTCAGTCATTGAGATAAATCTTGTTATGTGGAACTATGAATTATAAAAAGGATAAAATAAGAGAGTGAATGCTTTAGATATATTTTAAGAGAACATTTCTTTTTAAATACTTGCCACGTCTGTGCCTTCACATGAGTAAACAAAATTATAACATCCAAAGCTATCACATATGACGTATTCATGTCAAAAAATAGATATAAAAATCATACCATTCCTTATTTCACTATGAAGTGTAAAATTATATTTAAAAAAAAGGGATACGACTATAACATTGAGTTTAACAGTGTGGTTCATTTCAATACAGGATACAATATAATGTGTTAATGGACAAAACCGTGTAAATATGAATATATTTCATATTTTCTTCAAGTTTCTGAAAGAGTTTTATGGTGCACTTCTTAATTCTGTGTGTTGTTTGTAGGTAATTGATGTAACTTACGTAATATAAACATGCATTAAAATTTGGACAATTTTATCGCTATATAAATATTAGCATCGATTTTGTTAATAAATCAGTATTATATTTGATTAATCAAACTTTTACTAAGATATACAAGATGAGACATTTTAAGTGAGCTGTGTCTAAAATGAAATAAGATCTTTTGAAGTGAATCAATCCTATATTTAAAAATTTCAACTATTTAAATTTTGTGATTTGCTTTATTTACGCAATCGAGAAAACTAAAAAAAAAAAAAAAAAAAAAAAAAAATCATCCTAAGGTGAGCTTCCCCAGATGCAATTCATTGCAGCAGTCACTCATACAAATTCCCCATGACACGAACCTGTAACTCTGAACCAACGTTGCCAACTACACACCGAATCTTGTCCTTCAATCCTTCAGTATTACTAAGTCTGTAAGAGAATACCCTTTCTTCCAAATATTTCCATAACAAAAAACCTGGAGCTGTCAAATCGAGTAAACACGAAGGATACACAGTGTCATAAAATTAGGAGATCATGCATTCAGAAAAGAATATGCTCAAAGTCTGTATACTGAGATGGCATATATAGAGTTACTATATCTTGTTGAAACTGTTTTCTGACTGATTTTGCAGCTCTTGAAATGTGGAAATGAAGAAATTCTCCATCACTAGGTGTTCATTATTACTGTTTCAGCATTAAGAACTGAAAAAAAAAAAATGTAAGATCCAACAATACCGAAAGCTACTACTCCATACTACACTGTTTCGTTATGCAGATCCTAATGGCTTTTCATGAATCCCTTTTAGATTTTCAACTGACCAGTATCTTTAGTTCTGTCTGTTAAAGAAACCTCACAGACTAAAAATTGGCTTCATCATCCATTAAAAGGCTGTTAAAATCTGGGTTATTCTATGTCATGTAACGTTCCATTTCAACTAAACTCAATATCATAAAGCAATTGCTACCTTCATAATTTTTGCTATAACCTTCTGTTAATATGTAATTTCAAATTAAAACTAGATCGCTTAAATTTCCCCACTTTGTATTAGCAATTTAAGATTATTAATTGGAATGCTAAGTGCCATAATGGCTGATTCACCTATAACACATATTATTTTGACAAAATAAGGTTTCAAGTTTTCTTCATAATTTCGGAGGGATGATGGAGTAGACTTATTAAATCATTTAATTTTACCTTGTCATTTGGTCTTCCTCCGGGATAAAAGAATTTTGAATTTGCCTAACTTCATTCAGTACTCTTTTAGCAAAGTTCATTGCGTGATACTCGACTTTGCTGTATTACTATTTTTACCGAACATACTCAAAACTATGGACTGAATTGGATCGCTATATAAGATTAAACTGGTTCCTGTACTATTACAGAACAAATGGTTAGGCCAATTTCCCGTTGATAGAATATAACATAAGGATGCTAATAAACCATTTAGATCTTGAAGTTAGTTTTTTGTATAATTTCAAGGAAAAATTGTTCCGGGGCCGGGTATCGATCCCAGGACCCTTTGCTTAGCGCGCGAACGCTCTTCCGACTGAGCTACCCCAGGAAATATACACGACACCGTCACAATTTTTCCTTTGTATCCTCACGGCTCAAATGAGCTGACAAGACGCCAGAACTCAGCTATGAGTGCACACAAATACTTGTGTGACTCAGTTTTTTGTGTTTGAGGATTAAACTTAATAAATGGATATAAGTAAACAAACATTTAGTAATTATACGGCTACTTTGATATGGATTTGCTGATGCTAGGATTCGAAAATAATTCAGCTGAGACAGGAGGTGACTATTCTCCATTTTCATCTTGTAGCTACATATAACCCACTACCAAATGAAACAGCATACTAGCATGCCATTCCTACCAATACTCTGAAAACAAGCTGTTTGTATACGATTCACTCATATGAACAGAATTATTTCAATACTCTAATTGCATCAGGAATTCACATTTGGAAGCTTTCATTCCGTTTGTTTATAGGATGCAAATTTATTACGAAACTTAATTTGTAGATACGTGATAACAAAAAGCCATTTTTAGAGAACAATAGCTAAGACACACAGTAAAGAAATAAAAATATAGACCTCTCAGTATATATCTATAATTTTAATAGCTGCAAGTACTGATTACTTTCAAAGTATACTATATATAATTGTGTAACTAAGTACAGTACAGTTTCAGTTCTTGTAATCACCAACACCTGATTAATTTTACATGTCAGTGAATATTCTAAAATACAGAATCTAAACCTACCCACAAGTCCTTCAGTAAATAGAAGTTAATAAAGAGTGCAAAAAATATTTCTGTGCTGTTTTACCCTGTGCAGTAAATTTTGCAAACTTGCCAGAATGTTATCATTTTCATGCACCTGTCATTGTTATACAGTGAAGATTGTTGTGTTCTTGTACATGTATTAGGTTTGATAGAATTTAAAAATATGCTGTCATAAATGTACAAAACATAGTTTTACTGTGGCAGTTTGGTGCCACATGTGCAGTATATTGTTGTACCTACGGTATGTCTTCAAATAGATAGAGGCCTAATTGTAAATATATGTAACACTTCATGGAATTATGCTAGTAAATACGAGTATTATTCCACTCCTGTCAATATTAGCTACATCTAACTTGCTGGAAGGAATATTTGAGAATTTTTTTCGAACATATGCATTACAGTTTATTATTTTGAAAGGTGATAGTGATTGTGGTTATTTAAATTTGTTTGGGCTTCTTCCACTTTCAAAAAAGTTAACTCATTTACCTAATAGATGAAAAACGTAAACTTTATCTTTATAATATAATGAGAACTAATTACCTACCAAAGGAAATAGTAAAAATGATGTACACCAGGTAATTAACATTGTTGTCATTTCCTTAAAATTTCGTCTTTAAACAACTTTCAAATTAAATAGGAAAAAATCTATAATTTCGTAGCATTAAATTTTAAATGAATGAATTCATATAAACCTACAATGATATTTGGGCTCTTTTGATTCGTTACTGCAAGGTTTCTTTTTCCAGTGATTGCTGGATTAATTTAATTCTTCACGTACCATCTACTTCCAACCCATTGTTGGAGTGTTTTGAGATAGGGAAATTGCAATAGCAGACGGAAGTAGATCAACACTTTAATTTAATTTAATATAAAGGAATCCAAAGTATTTGAGATCAAACATTAAATGAACAGTATAGATAAAATCATAATGACAAAGAAAGAAGAAAAAAAAAAGACAATAGAGCAAAGAAATCTAGCATGACTTTCAATAAGTGATGCATGAAGTAATTAATTTTATCACCATAACCGTCTTTCTTTAAATTTATTTTCAAAATGTTGCTGTTCTCAATCTTTCAGTTTATGCAGTTAAACATTTCAACAAATACTAAAATAGTAGTGTATGCAAATTTCGTAACATAATCTTACTAGGAAAATTTATCGTAAACAAATTCTTTGTTTTTGTATGCCTGTAAAAATAATTAATTATTAGGTGTCATTAGATCCAGTCAGAGGATTTTTATAGCTGTTACAATAATATGACCATGAAATGATATAAGATGCAAAATTTTACAAGTTTTACTCTAAAATCAGAGATGAGGCATGACATACACATAAATAAAATGACATGTGTAAGCTGAGTGATGAATTTGAGTTGAATTGATCAAAAGAAATTCACACACTTATCAGGTGAAATTCATACTCTCACTAATACAGAAAAATTACTGTTTCGTTTGGGAAATCAACCTAAAAATATGCACACAAATTAAAATCTTGTACTACTTCTTTTTGAGAAAAGAGCCTACTATATTAAGTACTATAACTTCAAATTTATTTCTGAAGAAGTTTTCAAATTAAATTATTTAGCCATAAGTAATCATTACTATAAGATGAAATTTTTCACAATACGTGAATTACTATAGAAGTATATGTTGTGTGTGAAAATAAGGCAAATATAAAATCCAACAAGCTCCAGAAATAGAAATTTTGTGACAATCAATTTTTAAAATTTGAAGCAAAGAAAACACTTATTTCTTTTTCTTCTAAGGACCATGAGATACTGGAAAATAATTTATTTGTTCCGGATATGCACAAACTCCATCTTCATGCAACGTACTAGTGCAGTGTACATAAATGCAGATAGACAGAGGAACAAAGAGATGTGATATCAGGGAAAATGTGTTTCTTTTTGTATGCTATGTAAAATTTATATCAGAAAAAAAAATAGAAAAAACATGTAACAAAATAAATAGGTATTTTAAAAGTAGGCTATATACCACAGTGCTAATGCATAATAATCAGCATAATCTGACTTTTTCATTGACTACCGATAAAGAAAAGTTGAAATAACTTTAAAGAAGACACTTTTCCAACTAAATCATCATGTTTTGACATTTTACGCTCCAGCAAAGTTAGGTAGTAGTTTGACGAGGTACTTCCTGTCCTCCGCTATTTTGTCCTGTTAAGTCTTCTCTGGTCGATATAGGTAGACATATGGCACGTAAAGGAACTTGTTTCTGAATAAAGATAACTCTACGAAAAATAATACACGACCATTTCCTCGCCAAAGTTTGTGCTTCTCAAGGACAGATGTATCTGTAGTAGGCTACTGACTAATAAGACTAAGCAACATTCGTCGATCTAATCAGACAAAAGGAAATCAGATTCTTAACATTGTAGCGAAAGTTCTGAAGTTTTCTGTGATATTGATACTTGAGAAATGTTCATAATTGGATTAATTATGTTAAGCATTCATGGGTGTACAAAAAGCCATGAGATTGAAGGACAAAGAGATTTCCAATAAGAATTTAAGTTCAATACAGTGTAATTACTGTTTGTTCTTCCCACTAAAGACATTCCTAATTTGATAGTGAACAAAATCTGCCTCTATTTTTCCGTTATTTTGGTAAATTTGCAGGGAATGATTTCTAAAATTACAGCAATGTATGTTCAATTATTATGTTAAAGAATATGCAACAATGCAACATGTTCAGTGCAAATAAGGAACCTTACTTCATACGGTACACAATTTTTAATGTGAAACAAATAATGTTATCCTCTTGCTTGTTGTATATTTTCTTTTTTTCTTTTAGCCAATACAGTGTATCTCTTTTTGCTTCTCTAATGCTTCCTGCCTCTGATTTTGTCTCAATTTAGTTCAAGTATGGTACGTATTTTTCAAGAAAAGAAAGTTCAAATTATGTGAGATATCTAGTATGGTACGTAGTTAATAC
The DNA here is from genome assembly GCF_040183065.1 of Periplaneta americana. Classification (NCBI taxonomy): domain Eukaryota; kingdom Metazoa; phylum Arthropoda; class Insecta; order Blattodea; family Blattidae; genus Periplaneta; species Periplaneta americana. The sequence goes on from NC_091131.1 coordinate 125,582,292, forward strand.
AGTACTGGTAAGTTGTAATGCAGGCTTTTAACGAGTAATTAGTTTTCTTTTCCATTATAAAGACATCATTTCTCTGTTTCCACCAATATCTCGCTTTCTCTCTCAATAATTACTTTTTACTTTAAAAAACAAATTACCTTTCTACCCTTCCACTTTCATAATTTTCACCTGATCAAAGAAAAAATTTCAAACAAATTTTAATAGCATATAAGCTTCTTAACTTCATGTAAATTCTGATGAGATGTGTTAAGTATTTAACAAAGATTTTGAAATATTCCTTCCAACATTAAACTTAAAAGTGATATGAATAAAATAGGGATATTGTAGTATTAAACAGCTGTAATTGAAGATTTCCAATGATTCATCTTGGAATATGGATGGCAATCAAATTATATGTGGAAATTTCAAGATACAAATTGTCTATTGTTTGTATGTACAAAGTTAAAAGTAGCACATTGAATTAACAAAACTGTCTGGCTACATTCTCCTTCTTCGAAGAAGTGCGCAACAATATGTAATTGGCAATCAGATAAATTTGTATGGGCCTCATGAGTAGTCTGTAGATTTGAGCTTTTGTGTTGTAAACTACGGGTGCTTCTAGCTTCTTTGTAAATAACAATATAATTGCTACATTATTTGTTCAATTCTATTCAGATTATTTTCTCAGAAATGCATTCAGTTTTGCATTCATTTCAAAAACTGGACTTTCTCCTTTATATTATTGAGTTCGATCAGGCACCAAATGCTAGTCACTTTAATGATTCTAAAGCATTATAGGAATTGGCTTGTCTATGTCAATGTATGAGCTTTGCAGTCTTTCAAGGAATTATTTGTCATATATTCCTTATAAGGAAATTTCTCCTCATGGAGTTATGAATACAAATATTAGTCTAGAGGCAGGAGTTGAACATGAACCTCCAGATTTTTCAGATATGATCACTAGTAACTATTTGTTATTTATTAAGTTACTGCAAGTCAATGTATTTAAAAAAGCCACATTTCAATGTATAATATCTAATTTCATTTATACATTGATAACATATAGGTAACATTGTAGTCAACATTAATAATAATAATAATAATAATAATAATATTATTATTATTATTATTATTATTATTATTATTATTATTATTATTAGTAGTAGTAGTAGTAGTAGTAATATTATTATTATTATTATTATTATTATTATTATTATTATTATTATTCCAATCACAAAGAAGAAGAATTAGATGAAATATTACATACCGTAACAAACAAATCAAAATAGCAGCAATAACTGAAACAAAAAGAAAACTGAAAGGCACAACTGAAACAAAAAATTACATAATCATATATAATGGGATAAATAAGACAAGAGCACAGGCTGGTGTAATGATTTGGATCCATAAATCAATCAAAAACAAAATAATAAATTATACATATTGAAATGAAAGAATATTAGAAATACAAATTCAGATAGGAAGAGGCAGACTAACTTTCTTTAGTCCTTATGCTCCAGAGGAAGAGTTGAAAAAACTGAACTATTTTATGCCCACTTACAAGAAGCTTTGAATAAAACAAAAATAATTACGTACCGGTAAGGGTCGAAACAGGTCTACACAGTCCTAATTCGTGGCAGATGATGATGATGATGATGATGATGATTATTATTATTATTATTATTATTATTATTATTATTATTATTATTATTATTATTGTTTAGTCCGAAGACTGGTTGAAACCTCATAAGTGACACCAATAAGGGATCACTCATGAGGCAGCTAAGGCAATTCCTTTCCCCTTCCATTGCATATACAGTGCTGACCGATACCATAGTTCACTAATTAGACTTTAGATGCGCTGTATGCAATAATTATTCTTCCTCTGACACATACTGTCGAGTGAGATGTACTGCTTGATAATAGATGTAATACGGGATAATATATATATATATATATATATATATATATATATATATATATATATATATATATATAATTTGTAGTAAAAAAAACGCCATTTGTTTTTGAAACAGAAGTCCGTTTACAATTAAGCACTTTCCACTTTGTAGACTTCAAATAAATTACTTTGATTTAAGATTATAATACTTTGTAAAATTTCATCCATTTTAATATTTAATTTATCATACAGTATATCTTATCTTTGTTACACACCAAATAAAAATATGCCATGTAGTCTCCACGAACTTTACTGAAATAATATTAAATTAAAGAAAACTTCAATAGTCAAAGATTAATGATGTGGAGAAAAAAATATATGTATACCTACCTTTGATTTTGCATAAGATATTTAACAACTCGAAGATTTAATTAAAATATGTTGTAAATCAGGATGCCACAGACAGAAATGTGATGCTTGCAGCAGCAGTGACTTCAAGACTGTTTTATATTTAATTTATTTTATAAAAAAATATTAATAATATCTTTTCGTACATAAATTCAATTCTTAAATATTACCATAAAAACTTTAACTAAGAACGCTGCTGACGAAAGAACAAACTTTTTCTATGTACTATTCTCTAGAAATGCTGCTCTGTCTCCACATATGGAGAATGTTATTACTACATTAATCATGTAACATCCCACTACCACATTTGCTTGTATAAATTCTCCCAAACTTTTTCGTCATCATTTTCTTCCTCTTCTTCTTCTTCTTCTTCTTCTTCTTCTTCTTCTTCTGCTTTTCCTCCATTTTTTCCGCTTCCTCCTCTTTCTCCTCAGTGATCAAGTCATCATTATCGTAGTTTTAAATTCAAGCGTGAACAAATATGAAACTTTTCTGTCTTGTAACACTCTTTTTTTTTATATGATGAACTGACTTTTTTTTAGTTTATTTTCATTCTCATAAAAGATGGATCTAATAGTAGTAATCATGAACAAAACATAGGAAATTTAATAATTTTATGTCTCTTTTTAAGCAAATTTTACTATTGCTATTTAGCTTTCACCCCTATTGATGATTCTGAATTCTACCGAGAAACTTGTGGAGGTGTACCAGGGAAATATCAAAATGTTTTGAGATAGGGAACCCTTGGACGGTGAAAATTTAGTCTGTGACGGTAATCTAAGAAATAAGGCTTTGATCCTTCCACCAATATATTTGTCTCCCTTCTTACTGTAAAATCAGAAAAAAAGTATTGAGTAGTTGTATAAAAGTAAATTAGAAACAATTATTTCATTGTGGGGTACTTAATTATCACAAAAATATGATTTACAGTATGATTTGAGAGTTCCACAATGATCAACTTGGTGCGAGATTTTTGGATATTTCCACTGTGTCCTAGATATAAAGACATCCGATGTTTTGGAGTTAAATGTCAACTCTATCATCAGAACTGGAAAAGAACTGTTGGCAACGGATCTTACAGGTAGGTTTTCCCATTCCTCTTTCCCTGATGATGGCTCCAACAATTCAGCCCTGAAACAATGAACATCTCTAAATTGAGTAGGCTACACTGTGTAAGTATTCAAAAACCTCGCATCATGATTTACAGTACAACTGTAGCTGTTCAGAATGTAGACGCATCCCATGGAATACAGGCTTATTGCAGGCTGCAATGATATGAACCCAAAAAATGAAATTTCAGCAAGTGATGTTAAGTGAGGTGACTCTTAATATTGATGTCGAAGTACAAGATCCTTATTATATATGGCTGCCATAGCACAGGATCTGGCTCATGGACGACAGATCGAGCATCAGTTGGTAAAATGCTACTTACAGTGGCGGGTGCAGAACTGGATTATGAACCCTACCTTACAGTAAGGTTGAAAGTGTCATCCTTCTGCTTATATACAAGATTGATATCGCGAGAATATGTTAGCACTCACTCATATTTGTATGGTTTTAATGGTTTTAATTTCAGTAACTTTGTTGCATTTCTCGCAGGAGACTGAGAAACGTTTGTCTGTTGTGCAAGGTTAACTATGGTATTAATTTTTATGGTGAATGTTCTATATTGGCTCCAATTTCATCCAGTTTTTCCTCCGTTAAAAGTGTTCGTGTTCGGGAATATTACTTGTCCAACACTGAACCTGTGGTTTCAAATTTCATCATCAGTCTTTTTATAGCACTTCTTGGAGAAGGCACTGCATTTGGATAAGTTGCAATAAACTCTCTTCGAGCAAAATAAGCAGAACTGTTTTTAAAGTAAGTAACGTTTGCAAAGAAAAATTCATTCTATTACTGTAAGATACCACACGATTTTCAATTCACGTCTTAACGTCAAAACTTTGTTCCGACTCTCCATGCATGTCAGTGTGTGCGAGTGTGTCTTAAGATTATGGATTTCAATGTCAAGGGAAGTAGAATAGGGAAGAATGCGTAATGCGACTATGGATCACTGCAATGTAATTTCTCCAAGATGCATACACTGTATATGTGACAGCTATATATTATTTTAATGACTCTGTATATTGGCACACTATCATGCTGAAACCACATACTCCTTTGGATAGACAAAGATACAAACTCTACCAGCAGCTCAGGATGGACTTCTTCCAGAGACAGGGTGACCAGACATTCTCTTTTATCCGGACATGTCCTCCTTTTTAGGCTTTTGTTCGGGGTCTGGGCGGATTTTTAAAAAATCTCTCTTTTCGTAACTTGTATGCCTGATATTTTGATTTGAGGTTCTCTTAAGTAATTTTCTTGTAGATGGCAGCTGTATCGACAGAATATACTCTTTCTGTCCTCTTTAATAATTTATACACGTTAAGAAAAAAGCATTGGTTTTATGGGCCTTGCCTAATACATTGTACAAACTATGTGGCAGGTAGGCGTTTCTATGGCAACTGGTAGCTAACTGTAAAATCATTATTATTAAGTTTTATCATAATTTTATTATTTTGTAATAAAATAGATATTAACATACTTTTAAGTATGATATAAGCCTAATCTGTACCATAAATATTTTGTAATAAAATAGATATTGACGTAATTAAGTGTAATATAGGTCTAAACCTAAATCTAAGTAGCCACCAGCGTAGCTCAGTCGGCTAAGGCTCCGATTCAGAGCTGTGCTCGGGTGCGGGTTCGATCCCCGCTTGGATTGATTACCTGGTTTGGTTTTTCCGAGGTTTTCTTCAACCTTAAGGCAAATATAAGGTATTCTATGGCAAAACCTCGGGCTCATCTCGCTATCACCAATCCCATCGATGCTAAATAACTTAGTTGATACAGCGTCGTTAAACAACTGAGTAAAAATAAATAAATCTAAGTACATAATATTTTCTGTCCTCTTTTCCGAACAATATCCTCCTTTTCGAAGCTTTGTGTCCTCTCTTTTATCGATGTGAATCTGGCTACCCTGTCTAGAGAAATTCTGTACTTGTTACCATTCACTCTGATGGCAAGCTTATAATGTCCTATTACGTGATGTATCATGTACGATACCAGTCCAGATAGTAACAGAACATTAATATTAGTTGTTGTGTCCTTACACAATATCAGTAAGATCAGCTGACCTAATATTACTGGACATATAAAAAGATTGTATACAAGACTCATGTTCAGTCTGAGATGGATTTTTCCGAACACCAGTAATCCGAACGCACTACTCAATGTACATACAATGCCGGAAAGCACAGAAAACGGGAGAATACCAGAAACGAAGGTCCAATGAAGCTCTCTTTTGTACCTGCAGTTGTCTGTAAATTGCATGAAAGATGTTAAGCAGAATAAAAAGATACAATGATTTCTACAGCCTTTTTATATTTATTGTAGTGTACAATGTTTTCTTTTTTAAGTTTAGGTACCTAGAGTAATTCTGTATATTTGATTATCCGAACTATCCCAGTACTAATTAGTTCGGATTATCGAGGTTCTACCGTATTCGTATTATTTTAACTGTGAGGAAGTGTGCACAATCCATCATGTGGCACTGTAAACTTTTGCACAATGTTCATGGTCGATACTTTGGGCAGCTACTGCAAATAATGTTTCTGTGAAAATTGTACACCATAATAAAATGACTGTGTCTTTGATCTTTATATAACCCAGCACGTTTCCTTCTGATTATGCAGTAAAGAGGCTTCACCACCCACGGGTTCCATATCTTAAAACATTCTTATATTCTCCAAAACATCCCCTTACAACTTACAAAACTTGTTAATCACCTGTTATGTCATTAGTTCTTGTAATACTGAAAGGTATCCTCTTCATACGCCATGAAAGCGAATGAGAGGCTTAGAGGTAGAGCTCCATGCTTTCACGACCTTGGCACTAGAGTGAAGTGGTGTAGTAGCACCATGCTCCAACCACCTTTTACCCCCGGTACTCAATTTGATAGAAGGCTCAGTGGACCCCAGTGTCATTCTAAAAGCTTAGGCAACGAGAAAAATCCTATCACCATCTGGTATTGAACCCATGACCTTCCAGTCTATAGTCAGTTGTTCTACCAATTGAGCTATCCAGTCGCCCACCACCATGAACTTATATACCGGTACAGTAAACTTGCTCACATAGGTATTATATATTCCAATTATTAGATGTTATTTCTGTATCCTACTCCCACTTCTATCACATCTGATTTCTAGCAATTACAAATTGCATCCACTTTTATGATCAAATTAAACCACAAACTGGTGTATATATGACAGTATTTTCTAAACATTTTCTCGAATTATTTTAGTCTTGGATGTAAACAAAGTGGAACAATCATCTTTTTTTCTCTGATTAACTTTGTAACTTGTTTACTGTGTTAATATGAGAAATTTACCTGGCTGACTAGTTTCGAAGTAATATTCTTCATTGTCTAAAGCCTAGTCTCCACGATAGGAGATGAACTAATTTGCTATGCTCACATGTGCATATACTAGAAATAATCCATTAAATAAGCTATGTGCTTAGTTCCACTTTTAATCAAATTACTCTAGTAAAAGCATGATTAGCCTATCTGTTAACTGATTTCATAGACCGCCTATTTGTTAACAAAAGCACATGTTATTGGTTGACCATGATACTCAGTAAGTAAGCCTACTGCATCGTTCATGAAAAGAGAACATTATTATATGACTATGAAGTTGGCATTAGTTGATAACAAAAGACATCATTGCTGGTGCAAATAATTTAACCAGAATTAAACAATACTCGTACATCTCGCTTAGTCGTATCCAAACACTATAACGGTTATTATTATTATTATTATTATTATTATTATTATTACTATTATTATTGTTATTATTATTACTATTATTATTGTTATTATTATTATTATTATTATTATTATTATTATTATTATTATTTAAAATATCGTGTAAATGTATTTACACGAAGCCATGTATATTTCATCAAACTAATCATGTGGCATATTTTTCCTACCGGTAGGCTACTTAGTTTCTTACATTTTGTTTATGTGTGATGTATCCTAGAAAAGACTAAGAGTAAATCATAATGTAAGATATGTTTTATTATATTCCTATAAAGAAAAGTAAATGAGAAATTAAAAGTAAAAAGAGAAAACAGTTTTATCAGTAAACATATTATTTATTCTAAGACAGTTATGAAGTGAAGTTCCTTGGTGATATATTGAACACCAGAACAATATACAATAAAGTGTACTGGTATGTAGAAATGAAGGATTAAGAAGATGAGGTGAATGTTCAACATTATGGTGAATGAACTTTTTTAACGTAAAACAGATTATTATCAACACAACCTTTAATGTTAATATTAATATTATTACTGTAAAGACACTCATATGTTAGCACACATTGGTCAACTACTTTCTTGAAGAACTGCAAAGTATTTTTTTTACATAAATCCCAATAATTTCATATTTGTGAAATTGTGACAATACAATTTATCAATGCCTTTTTGTGCAAATCTGTGTGCTGGTGCTCTAATATGTAGAGAATGAAAAAAAATTGTCTGGTATTATTTGTGTTAATGCGACAATAATGTTTGGCATTTCATTAAAAAATAAATAAATTTAGATACAATATTTACCATGTATCAAGCACTAGTTAACACAGTCACAAAAATTATTTTTTGATCTTTAAGTAAAATATAAAAATGAAATGATGCATATGTTTAAAATGCATTATAATCATAGTGTGCTTCCAGTTTTGTGTAGGAAGTCATTTAGTATTTTTGTATTGGAAGAAAATTAGACAACAATGTAAAAAACAGAAACACTTAGTTGTATTATATGGGTAATTGAGGATATCTGATTGTTCTGTCATGTCAAATATATTACGAGAAAGAGTGGGCTTGTATAGTTAAGAATCTTAAATTCAATTATTTGAAACTATTTACAAATAATATTATAGGAAAGAGAAAGTAATTAATTTTACCCAGGACATAAATATCAAATTATATTTAAGAGTTCCCGAAGATGACCGAAAATAGGTCGAAACATGTTAACAAGGTACGTTAAATTTTAACATAAGAAAGTTCTTATCATACATATTCCGAAGTGATACAGTGTTAAAAGTTGTGTAATCAAGATGTATATTTAAGAGTTGTGGCATATATATATATATCAATGCAGGAAACAATATTTAAAATCCTACTGTATTACCTGTACAAGACAGAAAATACAAGTTCTTCCCTCTTGATCGGTTGTCAGTTATTTTTAAACAGAAACTAGTGTCTAGGTCATACATGTCTTTACAATTCACCCATTTCCATGTAAAGTAACTATTTCGATATTACATAGATCTACTGGTAAGTAACATTCAAATCTTAAAACTGCTGACTTTTGGATTTCAGTACTAGTTCTTCGGATTATATTATTTCGTAAACACACCATAATATTTAATCTGAAAGAACTGAACTGTTAAAAATAATCAGGGGCGTACACTGAATTTTGTCATTATCAAAATTGTTTACAATTTACATTATCGATATTTTAAAGCAAACGTTAAATGAACGTTTCACTAAAGTCAGAACTCAAACTAACAAACGAGTGAATACAGTACCATTCTTAAAATGTGTTTAAAATCGACAATACACAATATTTAACATCTGCACTGCAGAACTGTCAAAACAATCTTTTCAATATGTTTCACAAGTTAAATTTCATATTGTGTCAGCTTCATTTCATTACAAGTTGGTACCGGTACTAGATGAGAGATCTCTCTATAATAAAGATAGCATTGTTATAATTTGAAGGTGCCACAGCACCAAACACAGGTATTATACTGAAGAAGGGTAAAAGGACTGTGCCTTATGTCGATGTTGATTTTGTTACTGTAACAGTGAAAAATTAGAGAAGGAAAAACGATTATGGATGAAAGAAATATTCAAATCTAAATAGGCTATGTAATTTTTTTTCAAGTTTAAGGGGGCTTGAAGTTCTTCTGGTATTTTAGGGAAAAATTAATAAAAAAATGTTCATTCCGAAATTAGATATATCGGTATCTTCACTGCACCTTGCGTGGATCTTCATGGCTAAATAGGAAAACGTGAGAGCTGTGACTTGCTTGGATGTTGACGTGGTTAACGAGAAAGACAGGCTAATATAAATACATTGTCAAAGTTTTAAAAAACAAAGGAATTGCTATATTAAACTCAAGTTAAACGTGCATGTATATATAAACTTGTTCAATGTTTGCCATGTTAGGACTAAGAATGTGATGTCACGCCATAGCCTGTCTTTCTTGTTAGCCATGGATGTTGACTTATGTCGTAAGTGCCCCTACAAATGCGCAGAGAGACACAACATATTAAATTATGGTGATGAGTATCAATTCTCACATGCCATTGAGAGCAAAAGCATAATTATAACAATGTGGAAATACTGAATTAGGTTACGTACCTTTCTACATTTCTAACGTTTAGAATTATAAAATTTTTACTGGTAATAATTTATCAAGAATGTAGGCCACATGTTCGCAGCATTTTACCTTGCAATAGCTACAAATAAATTCTATGAAAATTAAAATAAACCCTTCTAAGCAGTCATGTAATAACAAATGCCTAATCCTTTGCATGAGGCGCCACTGATCAGTATTAACATTAAAATATACACCAGTACACCAGTAATTTCTAATAGGTCGTCCTTACAGTTTCTTGTAAAACAAAAGTATGAAATTCGCCATTATTGCATATCAAAATCGTATTATCATTTAGACTTTAAAATATAACATGATTTTATTAATATCACTTTTAAACTATTAAGCAGTGAGTTTAATCACATCATAGACTTTTAGAAAATACTTACAATCAAACATGATGGGAATTATTCTTTACATCATCAAAGATAAAAAGAGGAAGCAACTAGGCACAAGATATTCAAATTCAGGGAATATTGATAATACACAAAAGATTGAATTATATATGTATGTATATGGATACCATTGCCAAAATTAGTAACAAGCTGGAATGTTATAACAATAAGAAGCTGGGAATATTACGGTACCGGTACTGATGACACTCATCATGGTATTCAGATAAATTACGGTATATAAAGAATTGCAATATTCATTTCAAATTAATCATTTTCAATCACAACATCTTTTGTTCCATTTATTATAAGTCATATGTAGGTACTCAACATTCAGTCAAGAGGAGCCCAGTATTGAATTAATATTCTCATTCTAGTACAAGTTTATCTTAGCTACGTTACTGGTATCTACTCAAACTATGTCAAGCAGACACCATGCTATATTTTTGCAATACCGTCGCGAGGGGTGACTTTGTGCCATGCGGGTGACTTTGTGCCATCCGCGAAAAATGTATGGAAGTATTCTTTAAAACCGTGACAAGGTTTTAAAGTCTACTTCCTTACGTTTTTTTTATGAAATGCGCTAATGGCACAAAGTCACCCTCATGGCACAAAGTCACCCCACTCGACGGTAGCAGAGGATGGGAAATGAGTGATGGAAAAAACTGAATGAAATATTTAAGTATTAATTGCTTCTCTTTCCAAATAAATTTGTACATTTGTAAATTGAAAATCAAATAATCTTAAAATATATTTAACTTAGTCACGCCTTTACTCATGCATTGAGACGAAAATGTTGACATAAGACATAGGCTATAATTTATTTTTATGGCAATCAGATTTCCTCAGTTCTTTAACTCTATCTAACCAGCATCTACTGTAAATGATATTGTTCAGAGTCTTAATAAAGATTATACTCTATGCTTGGAAATGCTCAAGATCAACAAAGCTTCCAATGTGTAATAAGAAACCAATATATCTCTTATTTAATTAAACTAGTATTATAACATAAATCTCCATCTCTATTTTTAAATACTTTTGTTAAGATTATACGTATCCCATAAGTTGCAGTTCATAGTTTAACACTTATAATTATTAATTATCTAGAGAGATTTATTCACTATGGATGAGAAAATTATTTAGTTCAGCGACTAATGATGTCTACGAATAAATAAATAATATATGAGGATTTCGTTAAAAGTGTAAAATAAATAAACTCTGGAATATAGTAGTCTCTCACTGCTCGCTTGTTCTTTAAAAGCTTTAATACGAAATACAGAATATGAATTACTACGTTTTATACAAGTTTATTTTTTATTCAGAGATAGCTAGAAAAATCAGTACCAAAAATAGCCTGAGTATTAATGCAGACACTATCTATAGCGTTACTAAATACTACTTGCAATTCAGATCTTACCTGAGATAAAAGAAACAGTTGATACTCGTAACTGAATCCTTTAGATTCAAAGTCCCCTATATCCACTTTTAAAAATTAAAGGATTTTGACAGTATCTGGTGGCAAATTGAGGGAATTTTCAACCTAACAGTGAATTTTAACAAACCTCTTGCTTCACATTTAGTGGCTTTTTGAATTCAAGCTATATAAATCATTAGAATTCATTCTTAGCAAGCAATATGTAGGCATAACTCAATTCCGAACAAAATGGTCTTTACGGGGTTTTGAATCTAGAGGATTCAATTGATACTTTCAGATTATTTTTATTTAAATAAGTCACCTACGTGACTTAATGGATTTATATTGTTAATTTTGTATATGTTCTGCTTTGAAACTAAATAATCACGATACGTATTGAGCTTATTTCATGAACGCTCGTCCTGGATCTTGCAGTGATTGCACTGGATTGTAAAGTAAATGCTTACAGAGTTTGAATTAATTTTCATGTCATTATAAGTCCTTAACATGATTAGTACTTTTTTAAATGATGCTGAGTACTGTATAATAATGACTGTAATGTAATTAAACATTTGTATTACTGATTTTAGATGTCATTGCTGCTGTGTGTTAGTTGTGACAAATAGAGATACTGTTACACAATTTTGCTAATTCTCAGGATCTTGTCAAATTATTTGTTAAGAGGACTCACTCTAGTAACTGATCTCCCCCATCCCAGTCATCCTGCATAATTACAGCCAATGGATCCCAGGATCACAGGTTCAAACCCAGTAAACATAAATGGATTTTAAAAGGCAATAAAATAATCAACATGACTTCCTCCACAAAGAAGTATAGCTCTGATTGCCATGTCATCAATTTCATTTGTCATTTCTCCTTTACTTTGAATTTCGATGTTTAATAATCTTCGCAGTTAAAAGTGTCAAAAAATAACGAAATGACTAGTTCTGAAGATGGCTGCGACTAAACTGAAACTAGTAAACTAGGTATTTACAAACTTAGTTTATATTTAACAAGTGAAAGCGATTGTCATAAATATATTTCTAAATAAATAAAATATCGATATTACTACTATTTCTACTACACTGAATAAGTTCATTCGCATTTTATTTGCGTTTCTAAAGAGGGGGGGTGATAACTGAAATTAAGATATAGTAGGAACATTGTAACTAGACCTCGGAGTTTTAGGCCCTTAAAAACCAACTTTTAGGTACAGATTAATTTTTGGTCCTACAGAATTTGTCTGTTATGGTAGCAATAGTTATTAGAGGTGAAAATTCGCTTTGGCATCAGGGATCAAACCTGGGTCTTTGATTCTACGTATTAAGTGCTATAACCACTGAGCTACACCAAAGTTCAGTCCACGGCACTGGATCGAACCCCGCTTATCTAGTGTTTTCCCCTTCGTGGCCTTACTCTATATTCGATATATTTGTTGACATACATTAAGTCAACTGCCATTATACAAGGAGCGCACTCAATTGAATGACTTTGGTGGCCAGGATTCCACAGTATATGCACTGTTGGGCGAAGAATCTACATAAAGATTAATTTTTGGTCCTATAGAATTTATCTGTTATGGTAATAAAGGGGAAAACACTAGAGAAGAGGGATTTGATCCAGTGCCGTGGATTAAACTTTGGCGTAGCTCAATGGTTAGAGCGGTTAGTATGTAGAACCAAGGACCTGGGTTCGATCCCCGCTGCCGGATCGAATTTTCCTCCTCTAATAACTATTGTACCAACTTTTACGTGCCTAAAACAGGCTTTAAAAATTGTAAAATAAGCACTGAAGTACAGTTTTAAGCATTTAAAATGCAACTTCAGATAGCTAGAAATAGTTTTTATGACATAATAACTGTTTCTTTAACTGTAAAAGTACAAATAATTAGTGAGTATTAAGCATTATGGGATACCATGACAAAAACACTAAACAATTATTATTCTTAGAAAATGTATTATATCTTGACCATCAGTTCACATTTTATCAATAGCATAGTAAATTACCGGTACCAAGATTTTTTCCAGATTTTCTACAGTTAGGGTGTGCCTTTAGTCTGTTAAAATCATTTTAAAAACTGAAAATGGCCTTTCCACCGACACTTATATTATTGGAGCAAATTTAAATTTTGTTACATTTTTCATGTTTACTTCTTCTGGAATTCCTTCACCTTCCCCCACCAAAACATTTACAACATGACCCATTACAGCATATCCAAAACTTCTTTCCATCATATTCTTCCATTTGCGCTTTATCTTGTTCCCATCTTCTCCCTTATTGACATTCATTTTCACCTCGGCATCTTGTACCACTGACACCTGCTCAGCCAGAGATTTTCCTTTGCATTCAATCATTGTTGAGGACAAGAATGGAAAATTTGCCTTAATGTAGTCTACACAAGATATCTTTTCAATGTAGCATTTTCAACAGTTCCTTCACAGATGAAACACATGTTGTATTGTGAACAGGTTGCTCTTCTACCACAAGTTACAAACGAAATGCCGCTTGCCCGTGAAGAAAATAAGACTTAACATTCAAAACGGATTTTATTATCAGCTGCACATCATTCAAAGACAGGCTTTTCGTCAATTTATTATTAGCAGGCAGTTGTAAAATGGCTCATGTTTTTTCATTGTTGTCTACAAATAGCTCAAAGAAGGAGCACAGATATACGACTTGAAAAAGCTACGCTGTGTGGACGCGAAATTAGGCAAAAAACAATTTTAGGCAGTTTTAGGTAAAAAAAAAAGTGTAAAATAGGTTCTAACCACTATTTTAGGACATTTTAGGCTCTATAAAACGTTTTCAATAAACCAGTGTTTTAATGAATCGCAAAGATATATAATTACTTCTCATGTCCCCTTCAAGAACTAAATAGGTGCAATAACGAATCTCTGAAGAATTACTCTTTTTTTTTCCTTAAAAGGGAGTTTATATAAAATGGGAAAGAAAGGCTAAAATAACTAGTACTAACATACCAAACATTATGATTATTTAATTAGGCCTACAATTATTACAATACATTTATTTATAATATTTTCCAACTCTTCAAATGGTAAGCCACAAACGTTTTTCCGTTTGGCTGAACCCGAACCACACTGAAACTAGGCACTGAAAATTTCTTCTTTCTTATTCCCCATAATAATGTAGTTGGCAAACCGTGCCTTTTTGCCACATGCGATAATGTTAGTTGGGGATTAACCTCGACATCCCTTATTATTTTTATTTTCCGTCCGATAGTTAATTTCTTCCCTTTAGTCGCCATTATAACAATGCATAAACAGCATAAGCTAACAAAAACAAATCTTCGAAACAGGATCCACACAATTCGCGAGAACAAAGCAAGCAAAGCAACCACTCTTTAAAAGCAATCCAAAGCAAGACCATAAAGAACTATGAAAACTAATACCGCTACATAGCACCTCATTATTATCGATTGAGATGCACTATTAAATATGCTGGTACTATTGATTACTGAAAGTTGATTCGATATTTCGGGTTTCATTATTACAAAATCCACTTGAAAAGTATTCCTTAAAAGCGGGATTTTTTCTTAAACCAGTTTTCTTAAAAATGGTAATTAATTACCTTATTTTATGGTAATTTGGTTGGGACTTAACAGATTATTTCTTACTGTATTTGCCTTAAATTCCGAGGTCTATTTATAATACAACACGTGGAAAACATGCTCTCTCTCTCTCTTTCTCAGCTTTATGAAAGCTTCCGTAACCATTAGTAATCAATGAGCATATACTTTACATCCCTGCTCCTACTCACAGGTTAAAAGGTTCCAAGAAAGCATTCTGAGCATTGAATCTATTAGTTGACAAAGTGTATTTGGGTATTCCTATAATTTTTTTAACTCATTAGAATATTGATAACTCTTCTCACTGCGGCATTTTCTTCATAATGTTCATTTTCTGCTTTCAAATGAATTTAAACATAGTGCAGATCAGCACAAGGATTAGAGAAATTGCCACCTCTCACTCCTCCGTCAATTGAGAAAATATTGGTCATGATAATGAAATTTGAGCTAACTTTGGACGATTAAATTATATTTAAAAATGCTTAAAGGAGTATTCATTTTCAAATAAACTACATAACTTCAGTGGCGATTTAATATGGTCAACAACAGTGATGGCTGAAGTCCTTTGTCTGAATAGTGCCAGGACTTTCAAGGTAGAAAGGAAAAGTAACGATAATGTGTCTTTTTATACCGTGAAATGTTTAATAATAATAATAATAATAATAATAATAATAATAATAATAATAATAATAATCATCATCATCATCATAATAATCATCATCATCATCCTCATCATCATCATCATCATCATCATCCTAACATGTTATAGTTCTGTAACACCTGTTACCAATATGTCTACAAAAGAATTCTCCATCCATCTTTTTGGAGGATGTTCCCGTTTGGTTTGTAGTTCAAGATTGCCCTGAGGAGTCTGACTCTGGACATCCATCTGACATGCAGTCATGTAAATGGTATTTGTGACATAATCCAATATTGGGACCATGTTAAGTGTTTAATAATAATAATAATAATAATAATAATAATAATAATAATAATAATAAAATGTAATAAATTCACGGAAATTGAAGTTTTCTAAATTCTTCTACAATTGAATAATTCTGTAATTTTTAGCAAACAGTTCACTGGCATTCTGGCTGAAATTGGAGGATCTTGCTATGAGATGTGAACTAAATCCATCAACCTTTCTTAGATCAATGCCAGTCACCACCAAAAAGCACATAAAGAAAACAAAAGAAAGAATTTATAATATCACATCCAAAAATCTATTGTTTTTCACTTAAATGTCCCGATTTAATTTTCGATCTTTGGCACACTTTAGCACTTTTTATTTCCATATTTATATTCAAATTCGGAGTTATTCTTACCATGTACTTTATTTCCTGGTTATTTTCATATGATAATAAAGAAAATGGGTTTTGTAATAAAGTATTTATTTTATTTATGATTGTTTCTTAGCAACACAGCACAATTACAGACATATGATGCCAGATACAATACCGCACTGTTTTCCTGACCCTCTTTTACATAACGAATATGTCACCAAGAATGTTATGAAATTGTTAGCCCTAGCATGGAACAAATAAATATTCTTTATTTAGTATTTTTATCTCGAATTGAGTTGTCACCTGAATGATCTTTGCATCTCCATGAAGCTCTATGGAGTGGATTACAAAACTCTTCTGCGCATTCCCTTACAGAGCTGGCTCGCAGCTGGCTGAATGACAAAGATTATACAAAGCTCTACATCAGTGCATGAGTGGACGAAAGGTATTGTTGTCTCTGACCCGGCCTGGTAGTTCAAATTGATATGTTTTGCTTAAATTACTCCATGGAAAAAACGTATTTCTATAAAATTTGTGATCTTATAGCACTGTGAATGTACAGTTCCAAATAAGAAATAATTACATTTTATTTGAGCAGTGCCATGGCATGGGGCAATACCCATAAAGCCACTCCTTCCAACAAATAACTCCACAAAACCAGTTTCGCTCCGGCACCGGGGATAGGACACAGGTCCTTGGTTCTACGTACCAAGCACTCTAAACCACTGATCTACGCCGAAGTTCAATCTACAGCACTAGATCAAATCCCCCTCCTCCATTGTTTTTCCCTTTGTGGCCTTACTCCATGTTCGACATATATATTGACATATATTATATTAAGTCAACTGCCATTATACAAGGAGCACACTCAATTGAGTGACTTGGTGGCCGGGATTCCACAGTATTATGCACTGTTGGGCGAAGAATCTACGTAATTTTTACGTTGTATACCGGTGCTCAAGAAACAAAACACCTCAATACAAATTTATGCATCTTCATTGTGTAAAATATCAACTACTAGTTAATATGACTTACATATATATTTGTCTTGATTTATTATTTTCTGTAACCATTGAAGTGTTACATTTTCCGAAAAATGAAGTTTATCTATACATTACTCTTTTGAAAAATATAATTTCTGTAACTCTTTACAATATTCTATTACCAAAGGAAGGCCACCTATTCATACCCACCTACTGTCCAAAATTTGTATGTGCAAGACATGCTAAAAGCCTGAACTAATCAAATCAATCTATTACTGATACTCGACCTCACGAAAACTCGCCTTCTATTATCTATCTACAGTCTTAGACACAAAAATTGACCAATATCCTGCAGCGTGAAGTTGTCTAAGTCCACTT
Source organism: Periplaneta americana (assembly GCF_040183065.1). NCBI lineage: Eukaryota > Metazoa > Arthropoda > Insecta > Blattodea > Blattidae > Periplaneta > Periplaneta americana. The sequence goes on from NC_091131.1 coordinate 125,600,102, forward strand.
CGGGCAGAGCCTGATTCACATGACTAGAGAAAGGATGTTTATTTTGCACCTAATTTACTCCTTAAATATATCTTCGTTATAGATTATTCATGACATTTGACTATAAACAGACAGAAAAAGCAACAAACAAACAAAACAATGGAAAAACAGGGCGGAGTCGTGTATAAGAAATTCCTTTATGTGTAACAGTGGCGTATGATGGTTAAAGGGTTTGGGCTACCGCTGACCCTATTATTACACAAAATATATCTAACAATTACTTTAATTTTAATTACTATGGTAAAACTAATAATACAAAATTATTACATTATGTTATATTATAAACTTTTTCTTTTGTAATTTCCTTGGGCTACCGCCGGTAGCCCCGGTAGCCCGCAAAATACGCCCCTGATGTGTAAACATAAGCTTTCATGGAATCAACCGAAGTCTTCTGAAGGAGACTTAGTGTATGGCAGCTGGTCATCTTTTTTTTGTCTAAGACTGTATCTACCAAAAAGCTTACATGCAAGGCATGCAATCCCACCTCTCTGCTGGCCATCACTTTCACAGCAACTTTCTACCCTTATTTTGGTGCGAACTTGGTGTAACTGCACAATTTGTCCTTTGTTTACGATAGGTGTGACTCGACTAGAATTCAAGTACATAAATACATCGTACTTTTCTTTGCTAACTTAATTGTGAAGAAATAGAATAATTCTGTAAAGAACTTCTAAACAACTAGGGATAATTATTTATTGCTTTTTCGAGAGGCTTTTATCTTCGTTAGCATAATTTTACACCTATACGCTAATAATACCTTACATTATTTTGAATCCTATGTCAAGCTTAGATCTAACCAGTTAAACAAGTACTGGTAGCAAAACAGAAGTGTCCAGTGTTGTAGTAAGTGCAAAATATAATATTTTGTAATTTAGATTTAGCACTCCATAAACTCTGTAAGCGTTGCAGTTTGAGCAAACTTTGTTCTCGCGTAATTAATTGTGAATTTTTAAAAAATATGCTTTTTCCACTTTAATTATCATTTTTACAGTAACTTAGATTCTGAATTATTGCAAAATATATTTGGAAAGTGATGAAGAAATACATAACTCAGGGTCGTAACCAGCACACAGCACTAGAGATTACTTTGATCTCCCTTGGGGTTCAACTGAACTAGATCTTGAGCTGAATTTTATTTTTTTGGCATTGGACCCAATTCAATAAACACCAGGTATAACATCATTAATTTAATATTTATCTACTAATCATCATTAGTACAACAATAAAGAAACACTAAAACATATTTAAAAAGTCACTTGAAAGGATTGAAGTGAAACTCTATGAACCTAAAATAGCTGTATTTTTTTTCTTCTCACAGTACGATTTTTTTAGTTACTGTAAACAACGATCATCCAGTACAATACGGTGTTTGTGCATTAAGTTACACATATATACGAGGTTAAATTTGAGCAACCTCTTCTAGTTACGGCCCTGACATAACTTAAGTGATCTGATTAGAATTTAATATGATGCTTCTTTTTAAGACAATAAATCTCTCTAGTATTTAAATTGTGTTGTAATCATGATATAAATCCTATTGTTCAATTATTCAAGTTCTAAAGAAAAATGGATGTTAGTTACATTTTTTTGTATCTTACTAAATATTAATTTTGTGTACGTTTACTGGCAGTAATAATTAAACGAAGCTTTGTACATCTTTACGTAACAATGATTCATTGAGTGTTCTCAATTGATTAAGACGTGGTCAAAAAATTGTATAATATTATATTAAGTTATTGTTTAAACGAAATTAACAAGTACAAATGAATTTCTTACTTACGTTTTTATGTAAAATGTAGAACTGAAATGACTTCAAGATACCATTTGGTATCAAATTGCACACATTTTGTTGTTCTGCTTAAATTTCTTAGATATTAATTAATATTGTTTTAAGTAGTAAAATCTTGCTGGTTAGAGACACAAAGGTTATTGTACAATAATCAAAAGAGAGGTGCCCAATCGTTTTATTAATAAAAAACGACAATTATAATACGTAATTACAAAATAATTCTGTATTGATCACTGCATCATTCAGCAAGTAAGTCGTAAGTTGATTGCAATTATCATTTCTTAAATTAAACAAACTACTAGGTACATTTGAAGAAAAACTGCACAATTTCTATGAATAAAATGATATTAGCTAGCTGGTTATGGATCTATACTCAGGGCTAATAATGACTTGCAGATACGCTTGCAGAAATAATTATCTCAATTCTTTACAGCTACAATACCGGCATGTGCAAAAATTACAATCTTATAAACATAAACTATTTCCTCAGTTCTTCAATCAGAAATGATAAAACGTGAAAAATGACACGTTTTGCACAGTGTCAATTAAATACTGGTATCGTATTTTGTATGTGAAATCAAAAATACATGTATTCGATTAACATTGAACTTAACTTCATCTTAACGCATTCCATAATTATAACAAATTATGATGTTAAATTTATTTGAGAATGGATGATAATGTTAAGTCAGTCATAACAATTAACAACACAGTTTATATAATTTCCAAATTTCTGTTGTCGTTGATGGTCATGAAAAAATTCAGGGACACAGGCGAAGAGTTGCATTATTTTTAACTTCTGCGTAAGATGGATGTTTTACATCATGGGAAGGATCTCTAACATAATTTTTTGTAAACGATCGATATTATTTTAAATATATATATATATTTTAGAAGTGAATAAAATCCGTAATTTCATAATAAAACAATAATATACGTAATGATTTAATTAATTACTCCAACATTTTTCCATAAAAGATATACACGAGTTCAATCATCCAAAGAATTTACATATTACAAATGTTTTCAAACTATACTATATAGCACTTTCAACATGATTAGGGGAAATTTTTACAGCATATAAACTCTACAAGTTGGGAACAGTTCAGCAGCCTAAACCCATAAAGTGGATTACTGTTGTTTTTATTATTATTATTATTATTATTATTATTATTATTATTATTATTATTTTCATTATCATCTTCAATAACAGTACTGTTTATCAGCACTAAAACTTTGTTAATTCAAATAATGTCACTCTGGCATAGCCTCTGAATATTTGTTTCAGATTTCTTATTCATTTCATCACTTTTAACAGAATGGAACTTATAGTTAATGGAACCTTCTAAATTCCCAGTTGATTAAAATGGGAAAGGACATGATGAGGAAATGAAATAAATTTCTGTAACAGTAGTCAATACTGATGTCAGATTATGAAATATATTAACATGTATTGCAAATATTAAACACTAGTGAACTGAAGAGCAACACACACCGTAATAATTTCATTCAAATTGAAGAATTTTTTTGAGAAAAATTTAAGTTTAAATAGGTTACAGGAATTCCAATGATGAATTAGTTCCAGAAGTGTTATATATGTAACAATATTTGGAATGTTTTCATGAAGTAGACTATGTAAATACAAGCTCAATAAATAGAACTCTTTATATTCAGTAAGATATCTCTTAGAAGTATTATAATATAAACTATGTTTATTTAATCTTCTAACATTAATATGCCTTTTGGAAACTTGATGATTCAATCAGTATTTGTGTAAATAATACAACAAATTCAATTTCGATGAAGCTTCTTCATTTACAGAACTTAATTTTGTTGGAGTTTTGTGCGGATTTTACTAATTGAAAATATTTTTCTTACAATAATACTCTGTTAAGCAGAGGAGTTAAATAATTGTATGTATTATTTTTTATTATAATTTATTATTAACTGGTTAAATCTACACTAAATTTACACGTTGTTAATTAATATCCTAAAACATTTCTCTTTCTGTCCTTGCTTCATTTCGTAACTTTCTCACCCTTCGTCCCCTCTCTTTTTATTCCAATCTCTCTCTCTCTCTCTCTCTCTCTCTCTCTCGATTTTCTCTCTCTTAGGTTACTTTTTTTCTCTATCTATTCTTTTTATGTTTTTATTATACGAAACACGAAGGAAAGTACTGTGATGCTGCAAAGAGTCGATTTCAACATCCTTTACATTGAGAAAGTGGCTTTGAAAATGCTAAATGTTATGTTTTATTTAACGACGCTCGCAACTGCAGAGGTTATATCAGCGTCGCCGGATGTGCCGGAATTTTGTCCCGCAGGAGTTCTTTTACATGCCAGTAAATCTACTGACAAGTGGCTTTGATTGAGTGATTGATTTTTTATTAAGCCGTCAGTATACAGAAAATTGACAATACATAATATAATACATCTAGTGCTAAATATGCTAGGATACAGAATTACAAATGTTTTCATTTATACTCTGAAGGTGAGAACATTTTCGGCAACACAAGCTAATATATACAGTATTATACATAGCGCTTAATACTAATTTATATGTAAAAGTCAATCTTAATTTTACCAATTTCAGAATACACTAATTCAGATATACTAATATTTTTCTTTCAAGCTAGAGCCATGTGGCACTGTCGCATGCAGATGTGACACTGTCCCATGCAGAGCATTCTATCTGTCTATCTGTCCCCAAATGTCAGTCTGTCTGTACAGTGATATCTCATAAACTGCAGGTCGGATTTGTTCATATTTAGAATCTACAAGTTTGCTCATCCAGGAAGATGCACATGATATATAACGAATTTTGGAAAAGAAACCAGTGGCGGCTCCTGCGTATTTCTTAAGAGGAGGAAAGACGGTAACAGGACGAAATGACCCCTTCTTGAATGAAACATGCTACAAATTAGCCAACATGCACACATGTAAGACCAGGTAGTGTTGGGGTTGGCCTTCCCTTCTGTATAGCAATATAATCTGTTCTTGTAAACTGAGTTTCCTAAATTTTCCATAATATATAATGTTTTCACTTCCATTCATTGTTGAATAATTGCACAAATTAACAATTACAAGGAAATTCACAACTTCGCAGCATTTTTCGAGCACACTACAGCATCACACGTGTTGGAAGAGGCTATAGCTACTAACACGTAATCGGAACCGCGGAAATGGGAATGGAAAATAATCTGAGTAAAGCGAGAACACTGCACCCATCCACGTGGTCTGTGTTGCCACATGTACATTTTACAAGTTCAGTATCACATGCTTTTGAAGAATATCAGTTCTTGTAAAGTCATAGTACCATTATTGTTCAAAGTTGCCGGCGGCCAATTTTTTATGTTAAAAATAATGTAGTTTGGAATACCTACTTTCAATTTCAAATATATTTGTACAAAACTGACAACTTGGCTGTTGTCCTGTCTAGTACACAATGAATGGAAGTGAATTGCAGGGGCCAAAAAGATCTGCGATACTAACATAGAACTACTTCCTCTTTGTTTTATATAAACCCGACTTTAACTTTCAAATATCCTTGAAAATTTCAAACCATGAATAGTAGCTTATATAAAGTGCAATGAATAATATTTTTGATTTATAATTAAAAAAAATTATATGGTGTCTTTCATAGCAGTGTTTTATTGTGCCTCTTCCTAAATGTGTTATAGTCTGGTTGAATGCAAGATCGTTAAATGGCAGTGGTAGCGAGCTTGCTGCACGACCAGTCGGTTTCTATTTAACGCCCATGCACTGATTCAGAGGAGGATCTCCTCCCGCTCCATTCATTTACTTGCTTTAAAACTCTGCTTCTTTCTCTGGTCGCTAGTGCGCTGTTGTCTATGTGTGCTAACTGCAGTAAAGGAGGAATGGATTGACTTTCCTCACAAACAATCTCGCATCTTTCTCACAGTTTTCTAGCAGCACATGAGTGCGCATCATTTAAAACTCGATCAACCGAGGTTTTCTTATAGCTGTGAACTTAAAAATTATCGAATCTTCCTTGAATTTCAAGGCACATATTTTATTTGGTATTTCCTTGCAAAAGAAGAAAAATGTAAGGAGGACGTTCTTCCCTTCCCTCCCCCGAGGAACCACCACTGAAAGAAACGACTAATGGTTACCAATATTATGATCCTGCTAAAATTCATGTGATACATGAAATGGTGTAGACAATGTATATTCAAAAATGTTTTTGAAAGAAATGAATTATTATTATTATTATTATTATTATTATTATTATTATTATTATTATTACTATTATTATTATTTACATAATTCGCAACTAGTCATAAACTTCTCCAGATAAATATTTTGTAATTTAAATACTACAGACCTATAATGATGACTTTACAAATTGACGTAATCTTCGTTGATATGGAAATATAGCAAAAGAAAAACTTGATTTTTCTGTAAAAAGAAAATGTCATTGCAGGTATCTAGAGAAATGGGCTTCCAAATGAAAACTTGTTCACACATAGGTCTATTTTTCGAATTAAGAATATTTATAAGAACCACTTTGTAAAAGTTAACGTAACCTTAGTCACTGCGGAAAAAGAGCAATATATACCTAACTTTTCTGTTGACAAAGTCACAATTACAAGTACACTAACACAATTCATGTTCGCTTCTATCACAAATAGTTAAAAAAAGTCATATACAACTATCAGAAGTAGATCTTTTCTAAAAGAATTTGCTCCTCTTCACTCTATGCAGATGTCTCCTTGGTATGCACAGACAAATGTCCGTAACATAATATTAATTTTATAACTTTTTCCTTCAACAATCTGCTTTCACATCACTGCTGATTACTTGTAACATGCTTAGAATATCGTTATAAAACGCTAATAACTTTAAATATTACTGGTACCTGTATTTCAAATCATTGCACAATATGAATAACTACTGTACTTTATATGAATTTTTTGCAAAATTCATTGGTAACAATAACAGTAGATATCCATTTATTTAGATCACATAATTTAAGCTGAAATCAGGTTTGTCTGTCTTTGGATGTTATAAATATGTATTTTATGTGGAGGCTAATAAAAAAAATTGTATCTTTTTTGGAGCACAGTAAACGTGTGTCTTTTGAATTATAATTCAATAAAATAAAAACTTATAAACGGAAATAACATTGGCAATGTGATAAAAGAACTGAATTGTTTCGAAACATGTAGAATGCTAATGAGAAATTGCGTGTCACTTCTCTGACACTTATCTTTTACTTTGCGGTTAGTTAATAGGAGACCGTAATCAAGATGTTCATGTCAGTTTTGCCTTTCACATTAAACAGCCATGTGGCCAGAATCCCATACCTTATGGTAAATATAAGTAAGTACAATGGACAAACATTGACGTTGAAAGCAGGAATCCACGACCATAGTTCTCGTGCAACATCATAACTGCACAATAACTTATGCGTTTCATTAATATCTTTAAGCTTATACACCAGTACCGGTACAAACTTCTTAACTCAACTTCCTTTTGAACATACTGATGACTGATTTCACCACATTCTGTTACTGGATTTACTCGTATGATGTCATACTGTATAAGGGAATAGAGCAAAGTCAGGAGCAGGAGAATAACGAAATAAAACCATGATGAAATATATGAGACATGCGCGAAAATTAATTTAAGTTCCAAAATTATTAGTTCTTTGTATGTATAAAAAATTCCATTAAAATTCCAATAACAACCTGATTATTTGATTAATAGCCACTTGTTAACTACTTAAATGTTACAACTTATCAATATGACAAATAACAATTCTATTTGTATTAATTATAGTATTTACTTATGAACTATTTTAATTTCATAAGTCAAACATCTATAATCGATTTCATATAAACATCATCGTGGCAATCCTACCTCAAATGTTGCAAGGCATAATTCAGAAAAGTTGCAGAGATTAAATGCAGAGTTTTAAAAAATCATTATAAATTTGTCATTAAAAACGTCTAGTTTCACAATGATATATACAGTATCTCGATTAAACAGAATCAGGATTGGGCAGTTCTTTGTTAGAACATATTGATATTTAGAACATAAAGTAAATAGTATTTCTTCCATGTTATGTATTGTGACAATATACTACATATGTATAGATATATTTTTAGAGCAAGTATCAGGAATATCTCTGCTACTCCCTTTGCTTGTCTTATGTACTACGGTAAATATATTTTGTCATTGTTGTGAAAGAAAAAGGAAAAAATTGTGCCATTAAATCGTAGAAGAGTAAAAATAAAAAATAAAGTATCTTATTGTGTTAGACACTTCACTGGTGACTGTTGATACTTGCTAAAGGAATGTCCAGTAATTTTGTAAAATGGAATGTACTGATGTCAAAAATTGATAAAGCACATGTTTGAAATGAATATTTTAAATGTTCAATTTATTTTAAGAACCACCACTGCTCCCCACCACAACCACCATCATCATTTTACCGTTGTCATCTTTCAAGGTGACCTACATAGTTTCCTTCTATCATTTATCATTATTTTCATCATCAATATTACCACTGCTATCACAATCACCATCACCAATATATGAATTATACATTTCGGCCACTCCCTTTGTTCATGGAAACAAACAAATAAATTATTTTTATTCATCATCATCATTAGTGCTCGGATTTTTATGACCTAAAACTACGGAAATATGCATGTACTTATACTTTCTTACTTATGACTTTTAAGGTACATGCAGGTTTATTGCTGCCCTCACATAAGACCGCCATCAGTCCCTATCCTGTGCAAGATTAATCGTCTCAATTTCAGAACACACACACTCTTTGACTCTACATTATACCACACGAACACACCCTCACAGGAAACAAAACAAGAGGCGTCAAGACCAACAACGACCAGTTCTGAGAATGACCCATAAATAGGTCGCAACATGTAAACAAGGTACGTTAGAATTTAACACAAAGTCTTATCATACATATTCCGAAGTGATACAGTGTTAAAAGTTGTGTAATCAAGATGCTGAATATTTACTTAGAACCTTATTCTCGAATACCCTAAGCCTCTGTTCATCTCTCAAAGTGAGAGTCCAACTTTCAGATTTTTGACACCAGACTAGATGACAAAAGCTTCACAACCGAATAATAACAGGCATTTCCGATATTTATTCTGCGTTGAATTTCCTCCTGAGTGTCATTTATATTTGTTACTGTTGCTCCAAGATATTTGAATTTTTCCACCTCTTTGAAGGATACATCTCCAATTTTTATATTTTCATTTCGTACAATATTCTGGTCACGAGATATAATCATATACTTTGTCTTTTCGGAATTTACTCCCAAACCTATTGCTTTACTTGCTTCAAGTAAAATTTCCGTGTTTTCTATCATCGTTTGTGGATTTTCTCCTAACATATTCACTCATTCACATAGACAAGAAGCTGATGTAACCCATTTAAATCCAAACCCTGTTATCCTGAACTTTCCTAATGGCATATTCTAGAGCGAAGTTAAAAAATAAAGGTAATAGTGGATCTCCTTGCTTTAGCCCGCAGTGAATTGGAAAAGCATCACATAGAAACTGGCCTATACGGACTCTGCTGTATGTTTCACTAAGACACATTTTAATTAATCGAACTAGTTTCTTGGGAATACCAAATTCAATAAGAATATTATATAAAACTTCTCTTATAACCGAGTCATATATCTTTTTGAAAAATATGTATAACTGATGTACTGTACTCTTATACTCCCATTTTTTCTCCAATATCTGTCGAATACAAAAAATCTGATCTATTACGCCTAAATCCACATTAATGATCCCCAATAATTTCATCTACATATGGAGTTAATCTTCTCAAAAGAATATTGGACAAAATTTTGTGTGATGTCAACAAAAGTGATATTCCTCGAAAGTTACTACAGTTAGTCTTGTCTCCTTTCTTAAAAATTGGTACAATTATGGACTCCTTCCATTGTTCTGGTACAATTTCCTTTTCCCAAATAGTAAGTGCAAGCTTATAAATTTCACTAAATAATGCGCTTCCACCTTCTTGTACCGGTATTAATTCTGCTGGAATTTGATCAATACCTAGAGACTTGTACTTTTTCAGATTTTCTATCGCAATTTCAACTTCAGAAAGTGTGGGTTTGGGTATAAATGGCTCAGCAGTTTGTATTTGAATTTCGTCCCGATCATTTCTATTTGGCCTATGTATATTTGTATTTGTCCAAAATAGTTTTTCCATCTGTTCAGGATTGAATGAGAGTCTGCAAACAAGTCGCCATTCTCATCTTTGATCACGTTTACCCTTGCTTGATATCTGTTCTTAAATTCCTTTATACTCTTATATAAATCTCGAAATTCCTTTGCTGTGTCGTGCCAGAGAATCAGTCCCATTCCGAGGCTTATTGTGTGGTTTCGTAACTAGCTGTTTTTTTACTGTGATGGGTTGTTAGCCTTCACCCAACCCCAAGCTGGAGGGCCAACCCTTATCACTGTCCACGACTGTTTATTCAATATATTTGCAGCTAGCCTACATATCTGGAGGCTGTCTCCTCTATGCGCAACCTGAGGACACGCCTTGCAGTGGTGATAGGTACAGTACCCACAATACATGGATGCATGTACTTATGTCCTAAGAAATACAAAAATATGACTTAAAACTTGGAAATATGACGCAAAACAAGTTAAATATTGTCGAAATACAGTAGTACATTATGCAACGAGCCTATAATGATAGTAATTAAGACGCGAATATGTTTGTTTATGAAACGAGCGCAAGCACCACTGCAAGGCGTGTCCTCAGGTTGCGCATAGAGGAGACAGCCTCCAGATATGTAGGCTAGCTGCAAATATATTGAATAAGCAGTCGTGGACAGTGATAAGGGTTGGCCCTCCAGCTTGGGGTTGGGTGAAGGCTAACAACCCATCACAGTAAAAAAACAGCTAGTTACGAAACCACACAATAAGCCTCGGAATGGGACTGATTCTCTGGCACGACACAGCAAAGGAATTTCGAGATTTATATAAGAGTATAAAGGAATTATTCAGAAGTATTCATTTTATTTGTATCTGACTGAAGATCGAAAGTGACCTTGTGCATAGCTCATGAATTGTGAGATATGCTCAGACGCGAAAGTATTGATTTTTTCCGAGGAACAATAATGTCATTGACCTTGATGTAATGTAGAGAATGTATAACCTGGAAATTGATTTAGAATTGAAAAACGAGATGACAAATTGAATTTATTTGAATATTATTTACAAGACCTTTAAGAAGACTGCTAGATGGGGCCGAAACAGGTCTACAGAGGCCTAATTCGTGAAGGATGATGATGATGATTATTATTTACAATTAACGCTAATTATTATAGTAACAGAACATAACCTTCTGCGACAGTATTGGATTTCCAGCCTCCATGACGTTTCCCTCGTCTTTCGATTGCATATCCGAGAATAATCGAAAACCAGAACTTTAATGAATAGGTGTACTTTAATGACATGCATTAAAGGACTGCTACCAGGTGTATAATTACTACATTTCGGCACGGTCGAGCATAAAATTACTTAGAAAACATTTTTTTCACCATTCTACAAAATTATTTTCGTGAATATTAATTACTTGTATTGGTCATAGCGGACTGTTCAGCCTATAAAAATTAGATGGGGAAATGAAGTGTGAAAAATGTCCGCCAGTCCTCTGCGAGACTAATTTTTTTACAGCTATGTTAACAGAGTCATTAACACTAGGAGGATTGGACCCGTCATTCTACCGGTTACCACGGTTTTAAATAATTATTAATCGGAAGTTTTTCATCCTATGACTCCCACGATTTACGACTTTTATTTTATCTTTGTGATGTATGATTCCTGAAAAAATTGGACGTTTATGATCTTTCTGAAGAATGTTACAAGCAATTACTGCTAGAAACACCATCACCCGTCATTTTGACAGGTGCCAATTTTCAGACCGGCCATGCCTACACACCAAAAGCGGTTCAAAGTTTAGATTTCATTTCGACATCTGCGAGTGGTTTATGACTCTTCGGCAGGTCCTTTGTCGGTATCTAAAAATGAAATATTGCTCTCTGAGTGTGCGTTGTTTCGACACGTGCACGTTGTTTTCGTCTTCGAAAATTCAGTTTCGCAATGGCAGCCTCTGTTGACCAACGTTATTTGACAGAACAAGAAATTGACTATTTCATTACTATGTGTGATAGCGAATAAAAAAGTGAAGATCCCCGTAACCTGTGTGAAATTGATGAAATCGACAAATTATGAGAAAATAAAAGTACAGATGACGCTGATAAAGACGCAGATTGCGTTCCTAGCAGAGATGATGATGATTCGTCGCATAATGTGAGGCAAGATAATAAGCAACCAGAACAGTCAGCTGATACTTCATCTACAAGAGGTAGGCTACGTAATTTATTATTAGGTATTTATTATTATTATTATTATTATTATTATTATTATTATTATTATTATTATTATTATTATTATTTCCATCACGATTTTTTTTATAAATAGTATGTTACTTCAATTCGAATTATCACAGTAGCAATATGAAAAATCTCTCACACTATTTCCTGGATTGAATTGTGTCTCTAATACAAAAGCATCTAATTTATGAATTTATGTTTTCAGTTGCTTCATTACCACTGGCTCCTAATATTCCAACTACTAGAGGTAGCCGTGGCAGAGGAAGAGGATGAAATTGTTCTCAGGTCACAAACGATCCTGTCCTACTGCTGATGGGACACAATGGACTGCTATTCCTCCACAAGCTGCACCTGGAAGAGGAGCACGACAGAATATTGTGACAGAAGCCCCCGGACCCACAGACCATGTGAAGAGATCCATCATAAATGGTAACCATTTGAGCGCATAGAAACTCCTAATTGAGGACAGCATGCTACTGAATAGTCTATAAAAAGATGTAGGCCTACTGAAAACAGAGCACGTCAGGAATTACAAGACGACAGCTGGACCATTAGTATGTATGTGAGAGGAATATATGGCGCAAAAAATTTTCCCCGAAAATTATTATGGTCGCAGGTTTGAGGACCAGCATTTTATCGCAAGACCATGAGTAGAAATCAGTTTAGTGAAATTTTTAGATTTCTCCGATTTGACGAGAAAGCCACACGGTTTCATAGATTATAAACAGACCGCTTTGTAACTGCTACTCCTATATGGAATACCTTCATTGCCAGTTATTGCTTGCTATGTTACAAACCAAGTGAAAACATTACTGTGGATGAACAATTGTTCCCTTGCAAGGCTCGCTGCCCATTCATACAGCACATGGGCAGCAAACAAAACAAGTTTTGGTTGGCTGTTGATACAAGCTCTAAGTATTTGGTGAACGGTTTTCCTTATCATGGAAGAGATGTAGATGCTAGCAAAGCATTTTGTAATGCCTCTAGCAGAGCCCTATCTTTATAAGGGAAGAAATATTACATGTGGCAGTTTCTTCATGGAAAAATGTCATGGAGAAAATTTGAACGCAAGAGTACTAGCTTGGTCGGTACACTGAAAAAGTCTAGACAGAAAGTTCCTCCATCAGCAAAATCGCCTACAGTGCTCTTGCACCGTACCACTATTTACAAGTCAGGTGACATGATCCTAACTTCCTATCAGTGTAAAAGAACAAGATTGTACTCCTATTGAGCACAATACACAACACAGTTACCATCAACGAGCAGCATCAAAAAACGCTATATGAAACAGTGATGTTCTATAATGAAACTAAGTGTGGTATTGACATCATAGATCAAATGGCTCGACTTTACACTGTGAAATATTGGTGCCGTAGATGGCCTATATATGTTTTTTTTTTCAATGTGCTGGACCTGGCCGCAATCAACACATAGATTCTGTACAAGGAAGTAACAAGTGACAAAATTTCCCCGCGCCAGTTCACATTCAAGCTGGGAGAAGAACTAGCAGCTAGATATGTAACCGGTAGACCACCAGCCCCTCTTCCTGAAAGAATTCCTCAGCAGAGCAACGTTTGCAAGACATGTCAGATTGGAGGATGCAAAAGGAAGAATAGAAGTAAAAATCTGTGTACGAAGTGCTTCAAGTACATTTGTGGACCGTGCTTAGCAAGTTCGGAGTGTACCTGTGTAAAGTGTTATGATGCAGCCGGTGGTTTTGAACAAACAATTACGAAAGGATTCCTATTTTTGTTTTTGTTTTTTTTTCGTTGATACTTTTATTCTTGTTTATAGTGTCATGCATAATGTTTAAATGTGAAAATAATTATTCCCTTCATTTGCACTTATATTTCTTAAGATGAACTCAATAGTTATTAAGGTCTAAATAATCTCATATAATACAGAAAAATTATAAATATTCCGTAAAAGTATTTAAAAATTATCTAAACAAAAATTCCTAGCCAAAACTGTTAAATATTTGGAAAGAAACCCTAATAAACCTGCACCCGTCAAAATGACGGGTCTGGTCCTTGTAGGTAGACAGTAACTCTGGTCCTCCTAGTGTTAACTGTTTATGAACTACTACCTGGCAATAGCAGGGTTTGAGCCTCGTGTCACATGTTTGGGAGGGGTGAAAAGGGTGAACATGAAACAGACCAGCAACAATCTGACCATATTCTTAACATTGTTTTGTCCTTTGTATTTTGACAACTTACTGCTGGCAAATCCAGTTACTTCAAGCTTCATTTAACCACAAAATATTTCTAAGAAAAGGAAATCCATAATAAATAACCAAACAAAATCTTTTGCCATTTTTGACATAAAATATGTGAATAATAATTGGAAAACTGTTAAAACTATTGTAATATGACCAAAAATATGCTTTTCTACCATTTTTGGTCAAATACCTATGACTTAATGCTGAAATATTGCAAAATATGCATTTGAAAGGTGAGAATGATATAGTCCTAAGCCACACAGACAACATTTTACAGGAGAGCATAGAGGCTCTGTTAGAGTCTAATGCTATTAGGTGCGGTATCATAATTTCTTTCGTGTATACTACTTACAACATCTGATGAGTAATTTTTATAATAGCCTATTTCAATAGTCGCTTCCACATATGTAATCACAGCGACTGTAATGGTGGTCTGATTCAAATGCTTATTTTGTCTAGACTAGATAAAGTGGCTGTAATTTCTGAATTAGATAAAGTGATTGTTTGTTCTGTGTCCTAAAGTGAAGCATATTCTTTCCTGTGAATTAATGTTTATATAATCTTCATCTTACGATGTTTGGGTGACGTATATACGTCCGTTGATGTGACATATTAATGAATTAAATACTACTATAGTCACAATCATGCCATGGTATGAAAGAAAAATTTCACAACCTCGAGCGGGAATCGAACCTGCGACTTCCTGGTCTCCGGTCAGGCGCTCTACCACTGAGCTATCGAGTACTCTATAACAGAGTCGCCAGTATGAAAGGATAATTCCGAGCCTTTGGCGTGAGACGAACTCGATAGCTCATTGGTAGAGCGCCTGACCGGAGACCAGGATGTTGCAGGTTCGATTCCCGCTCGAGGTTGTGAAATTTTTCTTTCATACCATGGCATGATTGTGACTATAATAGTATTTAATTCATTAATATGTCACATCAACGGATGTATATACGTCACCCAAACATCGTAAGATGAAGATTACATTTGTAAAGTTTCTTTCCAGCCATAAGCAGAGCTGACTAAGATCAGACGCTATGGACAGTACTCTATAACAGAGTCGCCAGTATGAAAGGATAATTCCGAGCGTTTGACGTGAGACGAACTCGATAGCTCAGTGGTAGAGCGCCTGACCGGAGACCAGGAAGTCGCAGGTTCGATTCCCGCTCGAGGTTGTGAAATTTTTCTTTCATACCGTGGCATGATTTTGACTATAATAGTATTTAATTCATTAATGTTTATAGTTTCTTAGTTTTTACATAAGTATTTTCCTTCTTTCTTTTCTCTTATAGAACTTGTGTTTGTGTGATAGCTATGCAAGATCCTAGATCTACTAGCTTGGACACTTGTGAAATAAGTGATAATCTCAACACATTATGTGACATAGCATTAATAAATTGCGATTCAGAAAATATGGAGATTAGTAATCAGCCTAATACTAATAATGATAATTTTGTTCTGAATCCATCTATTCTTTCCAATGACTCAACAATCAAACAAATGAAAATCATAAAATCAACAGATGAATACACACCAGCTAAGAAAACATTAAAAACTAAGGCTGCTAAACAAATAGCAACATCAATGAATAATCCTAAACCTATCCAAACTCATAACAAATTTCAAATACTAACTACTGCCATGCCCACAGACTGTTATAATATTATCAGTAACACTACACCCTGCGTCGGCACATCTACAACTCCATCAAATATTAATCCTGCAACATGTGCAGTTTCAAAAAACACAATTTCTCAACCTAAACCTAAGAAACTACCACCAATCATTTTATTGACCAAAGTGAATTATTTTGATTTTGCAAAACAACTAAAACAATTTCTACGAGAAGAAATCAATGCACAATACTGTCCACAGGGCTCAAAAATCTTTGCTGCTAATAATGACGATTATAATGTCATAGGTAATTACTTGAAAGCTAACAGTTATGAATTCTACACCTTCCCTAATGGACAAGTTAAAGTTCAGAAAGTAGTTATGAAAGGTCTACCTGTAGAAACATCAAGTGATACAATTCTAAATGAACTTATTTTGAAAAAAATTTCTGTCCAAAGTGTCAAACAAATGAAGAAAAAGATAATAGATGACGTTTCTGGAGAATTAGTGTCCCTACCTATACCAGTATGGATTATCACTACATATCAAACTCCAGGAACCCCTGACATCCATACTCTAACAGGGCTTTTTAATCTGAAACTAAACATTGAAGATTATAAAAGTTTACAAGGCCCAATCCAATGTTTCAGGTGCCAAGGTTTTGGACACAAAGCTGTCACCTGTTTCGTCCAACCAAAATGTGTGAAATATGGTAATGCACATTTTACATATAATTGTGATGCAGTCTCTGAAGCAATACCTAAATGCGTAAATTGCAATGCTCAACATACAGCTAATTTCAAGAACTGTCCAAAATTCCTAAAATATACTCAGGCAGAGCATTAATAATTTTACTCTTAGAAACCAAGATTTCCCGCGTCTTCCAAATAGGAATCCAACTCCCTACAGTAATCACAATCAGGATACTGTACGCTTAACAAACAAAGAGACAATTCATCAACAATAGAAGATTTACAAGACATCTGGAACTTTACAAAAAATATTAGGAATTATATCCAGAAGTTTAAAAGTATAATGTCAAAAATCAAATCAGAAAATAATACTTTGACAAAAATCGGAATACTAATTGAAGGTCTTATAGATATCCTTGACCTTGGAAACGGCAGTGAATAAACCTCTGAACCTAGCCTATTGGAATGCAGATGGTGTAAGAAGAGATTATGATATTCTAACTGATTTCCTTGAAGAGTTTGACATAGACATATTTTTAATTAATAAGACGCATCTAACAGCCAACCAACGTTTCACAATCCGAAATTATACAATATATCGCACAGATGGACCTCGAGGACATTGTGGTGGCACTGCTATAGCTGTTAAATCAACTTTATATTACCGACATATACCTACACTTAACTTTACAAATCTTGAAGCTACAGTCATAGAAATTCCAATAAACAACTCAAACTTGCAATTAGGTGCTATCTATTACTCTCCAAATTTGAAACTTCTAGACAATGATCTAGATTTGCTTCATGAAATGTCAAAAAACTACATTCATGCTGGTGACTTCAATTGTAAAAACCCAAAATGGAACTCAAGAATTATTACTCCGAGAGGAAAACAACTTGAAGCACACGCTTCCCTACATAAATATAACATAATAGCTCCTTCACAGCCAACTCACTTTCCATACAATAATCTGCATATGCCGGATGTATTAGACATTGCCCTTGTCAATACTACTACCACACCTCTATACATTGAAACAGTTTCTGCTCTGTTTCCAAACCACGACCCAGTCATTCTAGTTCTAGATCACATTCCAGCTTCTTCTATATTAAAAAATGACAAAAGAAAAACAGTCGATTGGAAATTCTTCAGGGAACTCGTAAACTCTTCCGTGCCAGGCAATATAATCATTAAATCAAGAGAGGACTTGATAAAGCTATGCAAATCTACACCTCTACAATTAGCAGTGCTATCAAAATCGCAAAAACTGCATACAATAAGAACCCAGACACAGCAAAGAAGCTATAAATTCAAACTCTTTGCAAACAGAAACGATTAGCTAGGAAAAAGTGGCAAAAAACTCGAAATGAAACGGACAAAAATATCTATAACAATTTAAAAAACAAATTGCATACAAGAGCTTTTGAACTGAAAATAGATAAATTTGAAGCCGATGTCAAGGATGCTGCATCTTCAAATACTATCTGGAAAATAACAAAAAGACTCACTTCATCTAACAACATCCATAAACAGCAACCCATACATACTACAAAAGGCATCAAATACAATCCACAAGATAAAGCTGAAGCAATTGCTGAATATCTTAAGGATCATTTTAGCGAACCAACTGCTGACCCGAACTACATGATCTCAAATCAAGACATGATTGACAATATTAATAGAGATTTAAAAGTTCATGTTACAAGTACTATTCCTCATACAACCCCTTCAGAAGTTAAAAAAATTATTAAGACTTTAAAATCTTCAAAATCTCCTGGACCAGACAAAATTAGTAACTTAGCTCAAAAAAATCTACCAAAGAAAGCTATATGCCATATTACTAAGTTATTAAACTGAGCATTGAAAACTCAATATTTTCCCTCATCTTGGAATCATTCACAAATGAAGGGTACACGGGAAAAACGATCAAGGTCCATCAAAAATCGAAATTGAGTTAATAATGCTACCTTATAGTGGAAAGGAAGTACTATCATGTGGTCTAGCTAGTAATAAGAAGTAGTCGTTCTTGACATTCCACTACCTCAATTTCTATTAAATACACACATAACAAAGTATTAAGTGCTTAAACTTTAAAATTCGTTTTTCTCTAAACTTTCTAAAATGGACCTTGATCGTTATTCCCGTGTACCCTTCAAATCATTACAATTCCTAAACAGAACAAGAACTCTATGTATTTTCAAAATAGAAGACCAATATGTCTTTTGAATATACATGGAAAATTATTAAAACAGATCATCCTCAAACGAATGTTGCCTTATACAGACACCATTATTCCACCTTGGCAAACAGATTTTCAAAAAGGAAGATCAGTAACTCATAATGTAGTCTCTCTCGTAGGAGAAAGACATAACCAAAGGCTTTAACAACAAATTCTACACAGCAGCTATCTTTTTGGACGTTTCTAAGGCATTTGATAAAGTTTGGCATTTAGGACTGCTGCATAAACTTAATAAATTTTTGCCTCGCTCATTAACTCACCTTCTAGCTAGCTACTTAGAAAAGAGATCTTTTCAAGTCCTCATAGATGGCTAACTATCTTCCACTTATATAGCAGAAGCTGGAGTTCCGCAGAGTTATGGGAGGGTATGTGTGGGCAGTGCCTCCCTCCCAAATTTGTCTGAACTCTTTTCTTTTTCTATTAACATTATAAAATATTGAATTCAAAAGACTTTTCTTGCTTTTGTTTATGAATGGGATATTATTTGTAAATGCTACCATCGTACCATCTTCCTGGAAAATGGCTGTTTTCACAAAAAAAAATCTTTGGACTATGGTTGTTTTATGAAAACTACTGAAAATTTCCACTCCTTTAACATGGGACTATGGTGTTTTTTTTTTTTTTTCACTAATACCTAATCCAGTAGTTGGCCACTGCAGACTTCTAAGGGTACGTACACGTTGGAGCGACGATAGCGATAAAAGAATCAGCGATGCTATATCAGGGAGAATTGAAGCATGCATTGTCATTGAGGTGTGCATATTGGAGTAACGATAAAGGCGAAGATACACAATAAAAGCGACGAAAAAGAAAAGTTCCAGTTTTTTCGCTCTTGTCGTTTATATGATCTCTGATTAAGATAATATTAATCTGTATAATTACCGGTGGTTATCAGTATATCCGAATATTAATCGATTTATTATTATTTCGGCATATTAAATTAATTATTGTAGATATTGGCAAATTGATCAGTTGTGTATTTATTCGTCATATGTTATGTGATCACAAGAACCAATCACAACACAACGAATTTATACTATCTTTGGGATGAGAAACGGGTTTAATTTTGTAGGTACTGTATATAAGTTATATTAACCTTGAACTTAGCAGCTGATATTTCCTATATATATCTTCTTTCATTAAGTAGATGCATAGAATATCTTCTACTGATAAATCAAAATGTTCGCTTCCCGTGTCCTCGTTGCTCCGATATGAACACTTGATTCTTTGATAATACCAAAGCGTCGCTAGATCGTTTCTTTTATCGTTTATCGTTGCTTCAACATGTACGTACCCTTACACACGAGTACGAGCTGTTACAAAAGAAACATTACAGCACAGTCTAGTATATAGGCCTACAGTCGCGAAGCTCAATACGTAGTAAATATGCAAACATTAGGTAGTTGCTCACCACTAGGATCGCTAATATCGCCTCATTACAGGCAATGCAAAATAGTACCGGCACAGTCTATTGTTTCTAGCACCCTCAAAACTCAAGCTTCGTGACTGTATATAGTAGACTGTGATTACAGTGCTTCCATGTTTCAGAATTTTGTATACCGATGTGATTCTTGAATCCAGAAAGATGGACATCATATTCATGTGTCGATGAAATCATGGAACGATGAAATGTAAGATCAACATAACGTTTTCTTATATCTCTTACCGGCGCATTATTTGTACAGGACTATAGACCTAAACCGGCGCCATTCACTACTCCCTCCCACGTGAGAGAGCTATCAAATCCTTCCATTAAACACATACACTACGACTGGTGATCAGTTATATTGCCAGTAAGCAGTGGTGGCTGATTGACTGAGGCAAGTGAGGCTGGGCCTCAGTCACTTGGCTTAACTGAAATCAAATTTTGTGTTTTCATATAATGTATTAGTTATTTGAAAGAAAGCATATATCGCTGTACGTAGAAGCATTTGAAAACTTTGATGTATTAGACCTGTTTTTCAGTAAAATTTGTTCCTGAGGCCAGAATCGTTCGTGCCAGGTCTCGGTTAATACATTTCATGTCCTTTCGCTGGCTTTGAGTTTGCGCTTAAAACGTTGTAGCTGAGGCACAATTCATCTGGCCTGGTCAGATTTCACTCGTCCCATCCATGGGCCGGCCTCAAGGGTAGAGTGGGGTGGGAATAGCAATGGTGACTTGTCTTCCTGACTAGGCCATAAATAACAAAATTCCAGCTCTTTGGCAGGCAGAGACCCACTCGATTCTCTCCCCTTATGTCTCAGTTTATGACATATAAGCGAGGGTGTTCTACTATGTACTTCTTAGTACAGTAGTGAATCTGGGCCAATGTTGTTATGTATTTCGGGAAAATATAAACAGAAACAAATGAGAGAAGTAATGCTGGTGCAGTTAATTCATTGTTAGAGTGTCCTTTTATGAGAAGATAATTCTGAAAGAAAGGAAGTTTTAAATAAAGAGAGAGACTACCGAGATACCTACGACATCGCTGATAATTTTTCTCACACATAATCTTAAAACGCGAGTTTCTATTGCATCCTGGTATGGGCAACATAAATGGTTATGTGGTAATGTGATGCAAAATAAACTTCTCTTGGCCTTGTTTGTTGCTGTCAAAGAAAAAAAAATAAAAAGAAAAGAAAGAAAGGGTAATTTCAACACATATGGGTTGCTTCATCACACTGAAAATATCACTGAAACTCAGAGCATAACAGCTTATTTGGTGAGTGAAATTATTATTTTTCATTGATAATAATAAGAATAGACCAATAATAATAATAATAATAATAATAATAATAATAATAATACAGTAATAATGATAATATAATAACAATAATAATTAATATCATAAACAAACATTTCCTATCGGAGGCAATTAAACTAGTTGCATCTGGCCTCACTGAGGATTTCGATCACCGGCCGCTACTGCCAGTAAGTTATATATGCCATGCACTAAACTCATTATGAGCAATAGAGAAGCTGCTGCTAAGATAGCCCTGCCAGTGACAAGTCGGATTGTTTCTTTTGTGCAACTCTCCCTGACGTACTTGTCCAATTCTCTACCCACTGTAATATTCGTACATATAGTAAACAAAATTCGGTATGTGGCTTTGTCGCGGACACAACCGTGTGTTTTATATGAATACTATTATCTTAAATCGACAGATCTAGACGAGCTCTTTCGTTTGGTACCAAAATCAGCGCGCTAGCACATCGGAGTCTCGAGATATACCTACTGCCCGGAGATTTTCGTCCATGCTTAGAATGAGCGCCAGTCGCCGCAGATCCCACCCGCGCTTCGCTTATGTGCGGCGCCAATTCAAGGTCATGCTCACATCGTAGTCGTATACCCAATTGACCAAGATCACATTTATTTCAATCGTGTTATTAGCCTTGAATTTATAGTGTCGGAATGGATCACCCAGCAAAACATTATATCGCCGTTTCCGTCCTGGTATAGATCATTCAATATCTCGTGAAACCTACCTGTGCGTGAGGGGAAGGAAAAAGTAGACTGAGAAGCTTTCCTCCCTGCTACGCTTCGACTTTCAAGCTGACTAGCTCGCTTACCCTTACCATAAGGATCTTATGAGCTACAGCGCACGAATGCATTGAGTTTCACGAGCTAGCGAATGACCTATTATACCATATATCTCATGTGTGGATCTGATTTTAAAGACGTATTCACGTCAGATCGCAATACTAACGTCATTGACATATTGTATAACATTTCACTTGATAATATTCTGAATAGCCTATAATAAATTTTGGAACAGTCTGTGAATTCGTAGTCGACATAATATTATCATATAAGTAAACTGATATCAACGCCATCTCTACGCGGCGAATTTCTAGTTTATTGTATTGAGTCTTTTGCAAAATTTGTAATAACATGATTTCTTTTTATTTAATTGAAATATCTGTCTGTCTTTATAAAGAAAATATATTGTGGTCGGAGTATTGAGTTTAATTCAAGGAAAGAAAGGATTCTAAACTGCTTTGAGTGGTTGCGCTGATGAGTTGAAATGAAGACATTTTATTTGAAGTTCAAAGTTCTACCACAGTCTAGTATATACAGTCACGAAGCTTGAGTTTATGAGGGTAATAAGGACAATAGACTGTGCAGGTACTATTTCGCATTGTCTGTGATGAGGCGATAGTAGCGATCCTAGTGGTTATCAACTATGTATGGATGCATATTTACTACGTATTGAGCTTCGTGACTGTATATACTATAACTTGTTTTTTTTTTAAAGATGAGACATGATAGTTAAGCGGCCGAGCTTGGAACTACAGAACCATCACGCTGCCAGCTGCTGGAAGCTAGCAATTGTTGTTACGATAGCTGTCATTAAAACATTCATTTACAATTGACGCGAAGGTAAGAAAACAATACAAAAATCGACAGAGAATCAAAGACGAAACGTACCAATGCTAACAATGTGTCCACAATAAATGTTGCCAAGAGAGCTATTAAGCACTCTCTACGTGGGAATGGTAAGTGGCAACTCAACCGTTGTTACCACAGCAACAGGCCTACCACGCTATGTGACATTCAGTTGTTTTTCCGATCGCAACGCTCCTGTCATGTCCCATCTTAAAAAAAAACAAAACAAGTATAGACTGGTTCTACAGAGATTGTGTAGTTTTTCTTGATGGTGATCGTTCGTTGGAATCTGTTCGTGTGCACGTAAATAGTTTCTGTGGACTGAATTTCATTAAGAAGATAAAGGAATCGATTTTATGGAGGAATCGGTGCAATATAACGGTAAGTCAAATACTGATGATTTTACAGAACAGACAGTTGAAATACTTCAAATTATAAATCAAGTTTGTCTTTTGTCACGTTTAACCTGCAACTTGAAAAACGTCTGTGTGTTCTAAGCAGGTGCGAATTAACGGGAAGGGGGATGGGGGATTTCTCCCCTGTTGGAAAGTTATCCCCCTCTCATAAATTCATATTAACATCCCTGCCAGGGATAACTTCTACCCCCCCCCTCTCACAAAATATAAATAAAGTACAAAGTAAGCAAAGAAAATAATATTTCTGTATTATCACCGGCAAGCTGACAACAATCAGTAACTTAGGAATTGCACATCTTATCTTAAGCCTGCTCATGGATATATTTATTATTATTAACAAGATGCAAAACAAGTAACTCAGTGCGACCAAGCGTTGAACCGTATCGAGTGAGGATAATAATAATTTTACGTATGGTTCTCTATCTAGGATTCTATCCCCCCCCCCCCCATCATCAGAAATCTTAATTCGCACCCTTGTTCTAGGTGTACCACATTGTATGGTAGACTTGTTACTGATGTCCAAGAAAGATAGAAATTGAACTTGCTGTGTATTTAGTTTTTTAAGAGAAGCGTTACAGTCAGATCCATCACTCTTTTTTGTTTACTATATGCGCAGAAATTACTTACGCATTAGGGATTAAATAATGTAGACCTACGCGTTTCATGTCAGTTACAGGCTTCCATACAATATCTGATATAATATGGTCATAATTTTATTTCAACTTGAATGTTATCTGTTTCACAGAATTCTTTCTTACAATTTATGCTACAAAGAAAACATTGAATAATAAGTTTGCATTAGTATAAATTTCATACTGTCACTGCACCTTGTTACTGGACGTAGAGGTGTGCATCGGTCGTTTTCGCTCGAGCGCCAAGTAGTTCATAGCATAATCCGATAGGTAGCGCACATGCATGATGGGTAAAATTGTCGCGAGCGATAAATCCTCAAACGGTATAAGCCGAGCGTTAGACATTCGTTCTTGCTACAGTGATGAACTGTGTAGTAACATCATAGATGTGTATCATTTCAAAACGTTGCAGTGTTTAACTAACCTCTCCATAGTACAACTACAAAACTTGCTTTAAAATGTAATATAAATGTTGTAGGTAAATGTTTTTGTTTTTCCACACAGGAGTGATTTTGTTTTTGCTACATCTGATAGATGTTATTGGATGTAAATGCAATTATTACAGACGGAGAACACAATCACGATAATGCAAGAACCGTATCAAGTTTTCTAGTAATAATAATAATCTCTAATAATTAGTGTATCAATCGTTTTATTATTATTCGTTTTATATTTTCTGTGACGTTGTCTCTGTACTAATATTGTTATTAATCTACTGCTGTATCAATAATATTTTGTAAAACGTTTCCACATTGTCGCAGTATATAGGCGGAACACTATGTATGGATCATAATATGATCATATATAATATTATTATAGTTCATAGCATAATCCGATAGGTAGCGCATATGCATGATGGGTAAAATTGTCGCGAGCGATAAATCCTCGAACGGTATAAGCCGAGCGTTAGACATTCGTTCTTGTTACAGTGATGAACTGTGTAGTAACATCATAGATGTGTATCATTTCAAAATGTTGCAAAGTTTAACTAACCTCTCCATAGAACAACTACAAAACTTATATATATATATATATATATATATATATAATATTATTATTACGTTGTACTGTAATATTATATATGTGGTAAATCAAATATAACAATAATAACTGTATATCGAAGTTTTTCATAATATTTTATTTATAACTTCATGTTACTGTTTTCTTACGTTCCATTAGATTGTTCCATTAGACGTTTGTTGTAAACGCAGAAAATAAAGCCTTATTTTTACCATGTGAGCAAAACATTATGTGTATCTTATCTGTCGCCTTTCATACAAGATAAGACTTGTCGGTGAGATGACCTTGTACTGTACTTCTATTTATTACGAGCGTATCACGACCGATCTTATCTCACTCGAGGGTGCGAGCGATTTAACTCCAATGCAGCACTCTGCGTGGACACTGTTAATTTTTTAGATTATCTCTGATTGAGGTACTGTAAGTAGAGATTCCATTTCGGTCATTACTTTTATTGTTAAGAATAACATCATTATGAAACAGAAGGAATATTAGCGGTTCTTACATATTGCTTTCACCCATTGTTCACAGGCTGTGCTGGGGCCTGTTTTTCAAAAATACTAGTTTAATAGTTCACCAGTTACCGGTACCAGAGTATATTTCACCAGCTCTAGTAGGTTCTGTTTCTCAAACTATTTTACCAGTCTAGTAACTTGTGACAATCTTTCACTAGTCACATGATCTCTTTCACTAGTCAGCTGATTGAGTTCATTTGTTTATAGTCATTGATAGGTAGTGTTATTTGAGATTAGAAAGCTAAGTTGTTTGTGTTTAGGTTTTGATTTCTCTTTTCGGTTGAAATTCCATCAATTGGAAGCAAATTAACTATACTCAATATGATTAATGAATCAAAGTATATATTATTCGGTGCTTTTCCAAGCATATAAACAAAAAATGATAAAGTAAACCAATGGAGAAACAATAAAAATTACTGCAGTTGATGAATTGGTATTGGAATATTAGGAAAAAATTCTGCAAGTGTTGCTGGCCTAGGACAGAGGCATTGGAAAATAATCAACAATTTGCATTTGAAGCTTTGCTGATAATTCATGACTTCTATTTGTTTATCCTGTTATGGCAGGTCCCACTATATTTAACAACTATCCAAGCTTTTCAGCACTTTACCTAAACTGTTCATTATATTTAAACAATGCTCCAATAAAGGAATAATAATTTTGTCTTCTCTATATAGTTTTAGCTCTTATCACAACAACTTCATCACTTCAATCGGAATCACTAAATCACATAAGCTTATATTTTAAAAAATAATTACAACATTTTGTTTGGATTATCTGAGAGAGGTTGTCACTGGTAACTGATAATATGAGGCGTTGCGTCAGAGTTAGTCACAAGCCACAAAATCATAATTTTACAGGAAAGCATTTTAAAACTTTGGAGTGATGCTAAAATCAGAATTATCTGATATGAGTTTCAAGGTCTTTAAGGCATATTCTCTGATATTTTCTGAAGTATTTTACAGAAGGTAATATTGTTTTATTATTTACACTATTTAATTGTTATGAAAAAATATTACAAGCATGTAGGTAATTGCTGAAGTGGCTTATGACTTTGTCTCCAGAAATATTAAATTTATTAGCTTTTTAGAGTTTTGTAAGTTGTGGCTCGGGTTCGAATCCCTGTCGGGGCAAGTTACTTGGTTGAAGTTTTTTGCGGGGTTTTCCCTCAACTCAATACGAGCAAATGCTGGGTAACTTTAGGTGCTGGGCCCCGGACTCATTTCACCTTCTCTTCATTCAGACGCTAAATAACCTGAGATGTTGATAAAGCGTCGTAAAACAACCCAATTAGGAAAAAAACAAATGTATCAAACGTATTACAAAATGCTTCATCAGTCTTTCTTAATCAACATCAATCTCCAAATCATTCTTGTTGTCACCTTCTACAGTAATGCATGAAGGAAAAGCTGATTTACTATTGGAATGTAATCCGTAAGTGACAGTACATCCTGTAGATTCTTTTTATTTATTTTCAAGACTTCTTGTATTTTTCAGGCAAATTGAACGGTATTTAAGGAGTTATATATGCCTTTTCTACGGATGGGAACTACAGCATTTTTCATTATTTTCATGAATGTACAAATGAGCGAGCTGAAAATTATTATGATTATTCTCTT
This sequence comes from Periplaneta americana, assembly GCF_040183065.1. Lineage (NCBI taxonomy): Eukaryota > Metazoa > Arthropoda > Insecta > Blattodea > Blattidae > Periplaneta > Periplaneta americana. The sequence continues at coordinate 125,627,688 of NC_091131.1, forward strand.
CAACCTTGAAGCTGACGGTGTCTGAAAATCGAACAGATTTATTATTGTAAACAGTCCTTTTCAATGTCAGGCTGCAAACTTTCCACATCCTTGAAATAATCTCTTTGCATCATAATGACAATGAAAGTTACATACATTGACAGGCGATTTGGTTAACATCAGCCCAGTCATTCGGATCATAAATGCCTCTGCTTGTTCGTGCATATTTTTCTATTCGTCCTAAATTAAAGCCGCTGGGTGATCTGATATGACACACGTGGAGGAACCAATGGGTAACATAATTAAATATTCTGCATTCTACTAGTGTTCTCTCCAGGGCTATAATCGTCCAATTTTTGTTCTGTCCCTTATATATATCAGTTATCTTATGAGATGTTCAGATTTGAGATCAGCTATCTGCAAGATTTTCTTCTATGAGCAACTCCCCACCTCGCCTACTCTTCTTCTAGCCTGGTTTTCATTCCAGAGAAATATATTATACTCTACGTAGACCTGTGGAACTGTTGTGTATCTCTAAGTTGTATGTCCAAACATTTCTGCAATAAAAAACTACACTCATAGTTAACTTTGGGGTAGGTAATGTCTGTGGCAGTCCATTGCAATGACATGAATTTTATTCTTTTTCTTAGCAATTTCAGAAAGATTTTTATTGTTGTTTGACCCCGTTTATCCTGTGCATGATGATTTCCGACTGTTTCTATTGCTCTTATTTCAGTCACAGGCCTTCGTGTTTGTCTAGCATCAGTCAACTGTTTCTGAACATTATCACATTTGCCACATATATTAGTGTGAGATATTTTTAACTCAGCATTACATTTTGGGTCAAAAATTTCTCGGAACTTCTTTCTTTCATTTTTTGCAGCATTAGAAGAAGTAAATTTATTAATCATAGATTTTGATGCCATCTGAAAAAAAAATGCATCAGATAGAACCACAAGCCACATGCACTATTGCAACTCAAAATATTTTAGTATACAGTTTTATATCCACTCTAACATGAAAGGAAATAATGAATTTTTATTTAGTTTTGTATATGTCATATTTCACAAAAAGTAACAATATCTATATCAGAATTAATAAGGGACACACTGTGCCAGACAAGGTTATGCTTGAAATTTAGATATTTTTATTCCCTTACCTGTTCGTTTTCTGAGTCCGATTCAGTTCAAATTCAGTGGAGAATCCATTAGTGGATAAATCACTTTCCAATTTATCAGTTTTTACTTCAGAATTACCACATACTACGGATTGAAAATCAGGCTTCTTCCTCATAGACGCTATATTGGTGGCTTGTGATTATGTCTCAGGAAAAATATGAAGCCAAAGAGTGAAAGAGAAAACAACACCTCCTTATATTTCTTAATACGTCTACCGGATTGCAGAAAATTATGCAGTTTTGGAGACATCTATAGGTAGAGAATAGAATTATAACAAAATCTTGATTTCCATCTAAGTGTGGCTTGTGACTATCTCTGACGCAACGCCTCATATAGAAATCACCAGTCTTTAGAGTCTTGCAGGAATATTTCCGTTGAATACTAGTATAATCAACTAGACTAGCATTTTGAGAAACAGAATCACTTATGAACTGTTGAAATCGACTAATATTACTAGTCTGTGAACTGGTAACTACTACTTTACCCTTGTAGTTTCTAGAAACACAGACTTGTAAAATAAACTAATATTACTACTGTACAGACTAGTAATACTAGTCCATGAGTTTTGAGAAACAGGCCCCTGGAGGTTGCTCGCAAGGGCTCGTGAGAGTCCTTTGTTAAATATTTATATTTGAGGCGTCTAGTATCAAAACCGGCCAAGTCACAAAATTTAAGAAAATGAGTTTTAATTATAAACAGAATGTATTAATGTATTCTAGCTGGCGAAACAAGAATTTGCTATAAACTCGGCCACGTCATATTAAGGTGCGTACACACTTAGCGAACGAATGATGAAGCGAAACTTCGTTGTTCGTTCGCTGTTTGAAGCAACGTACAAATCATCAGCAAATGGTCAGAAAACATTCACGTTCGCTGATTATCTGCAAAAAGGCAGACGAAAATATAATTATAGCAAGTGGAGCCGTTGTTATTATAGGCAGTTTAACAAAAAGAAAGTTAAAAACCAAAAGGCGATGGTGACAGACGCCACTCTACGAAAGTCGCAATCAATATACTGGGTGTTCATTTCAAAGTGTGTCATGGCGTCACTGTTGATGAGTCAGCGATTTGAAGCGAGTTTCAGCTTTTGTGTCAGAGAAGTTGCCTATCAATCAAGGCGTTCAATCTGAACTTGAGAACGTGTACGGTATAACTTGAACGTCGTAGCAACAGATGGCGGTCTGTAAAGTCTGTGTGCTACCATAACCTCTTTCGAACTGTGTTTTGCGCGGGCAAGTCGTATATCGGTTGCGTACGGCAACATTCCACAATACAAATCAGATGCTCAGTGTCCATGTTGACAGTCTAAGTTAATGTCAACAAATACGTAAGTAATCGTCTTAACCCTCTCCACATATCCCGACAGTAAGAAAAAACTCACCTCAATACATGTTTCGAGACAGTTCACATTCCTGCCACTACCGGCGTTACCGTACGTATCGGCAAGTACTCTTCTGAATGAACGCCGTACTTACTAGACAACTTCTCTTGCACATAAGTAATACACCTCTGCGAAAGTGTAGGAAGATTGAATTCTCTAGGCTCATCGGCTAGCCACATGACGGTATTAAGCGAGCCATGACACACTTTGAACTGAACACCCAATAGAGGCACTGACTTGCTTCAATTTACGTCGAATGGAATCAGGATAGTTTCAATACTTTTCGCATTTCAGAAACAGACTTCGAAATATTACTGTCCAAATAGGGCCAAAAATTTCCAAGACACAGGCTGGCGAGAAGCAATACCTGTTCAGGAAAGGCTAGCATTAACACTTCAATATCTCGCTATAGGAGATTCGTATACAAGTTTAATGTATTTATTCAAAGTGTCGAAACAGCTGATTACCAGGATTGTTTCAGAAGTATGTACAGCTATAATTGAGGAGCTGGAAGATTTTATTAAGGTACGACTGAAAGACAGGGGAAAGTTTCAATACACGGATACCTCACTGACAATAATTATCTTAAAATACTGAAAAGAAAAAATTATCTGTGTTTGTCGAATGCGCCTCATGCTTACGAAAAGGCACTTTTCAGTGCCAATAATTTATTTTGTGTGCACAAGGTTGGAACTTTGTTTTCTTTGGGCGTGAATTTGTCCAAAAGGAATGACATATGTTTATACGCGAACCAAGTTGACTCATACACTTCATCATTCCCCATTCCAGATCTTTTTGTGGACTTCTGTCTTTCTCTCCGGAATGATGTCAGTAGGGACTCAATTTTCTCTTTGACTTTGCTCCCTACAATAAACAACAAACATGCATCCACCGAAAATAAATAAACAGAAATAATTTTTTTATTTTGCACGTGTTTGACTTGCCTATCTTGCAGCTGAACATCTTTCCAATAGCTTCCCAAACATCACGTTTTCTTACTGTATTGTGGTAAGTAGGATGCTTGGGATTCCATAAAGTTTCCTGCTCCCTATATGCATTAATAATATTTACAACATCGTCTTCCGTCCACTCCAGTTTCGACATCCTGTTGGTGAAATTGAGCTAAGCGCTGCGTTCTGCTACGAACTACAAACTAGTGGCAAATCCCGTCCACAACGAATACAAACTTCCTTTGATGTACCGACAAGCGACGGATCACTTTCGAAGGCACACCAAACGATCGGTTTGCCTTTGCTGCGACGTACACACCTACCGATTTCAATCAGCGAATGCATTCGTTTGCCGTTCGTTCGTTGTTCGTTCGCTAAGTGTATACGCACCTTTACAGATCGCTGAATATTGGGTCGTGCAAAAAAACGGGCTAAGTCACTCAGCCAGTGAATTCAAAACCGGTCAAGTCAAGGAGCGACTTATCATAATCCTGCTGCGATGTTCTTGTTTTGAATCCTATATTGCTCGATTATGCTGCAATGTTACCAAATTGGGTAGGCGGATACTGCACACCGCTTTTCGAGGTACTCACTAATTCTACCCGGAAACTGCACAGTTGACAAAATATTGTGATCTGTATAAGTTATCTTTCGTCCCGCGCCTTGGTGTGGTAGTCTAAGGCATCCTGCCTAGGACTGGCGTTACGGAATGCGCGCTGGTTCGAGTCCTCATGGAGGAAGAAATTTTCTCATGAAATTTCGGCCAGTGTATGGGACCGGTGCCCACCCAGCATCGTGATGCACTTGGGGAGCTACAACAGGTAGCGAAATCCGGTTGCGAAAGCCAGCTATAACGGCTGGGAGGATCGTGCTAACCACACGATACCTCCATTCTGGTTGGATGATCGTCCACCTCTGCTTCGGCTTGTGGGCGTGAGGCCAGCAGCCGGCTGGTCGGTCTAGGTCCGTAGTGTCAGAGTTGTAAGCTCCAAAACCGGTTGTGGAGCTAGAGAGTGCAGTCGGAGCATGAACTTATGTCTGTGAAAATACCGGAGCACGAAACGAGTCATAGTGGAGCGCTCCGCTCCGTTTAGTCTCTATCTGACAACGCTGGTCTAGGCCCTTCACGGGCTGTAGCGCCACTGATTATTATTATTATTATTATTATTATTATTATTATTATTATTATTATGTTATATTTTATTGGAGATATGTCACGCACTTTCAGGTTTTCTGTAGGCTAGATTTGACAAACAGCATGAAATATTTTTGATGGCTTACTATTAACATCATCAATGGCTGCATTAATTATTTCATGATTTAATTTGCTAATGTCCACCACAAAGATATGGTCATCGCGTTCTCTAATAACTTTCATATTGTTCAGCAAGCTATAAATTTTCGAATTGTATTTTCCAATACAAAATCTCCACATTACTTCATAACTTTCCAATTCCTTGGCTTTATAAAATTTACAGTCCTCATATGCCAACACTATATTTTCCCCGTTCACTTTCAGATGTAAACGAATGCTCCATCTGGAACGAAATGAAAAACTATTGCATAATTAAGGTTATTATACCTTGCTCCAAAACAATGACGGCCTTTCTTCCTGGAATTCGTAAACCCTCATAAACCCCCATCTTCTCCTCAACCCTTAGGCGCGCGGCAGAAATACAATATGACAATGCCATCAAGAATTGGCAACTCAGATAAATATTTATCCCTTGCTCGTTCCCACCGTTAAGGTACAGCTTAAAGGAGTAAAATTTTGGAAATATTCAACATTTTTTTCCTCCATTACTGTATCTTGTACAATAATGAAAATTAGTATGTGTAAAGCACTGTCCTTCTGCTATATGATAAACATATTTTTACAATTTAAAAAATTATTATATATATATATATATATATATATATTTTTTTTTTTTCAAAATTCAAAGTTCACTGTGCAGTGATGGAGCGTATCCCACATAACTCATAAACTATCTAAAATTCTGTGATGAAATTTTTTGTGTGTATTTATACATGTTATATCTACAATATGACATAAGATTATTTCTCTACCTTTGATAGGTTGATAAGAAATAAATTCATTTCAAAAATGGTCAATTATCAATATTTTCTTCTAACACGGAATAAAAAAATATTATTTATTAAGGAATGTAGTTGAAAGAGCATGATATTGTAAACATGAGTTTCAGCAATAAAATAAAAGAGAGAGAACATGAAAAAGTTAACATGTTTATGAGTTATTTTGTCTGACTGTAAAAATTAGTAAAGTTTAAATAGAGTGGAAGGATTTCGGTGGTAGTCCTTTGAGAGACGAATCCTAAGCATAGTGAAACTGGAAGACTTCTCCACTATATCATGCCTTTGGGCTAACATTTCTAAAAAATAATTACTTTTTAGACAGTCATTTCATAATGACGACTTTTCGATCCCCATTTTAGTATCGAAAGTCACTGATTTCCGCATCCATAAATTAGCGTGCTTAAAAGTAAATTTCCGTGCATGAAAGTACTTTTAAACACGCTAATTAGAAATACTGAAAACATAAATTCCAACTAATTATTTATTACAAAAATATTCACAACACAATTATTTAAATTGGAAATAACAACATTTAGAGATATGATATCTACATCATTCTCTTTCGAATCACTCATTCTCGTAATTATATTTTATAATTTTCGTTATAATAATTGTATATTCCAAATTACGTGACAAGCAGAAAACAACTTCCTAATAAGTAATAACCAGCAAAACAATCAGGATGGTCTACTACGAATACATACCCGAACGCCGTGAAATCTCTCTCTTTCCATGCGAAGGTAATACTCTTTCGTTTTTAACATCAGAAGTTCGCCATTGCGAGAGAACCAATCAATAATTTTATTCTCTTTAAAATATAAATACATTAGGGATACTTGAGCGACTGTCTATAGAATCTTGTATGAAACACATGCGAAACTACCGTTTTAAGCACTTGCCGTGTTGTCCACCTCCACTTCGTGTAGGTGAACAATCTTCATTTCTCGTGCTTAAAACGATCTAATTTCACAACTTGTTGCATAAATAGCTATTACATTATTATTTCTGATACCATTACCTTTTAAACACATTTACAAATATGCATTTTGTAAACATGCCTACATTACACTTTTTATTGGCAATAAATAATTTTGCATAATGTTGTTACATTTACGGTTTAAAAGTAACTATTTTAACACCTTTGTTAATAGTAAATCAGTTTAAGTAATGGATATTTTGCAACGCGATTACAAGATGCGTACTCATCTCAGAGCTGAGCACTGCGGTGCAGCAGGGAAGAGTGTTTCCGTCTGTTGGCAAGTGCTCCTGAATTTACTGCGATGTAGCAATTTTTTCTGGAAATAAAATAGATTTCTTATTAAATAAAAAGAACAAATGGCGAAGGAATATTCTGTTCTGTTACCTTATGGATTTAGTGTGTGAAGTTACAGTTATTGAACACTCTACACATTGAATAATTTCAAGGGAAAAATTGTTCCGGGGCCGGGTATCGATCCCAGGACCTCTGGTTGAACGTACCAGCGCTCTGCCACTGAGCTACCCGGGAACTCCACTCGACACCGTCTCAACTTTTCCCTTTATATCCACACAACTCGCATGGGCTGACGAAATGCCAGAGACCCACAACGAGTGCATACAATCTCTGTATGACTTGGAATTGTGGTTTTCTGTTAACGTACACAGTGACGTATATATTATGCAAATCTAATCTTTCAGGTAAAGCTCCCTGTAAAGCAGATTTGAATAATTTCAAGGGAAAAATTGTTCCGGGGCCGGGTATCGATCCCGGGACCTCTGGTTGAACGTACCAGCGCTCTGCCACTGAGCTACCCGGGAACTCCATCCGACACAGTCTCAACTTTTCCCTTTATATCCACACAACTCGCATGGGCTGACGAAAACCACAATTCCAAGTCATACAGAGATTGTATGCACTCGTTGTGGATCTCTGGCGTTTCGTCAGCCCATGCGAGTTTTGTGGATATAAAGGGAAAAGTTGAGACGGTGTAGGGTGGAGTTCCCGGGTAGCTCAGTGGCAGAGCGCTGGTACGTTCAACCAGAGGTCCCGGGATCGATACCCGGCCCCGGAACAATTTTTCCCTTGAAATTATTCAAATCTGCTTTACAGGGAGCTTTACCTGAAAGATTAGATTTACTCTACACATTTTCTTACCACCTTTCACAGTTGAGATGCAGCTCTTTGCTTGTTTCATTTTCTATGAACTGAAACAACCCAGAACTCACCACGTGGAGGTGGCTGCATGTCGAGTTCCGCCCTGCCCATCCCAACCTCCCTTCCTTATATGGGCATTCCGTTATTCTTTGGCAATTTCAAATAATGTTCATTCTCTTCCACTTGAGTCAACATTTAGGTTTCCAATTCATATCTTTTCTCAATCAGTGCATATAAGTGCAACGAAATATATGAAGAAATGCTTGATGTCATTCTTTTTGTCTGTCGTAGACTATACATTTTTTTTTCTTTTGTAGGACGCTGCATATAGGTCTAGATGTATATACGATAGCAAAAATGTGACAACTTTCGGTACGATGGATGAATCGCTCATAGATAAGTTATACTAAATAAATATATTTGTATTTTTTAACTGTTTTGCTAAAGAAGCAAGCACGAGTCTTGAGAAAAGTGGAAATATAATGTAAGAGGAATTGAAAAAAAAACATGGTTATGGTGTTAGCGTTGTGGGTACTACTGTAGCCTATATACAAAGTTAAATTTTCCGCGGTTTCGTGAGCGAGTGTGCATAAAGATCGCGTTGTTTGCATTAATTATTTTCTCTACTGTTCTTAGTTATTGCTTTAATTATTAGGACTATTTTAAATAATTAAGATTAATATTTGTTGATAAAATCAGTATGCTTTAGGGATTTGGGCTCTTTATAAACAAATTTGTCCGCGTAAAGAGGTTTTTCTTACATGATTCACATTAAAAACTATTTGCATAGTTGCATGTCACAACAAAGACTCTCGTCAATCGCAAATATTTCCATGCAGAAACAAAATGTGCAGAAAATTATAAAAAAATCAGCCTTTCCACAACGATGTTACTGATATATTCGATGCCATGAACAGAAGGATTCAACTTGTCTTCAAAATATTGGTATAATTATTTATTACCGTTAATTTATATTATCATTATTATTATTATTATTATTATTATTATTATTATTATTATTGTCATCACCATCAATGTCACGTAGTTTAAATATACCGGTATTTAATATACATAAGCCTATACATGTTTTTTGTTATAAAATTAGAAGTCGACCTAACATTGCGTAACGATCCTTCTACGTCACAAGCCGCCACTTTGCGCATCGGAAAATCTAAATAGATGATGCAAAGGCCTGAATATCTTTATTTGCTCTGATAGCCAGGCTACACAGGGTGTGCTAAGTGCGCATCTGAATGAGAAGAAGGTGATAATGCCGGTGAAATGAGTCCGGAGTCCAGCATTGAAAATCACCCAGCATTTGCTCATATTCGCTTGAGGGAAAACCCCGGAAAAAACCTCAATCAGGTAACTTGCGCCGACCGGCAATCAAACCCGGGCCACCTGATTTCACGACCTGACGCACTAACCGTTACTCCACCGGTGTGGACGCTTTCCTTCATATGCTGGCAATTATTACGTTTATATAATATATAATTTTACAGAATTGTTCCGTCTGCCCTAAAAGTGTACATTTTTACTACCGTAATCATTTCTCCTATATCCAAACATGATATTTTCGTTTCCTTTTAAAGTATGCTTCATGTTCTGTGGCATTTCCTATTACATTCTGTTGTCACTTTTCACCATTGTTCTTGTTACTGATTCAGATCATCGTACAATACAATATCGTCTTCATCATAATAACATCAGGAGTTATTTTCACAGTCTGGTATATTGAGGCGATGGAGATCTGTTTCCATGCAGTTCTCGCTATTTGGCAATATGAATAGCCTAAGGCGACTGCTTGTCTTCTTGTTTTACGACTATCTTCCATCCAGAAGTCACTTGTCCTCTATTTCAAGTCACTTTTTCTTTGCATATCATTGCAGTTTAGTCCCACTTCGGTTTTGTGGCACGTTTGATAAAGTCTTGTGAGTTTTCTGTTACAGCAGAAGAATCGTAATTTTTGATTGCACACATAAAAATTCGAACGATTTTCCAGTTTTAGATGTTGTAACTTTCTTAAATAACTGAAATGATGCAAATTCTCAAAAACGAGTATTCTGAAGTCTGTTTTTGTATCTAAAATTCCTACTTTGTTGTAGCATAAAAGTTGTTGGATATGCAGACAATAGTAAAATTTGTTATTTTAGAAATTACGATTCAATCCTTCATTCTGGTGTTGCAATATCAAAGTATTAAGTTTCTTTGGCAACGGTGTAAGTAAAGAAATTATCAACTGTTTAATATTTCACCGTTGTATATATTGTGAAGTCTATGTCTCTGTTGAGTACAATTTCAATTCTGTTTCCTATTTTAATTCCCGTTATTATGTTCATATATTTCTTCAGTACGTGTTCACAAATAATGTAGTGTGAAAGCAGGCAATCTTGGTAATAAATTATATAGGCATCATTCCAATGAACACGATGGGAACATTAAAATTATTTGAAATAAATTCACCATTTTGTGGTTGTTTACAAATGAACTGATCTGAATGCAAATTACCGGTATTGGAACACAGTTCTCATGTTCGACATTTGATAACACATAATCTGATATCAAGCAAACAGTCTTGAAAAATAATTGCATAGCTATTAGTAGTGAAAACGATAGAGACAGCAAAAATTTGTGAAGTAAGTGCACATGTATTCAATAGTTGATCACACATTCAATGAATTGAAAAAAAAAAATTTCTTGAAAACAATTCACATATTCAATACTTGCAGACTAATAATCTGATATGAAGGAAATAGCATTGAAAACAAAATACATATCCATTACTAGTTGAACTGATATAAAAGGAAACACATTTTGAAATAAATTCGCATATTCAGTACTTCTTGAAAAATTTTTCAAAACATTTCATATATTGATTATTTGCTAGCAATTACTCTGTCTGGAATGAAGCAAACATTTTTGAAAACAAATTCTTAGTTAAACTATTACAAATGCTAAACAAATTTTGAAATAAATTCATATTATCACTACTTGTTAAGAATTAACTGATCTGAAAGAAGATTTTTTTTAACAGTTCACATAATATCTGCTAACAAATAGTCTGAAGGAAACATTCTTGAAAACAAATTATTAGTTAAATAATCTTATATTATAATCCTAAATGCCAAACAAATTTTGAAATAAATTCACATTATCATGACTTGTTGAAAATTAAATGATTTGATAAAAGTATATTTCAAAAGAAATCATAGATTCAATAGTGGCTAACAATAATCTGATATGAAGCAACACTCTTGAAATGAAATTACATAACCATTATAACAAGAAGATATACAGATCAACCACTTTTTGTAATGAATTGACATCTTATCTTATCTTATCTTATACTATATTAACTTATCTTATTTTTTATCTTGACTTATCTTATTCTTATCTTATACTATCTTATCTTATCTTATCTTATCTTATACTATCTTATCTTATCTTATACTATCTTATCTTATCCTATCTTACTTTATCTTATACTATCTTATCTTATCTTACCTTATCTTATCTTATACTATCTTATCTTATCTTGTCTTATCTTAACTTAACTTATCTTATACTATCTTATCTTATATATCTTATCTTATCTTATCTTATACTATCTTATCTTATAATATCTTATCTTATCTTATTTTATCTTATCTTATCTTATACTATCTTATCTTATACTATCTTATCTTATACTATCTTATCTTATACTAACTTATCTTATCTTATACTGTCTTATCTTATCTTATACTATCTTATCATATACTATCTTATCCTATCTTATACTATCTTACCTTATATAATCTTATCTTATGTTATACTATCTTATCTTATCATCTTATTTCATCTAATCATCTTATCCTATCTTATCTTATCTCATCTTATCTTACCTTAACTTACCTTATCTTATCTTATCTTACCTTATCTTATACTATCTTATCTTATCTTATACTATCTTAAGATAAAATATCTTATCTTATACTATCTTATCTTATCTTATACTATCTTATCTTATCCTGTCTTATCTTATCTTATTCTTTTCTTATCTTATCTTATACTATCTTATCTTATACTATCTTATATTATACTATCTTATCTTATCTTATACTATCTTAACTTGTCTTATCTTATCTTATACTATCTTATCTTATCTTATACTATCTTATCTGATCTTATCTTATACTATCTTATGTTATACTATCTTATCTTATCTTATCTTATTCTATCTTATCTTATCTTATCTTATCTCATACTATCTTATCTTATCTTATCTTATACTATCTTATCTTATCTTATACTATCTTATCTTATCTTATACTATCTTATCTTATCTTATACTATCTTATCTTATCTTATACTATCTTATCTTATTTTATACTATCTCATCTTATCTTATCTTACCTTATACTATCTTATCATATACTATCTTATCTAATCTTATCTTATCTCATCTTATACTATCTTATCTTATTCTATCTTACCTTATACCATCTTAACTTATCTTATCTCATCTTATCTTATACTAACTTATCTTAACTTATACTATCTTATCTTACCTTATATTATATTACCTTATCTTATTCTATCTTATCTTATCTTATCTTATGTTATACTATCTTATCTTATCTTATAATATCTTATCTTATCTTATACTATCTTATCTTATCTTATCTTATACTATCTTATCAAATACTATCTTATCTAATCTTATCTTATCTTATCTTATACTATCTTATATTATACTATCTTATGTTATCTTATACTATCTTATCTTATCTTATCTTAGACTATCTTCTCATATCTTATACTATCTTACCTTATACTAACTTATCTTAACTTATACTATCTTATCTTATACTATCTTATCTTATCTTATACTATCTTATCTTATCTTATCTTACCTTATACTATCTTATCTTATCTTATCTTATACTATCTTATCTTATCTTATCTTATCTTAACTTATCATATCTTATACTATCTTATCTTATATTATCTTATCTTATACTATCTTATCTTATCGTATATTCAGTAATGGCGGACAGTGAATAACCACGCGAGTGAGGCTCTTGACTAAACGGTGATTTTTAGCAGGTGAGTCTGTACACAGGCCAAATATTTTTAGCACAATTTTATTTCTTTGTACTAAGCTTTTCATTTGTCTTTACATTTCATCAACATGTCTCCCCGTGGCCCAAAAATTGAGGAAATTGAATCTACCGTGCAACGAGTGGTGAAGGACGCGCTACGGGACATGCTACAAGACGCGGGCATGGTACGAGTTCTCGCCGACACGATCAAGGACGCGGTGACGAGTGCAGTGGTGGTGGAACTCCAGAAAAATCTTGACTTCAACAAAGACTTAATTAGTGACTTCAAAAGTGCTCTGGAGCAAAAAGATCGTCGGATCGAGGAGCTAGAGTACAAACTGGACGATTTAGAACAATATCAGCGACGCCAGTGTCTGCGTATTTTTGGTGTAGGTGAGAACAATGGTGAGGACACCGATGTGTTAGCGATTAGTGTGGCGGAGAAGGTAGGGGTGGACTTGAGTCTGGCCGACATTGATAAAAGTCATAGGGTTGGTAGGAGAGATGAGAATCGACCCAGACCAATAATTGTGAAATTCGCTAGTTATAGGAAGAGAAGTGAGGTCTTCCGAAACAAAAGAAAATTAAAAAATTCTGGTTGGACAATTCGGGAAGACTTGACGAAAACTCGCCACAACATCTTACGCGAAGCGATTACCAAATTTGGACAAACCAACGTGTGGACTCAAGACGGCGTCATCATTGTAAAAAGCGGCGACACGAAAAGAAGGATCACCCGTATGGCTGAGATACATAATTAGTAAGTCAAGGCAACTCCTCATAAGTTGTTTGTTATATTAAGAAAGTAATAGTTTAATAATTTAATACTAATTATTTAATTATTGTAGTAATACTATATTTAGTTGCATTACATTACCTCAGTAAATTTAGTCTATTTTTAGTTAGGTTGGCACTATTGCCTATATCGTCCCGCTTTCTGTGGCATGACCTCAGGCTGATGGCGCGTCTAGCCTCCCCGACCCTCCTCACTGTCGACAACCTGTTCCCACAACTCTATCCACTTGTCTGTCATCCTCCCCAACCCCTCTATTGTCTACCTCTCAGCTGTTAAAGCAGTCTTTCTCACCTGACCCCAAATCTTTGAAAATAGCACATTTAAACTGTCAAAGCATTACTCCTCACTTCCAGGAATTCTCTTCTATTTTCACTAATATAGATGTCCAATGTATTCTTGTTAGCGAGACGTGGCTAAAACCCTCGTTGTCTTCCTCACTCGTTCACTTAAACGGCTATACGTTATGTAGAAATGACAGATTATACAAACGAGGGGGTGGAGTTTGCGCATATATTAGGAATGATCTGCACCCTAAAATTATTCTAAAATCACAAGGCGATGCATTACGACCCGAATATTTGTTCGTAGAAATACAAGCAAGTCTTCATAAATGTCTCTTAGCAGTTATTTATAAGCCTCCCAAAGCTGGACATTTATCCGATTTAGAAAGCCCGTTAGCCGATCTTTTACCGCAATATGAACATATCTTACTTATGGGGGATTTCAATATTAATTTTCTGGCTGTCAGATCAAATGGGACTAATCAACTGCGTAATTTGTTCGAAACTTTCAATCTAACAATTCTTCCACTCAATCCTACCCCCCACACACCTACTTCTGATACTTTAATTGACCTAATCATTACGAATAATTCTGATAGAATTCTAACCTCAGGACAGTTACCAGTTCCGGGAATATCTGGTCATGATCTTATTTTTGCCGAGTACTCTCTTCAGTGCCCAAAAAATGCAGCTAAGGTAATTACTTACAGAGATCTAAAAGGCATTGACAACGACCAACTAATTTCTGACGCCCTACAAATGCCATGGCATACTATTTTTAATTTAATTACAGTTGACGAAAAAGTTGCCACCTTTAATGACATGGTAATACAATTATTCGACAAACATGCACCTTTAAAGAAGAGACGTGTCACTCACCGACCTGCCCCATGGCTGAATGACAGTATTCGTAATCTTATGACGTAACGTGACGCTGCTTTCCGGAAGTACAGACACAACAAATCTGCCGAAAACTTTAACAACTACAAAAAACTTAGAAACAAAACCACACAAAGCATTAGGCATGCTAAACGCCGTCACGCCCTGAGTCTCGTCGACCCGTCCATTCCCCCTCGGTGTCTTTGGAATAACTTACGTGATATGGGAGTAGGGAAGAAAGCATCAGAAGCTGAAGTTATAAACATACCGCTTGATAAATTCAATGAATACTTTACCTCACCTCCCACTATACGACCTGAAAAACAGTCAAAACGAAATACAATTAATACTCTCCTAGCTAATCCTCCACCTTCTCGCACATTACTGATTCTGAAGTAAGAAGGGCTCTTAAAAGCATTAAATCTAAAGCACAAGGCACTGATAACATAAGCATATTCTTTATCAATAAGTTAGTCGATGTCGTGCTTCCCGTAATAACTCATATTTTCAATTCTTCAATTATCACGTCTGTTTATCCGCAACTCTGGAAAACAGCCTTGGTACGCCCACTTCCTAAAGTAAATTCACCTACTTCTGCAAAAGACTATAGGCCACTCTCCATTCTTCCCGTTTTATCTAAAGCTCTGGAACGCATCATTCATAAGCAGTTGTCAGACTACGTAATAGAATTTAATCTTTTAGACCCTTTACAATCAGGATTCAGAAATGGCCATAGCACTTCTACTGCTTTGTTGAATGTTACTGAGGACATACGCGCAGCCATGGATAAACGACAGGCTACTGTACTAGTTTTATTGGACTATAGCAAAGCCTTTGATTCTGTTGACTTCGATCTACTATTAACTAAACTACAAACGCTACACCTTTCTGATAGTGCTATCACCTGGATGTACTCCTACCTTACTGGCCGCCAGCAGCGTGTCATATCTAATAATCGTTTCTCATCCTGGCTTACTGTAGATACAGGAGTTCCTCAGGGATCAGTATTAGGCCCCTTGCTCTTCTCTATTTATATAAATGGAATTTCCAACTCATTTAAGCACTGCAGATATCAAATATATGCAGACGACGTTCAATTGTATATTTCAGCCCGTCCCGACGCACTAAACGATAGCATTAATAGTCTGAATGAAGATCTTGATTCCATCTCTTCCTGGTCTCAACAATTTGGGCTTAACCTAAACGCATGTAAATCACAGGTTATTCTGTTCGCGAACCGTAGATTAATTCCTGAAGTCAACGACCTGAATATTCCGCCTGTGAAACTGAATAAAACAATCATCCCGTTTAGCTCTACCGTCAAAAATCTCGGAGTACATTTCGAATCTAATCTCAATTGGGATACGCATATTAAATATACATGTAAGAAGGCATTCTCTATTCTCCATTCACTAAAAAGATTGTATCATTATCCATCTAAATTAAAACAGACGCTGGTACAGATACTCATTCTACCTCACTTCGATTATTGCGACGTTTTGTTCAGTGATCTCAGGATTGATTCCGCTCAGAAACTACAGCGTGTTCATAACGCGTGCGTCCGCTTCATTTGTAATGTTCGATACTATGATCATATCTCACCTTCTTTCAAGAAGTTATCATGGCTTAGGTTACATGAGAGGAGAAATCTGCACTCACTTTCTCTCTTATATCGAATTATGCACTCTTCATCCCCCTATTATTTATTCGCTCGATTTCATATTCTCTCTCGCTATCATAATATTAATACTCGATCACAACGCGATAACACGCTAGAAATTCCACTTCACGCATCGTCTCTGTATTCCTCATCCTTCACTGTTGCTACCTCTCGTCACTGGAACTCTCTGCCGCCTGAAGTCAAGGGCTGCCGAACATTGAATTCTTTCAAATCCAAGTTAGAAAATTATCTTATGACGAGTTGCCAAACTAACTTAATATTATGACAAGTGTTGTATTGCATGTTTCCACGTTTTCACATTTTTTTAATGTTCTAATGATATTCAACTTATCTTATATTTTTGTTTTCATATTTTCCGATAATGTTATATCTCTAATGTGATAAGTTGAGCTATATATAATCTTAATTTTCCTTATTGTGTGTACTTAGAAATATTGTATTCACTGTATACTTTGTACTCCACTATTTTATTACTAATATTACTATTATTATTATTATTATTATTATTATTATTATTATTATTATTATTATTATTATTATCATCATCATCATTATTACTATTCTTATTTTATTATTATTATTATTCTTATTATTATTATTATTATTATTATTATGAATAATTGTCTTTTTTTTGTATGCCTCATTTATTTTGACCTGCTGTTCACATATTATTATGCTTTTTTCTTTCTTTCTGTATGTTATATATTATGTCCGATTTCTTCTTATTTATTGTTTATTTTTTATTTTATTATCTTATTCAATTTTGTGTGTAAAATTGTAGCGTAATTTGTAAATTTGTAGTGTTTTTGTAACGCAGTCTTTACTCCTGGTTGAGTGTTAGAGAAGGCCGTATGGCCTTAACTCTGCCAGGTTAAATAAATCATTATTATTATTATTATTATTTTTATTATTATCATTATTATCTTATACTATCTTCTCACATCTAATTTTATCTTATCTTATACAATCTTAAGATAGGATATCTTATCTTATCTTATCTTATCTTATCCTATCTTATCTTATACTATCTTATCTTATCTTATACTATATTATCTTATCTTATACTATATTATCTTGTTTTATACTATCTGATCCTATACTATCTTATCTTACCTTATTCTCTCTTATCTTATCATATCTTATGCTATCTTATCTTATACTATCTTATCTTATACTATACTATCTTATCTTATCTTATACTATCTTATCAAATACTATCTTATCTAATCTTATCTTATCTTACCTTATAATATCTTATCTCATACTATCTCATTTTATCTTATACTATCTCATGTTATCTTATACTATCTTATCTTATACTATATTATCTTATATTATCATAGACTATCTTATCTTATACTATCATACCTTATACCATCTTATCTTATCTTATACTATCTTATCTTATCTTATCTTATACTACCTTATCTTATCATTCCTAATACTATCTTATCTTATACTATCTTATCTTATACTATCTTATATTATTTTATCTTATCTTATCTTATACTATCTTATCTTCTCTTATCTTATACTATCTTATCTTAACTTATTTCATCTTATACTATCCTATCTGATCTTATCTTATATTATCTTATCTTATACTATATTATCTTATCTTTTGCTATCTTATCTTAACTTATGTTATCTTATCTTATACTATCTTCTCATATCTAATTTTATCTTATCTCATACTATCTTAAGATAAGATATCTTATCTTACCTTATATTATCCTATCTTATCTTATCATATCTTATAGTATCTTATCTTATCTCATACTATCTTATCTTGTCTTATAGTATCTTACCTTATACTATCTTATCTTATCTTATACTATCTTATCTTATACTAATTTATCTTATCTTATAATATCTTTTCTTATCTTATACTATCTTATCTTATCTTATACTATCTTAAGATAAGATATCTTATCTTATCTTATCATCTTATCTTATCTTATACTATCTTATCTTATTCTATCTCTTCTTATCTTATCTTAACTTATCCTATATTATACTATCTTATCTTATACTATCTTATCTTATCTTATCATCTTATCTTATCTTATCTTATACTATCTTATACCATCTTATCTTTTTTCTTATGCTATCTTAACTTATCTTATCTTATACTATCTTAAGATAAGATATCTTATCTTATCATATCTTATCTTATACTATCTTATCTTATACTATCTTATCTTATACTATACTATCTTATCTTATACTATACTATCTTATCTTATACTATCTTATCTTATCTTATACTATCTTATCTTATCTTATACTATGTTATCTTAACTTATACAACCTTATCTTACCTTATCTTATCTGATTCTTATCTTATCTTATCTTATACTATCTTTTCTTATCTTTGCTTATACTATCTTATCTTATCTTATACTATCTTATCTTATCTTATACTATCTTATCTTATCTCATAATATTTTATCTTATCTTATCTCATACTATCTTATCTTATCTTATACTGTCTTTTCTTATACTATCTTATCTTATCTTATACTATCTTATCTCATACTATCTTAGCTTAACTTGTACTATCTTATCTTATACTGGCTTATCTTATCTTATACTATCATATCTTATCTTATCTTATACTATCTTATCTTATCTTATACTATCTTATCTCATCCTATACTATGTTATCTTATACTATGTTATCTTAGACTATCTTATCTTCTACTATCTTATCTAATCGTATCTTATCTTATCTTATAGTATCTTATCTTAACTTATACCATCTTATCTTATACTATCTTATCTTATACAATCTTTTCTTATCTTATACTATCTTATCATATACTATCTTATCTAATCTTATCTTAACTCATCTTATACTATCTTATCTTATACTATCTTACCTTATACTATCTTATCTTATCTTATCTTATACTATCTTATCTTATCTCATCGTATCTTATCTTATCTTATACTATCTTATCTTATACTATCTTATCTTATCAAATACTATCTTACCTAATCTTATCTTATCTTATCTTACACTATCTTATCTTATACTATCTTATCTTATCTTATTCTTTCTTATGTTATCTTATACTATCTTATCTTATACTATATTATCTTATCTTATCTTATCTTATACTATCTTACCTTATACTATCTTATGTTATCTTATACTATCTTATCTTATACTATCTTATCTTACCTTATACTATCTTATCTTATACTATCTTATCTTATCTTACCTTATACTATCTTATCTTATACTATCTTATCTTATCTCGTACTATTTTATCTTATCTTATATTATACTATCTTATCTTATCTTATACTGTCTTATCTTATACTATCTTATCTTATACTATCTTATCTCATACTATCTTACCTTAACTTATACAATATTATCTTATCTTATACTATCATATCTTATCTTATACTATCTTATCTTATCTTATACTATCTTATCTTATCCTATACTATCTTATCTTATACTATGTCATCTTATACTATCTTATCTTATCTAATCTTCACTATCTTATCTTATCTTATCGTATCTTATCTTATCGTATCGTATCTTATCTTATACTATCTTATCTTATATAATCTTTTCTTATCTTATGCTATCTTATCATATACTATCTTATCTAATCTTATCTTAACTCATCTATACTATCTTACCTTATACTATCTTAACTTATCTTATCTTATACTATCTTATCATATCGTAGCTTATCTTATCTTATACTATCTTATCTTATCTTATCTTATACTATCTTATCTTGTACTATCTTATCAAATACTATCTTATCTAATCTTATCTTATCTTACACTATCTTATCTCATACTATCTTATACTATCTTATGTTATCTTATACTTTCTTATCTTATACTATATAATCTTATCTTATACTATATAATCTTATCTTATACTATATAATCTTATCTTATCTTATACTATCTTACCTTATACTATCTTATCTTATACTATCTTATCTTATCTTACCTTATACTATCTTATCTTATACTATCTTATCTTATCTTACCTTATACTATCTTATCTTATACTATGTTATCTTATCTTATACTATCTTATGTTATCTTATCTTATACTATCTTATCTTATACTATCTTATCTTATCTTATACTATCTTATCTTATCTTATATCATCTTATTTTATCTTAACTTATATTATACTATCTTATCTGATCCTATCTTATATTATCTTATCTTATATTATCTTATCTTATACTATATTATCTTATCTTATACTATCTTATCTCACCTTATGTTATCTTATCTTATATTATACTATCTTCTCATATCTAATTTTATCTTATCTTATACTATCTTAAGATAATATATCTTACCTTATCTCATATTATCTTATATTATCCTATCTTATCTTATACTATCTTATCTTATCTTATACTATCTTATCTTGTCATATACTATCTTATCTTACACTATCTTATCTTAAACTATCTTATCTTATCTTATATTATCTTATCTTATCTTATACTATCTTATCTTATGTTATACTATCTTATCTTATACTATCTTAATTTAAGATATCTTATCTTGTCATCTTATCTTATCTTATACTATCTTATCTTATTCTATCTCATCTTATCTCATCTTAATTTATCTTATCTTATACTATCTTATTTTATCTTATCATCTTTTCTTATCTTATACTATCTTATACCATCTTATCTTAACTTATCTTGTCTTATACTATCTTAAGATATCATATCTTAACATATCTTATCTTGTACTATCTTATCTTATCTTACACTATCTTATCTTATCTTATACTATCTTATCTTATCTTATACTATCTTATCTTATACTATATTATCATATCTTATACTATCTTATCTTATACTATCTTATCTTATCTTATACTACCTTATCTTACATTATCTTCTCTGATTCTTATCTTATCTTATACTATTTTATCTTGTCTTATCTTATACTGTATTATATTATCTTATACTATATTATCTTATCTTATCTTATACTATCTTATCTTATCTCATACTATCTTATCTTATCTAATAATATCTTATCATATCTTATACTGTCTTATCTTATACTATCTTATACTATCTTATCTTATACTATCTAATCTTATCTTATCTTATACTATCTTATTTTATCCTATCTTATCTTAACTTATCTTATCTTATACTAGCTTATCTGATCTTATCTTATACTATCTTTTCTTATCTTATATTATCTTATCTTATACTATATTATCTTATTTTATACTATCTTATCTTATCTTATGTTATCTTATCTCATCCTATCTTCTCATATCTAATTTTATCTTATCTTATACTATCTTAAGATAAGATATCTTATCTCATCTTATCTTATCTTATCCTATCTTATATTTTCTTATACTATCTTTTCTTGTCTTATACTATCTTATCTTATCTTATCTTATACTATCTTAAGATAAGATATCTTATCTTATCATTTTATCTTATCTTATCTTATCTTATTCTTTCTCATCTTAACTTATCTTATACTATCTTTTCTTATCTTATACTATCTTATCTTATCTTATACTATCTTATCTTATCATCTTATCTTATCTTATATTATCTTACACCATCTTATCTTATCTTATACTATCTTATCTTATACTATCTTAAGATAAGATATCTTATCTTATCATATCTTATCTTATACTGTCTTACCTTACACTATATTATCTTATACTATCTTATCTTATCTTATACATTCTTATGTTATCTTATACTACCTTATCTTATCTTATCTGATTCTTATCTTATCTTATCTTATACTATCTTATCTTACCTTATACTAACTTATCTTATCTTATACTATCTAATCTTATCTTATACTTTCTTATCTTATCTCATACTATCTTATAATATCTTATCTTATACTATCTTATCTTATCTTATACTGTCTTATCTTATACTATCTTATCTTATACTATCTTATTTTATACTATCTTATCTTATACTATCTTATCTTATACTATCTTAACTTATACTATCTTATCTTAACATATACTATCTTATCTTATACTGTCTTATCTTATCTTATTCCATCTTAGCTCATCTTATACTATCTGATCTTATCTTATCTTATACTATCTTATATTATCTGATAGTATCTTATCTTATCTTATACTATCTTATCTTATCTTATAATATCTTATACTATCTTATCAAATACTATCTTATCTAATCTTATCTTATCTTATACTATCTTATCTTATACTATCTTATATTGTACTATCTTATGTTATCTTATACTATATTATCTTATCTTATCTTAGACTATCTTCTCATATCTTATACTATCTTACCTTATACTATCTTATCTTATCTATCTTATACTATCTTATCTTAACTTATCTTATACTATCTTATCTTATGTTATACTATCTTATCTTATCTTATCTTAACTTATCATATCTTATACTATCTTATCTTATATTATCTTATCTTATACTATCTTATCTTATCTTATCTTATCTTATCTTATACTATCTTCTCACATCTAATTTTATCTTATCTCATACTATCTTATCTTATCTTATGCTATCTTATCTTGTCTTATACTATCTTATCCTATACTATCTTATCTTACCTTATACTCTCTTATCTTATCTTATCTTATACTATCTTATCTTAACTTATACTATCTTATCAAATACTATCTTATCTAATCTTATCTTATCTTACCTTATAATATCTTATCTTATACAATCTTATCTTATCTTATACTATCTTATCTTATACTATATTATCTTATATTATCATAAACTATCTTATCTTATACTATCATACCTTATACTATATTATCTTATCTTATACTATCTTATGTTATCTTATCTTATACTATCTTATCTTATCATACCTAATACTATCTAATCTTATACTATTTTATCTTATACTATCTTATCTTATTTTATCTTATCTTATCTTATACTATCTTATCTTCTCTTATCTTATACTATCTTATCTTATCTTATACTATCTTATCTTAACTTATTTCATCTTACACTATCTTATCTGATCTTATCTTATATTATCTTATCTTATACTATATTATCTTATCTTATGCTATCTAAACTTATCTTATGTTATCTTATCTTATCTTATACTATCTCCTCATATCTAATTTTATCTTATCTTATACTATCTTAAGATAAGATATCTTATCTTACCTTCTATTATCCTATCTTATCTTATCGTATCTTATAGTATCTAATCTTATCTCATACTATCTTATCTTGTCTTATAGTATCTTATCTTATACTATCTCATCCTATCTTATACTATCTTATCTTATATTAATTTATCTTATCTTATACTATCTTAAGATAAGATATCTTATCTTATCTTATCTTATACTATCTTATCTTATTCTATCTCATCTTATCTTATCTTAACTTATCCTATTTATACTATCTTATCTTATCTTATCTTATACTATCTTATCTTATCTTACACTATCTTATCTTATCTTAGCTTATCATCTTATCTTATCTTAACTTATCTTATACTATCTTATAACATCTTATCTTTTTTCTTATATTATCCTAACTTATCTTATCTTATACTTTCTTAAGGTAAGATATCTTATCTTATCATATCTTATCTTATACTATCTTATCTTATACTATCTTATCTTATACTATACTATCTTATCTTATCTTATACTATCTTATCTTATCTTATACTATCTTTTCTTATACTATGTTATCTTATCTTATACAACCTTATCTTACCTTATCTTATCTGATTTTTATCTTATCTTATACAATCTTATGTTATCTTATACTATCTTATACTATCTTATCTTATCTTATACTGTCTTTTCTTATACTATCTTATCTTACCTTATACTATCTTATCTTAACTTATACTATCTTATCTTATACTGGCTTATCTTATCTTATACTGTCATATCTTATCTTATCTTATACTATCTTATCTTATACTATCTTATCTTATCCCATACTATCTTATTTTATACTATATTATCTTATACTATCTTATCTTATCTTCTACTATCTTATCTAATCGTATCTTATCTTATCTTATAGTATCTTATCTTATCTTATACCATCTTATCTTATACTATCTTATCTTATACAATCTTTACTTATCTTATAATTTCTTATCATATACTATCTTATCTAATCTTCTAATCTTATCTTAACTCATCTTATACTATCTTATCTTATACTATCTTACCTTATACTATCTTAAATTATCTTATCTAATACTATCTTATCTTATCTCACCGTATCTTATCTTATACTATCTTATCTAATAATATCTTATCTTATCAAATACTATCTTATCTAATCTTATCTTATCTTACACTATCTTATCTTATACTATCTTATCTTATCTTATTCTATCTTATGTTATCTTATACTATGTTATCTTATACTATATTATCTTATCTTATCTTATCCTATCTTATCTTATACTATATTATCTTATCTTATCTTATCTTAGACTATCTTATCTTATCTTATAATATCTCATACTATCTTATCTTATCTTATCTTATACTATCTTATCTTATCTTATTCTATCTTATGTTATCTTATACTATCTTATCTTATACTATATTATCTTATCTTAGACTATCTTATCTTATACCATCTTACCTTATACTATCTTATCTTATACTATCTTATCTTATACTATCTTATCTTACCTTATACTATCTTATCTTATATTATCTTATCTTATCTTACCTTATACTATCTTATCTTAACTCATACTATTTATCTTATCTTATCTTATACTATCTTATCTTATCTTATACTGTCTTATCTTATACTTTCTTATCTTATACTATCTTATCTCATACTATCTTACCTTAACTTATACTATATTATCTTATACTGTCTTATCTTATCTTATACTATCATATCTTATCTTATCTTATACTATCTTATCTTATCTTATACTATCTTATCTTATCCTATACTATTTATCTTATACTATGTTATCTTATACTATCTTATCTTATCTAATCTTCACTATCTTATCTTATCTTATCTTATCGTATCTTATCTTATCGTATGGTATCTTATCTTATACTATCTTATCGTATATAATCTTTCCTTATCTTATACTATCTTATCATATACTATCTTATCTAATCTTATCTTAACTCATCTATACTATCTTACCTTATACTATCTTAACTTAGCTTATCTTATACTATCTTATCTTATCGTAGCTTATCTTATCTTATACTATCTTATCATATCTTATCTTATACTATCTTATCTTGTACTATCTTATCAAATACTATCTTATCTAATCTTATCTTATCTTACACTATCTTATCTAATACTATCTTATGTTATCTTATACTATCTTATCTTATACTATATAATCTTATCTTATCTTAGACTATCTTGTCTGATACTATCTTACCTTATACTATCTTATCTTATCTTATACTATCTTATCTTATCTTACCTTACACTATCTTATCTTATACTACCTTATCTTACCTTATACTATCTTATCTTATACTATTTTATCTTATACTATCTTATCTTATCTTATACTATCTTATCTTATCTTATACTATCTTATCTTATCTTATACTATCTTATCTTATACTATCTTATCTTATCTTATACTATCTTATCTTATCTTATCTTATTTTATATCATCTTATTTTATCTTAACTTATCTTATACTATCTTATCTGATCCTATCTTATATTATCTTATCTTATATTATCTTATCTTATACTATATTATCTTATCTTATACCATCTTATCTCACCTTATGTTATCTTATCTTATATTATACTATCTTCTCATATCTAATTTTATCTTATCTTATACTATCTTAAGATAATATATCTTACCTGATCTTATATTATCTTATACTATCCTATCTAATCTTATACTATCTTATCTTATCTTATACTATCTTATCTTGTCATATACTATCTTATCTTACACTATCTTATCTTATACTATCTTATCATATACTATCTTATCCTATCTTATATTATCTTATCTTATCTTATACTATCTTATCTTATGTTATACCATCTTATCTTATACTATCTTAATTTAAGATATCTTATCTTGTCATCTTATCTTATCTTATACTATCTTATCTTATTCTATCTCATCTTATCTCATCTTAATTTATCTTATCTTATACTATCTTATTTTATCTTATCATCTTTTCTTATCTTATACTATCTTATACCATCTTATCTTAACTTATCTTATCTTATACTATCTTAAGATATCTTATCTTAACATATCTTATCTTATACTATCTTATCTTATCTTACACTATCTTATCTTATCTTATACTATCTTATCTTATCTTATACTATCTTATCATATCTTATACTATCTTATCTTAAACTATCTTATCTTATCTTATACTACCTAATCTTACATTATCTTATCTGATTCTTATCTTATCTTATACTATTTTATCTTATCTTATCTTATCTTATACTGTATTATATTATCTTATACTATATTATCTTATCTTATCTTATACTATCTTATCTTATCTCATACTATCTTATCTTATCTAATAATATCTTATCTTATCTTATACTGTCTTATCTTATACTATCTTATACTATCTTATCTTATACTATCTTATCTTCTCTTATCTTATACTATCTTATTTTATCCTATCTTATCTTAACTTATTTTATCTTATACTAGATTATCTGATCTTATCTTATACTATCTTTTCTTATCTTATATTATCTTATCTTATACTATATTATCTTATTTTATACTATCTTATCTTATCTTATGTTATCTTATCTTATCCTATCTTCTCATATCTAATTTTATCTTATCTTATACTATCTTAAGATAAGATATTTTATCTCATCTTATTTTATCTTATCCTATCTTATATTTTCTTATACTATCTTTTCTTGTCTTATACTATCTTATCTTATCTTATCTTATCTTATACTATCTTAAGATAAGATATCTTATCTTATCATTTTATCTTATCTTATCTTACCTTATCTTATTCTTTCTCATCTTAACTTATCTTATACAATCTTTTCTTATCTTATACTATCTTATCTTATACTATCTTATCTTATCTTATCTTATCATCTTATCTTATCTTATATTATCTTATACCATCTTATCTTATCTTATACTATCTTATCTTATTCTATCTTAAGATAAGATATCTTATCTTATCATATCTTATCTTATACTGTCTTACCTTACACTATATTATCTTATATTATCTTATCTTATCTTATACATTCTTATTTTATCTTATACTACCTTATCTTATCTTACCTTATCTTATCTTATACTATCTTATCTTACCTTATACTAACTTATCTTATCTTATACTATCTTATCTTATCTTATACTTTCTTATCTTATCTCATACTATCTTATAATTTCTTATCTTATACTATCTTATCTTATCTTATACTGTCTTATCTTATACTATCTTATCTTATACTATCTTATCTTATACTATCTTATCTTATCTTATACTATCTTATCTTATACTATCTTAACTTATACTATCTTATCTTAACATATACTATCTTATCTTATACTGTCTTATCTTATCTTATTCCATTTTAGCTCATCTTATACCATCTGATCTTATCTTAACTTATACCATCTTATCTTATCTGATAGTATCTTATCTTATCTTATACTATCTTATCTTATCTTATAATATCTTATACTATCCTATCAAATGCTATCTTATCTAATCTTATCTTATCTTATACTAACTTATCTTATACTATCTAATATTGTACTATCTTATGTTATCTTATACTATTTTATCTTATCTTATCTTAGACTATCTTCTCATATCTTATACTATCTTACCTTATACTAACTTATCTTAACTTATATTATCTTATCTTATACTATCTTATCTTATCTATCTTATACTATCTTATCTTATCTATCTTATACTATCTTATCTTATCTTATCTTATACTATCTTATCTTATCTTATGTTATACTATCTTATCTTATCTTAACTTATCATATCTTATACTATCTTATCTTATATTATCTTAACTTATACTATCTTATCTTATCTTATCTTATCTTATACTATCTTCTCACATCTAATTTTATCTTATCTTATACTATCTTAAGATAAGATATCTTATCTTATCTTATCCTATCTTATCTTATCTTATTCTATCTTATCTTATCTTATGCTATCTTATCTTGTCTTATACTATCTTATCCTATACTATCTTATCTTACCTTATACTCTCTTATCTTATCTTATCTTATACTATCTTATCTTATCTTATACTATCTTATCAAATACTATCTTATCTAATCTTATCTTATCTTACCTTATAATATCTTATCTTATACAATCTTATCTTATCTTATACTATCTTATCTTATACTATATTATCTTATATTATCATAAACTATCTTATCTTATACTATCATACCTTATACTATATTATCTTCTCTTATACTATCTTATGTTATCTTATCTTATACTATCTTATCTTATCATACCTAATACTATCTTATCTTATACTATCTTATCTTATTTTATCTTACCTTATCTTATACTATCTTATCTTCTCTTATCTTATACTATCTTATCTTACCTTCTATTATCCTATCTTATCTTATCGTATCTTATAGTATCTAATCTTATCTCATACTATCTTATCTTGTCTTATAGTATCTTATCTTATACTATCTTATACTATCTTATTTATACTAATTTATCTTATCTTATACTATCTTATCTTATACTATTTTATCTTATCTTATACTATCTTAAGATAAGATATCTTATCTTATCTTATACTATCTTAACTTATTCTATCTCATCTTATCTTATCTTAACTTATCCTATATATACTATCTTATCTTATCTTATACTATCTTATCTTATCTTACACTATCTTATCTTATCTTATCATCTTATCTTATCTTAACTTAACTTATACTATCTTATACCATCTTTTCTTTTTTCTTATATTATCCTAACTTATCTTATCTTATACTATCTTAAGATAAGATATCTTATCTTATCATATCTTATCTTATACTATCTTATCTTATACTATACTATCTTATGTTATCTTATACTATCTTATCTTATCTTATATTATCTTTTCTAATACTATGTTATCTTATCTTATACAATCTTATCTTACCTTATCTTATCTGATTTTTATCTTATCTTATACAATCTTATGTTATCATATACTATCTTATCTTATCTTATACTATCTTATCTTATCTCTTACTATTTTATCTTATCTTATCTTATACTATCTTATCTTATCTTATACTGTCTTTTCTTATACTATCTTATCTTACTTTATACTATCTTATCTCATACTATCTTATCTTAACTTATACTATCTTATCTTATACTGTCATATCTTATCTTATCTTATACTATCTTATCTTATCCTATACTATCTTATCTTATACTATATTATCTTATACTATCTTATCTTATCTTCTACTATCTTATCTAATCGTATCTTATCTTATCTTATAGTATCTTATCTTATCTTATACCATCTTATCTTATACTATCTTATCTTATACAATCTTTACTTATCTTATAATATCTTATCATATACTATCTTATCTAATCTTCTAATCTTATCTTAACTCATCTTATACTATCTTATCTTATACTATCTTACCTTATACTATCTTAAATTATCTTATCTAGTACTATCTTATCTTATCTCACCGTATCTTATCTTATACTATCTTATCTAATAATATCTTATCTTATCAAATACTATCTTATCTAATCTTATCTTATCTTATCTTACACTATCTTATCTTATACTATCTTATCTTATTCTAACTTATGTTATCTTATACTATGTTATCTTATACTATATTATCTTATCTTATACTATCTTATCTTATACTATATTATCTTATCTTATCTTATCTTAGACTATCTTATCTTATACTATCTTACCTTATACTATCTTATCTTATCTTATACTATCTTATCTTATACTATCTTATCTTATCTTATCTTATACTATCTTATCTTATACTATCTTATCTTATCTTACCTTATACTAACTTATTTTATACTATCTTATCTTATCTCATACTATTTTACCTTATTTTATCTTACAATATCTTATCTTATCTTATACTGTCTTATCTTATACTATCTTATCTTATACTATCTTATCTCATACTACCTTACCTTAACTTATACTATCTTATCTTATAATGTCTTATCTTATCTTATACTATCATATCTTATTATATCTTATACTATCTTATCTTATCTTATACTCTCTTATCTTATCCTATACTATCTTATCTTATACTATGTTATCTTATACTATCTTATCTTATCTAATCTTCACTATCTTATCTTATCTTATCTTATCGTATCTTATCTTATCGTATCGTATCTTATCTTATACTATCTTATCTTATATAATCTTTTCTTATCTTATACTATCTTATCATATACTATCTTATCTAATCTTATCTTAACTCATCTTATACAATCTTACATTATACTATCCTAACTTATCTTATCTTATACTATCTTATCTTTTACTATCTTATCTTATACTATCTTATCTTAACGTATCTTAACTTATACTATCTTATCTCATCTTATACTATCTTATCTTATACTATCTTATCAAATACTAACTTATCTAATCTTATCTTATCTTATCTGGCACTATCTTATCTTATACTATCTTATCTTATACTATCTTATGTTATCTTATACTATCTTATCTTATACTATATAATCTTATCTTAGACTATCTTATCTTATACTATGTTATCTTATCTTACCTTATACTATCTTATACTATCTTATCTTATCTTACCTTATACTATCTTATCTTATACTATCTTATCTTATACTATCTTATCTTATCTTATACTATCTTATCTTATCTTATACTATCTTATCTTATCTTATCTTATACTATCTTATCTTATCTTATATCATCCTATTTTATCTTAACTTATCTTATACTATCTTATCTGATCCTATCTTATATTATCTTATCTTATACTATATTATCTTATCTTATACTATCTTATCTTACCTTATGTTATCTTATCTTATATTATACTATCTTCTCATATCTAATTTTATCTTATCTTATACTATCTTATGATAATATATCTTACCTTATCTTATATTATCTTATCTTATATTATCCTGTCTTATATTATCTTATCTTATACTATCTTATCTTATACTACCTTATCTTGTCATATACTATCTTATCTTACACTATCTTATCTTATCTTATACTATCTTACCTTATACTATCTTATCTTATATCATCTTATCTTATCTTATACTATCTTATCTTATGTTATACTATCTTATCTTATACTATCTTAATTTAAGATATCTTATCTTGACATCGTATCTTATCTTATCTTATGCTATCTCATCTTACCTTATCTTAATTTATCTTATCTTATATTATCTTATCCTATCTTATACTATCTTATCTTATCTTATCATCTTATCTTACCTTAACTATCTTATACCATCTTATCTCATCTTATCTTATACTATCTTAAGATATCATATCTTAACATATCTTATTTTATACTATCTTATCTCATCTTATACCATCTTATCTTACCTTATACTACCTTATCTTATCTTATACTATCTTATCTTACACTATCTTATCTTATCTTATACTATCTTATCTTATACTATCTTATCTTATCTTATACTACCTTATCTTACATTATCTTATCTGATTCTTATCTTATCTTATACTATTTTATCTTATCTTATCTTATACTCTCTTATATTTTCTTATACTATCTTATCTTATCTCATACTATCTTATCTTATCTTATCTAATGCTATCTTATCTTATCTTATACTGTCTTATCTTATACTATCTTATCTTATACTATCTTATCTTATCTTATCTTATCTTATACTGTCTTCATTTATCTTATCTTATCTTAACTTATCTTATCTTATACTAGCTTATCTGATCTTAGATTATACTATCTTTTCTTATCTTATATTATCATATATTATACTATATTATCTTATTTTATACTATCTTATCTTATCTTATCTTATCTTATGTTATCTTATCTTATCCTATCTTCTC
The DNA here is from genome assembly GCF_040183065.1 of Periplaneta americana. NCBI lineage: Eukaryota > Metazoa > Arthropoda > Insecta > Blattodea > Blattidae > Periplaneta > Periplaneta americana. The sequence goes on from NC_091131.1 coordinate 125,660,266, forward strand.
ATATCTAATTTTATCTTATCTTATACTATCTTAAGATAAGATATCTTATCTTATCCTATCCTATCTTATCTTATCTTATACTATCTTTTCTTGTCTTATACTATCTTGTTTTATATTATCTAATCTTATCTTATCTTATCTTATACTATCTTAAGATAAGTTATCTTATCTTATCATTTTATCTTATCCTATCTTATCTTATTCTATCTCATCTTATCTTATAATATCTTTTCTTATGTTATACTATCTTATCTTTTCTTATCTTATACTATCTTATCTTATCTTATCTTATATTATCTTATACCATCTTATCGTATCTTACACTATCTTATCTTATCTTTTACTATCTTAAGATAAGATATCTAATCTTATCATATCTAATCTTATACTGTCTTATTTTACACTATCTTATCTTATACTATCTTATCTTATGTTATTCATTCTTATGTTATCTTATACTAACTTATCTTATATTATCTGATTCTTATCTTATCTTATCTTATCTGATTCTTATCTTATCTTATCTTATCTTATACTGTCTTATCTTATCTTATACTAACTTATCTTATCTTATACTATCTTATCTTATCTTATACTTTCTTATCTTATCTCATACTATCTTATCTCATACTATCTTATCTTATCTTATACTATCTTATCTCATCTTATACTATCTTATCTTATCTTATACTATCTTATCTTATCTTATACTATCTTATCTTATAATATCTTATCTTATCTTATACTATCTTATCTTTAACTATCTTATCTTATAATATCTTATCTTATATTATACTATCTCATCTTATCTTATCTAATACTATCTTATCCTATTTTATCTTATACTATCTTATCTTATCTTATTTTATACTATCTTATCTTATCTTTTCTTATACTATCTTATCTTATACTCTCTTATCTTATCTTATACTATCTTATCTTATCTTATACGATCTTATCTTATACTATCTTATCTTATCTTATACTATCTTTCCTTATCTTATAATATCATATCTTACCTTATCTTATATTATCTTAATATAAGATATCTTATCTTATGTTATAATATCTTATCTTATACTCTTTATCTTATCGTATACTATCTTATCTTATCTTGTACTATCTTACCTTATCTTATCTTATCTTTTACTATCTAATCTTATACTATCTTAAGATAAGATATTTTATCTTATCTTACAATATCTTATCTTATACTATCTTATCTTATCTTATGCTATCTTATCTTATCCTACCTTATCTTATATTATCTTATCTTATACTATCTTATCTTATCTCATACTCTCTTATTTAATCTTATACTATCTTACCTTTACTTATCTTATCTAATACTATCTTATCTTACCTTATACTATCTTATCTTATACTATCTTATCTTATACTATCTTATTCTATCTTATCTTATCTTATACTATCTTATCTTATGTTATCTTATCTTATCTTATCTTATACCATCTTATCTTATCTTATACTATCTTATTTTATCTTATACTGCCTTATCCTATCTTATACAATCTTATCTTATCTTATACTATCTTATCTTATATTATACTATCTCATCTTATCGTATCTTATACTATCTTATACTATCTTATCTTATACTATCTTATCTTATACCATCTTATCTTATACTATCTTATCTTATCTTATACTATCTTATCTTATCTTATATTATCTTATCTTATCTTAACTTATCTTATCTTATATTATCTTATACTATCTTATCTTATTTTATCTTATACTATCTTATCTTATCTTACCTTATCTTATACTATCTTATCTTATACTCTCTTATCTTATACTATCTCATCTTATCTTATACTATCTTAAAATAAGATATCTTATCTTATCTTATCTAATCATCATCTTATCTTATCTGATACTATCTCATCTTATACTATATTATCTTATACTATCTTATCTTATCTTATACTATCTTATCTTATTTTAACATATCTTATACTATCTTAAGATAAGATATCTTATCTTATCTTATCATCTTATCTTATCTTATACTATCTTATCTTACCATATCTTATCTTATACTATCTTAAGATAAGATATCTTATCTTATCTTACCTTATCCTATACTATCTTATCTTATACTATCTTATCTTATACTATCTTCACTTATACTATCTTATCTTATCTTATACTATCTTATCTTATTTTAACATATACTATCTTAAGATAAGATATCTTATCTTATTCTTATCTTATTCTTTTCTTATCTTATACTATCTTATCTTATCTTATACTATCTTATCTTATCTTATCTTATACTATCTTATCTTATCTTATCTTATACTATCTTATCTTAGCTTATCTTATCATATACTATCTTATCTTATACTATCTAATCTCATATTATCTTATCCTATGTTATACTATATTATCTTAGACTATCTTATCTTATACTCTCTTATCTTATACTATCTTATCTTATATTATTTTATCTTATCTTATACTATCTTATCTTATACTATCTTATCTTATCTTATACTATCTTATCTAATCTTATCTTATACTATCTTATCTTATACTATCTTATCTTATCTTATCTTATCTTATATTATACTATCTTATCTTATCTTATCTTATCTTATCTTAGCTTATCTTATCATATACTATCTTATCTTATACTATCTAATCTCATATTACCTTATCCTATGTTATACTATACTATCTTAGACTATCTTATCTTATCTTATACTCTCTTGTCTTATCGTATCTTATCTTATACTATCTTATCTTACCTTATACTATCTTATCTTATCTTATACTATCTTAAGATTAGATATCTTATCTTGTACTATCTTAACTTACACTAATTTATCTTATACTATATTATCTTATCTCATAGTATCTTACCTTTCCTTATCTTATCTTATGTTATGCTATCTTATCTTATCTTATACTATCTTACCTTACACTATCTTATCTTATCTTATACTATCTTATCTTATCTTACCTTATACTATCTTATTTTATACTATCTTATCTTATCTTACCTTATACTATCTTATCTAATACTATCTTATCCTATACTATCTTATCTTATCTTATACTATCTTATCTTATCTTATACTATCATATCTTATACTATCTTATCTTATCTTATATCATCTTATTTTATCTTAACTTATCTTATACTATCTTATCTGATCCTATCTTATATTATCTTATCTTATATTATCTTGTCTTATACTATATTATCTTATCTTATACTATCTTATCTTACCTTATGTTATCTTATCTTATACTATCTTAAGATAATATATATTACCTCATCTTATATTATCTTATCTTATATTATCCTATCTTATCTTATCTTATACTATCTTATCTTATCTTATACTATCTTATCTTTTCATATACTATCTTATCTTACACTATCTTATCTTATCTTATACTATCTTATACTATCTTATCTGATCTTATATTATCTTATCTTATCTTATCCTATCTTATCTTATGTTATACTATCTTATCTTATACTATCTTAATTTAAGATATATTATCTTGTCATCTTATCTTATCTTACCTTATACTATCTTATCTTATTCTATCTCATCTTATCTTATCTTAATTTATCTTATCTTATACTATCTTATCTTATCTTATCATCTTATCTTATGTTATACTATCTTTTCTTATCTTATACTATCTTATCTTATCTTATCATCTTATCTTATCTTATATTATCTTATACCATCTTATCTTATCTTATCTTATACTATGTTAAGATATCATATCTTAACATATCTTATCTTATACTATCTTATCTTATACTATCTGATCTTATCTTATACTATCTTATCTTATCATATACTATCTTATCTTATCTAATATTATCTTATCTTATACTACCTTATCTTACATTACCTTATCTGATTCTTATCTTATCTTATACTATTTTATCTTATCTTATCTTATACTGTCTTATATTATCTTGTACTATCTTATCTCATACTATCTTATCTTATCTTATCTTATCTTATCTAATACTATCTTATCTTATCTTATACTGTCTTATCTTATACTATCTTATCTTATACTATCTTATCTTATCTTATCTTATACTATCTTAATTTATCTTATCTTATCTTAACTTATCTTATCTTATACTAGCTTATCTGATCTTATCTTATACTATCGTTTCTTATCTTATATTATCTTATCTTATACTATATTATCTTATTTTATACTATCTTATCTTATCTTATGTTATCTTATCTTATCCTATCTTCTCATATCTAATTTTATCTTATCTTATACTATCTTAAGATAAGATATCTTATCTTATCCTATCTTATCTTATACTATCTTATCTTATCTTATACTATCTTTTCTTGTCTTATACTATCTTGTCTTATATTATCTAATCTTATCTTATACTATCTTATCTTATCTTATACTATCTTAAGATAAGATATCTTATCTTATCATCTTATCTTATTTTATCTTTTTCTATCTCATCTTATCTTATCTTATACTATCTTATCTTATATTATACTATCTTATCTTATTCTATACTATCTTATCTTATCTTATCATCTTATCATATCTTATATTATCTTATACCATCTTATCTTATCTTATACTATCTTATCTTATCTTATACTATCTTAAGATAAGATATCTTATCTTATCATATCTTATCTTATACTGTCTTATCTTACACTATCTTATCTTATACTATCTTATCTTATCTTATACATTCTTATGTTATCTTATACTACCTTATCTTATCTTATCTGATTCTTATCTTATTTATCTTATACTATCTTATTTTGTCTTATACTATCTTATCTTATCTTATACTATCTTATCTTATCTTATACTTTCTTATTTTATCTCATACTATCTTATCTTATCTTATACTATCTTATCTTATCTTATACAGTCTTATCTTATACTATCTTATCTTATACTATCTTATCTTATACTATCATATCTTATCTTATACTATCTTATCTTATACTATTTTAACTTATACTATCTTATCTTATACTGTCTTATCTTATCTTATACCATCTTATCTCATCTTATACTATCTTATCTTATCTAATCTTACACTATCTTATCTTATCTTATACTATCTTATCTTATCTAATACTATCTTATCTTATACTATCTTATCTTATACTATCTTATCTTTAACTATCTTATCTTATATTATCTTATCTTATATTATACTATCTCATCTTATCTTATCTTATACTATCTTATCTTATTTTATCTTATACTATCTTATCTTATCTTATTTTATACTATCTTATCTTATCTTTTCTTATACACCTTATCTTATCTTATACTCTCTTATCTTATCTTATACTATCTTACCTTATCTTATACTATCTTATCATATCTTATACTATCTTTCCTTATCTTATACTATCTTATCTTACCTTATCTTATACTATCTTAAGATAAGATATCTTATCTTATTTTATACTATCTTATCTTATACTATCTTATCTTATCGTATACTATCTTATCTTATCTTGTACTATCTTACCTTATCTTATCTTATCTTTTACTATCTAATCTTATACAATCTTATCTTATATTATCTTAAGATATTTTATCTTATCTTACAATATCTTATCTTATACTATCTTATCTTATACTATCTTATCTTATCTTACCTTATCTCATATTATCTTATCTTATACTATCTTATCTTAACTCATACTCTCTTATCTTATCTTATACTATCTTATCTTTTCTTATCTTGTCTAATACTATCTTATCTTATCTTATACTATCTTATCTTATACTATCTTATTCTATCTTATCTTATCTCATCTTATCTTATCTTATACCATCTTATCTTATCTTATACTATTTTATTTTATCTTATACTGCCTTATGTTATCTAATACAATCTTATCTTATCTTATACTATCTTATCTTACCTTATACTATCTTATCTTATCGTATCTTATACTATCTTATACTACCTTATCTTATACTATCTTATCTTATAATATCTTATCTTATACTATCTTATCTTGTACCATCATACCTTATACTATCTTATCTTATCTTATATTATCTTATGTTATCTTAACTTATCTTATCTTATATTATCTTATTCTATCTTATGTTATCTTATACTATCTTATCTTATCTTATCTTATACTATCTTATCTTATCTTATATTATCTTATGTTATCTTAACTTATCTTATCTTATATTATCTTATACTATCTCATACTATCTTATCTTATACTATCTTATCATATCTTATACTATCTTATCTTATCTAATCTTATACTATCTTATCTTATACTATCTTAAGATATTTTATCTTATCTTACAATATCTTATCTTATACTATCTTATCTTATACTATCTTATCTTATCTTATACTATCTTATCTTATCTTACCTTATCTTATACTATCTTATCTTATACTATCTTATCTTATCTCATCTTATACTATCTTATCTTATACTATCTTCACTTATACTATCTTATCTTATCTTATACTATCTTTACTTATACTATCTTATCTTATCTTATACTATCTTATCATATTTTAACATATCTTTTACTATCTTTAGTTAAGATATCTTATCTTATCTTATCGTCTTATCTTATCTTATCTTATACTATCTTATCTTACCATATCTTATCTTATACTATCTTAAGATAAGATATCTTATCTTATCTTACCTTATCCTATACTATCTTATCTTATACTATCTTTTCTCATACTATCTTATTTTATCTTATACTATCTTATCTTATCTTATTCTTATCTTATTCTTATCTTATCTTATACTATCTTATCTTATGCTATCTTATCTTATCTTATCTTATCTTATCTTATACTATCTTATCTTATACTATCTTATCTTATCTTATCTTATCTTATACTATCTTATCTTATACTAACTTATCTTATCTTATACTATCTTATATTATACTAACTTATCTTATCTTATCTTAGCTTATCTTATCATATACTATCTTATCTTATACTATCTAATCTCATATTATCTTATCCTATGTTATGCTATATTGTCTTATACTATCTTATCTTATCTTATACTCTCTTATCTTATACTATCTTATCTTATATTATTTTATCTTATCTTATACTATCTTATCTTATCTTATACTATCTTATCTCATCTTATACTATCTTATCCTATACTATTTAATCTTAACTTATCTTATCGTATCTTATCTTATACTATCTTATGTTATCTTATACTATCTTATCTTATCTTATACTATCTTCAGATAAGATATTTTATTTTACCTCTTCATATCTTATCATCTTATCTTATCTTATACTATCTTATCTTATCTTATACTATCTTATTCTATCCTATCTTATCTTATCTTATACTATCTTATATTATACTACCTTATTTTATCTTATACTATCTTCTCTCATCTTATCTTATACTATCTTATCTTACCTTATACAACTTTATCTTATACTATCTTATCTTATCTTATCTTATCTTATCTTACCTTATACAACTTTATCTTATACTATCTTATCTTATCTTATACTATCTTATCTTATTTTATCTTATACTATCTTATCTTATGTTATACTATCTTATCTTATCTTATCATATCTTATACTATCTTATCTTACCTTATCCTATCTTATCTTATACTATCTTATCTTTTCTTATACTATCTTATCCTATCTTATACTATCTTATCTTATCTTATACTATCTTATATTATCATATATTATCTTATCTTATACTATCTTATCTTGTCTATCTTATACTGACTTATCATATGTTGTCTTATCTTATACTATCTTAAGATAAGATATCTTATTTTATACTACCTTATCTTATCTTCTACTATCTTATTATATACTACCTTGTCTTATCTTCTACTATCTTATCTTATACTATCTTATCATATCTTACATTATACTATCTTAAGATATGATATCTTATCTTATCTTATATTATCATTTTATCTTATCTTATACTATCTTATCTTATACTATCTCATCTTATTCTACCTTATCTTATCTTATCCTATCTTATCTTGTACTGTATTATCTTATCCTATACTATCTTATCTTATACTATCTTAAGATATCTTATCTTATCATCTTATCTTATCTTATCATCTTATCTTGTCTTATCGTATTATCTTATCTCACCTTATCTTATCTTATCTTAAGATATCTTATCTCATGTTATCTTATACTATCTTATCTTATACTATCTTATCTTATCATATACAATCTTATCTTATTTTATACTATCTTATCTTATCTTATACTATTTTATCTTATACTATCTTATTTTGTATTATCTTATCTTATACTATCTTATCCTATACTATCTTATATTTTACTTTTTATCTTATCTTATCTTATCTTATAGTATCTTATCTTATACTATCTTATCATATCTTATCTTATCTTATACTATCTTAAAATAAGATATCTTATCTTATCTGATCTTATCCTATCTTATCTTATCTGATCTTATCCTATATTATCTTATCTTATAATATCTTATCTTATCTTATTCTCTCTTATCTTATCTTATATTATCTTATCTTATACTATCTTATCTTTTCTTATACTATCTTATCTTATACTATCTTATCTTATCTTATCTTATCTTATCTTATCTTATACTATCTTATCTTATCTTTCCTTATCTTATCTTATACTATCTTATCTTATCTTATACTATCTTATCTTATCTTATACTATCTTATCTTATACTATCTTATCTTATCTTGTACTATCTTATCTTATCTTATACTATCTTATCTTATCTTATACCATCTTATCTTATCTTATACTATCTTGTCTTATCTTATCTTATACTATCTTGTCTTATCTTATCTTATACTATCTTATGTTATCTTATCTTATACTATTTTTTGATAAGATATCTTATCTTCTCTTATCTTATCATCTTATCTTATCTTATTTTATCTTATCTTATCTTATACTATCTTATCTTATACTATCTTATCTTATACTATCTTAAGATAAGATATCTTATCTTGTCTTGTCTTGTCTTGTCTTATCTTAGTATTGAATCTATGATTTCTCCAACTTCCTTTCTTTAAATATATCTAAATCAACTTTAGTTCCTTTTTCGTTAACAGCTGCCAGTGTTCAAAATTTAAAATTTTGCGATAAATATAGACTAATAATGCACAGTGAAAATTGTTTAGATCCCAAAAGTTGTAAATGTCCACCTTTGAAAGGAGCCACTTATGTCAAATATCTGGGTATCATTATTGATCAGAATTTAAGATGGCCTCATCACATTACTTATGTTTGTAAGAGGCTTCGTAAAACAATTTATAAATTCCTTAATCTTCGATGCTGCTTACCTATTAGAGTTCTACGAAATGTTTATTTGCCTTTTATTCAGTATATCAATCAATATGCTAAAATTGTTTGGGGTGGATGTACAAAAATTAATCTTAGTCCGTTAAATTTTTCCTGCAAAAACGAATAATTAAAATTTGTTTGAAGAAACGTTTGGATTATCCAACTAAATTAATTTATTCTGAATTTAATGTAGTTAAAATTGAAAAAAATGTATAAGTACACGCTGTTAAAATGTTATCATAAATATCGTAATAAGTTTGTATTACAGACACACAATTATGACACAAGACGGAAAATTAATTCAACATTAGTAGAACCTAAATGTCTCAGATCTGCTGGTATAAAGCATAGCATAAATTTTGGCCCTCGGTTGTACAATGCTTTAACTAAATTACACCCAGAACTTCTAACATGTAACACACTAACATATAACAAGAAAATTAGGAACGTGTTAATATCTCAATTTGATTACATAAATTTATAGCCTATGTGTATGAATTAATCAACCTATATTATATTTGTATTCTATAATTTTGAAATATATATTAGTCCTACTTTTCACGTGCGATATTATTCTTCTCTAGTGTTAATATTATATTATATAATTCCATTGCCACTGTAATTATATTTTAGTTCCTATTTTATTTTACTTATTTATTTATATTATTATTATTATTATTATTATTATTATTATTATTTTTATTTTAATATTATATCTGAACTGTGACCGAGCACGAGCGCTGCTCATTCGGTCTCAAATTTTGTTAATACTTGTGAAAAATACTTTTTTTCAAATCAGTTAATTCTTCACAAGTAGGGTGGTAATGTGAATTTATTTCAAAGTTTGCTTGGCATTTACGCGTATAATACAACAATTTAACTAATAATTTGTTTTGAAGAATGTTGCCTTCATGTCAGATCAGATGAGGAGCTCCGAAACATAACCCGTTAAGTCCACCTCCGATCAAAATTAAGTTTGAAACGGATTCTTACTCTACGAAATGTCCTACATCGATCTACTGTCTCTATTTGGTTCTAACTCCGTTGCATCCCTGTTAAAAATGCGGTCGAAATCGAGTGTTTGTTTCATAATCCTTTCAGTCCAGCGCTCCAGTCGGAACAAACCCGGTTAAGTCAACAGACTCAGAATTCTGTTTATTCTGCAGCCACATAATATTAATAATTTTATTAGTTCATTGTTGCACCTGCATCTGCTGCTGGAGGCATATCAGTGTTACTGTAATGTCATCATTGTTAGTGCATAAATCACACATTTTCAATGATTTAAGCAGGAGAATAAAATTGTATTCATAGAAAATAAGTCAGTCTCGCAATACTGTTCTAGTAGTAGTTGCCATGGAGGGAAGTGTGTCTGTCTTAAAGGGATCTTCAGGGTCCAGAAAGAGGAAAAGAACATCGGAGACAAGGCGAAAGAAAGAATATGAAGCTCTAAATTAAATGAAAACAATGTGGTCCTGGTTTAAAGTGTTGGTAAAAATGTCATGGATATACGTGTCTACAATTTTATTCTAGATATTATAATGACAAGGATTATGGTATCATGGAATTTTAGCCTCCCTTCAGTCACAAGGAAGGGCGCTTCAAATGCTGTTCGATCCCCTCACATAGTTTTATAAAGGCCAGAAAAAGGGTTTATGCTCATCATAACAAAGTGAAATAAGACAGGCTTCTTGCTTCATTGATGTCTGTTTCATCCACGAAGAGGAGACATCAACAAAAACACGATTTCGGAAAATTGAACAGTCTTGTTGTAAAAAATATGGTAATAAGGTTTTTGAATGTAGTAATCATGTTCATGATAGCGTACATAATAATTTATACATTTGTAAGTGTCTCAAAAATATTATTTACGACCTGGTTAGCACATTGGTAGCGTGCCCACCAATGAACCAAAGGTTGTGTGATCAAACCCGACCCAGGTGGTGGATTTTAAATTTCTAAAACCCACATCACATCAAAGATATTACCCTAAAGATACTCAATTCTATGTTACACTTGGTTATGTCGCGATATTACTAAGTTGCTAGAGCGACTACAACCAGATTAAAAATATATTATTATTATTATTATTATTATTATTATTATTATTATTATTATTATTATTATCATCATCATCATCATTATAGCATCCAACACGCTGGCTGGAAAGCCCACTATGGAAAGAATAGGTGACGATCGTAGTTCAAAACAGTCTAAAAAAAGAGACGATCTGTTATTACATTAACATCAAACTTGAAAGCATGCGAAAGCCACTACTCTCGCAGAAAAAGTATGAGATTGTACCTTCTTTCAAAACTCAGTATAAGCAAACTACACAAAATTTATAATTCCAATGTGTCAAACTCTTTGAAAGGAAAATGGTGGTTCTTGCACAACATCTTTTCCACTGAATTCAACTTGAGGTCTGGTACACCTGCTACAGACACATGTAGATATTGTGCAAGAATGCATCATGAAGTGTAATCCTCCGTCAGCAGTACGAAAAAGGAAGAAACTCGTGCTGCATTCATCGCCCACAAAATCAAAGCAAAGAAATTCTACAAAATGTTGAAAGAAACTCCACAAAATTCTGACGCTCTTTGTTTCGATTTACAACAGGTTCAGCCGTGGCCGAAACTACCAATAGGTATGCTAGATTAGTTTCTGCGCATTCTGTATTACAGATGTTGAGAACAAATCCCCTAACTTTTACTGCAGAACTGAAAATCAGGCACGCCGAGAAGCAAAAGAAGTAGTTTCAGCTCTTAAAAATTTTCTTAGCAGACAGAATTTTGATGAAGCTGTCTCCACTAAAACGCTAGTTCCAGACGGATGTGAAGATAAAATCGAAATTCCATTCTTGTACATGCTCTGTAGTGGTGGTGTCTGGAAAAATCACCGCAATCTGTGAAAGACATATGTATGACTTTTCCTGGTCAAGGCCGTTCATGTCCTCCCAATAGGTAGGGCGTTTGGTATAATAGAAAAAGCATTGCGAAGGCACTCTGAAATACTTATGCTTGAAGACTACCATAATTTCTGTCGTAATGTCGACAAAGTTTCCGTTCTGGGGATAGATTAGAAAGTTCAAGACTTCAAGGCATTTACCTCCAAAGTTCATAAGTTGGAAGGGATCAGTACTATGAAAACGATACGTCTGATGAAGAAAATAAAGGCAGGTAAAACGAATGTAAATGTAGCAATGAATGTGTCATATCGACTTGATCATTCTAGACTTCGAAATCATTGTTAAAGAGAGGTTGTCAGGTGGAAGATATAACTCGGCCCTTGAAAATACCATTTTGCCCAGGTAATGTAAAAACTGCAAAGAAGGCTGATATAGACTGTTTGTTGAAACAAAGATTTGGAGATGAGGGAAGTAACATGGCAAAACTACAGTTTTACGCAAACATTGTTGATTATTAGAAAGATGACTCAGAATGAAGAGGAAAATGAAAGATATGATTGTCTTGATAATGACGAAGGTTTTGGAATGATATAGCATATTCTTTTGTGTTTTGAGTTGCTTGTGAAGACGAATAATACATAATAGTCATACATTTTAGACCATTAATTCATTAACAATCACTATAACATGAGTGGGTTATTTATGAAAGGGCCTAATTCTTGAATACCAAATTGTTAGAAATTTAAGAAAAACTGCTTACAGGCCGAAATTTTGAAATTAACGCTGAACTAAAAATTATATCATAAATTCTACTAAGTATTAGAGTGTGAAATTTAGTCCTCTTCATATCTAAATCGATGTATCTACACCAAAAGAACAGTATTATATTACACACTCATTTTCACAAAATTAGCGACTTTGGCCCTTTCATAAATAACCCATTAACATGTACTGGTACGAGTTAATTTTGATTTAGTAAACTTGATTTCGTAAAGTACATACTTGTATGTCGTTAGTTTCCGTTTCAAAAGCCATTTTGTCCATCCGTATGGAACAAAACAAGTTAAGTCCACCCGATATTTTTTTTAAGTTGCCATTATTCCTAATTTAGATGCAACTGATTTTCAGCGCTAGTCATATTCTTATCAAGATAGAGTCCTTTTTACAACAGTGGTTTCTTTTAATTTCTTTATTCACAAGTTTAAGCGGTAGAAGTTTTTCGTCTTTCCTGAAAATTTATGATTTGTGGACTTAACGGATTTTGTTTCGGAGCTCCTCAGATCCTGATCTGAACTGATCTGGTTTACTTACACTTACTCTTACGCTTACGCTTAAGCTTCAGCTTACGCCTAAAAAAGCGGCAAACCCCAGAACATATATGTATGAAACGGGACCAGCAACCATTCTTCGTTGTGCTCTCCTCATCTGCTTCTTCTACTGCTGATAGCTTGATGGATAGTGCTGACATGGGTTGTAGCATGTGTTCTGCCATGGGAGGTTGCATGGAATCAGGCATGTGATCAGCTGGGATGGGAACTGGCATGTGATCAGTCATGGGCTCCGGCTTGTGATCTGGGATGACAGTTGGGATGGAATCTGGGATGACTGGTGGGGTGGAGTCGGGCATGGTATCTGGAATGTGATCTGGCATGCTTAGTTCCCATGCTGATATATTGATAGTTGGCATGGATTCTGATTCTGACATGGCATCTTGAATGTCTGTGATGCTTGGCATTGGCTCTGCAAGAAACAAAATAAACTTGATCGTTAAGCATGTTCGTTGCATTCACAGGCTTCCAGTGAATGGCGTATTAATAGGGCTAGGATTCATATGGAGATGCATATTTTTACTGTCCATTTGCAAGTCATGCAAAATCATTTTATACAATCCAAGATCTACTAATCTGTGAAGCGAAGATGTAATAAAAGTTTGGATGAGAATTACTTCAGTAAGAGTAATTATATTTAAACATTACACATAATGAAGCAACAGGTCTCGACCCGTCCGCTCGCTGCAACAGCAGCGACTGATATTTTCTACTCTGATCTGTTGTCTCTGTCTTCCACGTCTTGTGCACCGTGTGACAACGTCGTACTGCTACTATACCTGGTAAGGTTTGTCTTGTCTCAGTAGCAATAAAACCAAGTCTCTTCAAATGGGGGTGGAGATTATAGTAGGGTTGTAAATTTTCAGGATTCCTTTGAAAACCTTGTTATAGTACACGCTACCGGAAGTCAGTTTCTTGAAAGACAAGCTCAGTGACGGAACTATATAGTACGAAGAGAGATAATTTGTTACTTTATTTTGCGCTAGAGAATGTATCAACTAGACCCTTCCGCCACTGGCATCGTTTCACTCTCCCCATCGCAGTAACAACACAGACGAGGTAAGACATATCTCCTTTCTCTCTCTTTTCACAGTGAGACAAGATTCATCACACAGGCTTTAACACTCGATTGGCTTAGGTCATATGCCTTCTTATTCTGAAACCGCTTTAGTGAAGTACTTTGTGTGGGATGTGCCAATATAAGGGGCATAGATATGAGCATTACGACGAAGTGAAGTGAAACGACTAGAAACATTTTAAATGTAAATATGGAGAAGAATGGAGCGTGCGAAATGGACTGACAGAATGAGTGGGTGAAGGAAGAATAGTGCTGAAACAGATCAGGAAAGAAAAAAGAAATTGGCTGGGTCACTGGCTGAGAAGAAACTGCTTACTGAAGCATGTACTGAAAGCAGTGGTGAACAGTAGAAAATTTTTATTAAATTATGGTTTATTTAACGACGCTCGCAACTGCAGAGATTATATCAGCTCCGCCGGTGTGCCGGAATTTTGTTCCGCAGGAGTTCTTTTACATACCAGTAAATGTACTGATATGAGTCTGTCGCATTTAAACACACTTAAATGCCATCGACCTCGGCCGCGATTGAACCCGCAACCTCGAGCATAGAAGGCCAGCGCTATACCAACTACGCTACTGAGGGCGACCAGTTGATATGTAACATTAAGATATAGGTTATGGATCATATGCAGAGACTCAGAGAAGAGCGGAAAATAGGGAAGATTGGAGAATGCTGGATTTGCAGTGAAGTGTCTGTCCTAGGACATTTGTGAAGGTGTGTACACCGCGCACCTCTTAGCTTTACAAACCACTCACTATTGCTGGTGTAGTGTGGATTTGTACGAAACCGGTCTCGCACCCCGCATGCATCGTTTCTTCAAAAACAAGCCTTGATAGACTTTATGGAACGCTCTCACATTTGAGTGCACTACACTGATTTCTGTCTGAGATTTAGACTCAAACATAAGCGCAGCTTAAATGATACTGACTAAACCGACCCAGTAATCATAAACCATTTTGAATTGTGAATATTTTAAATAAAAGAAATAAACTATTTCATTCAAGTGGAATAAAAAATTGACGGAGGACTACTCTATTAAAAGAGGAAAACGAAGTATCTTAGTAATGTGCTTAATAGTGTATTTTCTACTTATAATATATTTATTTTTTTTAAATTGTGTTTTTCAATAATAAACAATGGTTCATTCTAGTGTTTGCGATATTAGCACTCAAAGGGAAAGGGATATTGGTAGACGACTGCAAAATAATTGCAGATGGCTTCCAAACCTTCAAGCATAATATCCACGGGCCAGTTCAAAAGGGAAGCAACTCAAAATTTAAAGTTTTGAGAAAACTGAAATTCAAAGCTTCATGTTGCTGTGGAAATCCTATTAACAAAACATGATTTCAGTTTGATTAATTTCAACCCGTGACATACTCAGAATTTTTTTTAAATGGGGGAGGCGTTATGACAATTGTTTACAATTTGCATATCGGTATTTAAATTTTGTGTATTGTTATTACTATTATTATTATTATTATTATTATTATTATTATTATTATTATTATTATTATTATTATTATTATCAGCAGCAATTGATTTTGCACAGAGGGATGTGAAACTAGTACAGGAAGAACGTTAGCGACAACGTCGTCAGGCCGCGGCTACAAAGAAACATTTGAAAATGTAAAATTTTCACTATCCTCGCGAGAATCACTACCGGTACGCGACTTTTTTAGTTTAAAGAAGTTGTAAAATTGACTTTGCGGTTGCTTAAAAATATCAAAGAACCCAGAACGATAATGTGAAGTTTATATTAAAAATATTAACTGTCAAATGCACAAAACGTTAAACGAACGTTTGACAATTAAGTCAGAACTCTAACGAACGAGTGAATACCGCTCTTAAATAGAGTGTAAAGTCGGCAGTACACAATATTTAACATCTGCACTACAGGATTGTCAAAACAACGTTTTCAATTTCATACTGTGTCAGCTTCATTTTATTACAAGGTTGGTACGAGGCGGTAGGTCCCTCTCTATAAAAAAGATAGCATTGTTATAATTTGAATGTGCCGTAGCATCTATGACTGGGATTATACTGAAGGAAAGGTAGGAAGACTATGCCTCATGTCGATGTAGATTTTGTTACTCTGACAGTGAATAATTAGAGAAGGGGAGACGATTGTGGATAAAAAATACTCAAATCTAAATCTGTCCTTTTTTTTTAAGTTCAGGGGGTTAAAACCCATTAACCTCCCCCCCCCCCCACTTGCGTACGCTCCTGAGTTGAACGATTCTTCGATTTTTCACAACATAAATCTTAAAAATACAGGTTTCTCAAAACTTTGGATTTTGAGTTAAACCACCTCAAAATGGGCCGTCGATATTGTTTTCCTGTTTTGACTTCCTGCACACTTTGATAAGAAACGACTTAATAATATGATATGATTATGTTTTCTATCACTGTCTTATTAAAACGCTAGAGAATTTCGTGGTAAAACTGTTAAAATAATGTTCTTTATTTCTTTCTTTCTTTCTTTCTTTCTCTCTCTCTTTCTCTCTCTTTCTTTCTTTCTTTCTTTCTTTCTTTCTTTCTTTCTTTCTTTCTGTCAAGAACCTAATATGTTTAACGTAAAACATTTAAGAACAGGTTCTGCGAACTGCGACAAATTCAATAAGTGAATCGGACGACTGGTGAGAATGACACCACTGGATAAAACCCTATTCTCTACCAGTCATCATCGTGTCCTCCTTTCCGAAGGTCGATTCCAAATATGCCTCCTTTCGTCTCTATCTTTCCAAGCTTTATTCCTCTTTATTTTATTTTTTTTTAGTTATTTAACGACGCTGTATCAACTACAAGGTTATTTAGCGTCGATGAGATTGGTGATTGCGAGATGGTATTTGCGAGATAAGCCCGAGGATTCGCCATATATTACCTGGCATTCACATTACGGTTGGGGAAAACCTCGGAAAAAACCCAACCATGTAATCAGCCCAAGCGGGGATCGAACCTGCGCCCGAGCGCAACTTCAGACCGGCAGGCAACCCCCTTAACCGTGTGAGCCACGCCGGTGGCTTTTTCCTGTTTATTTCATCCCACTTGTATCCCAGTTCTTGTAAGTTCTTCTGAATTTGATCTATCCATCTTTCCCGTGGTCTTCCCATCGGTCGTCTTCCTTTCACTTTTACATTTAATATTCTCTTTGTCTGACTTTCCCTGTCCATTCTTTTAAGGTGTCCAAACCATTTTAAGCTCTTATTTTCTCATTTCCGAGGCGTACTTGTACCAATAATAATTCAAATGCAGTAGCGGACGGTGGGTTTGAAAGTTGAGGAGGCCAGGACGTGAATGATGAGAATATAAAAATATAAGGCCTGTGACCTCATTGCCAAGCGCAGAATTTATAGATTTTAAGAAATTAAAATTAGGTTTTCCAATTTATGTTTTAGGATTTTAAATCTTATGTTTAGGAATTTACATGATTTTAGGGAAAAAAATAAATATAAACAACATACTGTCAATATTTTACAACGGCTTGGTAAAGATTGCCACTCTTTGGGACACATTAAGTCCTAACCTATGAATTAGGTCTTTTTAGGCCATATTGAATTTAAGAATGTTACTCTTTGCTACATAAAACGAACAAGAAAAACAATATTTCGGGAGTAACAAGATAGCAACATAATTGATTCGAACCTAAGGATCCGGGGCTTGCTCATTACTATTACATAGCCTAATTTTACAGCAAATTAACTGGACATTCGTCTTTCTTCGCAAACCGATCAAATAGGCCACAACATACTGAATAACTGCTACTACAAGAAGCTAGAGACAAATCTGCATTTGTTTCTAAACTCTCGATATATTTAAAATACTGTATACCTAAGTAAATACATCTCGTAACACAAAAGAATAAAATAATAAGGACACCCGCAAACAAGAGAAAATATAACAACATAAATGAAAACTTTTACACAGGGAGAGAAATCTAACAACACGTTACCAGGACCTCCTATATTACCGGACCTGACACTGGCATCCAAGATGGCGGCCAGAAGAGGGCTTTCGTAGATTGCAATGAGTTAAAATAAATACGGCATCGATGAGATTATATTAACAAATTTCTCAATAAAACAATAAATAATAAAGTGCCTTACACTACATAAATGAACATAGGACATTCAGCAACATAAAAATATACCTACATATACACCTAATAATAAAAGAAAACAACTAATTAAAAGCTTCAATATGTTGTTATTATTATATTAGGCTTAGGCATATATGTTTTTATACGAATATTGGCAATTGACCCATTAACTCTTGTAAAATTCAGATTTGTGAGGAAATAAAAGACAGTAATATAATACTGAATAGCTGCTACTTCAGGATTTAGGAAATCTTACCTGGATTATACAAATCGATTTCATCAGCAACTGGAAATTATATAATATGGAGTCCTGTCTTCCTAGACACTAAACTTTGTCACTGTATTCACTGAGATTGGTTGAAAATAAAGCTAGCTATTCACTACGTACAGTTTAACACTGTGCCCACTGATGCTGATTCAGAATGAAATGGCACTATTCACTGTAGTTTCCCACTTCATCCACTGATACTGATTCATAATGAAATTGCACTATTCACTGTAATTTCTCACTGTATCCACTGCTGCTGATTCAGAATGAAATGGCACTATTCACTGTAGTTTCCCACTTCATCCATTGATACTGATCCAGAATGAAATGACACTATTCACTGTAATTTCTCACTGTATCCACTGATGCTGATTCAGAATGAAATGGCACTATTCACTGTAGTTTCCCACTTCAACCACTGATACTGATCCAGAATGAAATTGCACCATTCACTGTAATTTCTCACTGTATCCACTGCTGCTGATTCAGAATGAAATGACACTATCCACTGTAGTTTCTGCCTGTATTCACTGATGCTGATTCAGAATGAAATGACACTATTCACTGTAGCTTCTCACTATTCATTCATGCTGATTCAGAATGAAATGACACTATTCACTGTAATTTCTCACTACATTCAATGATGTTGATTCAGAATGAAATGACACTATTTACTGTAATTTCTCATTGTATTCACTGATGCTGATTCAGAATGAAATGACACTATTCACTGTAATTTCTCATTGTATTCACTGATGCTGATTCAGAATGAAATGACACTATTCACTGTAGTTTCTCGCTATATCCACTGATGTTGATTCAGAATGAAATGACACTAATTCACGGTAGTTTTTCACTATATCCACTGATGTTGATTCATAATGAAATGACACTATTCACTATAGCTTACCACTGTAATATCCACTTATACATACACAAAGGATTAGACAGGCTGTACAACTAAAAAGGATGAGGAATTCACAGTTTGGAGAGCACAGCAGCCTATTTTTTTAACTTGGAACACTTTCGATGGGTTTTATTTTTGTCTTTCAATGTATGCTTTTCATTTTGAACCTTGCAGTAATCATTAATAAATATGTTGGCCAATACTTGCTGCACTTCACTTAAAGTCATTTCACATTTACACATTACATCAAAATCTGTGGTATTTAATTCAAAGAAAGCTATTGCTAAATTGATCACAAGCTTCCTCTGACAGTTAAACTGTAAGAAGTCATTTTAAAATTTTTTGTTTCGTAAAATGTTAAATAGTTTATACACAAGTGTACACAAACTAACTACAAAATCGGAAGGGCATTTCAGACCACGGTTTAAGGCATTAAAATAAGAAAATGTTGTATTGTTTTCAATTATCAAGTCCTGGCTGTAGACAAAGTTGACACACATGATACACACTTTTCTGTATTTGATCCTAACGAGTTAAGTACACTATGAGAAACATAGCCACCAATGCAGATTAGAATTTCCTGTGTACTTCTGTCAATTTCAACTGTATGTAGATGTTCTAATGCACCATCAAACTTATTCAAGACACAGTTATAAACGAACCGTCCGCACATGGAAATTTATCTTCTCTGATAACGAAATCAGAATCAAAATGTTTTATGCAAACCACTGAGTTGTTTCTTGGGGTAAAATGTTCACAATGAAGGCTTCTTGTCCACTTATCCCTTAAATCTTTATCTTTTGGAAACAAAAATACATATACAAACGGACTTCCTTTATCGTAATTCGATTTGCAACCTGGGACACTACACGTGCAAGGCATTTTAAGATTAAGTCTGGTAACGACATAACAACACTTCCAAGCTTTATTCTCTACGAAAACAATTTATATTAATTATAATGTCACAATTCTATTATTATATACTAACTTATAAACCCTTCAACAATTATACTAGAGGCAAATGATATAAGAAACACAATAAACATCACATGAAGTACGTATACTTTCACAGTTGCGTTAACCACTCAGTTGTCCACCATGTTTGTTTACTTCCGCTTACAGTGTCAGGTCCGGTAATATAGGGGTCCTGACGTTACTTAATTTTCTAAAACCAAGAAGAGAGAAAAAGAGAGAGAGAACTTCCGAATACAGCCGAAACCGGCCGTGACTAAGCAGTACAGTTCTCAGCGGTGGCTAGGACGTCTCCAAATCGGCTCCCTTCGCGCCTTCTAGTCAAGTTTAAACACTCTTCTAACCAGCATCTTATTGGTTGAACTGATGTTGTCATAGTTACCGGGGAGTAGCGTCATGTAGCCGACTCCTCTCTCCCGCTCTCACATAGACACTGCAGGCTGCTTGATGTCGACTATACAGGTTACAGCGCTATCTGTTATTTTTCAGTACGAATTATTTGTACTATGTACAGTATAGCGAGCGGGCATCACCAACAGAATGTGGTCGACTTTACGTAACTTACATCTTAGTCGTAGTGAATAATAAAATTAATATAAAAGGAAAAAAGTTCGTCATTTGCTGTAACTTGTCTGTGATCTTAATTCAGCCGGAATTATTACTGCCATATTGGGTTCGATCCCAGGTGGTGACAGGATTTTTTCTCGTTGCCAAACTTTCAGAACGGCCCCGAGGTTCACTCAGCCTCCTATAAAATTGAGTACCGGGTCTTTCCCGGGGGTAAAAGGCGGTCAGAGCGTGGTGCCGACCACACCACCTCATTCTAGTGCCGAGGTCATGGAAAGCATGGGACTCTATCTCCATGCTCCCCCCAAGTGCCTTCATGGCATGTTACGGGGATACCTTTACCTTTTTTTATTGTGTTCTGGTAAAATATTAGGGGAGGCTCGGCCTCCCTTGCCTACCCTGAAAATCCGCCGCTGTTCAAATGTCCTGAACTTGTGCATAGCTGAAAGCGCCACTACTTCAGAATATAAACAATTAGCTATTGTACCTTCCCATGTATCATTTAGGCCGTCTTCGAAGGATGTATGGTGCTGGGTGTGGAGCCTCCATCTGTCATACGCGTAGTCCTCGGAGTCGTCGCTCCCGCTGCTTTCTGTTGTTTCTTCATATCCATCTAAAAGACAACGTAATTCTGAGTTGAAATCTTCATAATACACTGTTTGATGACTACGAAGAGGATAAGTAGGTATAGCTTATTTTATTTCATGGAGTGCAGTTTCATAGAAGGACTTTGCCGACAGACCTTCTACTGCCCACTATCATAAATAAATGTCTTGCTGACGGAAATCTTATCTTCTCTTGTTAGTAACCAATCACAACCCTTGTTCAGAAGAATTGACAGGCTCCCGTCAAATCCACGTGGAGGCAGAGTTGTTGCATCTTTTTCGAATTCCAAGGATCCCGTCAGTCTCACTGTCTCATTTCGAGGGTCACCAGGATTTTGGCATCTGTGCAATGTTAGGACGAGGGGACGGGATGGAATTGTCAGAGGTGTTTGTGTAGGAAGTCATAAATCTGTAAGTGGGTGTTCAAAGGAGCCACCGAACTGCACTCCTTGAAATAAAATGGAGTATACTGTCACTTTTAAATTTAATATTCTCATTGACAGACTTGCCCTGTCCATTCTTTTAAGGTGTCCAAACTGTTGTAAGCTCTTATTTTATAATTTCCGAGCCATACTTGTACCATTAATAATTCAAATCTCCTGAACTTGTGCATAGCTGAAAGCGCCACTACTTCAGGATATAAACAATTAGCTACTTACCTTCTATTTGATAACGTTGTCTTTGCTCCAACTCGGCAATCTCTCTCATTTTCAGCACCCATGCTCTGACGTTTCTGTTAAATGTCGCCAAAGGGTCATACTCGTTGTCCTCTTCAGTGTGTGCGGTAGCCGTTGTCTCAGGAAATTCACTGGATGTTTCTTGTTCAGCTAGAAGACAATGTAATTCTGAGTTGAAACCTTCATAATACACTGTTTGCTGACTATGAAAAGGATAAATAGGTATAGTCCGGATCAGCTTACTTCAAACCCTAAGGGTGAAACCTAACCATTTTCCCCCCATTACTACATATGCTAGTGAATTATGGTGATTTTATAGTTTAGAGGTTGAATTTTATATTGCCAACTTCGTTTCGAATTTCGATACTAACAAATACTACAAATGGTAGTGATTTTGTAACTGGTATGTTGGCAGCTGAGACAACTATCGACAATATTTCTCGGTACTGGAGTTCGATGAAATTAAAATTGTGCTAGATTTCTGAGCCGGTTACTGGAAGCTAGTGAAATTTGAACATACTAATAATTAATTAATATCAGTATTAATATTATTACATATTAGTTATTTTGTGTGTTGCGTTTTGGTTATAATTCAAGATTATAGTCAAGTAAGTTTTCGAAGTTAGTACTAATAATTTCACGTGGTCAAACAAAATATATTTTTAGGTTAGGTCTCGTGAGCCAATTGTTTAGTCAAACCAATGAATTTCCTATTTGCCAGACAAAATACGTGACATGTTGATCCCTTTCCCGTATAGGTTGCCTATGAAAATATGTTACAAAGTATTGAATTATTTAGAATAACCTTCCAACATAAAGTATGGTAAGTACAAAAGTCATTTAGTACGTAGGATCGTGTGATATCTGGTAACAGTTGGCAACACTGATGAGACGGCAATATTTGCTGTTTAGGAACTGTTCTTATGTGACCCTCACTATACTGTCCGGCCGAATGGTTATGTTGCATCCCGGTTTGCACCACTCGTTTCTCCTGTCCTCTCTGAAAGGGCTAGTGCCTGAGTTGTTAGGCTCTTCTCTGCAAATATTTTCTGTACGGGACTGGAAGTTTGCGCAGCATTATACAGCTGTTTAAAGTAGTTTAAAAAAAAAAGGCCCTCGTAAGTAAGTAAATGTCATGTGATTTCCCCCGTTTTGACGACCATGTGACAACCACTCGGATGGACAATAGCATGGCAACATGTACGTCACCAAACTGTTAACAGTAAGTGAATTATAAAAATAAAGTCTGAAAAGAAATCAAAAGATGAAGCACATATCTACGGTTACTTCTAATATAGTTATAACCTCAAAGAAAAATAAATTCAGGGAGCTGAAATAAAGAAAGTTTAGACTTTAATTACAAATGAAATTAATTTATCCATATTCTTTTATTTACAGATGGCTCCTAAATGTTGTATGCCTGTGTGTACCAGCAATTACCAGAGTGCTATAAATGAGTGTTATGTTACAGTTCTCAAATTTATAAATGAAAAGGATAAGTTATGTGGCTGGAAGCTGCTCGTATACCACGAAATGTCTTCACGTTAACAAAGCATTCAGTTGTGTGTATTGAACACTTTGGAGTAAACGAATTAGAGACGGATCTTTATTTAGTCGTATCCCCTATTATAATAACATCACCATGGCATACAAGAAACAATAACAATTCCAAGAAAGAAAATAATAGGCTTATTTTTAAAGTAGATTCATTGACGATAGTAGTAGTCAATGGCTTTATGCATGTAGAATAAAGCAAAGCTTTCAAAAAATAAAAATTTAGATAACATGGAAGAAGAATGGAAGACCTTAACAGACATTTTAAGAAAGATTGCATTTGAAAATATTGGCCTAAAAATTCTAGGCAAAAGAGAAAAAGAGGGATATGGGATGAAGATATCAAAAAGATGATAAATGATAAACGAGAAGGATATCTCCGATTTTTGCAGTTAGTGCATAATAAAAGTATGTGTATAATTTAAAATGCTAAGTCTCGTCACGAAGATGGGGAGTAAACTAAGACACGATCTGGGCACTGGGTGGACATAAGAGCGCTACACCTCACTACAAAAGTATCATGTGTCATGTCATACCGTATTTGCTCGCGTACTTTGCGCCACCGCGTATTTTACGCACCCTAAATTTTAAAGGGTTATTTTGAACTTTAATTTTGCTCCGTGTATTTTCCGCACACATTTTACGCACAATTTTTTTCAGTGAAGTATGAATTTTCCCTCCCTAACTTCCATTGCCAATATTTGCATTCAACGGCATTGTACCCAACTTAACTACCTGCTTCATAAAGAAACCCTAAGGCGCGGTTTCCTCAACCTTTGTTTAATTATAACAGTGTGTTATTCCATTTTAACTGTAAACTTAACAGTTGAAGCATTTCTTCAACTACTGTTAGTACTAACAGACTGTTAAAACCTATGTTAATTTAACTGCCCAATTTCATGCAGTTAAATCATTTAACTCTCTGTTAGCATAGAAGTATCCAATACGGTGGTGCGTTAGATGCTGAACGTATATATCTGCATTATTTAGAAAATGATATCCATGAATACATAAACAGAGCGGATGATTTCTGTGATTTGACAGACCAGAAGTTCATACAAAGGTATAGGCTATTTTCTGCCAAGCCTCACTTTTCGCTTTCAACTTAGATCCGTTTGTTTGTTTATTCTCATTAATTGGTTTATACTGGGAAATAATTTCCAGCAGAAGATTTCTTTCCAACGAAGAGAAATTAGTCCCAAGATTTCTTTTTGTTCCAGTGTTTTCCATTTCATAACAGCAATACCAATATGCCGCTCCACGCTATTGTGATACAGACGAGGAAAGAAGCAGAAATCAAACCTGAGAGAATAGAAAGACTTCTATTCTCTCTGAATCAAACAACGGAAACAAGCGGGAATCGCAATTGACAGAGTTCAGAAAACAGAAGTGAGCCTATACTTGGTTATAGGTTATGGTTAAACTCTAGAATCTCTGGTCCTAACAGAGAGTTAACAAACAGAATGTTAAAATGTGAAATGTAAAGTCGAAGAAACGCAATATTTGTAACAGCAATTCATACTTATAACCAGGCTTAGAGACTTTAGACCCGATACATGAAAATAGTGCGGTTTCAAGTTGGAAAGCAGGACAGTAGTGGGTGGGGACAGTATTGGTAGCGACTGTCGTCCCATGTGCTTTATTTACTCAGTCATACTCATAATGCAGGGAGAGGAGGTACTGTTCTGATAATAAAAACAGCCCCATACACCTAGTTCATTTTGTCAGAAGAGAGGACAGGAGAAATTAGTCTAGTTTTAATCTATGCATGTGGTTATCTATCTGATTAGTCGAAGAATATTAAAAATAACTAGGCCTATGCCAAAAGTGAAAGGCTCTAAGACGCTTTTATTTGTGCGTAGTTCGAAAGTGATTATTTTGAAGTTAATAGGGATCATGTTACATGTAAATTGTGTAATGTCAGACTAAGGAGAGACAAAAAACGATACACTGAGACCTATTGCAACTCCCGAAAGCACATTTCACGTATAGGCCTAGGCCCTAAATATATTTTTGTCTCTTAAGGGGGAAGAAATTCCACCTGTATCAGATTCACTTAGAAATAAAGAATCCGAGTTATTCCTAGATCTATGTGAAATGATGGTGGCTGTAAACATATCATTTAATAAAGTAAACAACCCTAATTTCAAACCTTTCATGGAAAAATATATCAATAGAGTACGGCCTACTGACGCAACGTTGCGGTAGTCTCACTTGAAAAAGTGCTACGATAGAATATTAAGTAACATTATACACCAAATAATAAAATCTGGTTGTCGATAGACGAAGCCACTGATTCAGCTGGCAGGTGTATAGTAAATGTCATGGTCGGAACCCTCGTGACTGACAGTCCAGGAAAACAATTTCTGCTAACTAGTGAGGTTATAGAAAACGTCAATTATTCGTCTATTGTCAACATATTTAACAAGGCAATGGATCTTTTATGTCCTACCGGAGTAAATAAAAAACATATTCTTTCCTTTGTAACGGATGGGACGACATATATGCTAAAAGCAGCGACAGAAATTAAAGACAGTTACTCCAAACTCATCCACTTAACATGTCTAGTCCATGGATACCACTGTGTTGCTGAAGAGATACGGGCATTCTTCAATGATGTAGATTGTTTCATCGCTAACAGCGAAATAATATTTTTAAAATTTTCTTCGCGAGTGCTAACATTCAAGAAAATTGCACCCACTGTTCCTCTGCCTCCACAGCCTGTTACTCGCTGGGGAACATGGCTTAACGCAGCAATTTATTATATCAAATATTTCTATATAATACTTCAGGTTATCAACTCCTTCAAGGAAAACTGTTCTGCAGTGAAGATTGTAAAATCCCTGGATTTGACGACCTTGAAGATTCATTTGGATTTCATGGAACATAATTTTGCTATTGTCCCTAAATTAAACTTCTTGAAACGTTGAACCAAGAAATGCCTGAAGCTCCAAAATTAATTGAGAAAATGATGAAAGTAATACATCAAGCATCCGCTACACTAGCTAGTAATCATGTTAAACAGAAATTAAACTCAGTTTTGTGTTAAAACAGTGAATATGCGATATTCTGTGACATAAAAAACATGCTAGCAGGGAAGAAGTCTACGGACACTTCTGGGTACCGAAGATAGATTTCAATGATTTAGTGTTTTATCGTTTTGCACCCATTACATCATGTGATGTAGAGCGGAGCTTCTCCTAATATAAAATGTCTTGCCGACTACTGAAGAAAATTTAGTTTTGAGACCTTGAGAATGTGTATTGTAATAAACGTGTTAAACGAACGTAAATTCTCATTACTTATATTGGATAATTTATATTGTATATATTGCGGGGATACCATGTATTGTACATCATAAATTGTGTATGTTGTGTATGATTATTATGTATGTTGTGTAAGTATTGCACATGTGCTTACGAAAGGAGCCAAAAGAAAATGCATATTAATTTATTTTGAAAATTTCGCTTTATAGGTTTTCATTTTAATTTACGTAAAGATTAATTTTTTGTTCCTACAGAATTTTTCTTCTCTAACAATCATTTTATTTTAATGTTTGATAAATTAGTTGTCTTTCTTTGGAACGTCACTGTACAGCACCAGCAGACTGGACTGGACTGGACTGGACTTGGTTTCATGTACACGTCTCTCCTTCTGCCGACTCCCATCCACCTCAAACACAGTGACAAAGCTGCCTATAGTATGGACTTAGTAAACTTATTCTATCGAGACCAAAATCTCGATGTCTGCTTATAACTTACAGTTAATTAACGCTATGTTAGGTGCATTATAACCAGGGAACGGATTTATATGGACTAAAAATATATGAAATATGTAAATATATATGTAGTTATTTTTACCAAAATATGGAATTAAATATGGATTTTTACCAAAATATGGAATTAAATATGGACTTAAAATTATAAAAAAAATGACTATGTACGTTAAATATTGGTACATTTTAATCAAACTAAACAAAAAATATAATGGACGTACCTTATCTTCCAATGTAGTTTCAACAAAACACAATTTTTATTGTCTGTTACCATAACAATAGGTTACAAACATTTCTTTCAAGTGCTGAAAAGTGAATCTTCTTCTATTGTCTCTGAGGATAGATTTATACTGACTAAAAGAGCGTTCGACGTCACAAGAAGTAACTGGTACATAATTCAATTTCACAATGTCTGCTGGGGATAAGTCCAAGTTAATCTTCACTGTTGATTCACCACTCATCACAGCAACAACCTTTTGTAGTTCTTCATATCCAGGGTTTTTTGAAAGTACAGTGTCCACCTTAGCTCTTACTGCATCTGCAACTTTACCTCTACCACGATTCAGTTGTTCCACAGTACTATTTATAATTTCAAAACTTTCAGATAGTGAAAGGTGCCTATTTTGGAGACTTTTGAGCGTTTTTATGATGCATGAAAATGTATGCTGAATGTGAGCTAAGTCATTCTTCACACTTATGTCACAGGTAACTGTTTTCGCAGTATCAATTGAGACTGCATCTTCAGAGTCCAATGCAAGGAGAACATTGTTAATAGAGTCTATATGTTCGGCATAATATTCAACTGCTTCTAGCCATGTACCCCATCTAGTTAAAATTGGCTTTGGTGGCAATGGAATTTCAGGGTACATTTCTTTCAACACGTTAACTCTACTGGGAGCTTTGAGAAATACTTTTTTCACTGATGAAATCAACAAATCTACTTTAGGGAAATTGTCTCTGACCACTTCTGCCACACGATGAAATGCATGCGCCACACAAGTAAAATGAGTCAATTTAGGATATACAACAGATAATGCTTGTCCAGCTTTGACCATATAAGGGGCAGCATCGCTAATAAAGAATAACACATTATCGTACATAATACCCTTTGGCCACAGGATACCCATAGCTTCGTTGAACAGTTTAACTATAGTTTTGTTATTGCACTTTTCTAGAACATCACAATGTAAAAGAATTCGTTCAGAATATTGTTCACTTAACAAACCGATAACTACATTACCAACAAGTCTACCTTCTTTGTCGGGAGTCTCATCAATGGAAACCCAAATTGAACTATCTTTAATTTCATCTCTTATCTTCTGTATTGTCTCATCGTAGATGGATGGAGCATACGTCTTCCTAAGTGTTGACTCATCCGGGATTGTATGTTGAGTATATTTTTCAAGGAATTCCCTGAAGACCTTATTCTTTAGTTTGTAGAGAGGAATATCAGCAGAGATGAGAGAACGGCACAGGTCGATGTTAAACTCAGATCTTACATTCGATGTTGTTGGTTGTGTTAAAAACAATTGTCTCTGCTTGGAATTTAGTTGTTTGTTGGCCTGATGTTTACTAGTTGTAATGTGTTGTTGCACCAGGAACTTTTGTGTAGATGATACTGCACACTGACACAAATTACAAAATAATATTTTATTGTCAGTTGATAAACCATCTTCTTTAAATTCTGAAATGTAACTTGTTAGTTTTGATTTTAAATTGACTGAATGACGTACTTTTGGCATATTTACCGTCTTTATAGTATGATTTACAAAACTGAACCTATGTGTACTCTGACTGGCATTTAACTGTTGAGCTGCACAACTGAAGTCTGTTAAAAATTTTAAATTAAATTAATACAGTTTTGTAACTTACTTTCCCATTGTTGATAGGACTGCTAATTTTCAAATAACTCTGATGTTAAAGGGATTACTGAACATGTGTTTAAATCTCTATTGTTGAAATGTATTTTTAAAAGTTAATGGAATTTTGTTTTGTTTTATTGTTAAACCTAATATAATATGGACTGTTTTATATGAAATATGGAAAATATATGGAAATTAACGAAAATATGTACTAAACTCTAAAATATGGAAAAATATGGAAAATAAAAGTAGGATTTTTCAACCCTACACATTGTGAAACATAAAGATAATGCAAAATATAAATTATATTAGCTTTATAAGTAAATATGTATTTACATATAAATCCTTTCCCTGATTATAACAAAGGTTGAAGAAACCGGGCCTAAATAACATTACTTCAGCACTGATGCTTGTCCTTGTAAATTACTCCAAAGGGCAGTGAATGTAACTAGTTTTATTGTTTAACATGTATAGTGCAGTTGTCACAGCAACATGAAGAATGCATCGATGAACCATCTGTAGGCCTATAAACTCGTACAATTTGCTCAATTAAAGACTACCTATTGAGAATGCTACGTCTGCTATGTACTTTGCATTCATTATGATTGTCATATACCCAATTTAATTATTATTTATAATTCAGGATTACCAGTAGTCTTAGGTGACAAATGTACTGTATTCTTAATTACCATATACTTGAATAAAACCCAGATCAAGAAGTCTAATTTAAAAAATTCGAATATTTTACGCACCCTAATTTTTCAAACAGCCAAAGTACATTAAAAAGTACGCAAATTACGCGAGGAAATATGGTATATATGGTGTCATGTTATAGCATATCAATAGTATAAGTAAAAAACCTGATAAGTCACGTTTTACTGTTTTTACAGGACAGCAAGTTAAAAGTTTCAAGATCCATTACATTGTATTATCTTTGGTTGCGTGAGTGAGTTGTTGAAATTTTAAAGGAAAATAAACTAGGGGCGGCTTATTCTGCAATTGTTTGTGAACTTAAACTAACATTTCCTACCACTACTTCCTCTCTATTCGCAAGAGGATAAAGACATATGTGAGAAACCAGTAGCGACTCGCCGTCAAGAAAATAGGTGAAGTGCTGTTCACATAAAGAAATGCATGAACAGTTTTACCAATATAATGAGTAGGCCTACTATTCGTAACCTACGTATAATAGTTCTAGAACACATGCAAACAGGAAAACTAATTTATTTCAGGACTCACCTCATTTCTTTCATACAAAGGTAATCCTCCTATCTTTTAAAGCAGCAAACCGTCGGTGATGTCTTCATAAAATCGATGGCTCAGAAAGAGACTGTTACAACTCAAAAAATTCACTTTTTGAGTTATTACCATCATTTGAACACTTCAATTGAGAACTATGCTATGTGTAATTGTTACAACTCTAAAAATTTCCTAGTGGGACATAAATGCACATATAACAGTTTTAAAATTATGCTATTTAGTCTTTTTCTCAATTGGAAAGTGTTATATTTTGCGTTGTAACAGTTTTCCATTCTCAACTGCAAACATTGTTGCTAAAAGCAATGTTCCATTTTGACTTGTAACACTTTCGCATTGAAAATATCCATGCTTCGAGTTTAGATTTGGCACATCTCATGATAAGTTCATACAATAATGATAGCATAATACTGGCTGCTTTGTTTAAAAACAATGTTATTATTAATTTTGTCTTCACCATCGACGTAGTATTGAAACATTAATCATCGTGAATATTCTTATACATCAGTATTTAATTCACATAATATTTCATTTTATATCTCTAAGAAAGGTTAATGCTGTGTATATACAGCATGTAAGAATACGTGTAATACAGAAACAGAGAAATTAACTGCAAGAAAGTTACAATAGACATATAAAAGAAGAAGCAACATTAAGGGCTACAAAGACTAAAGATATTGAATCAGAAAACAGGATCCAAGCAAAGCTGTGTGCTGCTTTGATCTCCAGGCAGCTCTTCCTTCACATTGTGGTGAGTGTTCCTCTTAATATTATAAAAGGAAACTGTCCTGTTACAATCGCACAATGTATGACATCGCAAACAGCCAGGGCCATTGTTATTTTTGGCATGAGGGCTTGGCCAAAAGAGGTTCAAAAGAGATTGGCACATGCCTCTATAATTTCTTATTTCTTTGCCCAGCACAGTAACAAACCAGGTAATTATGTTTTCTGACAATTGTATTTGGCAAGACAAGAAAAAAATTCATTGCCTCATTATTTCTCTACTGCGTAACTAACCTGTGTTAATGTCATAACACAGAAATTTTTAGTCACAAGTCATACCTAGAATGAGAATGACTATGCATTCTACTGTTGAAGGAGGGGAGAAGAGTTATTAAAGAAGGACTTATATTACTGCCAACGCAGTGGATACCAGTACTGAAATTTCCCAAGAAAAAAGGCAATATATACAGGGACATCACTTTATTTTTACCAACATTTTTAACATTAACCTGGCTATACTCGGAAACACAGTTGCCCCCTTCCATTACAGGAGTTTGATGTTACTAGTGCAATATGTAAACAAATCATTTTACTAGGTATAGGAAGAGAGAAAAGTAGTGTATCCATTTATGTTGTAGGGAAATAGGATATTACGATTTTCAGTTTGATCATCACTTTTACGGAATTTATCAAAATACAGTAGAGTAGTAACATTTTTTTTTTTTTTTCAAAAACTCAACTTTTCAGGCGGCTATGTTCGTTATGTAATGTCTACTTTATTTAGCATATTAATTATTGATGTTAACATACAATATAGAGAGTGAATGTAAATTGAGGGGGTCATAAGTAAAGGGCTGTAAGTGCACTTAAGTTACTTTTGAGAAAATGGGGTTTAAATATTGAAGCTTTCGTAAAATCGGTGAAATTTTTATTTAAATTTTAATGTGTGATGCGATTAAAATATGTCTTTGCCACTAAAATTTTAGATACTTTAGCTTACACTGGATGCACTTAACTCATGTTATTACAAATATCACTAGCATTCCTTTGCTTCTAGCCACCTCAATTCAAAATAAGCTAATCTGAATTTTTAAACAAGTTGCTGAAAATGGTTGCCGTTCATTACAATGCAGGCTTCAATTCAGTACGCATATTATTAAAAACATTTTGAAGCATATTCTCTGAAATTGAATTTATCGTTTCTTGAATATAATTTTTTAGTACGATATTATTAATATAGGTTCTTTCTTCTATAGAAAACACAATCATATTTATGAAACACACTATACACTGCAGTGTTTACTTCACTGCTTGAAGACTTCGAATGCAACAGCGGCCGTAAGTTTGTGTGTCTGACGGGAGCAAGGACATTAGTGAAGGGGTAAGAGTGAAGTACATGCAGAAATGCAGGTACAATAAAAATGCAAGTAAAAATAACATTATGTCCCTGTACCAAGTCAATGAACTAGATACACCAGATATCTTAGATTTGAAAGACTTAACACAACAAATGGGAAATAATTTTTCCAGAAATAAAGATGGTGATAACATAAACCAGTCTACTATGAAGATCGTGGAGGGTCAGAAAACAGGATCCTTTCGCCATCTTCTATAAACACTCCTATGAACAAGATGATTTCGAAAAAATAAGTAGTCGACAAAGACGGAAGCGCAAGTCTTCTCTAGCAATACGAAAGCCAGTATTTTCTTCGCCTCCAGGGATAGATGTGGGGGGAAAATTTGCTTGATCTGTGTAAAAGTTTGAAAGTTTCCAATGGTGTTGAAGAAAATAATGCTACATTTGAATAACAACCAAACATGTTTTTTCTCACTACATGTTGATGTTTAGTTGACTGTCCGAAGACAGGTTTGAACCTCATAGGCCTAAGTTACACCAATAAGGCATCACTCATGAGGCAACTAGGCTACATGATGCAATTTATTTCTTGTTATTGTTGTAGTCATCCTGGTTGGTGTAATTTATTTCTTTTATTGTTGTAGTCATCCCCATATCAACCAATATCATTTTGTGTTTCTAAATCCACATTTGACATATTTTTCCATTGTATTATCTAAATTTATTACAGAGTGTTGTAAGGAAAAACCTGTTGCAAGTAATAATATATTATGGAATACTGTTATATCTGAGAAATTTTGTCACAATATTTCAATGCGAAACTGTTACAACTAAAAAAAATGTCACATACAAGTTACATAAAACAAATAACGACAAAATTAATATTTCAATAAACTTTTATAACAATAATGATTATTAAGGAGCGGATTCCTATGTAATTAAATATTATTTTTGCGTGTGATAAAACACAATTAACAAAATAAAAAATTCCGAACATGAAGTTTCAAATTTAAAACCCGAATTTTATTTCACATAAAAACACATATTTTCACAAAAAAAAAATTATGTAAATACATATTTTCAAGAAATCTATTATAAACACAAATCTTGGAGTTTTTTTACTTACATAATTTTTACAAGAACTTTGAAACATTTTAAAACTAAATCAATTATGTCACTCAGAAGTACATTATCTTTTTAAGAATTCCTACTTGCTTCGTGTTTCCAACCACTGTGTGGTGTATCCGTGATACATTTTTTGTAATAGTATCGCCTCAAGTTCTGAGAACTGCTAGGCAGCATATCAGTATTGTTATAAGAGAATAAATTAACATGGACAAGGAGGAGAGATCTTGCAACACATAATTAGGAATGTTTATTGCTGCTGAAGATGATTTCATTCCACGCTTTGTTTGTGAAACACGACAGATAAGAGCTCGGGTATGAACTTTATTGAATTTAAACAAATCTCTCGTCTCTCGCGTCAATCCATATCCTTCAAGATATACTGAAAGATGGTTGTTTAAAAAACGATTTGGCTTTCCTATTAGCAAATCTAAGCTTTTTGTGAGACACCATAAAAAACTCGAAACATCCAAAAACCTGTTGTCTGAAACAAGGAGGTGCGTGCCATGAAAATTAAACTAGACTCGCTACCACGTTCAGAAGTACAAGTAGTAAGGGACAAATTCCAGAATGTGTTTGGGAAAAACAGTGGATATAAAAAAATGTGTAAAGTTGCTCAAGTATTGGAGGGGGTGCCTGTAGGTGAAATTGACGGTGTTTGTGTTTGTGACATTCCTCTCTTTAAATATGCACGTCTGACGTCCTGTGATGTGGAAAGATCGTTTTCACAGTATAAGTCGTTGTTCAGAGATAATCGGCATGCATTTGTGATGGAGAATTTGGAGATGACCTTTGTTGTTCACTGCAATTCTTGGCCAACTACTAGCACTCAAGTGTGGTTGGTGAATACCTAGTAACATTTTTTTTCACAAGCTAAGTAAGGTATTTTTGTCATATTTAAAAGAAATATTTTTTTTTATTTTTAGCAAATATTTTCGTACTTTTTAGCACATAAAAAATAAATATATTTAAATTTTTTAGCACATAAAAATCCGCTCCCTAATGCTTACATATACCAATTTTCATTGTTGTGCCATGATTCTCTGATTTACCATCTACAATGGAAAACTTTAAATGGCTCTACTGAAAAATCTCTATTTTTGAGTTGTAACAGTCTCGTTCTGAGGCATTGAAATGTCTGAGTTTAACTGAGGGTGGACAGTATATCTCTATGCAAAGCTATGGGGCTATTGATGAAAGTCTCTCCTGTGATATAGCATTCCGAGTGAAATTTTCAATGTTTTCAAATAGAAAAGCTTCTTTCATCGGAAGAAATTTTAAAGTTATTTTATACAACTTCTCTATTTTCTTAGCACTTTTTAAAACAAAGAACAAATGGAACTGTACATCGTCAAGAATTTAAAACATCTTTTTATCCTCATATTTAAGTCTACAAAACGACATTTCCAATAAATTACAAAGTGTGTCATTTTCGGGATAAATATTTCGCACTCATTTATCAACATTTTCTATGTACTGGTACCTAAGTACTCGTATTTGTATAATAGCTATAATGATTAAACATAAGATGTAGGATTAATACACAATATACACTTATCACTAATATACTCTAAATACATTAAATAAGTTAATATATACGTACTCAGTATTAAACTACTTGTCGCTCATTTGCGATAAGAGAGGCACAACTCAAAATTTTTCATTTTTGAGATTCTTACAAAAATGAACTCTAAAAGTAGTATATTTTTATCGTGAATAGCGACAAATACATGATTATATTATTTTTCGCCCAGATTTCAGATGTGTCTTTATTAAATTTTTTTAATCAAACAAAATCATTACAACAACAAAGACTTAATTTTAGTTGTTACGAAGCATTCAAACTGAAACGTTTAAATCTTTTCATGAAGAGTGACAGAATTTGTGTTGCGTCTTTTCATTGAATAACTTTTTTTCAGCGACAAGGAATTATTCTAAGTTGTGTCATTATTTTAGATAAGTAGCAAATAGGTATTTAACTTCCCTTATCATCAGTAAGCTTACATTTAATATTGTGACGGTATTTATGATTAAAACTATTTTAATTTAATAATTATTTAATGTTATGTCTGCCTATTTGAAAAGTATAATAACGTTTTACCTTTATTTTTTAATAGAGATCGTAATTTTTTTACACGGAAATGAGTCAATTACGTTCCTATCTAATTCTAAAGCTGTCAAAACAAACAATTTTAGAAAATGATGTCTGGCAGCTTCAATACGAAGGTTAGTTCAGTAATATACCGCAAATTTTATCAAGATGATTATCCATAAATTCTTGATAACTGGACACACTCAGGACGAAGATGATAGTGCCCTTTCAATGATCGAGAGCGAAGTAAAACGTGTGTCCAAAACTGGTCCGATTTACACTCCACATCATTTTGTCTCTATTGTTAAAGCTGCAAAAAAAAAAAAAAAAAAAAACAGGACTGATCTACAAAACCAAGGAAATATCTCATAAGGACATTTTCAATATCAAGAATCTAGGAACAAATTACAAGAACGCAAATTACTTCAGGAACACAAGGAAAATCAACGAAGTAAAGGTTTTGACAGTGCATCAAAGTCATCCATTGTCATTTTTCTACAAAACATTGTATTTCGACGAAGAATTTCAAGAAGTACAACTAAAAAAATGTTCTTCAAGAAGTAAAACCAAAACCGAGACTCCAGAATTGCCACAAGTTTATAATGAAAAAATAGGAAAAAGGCAGATTTACTAGATCTGATTAAACCGAATCACATTCCAAGCTTCTACAGTATAAAGAATTCTTTGAATCTCTGAAAGTGTAGAGAGCTGTTGTGAACTGTATTGAAAGTGTTGTGCTGTAGTTTATGTTTACTGGGCAATTTATTTCTAAAATAATTTTGTGTAAAGAATTTAAGATTTTGTGTAATGATTTCTCAATCTAGATTGTCGCTGTTATATTATTTTTCTAACATAATTCATAGTCTTGTATTTAAAAATAGTCTTTAAATTATACGGTTAATTATACAATATCATTTTTATAAAAAGTTATTACATTCGTTTGTCAATACAACAAAATCTGTGTTAAAATTTAAATTTATTAATGAATGCCACAGAGCATCCTTATAATATTATTGTGTAATGACATGCCAATAAATTATTCCATTGCATTACTTTATCGAAAAATTACTTTTCTACAAACAAAATATTTGTGCAGTTATTATACAATAAAATTGCAATAATTGTACAATTATTGTACGTCAGGTAAATATTCTCACTGTCATAACTAAAGACAGACATATATTTATTTAAAAAAAGAACGACACAACTTAAAATAATTGTTGAAATTATTGAAATTAATTAATAATAATGGTACCTACTATGCGCTACAACACTAGAAATATAATAAAAAAGGTAAAGGTATCCCCGTAACATGCCATGAAGGCACTTGGGGGGCATGGAGGTAGAGCCCCATGCTTTCCATGACCTCGGCACTAGAATGAGGTGGTGTGGTCGGCACCACGCTCTGACCGCCTTTTACCACCGGGAAAGACCCGGTACTCAATTTTGTAGGAGGCTGAGTGAACCTCGGGGCCGTTCTGAAAGTTTGGCAACGAGAAAAAATCCTGTTACCACCTGGGATCGAACCCCGGACCTTCCAGTCCGTAGCCAGCTGCTCTACCAACTGAGCTACCCGGCCGCCCTAGAAATGTAATGCATGTGCAAAATTGCATTCCGTTTGAAAAAAAACATGTGCCTATAATTTGACTTTTAAGAATATGAAAATTTTAAAATGCTTCTTCTGTAAAATTAACACTTTTTAAGTTGTGTCACTCTTATCGCAAATGAGCGATGTGTATATTTACGCGCGCGTTAAACTTTCAAATACAAGAGCTTGAACAAAACTGGCGAGCTTATGAGAAGAAATCATACACGCCGCGGAAAACAACTTTTAAACTTGCTAATGTATGTGTGGTGTATTCCTGATAAAATAACATAAAGCCAGCTAATTTACCACTGCAGGGGTGGCTGCTAAGACACAGAGAATGAGAATACTATTCTCGAGTCAGGTAGTACATACTGTAAAATTTCACAGTCTTTGAACAATAGCCCCCGGCCTTGGAGACCATCTTCAACCCTACTATATTATTAGCACCGTTAGATCTACAAAGTGATTACTCCACCTACAAGTCTGACAGTTCTCCGTAACCGTAACTGAAAGACTCAGAAACACACTTCACTCACACTACAATCTTTCTTTTGTGCGTGACGTCACGTTACCATGGAAACCAAGTGCTGTATGAGAATGGGAGCCCAAATAATTTCACCTCTACAGTATTGTAAGTTTCAATAGTCACCGCTCGGCGCTCGTAACAGTTGACATTATTCTATTCAGAGGACGGTTACAGGTACTATTTATACAACTAAACACTATTCATAACGACTGAAAAGAAAACTTATTTCATTTTATAAATACGGTACCGGTAATAACTACAAATAATTATTAATACGAGATGAAATTGTGTTTTACACATAAATAGGTGAAGTAGTACATCACTTACTTCACCTGAATAACCGCCCCTGTGAGAAACTCTATACGCGAAGAGCGAATGTCACGGTCGGAAGTTTTGAAAATGAAAAACCTTTCATTAAGGAACTGTCCCAACAATTTCGATTTTACGATGTCGTCATAGACGAGTTTCACAATCAAAACGGGAAGGTCACTCAGCAGTTTAAATTACAGATGAGTAGTTAATTTTTTTTTTCTAAATATAAACTTTTATTTAGTTACTGCTTTCCTACTTTGAAATATTACTAGGCGGCACTGTTGTGAACAATAACTTACCTGCAGGAGGAGTCTGAGTAGTTGGTGTTGTCGGAGCAGATACTGTTGCCGTAGTGGATGGTATTGTCTGCGTCTCTGCATGGTTGTTGTCGATCATCTTGGTTACCTGTGTTGCTGCTTCCGTCTTCTTCTTCGTCACTGCTGTTTCTATGAGAAAAAAAAAAGTAATAGGCCCTTGAATATTCTAATTTCCAGATACAATAAACTGCGCATACTTAGAAACATAGAGCATAGGTCACAAGCTATCGCTAAGGGACTTATTGAAATTCGCTCTGTTTCGAGTGCTGTCGTATACCGTTCTGAAATGCACTAGAGAAAATACGAAGAAAATGGATTTGTTGTATAAGTGATATAAACGACCCAGTTGAGAAGGAAACAACTGAAAATTTAAAGTTTTGAGGGAACTACATTTTAAAGCAATATGTTGCTGTGAGAAACCAAAGGATCGTTGAAATTACTCCAGAATTCCGTTAATAATGTTTCATATAGCTATACTATAAGTTTCAATTAATTAAAATGTCTTAAATGGATTTCAAAGAGATACGCTATCATCATTATTTTTAACTTTGCTCTAGAGTATGCTATTAGGAAAGTCCAGGATAACAGAGAGGGTTTGGAATTGAACGGGTTACATCAGCTGCTTGTCTATGCGGATGACGTGAATATGTTAGGAGAAAATCCACAACGATTAGGGAAAATACGGGAATTTTACTTGCAGCTAGTAAAGAGGTAGGATTGGAAGTAAATCCCGAAAAGACAAAGTAGGCTATAAGATTATGACTCGTGATGAGAATATTGTACTAAATGGAAATATAAAAATGGTAAATTTAT
Organism: Periplaneta americana; assembly: GCF_040183065.1. Classification (NCBI taxonomy): domain Eukaryota; kingdom Metazoa; phylum Arthropoda; class Insecta; order Blattodea; family Blattidae; genus Periplaneta; species Periplaneta americana. Next base: position 125,700,347 of record NC_091131.1, read on the forward strand.
CCTTTGAAGAGGTGGAAAAATTCAAATACCTGTGAGCAACAGTAACAAATATAAATTATACTCGGGAGGAAATTAAACACAGAAATAATATGGGAAATGCCTGTTATTATTCGGTTGAGAAGCTTTTATCATCCAGTATGCTGTCAAAAAATCTGAAAGTTAGTATTTATAAAAGAGTTATATTACCGGTTCTTCTTTATGGTTGTGAAACTTGGACTCTCACTTTGAGAAAGGAACATAGGTTAAGGGTGATTGAGAATAAGGTTCTTAGGAAAATATTTTGGGCTAAGAGGGATGAAGTTACAGGAGATGGAGAAAGTTACATAACACAGAAATGCACCCATTGTATTCTTCACCTGACATAATTAGGAACATTAAATCCAGACGTTTGAGATGGGCAGCGCATGTAGCACATATGAGCGAATCCAGAAATGCATATAGAGTGTTAGTTGGGAGGCCGGAGGGAAAAAGACCTTTGGGGAGGCCGAGACGTAGATGGGAGAATAATATTAAAAGGATTTGAAGGAGGTGGGATATAATAGAAACTGGATTAATCTTGCTCAGGATAGGGACCGATGGCAGGCTTATGTGCGGGCGGCAATGAACCTCCGGGTTCCTTAAAAGACAGTAAATATGTAAGTAAATATTCATGCATTTAGTTACTGCTTTCCTACTTTGAAATATTGCTATGTGGCACTGTTGTGAACAATAACTTACCTGCAGGAGCAGTAGTTGGTGTTGTCTGCGTCCCTGCGTTGGTCGTCATCATCACCTCGGGCAGCTGTGTTGCTGCGTCCCGCTTTCCCTTCCTCACTGCTGTTTGTATCAGAAAAAAGTAATAGGCCCTTGAATATTCTAATTTCCAGATACAATAAACTGCGCATGCCCAGAGACATAGAGCATAGATCACAAGCTATCGCTAAGGGACTTATTGAAATTCGTTCTGTTTCGAGTGCTGTCGTATACCGTTCTAAAATGCACTAGAGAAAATACGAAGAAAATGGATTTGTTGTATAAGTGATATAAACGACCCAGTTGAGAAGGAAACAACTGAAAATTGAAAGTTTTGAGGAAACTACATTTTAAAGTAATATGTTGCTGTGAGAAACCAAAGGATCGTTGAAATTACTCCATAATTCTGTTACTAATATTTCATTGTTTAAGAAAGGAAATAAAGGAGACTGCAACAACTACAGGGAATCAGTTTGCTGAACTCATGTTACAAGATGTATGCAAAATTTTTGAGAAATAGAATTAATAATATAATGGAAACATTTCTCTTGGAACAACAGCATGGTTTCAGAGAAGGCAGATCTTGTGATTGTATTTTTACAATAATGCAGTTGCTTGAGAAAAGGAAGGAATATAATGTGCCAATTTTTATAGCATTTATAGATTATGTTAAAGCCTTCGATAAAGTAAAAAGAAATATAATATGGGATATAATGAACCTACGAGGCTTTCCAAGTCACATAATAAGAGCAATTCAAAGCCTGTACTCTGGAACAATGATAAAAATAAAAAATGGAAACAGACAGTCAACGAACAATATAGAGATAAATCAAGGTGTGAGACAAGGATGCCCTTTAGCACCCGCTCTGTTTAACCTTTGTATTGACGATGTCATAAGGAAATGGCAATATATTTTATCAGAAAAGTTTACAGTAGATAATAGAAAATTACATACACTCCTCTTTGCAGATGATCAGGCAGTGATAGCAACTGACGAGGACAGCTTGCAGAGAGCCATTTTTCAATTAGAAAGAGTTGCTGCTGAATATAACCTACAGATATCTCCAAGTAAAACCAAAGTAATGGCGTTCCATGGGAAGAATATAGTAAGAGCAAAAATAATAGTGAATAATCTTTTAATAGAACAGGTAACTGATTTTAACTATTTAGGGGTCTTCCTAGGAAATGATAGGACAAAGGATATTAACAGAAAATTAAATCTGTTCCAACATATTTGTGGTAGAATTAACAGAACACTAGGAAGGAAAACCAGAAGAGAAACTCTACTAAAGTTTCATAACGTTTTAGCTTTGCCTGTATTGATGTATGGCTCGGAATGCTGGACCCTTAATATAAGCATGATAAGAAGAGTGGAAGCAGCAGAAATGAGATTTCTTCGATATGTAGCAGGATATACTGTTTTAGACAAGAAAAGGAATGAAGATATTCGCAAAGAACTACAAATAGTCAGCATAGTAACAAAAATAGAAGAATATAGAAATAAATGGTTTGAACACGTCAGCAGAATGAATGAAGAAAGACTGATCCTAAATTATAAGCTCAAGGTCACAGAAGTCGAGGACGACCAACCAAAAGATGGAGTGATCAACTATACTTTGGAGCCGGAACAGATCAGTAATGGTCTAATCCATGAAGGAGATGATGATGAATATTTCATTTAGCTATACTATAAGTTTCAAATAAGTAAAATGTGTTAATTGAATTTCAAGGAGATGCACTATCACCATTACTTTTTAACTTTGCTCTAGAGCAGCGGTCATCAAAACACTGCACGCTCGAGCTAGCGTCACTTACCCGCGGACAAGACACAGCCCTAGCGTGCAATCGCCGCTGCTGGCGGGTATGCTGTCTCTCTATCCCTTGTGCACGACGGAGCAGAGTTCCTTACCCCCCATGCACTCTACCCACTTCAGCGAGTGCTGACGACCACAGCTCTAGAGTATGCCATTAGCAAAGTCCAGGATAACAGAGAGGGTTTGGAATTGAACGGGTTACATCAGCTGCTTGTCTATGCGGATGACGTGAATATGTTAGGCGAAAATCCACAACGATTAGGGAAAATACGGGAATTTTACTTCAAGCAAGTAAAGAGATAGGTTTGCAAGTAAATTCCGAAAAGACAAAGTAGGCTATACGGTGATATCTCGTGATGAGAATATTGTACGAAATGGAAATATAAGAATTGGAAATTTATCCTTTGAATAGGTGGAAAATTCAAATTCCTGGGAGCAACAGTAACAAATATAAATGATACTCGGGAAGAAATTAAACACAGAATAAATATGGGAAATGCCTGTTATTATTCGGTTGAGAAGCTTTTATCATCCAGACTGCTGTCAAAAAAATCTGAAAGTTAGTATTTATAAAAGAGTTATATTACCGGTTCTTCTTTATGGTTGTGAAACTTGAACTCTCACTTTGAGAGAGCAACATAGGTTAAGGGTATTTGAGAATAAGGTTCTTAGGAAAATATTTGGTGCTAAGAGGGATGAAGTTACTGGAGAATGGAGAAAGTTACACAACACAGAACTGCACGCATTGTATTCTTCACCTGACATAATTAGGAGCATTAAATCCAGACGTTTGAGATGGGCAGGGCATGTAGCACATATGGGCGAATCCAGAAATACATATAGAGTGGTAGTTGGGATGCCAGAGGGAAAAAGATCTTTGGGGAGGCCGAGACGTAGATGGTAGGATAATATTAAAATGAATTTGAAGGAGGTGGGATATGATAATAGAGACTGGATTAATCTTGCTCAGGATAGGGACCGATGGCGGGCTTTTGTGAGGAGGCAATAAACCTGCGGGTTACTTAAAATCCAGTAAGTAAGTAAGTAAGTAAGTAAGAAAGTAAGTAAAATCATTGTATTTAGATACTGCTTCCCTACTTTGAAATATTACTACGCGGCATTGATGTGAACAATAGGCTAACTTACCTTTAGGAGCAGTAGTTGGTATTGTCTTCGTCCCGGGTTTCGTGGTCATCATTACTTCGGGCACCTGTGTTGATGCGTCCCTTTTCTCCTTCTTCTTCACTGCTGTTTCTGTCAAAAAAAAAGTAATAGGCCCTTGATTATTCTAATTTCCAGATACAATAAACTGCGCATGCTCAGAGACATAGAGCATAGACACACAAGCTATCGCTAAGGGACTTATTGAAATTCGTTCTGTTTCGAGTGTTGTCGTTACTGTTCTGAAATGCACTAGAGAAAATACGAACAAAGTGGATTTGTTGTATAAATGATATAAAGGACCTATTTGAGAAAGAAACGACTGAAAATTTAAAGTTTTGAGGAAACTACATTTTAAAGCAATATGTTGCTGTGAGACGCCAAAGGATCGTTGAAATTACTCCAGAATTCTGTTAATAATGTACAATGGATGAAATACTCAAACAAATAAAAGCTGAAGCAATCAAAGTCGGTCTGGAAATTAACAATGATAAAACTAAATACATGTATAATATGAATAATGACAATACTAATAAGATTAATTTAAATGATACTAATTTTGATAGAGTCTCCTGTTTTAAGTATCTGGGTTCCGCGGTGAAAGACAATAATGATGTTATGACTGATATAAAAGAGAAGATTGCAGCTGGGAATCGAGGTCTTTGGGCATTGAATAAAACTATGAAGTCCAAGTGTATCTCAAGAAAAGCTAAAATAAGAATATATAAAACTATTATTAAACAAATAGTAGTTTATGGAAGTGAAACCTGGACTCTATCTGAAAGGGCAATAAAGATCTTAAATGCCTGGGAAAGGAAAGTATTACGGAAAATCTTTGGGCCTACTTATGAGCAAGGGTTTTGGCGAATCAGAACAAATGCTGAGTTATATGAATTATATAAAGATATTAACATTGTTGTTGGCATAAAACTCAGAGTGGCTGGGACACGTAGCCAGGATGGAGAACAATCGCACACCCAAAGCTGTACTAGATGCATTGCCAGTAGGAAGAAGGAAAGTCGGACGACCTAAATTGAGATTGCTGGATGACGTTCAGGCTGACCTAACAAAAGTTGGAGTTAGAAGATGGAGAACACGAGCATTAGACAGGAGTGATTGGTCGGATGTTCTGAGGGAGGCTAATGTTAAACTACAAGGGCCGTAATGCCAATTATGATGATGATGATGATGATGATGAGGAATGTTTCATTTAGTTATACTATATGTTTCAATTAAGTAAAATGTGTTAATTGGATTTTTTCACAGCAACATGAAGCTTAAAATTTCAGGTTTATCATAAGTAAAAACGAACCATTACTTGGGAGATATTTTGTCTTCATTAAACAAAATAAAAAATGATGCAAAAGACGGTTATGAAAAAAAAATGTTCTCTAAAACATAATCTTAATGTTATTATGCTCGTAAACTAATATGACCAGCGTACTTGCTAATAACATTTCCTGAAAAATGACCATTAAACAATACAAGGCAAAAAATGCAAATAAATGCAAAATAAAAGTAAACATAGACTATATTGGTTCGTGTTAAAATGAAACGAGTTTATATTGGGTATCCTGCATTGTCTGTGAGCTCAGAAAAAATTATATTTCATCAATTTCCAGCCCTATTCATCGCTCATTAACTCTCTACTATTTTCCTACGTCCTTTCCGATATTCCCATCACATCCACTCTGTTTCTTCTCATTGCTTCAAGTTTTCCATCTTACCTCGTAGCTCAGAGGTACTGGCATTCGTCGTCGATCTTCCTTCCTGCTGTTCGTTGTTGTACGTCATGACGGGTCCTTCCCCAGTATCCCCCTCCCGGACATCCGATTGGGGGGATAGTTTACGTCCGGAATTTTTTACCAGGGAAAGATCCATCATGCAATATTATACGATACATTCTTCTTGGGATAGATGGATGAATGCGGAAGCCTCCCATTGCTTTCCGCACACCACTCTCTCTTTCGCATCTTAAAAGATCCCAGGGGGCCCCGGCGTGGAGGTGAGGAGAGTGGATTTGACTAATTAGGCCCTCCGGACTTCACCGAAATTCACCGCAAGGGTTAAATATCAGTTCCATCAGGGTTTTTGACCCGATCAGAGACCGGGAAATCCCAATTAGCCTTTGCCCCCCTAAGTCTAAAGCACTACAAAGATGTTAAATATTATGTTTTATTTAACGACGCTCGCAAATGCAGAGGTTATATCAGCGTCGCCGGATGTGCCGGAATTTTGTCTCGCAGGAGTTCTTTTACATGCCAGTAAATCTACTGACATGAGCCTGTCGCATTTGGGCACACTTAAATGCCATCGACCTTGCCCGCGATCGAACCCGCAGCCTTGGGCATAGAAGGCCAGCGCTATACCAACTCGCCAACCAGGTCGACCATTACAAAGAACATCATTGTTAAAATGACTAAATAAGATCCTTATCGAAGATGACACCAAGAAAGTTAGTCTTCAAGGATGATTTAAGATTAAAGTTATGTCATTGAAATACTTATTTACTTACAAATGACTTTTAAGGAACCCGAAGGTTCATTGCCGCAGTTACATAAGCCCGCCATTGGTCCCTATCCTATGCAAGATTAATCCACTCTCTATCATGTCATTGAAATATTAGACATTTAAAATTAACATTATTACTAAGAAATAAACATGAAGTTTTGTCTACATTACTAATAAATTTATTAGAACGACACCATTTTTAAAATCAAAATAGTACATTATGCAACGAGCCTATGATGATAGTAATTAAGACGCGAGTATGTTTGTTTATGAAACGAGCGCAAGCGAGTTTCATAATTCTCATACGAGCGTCTTAATTATCATTATAGGCAAGTTTCATACGAATTTTTATGCTCGACCATATTTCTAACTTGAAATTATTCAGAAGTATCAATTTTATTTGTATCTGACTGAAGATCGGAAGTGACCTTGTGCGTAGCTCGTAAATTGTGAGATGTGCGCAGAGGCGAAAGTATTGATTTTTTCCGAGGAACAGTAATGTCATTGACCTTGATGTAATGTAGAGAATAACATGAACTAATTTTGATATAGCCTGGAAATTGGATTAGAATTGAAAAACGAGATGGCAAATTGAATTTATTTGAATATTATTTACAATTAACGTTAATTATTATAGTAACAGAACATAACCTTGTGCGACAGTATTGGATTTCCAGCCTCTGTGACGTTTTCCTCGTTGTCTTTCGATTGCATATCCGAGAATAATCGAAAACCTAAACTTTAATGAATAGGTGTACTTTAATGACATGCATTAAAGGATTGCTACCATGTGTATAATTACTACGTTTCGGCATGGTCGAGCATAAATATCATTAATTAATTTTCAGTTTGCGCAATACTTAGATGCTAAACAGGAACAAGTTGAAGTGATTTTTTTTTTCCTTATCTGTATATACTTGTAGATCTGTGGTTGATACTTTTGTACGCAGTTTGGAACTGCCATGTTGCCTAAATCCCAAAAGTAACAAAAGCCTACATACTGTTTTATCCTCGTTAAAATCTACATATTTTCACTCATTGGACCACACTAGCTATAAGAAAATCGGTATAAACTAATTTCAAGAATTAAGGACAATTGCCCGTTCAAGACTTTATGAAAATACAACAATTTAACATGAATATTCTCAAAGCAAAAGTCTTATGTTTCTATGTAAATGATCTCAAACCCTCAGATTATTACTACTGCAATGCGGACTAGGAATACGGCTGGAGTAATAGTTCATGCTAATTCAATTGTGTGACCTAAAAGAGAAGATGAAAGCCGCAATATCTTACCTTGATGGCGAAACGTTTAACACACCATCTTAATTCCGATGGGTATCCCATTCCTTTGTCTGGTATCCTGATATAGCCAGATGTTCGGCTGGGTTAGTTGCAGGATTCCACTCGATGGGCTGCATTAAACATTTTAGAGTTCTTTCTTTGAAAATTCTCTCTGTCGCAGGTGCAGGAGATGTCTTTGTAAACCTACAATAATGCAAGAAACTTCGATGATTCAATCAATTAATTACATGTAGATTCCTGGAATTCTTTCGAAAGTTCTGAAAGAATTACAAAGACGCGTAAAATTTGCAGAGCCCTTGGAATGTAATTTAACACAGCTAGTGATAACCGGCGTAGATGGGGTAGGGAAAGGGACTCGTGTGCTGTGGAACTGAGTTTGATTACACTCCGGCTGTAATTATATAAAATCCAGTACTTAATTATTCTCCTCGGTGGGATGAATATGTTCCTTTTTAATTGCTACAAATTGTTTATAATTATCTAGTTTTAGAGCGGAATTCTGTAGCCTCTTCTGCTTCTGCATTTAGCCTATTTTGATAATTTTATTTGATGCATAAATACGCAGAGAATTCAGATATGAAACTGATTAAGATTATAAAATAGAATAGAATGTTTTATTTTCGCTGGCAGAGTTAAGGCCATAAGGCCTTCTCTTCCACTCAACCAGCTTTAATCAATACAATAGATATTTAAATTACGAATATTTACATGACACTTAAAATGTTCTCCGGCAATACTCTTCAGTTAAGTTTTAACGACTAGTACATGTTTATTTAAATTTAGATGAACCTATAAGATAAAGTAGTACCGGTAACTTAATTTATGAGCTAATTTAATTCAGTCAACTATAATTAATTTGAGATAGCTAGTAAAATGGTGAGAATTAATTTAATATTAGTTTACTAGAACTATGTTATAGGGAGAAAAAATATTACATCAAAAATATATTTATATAATGATAATATTAATGTAATTAAATTTTGCCATTAGAGGTGTTGTAATCTATTTAGATAAATTAATGATAATAATAAGAATGGACAGATGTTAGTTTCATTATAACTAACAAATATTAATCAGTCATTAATCTGTTAAGTAAGAATTTGTGTAATTTTGATCTAAATGAAGTTATTGTCCAACAATCCCTTACATCACTCGGAAACGAGTTCCAATTTCTAGCAACTGAAACTGTATAAGATGAAGAGTATAACGATGTCTTGAGGTAAGGTATAATGAATAAATTGTTACGTTGAGACCTGGAATTTAGCTGATGATTTAGCCTGTTTATACATCCATTGCTTATGCATGGTTTATTAGTAAAGTTTTCTGTCTCAACTTTGCATAAGTCTCGTATAAAAACTATACATGGTTTATTTATAAGACTGTATATGTATACAGAATGTCCCATTTATCTTGTGCACCTATTATAACTTTTTTGTTTGGATAGATATTGGAATTTTTGTTTTTAAGCGTTATATTAGAACGAGGGGCTAACATGAGTGTTTAGATTTGGAGCATGTAACTACATTATGGTACAAGATACACGTGACGTCATCAATTTTTCAAATAGCACTACATACTTTAATCATGTCACATTGATGACACATATTAAGTTCAAAAATGTATCACAATATCACCTTCCTAATCAATAACAACAACAAAACGAAACAAAAACGTACTTCCAATGTGATAATGTTATGCTTTGAGAGTCACAGAAGATGTTCCAAATGGTGACCATTCACATTAAAGCACATTCGAAGGCGTTCCCCGAAAGACTGTATGACTGCCCGGTATGTTGCTGGCTAAATGGACACACAAGCCTGTCGATTGCGTTGCTGCATGTCGCCTGGTGTTGTCAGAATGTTCTGGTACACTGTCTTTTACAGTTCCCTACAGGAAGAAGTCTAGTCGCGACAGATCCGGAGAACGTGCAGGTCACTGTACGTGGATTGTGATGTCGACAGTTGTGGTTTGCTTACACAACAGCAGACACACAACACACGACGTGTACGGACGTCAGTCGTCTTTCGTTTTGTGTAAGTTAATGCACAAGATGAATGGGGCACAACAAATGACACATTCTGATAGCATTCATTTTGCATTTTGTTGTTGTTATTGATTGGGAAGGTGACATTGTGATACATTTTTGAACTCGTCTAAATGTGTGTAATCAATGTAACATGATTAAAGTATGTAGTGCTATTTGAAAAATTGATGACGTCACGTGTATCTTGTACCATAATGTAGTTACATGCACCAAATCTCTACACTCATGTTAGCACCTCGTTCTAACATAACTCTCAAAAACAAAAATTCCAATACCTATCCAAAAAATAAAGTTATAATAGGTGCACAAGAGAAATGGGACAACCTGTATACAGACTTCTGGATATTCAGTCGTAGTAGGATGTATCAGGTAGGTGAGGCAATCCTCTTTCATTATGTGATTTATTGATACATTCTCCATACAAATCATATTAGCAATTATCTTTTTGCACCTCTCACATGCTTTTGAGATAAAAAATGCCGTTTTCGTTCTCAACGTATTGATTGCAATGTAAGGGTATTGGGGTTGTATAAATTTAGCGCTTCTATTATTATTCATAATTACCGGAAAAAGAACAATTTCATATAAATTGAATTTTTCGCGTGATAGTAAAGGTACTCTCACAATGTATACCAACGTAGATGACGTTTTATAAATAGTTACCATCATCACCTGGTCCACTTGGTGTGATGGAAAAGGTGGTAATTCCATATCGATAGGAATTGTTTCACATAACACGTTCTTAATTTTCTCGTAAGTTATAACTTAAGGATTGAATAATTCCAAGTCGCGCATTTGTTGTCATTGTGATCAACAAATCGTAATATTCATAACAATCTTAGTATCCTGACTCAACTTGTTTAATCTTTAGATTAATTGCTGTAATCTTATTGTCTTCAAGCGTCTTACCTTCCCACTGATTTTGGTAATGTGAAAGGAAAGTATTGAAACTTTCTTTTATTGCTTTTTGATTTAACAATAATTCCGTAGTTGTTTCATTGACTGTACCAAACTTGACTTTAAAAGTGTTAACTATTCTGAACTAATATGCAAAAAGTTAAGTTGTTCTTGCTGCATTTTATCTATTCTTTCCTTATACATTTCTATCTCAGCTTAAATTGCAGTGCCGAATAGAATTTTAGAAATATCGCCTGCAAAACCTAGTACAGAACGCTTTTTCCTGTTGTTGTTGTTATTATTATTATTATTATTATTATTATTATTATTATTGACCATTGGTCCAATAATTTCTTCAAGAGTTTCTCTTAGCCTTTGTACACTAGTTCTTTTAGCCAGGATGTGAGCTAATCCTTGCTCACAATCCGTTTTGTGATACCATGTGTACACTAACAAATTTTTACATTCATTCTGTATAGTTGCAATCCCTTGTTTGAGCGTATCATACAAGTGTTGCACCTGTCCTATGTCTACGTAAGTAATGACATCCCAGAGATGCTACAAAATCAAAGTATATGCCTGTCTGTCCTTTGATTTCTTCATTTTGAGTTGCTGAAAAGCATTCAACCTTAACAGTAGCCATACCAATGAGTAGTGATAACCACTTACATAAAATCATCTTGGTATGCTTCTGAAAAAAAAAGAAACACAATTATTCTTTGTATTCCTTTACTCTATTGATGTGTACAATGAATCTCTTTTTTTCCCGTACCCCCAATTCTACACAACTCGAGGTTAACTTTATTAACCCGAGTAACCTCAAATGGACCTTCCCACAGAGGGTCCAACTTTTTCCTATTCTCCTTTCGTAACAAGACCTTGGCTCCCAGAGCTATATCATAGGTACATTTTTCGTAACAAGACCTTGGCTCCCAGAGCTATATGATAGGTAACATCTTACGCTAGACCTTCTGTCACAATCTTCTATTACCCCTCTGTCTATCACTTCTTTTAAGGATTTCTCATCCGCAACTGCTTACACTCCTTCTCTCACAGAATCAACGAAAATTCCATTTACAAAAACATTTTTTCCTAATTTAATTATTACCTTTTGTCCACCTTTTTCTCGTCCTCTGACCAAGAGTTAGTGAAGCGATTAGTACTGTCTAGAGTAGAGTGAATCAATTGTTCGACTCTTGCCCCCTATTGAGTAATACTTTCGTTCGAGTTCTGTTTCACCTGACAGAGTTGGGTCGTATAGTACATAAATGTTCGTTGTACAGCAATATGTGTCTCTAGTTTTTCCTTTATATCCTCCCATTTTTTTTTTCATCTGTTGGATGGATGTTTAAAGTTCTCCTGGCATTACCTGTAATCTTTGCTAAAATATATTTGATTAATATATTCTCCTGATTTGGGTTTATTAATGACCTAGCTGACTCAACATTATCAATAAATTCATTTAGCGTGGATGGTTCGCCTGAAAAACATTTTTCAAACAATTTAGCAGCAGGTGTAATGGGTAATTGAGCACTTATTCTTTGTTGTCTTAGAAGAGCGTTCAATCGGTCTTCTAGAATTGAATTCGTTGATCTTGATCTGATTGTGCCATGGTCTAACGGGCTTTCACTCGGATTAATAACTTTCACCAATATTTTAAGAAATTATAACAAGGGTTATAGCTATCCTACAAGCAAAACTCAGCTCGAACTCCTCGCGGCGCGCATTCTATACCCCCCTTACCCCCCTGCAGTAGGCGTGAGAGCATGCTGGGAACGGGAGCATACATCATCTGCGCGGGACAGTCACGCCCGCTGGTTTCTGCGCACTGAGTTTTGCTTGTTGAATGCCTGTAACAACGTCTCTCGAGACTAGTAATTCACTCACCCAGATGAAGGATCTGTTGACAAGTTGGCGCGCCCTGGCCGTCGATCCGCGGACCTCGTCACCAGCAACTGGTCAGTGAGCTTCTACGCGAGTTTCTAACAGCTGGAGAACCGGAGACCTTCAGGTAATGGGCACCCCGAAGAGGAACAGCCAGGCGACTAGGGTCGACGTTGATTCCACCTCGTGAAACAATCATGGCAGTATATGACGACTGTGGATACACTGGCCCCTTCTCATCTGTCTTCAAACTCTAAGACACCAGGATCTGCAGCAGAAAGTGCTGCTGTCAGTAAACATCATAAATATAAACATTTTACAGATAACAATAGAGGTTTTATCAGGAACCGTCAGTGCTTATCTATTTAACAAATTTATTAGTTTACAATAATTTGTTACATTTATTTGGTTTTAAACGTTTTCGGCTTGATTAAGCCATCTTCAGAAAAGTTTATCCCTAAGTACATGAAGGTACATGTATATGTGATACAAATAAATAAACCAATTAAATGGATCTCTGTAGAAGCAAGTAAACACACCACGAGATTAAAACATTACTGTATTAAAACTAGGCTATGTGAGCCAAGATCAAAATTATTAAAAGTTATTACATACTAAATTAAATTAAAACATGTGCGATACAGTTGTAATTGAGACAGGTTAGTATCTGTATTGAAGTCCAGATCTGACTGAGATATTAACCTGTCTATGTTTGTCTCAGGATGAACATCCGTCCATATATGTGGAAGCTAAGCATACTCCATCGTTATCTGAACTATAATGAAAATGGTACCGGCTGCTTATCCAAAAAAACAACCTTTCTCTCTTTGATTTGTCTGCAGTTTCTTGGGATACGGGGCACTTCTTGTAAAGTGGAGGCCACCAGTTTTTTAAATCTAACACATTCTCAGGTGTTCCAGTTCAACACAGGTGAACTTCTTTGTGAGCTGCTTGTGATGATCAATTCAGTTAACAGGTGAATAGTGTAAATTAGAGCTGGGGACGGAGCGAGTAGAACTGTTGAGTTATTCGGTTCTATCGGTTTATGTGCTTGGCAGCGGAGCACCGAAGTTACTCGGTTAACCGTAGCCGTTACCGGTCAGTTCAAACGTTCGAACAGCGTTTACGTGTTTTACTTAATTCTAGCAGGCAACAACGTAGGTACTGTTGTGTTTAAATATTTTCTGCTGCAGGACAAATTATTTCCTTGTTCCCAAAGCGGGCTAAAAGGCCTCTAGTATTGAAGAGGAGTTCATCCTATTATATGACCTGTCAAGTGGGCCTAATGAACACTGACAGTCTGAACATATTACTGTTAATAATAATAATAATAATAATAATAATAATAATAATAATAATTATTATTATTATTGAAATTATTGTTAATAATAATAATATTATTATTATTATTATTATTATTATTATTATTATTATTATTATTATAGCTACTTGAATGTTTGATTAATATTAAAATATGTTAAAAAAGGAAGTGAATTATATTTTATTCTATTTGTGTTTATTGGATTTGTGTTACCTCATCAGTCATAATTTTATTCGTATTTATTTCTACGAATTGTGTTACCTAATTACATTAATTTATCAATAATATTACTCTTCACGAAAGAGAACATGATTGTATTGAAGGCTAGTAATGTTATAAAAGAAATAAATATTATGTTCTTGAGTTTAAGATTCCACGTTTTATTGATTATTTTATCCACTCTCCGTAGGCCTAATAGTAAATAATTCTGTGTGTTATTTTTAAGTGTTTTAGGCAGCGCTTCATGGAGCCTGTTTCTTTTTTTTTTTTTAATGCAGCTTTTAACGTTTACCTCACATGTTAATTTATTAGCTGTTAGTATTATAAGCTATTTTATCAATTTTATTTCGTCTGTCATATATAACAACAATTAAAGTTAAATAGGCCTTCATACAAAATAACTCCGCAAATAGTTGTAATCACGCAAATGAAATTTGCAACCGCCATTTTTCAATGAAGAGAAGAGATTTTTCTCGTCAATTGGCAAAGCGAAAGCGCTTTACTACAAGGCTTTTAAAACACGCTTGGTTCCACTTTCAAAGTACGTTCTAAAATCTACTCAATCTATCTAAATTTTAAATCTACCGCCACAAATTTGTACTCGGTTCAACCGAGTAATGACGTCACAGTAACTGCTCCGAACCGAACCGCTCCGTCCCCAGCCCTAGTGTAAATCCTATCATGCTTCCGTAGGTTCCTTTTGATCATTGCAAAATCCCTATCGCATGGTATAATACAGTGTCCACGAACAGGAAGCTGTGTTATATTAAGCAGTTTATTGTAAAAACTTGAGAGAGTAGTTTTGCTGACTATTACACTTTTACTACGTCACACTACTTTCGACCAATAAAACGGTACGAAAGGACGTCTTTCAACCAATCATGGCCGCTTATCGCACAATTTTATCGCGTCCCTAGTATTTGTTTAATTTTATCGCGTCCCTAGCATTTGTTTATTTTTATCACTACCCTAGCATTTGTTTCTTTGTTTGCCAACATTTCAAACTGCACTGGTCTGGCCGTCAAAAAACAGAAAATTACAAACCACTCCAGTCGATATACATCACTTTCAAATATGACTCGCATTTTGGCATTCAAGAACAATAATTAATAAAGATCACTGGTCATATATGAAGAACACCATTCGGAAATCTCGAATGAGATGAGGGATAGACCATGTACACCAACGAGTTCACTTCTTTTACGCACACGTCCAATATAACATCAACTGAACCACCAAAACATTCTAATTTGAAAATTATACTTTCAATAATTGTTTCTTTTAAAATTATCCATGTTTAATTTTTATTTCATCATCGTTAATTAAAACGTTTCTTGTTTATTTCATCATCCCTAATTAAAACTTTTCTAACACTTGTTTATATTATTTAGGTTATGTTTGTTATAGCTTCTGCTATATATTATGGATAGTCACGTAACAGAGATTGTTTAATACTAAGATTTATTGAAAATCATCTGTCAAGTGAAGTTGATTACTGGGATCCGGATGATTGAAATGGAATGCAAATGTTTTAATAAAAATGAAACTGAATCAACAAAGCCTTCTTGACCAGTAACAGTCCACAGAGTTCAATGATGATTCCAAAGTTGGCACAACTGATACCGGTAACAAAAAAACATCATCATAAAACACTACTGCCATCTAGCGTAATGTTGAGATGGTACAATAATACATTTGAAGACAGTTGTATTTTCGTAAGCCAATTAATATTTTATTGTACACTTTGTTACTTCTAATCTTTATATAGCCTACTTTCTTCTAATCGTGTAATAGTCAATTAAATCCCACTCGAGTTTTGATTTTCTCTAGATAAATCAAAACCTCAAGTGAGATTACTGTTGGTAAAAATTTACTTAGAAACAAATACAAACAAATTAAAATGGCAAAAAAAAAAAAACTTACTTGCAGGACTTTCCAAGTCTTTTAGCCTCAATTGTTACCCTCTGTAGCTTGTGTATGATCTTCCATTAAGTCTGGCTTTCCGTATCATATTTCTTTCATAGTTTTCTGGCTATCTTCTACAGACGAATCTTCGTCTCTGGACAACTCGTTCTCCATGTTCTATCTTTCAATAGTTATCTCGAATTACAGATAATGTAAGATATAGCATATAAAAGCAACCACCAAATTAACGAAAGTTATGTAGTTGACATCCAAAGAAATTAAAATGTTGGAATGAAACAATCGCCAGTCACCAAATAACTGACATCCAAAGAGATTACGATACCGGAACTAGCTACAGCATCCACAACAGCATTGGGTTTGTTGTTAAAAGGGCAGAAACGCAGTCTTATGCCCATTTAACACGAAACCTAGAAACTAATGTCTCTCTAACCGCGTATTGGGTACTGATACATATGCCTCTTTAACATAGATTGATAGACCTACCTTTTAAAGATTCAAAGGCAGTGAAAAAACGAAAATGACTTATAGTGGTGGTTATGCCATTTTAACATTGGCGCGTTCATATTTATAGATATAATAACAATAATAATTAAACATTTCCTATCGGAGGCACTTAGACTAGTTGCATTTGACCTCATCGAGGATTTCGGCCGCTACTGATGACACCTATCGACAAATTTAAGAACAAACGAACGGCGATCACACATGTAAATGTTAGTGTCCAAACTATTTATTTAAATTAACCATGATTAATAATAATATATTTTCTTTATTAAGATACGCAAAAAAAAATAGTATGCAATACAGGTGTTAAGTGCGTAACAGAATCTCGGAAATAGAGAAGGCTCGACTTCGTCTCGTCTACTCTAACTTATCTCGATTCTGTTATAAGGCACTTATCACGCTTGTATCGCGTGGATATGCATTCCTTAGAAATATATATTGTGGTTAAATGAAATTTGAATGTATCTGGTTTCGTCAGCAGCAAGTTGTGAAGACACAAAGTACAAAATGATGTTAGAAATATGACCAGATTTTTGTTAGTCGGTCTCATCTTCAACCTCTTCACCCCTCCAAATGTATGGCACTAAACAGTTTGCAACTCCGTTGTTGCCAAGAAGTAATTCATAAGTCAGTAACTCTATTAACATAGCTGTAAAAGAACTTATCACGCAGAATGCAGACTTCTGACATTTTTCATTCCCCTTTCACTCCTTCTATTTCAATAGGCTGAACAGTCTACCACGATCAATGCAAGGAGATAATGCAATAATTCTCTGGTGAATGAAAAGTTTTGTAAGTGGTTTTGGGCAATATTTATTTTGCTTTGCGTCATGTTTGCAAGTTTTATGCCATATTTTGGTATTTTTAGGGCATAATTCCAAAGTTCCACAGTTCTTAGGTCAAATAAATCCTAACCCAACTCATTAATGTATACGAGTATATGATTTATTTGGTTTATAAAGTGCCGGTCTGTGGCTGCCTAAATGTGTTTCTGGTGATGTTCGGAGAACAAGAGGATACTCTCTATTCCATCTTATATACATTTATGTTTACATATTGACTTACTAGCTTCGATGACGCCGGCTGAAGATATTGAGGTAGATTAGCTACTTCCCTCCGTAAAACACTCCTGACCATGGCTTAAAGGCGGCTTTTCAGGTGAACCAAGTGAACCACAACTTCACCATATAATTTAAAAAAAATAAAAAATTCACTTTACTTTTACTATACATCACAATGCGACTGATTTTATGATATTTATGTTTAATGTACGTTCAAAAATCGCGCCGCGCTGAAGAATTAACGAACATAGCGCCGGTTAATCCACTTCTTGCATTGCGACTTTCTATTTCGCTTGCTATGGTTACCGTAGCAACAAGACTCCGATACGTTAAAGTCCTGCGCTGGTGAAGTGAGCACGATTTTTCTCTTGTTAGTCTTTCACTCAGCTATGGTTACCATGGCAACAAGGTACCACAAAACAGAAGACCGATCAGTTTGCTCAGCACACTTGGAAAAATCTATGAAGGAGTGATATATAACAGACTATATCCACATCTACAGAGACATATACCGGATGAACAATTTGCATTTATGTCAGGACGAAGCACAACAACGCAACTTCTCCGTTTAACTGAAACAATCACCACTGCTTTCAACAACAAACAGTATGCTGCGATGATGTTGCTTGATGTTAACAAAGCTTATGACACTGAATGGCATACAGGTGTATACTACAAATTGATTCAAGTTGGAACAAACCCAAAATTAATACGCCTTATTAAGTCATACCTTTCCAACAGAAAATTCCAAGTTTTACATCAAGGTGCCTCATCAACAAAGTATAACATATACGCAGGTTTGCCACAAGGATCCAAGCTATCACCTATACTTTATAACTTCTACTCCGCAGATATCCCTACACAACCATATATTCACACGTTTCAATACGCCGACGACACCGCATTTTTATCAACCGCAGAAATCTACCATTTGCAATCAATAGACTACAAAACTTCTTAAATAATTACGAAACATGGACCTACAGATGGAAAATTAAAATAAATCTTCTTAAAAGCTCTGCAATCATTTTTCAAAAACGACAAGCCCAACCCAGGATCCGACTCAAATTATTCAATACATACATCAACTGGACTCCTAAAATCAGGTATCTCGGAATAACTATGGATAAAACACTAATCTGGAACCAACATGTCACTCAAGTAACAGGAAAAGCCATGGATAGATTTCTTCAATTATATCCACTATTTAAAACTAAATTACATGTCTATAAGGCCTTAATTCGAAGTATGATAACATACCCAGCACCAGCTTGGGCATATGCTAGCAAATCCGTTATGAACAAGATACAAGTTATCCAAAACAAAATACTGAGAACCATTCACGGCAGTGGATGGGGAACAGGTACACAACTTCATGATGACCTCCAAATAGAATATCTTCCCGAATATATACAAAAAATCACAAATAAACTCTATCACAAGGCAGCACTCAACAGCAACAAACTAATAAATTCTCTTTTCAGATATGATATAAACAGGAAATACAAACATCGCCGACCCAAACAACTATTTTCATAAACTCAATCCATCAAAATGACATCCACAAGATTTATACTATACTCATTCATAGGCATCTACCATAGCTGAAACAAATTTATATTCCGTTGGACGCATTCGTGTCGACGGAATTTAGATACCATGCGGATACCAAAGATCATAATATTCTACATAATTGAAGAGGAAAGGTTGATATCAACTGAAACTCTACCCAAAAAACAAGATAGACGACTTGTGTAAAATAAAGTAAACACCGAATATCGTGTCACTGGGTTCGCGCGTCGCCATGTTGGTGAGAGAATCTCTCTCTCTTTCTAACATAGTTGCTGCACGATGTTAACGCCAAGTTCGTGTATGCATATTGAAATTATTTATATTGTGGGCTATCATGAACTATTTATATCAATTTAATATGGGCTATGAATTCTCTAAACTTGGACATAAACATCATAAATGAAATTAAGTATATATAAAGTGCTCTACATTGTAACTAAAAAAATTATATACAGGTGATTCAGACCACCCGTAACAGTAATTTATTTCGGAAACTAGTGCATTAAAACTTTCGAGACAAAAATATTTAAACTAAAGCACATGTGAACTTTCACTTGAGCTTAATTTAATTAATCAGCCTTAACAGGAAGTAGGGTCAGTGGCGTATTACTTTAAAATTTCAAATGGGAGTCGTGGTCAAATATGGCACCATTTGATAGAGCTCTTCAAAACAAACAACGTTCACAGGAAACGTTTTTATTAACTCCTACTCTTTCAATGAGAAAACGTACGAAAAGACAATGGGTGATTCAGACCACTCGTAAGTCATTTATTTCGGAAACCAGTGCATTAAAATTTTCGAGACAAAATATTTGTAACTAAAGCATATGTAAACTTTCATTTGAGCTTGATTTCGTCAATCAAGCTTAACAGAAAGTAGGGTCAGTGGCGTATCACTATAAAATTTCAAATGGGAGTCGGGGTCAAATAGGGTACCATTTGATAGAGCTCTTCAAAACAAACAACTTTCATACGAAACGTCCTTAACAATTCCTACTCTTTCAATGAGAAAACGTACGAAAAGACAATGCCGTCAATATTGAGGAATGTTACAATGCGAAAATGTAAACAAGACAATTATGTTGACAGATGTTACTGAAAGACTGGACAATGCCATTAATTTTTACAAATGTTCAAACTGTCTGCCGTTCTGAGCAGCACACACACTCGTACTCTTCTTCTAACACTGTCATTGACTCGTAACACTTCGGCGTGGTCAAGTGACTGGAAGAGAGATACGCTCCAGGTGTGCCAATAGTACAGAAGTTAACACGTCACGGTTTTTTCAGCATTTGTCTACAGGAGTTGTGTATCCAGTTTATAATGTTGAGATGACTGCTTTGGTCAGACGTGAAATACCAAAGGAGACGAATTCACAACGTTCCGCCAATAAACGAGAAAAGGACTAATCAGGGTAACCAACAGTAACAATGAAAATTGTAGAAATTTAAAAGCTTAAAATTAATTTCGCCTATAGGAAAGTTACACTAAATGAATATATTTGTAATTTTTTTTACTGTTTTGCTAAAGAAGCAAGCACGAGTCTTGACAAAAGTGGAAATATAATGTACCTGAAAAAAAAAAAAACATAGTTATGGTGTTAGCGTTGCAGGTACTACTGTAGCCTATATACAAAGTTAAATTTTTCCGCGGTTTCGTGAGCGAGTGTGCATAAAGATCGCGTTGTGTGCATTAATTATTTTCTCTACTGTTCTTATTACATTAAT
This sequence comes from Periplaneta americana, assembly GCF_040183065.1. NCBI lineage: Eukaryota > Metazoa > Arthropoda > Insecta > Blattodea > Blattidae > Periplaneta > Periplaneta americana. The sequence goes on from NC_091131.1 coordinate 125,721,025, forward strand.
TACTAGCCGTACCCGTGCGCTTCGCTGCACTTGTCATAAATAAATACCATTCACTTAAATCTGTTATTTTTCCAAATACAGCTTTGTTACAGTTAGTGAATAATTAATTTATTATCAATTATAAGTCGTTTGCTCCTGAATTACTTTCAAATTTGTATTTAGAACTATGAATGTAACTGTTATTACCATGCAATAGATTCAGGAGTTGTTCGATTAATTCTACTTTTAAGCTTGGTATTATGTTAGACCTAACAGCGTCTGAAATAGAATATATTTGTAAGAACTGAAGGTTGTTACTCTCAGCTGGAAGAAGGCTTTGTCACCAAACGATACCATTTGAAATAAGGTGTTGTACTGCCCTATATTATTTAAAACGTGTGTTGATAACGGATGTACTATTATAAGTATTGGTTGTGGAGGCTCTTTAATCTCAGGAAGAAAAACTTTTCCAGCAGCGCAAAGCATTCAAAACTAATTTAAAAACATGTTAAACGAATTATTCTTGCAACAAAAACGGACGCTCCGTAGACCAAATAGTCGTATTTCAATTATGTAATTACTTCATAGTTTCATCTTTTATTGTATGACGTTATGACTAAAATACCTATGTTGTTAATTGTTTTATTGTAACATTCTACCATAACTGACCGGGCATATAAGATCTCGTGCTTAGAGGGATGGAATTTGGAGTTTGAGATGGACTACAAACCACAAGTCATGCTAAAGATGTTGGTTTGTTAATTATTCAATATGGAGTATTGTACACTACAAAGGTGATTTCTACACAATCATAAAAGTGAGCAATTCTACGACCCTAGGTGGTATTAAGCAATAAAAATATGTAGTTATGTTACTGAATAAATAATACTTAATATGTGCCACGTGTATATTTGTAAAATTAATCTATCTCTGGCTTTCATTCTTTCATAAAAAAAAAACGCAACGCAAATCATACATAAATTTCAGTACGGCACCTCCAAATAGCATTAAATTTAACTGCAGTACATATAGCTAAATTATTAGTTTCGATATTATATAAAGTTTTCTGTGCGTAAGGTTCTGTTTAGTCCTATCTTATATGCATTTGTGCCCAGTCCTCGATTCACACATGAGCTACTGTAATGGCATAAAGCCTACGTCCATCTAAACGAACTACACTTTCTAATGATGAAATAATTATTTGAATCTATTAAATAGTTTCTTGAGATTGCCTCATTCAACTCACAAACATTCTATCTTTATAATATAATCCGTATATTAATCCGATTGTTGTTCAAGGACTCCAAGGCCGCCTTAAATAAATGCAGAGTCATTTTTTTATCTTTCTTACTCGTATATTAATGTGACGTGGCCATGATATAAAAAGCATTGTTATTTTAAAACAGATATATCTCGCCATAATGGTAATGCAGAATTCCTACACGAAAATATTATGTACTTCGGTACATCATAGTAATATCAGTCCTATCAACAGTTTGCATAGAATAAAACTTATCGGAAATCGATTTTAAAGAAACTTCTGTTACGGTATGTAATATTTTTCGTAAAAATCAATATTAAGAGAGATATTTCGATTTATTTAATTCAGGTCTCCTTAGAACCTCCCTTTTAAATAGAGTATTTTGAATTACATATAGCCTAAATTTTAAGTTACAACGAACTTAATTTATATTCCAATTTTCATTTAAATCGGTTCAGGCATTATCGCGTGAAAAAGTAACACACATCCAGACAGACAGACATACAAATAAAAATTTCAAAAATGCGATTTTCGGTTTCAGGATGGCTAATTATACATGTTAATACCAATTATTTTTGGAAAATCGAAAATCACCAGAAAAATTTTGGTTACAGATTTATTATTAGTATAGGACTATTTTAAATAATTAAGAGCAATATTTGTTCATAAAGTCAGTGTGCTTTAGGGATTTGGGCTGTTTATTAACAAATTGAAAGAAAAATGAAGATATCCTTCAAGAACTTAATGTATCATCGATACTGCACTATATCTCCAGATATCAGTTAAACTGGAAGGAACACGTCTTAAGAGTGGCTTCATCCAGGATCCCTAAGGTAATAATGAAGTATCGTCCAAAATGGGAAACGGTCACTTGTTCGACCTATGAAAATATGGCAAGAAAATCGCTTTTTCAGGCCGTAACAGTTCTTTTGGGACTAGTACTAGACAGGATGAAGATGATGATTAACAAATTTGTCCGCGGAAAGAAGTTTTTCCTTACATGAATCGCATTAAAACTATTTGCTTAGTTGCCTGTCACATGTCGAAATAGGTCTACTTTTTATAAGCTACAGCTCATCGTCTTCTTCTATAAGTAGGAAGGACACAAGGAGCAGAAGTGAAGGATATTACACAATTTTGTTCGTTAAGAAAGCACTCAAAACTTAAAATATTTTTTTTCTTCAAAAAATGTAATGTATTAATTACATATTAAATGAAAGGAAAAACACTTTTCAATAATTATAAATATAATAATAATAATAATAATAATAATAATAATAATACACTGCAAATTACTTATGCATTAGGTACCGGCATATAGAACAGACAAAACTACAGAAACATCCATGGAGTAATAGTATATTATGCAACGAGCATATAATGGTATTAATTAAGACGCGAGTTTCATAATTTTCATACGAGCGTCTTAATTACCATTATAGGCAAGTTTCATACGACTTTTTATGCTCGACCATATTGATTTTTTCCGGCAATTGGTGAAATGAATTTGCGGGAATGTGCTTTGTGAAATGCTGGAAGATTACGGTGAATTGATGTTAATTTGTGTGTTGTTTTTTTCGACTGAATTTAAAATTGTCTAATCTCGCGCTAGTTGTCTTTCGATTGCATATCCGAGAATAATCGATACTTGCGCTTTCATATTGCTACAATGGTATTTTCTGATTGGTGGAACACCTGAACTTTAATGAATAGGTGTACTTTAATGAGGCCCATTAAAGGGCTGCTACCAGGTGTATAATTACTACATTTCGGCATGGTCGAGCATAAAATACATATTCAAGCATTAACCTCTACCGATATGCAATTTATTTACACTGATGTACAATTAATGTGTCACCTACAATCATTTTATATATGCTATATATTAATACTGATGTATGATTAAAGTGTCATCTACCTACTTCTTTGAAGACAAAACTAAACTGTCTATAATTTATTTTATTACAATATTTTCTCAATCGTGGAATAATGACAAATGATTATTACCGTTAATTGACGATTTTATTATTATTATTATTATTATTATTATTATTATTATTATTATCATCATCATCATAGTCATTATCATCGTCATGTATTTAAATATATATAATTTTTGTTATAAAAATTAGAAGTCGACTGACACTGCCTCACGCACATTTTACGTCACGAGCCGCCACTGCGCATGATTGGTCGCCAGCTAAGGAAGCCCAGTTGCTGAAATTGCCTAAGATACGACGGACGGTAACTGTTCAAGTTGTAAAGCGTGAGGTGAACCAGGTAGATTAGCTACTTTCCTCCGTAAAACACTCCTGGCGTGGTTGGCGGCAGCTAAGGAAGCCCAGTTGGTGAGATTAGCTAACATAATATGATGAACGGTAACTGTTCGAGTTGTGAAGCGTGAGGTGAACCAGGTAGAGTAGCTACTTCCCTCCGTAAAACACTCCTGGCCATGGTTGGGCTTGGTTGGTTAAGAAGAATAAGGGGAACAAAGGAACAACAAGGTTAATACATGGAAAACAAGACGAATATAAGGAGAAAAAGAGACATACAAAGAGAACAAATGAAATACAAGGAGAACAAGACTAATTGAGGAATAACAAGGAGTATGCAAGAAGAACAAACAAGGAGAATGCAAATAGAACAAGGGGAATACAATGAAAACAAGGGCAATGCAACGAGAACAATGATAACATAAGGAGAACAACTAGAATACAAGGAAAATCATGGGAATGAAAGGAGAACAAGGAGAATATAAGCAGAACAAACAATGAGAATATAAGGAGGACGAGGTAAATAGAAGAAGCATAATCGATCGATCAATCAATCAATCTTTTTAATGTATCCAGCTGTTTGCTGACAACATAAAGACGACTATAGTCCACTGTAGTCTAGTCAGTTTTTGTTTTTCATGAGAAATGAGGGGTATTTTGATCGGTGTTCATTATAGATGCCTGTTGCTAGTAGCCAGAGTTGGGGTGTAGTCAATATATACTGCAGGGCTGTATCTTCTGCAACTGGTACCGATAATAATTTTAATTTACTTTTGTGGTTTATGGATGGACAGTATAGAAGAATGTGTTCCAGATCTTCATCACGATTATTACACCACAGACAAGTAGGATTATCAGAAATGTGAAATCGGTGTAGGTACAATTGTGTGACAATGTGACCTATTCTGGCTCTTGTTAAAAATGTTTGAACATGTGTGGGCAAGGTTTTGTACATTTCCAGGTCATTTGGCTTTTTTTGTACGGACTATAAAATCTTTCCTTTGTCAGAAGAGAGCCAAATGTTGATCCATAAGTTTATAAAATGAGACTTTACTGAAGCAAAAGCACTGGATAGAGATATCACTTGAAGAGACCTTGGTTGCAAATATGTTGCCTGTTTCGCAATTTTATCGACTTTCTCGTTTCCAGGCATACCACAATGACTAGGTTATTGAAATGCTATTTCCGTTTGGAGTTTTTTTAGTTTTCTTAGTTGTTACTAAATTGGAATAATTCTATGTGCATATAGATTTGATACATATTTGAAATACCCGTGGAGTCGGTAAGTATGCAAATAGATTTTTCAGAAGTTTGAGTAACACACTGAAGAGCAGCATCAATAGCTAGCAATTCAGTGTCAAGACTGGAGGAGGATGAACATGGTATGAAATAACTTTCTAGATATTTTGGAATTAATACCCTGCCCTTGATGTTCCATCATCAGGATTTAGAGATCCATCTGTATAAATCTGAATATGATCCTTCTGTTTTCTGCAGATTAGTTCCATGGCATCTAACTTAAGAATGTATGGAGAATCATTTTTCGCATGATTTCCTGGAATTTGTATGCTATGTTCTGGAATCACAATGAAGTACAAGAAGAACAAGGGAGAAAAACATAATAAAAGGAGAGTAACTAGATAAAAGGACAAATGGGGAATCCAAGGAGAACAAGGGAAATGCAAGGAGAACATGGGAATTCAAGGAGGAGAAGAGGAATACGAAGCGAACAAGAGGATTACGGGAAGAACGGGAGAAAACGAGGAGAATACGAGGATATGCATAGAACAGAGGAGACACGAGAACACGTGAGATACAAGGAGAATAGGGGGATGCAAGGAGAATAAGGGGAATACAAAAAGAACAAAGGAAATATGGGGCGAACAGGGAAAATACGGGGAAATGCGAAGAACAGGGGGGCACGACAACACGTGAGATAGAAGGAGAATAGGGGGGATGCAAGGAGAATAAGGGGAATACAAAAAGAACAAGGGGAATATGGGGAGAACAGGGAAAATAGGGGAAATGCGAAGAATAGGGAGAACACGAGAACACATGAGATAGAAGGAGAATAGGGGGAATGCAAGGAGATTAAGGTGAATACAGAAAGAAAAACGTTCTATATAATGTCGCGAGAAGTCATTGTTTAACATAAAGAATAATGTTATGAGCAGTGGCGGCTGAATGAGGCAAGCGAGGCAGTCATTTGACTTAACTGAAATCAAATTTTGTGTTTTTGTATTATATATTAGTTATTTGAATGAAGCATATATCGCATTAGAAGTATTTGAATACTTTGTGATGTATATAGACCTGTCTTGCAGTAAAATTTGTTCCTGAGGCCAGGAACGCTCGTGCCGGGTCTGGCTTCTGCATTTCGTATGTTTTCGCGGCTTTCAGGTTGCGCTTGAAACGTTGTAGCTGAAGCACAATTCGTCTGGCATCGTGGCCTGGTCAGCTTTCACTGCTCCCATCCATGGACCAGTCTCAAGGGTGGAATAGGGTGGGTATAGCAGTGGTGACTTGTCTTCCTAAAAAGACAATAAACAACATAAAAATTCTCGCTGTTTAGCAGGCAGAGACTCACACTGTTCTCTCCCCGTATGTCTCAGCTTATGACTTAAGCGAGGATGTTGTACTATTGTACTTCGTAATACGTGGTACATTCATTAAGTTCTGAGACATAGGGCATAGTGGCGGTGTGGTGCACTAGAACGGATAGGTGGCGCCGTGATATGGTACCTTGTCAGTTAGTCTCTCGTCCCAGCATCATACAGTTACGTGCATGTAGTGTAAGCAGAACTACGGTCATTGTTGTGACGGTGATTTGAATGCGCTCGTCGGAACTCGAGTATGTTGCAGTTTGAGCAACTGGGAAACGTCACGTTCTGTCAGAAATTAGGCGAAACTGCTATAACCGATCATAACTGGAGACGAAACATGGTGTTTCCTTTACGATCCGCAACTGAAGCGACAATCCGCCACCTGGAAAACGCCATTATTTCCACGACAGAAAAATCCGCAACAAGACAGGTCAAAAGGCAAGGTGATGCTTTAACAGTTTTTTTTTTCATTCAAATGGAATTGTTCATATAGAATTCATCCCACAAGGTGCAACTGTAGACAAGATCCTCTACAAAGAGATTCTTGGCCGTTTACGTAATTCAATTCGTCGTAAGCGTCCTGAGCTTTGGCATAGGAAGAATTGGGTGTTGCTACACGACAACGCCCCTGCACATCGCTCCATCCTTGTCCAAGAGGAACTTGCAAGGCAACAGGTCGCTGTTTTGCCACACCCTCCGTACTCACCTGATCTCGCACCATGCGATTTTTTTTCTCTTTCCCCTCATGAAATCAATCCTACGTGGGCGTAATTTTTATGCGGCCGAAAAGATCATGACTGCCACAAGAGAAGCCATACGGCGTCTTCCAGCCAACATCTTTCAGCAGTGCTTCCAGCAGCTACACCAACGTTGGCAGACGTGCATAGCGGCCAACGGCGACTATATTGAGGGAGGATGTCGATCTGTTTAAGTGTACGCCGTATCATACGGCATCTTCTGAGACATCCAGATTCTTGTGGGTGCCTACCCTTCAGGCGTCAGTGTCAGAACTTAATGACTGTACCACGTACAGTAGCGAGTGTGGTCCAATGTTGTTATGTGTTTCGGGAAAATATAAACAGAAACATATGCGAGAAATAATGATTATGTAGTTAATTCATTGTTAGAGTGACCTTTTTCGAGAAGAAATGATCTTGAAAGAAAGGAAGTTTTAAATAAAGATATAGCCTACGGAGATATCTACGCCATCGCTGACAATTTTTCTGACAGATAATGTTAAAACGCGAGTTTCTATTGCATACTACATAGTATAGGCATAATCATAAAAATGGGTAGTGGTAATATGGTCAAAATAAACTTTTTTGTTGACCTTGTTTGTTGCTGTCAAAGGAAAAAATAAAAATAAAATAAAAGAAAGATAGATAGAAAGAAAGAACAGTGTGTCTACTGAGACCTTTAGCGATCTGAAAAATATTTTTAGAGGAATTTCAACAAATATTTCTTCAGCTGAGCATAATATGGGTTGCTTCATCACACTCAAACAATCACTGAAACAAACTCACAGCATAACAACTTATTTAATGACATTATATTTCATTAATAATAATAATAATATAATAATAATAATAATAATAATAATAATAATAATAATAGTAATAATATTACAGTAATAATGATATTAATATAATCAACAATAATGATTAATATCGTAAATTAAAATTTGCTATCGGAGGCACTTGAACTAGTTGCATGTAGCCTCACCGAAGATTTCGGTCACCGGCCGTTACTGGATATGAGAGACATATTTTAGAAATTAAGATATTGTTCTTTCCAGGACGCTTAGCATACTATACTGGCAACATGATTACACCTAGATAGAATTTCGAAATAACGCATTTTTGGACATGAACAACAATATTTTGAGGGACGTATGTTTTAGAATTAATAATAGAGTTATTTTCAGTGGGATTACGTACATTTACATACCACATTAGAAACATGATAAAAGTATAATTGAATTGCTTTTTGATGTGCGTACAATTCTTTGTCTGTATGTATGTATGTATGTATGTATGTATGTATGTATGTATGTATATATGTATGTATGTTCTCTATTCAGATCTACACGCTTTGACCGACATGTGCCAATGTTTGCACATTTAACTTTCATAACCAGGAGAAAAACATAGACTACATTAAAATTGTGGAAATGGACGTTAATTTAATAAAAAGAACAGAACACATCACAAATGCTAACCACACCCACAGACATATCAACACAGACATGGAAATACTACACATCCATCCAAAAAGCCAGAAACTAGACACACTAAAACAATATGAAATATACAGACACACGAAAACACATCCCCAACGAAATTCTCAACACACAACTCAATTTCAAAACACACACACTCTTTGACTCTACACTATAGGCCTACTACACGAGCGCACCCTCACAGGAAACAGAACAATAGGCGCCAAGACCAACAACGACAGTTCTGAGGATGACACATAAATAGGTCGAAACATGTAAACAAGGTACGTTGGAATTTAACACAAGAAAGTTTTATGATACACATTCCGTAATAAAAAGAATATGTGTGTGTGTTTAATGTCTACCCACTTCACTTTGCGTGATTCAGGTTCCGCATACTGCGGGTAGATGGCAGGACTGTGACTCATTTTCGAGTTGCATACCACTACGGCGGGCCACGTTATGCATGATGTGTATCTGTATCTGTACAAAGTTCGGTCTCCAAACTTCCCAGATTTAACCCCTCCTGACTTCTTCGTGTAGGCTTTTGTCAAAGACATTATCTATTCACCCGAAACCCAGGAACATTGATGATCTGAGAGTAAAAATTACTCAAGCTTCTCAACAAATCACCCCTCTTATGTTGCAACGGATATGGGCTGAATTGCATCACCGTTATGAGTTGTGCAGGGTGCTCAATGGGGGTCATGTTGAGCTCTGAGGAATCTCCATCTTTCAGTGCTGTATGCACAAAGTTTCAATAAACAAAGTTCAGTAGTAAATGTTTTACGGTGTTTTTATTTTATTCATACCCAAACGGACATTACGTCCTGTCAGTACGTAATTTTACTACCATTGTTACTTTTATCTTATTTTAACCAATGACATTTACATGCACCATTGTTTTCCATTATGTTCTCTTTTTCACTTCATATATACTTCACTGTGTGTTCGCAATATAGGCCTAATGTACTCTGTTGGTTTATTAATTGATCTGAAGATGATGGTTCCTTCGAACCGAAAACGTTTATCATTTATTTTTTAATATGTAAAAATAGCATCTGTGTGTTCAATCACATTTGTATACTGATAAGTTTGACGGTTGTTACATAAATTTTGAATATTATTGCACAGTTTGTCGGACCCAAAATGGTTTTCAAATCAAGTAATGAAATAGTTTTGGAAGTAAATCCCGAGAAGACAAAGTGTATGATTATGTCTCGTGACCAGAACATAGCACGAAATGGAAATATAACAGTTATTGTAAATTTATGTTTTGAGAAGGTGGGCAATTTCAAATATCTTCGAGGAACAATAACAAATATAAATGATACTCGAGAAGAAATTAAACGTAGAATAAATAACGGAAATGCCTCTTATTCGGTTGAGAATCTTTTGTCGTCAAGTCTGCTTTCAAAAAACTGAATAGCTATAGCTATTACCGGTTGTTCAATATGGTTGTGAAAATTGGACTCTCACTTTGAGGAAGGAACAGAGGTTAAGTGTGTTCTAGAATAAGGTGCTTACGAAAATATTTGGGGCTGAGAGGGATGAAGTTACAGGAGAATGGAGGAAGTCATACAAAGCAGAACCGCACGCATTGCATTCTTTACCTGACATAATTGAAACATTATATCCAGATGTTTAAGATAGGCAGAGCATGTAGCACATATGGATGAATCCAGAAATACATACTCGTATAGAGCAGGGATGCAGAACTCACAGAGAGAGGGGTGGAAGCATGGGGAAAGCATTGGTTCCCCTTCCACAGTCCACCGGCGTTGAATGACTTCTCCGTGACTACTTGACCATGTGACAGATTACAGCAAACTCGTGCTCACAGAAAAAAATGACGAAAGTATTTCCGACACAATAATTAAAACAACAAATTGTTCACAAATGAGACAACGTGCTTTGCGATTATTTTGAATACAGAATTATTCATATTCCCCATTGCTCTTTAAACTAGTACTTTCCGACCGATATTGCTTCGAATTCCACCTCTAGACAGTGAATACAAATCTTCTGTGCCTTGTAATGTGGATGACGCGTGGCCTTGGGGTAGGGGGTGAATGACGTAGTCCGGCTCCTGACGTATGCTACAATTGGAGCGCAGTTCTGCATCGCTGATATAGAGTGTTAGATGGAAAACCTGAGGGGAAAAAGATCTTTGGGAAGGCCGAGACATAGATGGGAGAATAATATTTAAATTAATTTGAGGGAGATGCGATATGATGGTGGGAACTGGATTAATATTGCTTAGATTAGCGACCGATGATGGAGGGCTTATATGAGGGCAGCAATGAACCTCTGTGGTCTCTAAAGGCCATTTGCAAATTAAATATTATAATTAAATATTATTATTATTATTATTATTATTATTATTATTATTATTATTATTATTATTATTAGGGCTAAGATTTTGATGACCTATAAATCATGAAAAAATGTCGTAAAACAATGCAATTATGACCTATAAATCTTAAAAAAAATGCCCTTAAAATGCCCTAAAATTGATCGTACATAATTGGCTTAGTATGTTATGTTTTTTATTTAACGACGCTCGCAACTGCAGAGGTTATATCAGCGTCGCCGGATGTGCCGGAATTTTGTCTCGCAGGAGTTCTTTTACATGCCAGTAAATCTACTGACATCAGCCTGTCGCATTTAAGCACACTTAAATGTCATCGACCTGGCCCAGGATCGAACCCGCAACCTTGGGCATAGAAGGCCAGCGCTATACCAACTCGCCAACCAGGTCGACCTTGGCTTAGTAGGAAAAGAAGTTTTGTAGTACTTAATATTTAGACTAGTAATTAAATTAAATTTCACTTAATTTTTCTAAGTAGTACACTTTAATTAATTATTTTACTTCATGTAGTTTCCATGTATGATTGTTTACCTCTGCTTCGGCATGTGGACGTGAGGTCAGTAGTCGACTGGTCGGTCTTGGCCCTTCATGGGCTGTAGCGCCATGGATTTACTTTACTTTTAGTTTCCATGTAGTCTACCGCAAGGCCACTCTTATCTGGAATTAGCAAGTATAGATGAGTCTACATTGAAGGGGTGGTTGGATTGATCCATTACATGGGGTGTACTACGTTAAAATGGCAATATTTGTGTAGAAAAACGATTAAAATATTATACAAAATAATGCGTATTAATGAACAAAATATGTAAAGAAAAATCAAAGGAAATAAACATTATTTTACATTAATAGAATTTAATTAATAATTTGCATAGAATTGGAATATATTAGTCCCCTAACTGCCCATTGTGCAACTCAAACCAAGAAATGGATTCGGAACACCTCAAAATCTGTGCTTCAGTGCCTGGCCATGATAATATCTTTGAAAAATATTGGAGTGCAAGAGGTCAAATGACTTTGTCAAACGCCTGGCATTAGAAAACAACAACAATATTAATAAAGGCAATTTATGGCCAAATTCAAATGACAATACCTAAAAAAATGACCGAATAAAACAAAAGATGCTCTTATGAGTTGAAACAGGCAAAAAATGCTAAAAAAAATGCCCTAACACATATGTCTCAAAACACTCAGTTTATCACATAACATATAAATACTAAAGCAGCTATGCTTCTGGCTTACTAGAAAAAAGATGCAATTTCATCAAAATCCTAGCCCTAATTATTATTATTATTATTATTACTGTCTTATTATTATTATTATTATTATTATTATTATTATTATTATTATTATTATTATTATTATTATTATTATTATTATTATTGTTTTATCAAAATTTAGTAAAAAGTAGTATTTATGATTTTAAGTACAAATTACCATGGCTCACCCAAATATGTAATTAGGTGATAAAATATGTGTACCTTACTCTATAATTAATATGTACCACCTGTATATTTCAATCGCACGTTTTACAAAGGAACTAAGTCAAAATTTGCATTTTTGTGATGAAATGATTAATACTTCCATGAAGTACTGATTTGCAAAGAAAGGAACTTAGTCAAATATTCCCCTGTATCTTTAACATCAAGTTGATATTTATAGTACGGGACTGGTACACTCGTATTTAGCCTATCTATTCATTAAAATAAGTTTCTTTACTCTCCTAAAATGTAGCAAATTTTGACTTAGTTTCTTTCTAAAAAGTGCTATCCTTTGTAATATTAATACATTTCTCGCTTTCACTTGACCATGAACCAGCAAACAGCTGGATACATTAAGAAGATTGATTGAAAATAATCCTTGCAATACAAATGTTAATATATTTTAATAGTATTTAATAATTAACGCACGTAATTATATAAAATCTTAATTATTCTGTTCGGTGTGATGAATGTGTTCCTTTTTAAAGGCTACAGATATTTTGTAATTATCTGGTTTTAGAGCTGAAAGCTGTATCCTTATTCTTGCTTCTGCATTTAGCCTATTTCAGTAATTTGTTTATGATTAAATACGCAGGGAATCCAGATATGACACTGATTAATATTATATTTCTTTTTAGATCTTTAACAGTAGTAATGATATTAATGAAATGAAATATAATAATTATTCATGTTTATTTTGTAATTTTACGATTAAGTTATAATTGTCATTATTGGTGATGTTTCATGATTTTATTGATTCGTATTTTTGTGACTTTATACACATTTTGCAGTAGGCCTATTCTCCAAATTTAAAATACAATTTAAATATTATTTACGATTCACCGAATTCCACACTTTCACAAGCACTGCATTATACGATTTATTTTCTTCGTATTGATTGATAAGGAAGGATGGTCATAAGACAATCTAATGTATTAAAACAATAAAACGTCATCGTCCTCAGTAATGGTAATTTCTAAATTGCGTCACGATTTCGGTAGTGTTTTTAATTGTGCTTATCAAATCGAGGCTTATTTATCAGTCTCCAGTATACACATATTTTATTTCTAGAATCGCTATTGACGCTACAAAACGTACATGCTTTTATTCCCTACTTATTGTTGCAGTTTTCAAGCAGGAATTGTAATATAACTTATAAAGCTTACCTCAATGGGAAGAAGTTCATCCTGGTTGTCCCATGGAAATCGAACCCAGCTCCTCAATTCATATTACGCGCCATAAAACGTCATCTTTGCTTGCTTTAATAGAAATCAAAACTCAAAATGGCGATTCAATATGTCATTTGCATTGTTGAAGGCGGCATTATTCCGCGTTGAGAGATGAACGTCGATTACATAGAGAATGAAAAAATGGAACTAGCGTCAGTGAGTAGGAGCTGTAGACAAGAAAATCGATAGTACTTGGGTTGAGAACTTTCGACCTGATTTTAAATGTAATCAACCTTTATATTTAAAACTTATTTTTAAGTTTTCTAAATAAAATGATATAACGTATATTATTTTATGATGGAGTTATGTATTGCATTCACGTTACTTGATATTTATGAGTATAGAAATCACAAATCTTTACTTTTTGCGAGAATATTAATTTCAAAACTCTTTGACTTAGAGATCTTCTTCTTCTTTTATTAATTTTGTAGCTGAAACTTCATTCTGTACTATGTTGGCTGTATTTTCATAATAGTTAGAAGATGAATCTTAATGTTGCGACTGCCCAGTTTAGAAATCATAGTTCTTCCTACGTGTTCATCTGTGTATATGGTTTAAAAAATAGTTATTTATGCTCACCGCCGTCTGGATCCCCTCGCCTAGCGTCTCGTTACGAATATGCTCAGTGAATTTAAGAGAGCAGTGTATTATGATGATAAATGATTCAAAGAATTTTAGTTTTGTCTTCAAATATGCAGAAATTTGATCCAAACAAATGTAACTTTTCGTTCTGAAAATAAATTTGGAAATGTTAGCTACTTTTGTTCACAATTCTTCACATTTGAAGGACGAAACTAAAAGCCTTTCAACAATTTATTATCATGATACACTGCTCTCTTAAATTTACTGAGCAATTTGTGAATTCAATCAATGACTTTCCCAAAACACGCTATGAAATGTTTCATATAAATAATTTTTATCTCGAAATAAAAGCAAAAACGAACACAATTGTATTAAACTTTTTTGTTTGAAATGTCTCAAAGAATAACCCTCTAAATTTAATGACATCACTTGCAACTCACTCTGTAGTGTTATTAAAAAATACAGTTTCGTATGTTAATAATTTAAGAATTTTTGCATTTGAAACGAGACGAAAATCTTTTCTTTTCTAATATTCTCCTTGGTGTTGCCAAAAACTGAACTATTAATCGACTTAAATCCTTTTCAAAGTCGTTCGTGGGTGCTTTCATTTCCTACGTTTTCTTATCTTAATGTTTTTTTTTTCTTCCCAAGTGTCACAAAATTGTTTGTTTACTTATTATTCTTTATGAATTGATTAGTAGGCCGATCTATCGAACCCTTATTTAGGGCGGCTTTTGTTAATACAAATTATCTTATTTAAAAGTCGATATATTATTATTTTAAGCCATGGAGGCAGGCTAAAGTCGATTACTCTATGAATTTTAACGAGTTTAAGCACTGCCATCGTGATCTAGACTAGGCCGTAATGCAGGATGTGTGACGTCACTCGAAGGGGGGGGCTTTTCTATTTGAGTATACGGAGCTGAGTGAAATATATTACTTTAATGCGTGTCGGTGCTCAATTTATTTAGTGTAATGTGTGTATAAGATACGTTCACTTCTTACTGCATAATATGTTGCAGAAATAATTACAAAACTGTGTTATTTTAATGTGAACGGAGTTTTACATGTTAACACAACCTGTTTGCATCAACATTTTAAGTTTGGAATGGAAGCTATTTTGAGATTTAATAAAGAAGAATTATTTATATTGTGATTTTAATTTAGCATCTATCTATCTTCCATACTTGTAGATAGAAAATTTACCGCAGTCCCTCCTATGAAATAAGTGTAGGTACGTACGGTTGTGTTACTTCATCTGGTAGGTTAGATAAATAGAATTCAGTATGACCCGGTATAGTAGGGAACAAATAAATAATACAATTAAATTGTTATTCAATGCAATGTGTGCATAAGTTCCGGCTAGTTCCATTTATTTGTTGCATAATGTGGCAGGAATAATTATAAAACTGTGTTATTTTTATGTGAAGAGAATTCACCATGTTAGCGTAACCTATTTGCGCCAACATTTTAAGTTGAGAACGAAAGCTATTTTGAGATTTAATTAAGAAGAATATATTTAGGATAAACTTCAGAACACGGTTATCTTCCTTACTTATAGGTAGAAAATTCACCACAGTCCCTCCTATGAAATGTACATACGGTTATATTACTTAACTAGGGTTAAACGAGCGCTGAGGTATAATTCCGGTAACTTCTGAACTGAAAACAGTTGAATTTATTTTTTGTGGAGATGCATTTCATCCTCTAAGCAAGGCATAATAAAAGCCTGAACTAACCGAACTAATTAGTATATGCAAGGTGTATGAATACGAAGGGAACTACCTCAGCGCTAGTTTAGGCCTGGTAACATATTAAACTAATCAGACTGGAGTACCGTATGAAACGAATAAATACAATTGAAGTGTAGACAAATTGCATTTACAAGTTATACGTAGCATTATGCTTAATTATGATGCATAATTGCGAATATAGAAATAAGGCAAGTACTGATAGAGTAAACATAACCTATAATGTCAACACATCAAAATATGCGTGCGATGCAACTGAAAATTGTTGAAACGTGCTTAAATGAATGTGCAAGAATTTCGTAATGAAGCGAGCGTGCTTTATTTCAATTAATTACAATACTAGATACTGTAACAGTAATGAAAACTGGTAAGTATAATTTTTCATAATATACTATATATATCCCGCTTTTAGTTCAAGTTGTGTATATTATCAAACGTCGTATTATTTATAATGTAGATCAGCCGCGGCGAAAATGCGACTCACGAGCACATTGTGGCTCGCAGTGCATTTCCCTTGCTTCCTACCTACAACCCCCACCCTCTCACTCACTGGAGTCAAACTCCGTTCCATGTATATTTGTCTCTGACCTGCGAGTGGCGTATCGTCGCAATGTCTTTTTCGATACCATGTACCTCTATAAAAACGAAAGTTTCAAGTAGGATGGGAGGATGCATTTTTTGCTGACAATATGATGAGAATATTAAATGTATGATTTGTTCACAAGTATTACTAGGAAAACGGTGGTAAGGTAAAGTACCCAAATAAGAGACAGGGCCCTAATAAGAGATACCTTGTTAACTTCTCTGGTATGATTTTCCATCTCTCGACAACTATGGTAAATCAATGTTTGTGCTTCTAAGGCATCGTGTTCTTTGTCTAACCTCAGTTGAAAGTAAGCAACGAAGCTGAGAGCAAGCAAAGTAATTTTTGACACTTTGAACTTTTTACTGGGTTTTGTTGAGGAAGAGAACAGCAGGTAATGTAAGCTACAACAAATTTATTATTAATTTTATAAAATTGCTAGCAAAATGCTGCATATAATTAGGTAGATTGCTAGTAAGGAAGATAATAACTTATGACCTTGGGTGGCTATTTCATTTTTATTTACTCCATTCCCTAATAAGAGATACCTAGGGTTCCTATTAAGAGATAGTATCTCTTATTTAAATCCCTTATTTGGTATTATTATGATGCTCACCTTTGAGAGTTTACGAAAAGCTTTAATGCAATTACATAAGAACCAATGAAAGATTAATTGCACTATTAATTAAAGTTAATTACGAATTAGGTCAATCATTAATTATGCATTGTCCTCAATTATTCATTATAAAAATTACTAAGTGAAATGATTAAGTTATCATTATTAATGACTACAATTAATTATTCATTGAGATGACAATAATATCAATAGCTGAAGTCAATTAAAATCAGCTAGTCCGACAATATTTACCTTACTTAAAGATCAAAACATAAGTGCTTAATTCGTAAAATATTCTCTATACATTTGTGTAATTATTAAAACTATTAAATTCAATTGTGGTTCCTGATTTCGAAAATTTCGTTGGACCTGTGTAAATATCGCCACTACAGCCAGTGCCAGCGTTTGTGGCGCGTGTTCTTGAGTAAAAAGTCAGTCAGTGAGCACTTTTTGCCAGTGTAACTGAGAACGGTAACATCCAACACGTCACGTAAGCAATCTGCCAATCACAGTTGTCAGTTTTGTTGCCCACTGACTGCGTCAAAGGCAAGACACTCGCACTGACTGGTCAGTGTACTCGAGGATCTGTGGCATCTATTGCCACTTCGGCTGAGAGTGGTACCACCTCCTAAACAGATCTGACGTAAGCAATCTGTGAATCACAGTTGTCAGCTTTAATGCCCACAGGCTATGGCAAAGATAAGTTACTCGCTCTCAACGTTCCCATTACTTATTTCACGCGCCAGAAACGGTGACTTTGGTTATACCACAGTTAGGCCTACAGAAGCAGCAACAGCAACAGCCACCACCTCAAGAGCAGTAAGCTTCAACCAGTGGGTAGCCGCATGTAAAGTCATCCAGGGCAGGAAAAGGAGCTATCATAATATCAGTTCTGATCAGAAAGAAAATGAGAGTTTAGATAAGGGAAATCAAAGAAAAGACGGAGCTCGCAAGAAGTTGTTCGAAAAACAACAAAAATTACGGAAAAACTCAGTCCACTGCTTGAGTTCGTCCAGTGATGAGGAATCCGATGTGGAAATGCAATTAATTAACTCTAGTGACTCGGAATATGGAGAAAATTATGATGACGGAGAGTGCTTGTTTTGCACTGAATTTTTTTAGAGGACACCAGGGCTCAGGGGGAAGAAATAGATTCAGTGTTCAAAATGTCGTCGTTGGGCACACGAAGACTGCAGGACTGATGAACCTTTCGTTTGTCCAAGTTGCTCAATACAGCGAAATAAGAATCGTGTCAATTAAAGAGGTCGGCAAAATAAGTGCAATCAACTGAAAATTAAAATATGGAGATCGAAATTTAATATTCTACCATTTTTCTTTCTCTAGCAAGATATTAACGTTAGCAATAGTAGCCTAAATAAGATTAATACATTCATGTCCGATTTGACCGACTTCGTGTTCTTTTCGTAAACCATTTTAATTTCACTTGGAAAATGCCAAATAAACAACAGAATTTCTGTTGAGAGGAGTTAGGTCACTGTTGCACTGACCTCTTCAATTTTAAAATGTTCCTTAATTTATTGAAGTATCTACATGACTTCACAATGTTACATATTGCTTCAATTTTCAGTCAAATAATGATAATTTTTGTCCATGTTCAAAAATAAACTTATATAACACACGTATCTCTTATTTGGAACCCCTTTTCAAAACATCAGTATTTCCCAGTTTTACTTTTTTTTTATAATTTAAAGTAATAATAAAAACTGACTAAAATTTGTATTTTCAATTCTAAAAATAGACAAAATGCTGTATGTATTCCACTCATTCAGATTAAAAATGTCTACTCCCATCCTCATTTATAAGCAGTTAAAAAAAGTGTCTCTTATTTGGGTACTTTACCTTATAACATAAAACGGCATTATAAGTTACTACATGTTACTGATGAAACATTAAAAAGTTAAGTGTTGTTATTATTATTATTATTATTATTATTATTATTATTATTATTATCATCATCATCATCATCAACGCTGTACGTCGATCCTTTTTTCAGCAGATGTACGAATAATGCGGTTAAATCTTCAATTTAAACTCCCATATTTACAATGTGATGTTAAATGAAAGCTAGATGTAAGGACTTGACAAATGTTGAACTTTTCAAATCTTTGGCAAAAAATAAATATTTGAAGCTTCGTTCTTTCGCTTGCTCTGTTGAAGCCATGTTCGCTACAACTTACGTTTGTGAAAAATTATTTTCAACAATGAAAATAGTAAAAATCAAATTTAGATCACGACTGACAGACAAATACCTTCGTGATCAACTACGATTGGCAGTAAGCGACATAATTCCTGATTTTGAAACTCTGCCGCAGAGATATTTTGAAGACAATTAATTTTAGGTTGTGATAATGTGTCCTATGTTTTTTTTTTTTTTTTTTTTTTTTGTTAATTTCCTTCTTCGTTACACATACTAAACATTAGTTTGTAGCCTTGTACTGTATGTAATTTTATTTAAGTGCTTGACGTAAGGAAAATGAAATCCGTTAATAAGTCAGACAGTTGCTTCACTTCCCCTTCGGGTGTCCGCCTCCCTCCATAGGTGCTATGAACGTTGCAGCTTACACAGTGGCTCGGCGCACGATAGCATTTTCGCCACCGGTGATGTAGATTATTCACACATAGTAAGGGCGCAATAATTTAAATTTAATAAAACAAATACGGTAAACTAACAATAATTGATTAGACAAGAGTAACATCAGTAACGCTGCACTTAGGCCTAATCATAATTTACTTTACATCCCAGTCAATGTTTCACTTTCACGTGTATATTATTACACATATTTACTGTTTATAACACCAAAAATTCACTTAACCACATAAGGGCGCAATATTTATTCGAAATAAAGGCAGGTATTACACATACGAACTTTGCCTGCAACAACGTAATTTTCACACCAAAAATAATATTATACCTTACGTTGCAAGTGAATTGTGTCTCAAGTGTCTCACAATCACTGTTTAAAATTTTACTGACGCGATTACACTGCATTTCAGAGAAATATATGTTATTTTTCATGTACTGCAACTAATTGATATGGTTGAAAGACCGCCCTTCGCGATCAGCTGTTAAGCGAGTCACGTGGTCTGTCTTACGGCCTGTATTAGATCACGCTGGCAGTGGTTTAAGCCTATGTTCAAACGCCTGCTTCAGCATACTATAATGAACCACATACGTAATGTTATTTTATGGCGAAATTGTTTACTATTTGGTGGACATTTCATTTCGACGCAGAACGGAAGATCTGAATGCGAACTATGTAAATTATCTGGAATATTCAAAGCATAACTCTAAAATGTATCTTTTATGGCTTTTATCTGATATGCATAATACACCCTTATCTCAGGAAGATAATGAATCATTGCCCATTGTCAAAACTTCACAATGTCCTACTGCATGTAATTAATTTGGAGTATAATAGGCAATATTCTTCAACATTTGTGCATTAATGGACACAGTAAATAATAATGCTTGACGAACAATGAAAGAGTAGGGCCTATTACTTTAAAGTAATTAGTATTTACTACATAAAATGAAATACTTGTTCGTTTCTTGCTGTTTCGAAATTACTGCAATTTTTTTTTTCTTCAAATACTGTATAAAAATCATATAAATAAATTATGCTTTACAAACCACTACTTTGTGAAGTATAACTGAGTACGTAAGCCTAAAGTTTCTTGTATTACAATTGTCAAATATAGACACTAATAATAACTGTGTTTTTTCGTTCTGCTATGTTTATAATGTCCAAATGTCTATTTAATCCAACCCTAGAAACGCAGAATAGATTATTGTACACCCCTCCAGCTAAGAACTGGTAAGAGCAACGCTTGATTGATGCAGTCTGCACAGACCGGCGATCCGCGCACATAACTGCACATTTAGAGTCTGATTTCTGACATGCCTGTCTTAAGCTCTTTCAGGGGCGAGCTAAAGTTTTTCTGTATATATTATATTTTATGTTACAATTATTAGCAAAATAAATAAATAATAAATAAATAACCCTCCCAACGAAGGAGAGTTTTATAAAAGCGTAAAGATCAAGGTGGCTGAATAAATTTGTCCAATGGAAGTGATTAATTAATTTTGAAAAACTGCGCATTTCTCGACTAAATATCCAGAAGACAATTCAGAAAATGTCTGCTTGTGTTCATGAGGAATATTAAAAAAAAAAAAGCAAGAAAATTTATATATATATATATATATATATATATATATATATATATATATATATTATTGGCTCTTGATGACAGTAGTGACATTACTGATACAGCATAGCTTGTGATTTTTATTCGCGGAGTTGGTAAAGAACTCAATGCTACCTTCCTTTAAAACTAATGTGCCTACCCCTTTAAAATGAATCCAGCTATCTCACTTTAAAAGCAATCAGTCCATCACCCTTTAAAATTAAATTATTTATATCCCTTTAAAAACCAATGTATCCATCTCGCTTTAACAACCAATGTACAGCTGTCAAAAGAAAAAGTGGCCGCTCTCCTGTATCAAAGTTCCCTTCGGGTATCTTCGCTACAATTCGGAGACAGGCGATGTTACATGTTGTTGGACCACGTTGCCTGATATCTACAGTTATAATTGAAGTATACTGTGTGTTATTCGATAGCATAATGGTAGCATTCAGGCGTCTTATTCATGAGGTCCTGCGTTCGACTACAACTTCGTGCTTTTTATGTCCTTTTTTGTTCTGTTTTTGAGAGAGACAAACTAGACATAATGGCTCCTTTTTCTTTTATGATTATTTTAGTAATTAACATCAGGTTCATTAATATATTATGCCATGACTTTATCATTATCATTATGATATTGTGGCTGCAAATGGAAAGAAAAAAGATTTTATTCTCAATAAAATATCTTTCGTGGCATAAACATAACAAATTTACTGGCGTCGGCCTTAAAATATTCAAACAATTAAGCGTTCAAAAAACAAAACAAAAAGCCATAATTCAATATTTAGTCTATCTTCCTCTTATCTCGATCATCTTGCAGTCGAGTGGGCATGGAATTGACTAGTCTTTGCAAATAGCGACTGTTCTTAGACACGATATTCCAGGCATTCTGAACATACACACATAAATGTTCTGTCCATGGGCAGGTCTTTAACTGCAAACCCAGCAATCTCCAATCTTTCCTATTTTCTGCCTTCCTCTTAGTCTCCGCATATGATCCACATATCCTAATGTCGTCCATTATTCTTTTCAACCAGAGACCCAACCAATTCCTTTTTCTCTTTCTAATCAGTTTCAGCATCATTCTTTCTTCACTCACTTTTTCAAACACAATTTTATTTCTTATTCTGCCTGTCCACTTTACACGCACCGTTCTTCTCCACATCCACATTTCAAATGCTTCAATTCGTTTCTCTTCATTTCGTCGTAATGTCCATGTTCCTTCCCCATACAATGCCACACTCCACACAAAGCACTTCACTAGTCTCTTCCTTAGTTCTTTTTCCAGAGGTCCGCAGAAGATCCTTCTTCTTCTATTAAAAGCTTCCTTTGTTCATGTTTGCAGTTTTCTTAGGAAGGATAGGCCTAAATGCGGTAACATCCCGTTGCTTTCCGCACACCACAATCTCTTTCGCATTTTATTAAATTCCAAGGGGCCCAAGCGTGGAGATGAGGAGAGTGGATTTGACTAATTGGGCCCTCCGGACTTCACCGAAAGTCACGGCAAGGGTTAAATATTAATTCTATCAGGATGTTTGACCCGGTCAGAGACCGGGAAATCTCAATTAGCCTTTGCCCCCCGCATCCTGGACTAGCTTCTACGAATCATCAGAAGATCTTAGAGTGTGATTGGGCCAATTTTTCCAAAAATGTTTCCACACTTTTGCTCTCGTAGCTCAGCGGACGAACGTCGGAATTTAGATGTCAACGTCTCAGGTTCAATTCCTCGTTACTCCTTTTCATTTTATTGTGGTTCAATTGTATGTAATAATACAAAAAGAAAAACTAATACCAGTATTATGCAACTGGATTTTTCCAAACCTAATATTAAATTTGTTATTTATATCGCTAAAGAACGATTACAATATAAATAACTTGAATATTATTTATACAGTCTCACTAAAGAACGATAACAGAATATAAATGATAAATATCGGTTTGTTTAATTAATATATTGCGAAAGAACAATAACAATATAAATAACTTGAATATTGTTTTATAATGCTAATGAAGGAAAACAGAATATAAATGATAACTTGAATATTATTTAAATCGCTAAAGAACGATAACAATATAAAAAACGTGAATATTATTCATATCGGAATTTCACAGATTTATTACAGATGTATTTAAGGAATTGTAGAAGAATAGTAATTAGTAACAGTGTCCTATTTATTCTTCTTGGAGCCAAATTTGTAACTTTTAAAAGTGTGGTTACTATGTTGAAGTGTATGTGTTGTAACGGATGCTTGATTTGTTATGTATGTGAGTCAGTTATGTGATGCTTGATGTCGTCGCAATGTCGTAATTATGGTTTGATTGTGTTTGTGTGACTATTGTGTATTAATTTATGATGTATGGTACGGAAAGCTGCATATTTGTGTTATAGAAGTGTTACGTATGTGTGTTGTTAATGTTTTTGTATGTTACAAATTGATACCTGATATTTGTTTTGCAATCGCAATGCCTAATTTACGGATTATTTATGTTTTGTTTACATCGCGTAAGCTAATTTAATTTTCTTTTCCATTTCTCTTTATGCTTATCTTTTTTGTGTATAAAACTATAGCTCTAACATACATATGTAAAATACGGCTAACCCCCATTGGAAATACAATAATAATTATTATTCATATCGTTATAATACGATAATAGAATACAAATGATGACCTGAATTTTGTTCATATCTCTAAAGAACGATAACAAAATATAAATAACGTGATATCCATAAAGAACGATAACTGGATATAAATGATAATTTGAATATCATTTACATCGCTAAAGAAAGATTAAAAAATAAAATGAAAACTTGAAGAAGGCCCGAACCCACGACCTTTGAATCATTAAACAAGCACTCTACCACTGGTCCACGAGGCGTAGATATGGAACACTTTCATAGTTCCGGAACTGCTTGTACAAGCACATGCATCGTGTAACATCGCCGCGACCCGAAGTGGACTTTGAAAATATTCGCTGTTCACGAGTGCGGCCACTTTTTTTTTTTTGACAGCTGTACCTATCTCTCTTTAAAACCAACTTGTCTATATTTCTTTAAAACTAATGTGCCTAACCCTTTAAAATCAAACCAGCTATCTCACTTTAAAAGGAAACCGTACATATTCTTTTAAAAATAGATATTTATGTCCCTTTAAAAACTTTGGGCCGTATTCATAGACATTCTTAGCGCGGGCTTTCGGTGGATGATCAGCGAACTAACGTTTTTCGTATTCATAAACCAGTGGCACAGTGGGCCAGAATTCAAATCTAGCTGGAAAATATTCAATTTTTGAATGTTTAAAATACTGTTTTCTCGCTATATAGTCTCGAAGTACTAAAACTGATCTTCATAAATCTGTATGCCATCAATTTATACCTAGTGAAATGCCAACAGGGCTGGCTGCTAAAAGTCGCTAAGTGTAAGAACCCGAGCGACGAGCGCCAGACGGTTTATGGCGGGAGTGATATGAGGGTGATCTGTGTGTTGTTGACGTGGAGAAAAGTGTCTTTCTGCGATGGAAGTTTTAACAGAAGGTTCGTACTTCCTATTTCCATTATCCATACTGTAATTGTATACGTGAAATATTACCAGGGATGCGTTAAACATAGCTTTAATATATTGCGGAATTATGTCTTTACTTCATTTTAAATTAGAGATATAAAAAATGTTGCACCAGGTGTCACCTTAAAATCTACATCAGATTATAAAGCAATCCTTACAGTTTATTACAAAAGTTAAGATTTGCTTGCGTTTGCTTGCCTTTTTCTTATATTTGCATTTTTTTCTCAGAGGTAGATCCCCATATCCAGTCCACTGTGACTCGGATTGACTTAAACGAGGTGTTGGCTACTAAAATAGGGTTTACTCAAACTCTCACTGATTTCGTAGTGACAAAATTAGAAATACAACATTGTTCCAAGGATATTATACGGTGTGTCGAAAAAGGTGTGCGCACATTTAGAAGTAATTTAGAAAAACGCTTGAAACAGTGCTCCAGGAAAAAGGACAGGTTTTTACGTAAAGATTCGGAATGGTTAGTGAAATCAATGGACCACGGACATCCTCCTCCCTTCCCTCTACTTTTCCCACATGCCTGGCCGATTACTCCAGACTCTTTCTTCTCTCCATTAATAAATAATTGTCAATATTTTAGTAAAACCTGAAACTTTTAACAGGGGAATTAAATACACTGTCAATTCACAGGGCTAACGGCTTCAAAGCTGGGTACCTGGTTTAAATAAAGTGCCCTGGTACAAAATTTAACATGGAGGCATGAGATAATTACTCTGCTTGCCATTAAAATTTCACTTTAATTCATGTGTCCCCAATTTAAAAAAAGGATATCAAATTTCCCCAAAGAGTTCTACAATAAATAAAAACTCGCCAAATGTCCAAGGATTTAATTCCATCCGTTTCAGGAGTAGGTAGACCTCAAAAATTGTTTGAAGAAAGTGGCATGAAAACAAGAATTAAACATGTAGGGTACGGTCTCTGAAAGATTAGCATTCTTAAAGTGAATTAGTTCTAGATACTCGATTATCTTTGCGGGGTTCAGGGAAAAGAGATGCAACATACGTTCTACAACAACTCACCAAAAATTACTCCAAAAAAAGCATCAAAGTATACGATAGCCTATAATAAATTTCCAACTTTACCAAAACCATATACACCAGAGAAAGCATTACAAATGTTAACAGATAACGTCACCAAACGTAAATACAATGTGCAGTGTTACCCATAGGTATGCCCGAGAAGCCCAAGAAGCTGGACATTAGAGCATTAGAAAGTACTGTAAAGATTATTCAAGAAAATTTTCTCGAATTCAAACACTGTAGGATATCTTAAATCATCTTCTTGTAACACCTGATCGTATCATATCAAGTATTTATCCGTTTTAAGAAAATAAGAAGAATTCCTTTCCCGCTGAAGTGCGACAAATGTTGAAGGAACTCCATACTTACAGTACAAGTGAAGACGTGCGTGTGACAAGAGGGAAGGATGATGAAGCGAAGAGCAGCTGCAGCTGGAAGAGGAGGAGGAGGAGGAAGAGAAAGTGGAAGGAAGATAAGGAGGACGATGATGCAGACGATGACTCCTCCTATTAGAGAATATTGGCAACTACAAGTTCACGAAAAGAACAAGCGATATAATTAAGTACCTAGTAGGCTCCATGAAAATAGTTATTCAAACTCGCACTCATAGCTCATTACTACGGATCAACATCCAATACTGGCTTCTTATTATTATTCGATAAGCTCTTAGAAATCATTATTTAGTAAAACAGAATCTTTTAAAATTATATTCCATACTTATTTAATTTTTTTCCGCTAGATTTGAATTCTGGCCCACTGTGCGATGGAGCAAAGTTCCTTACCCTCCATGCACTCTACCCACTTCAGCGAGTGCTGACGACCACTGCTCTAGAGTATGCCATTAAGAAAGTCTGGGACAACAGAGAGGGTTTGGAATTGAACGGGTTACATCAGCTGCTTGTCTATGCGGATGACGTGAATATGTTTGGCGAAAATCCACAAACGATTAGGGAAAATACGGGCATTTTACTTCAAGCAAGTAAAGAGATAGGTTAGGAAGTAAATCCCGAAAAGACAAAGTAGGCTATGTGATTATGTCTCGTGACGAGAATATTGTACGAAATGGATATATAAAAATTGGAAATTTATACTTTGAAGACGTTGAAAAATTCTAATACCTGGGAGCAACAGTAACAAATATAAATTATACTGGGGAAAAAAATACACACAGAATAAATATGGGAAATGCCTGTTATTATTCAGTTGAGAAGCTTTTATCATTCAGTCTGCTGTCAAAAAATCTGAAAGTTAGAATTTATAAAACAGTTATATAACCAGTTCTTCTTTATGGTTGTGAAACTTGGACTCTCACTTTGAGAGAGGAACATAGGTTAAGAGTGTTTGAGAATAAGATTCTTAGGGAAATATTTGGGGCTAAGAGGAATGACGTTAAAGGAGAATGGAGAAAGTTACACAACACAGAACTGCACGCATTGTATTCTTCACCTGACATCATTAGGAACATTAAATCCAGACGTTTGAGATGGGCAGGGCATGTAGCACATATGGGCAAGTTGAGAAATGCATATAGAGTGTTATTTTGGAGGTCGGTGGGAAAAAGACCTGTGGGGAGGCCGAGACGTAGATGGAAGTATAATATTAAAATGGTTTTGAAGGAGGTGCGATATGATGATAGAGACTGGATTAATCTTGCTCAGGCGGGATTATGTGAGGGCGGCAATGAACCTCCAGGTTCCTTAATAGCCAGTCAGTGAGTAAGTAAATATTATTTGTATTTAGTTGCTGCTTCGCTACTTTGAAATATTACTACGCGGCACTGATGTGAACAATAACTTACCTGCAGGAGGAGTAGTTGGTGTTGTATGAGTCTCTTCGTTGGTATTCTCCATCACCTCGGGCACCTGTGTTGCCGCGTCTCTCATGTTGTTCTTCACTGCTGAGAAACCAAAGGATCGTTGAAATTACTCCAGAATTCTGTTAATAATGTTTCATGCAGCTATATTATAAATTTCAGTTAAGTAAAATGTGTTATTATTGGATTTTTCACAGCAACATGAAACTTAAAATTTCAGTTTTATCATAAGTAAGAACGAACCATTACTTGGGAGATAGTTTGTCTTCTTCAAACAAAATAAAAAAGATACAGAAAAACGGTTTTGAAAAAAATGTTCTCTAAAACATAATCTTAATGTTATTCCGCTCGTAAACTAATCTGACCAGCGTACTTGCTAATAATATTTCCTAAAAAGTGACCATTAAACAATAGCAGACAAAAAATGCAAATAAATGCAAAATAAAAGTAGACATAGACTGTATTGGTTCGTGTTAAAGTGAAACGAGTTTATATTGTATCCTGCATTGTCTGTAATTTCTCAGAAAAAATATATTTTATCAACTTCCAGCCCTATTCATCACTCATCAACTCTTCGCTATTTTCCTACGTCCCTTCTGATATTCCCATCACATCCACTCTGTTTCTTCTCATTGCTTGGAGTTTTCCATCTTACCTCGTAGCCCAGAAGTACTCGCATTCGGCGTCCATCTTCTTTCTTGCTGTCCGATGTTGTACGTCATGACGAATCCTTCCTCAGTATCCCCCTCCCGGACATCCGATTGGGGGATAGTTTACGTCCGGAATTTTTTACTGAGGAAAGATCCATCATGCAAACTATTCTTGGGATATATAAATGCGGAAGCTTCCCATTGCTTTCCGCATACCACTCTCTCTTTCGCATCTTAAAAGATCCCAGGGGGCCCCGGCGTGGAGGTGAGGAGAGTGGATTTGACTAATTAGGCCCTCCGGACTTCACCGAAATTCACCGCAAGGGTTAAATATCAGTTCCATCAGGGTTTTTGACCCGATCAGAGACCGGGAAATCCCAATTAGCCTTTGCCCCCCTCATTGAGTCTAAAGCATTACAAAGATCATCATTGTGAAAAGACCAACTGAGATCCATATCGAACATGACACCAAGAAATTTAGTCTTCAAGGATGACATAAGATTAAATTATGTCATTGAAATACTGGATATTTAAAATTAACATTTTTCCTAAGAAATAAATATGAAGTTGTTTCAACATTAACAATAAAGTTATTAGAACAACACCATTTTTAAAATCAAAGATACCAATAATTAATTTTCAGTTTGCGCAATACCTAGATACTAAACAGGAACAAGTTGAAGTGAATTCTTTTTCCGTACCTGTATATACTCGTAGATATGTGGTTGATACTATTGTACGCAGTTTGAAACTGCTATGTTGCCTAAACCCCAAAAGACACAAAACCCTACATACTGTTTTATCGTCGTTAAAATCTGCATATTTTCGCACATTCGACCACGCAAGCTATAAGGAAATCGATAAAAAGTAATTTCGAGAATTAAGGAGAATTTCCCGTTCAAGAGTTTATGAAAATACAATAATTTAGGGGTTATGTGGACTAACAACCTAAGTGACTTTAAGTCGTTATTTCACAGATCACATTTTCCGACATCCTCTTGTGTGCTTTATATTGTAACAAAATATTGTTTCTCTACTTTAATCCTAGAGGGCAGCAGAAGCAGAAGCTTTTTCTTGCTGAGTGTCTAGCGGCCTGACTGCGTTGTGTCCGTTCAGTGTAAACATAATTGGAGACTGATTCTGACAATGAAAGTGGTGTTGCGTATGGAAGTACTATATCCACGAGATGTGTGAAAATAAAAATGAGTAAAAGTAACTTAGCTGGAAAAAAGAAAGTGCAAAGAAGAAACGTAGGCTAATTCCGGTAGAAGTTAGCTTTCAAGGAGCGGTAAAACAATACCCGGTAAACGATTTGCTGTTGTCGAAACATGTTGTAAATTGAATTATGCAGGTGAATTCAATCATCTTGATCAGCAGAGACTTTTCAGTGGATTTTGGAGTATTGGAGAAAAACAACTGCAGGACACAATGTTGTTAGGTTACACTGAAAAAAAAAAACCTTTCCGTAACACAAAGAAACCTACATCTGGAAGAAATAGTCAGTATGCATTTGTATACAAAGTGAAATTAGAGGGCACTAACGTCACTGCATGTAAAGGAATTTTACTAAAAGTGTTGCAAATACATGTCAGCAAGCTTTGAAAGTGGGGGCTGTTGCTACAACTGAAAATCGTGGAAAACACACAAATCGACCAAGGAAGACTTATCAAGAAATATGGGATATGGTGAACGTGCATTGGAGTTTATTCCCTTCTAAGACGTCGCATTATGCAAGACACAGTTCTGCTAGACGGTACTTTGATGATCCCATTTTAAATGTTGTCACTTTGTTTAAGTCCTTCCAGCAATATTACTTTGAACAAAAAGAAAAAAAAAATTGTCAATGAAATATCAAACTTATCATCAATTCTTCAGAGAAAACGGCTGTTACAGTTTCAGAAAACCAAGATCCGATATTTGTGACTACTGTAGGGAAACTAAACTTATGTTAAACGTGAATCCCAATGATCGACTATGGGATTCATCTTAGAAATGTTCAGAAGTACAACAGTCTTAAAGAGGAATATCTTGAAAAGTGAAGAATTTTGCGAATGAAGATATTGATACTCTTGTACTAGAATTTTATTTTAGTCAAAATTTCGCTATTCCGAGGCTTAATGTAAGGGCGCAGTTCTATAAGCAATGATGGATCTGAAGTCACCGATGAAGATGAATGAAAACCATGTTTGTTTTGTACATTAAATTTCAGGTATAAAAACCCAAAACTTTTTATTTAATATCATAAAGATGTGTGAACAAAGGTAAACATAGTTCAAATATTAATATGTCTTTAATTTAACTTTATATAATGAAATCATTAATTAATTTTGTATATATTATTTTCAGAGTCTAGTACGAAAGAATAATAATAATAATAATAATAATAATAATAATAATAATAATAATGGCTTTATTTAACCTGGCAGAGTTAAGGCCGTAAGGCCTTCTCTTACACTCAACCAGGATTAAAACTTGCTTACATAAAACTGGATCAGAATTAAGTAATTACATACTGATACATAATGAGATCAAAAGAGGTAGTTACATAAAATTTACCTCATAAAATAAAAATAAACATAGTGAAATACATATTAATTTGTTAGAATCAAATACGAATCACATAAAAACAGAAGCCGATAATTCAATAAAAAAACAAAAATGTACACAGTAAAAATAAAAATAAACACATTAGTATACATATTAGTATTAGATTACAATTAAGTAGGATTTACATAATTAAACCAGAAACCGACAATTGAATAAAATGTACACAAAAATAGATTAATAATAAAAAACAACAACACAGTGGGATACATATTGGCGTTAAGTCATAAATAAACACGATTTAGATAATAAAAATAAGAAACAAAAAAATAAATAAATAAAGATAAATACAGTGGAACACATTTGCAACACGTTAGGTCTGGCAACTCACCATAAGATATTTTTCTAATTTACATTTCAAGGAAATTAAAGTTTATTTATGCATTTGTGGTATTGTGCAGTAAAGTACAAAGTTAACAGAAGTGTTTGTATTCTTATGTTACATAATATTCTCCGTTAGAAACCATTTATTGGTGTTCTGCGGACTAACAACTTAAAAGGAAGTCGCTATTAACATTTTTTTAAATATTGTAGTTCAATAATAGCCATTACTTCGTTACATTTTTGTGTTTAAGGAATGCTATATTGATCACGTATGCAAATAAACGTTTGATGGAATATCATAGGAATACACAAAAAGTAATATCGTAATTTTCAACTTCAGTTTACTCAAAAGTATGATTTTGCACTTAAGCTGTTAGTCCACGTAACCCCTCAATTTAACATGAATATTCTCAAAGCAAGTCTTATATTTCCAGGTAAATGATCTTAAAGTCTTAGGGTGCTATTCATAGACATTTCGCTAGCCCGCGCTACGAGCGTGCTAAACTAGCTCCGACTATTGAGTGTTTAGGCCTACTTGCACGGGATTCTTATCATATCGCTAACACTGGTTTAGTGTTTATTATTTGCCCATATGCAGTCCCTTGTCTTTAATTTATTAACTTTAATTACACTTTTAGGGAATTTTAAAGTAAATGTAAGATTTGTTGGTCTTTTCTTCAGTTATTTCTAGGTCGTCAACATCCGTCCCTTCCTTATTACTAGGGCTCGGGTTTCTTTGACGTGTCATATTTTATCCTGATCTCTTTTTACAAACCTAAGTTACATTAAACACATTTCTAGCATTTCTGAACAGGTTTATTATTGGTTATATAAATGTATTTTTTTCCATTTTATCATTGCCATAAATGTCCGCCATGTTAGCTCTGTGGTCACGTGTCTGCCTTCAGACTATCCGACCTGGGTTCGATTCCCGTTGAGATCAGAAATTTTCATGTAAAATTTCTACCTCGGGTCTAGAAGAATGGCGGTGCATAACTTCCAATCACTAAATTGTCCACCAATATGCCTTGCTTAAATCCCAAATCTCTCCGCAGTGCATATGAAAAGAAGGCATATGTCACTGTTGATAGTGATTCGTCCGTCGGATGGGGGCGTTAAGCCTGGCGGCCCCCTTGGTGCTATTCGACAGGAATACGCTACGTGCCGGCAAGGATTTTCCCTTCTCCCTTCCTCGCCCATTCCCTACACTACACTTAGGCGCGGATCTAGAATTTAATAATAGGGGGGGGGGGCTAATAATAATTGAGGGGCTTGGTGCAAGAAGGGCATTTTAGAGGATGTGCCCTTTTTGTGTAAAACGCTTTATTGTGTTCTCTGATCTGTTATGCACAAAGACGTTGTAGTTATATATCTA
This sequence comes from Periplaneta americana, assembly GCF_040183065.1. Lineage (NCBI taxonomy): Eukaryota > Metazoa > Arthropoda > Insecta > Blattodea > Blattidae > Periplaneta > Periplaneta americana. The sequence continues at coordinate 125,753,528 of NC_091131.1, forward strand.
GACACACAATTGGCGCTGGTGTCGTGTACAAATTTGAAACCTCTCGCGCAGGTTCGCCATGTTTGGGGATCACGAATGATTGTTTCTATAAAGCATTCGGAGTTTAGAAAATACCATTGGTTTTTTTAGCGGACATCTCCCTTCACTGTAATGTAACTAAACTTATTTACGTATTTTATAACGTATAATATAGAATAACAGAAGTAAATCTATATAGGTACTGTAACTAAGCATTGCTTTAAATATAAACGCCTTACATTGCTTATAAATAGACTTATTAGTTTATTTCTAATTCCTATGACCGAATACATGGAATATTTTTACTTATGTTACTTTATATACGTTAGAAAATACGTAAGTAATTTATTTAAATTATATTACAAAGAGAGGGATGTCCGCTAAAAATTGTCTATATACCCAATGGTATTTTCCAAAAACCTAACGCACTGTGATAATAATAATCAGTGTTTTGAGAATCAGAGGCGATATGACTCTTTAGAACTTCCAATTGCAGACATTGATTACAATTCCCTCATTCTTACATCATTCTCAATGATTGAATATTGTGAAAATATGATTGCATGCATTGCTGGCTTAGTTGTTAAATCATTAAGAAAATATGGTGTAATAAATCTAAGTACTCGATTTATGGTACGTACCAGCAGTAAACAAAATCTCTTTTATTTTTTTAACGAAAGAATAATGGGAGTTTTGTCATACCGTCATCTCACATTATAGAAATACGCCGCTTAAGTGAAAGAATGATTATACAGATGTTGACAGTTCAATAACATATTACCACCCACTCTTACATCGCGTGGAAACAATGTGATCTAACAATAGAACACTTGTACAATCTTTCTACACCTATAGGAACATATTTGAGAAAATGGATCCCAGATTCCTCCTGAGAATCATATTTTAAACTTGTTAAACTGACATAGATGTACATAAAGAGTTACTGGCGTAGCTCACTGGGCTAAGGCCTGCCGATCCGGAGTCGCGCTAGGGCGCGGGTTCGATTCCCGATTGGGCTGATTTCCTGGTTGGGTTTTTTCCGATATCCCCAACCGTAAGGCGAATGTCAGGGTAATCCATGGGGAATCCTTGGCCTCGTTTCGCCAAATGCCATCTCGCTATCATCAATACCATCGATGCTAATTAATCTAGTAGTTGATACAGCGTCGTTAAATAATCAACTAAAAGAAAGTACTACATAAAGAGCAGATGTCAGCACAGAACTTAAAGTTACCAGTGCAACACGACTTTAGATAAAAATGTTGTAAGACAATATTTAACGGAGTCAATAATAATAATAATAATAATAATAATAATAATAATAATGAATCAATAGGCAAGATGTTATGTACACTGAGTTCTATTATATGACTAATTCACGCACGTGACGTTTATTTCATACTACAGCTGTGATAAAAGTTAATGCATGGTAGGCCTACTTATATTTCAAACTAAAACATTAGGTATGTGTTTTAATTTACAGTGTATATTTGTGATATGGAAGCGGATAAATAATAATTGTTCGTCTCTTGTCCACGTCAAACCAAACGTGTGTTTACAATATAGACCTAATTTAATGCCTTACACAGCAGGCAGTGTTTTGTTAATAATAGTTAATACTAATAATTTTCTTTTCATCTGAACGTCTTTGGTTACGGCATGAAATTGTTCCAGTCTTCTTTTATTTCGTGCCAAACTAATGGTAACTAAGCTTGATTATGTCCATAACGTGGTCGCTTTAAATGTTAATAGGATTTTTTTTTTTTCATTTATCCATTCAAATTGATTTATAAGAGACACCAAACATATATATATATATATATATATATATATATATATAAAAACATTGAATATTGTATAGTACAGCCGTCTGCTAGCCGGTGCTTCTCCCAAAGCATGGCGGCGGACGCAAGCTTCACTTTGTCCCTACTCTGAACTTCTGCGCAGCCTCGGCTGTAGGGGCTCGGTTATGCATATGATCATAAAGTTGTAGTTCAATACTGTGATCATAGAGGTCAGGAGTACCGGTACCCAAAATGTAAAGGCGTGCATAGATAACATTATTACGGTTTGAATTTTCAACATCAATTTTCTCAAAACTTTCATTCGAGAAAAAGTGCCTTTCTTGCACCCAACCCCTCAATTAACATATGAATACAGTAGTATAATCATAACACAGAACAATGGAATTAAAAACAAATAAACAAACCACAACAATATTGTCACTCTTAGGTTCTAAGTCTTCAGTTAGTTCTAATTCTAAAGGAAATGGTGACTGGAATGGAAAGTCGATTAAATATTACTTACAGTTTAACGAAGCTGAAGTTGTCTGGGATGTTTTCTTGCGAAAATTTCTATGACTTCGTCCGGACTTACGTCAATGTTACGATGAATGTTGAGCAATACCAAACCATTCAGTCTGTCCTGGTTCATCGTCGATCTGAGGTAGGTTTTCACACGTCTCAGTGTTGAGAATGACCGTTCCGCGGTGCAAGTTGTCACTGGCATGACACATAATATGGTGAGCAGCTCTCTTATATTGGGGTAGAAATTATTCCTAGTATGCAGCAAAGCTTCTATAGCCGTGTCGGTTTTTTTTTTTTTGTTGCTCCTTCCAAAATTGAAACCACAAATGTAGCTCTCTTCTAAGCTCTGGAAGAGTTCCTGGCAGATCCTGTTCATAAATCGTTGCAGCTTGTAGGATGACATCGATATTTTTATCAGGGTCGTGTAAAAAGTTAGGAACCAAAGATTGGAGTTTAATTACATGACTGTGCCTAGCAGGCGAAAATCTTACTGACAAGTCGCTTAGAAGGTGATCAAGAAAAGGAAGAAATACATTGAGGCGGTAATAATCTTTAGAAGACTTAGACGCACCATTATTGCGATGGATTTGTCTGGATGCAACTCGAGGTTCATTTACTTCTACGTCTACAGATTGAGCCAATGTAACAGCCTTCTCAAAAAGAAAATTATAAGTGTTATTATCTCGGCAGGCCTGAAGAATATTCATGACACATTCAACCATCTGGTAGCACTGACTTAGTTCGAGATTTGGGCTCTGTAGCTTCCGCGAAACACAGTGTTATTCCAAATATTTCTGCTAAAATATTCAATGAAATTATGAATTCGAATTTTAGAATTGAGTTAAGCATCAAATGTGCCTTTGTACCATAGGATCCAAAATCTTCCAGGAATGATATAACTGCGGAGAAAATGTCTAAAAATTGTAACACTGCGTCATGCCGTTCAATCCATCTTGTTTCACACAAGGTCTTTAGTTTCGTTTTCTTGTGTTCAGGGCATATTTGACTAATTTTTTCTTTCATCATGATTGCTAGACTCCCTAACATATTTTGCTATTTCAGCTACTGTGTCTACAGTTTGTCTAACACTGGGAACAGAGCACGATTTTGAAAGTGACAAATTTAGGCAATGTGAGGCACAGTGCATGTAGTATGCGAGAGGCTGCTCTTTTAAAATTCGCTCTTGGATACCGCGAAACTTCCCCGACATATTATCACCGCTGTCATAACCCTGTCCGCGAAGATTCGAAATGTCTAGACCTAAGTCCCACAGTTCACTTAAAACAACTTTTGACAATGCCTCTCCACTTAGATCTTGCACCACTACGAATCTCAAAAATTCCTCATGCAAGTAACACTTTTCTCGGTCTACGAATCGCACACATAATGATAGTTGCTCATTGGAACTGATGTCGGTTGTTTCATCTACTGAGATAGAAAAATATTTACTTTGGTTAACCTCTTCAACAATTTTCTTTTCAATAATGGTGCCACAACAGTTAATGAGATCGTTTTGCGTTGTTTTACTTGTTAGAGATGAGTTTTTGGGGGCATTTTTAAGATGACTATGCAGAATCTGATCACCGGCATCAACGCGATATTTTAGAAGATCCCTGAAATTACCTTCTTTTTGATTTTCGCTTTCCAAATCAATCGCACCATCATCCCTGTGTCCTCTTAATGGAATATTTTGTCGCCCGCACAAAATAATTGTTTTTACTATTGGGACAAGTTTCATCCTGTTTTCGCGCACTGTTTGTAACACTTCATTATTCAATTTAACCAGAACGTTCTCTACCTTACCTTCAAACTCTCGTTTAAAGTTGTCACATTTTAAGAGAGCAGTTTTGTGATAACTGTTCTCTGAATGTCTCCTGAATATTTCAGAGGCCTTTTTGAATTTTCTTAGAGGTTTCGTAACTAAATTTTGTAACGTGACTTTGCTTCGCCCTCCCTCTGTAGGTCCGAATAAAACGCACACGTGACAGAACGCACCTTCATCCTTCTTACTGTAAGAGAGCCATGGAAATCTTTTAAGCCACGCACGTTGAAATTGTCTAGACTGTCCCGATTCTAGTGTCTTCGGAAATGGATATTTTTCGTCTGGAACCCACGGATTTGTTAGAGCTTTGTATTTTATCTCGTCACTGCATATTTCTTTTTCCACTAAGCAACCAATATCTAATACATTATGAGTCGTCGAACTAGCGTCATAACTTTCACCGCACATAACGGATTCCGCTGTTACAGTACTAACAGGCATACACATTTCTTCATCAGTTGTATCATTGTCATCCGCACTGCACTTTTCTTTCGCTTCACCACACGGCTTCTTGATGAATTGTAAGATATTTGTTTGAAACTTACGTTTCGACATTTTATAATTTCTTATAACTGTTACACTAAATAATTCACCTGTACGGACTGATCACTTCTCGTCTCAATTCAGAAGTCGAATGAAGTGGCTATTATAAAATACGATAACAAAGGTATTGGTAGCGGCCTAGCTACAGTGTGGTAGGGGTGGTTACCGTTAGATTTCCGTTCCGAAGTCCGAGCTATTGTTAAACCCCATGGTAACGACCCCTAAGGAATGCGACCACTTACCTGATCTATTCACTGCGAACTGTAAAGTGAGTTTGTATGCGAAAGTAAAATAGCAAAATAATATGAAGTTTAGAGAGTGAAGAAATCATATAAGTTATATGAATGAAAAAAATAATGCTTTATACATTTTAAATAAAAAAAGTCTTTGAATTGATAGGGGGGTCTATAGGCCCCCAGACCCCCCCCCTTGTATCCGCTCCTGAGTCTACACTTACACATAGAGTCACTCTAGTACACCACAAAACTCTTTACAAATACTCATCATGTACAGTGTGGCCAACCGAAGTGGTGTACTAATTGAAAATGGGTCACAGTGCTGCCATCTATCCGCAATGTGCGGACTCCGAATCACGTAAGTGAAGTGATAGGCATTAATCCCCATTTCAGTTTGGTTAATTGGCTTTCTCCTCTTTACCATCCTTGAAGGGGAAGATGCTACTGTCCATTTTACTAACGTTCGGCTAATTGACTTTGAACATAGTGAAAATTCTTATTATTGAAAATGTTTACCGGTAGTCTATATTTCGAAAATCTATAGTAAGCGTTTATATTTCATTTTATTGTTGTTTATATCAACTGGCACGTTAAGAAGGTACTGAGAGCAGAAGATAAATGTTTTCTTCACCGCTAGTTGGTACTCTACGCATATACACTTGGACAGGCTTGCAGAACAGTAGCTCCTGAGAGCACTGCTATACTCCCCTTTCTTACCCCACCCACCTTTTCTACCAGCGCGGTCATGACGTTCTAGTTACGCTCGGCTGCATTAACATTCATTCGCGGCGGCAGGTATACTGTACAATACGCTATCAAGAATTACAAATGAACATATAATAAAATCATTAGAAACATACCTTTAGAAAGTAAGAGAAAAATTAATGAGGGAAATAAATAAATTAAAAGACATGTAAAATAAATTTTAAAATATAGGCCTATGTGTGCTAATAATGTAAGAAGATCTACCAATGGGTATATCGTCCTATTACTAGTAAAGCCGATTAAATCCACTATTTGTGTAAAATAAGTTAAGTACAGTCCCTGACATGTCTTTCCGTGCTCTGTATTCTACTAAAATGAAATAAGTTCGAAATGTTGCTTGCAGGCAGCAAACCAATTACTTTATTTGAAGAATTTATTATGATTTTTCGTGCATTAATAAAGTTTTAATTCCTGTTTTTACAAAACTTGTAATGGTCTTAACTGGTTTTACTAATAATAGGACGATAAATGAATTGTACGTTAATAAGTAAGTGATAGCTATATGACCGGATGTCAATGCTGTCATTCAACATTGTAACGCACTCCAGCCAAATAAATAAATAAGTAAACAAATAAATAAACAAACAAATAAATAAATAAATAAGCAAGTAAGAAATTAAGTAAATAAATAAGTAAATACGTACATAAATAAATAATTAATTAATTAAATAAATAAATACATACATAAGTAGGCCTAAATAAGTAAGTAAATAAGAAAATAAGTAAATAAGTAAGTAAATAAATAATTAAACACACAAATAATACGCGTACTGCAGTTTAAAGAGAACTGGAAGATGGCAAAATCTAAACCCGTGAAGGAATACTACTTCCAAAGGAAATGGGAATATGATTATTTTCTTGTTGAAGACGAAATAATTGCTTGTTTACTGTGTCCCATCCAATTTATTTCCACTCGTCATTTCAGTATTAAACCACATTTGAACAAAATCCATATTAAGTATTATGGAATGCACAAACTTTCGGGTAAGTTCATTATTACGAAATGTATATTGATTATTTATTTATTTATTTATTTATTTATTTATTTATTTATTTATTTATTTATTTATTTATTTATTTATTTATATACTGTAAAATTAAGGACGTCACTCGTTGTGTTCATTTTGAATTGAAATTAATAGTGACTTTCAAGGTTCATTACTTAAATGCTACAAATTTATGTTTCCGTAGGTGATGATAGGAGGAAAGTTTTGGAAAATCTAAAGCAGGTTAGGTGCAAAGAAATCTCAAAGAAACTACCGACAGGAAATCTAGCATAATTGTAAAACTTAAAACGAGATAACGCATTATAAAAAAAATGAATTTAGTACAATCCTTTTTGAAAATTACATGCCACCACTGATGGACCTTTGACGACAGGAGAAGGTAAATAACTCTACGTGGAAGTCGATCATCCCCAATAGAAGTGGAGTGAGGCTGACGTCATATTTCCCCTTCTTACGAGTTCTGCAGGCCTGCACTGGGACAATCTGCACTTTGTCACCCCCCCCCCGACTTCATAATGCGAACTATCATTCCTCAATAATTTATTTAATTATTAGTTGAAAATATTGTAAAAACAACACTAAAATATACTGAAACATGTAATTGTCAAAAATCTGTGTCACTGTATTTTATATCCACTTATGTACTTTATTTAATATTTTATTTTCTTGTGTATAGAACTTAGGGGGGGTGCAGGTATAAGAGGTAACAGCTACCGGTCTGTTACTGACGGACTCAGGGCAAGTAGAAGGGGAAAGAAATGCCTTCGCATCCTCTCAACTTGTATGAAATGTCGTTTAGATACTCACACATCCGCATCATTGTCATGATATGATTAACCAACAATGGTAGACAAGAATCTTTTTGGTCATATTACAATAGTTTTAATAGTTCTTCCATTATTATTAACATGTTTGGAGCCAATCGCAAAAGGTTTTGTTTTCCTTCGGTTATTTATTTTTTGGCCGATCGTGTTTTTTAACAACCTTATTATGTTGTTGGTAGACCTTGAAAGTTAAACTTACAATCAACAAGTTAGAACTTTCTAACTCGTTGCTTAAAACACGAGCGGTAAATAAATAAATAAATGAATAAATAAATAAATAAGTAACTAAGTAAGTAAATAAATAAGCAAGTAAGTAAGTTTATAAATAAATAAAATCAACTTTTATTTATTTACTTAAAAGTAACGAATTACCAGTGTCGCGCACCACTATGTGCTATGAGGAAATAACTAAATGTCTTATTATACCTCTATTTTATAAATTAATTTATACAAGTGGAGATTTGTAAGAAAACAGGAATGAATGAATGAATGAATCAATGAATGAATGAATGAAAAGCACAAAATAAGCATTTATGTACAACAGAGGCGGCTTTTCAGGTGAACTAAGTGAAGCACAACTTCACCATAGAATTTTAAAAAATTGAAAACTTCACTTTGCCTTTACTATACATCAGAGTGCGACTGATTTTATGATATTTATGTTTAATGTACGTTCAAAAGTCGCGCCTCGTTGAAGAATTAACGAACATGGCGTCGGTGAATCCAATTCTTGCATTGCAACTTTTTATTTCGCTTGCTATGCTTCGAGCCCCTACCACTCCGTAGCGGAGAACTGAGAAATATGTTCCCAAATTGAAGTAGCAGAAAGCCGCCATTTGTTTGTTAGAAAACGCGCGGGATTTCGAAACCGCTATTTGAATACGCGTTGTATTGCGTATTCTAAAGTTAAATGTTTATGTTTACAGGAAAAATACTTCCTTTGAGATATGCCTTTAATAACGCATGTCTTCTGTCAGCAGAGTTGCTAGGTTTTCTGCGATAGAAATCGGGATATCAGAAGCTAACTAAAGACATTAGATTTATCATCACTTTATCAAAGACATTTATGGCTGTTTTCTGCAAAGTAATATTCACGTGCTTTTAATGTAATATTCGCCTTCCTGAGAAACACTAAAATACGAAAGACACACAGTAGGCTACAGTGAATACTACAGGCTAATCGTTTTTTTCTTTTATTAACCACGAATATGTTTTAACCATTCGCTACTAAATTAACTTTGCAACTTTTCTTTTTCGGAACCGGTACTGCAACAGTGCATGTGACGATGAGTCCATGTTTTGCACTACAAAACGCAGAAATTGTATGTGTCTGTTATTAGTGTAAAATACGATATCAAAACGCTTTTTTTTTTTTTTTTTTTTTTTTTTTTGGCACTCAACGCACCTAAAATACACAATGTTGATTACTTGCGAGAACAGCAACTAGGTACCGAAACGGATTAATCAACAATGGGGTAGAACTAGGAGAACTATTATCTTGCAAGTAGAGTTGCCTTACGGCAATCAGCTGGGTTACCTCATAGACTTACTAAATTTCCGCGGGTTACCTCTATGTTTACAATGCAACCATTTGAGTCAATATATAAATAAAAATATCGGATAATAGGAAATGCAGACTAACTTTTTTAAATTATGTTCTAGGCTATTATCCCTCAAATCGGGATTTTTATCAATCTCGATCCGCTTTATCGAGATTCAACCAGGCTGTCAGGCTTGCATTATTTTCATAGGAACTCCGAATGTGAATATTCATAACCAAGGTTAATAATGTCTACTTTTTAATTTAATCTGTAGTTAAACTGTTGTATAAAATCAAAAAGCATTATTATTATTATTATTATTATTATTATTATTATTATTAGTAGTAGTAGTAGTAGTAGTAGTAGTAGTAGTAGCAGCAGCAGTAAGTAGTAGTAGTAGCAGTAGTAGTACTATTAATAGTATGAAAAACTGTTTCATTAATCCGTAACTAAGACAAAAGTTACTTTCAATCAGACATATTAAAAAATTAACTTTTTGTAGTTTATACAGTTTCTGTTGAGTCGTCCAAAGGAACGATGGTGTGAAAATTCCTCTAACAGGCTATGTGGCCTAATACTTGTTCTGGGAGATGAATTTGAAATGTGTTATGCCATTACTTAATGAGTGGATAGTACATGCAGTATTAATGAACATGTTTCAGCTTTTAGGCTCTGAAATTTGTTTATATAGACCCCATATTTTTTAAACAGGATCTATTTGTACCGTCCCGCGCCGTGGTGTCGTGGTCTAAGGTATGCTGCCTAGGACTCGCGTTACGGAATGCGCGCTGGTTCGAGTCCTCATGGGGGAAGAAATTTTGTCATGAAATTTCGGCTAGTGTATGGGACCGGTGCCCACCCAGAATCGTGATGCACTTGGGGAGCTACGATAGGTAGCAAAATCCGGTTGCGAAAGCCAGCTGTAAAGGCTGGGGGGATCATCGTGCTAACCACACGATACCTCCATTCTGGTTGGATGATCGTCCACCTCTGTTTCGGCATGTGGGCATGAGGCTAGCAGCCGGCTGGTCGGTCTGGGGCCTTCACGGACTGTAGCGCCACGGATTATTATCATTATTATTATTATTATTAATTCTGTATCTTCGAATTCGGCGAATAATTTTATTATTCATGTATGCACTGAAACAACAGCTGTTTGAAGAAAGGGAAGGATATGGAGTGAATGGACAATAACAATGTATACGGTAATAACGTAGTTTGAGAGGTAACAACTATCTTCGAAATGAGTTGAAACACTGAATGATTCATTGCAGGGTAGAATTTCTCTCTGCGGATTGCACCTATCCACTTTCAGTTAAGGGAATCTTTACTCAGAGGAAACCTGAAGCATAATGCAGTCGTTTAAGTGCAATAGTTTTTCTCCTGTAACATAATATGGAGCAAATTCGTCATAGAAATGAAAGATTAACTAATCAGTGAAATATAACATTCCTTCCTTCTTTATATTTACATCCGTGTGCATTGCTGCAATTGAAAACAGCACACCAACGAACATACTTATTCAGCTCAACCAAACAAATTGCCGCCCGTCGCGTCGGCTGTTCAATTTGGGAGCATAACACTAACGCCTATGCTATGGTTACCGTAGCAACAAGACTCCGATACGTTTAAGTTCTGCGCCGGTGATGTGAGCTCGATTTTCCTCCTGTTAATGTTTCATTCGGCTACGGTTACCATGGCAACAAGGCTACTCCCGTCACCTCGCAACAACAGTTAGTATCGTAGCTTTGGTCAGACGTGAAATAGTAGGAGACGAATTCACAACGTTCCGCCCAACGAGCACAGAATGCATAGAGTAGATATAAACAGCTTGGAGGTGAAGCCGCTTTTGTGGACAGTCGCCATTATGATGCTACCAAAACATTGCGCTCCCGGTTAGCACATGGGCAGTTGATTGTGATGTTGCATCGTTGTTTTAATTAATAAATTAACTAATTTCAATATGCCTACATGTTCTGCGTATGGCTGCACAAACAGGTTTCCAAAAAAATTCCTGGAATAACTTTTCACGGGTAAATATGCATGTGTGAAATATACTTATTACCGGTAGGCTAGATACGGTAATGAATGATTTAGCCTAAGTTAGTCGGTTAGATTCGTATTGTTCACGTATTTGTTTGATTAAGAGAAAGGATTAGTGTATTGATATTATTGTAATTAATTTTTATAATCACGAAATCAGACATGCTTTGCAGACTTAGCATTTACGAGCGAAGCTAACCTAACAACCCATGTTGGAAGTTTGTGTCGAGTGCTATAGAAAACTGGTGTACCGAGGTTTCTCTTAAACCGAATGCACGTATTCGTTTGATGAAGAAAAAGAAATAGTGCATTAATATTATTGTAATTAATTTTTATAATCACGAAATCAGACTTATGCTTAAAGACTTAGTAGCTTCATTAACTCGGTCGTGAACTGACTTGACCCACTTGGTAATAAAACTTCACTTTTGTTCGCCGTTATAATCTAATTATATACTATAAACGAAGAGCCTATCAAATATTATATGGTTAAGAGCATTCCATTTTTTCTCTAAACAAAATCGGGACATCTATACGAAATACTGGCAAAAGGAAGAGAATGATAATTTGCGATAAGAAGCAAGTTTCATTATTAAATCGAAGCAAATGGATCAACCTATAAAAGTAATTATTATAGGGTAGCATTTTTATTGGACTAGTAGCAAAATAAGGTCAAACTGTTATTTTCCTTTTTTATCATTATTGTTTGTTTAACCTTCCAGATTATCTATTAAATACCATACTGCAATTTGAAGAGCTGCCAATTTAAATAACCTGTATATATGTGATTTATCGATGACAGTTTCATAATTTTTGCTAAAAATACGTGCATAGCGATTCTGTATTACGAAACAAACAAGAAAGTGTGAGTCCTACAAGAAATTAGGGACATATGGAATTCTTATTATCATAAGATCTTCTATAACGTAATAGCTGTTTTCCAATGTTTTGGTAGCAACAAGATGGCGTCAGGTCCATCAAACCGGCTTCACTCCGTCCAATGGTATTAAGATGCTAGTGTCTACTCTATTGTATTCTGTGCTCGTTGGTTCCGCCAATCAACGATAAAGGGACTATTCAGGGTAGCCAACTCTAACAATGAAAATTACAGAAATTTAAAAGCGTAAAATTAATTTCGCCCATAGAACATTTATACTGAATGAATATATATTTGTAATTCTTTTAACTGTTTTGCTAAAGAAGCAAGCACGAGTCTTGAGAAAAGTGGAAATATAATGTAAGAGGAATTGAAAAAAACGTGGTTACGCTGTTAGCGTTGCAGGTACTACTCTAGCCTATATACAAAGTTGAATTTTTGCTCGATTTCGTGAGCGAGTGTGCATAAAGATCGCGTTGTGTGCATTGTAATTATTTTCTCTTCTGTTCTTATTACATTATTAGGACTATTTTAAATAATTAATAGTAATATTTGTTCATAAAATCAGTGTGCTTTAGGGATTTGGGGTGTTTATTAACAAATTTGTCCGCGGAAAGAGGTTTTTCTTACATGCATCGCATTAAAAACTATTTGTGTAGTTGCCTGTCACAACAAAGACGCTCGTCAATCGCAAATATTTCCATGCAGGAGCAAATTATGCACAAGATTATGAAAAAATCAGCCTTTCCACAACGATGTTGTTATTATTATTATTATTATTATTATTATTATTATTATCATTATTATTATTATTATTATTATTATTATTATTATTCCTACTATTACTATTAAGACTAACTGTAGTAACTTTCGAGGAATATCACTTTTGTTGACGTCGTACAAAATTTTGTCGAATATCCTTTTGAGAAGATTAACTCCATATGTAGATGAAATTATTGGGGGTCATCAGTGTGGTTTTAGGCGTAATAGATCGACTATTGATCAGCTTTTTTTGTATCCGACAGATATTGGAGAAAAAATGGGAGTATAAGGGTACAGTATATCAGTTATTCATAGATTTCAAAAAGGCATATGACTCGGTTAAGAGAGAAGTTTTATATAATATTCTTATTGAATTTCGTATTCCCAAGAAACTAGTTCGATTAATTAAAATGTGTCTTAGTGAAACTTACAGCAGAGTCCGTATAGGCCAGTTTCTATCTGATGCTTTTCCAATTCACTGCGGGCTAAAGCAGGGAGATGCACTGTCACCTTTACTTTTTAACTTCGCTCTAGAATATGCGATTAGAAAAGTTCAGGATAACACAGAGGGTTTGGAATTGAACGGGTTACATCAGCTTCTTGTCTATGCGGATGACGTGAATATGTTAGGAGAAAATCGACTAACGATTAGGGAAAACGCGGAAATTCTAGTTGAAGCAAGTAAAGCGATTGGGTTGGAAGTAAATCCCGAAAAGACTAAGTATATGATTATGTCTCGTGACCAGAATATTGTACGAAATGGAAATATAAAAAAAATTGGAGATTTATCCTTCGAAGAGGTGGAAAAATTCAAATATCTTGGAGCAACAGTAACAAATATAAATGACACTCGGGAGGAAATTAAACGCAGAATAAATATGGGAAATGCGTGTTATTATTCGGTTGAGAAACTTTTGTCATCTAGTCTTCTGTCAAAATATATGAAAGTTAGAATTTATAAAACAGTTATATTACCGGTTGTTCTGTATGGTTCTGAAACTTGGACTCTCACTTTGAGAGAGGAACAGAGATTAAGGGTATTTGAGAATAAGGTTCTTAGGAAAATATTTGGGGCTAAGAGGGATGAAGTTACAGGAGAATGGAGAAAGTTACACAACGCAGAGCTGCACGCATTGTATCCTTCACCTGACATAATTAGGAACATAAAATCCAGACGTTTGAGATGGGCTGGACATGTTGCACGTATGGGCGGTTTCAGAAACGCATATAGAGTGTTAGTTGGGAGGCCGGAGGGAAAAAGACCTTTTGGGAGGCCGAGACGTAGGTGGGAAGATAATATTAAAATGGATTTGAGGGAGGTGGGATATGATGGTAGAGACTGGATTAATCTTGCTCAGGATAGGGACCAATGGCGGGCTTATGTGAGGGCGGCAATGAACCTCCGGGTTCCTTAAAAGCCAGTAAGTAAGTAAGTATTACTATTATTATCGTCATCATCATCAATGTAACCTATTTTAAATATTCTTCTTCTTCTTCTTCTTCTTCTTCCGCACAGTTTTGCCGTCAGGCGTTGGGTTCGCCTCTCTCCGTCCGGTCTCTCCAGGATTCCCGGTCCCTACTCATTTTCTTCATTTCTGCCAACGTTTTGCCTCTCTTTCTTCCTATTCTTACCACTGTATCTTCCCAGTTTATCCTTGGTCGTCCCCTACCTTTTCTTCCCTCCACTCTCATTTCCATTACTTGCTTAACCTTCCTTTCTTCCGTCATCCTGTTTGCATGTCCAAACCATTTTAGATGTTTTTCTTCTATTTTATTTATTAATGGTTTGTCTTGTTTTGCCTCTTCTCTTATTTGTTCGTTCCTAATCCTATCTTTCTTGGTCTTTCCCATCATTCTTCTTAAATATTTCATTTCAAATGCTGTTATTCTAGTTCGATGTGTATCCTGTAAAGGTAAGCTTTCTGTTCCATATTGTAATATTGGAGCTATTTTATTGATTGAAATACTTGCAGTTTTGTCTTGTTGTTAATCTCCTTCTTTCCCACATTTGTATTATTTATTCCGTAATATGCGTTTACTGCTTTCTTAGTTCGGTTTAGTATTTCTTGATCTATTTTTCCATCGCTACTTATTATTGTTCCCAGGTGTTGGTAGTTCTCTACTTTCTGCAATTCTTGATTGTTACATCTGATGTTCAGTTGGTCATTCTGCCTATCTTCTTTCGATATCTTCATCACTTTACTCTTATCCATATTTATCTTCATCCCCTTTCTCTCCAATTCTTCACACCATTCTCCTAGTGCGTGCTGTAATCTATCCCTGGTGTCGGCTATGAGAAGTATGTCATCCGCTTATACTAGTGCTTGTATGTATACCGGTCTCAAATTCCAGTTTCCTATTTTTGTTCTGTGGGTTCTTCTTTTACAGATCTTATATATTTCGTCCATGAATATCGAGAAGAGTAGTGGACTCAGACTATCTCCCTGCTTTACTCCTTTCTTCATTGCAAATTCTCCTGAAAGTTCCCCGTAGATGTGGATTATTTAATTTATGCAGCGGAATGTTCTGCATACAAAAGCTTTACAAGAGTCAGCGGAAAATGTATTAACTTCAGACCGTGATTTCGCCCGAGTTAAAAGTACCCGTTGCGTGTTCATACCCTTTTGTTTTGACCAGAGATGTGCAGTTGTTTTCGAATGCTGTTCTAGTTTAAAAATTTTCTCGCATTTCACAGTCTTTTCACATACTTGACAATACACTACATCGCCGTCAGTTGAATAGTCACTATTGCCTGAAATCCACTGTTACATTAAAAAGGATTTACTGGACTTATCTTTAGGCATTTTTAGTTTAATCTGACAGAACACCGCATAAACTATAGTAGATGAAATATGTTCACAGGTCACATTATTTACATTAAATTATACTAACAGTTATTTGTACAAGAAATTCATTCGTCTGGTTTTCAGTCTCGCAAATCGATCAATAGTTTTCTTGTTGTAATGTGGCAAAGGTTCCTTTTTCTACTGTCAACATTGAATACTGTAGCATTATTTAGATGGTCTCTCAACAATGTATTTTTATCTAGTTCCGAAATGAAATTCACTAAGCCGAGAAAAATACCGCGATTTTGTGATTCTTGTATTTCGTCATGTCCACGCAGTGCGAGTTCAAATATATCACAAAATTTAATGCACTCAATCATTTTCGAAAGAATATTCCTGTTTTTATCTAGGTCTACTTCTTGATTGTGACGTCTTACAGATTACAAATACACAGGGTCAAGTTGAGATTTACATATGTTGATGTATTTATATACGATTTTGACGATTCGTGCTTAGAAAACCTTTCACATAAATGTCCCTTGTCGGTTAGGCTACACTGCGGAACAAATTTTAACTTTTTTTGCGCTGGGCATGTGACACATGTTTTCTATATAATTTGAGCCTCCTGAATACGAATATAACAATAAAAAACAGTTATTGGTTACTGTTTTTGAGAAATGTTTGAATTTACATCTATTCAAAAGACTGTTTTATATGATGACAATAAGGTTAAATATTCACTGTTCAGAAGATTACGTTTGAGAGTAAGGATGGATTCCATTGAGTCTATAACACTAAATTATAAAAAAAAAATAGTGAACTATTGTAAGTAGAATTTGTATTGTGTGAGATGTTCTAAATACCATTTCGACGATAATTTTATGGCGTGCTGCAGTACGTTAGTACGTAGGGAGCGCCGTCACCGGTAGACGTAGATTTCCATGTTGGCGGCCATTCAAGTTGTATTCAGCCTCACCGCCTGCGAAGGTAGACTGCCAGCAGTACTTGTACAGACCTCAATGAGCGGTGGTTCTGGGCTCGTTTCCTGGAAATACAGTCGAAGTTGAAAGAAACATTCAAAACTATTATAATTAGCTAGGATTTTGAAGACAAGTTACCATTGTTTTCTTACTTTGTACGAGAGAGCGTTTCAGCAGGGTCACTTTACAAATTAAACTTAGGGAGCCCACATGGGAATCGTACCCGGAACCTCGTGTTCAGAAATTACTGCGATACAGTAAAACGAAACCGTTTATTTAATAGTTTGTACTACATTGTCAAAATACAAGACATTAGATTATTTTTTAATTTGGTACTTTTGTTTGTTTTTCAGCATTTAATATTTGATTCATGCAAAATTCCTTAAGTTCATTGAACGATTGGAAAATTATTTCACTCAAATTTTGTTGTCCTGAAAATTAGCACTTTCATTCCTGGATGCAGCAGGTATAACAATGGACACCTGCTTTCTTTCTGGATCCTTTCTAGTTCGCACTATATCGGGCCGATTTTTGTAATTTTGGAATTAGTCTCATTGAATTTTACTTCGAATTATGAAAAATATATGGAATTACAGACAACTTTTTAATATTGCGTTGTATAGGAATGTCAAGAGACCGCGCGAAATGCTAAAATTATTCACGACTTCGAATGAGACAAGTACGACTGCACCTGTAAAACTTTTCATAAACTAATTCCTTTGTTTACATCTGTTGAATTTCAGTTCATAACGTTGTGAAATAATTTTAAGTGAGAAGTGGTTTATTCACTTTTAATTATTTTCCCAGCGTGAAAGGTTGTTTCTATTGATAGATAATATCTTTTTAATCATTGAATGTTACTTGTTTAATGTAACAAAGCTATTAAATAAGAACACATTATTATCCACATTGTTACGTAGGCTATTCAAGAAGTGCTGGGATTATTACACCGATGTTCCTGTTGTATTGGTTTGAATTTATATCTAGTAAAGAACACATAGGCGTGCTCAGATCCCTCTTCGTCTGATTCTTTAGTTGGGATTTTGCCTAACTTTTCCCCGACTATAAGACGAATGACTGGTAATTGCATGGCGAGCCATGGAACTTACCTCACTAAGTATCGTATCACTATCAGCTATTCCACATATACTAAATAACTTCGCAGTTGAACATCTATTGTCTTTTTAAGAGACGATTCCCTCTTTTCTGTCAGTTAAGGGGTTAGGTACAGCTTACAGCAATAAAATTTTGGAAATATTCAATTTTTTTTCTCCATTACTCTATCTTGCAAATAATGAAAATTAGTAGGTGTGAAACATTGTCCTTCCGATATATGAGAAAAATATATTTTTGTTATTTCAAAAAATTATTTAACATTTTTTTTTCAAACTTTAGTTCATTGTGCAGTGATGAAGCGTTTCCCACATAACTCATAAACTATCCAACATTCGGTGTGTGTAATTATGCATGTCATATCGACAATATGACGCAAGATAACTTCTCTACCTTTGATAGATTGATCAAAAATACATTAATTTAAAAAATGGTCAATTATCAGTAATTTCTTCTAACACAGAATAAAAAAAATAGTTATTAAGGAATGTAGTTGAAAGAGCATGTAAACGTGAGTTTCAGCAATAAAATAAAAGAGAGAGAACATGAAAGAGTTAACATGTTTATGAGTTATTTTATCTGACTGTAAAATGAGTAAAGTTTAAATAGAGTGGAAGGATTTCGGTGGTAGTCCTTTGAGAGACGAATCCTGGGCATAGTGTAACTGGATATGTCTCCACCATATCATTCCTTTGGGCTAACATTTCTAAAAAATAATTACTTTTTAGACAGTCATTTCACAATAACAACTTTTCGATCCTCATTTTAGTATCGAAACCCACTGATTTCCTCATTCATAAATTAGCGTGCTTAAAAGTAAATTTCCGTGCCTGAGAGTACTTTTAAACACGCTAATTATAAATACTGAAAACATACATTCCAACTATTTATTTCTTATAAAAATATTCACAACACAATTATTTAAATTGGAAATTACAACGTTTGCAGATTTGATACCTACATTATTCTGTTTCGAATCACTCATTTTCGTAATTATATTTTATCATTTTCGTTGTAGTAATTGTATATTACAAATTACGTGACAAGCAGAAAACAACTTCCTAATAACCAGCAAAACAATCACGATGGTCTACTACGAGTACAAATCCGAACGCCGTGAAATTTCTCTCTTTCCATGCGTCTTTATCATCAGAAGTTCGCTATTGCGAGAGAACCAATCAATAATTTTATTCTCTTTCAAATATAAATACATCAGGGATTCTCGAGCGACTCTCTGTAAAATCTTGTATGAAACACATGCGAAACTAGCATTTTAAGGACTTGCCGTGTTGTCCACCTCCCCTTCGTGTAGGTGGAAGGTCTTCATTTCTCGTAATTAAACGCTCTCATTTCGCAACTTGTTGCATAAATAGCTATTATACGACTCCATTTACAAATATACATTTTGTAAACAAGTCTACATTACACTTTTCATTGGCAATAAATAATTTTGCATAATGTTGTTACATTTACGGTATAAGAGTAACTATTTTAACACTTTCGTTAATAGTAAATCTGTTTAAGTAATGGTTATTTTGCAACGCTGTTACAACATGCGTACTCACCTTAGAGCTGAGCACCGCTGGGACAGGGTGTAAGGGCAGTCTCCTCGTGACTTCCATAAGTGCAGCAGGGAAGAGTGTTTCCGTCTGTTGGCAAGTGCTACTGAATTTACAGCGATGTAGCAATTTTTTTCTGGAAATAAAATCGATTTCTTATTAAATAAAAAGAACAAATGGCGAAGGAATATTCTGTTCCTTCTACCTTAAGGATTTAGTGTGTGAAGTTACAGTTATTGAACACTCTACACATTTTCTTACCACCTTTTACAGTTGAGATGCAGCTCTTTGCTTGTTTCATTTTCTATGAACTGAAACAACCCAGAACTCACCACGAGGAGGTGGCTGCATGTCGAGTTCCGCCCTGCCCATCCCAACCTCCCTACCATTTATGGGCAGTGCGTTATTCTTTGTCAATTTCAAATAATGTTCATTCTCTTCCACTTGAATCAATATTTAGGTTTCCAATTCATATCTTTTCTCAACTTATAAAAGTTAAATTATTAAGATTCTCCAGTACAATATAATCAATCAATGCATGTCAGTGCAACGAAATATATGAAGAAATGCTTGATGTCATTCTTTTTGTCTGTCGTAGACTGTACATATTTTTTCTTTCGTAGGGCGCTGCATATAGGTCTAGATGTATATACGATAGCAAAAATGTAAGACAACTTTCGGTACGAAGGATGAATCGCCCATAGATACGTTACACTAAATAAATATATTTGTATTTTTTTAACTATTTTGCTAAAGAAGCAAGCACGAGTCTTGAGAAAAGTGGAAATATAATGTAAGAGGAATTGAAAAAAAACATGGTTATGGTGTTAGCGTTGTGAGTACTACTGTAGCCTATATGCAAAGTTAAATTTTCCGCGGTTTCGTGAGAGAGTGCGCATAAAGATCGCGTTGTGTGCATGAATTATTTTATCTACTGTTCTTAGTTATTGCATTAATTATTACGACTATTCTAAATAATTAAGAGTAATATTTGTTCATAAAATCAGTGTGCTTTAGGGATTTGGGCTCTTTATAATCAAATTTGCCCGCGTAAAGAAGTGTTTCTTACATCATTCACATTAAAAACTATTTGCATAGTTGCATGTCACAACAAAGACTCTCGTCAATCGCAAATATTTCCATGCAGAAACAAAATGTGCAAAAAATTATAAAAAAAATCAGCCTTTCCACAACGATGTTACTGATATATTCGATGCCATGAACAGAAGGATTCAACTTGTCTTCAAAATATTGGTATAATTACTTATTACCGTTAATTTATATTATTATTATTATTATTATTATTATTATTATTATTATTGTCATCACCATCAATGTCACGTATTTTAAATATACCGGTATTTAATATACATAAGCCTATACATGTTTTTTCTTATAAAATTAGAAGTCGACCTAACACTGCGTAACGATCCTTCTACGTCACGAGCCGCCACTTTGCTCTTCGGAAAATCTAAATAGATGATGCAAAAGGCCTGATAGCTTATTTTCTCTGATAGCCAGGCTACACAGGGTGTGCTAAGTGCGCATCTGAATGAGAAGAAGGTGATAATGCCGGTGAAATGAGTCCGGAGTCCAGCATTGAAAATTACCCAGCATTTGATCATATTCGCTTGAGGGAAAACCCCGGAAAAAACCTCAATCAGGTAACTTGCGCCGACTGGCAATCGAACCCGGGCCACCTGATTTCACGACCTGACGCACTAACCGTTACTCCACCGGTGTGGACGCTTTCCTTCATATGCTGGCAATTATTACATTTATATAATATATAATTTTACAGAATTGTTCCGTCTGCCCTAAAAGTGTACATTTTTACTACCGTAATTATTTCTCCTACATCCAAACATGATATTTTCTTTTCCTTTTAAAGTATGCTTCATGTTCTGTGGCATTTCCTATTACATTCTGTTGTCACTTTTCACCATTGTTCTTGTTACTGATTCAGATCATCGTACAATACAATATCGTCTTCATCATAATAACATCAGGAGTTATTTTCACAGTCTGGTATATTGAGGCGATGGAGATCTCTTTCCATGCAGTTCTCGCTATTTGGCAATATGAATAGCCTAAGGCGACTGCTTGTCTTCTTGTTTTACGACTATCTTCCATCCAGAAGTCACTTGTCCTCTATTTCAAGTCACTTTCTCGTTGCATATCATTGCAGTTTAGTCCCACTTCGGTTTTGTTGCAGGTTTGATAAAGTCTTGTGAGTTTTCTATTACAGCAGAAGAATCGTAATTTTTGATTGCACACATAAAAATTCGAACGATTTTCCAGTTTTAGATGTTGTAACTTTCTTAAATAACTGAAATGATGCAAGTTCTCAAAAACGAATATTCTGAAGTCTGTTTTTGTATCTAAAATTCCTACTTTGTTGTAGCATAACAGTTGTTGGATATACAGAAAATAGTAATATTTGTTATTTTAGAAATTACGATTCAATCCTTCATTCTGGTCTTGCAATATCAAAGTATGAAGTTTCTTTAGCTACGGTGTAAGTAAAGAAATTATCGACTGTTTAATATTTCACCGTTGTATATATTGTGAAGTCTATGTCTCTATTGAGTACAATTTCAATTCTGTTTCCTATTTTAATTCCCGTTATTATGTTCATATATTTCTTCTGTACGTGTTCACAAATAATGTAGTGTCAAAGCAGGCAATCTTGGTAATAAATTATATAGGCATCATTCCAATGAACACGATGGGAACATTAAAATTATTTGAAATAAATTCACCATTTTGTGGTTGTTTACAAATGAACTGATCTGAATGCAAATTACCGGTATTGGAACACAGTTCTCATGTTCGACATTTGATAACACATAATCTGATATCAACCAACACCCTTGGAAAATTATTGCATAGCTATTAGTACTGAAAACGATAGAGACAGCAAAAATTTGTGAAGTGAGTGCACATATATTCAATAGTTGATCACATATTCAATGAATTGAAAAAAAAAATTTCTTGAAAACAATTGACATATTCAATACTTGCAGACTAATAATCTGATATGAAGGAAATAGCATTGAAAACAAAATACATATCCGTTACTAGTTGAACTGATATAAAAGGGAACAAATTTTGAAATAAATACACATATTCAGTACTTCTTGATAAATTTTTCAAAACAGTTCATATATTGATTATTTGCTAGCAATTACTCTGTCTGGAATGAAGCAAACATTTTTGAAAACAAATTCTTAGTTAAACTATTACAAATGCCAAACAAATTTTGAAATAAATTCATATTATCACTACTTGTTAAGAATTAACTGATCTGAAAGAAGATTTTTTTTAACAGTTCACATAATATTTGCTAACAAATAGTCTGAAGGAAACATTCTTGAAAACAAATTATTAGTTAAATAATGTTATATTATACTCCTAAATGCCAAACAAATTTTGAAATAAATTCACATTATCATGACTTGTTAAAAATTAAATGATTTGATAAAAGTATTTTTCAAAAGAAATCATAGATTCAATACTGGCTAACAATAATCTCATATGAAGCAACACTCATGAAATCAAATTACATAACCATTATAATAAGAAGATATACAGATCAAACACTTTTTGGAATAAATTAACATTATCTTAACTTTTATCTTATTTTATCTTTTATCTTATCTTATTTTTTATCTTATCTTATATCTTGTCTTATCTTTTATCTTATCATCTTATCTTATATCTTATTTTATCTTTTATTTTATCTTATTTTTTATCTTATCTTATATCTTGTCTTATCTTTTATCTTATCATCTTATCTTATATCTTACCTTATATCTTATCTTATCTTATATCTAATCTGATCTTATATCTTATCTTAACTTATGACTTATCTTATATCTTATCTTATCTTATATCTTGTCTTATCTTATATCTTATCTTATATCTTATCTTATCTTATGTCTTATCTTATCTTATTACTCATCTTATCTTATCTTATCTTTTATCTTATCTTTTATCTTATCTTATATCTTATCTTATCTTACCTTTTATCTTATCTTATCTTTTATCTTATCTTATATCTTATCTTATATCTTATCTTATCTTATCTTATCTCTTATCTTATCTTATATCTTATCTTATCTTTATCTTATCTTTATCTTATCTTTATCTTATCTTACATCTTATCTTATCTTATATCTTATCTTATTTCTTATCTTGCCTTATATCTTATCTTGTCTTATATCTAATCTTGTCTTATATCTTATCTTTTCTTATATCCTATATTATATCTTTTCTTATCTTATATGTTATCTTATCTTATATCTTATCTTATCTTATGTCTTATCTTATATCTTATCTTATCTTATATCTTATCTTATCTTTTCTCTTATCTTATCTTATCTCTTATCTTACCTTACATCTTATCTTATCTTATATCTTAAATTATCTTATATCTTATCTTATCTTATATCTTATCTTATCTTATATATTATCTTATATTATATCTTATCTTATCTTATATCTTATCTTATCTTATATCTTATCTTATCTTATTTCTTATCTTATCTTATATCTTATCTTATCTTATCTTATATCTTATATTATATCTTATCGTATCTTATATCTTATCTTATATCTTATCTTATCTTATATCTTATCTTATATCTTATCTTATCTTATATCTTATCTTATCTTTTATCTTATCTTATCTTTTATCTTATATATTATCTTATCTTATGTCTTATATTATCTTATATCTTATCTTATTTTATATCTTATCTTATCTTATATTTTATCTTATCTTATCTTATATCTTATCTTATATCTCATCTTATCTTATCTTATCTTTTATCTTATCTTATCTTTTATCTAATCTTATCTTATCTTATCTCTTATTTTATCTTATCTTTTATCTTATTTTTTATCTTATCTTATATCTTATATCTTATCTTATCTTATCTTATATCTTATCTTATCTTATATCTTATTTTATCTTATATATTATCTTATATCTTATCTTATATGTTATCTTACCTTATATCTTATCTTATCTTATATCTTATCTTATCTTATATCTTATCTCATCTTATCTTATATCTTATCTTATCCTATATCTTGTCTTGTCTTTTATCTTATCTTATCTTTTATCTTATCTTATCTCTTATTTTATCTTATCTTATACGTTATCTTATCTTATGTCTTATCTTATCTTTTATCTTATCTTATGTCTTATCTTATCTTATATCTTATCTTATCTTTTATCTTATCTTATCTTATCTTTTATCTTATTTTATCTTTTATATTATCTTTTATCTTATCTTATCTTATATTATATCTTATTTTATCTTATATTTTATCTTATATCTTATCTTATATCTTATTTTATATCTTATCTTATCTTATATCCTATTTTATAACTTATCTTATCTTATATCTTATCTTATCTTATATCTTATCTAGTCTTATATCTTATCTTATCTTATCTCTTATCTTATCTTAAATCTCATCTTATCTTATCTTATCTTTTATCTTATCTTATCTCATATCTTATCTTATCTTTTATCTTATCTTATATCTTATCTTTTCTTATATCTTATCTTATCTTTTATCTTATCTTATCTTATCTCATATCTTATCTTATATCTTATCTTATCTTAAATCTAATCTTATCTTAAATCTTACCTTATATCTTACCTTATCTTATTTCTTATCTTATCTTATATATTATGTTATCTTATATCTTATCTTATCTTATCTTATATATTATCTTGTCTAATATCTTATCTTATCTAATATCTTATCTTATCTTATATCTTATCTTATCTTATCTTATATCTTATCTTATCATATATCTTATCTTATATCTTATCTTATCTTTTCTTATATTTTATCTAATCTTATGTTATCTTATCTTTTAACTTATCTTATATTATCTCTTATCTTATATTAACTCTTATCTCCTATCTTATCTCTTATCTTATCTTATCTCTTATCTTATCTTATCTCTTATCTTATCTTATATCTTATCTTATCTTATATCTTATTTTATCCTATATCTTATTTTATATCTTATCTTATCTTATATCTTATCTTATCTTATATCTTATTTTACCTGATATCTTATCTTATCTTATATCTTATCTTATCTTATCTTATATCTTATCTTATCTTATCTTATATTTTATCTTATCTTATATCTATCTTATATCTTATCTTATATCTTATCTTATCTTATATCTTATCTTATCTTATATCTTATCTTATCTTATATCTCATCTTATCTTATATTTCACCTTATCTTATCTTATCTTTTATCTTATCTTTTATCTTATCTCATATCTTATCTTATGTTATATCTTATCTTATCTTATATCTTATCTTGTATCTTATCTTATCTATTATCTTATCTTATATCTTATCTTATCTGATATCTTATCTTATATCTTATCTTATCTTATCTTATGTCTTACCTTATCTTATATATTATCTTACCTTATATCTTATCTTATCTTTTATCTTATGTTATCTTATCTTTTATATTATCTTTTAACTTATCTTATATCTTATCTTATCTTATCTTATATCTTATCTTATCGTATATCTTATCCTATCTTATATCTTATCTTATATCTCATCTTATCTTTTATCTTATCATATATCTTATCTTATCTTATCTTATATATTATCTTATCTTATATCTTATCGTATCTTATATCTTATCTTATCTTATATCTTATCTTATCTTATATCTCATCTTATCTTATCCTAACCTTTCCTATGCTATCCAATCCTATCCTATCCTATCGTATCCTATCTTATCTTATCTTATCTCATTCAGTATTGAATCTATGATTTCTCCAACTTCCTTTCTTTAAATATATCTAAATCAACTTTAGTTCCTTTTTCGTTAAAGGCTGCCAGTGTTCAAAATTTAAAATTTAGCGATAAATATAGACTAATAATACACAGTGAAAATTGTTTAGATCCCTAAAGTTGTAAATGTCCACCTTTGAAAGAAGCCACGTATGTCAAATATCTGGGTATCATTATTGATCAGAATTTAAAATGGCCTCATCACATTACTTATCTTTGTAAGAGGCTTCGTAAAACAATTGATAAATTCGTTAATCTTCGATGCTACTTACCCATTAGAGTTCTACGAAATGTCTATTTGGCCATTATTCAGTCTATCATTCAATATGGTATAATTGTTTGGGGTGGAAATTCAAAAATTAATCTTAGTCCGTTAAATTTACTACAAAAACGAATAATTAAAATTTGTTTGAAGAAACGTTTCGATTATCCAACTAAATTAATTTATTCTGAATTTAATGTATTTAATATTGAACAAATATTTTATAAGTATACGCTGTTAAAATTTTATCATAAAAATCGTAATAAGTTTGTATTACAGACATACAATTATGACACAAGACGAAATATTAATTCAACATTAGTAGAACCTAAATGTCTCACATCTGCTGGTCTGAAGCATAGCATAAATTTTGGCCCTCGGTTGTACAATGCTTTAACTAAATTACACCCAGAACTTCTAACATATAACTCACTAACATATAACAAGAAAATTAGAAACGTGTTAATATCTTCAATTTGATTAAATAAATTTATAGCCTATGTGTATGAATTAATCAACCTATATTATATTTGTATTCTATAATTTTGAAATATATATTAGTCCTACTTTTCCACGTGCGATATTATTCTTCTCAAGTGTTGATATTATATTATATAATTCCATTGCCGCTGTAATTATTTTACTTATTTATTTATATTATTGTTATTATTATTATTTATTTTAATATTATATCTGAGCTGCGACCCAGCACGAGCGCTGCTCATTAGGTCTCAAATTTTGTTAATACTATTGAAAAATACTTTTTTTCAAATCAGTTAATTCTTCACAAGTAGGGTGGTAATGTGAATTTATTTCAAAGTTTGCTTGGCATTTACGCGTATAATACAACAATTGAACTAATTATTTGTTTTGAAGAATGTTGCCTTCATGCCAGATCAGATCCTGATCCTGTCCTGATCTGAACTGATCTGATTTACTTACGCTTACTCTTACGCTTACGCTTAAGCTTCAGCTTACGCCTAAAAAAGCGGCAAACCCCAGAACATATATGTATGAAACGGGACCAGCAACCATTCTTCGTTGTGTTCTCCTCATCTGCTTCTTCTACTGCTGATAGCTTGATGGATAGTGCTGACATGGGTTCTAGCATGTGTTCTGCCATGGGAGGTTGCATGGAATCAGGCATATGATCAGCTGGGATGGGAACTGGCATGTGATCAGTTATGGGCTCCGGCTTGTGATCTGGGATGACAGTTGGGATGGAATCTGGGATGACTCGTGGGGTGGAGTCGGGCATGGTATCTGGAATGTGATCTGGCATGCTTAGTTCCCATGCTGATATGATAGTTGGCATGGATTCTGATTCTGGCATGGCATCTTGAATGTCTGTAATGCTTGGCATTGGCTCTGCAAGAAACAAAATAAACTTGATCGTTAAGCATGTTCGTTGCATTCACAGGCTTTCAGTGAATGGCGTATTAATAGGGCTAGGTTTCATATGGAGATGCATATTTTTACTGTCCATTTGCAAGTCATGCAAAATCATTTTATACAATCCAAGATCTACTAATCTGTGAAGCGAAGAAGTAATAAAAGTTTGGATGAGAATTACTTCAGTAAGAGTAATTATATTTAAACATTACACATAATGAAGCAACAGCTCCCGACCCGTCCGCTCGCTGCAACAGCAGCGACTGATATTTTCTACTCTGATCTGTTGTCTCTGTCTTCCATGTCTTGTGCACCGTGTGACATCGTCGTACTGCTACTATACCTGGTAAGGTTTGTCTTGTCTCGGTAGCAATAAAACCAAGTCTCTTCAAATGGGGGTGGAGATTATAGTAGGCTTCTAAATTTTCAGGATTCCTTTCAAAACCTTGTTATAGTACAGGCTACCGGAACTCAGTTTCTTGAAAGACAAGCTCAGTGACGGAACTATATAGTACGAAGAGGGATAATTTGTTACTTTATTTTGCGCTAGAGAATGTATGAACTAGACCCTTCCGCCACTGACATCGCTTCACTCTCCCCATCGCAGTAACAACACAGACGAGGTAAGACATATCTCCTTTCTCTCTCTTTTCACACTGAGACAAGATTCATCACACAGGCTTTAACACTCGATTGGCTTAGGTCATATGCCTTCTTATTCTGAAACCGCTTTAGTGAAGTACTTTTTGTGGGATGTGCCAATGTAAGGGGCATAGATATGAGCATTACGACGAAGTGAAGTGAAACGACTAGAAACATTTGAAATGTGAATATGGAGAAGAATGGAGCGTGCGAAATGGACTGACAGAATGAGTGGGTGAAGGAAGAATAGTGCTGAAACTGATCAGGAAAGAAAAAAGAAATTGGCTGGGTCACTGGCTGAGAAGAAACTGCTTACTGAAGGATGTGCTGAAAGCAGTGGTGAACAATAGAAAATTTTGATTAAATTATGGTTTACTTAACGACGCTCGCAACTGCAGAGGTTATATCAGCGCCGCCGGTGTGCCGGAATTTTGTTCCGCAGGAGTTCTTTTACATACCAGTAAATGTACTGACATGAGTCTGTCGCATTTAAACACACTTAAATGCCATCGACCTCGGCCGCAATTGAACCCGCAACCTCGAGCATAGAAGGCCAGCGCTATACCAACTACGCTACTGAGGGCGACCAGTTGATATATAACATTAAGATATAGGTTATGGATCATATGCAGAGACTCAGAGAAGAGCGGAAAATAGGGAAGATTGGAGAATGCTGGATTTGCAGTGAAGTATGTCCTAGGACATTTGTGAAGGTGTGTACACCGCGCACCTCTTAGCTTTACAAACCACACACTATTGCTGGTGTAGTGTGGATTTGTACGAAACCGGTCTCGCACCTCGCATGCGTCGTTTCTTCAAAAACAAGCCTTGAAAGACTTGATGGAACGCTCTCACATTTGAGTGCACTACACTGATTTCTGTCTGAGATTTAGACTCAAACATATGCGCAGCTTAAATGATGCTGACTAAACCGACCCAGTAATCATAAACCATTTTGAATTGTGAATATTTTTAATAAAATAAATAAACTATTTCAATCAAGTGGAATAAAAAATTGAGGGAGGACTACTCTATTAAAAGAGGAAAACGAAGTGTCTTAGTAATGTGCTTAATTGTGTATTTTCTACTTTAAAATATACTTATTTTTTAAATTGTATTTTTGAATAATAAACAATGGTTCATTGTAGTGTATGCGATATTAGCACTCAAAGGGAAAGGGGTATTGGCAGACGACTGCAAAGTATTTGCAGATGGGTTTCAGTCTGCAAGGATAATATCCGCGGTCCAGTTCAAAAGGGAAGCAACTCAAAATTTAAAGTTTTGAGAAAACTGAAATTGAAAGCTTCATGTTGCTGTGGAAATCCAATTAACAAAACATGATTTCAGTTTGGATTAATTTCAACCAGTGGCATACTCAGAATTTTTTTAAATGGGGGAGGCGTTTGAAAATTGTTTACAATTTTCATATCGGTATTTAAATTTTGTGTATTGTTATTATTATTATTATTATTATTATTATTATTATTATCAGCAGCAATTGATTTTGCACAGAGGGATGTGAAACTAGTACCAGGAAGAACGTTAGCGACAACGTCGTCAGGCCGCGGCTACAAAGAAACATTTGAAAATGTAAAATTTTCACTATCCTCGCGAGAATCATTACCGGTACGCGACTTTTTTTTGTTTAAAGAAGTTGTAAAATTGACTTTGCGGTTGCTTAAAAATATCAAAGAACCCAGAACGATAATGTGAAGTTTATATTAAAAATATTAACTGTCAAATGCACAAAACGTTAAACGAACGTTTCACAATTAAGTCAGAACTCTAACGAACGAGTGAATACCGCTCTTAAATAGAGTGTAAAGTCGGCAGTACACAATATTTAACATCTGCACTACAGGATTGTCAAAACAACGTTTTCAATTTCATACTGTGTCAGCTTCATTTTATTACAAGGTTGGTACGAGGCGATAGGTCTCTCTTTATAAAAAAGATAGCATTGTTATAATTTGAATGTGCCGTAGCATCTATGACTGGGATTATATTGAAGGAAAGGTAGGAAGACTATGCCTCATTCGATGTAGATTTTGTTACTCTGACAGTGAATAATTAGAGAAGGGGAAACGGTTGTGGATAAAAAAATACTCAAATCTAAATCTGTCCTTTTTTTCAAGCTCAGGGGGGTTAAAACCCATTAACCCCCCCCCCCACTTGCGTACGCCCCTGAGTTGAACGATTCTTCGATTTTTCACAACATAAATCTTAAAAATGCAGGTTTCTCAAAACTTTGGATTTTGAGTTAAACCAACTCAAAATGGGCCGTCGATATTGTTTTCCTGTTTTGACTTCCTGCACACTTTGATAAGAAACGACTTAATAATATGATATGATTATGTTTTCTATCACTGTCTTATTAAAACGCTGGAGAATTTCGTGGTAAAACTGTTAAAATAATGTTCTTTATTTCTTTCTTTCTTTCTCTCTTTCTTTCTTTCTTTCTTTCTTTCTTTGTTTGTTTGTTTGTTTGTTTGTTTGTTTGTTTCTTTCTTTCTTTCTTTCTGTCAAGAACCTAATATGTTTAACGTAAAACATTTAAGAACAGGTTCTGCGAACTGCGACAAATTCAATAAGTGAATCGGACGACTGGTGAGAATGACACCACTGGATAAAACCCTATTCTCTACCAGTCATCATCGTGTCCTCCTTTCCGAAGGTCGATTCCAAATATGCCTCCATTCGTCTCTATCTCTCCAAGCTTTATTCTTCTTTATTTCATTTTTTTTAGTTATTTAACGACGCTGTATCAACTACAAGGTTATTTAGCGTCGATGAGATTGGTGATTGCGAGATGATATTTGCGAGATAAGGCCGAGGATTCGCCATATATTACCTGGCATTCACATTACGGTTGGGGAAAACCTCGGAAAAAACCCAACCATGTAATCAGCCCAACGGGGATCGAACCTGCGCCCGAGCGCAACTTCAGACCGGCAGGCAACCCCCTTAACCGTGTGAGCCACGCCGGTGGCTTTTTCCTGTTTATTTCATCCCACTTGTATCCCAGTTCTTGTAAGTTCTTCTGAATTTGATCTATCCATCTTTCCCGTGGTCTTCCCATCGGTCGTCTTCCTTTCACTTTTAAATTTAATATTCTCTTTGTCAGACTTTCCCTGTCCATTCTTTTAAGGTGTCCAAACCATTTTAAGCTCTTATTTTCTAATTTCCGAGGCGTACTTGTACCAATAATAATTCAAATGCAGTAGCGGACGGTGGGTTTGAAAGTTGAGGAGGCCAAGACGTGAATGATGAGAATATAAAAATATAAGGCCTGTGACGTACCTCATTGCCAAGCGCAGAATTTATGGATTTTAAGAAATTAAAATTAGGTTTTCCAATTTATGTTTTAGGATTTTAAATCTTATGTTTAGGAATTTACATGATTTCAGGGAAAAAAAAATAAATATAAGCAACATACTGTTAATATTTTACAACGGCTTGGTAAAGATTGCCACTCTTTGGGATACATTAAGTCCTAACCTATGAATTAGGTCTTTTTAGGCCATATTGAATTTAAGAATGTTACTCTTTGCTACATAAAACGAACAAGAAAAACAATATTTCGGGAGTAACAAGATAGCAACATAATTGATTCGAACCTAAGGATCCGGGGCTTGCTCATTACTATTACATAGCCTAATTTTACAGCAAATTAACTGGACATTCGTCTTTCTTCGCAAACCGATCAAATAGGCCACAACATACTGAATAACTGCTACTACAAGAAGCTAGAGACAAATCTGCATTTGTTTCTAAACTCTCGATATATTTAAAATACTGTATACCTAAGTAAATACATCTCGTAACACAAAAGAATAAAATAACAAGAACACCCGCAAACAAGAGAAAATCTAACAACATAAATGAAAACTTTTACACAGGGAGAGAAATCTAACAACACGTTCCAGGACCTCCTGTATTACCGGACCTGACACTGGCATCCAAGATGGCGGCCAGAAGAGGGCTTTCGTAGATTGCAATGAGTTAAAATAAATACGGCATCGATGTGATTATATTAACAAATTTCTCAATAAAACAATAAATAATAAAGTGTCTTACACTACATAAATGAACATAGGACATTCAGTAACATAAAAATATACCTACATATACACCTAATAATAAAAGAAAACAACTAATTAAAAGCTTCAATATGTTGTTAGTATTATATTAGGCTTAGGCCTATATGTTTTTATACGAATATTGGCAATTGACCCATTAACTCTTGTAAAATTCAGATTTGTGTGGAAATAAAAGGCAGTAATATAATACTGAATAGCTGCTACTTCAGGATTTAGGAAATCTTACCTGGATTATACAAATCGATTTCATCAGCAACTGGAAATTATATAATATGGAGTCCTGTCTTCCTAGACACTAAACTTTGTCACTGTATTCACTGAGATTGGTTGAAAATAAAGCTAGCTATTCACTACGTACAGTTTAACACTGTGCCCACTGATGCTGATTCAGAATGAAATGGCACTATTCACTGTAGTTTCCCACTTCATCCATTGATACTGATTCATAATGAAATTGCACTATTCACTGTAATTTCTCACTGTATCCACTGCTGCTGATTCAGAATGAAATGGCACTATTCACTGTAGTTTCCCACTTCTTCCATTGATACTGATCCAGAATGAAATGACACTATTCACTGTAATTTCTCACTGTATCCACTGATGCTGATTCAGAATGAAATGGCACTATTCACTGTAGTTTCCCACTTCATCCACTGATACTGATTCAGAATAAAATTGCACTATTCACTGTAATTTCTTACTGTATCCACTCATGCTGATTCAGAATGAAATGGCACTATTCACTGTAGTTTCCCACTTCATCCATTGATACTGATCCAGAATGAAATGACACTATTCACTGTAATTTCTCACTGTATCCACTGATGCTGATTCAGAATGAAATGACACTATTCACTGTAGTTTCCCACTTCATCCACTGATACTGATCCAGAATGAAATTGCACTATTCACTGTAATTTCTCACTGTATCCACTGCTGCTGATTCAGAATGAAATGACACTATCCACTGTAGTTTCTCACTGTATTCACTGATGCTGATTCAGAATGAAATGACACTATTCACTGTAGCTTCTCACTATTCATTCATGCTGATTCAGAATGAAATGACACTATTCACTGTAATTTCTCACTACATTCAATGATGTTGATTCAGAATGAAATGACACTATTCAATGTAATTTCTCATTGTATTCACTGATGCTGATTCAGAATGAAATGACGCTATTCACTGTAGTTTCTCACTATACCCACTGATGTTGATTCAGAATGAAATGACACTAATTCACGGTAGTTTTTCACTATATCCACTGATGTTGATTCATAATGAAATGACACTATTCACTATAGCTTATCACTGTAATATCCACTTATACATACACAAAGCATTAGATAGGCTGTACAACTAAAAAGGATGAGGAATTCACAGTTTGGAGAGCACAGCAGCCTATTTTTTTAACTTGGAACACTTTCGATGGGTTTTATTTTTGTCTTTCAATGTATGCTTTTCATTTTGAACCTTGCAGTAATCATTAATAAATATGTTGGCCAATACTTGCTGCACTTCACTTAAAGTCATTTCACATTTACACATTACATCAAAATCTGTGGTATTTAATTCAAAGAAAGCTATTGCTAAATTGATCACAAGCTTCCTCTGACAGTTCAACTGTAAGAAGTCATTTTAAAATTTTTTGTTTCGTAAAATGTTAAATAGTTTATACACAAGCGTACACAAACTAACTACAAAATCGGAAGGGCATTTCAGACTACGGTTTAAGGCATTAAAATAAGAAAATGTTGTATTGTTTTCAATTATCAAGTCCCTGGCTGTAGACAAAGTTGACACACATGATACACACTTTTCTGTATTCGATCCTAACGAGTTAAGTACACTATGAGAAACATAGCCACCAATGCAGATTAGAATTTCCTGTGTACTTCTGTCAATTTCAACTGTATGTAGATGTTCTAATGCACCATCAAACTTATTCAAGACACAGTTATAAACGAACCGTCCGCACATGGAAATTTATCTTCTCTGATAACGAAATCAGAATCAAAATGTTTTATGCAAACCACTGAGTTGTGTGTTGGAGTAAAATGTTCACAATGAAGGCTTCTTGTCCACTTATCCCTTAAATCTTTATCTTTTGGAAACAAAAATACATATACAAACGGACTTCCTTTATCGTAATTCGATTTGCAACCTGGGACACTACACGTGCAAGGCATTTTAAGGTTAAGTCTGGTAACGACATAACAACACTTCCAAGCTTTATTCTCTACGAAAACAATTTATATTAATTATAATGTCACAATTCTATTATATACTAACTTATAAACCCTTCAACAATTATACTAGAGGCAAATGATACAAGAAACACAATAAACATCACATGAAGTACGTATACTTTCAAAGTTGCGTTAACCACTCAGTTGTCCACCATGTTTGTTTACTTCCGCTTACAGTGTCAGGTCCGGTAATATAGGGGGTCCTGACGTTACTCAATTTTCTAAAACCAAGAAGAGAGAAAGAGAGAGAGGAAGAGAACTTCCGAATACACCCGAAACCGGCCGTGACTAAGCAGTACAGTTCTCAGCTGTGGCTAGGACGTCTCCAAATCGGCTCCCTTCGCGCCTTCTAGTCAAGTTTAAACACTCTTCTAACCAGCTATCTTATTGGTTGAACTGATGTTGTCATGATTACCGGGGAGTAGCGTCATGTAGCCGACTCCTCTCTCCCGCTCTCACATAGACACTGCAGGCTGCTTGATGTCGACTATACAGGTTACAGCTATTTTTCAGTACGAATTATTTGTACTGTGTACAGTATAGCGAGCGGGCATCACCAACAGAATGTGGTCGACTTTACGTAACTTACATCTTAGTCGTAGTGAATAATAAAATTAATATAAAAGAAAAAATGTTCGTCCTTTGCTGTAACTTGTCTGTGATCTTAATTCAGCTGGAATTATTACTGCCATATTGGGTTCGATCCCAGGTGGTGACAGGATTTTTTCTCGTTGCCAAACTTTCAGAACGGCCCCGAGGTTCACTCAACCTCCTATAAAATTGAGTACCGGGTCTTTCCCGGGGGTAAAAGGCGGTCAGAGCGTGGTGCCGACCACACCACCTCATTCTAGTGCCGAGGTCATGGAAAGCATGGGGCTCTATCTCCATGCCCCCCCTCAAGTGCTTTCATGGCATGTTACGGGGATACCTTTACCTTTTTTTACTGTGTTCTGGTAAAATATTAGGGGAGGCTCGGCCTCCCTTGCCTACCCTGAAAATCCGCCGCTGTTCAAATGTTCTGAACTTGTGCATAGCTGAAAGCGCCACTACTTCAGAATATAAACAATTAGCTACTGTACCTTCCCATGTATCATTTAGGCCATCTTCGAAGGATGTATGGTGCTGGGTGTGGAACCTCCATCTGTCATACGCGTAGTCCTCGGAGTCGTCGCTCCCGCTGCTTTCTGTTGTTTCTTCATATCCATCTAAAAGACAACGTAATTCTGAGTTGAAATCTTCATAATACACTGTTTGATGACTACGAAGAGGATAAATAGGTATAGCTTATTTTATTTCATGGAGTGCAGTTTCATAGAAGGACTTTGCCGACAGACCTTCTACTGCCCACTATCATAAATAAATGTCTTGCTGACGGAAATCTTATCTTCTCTTGTTAGTAACCAATCACAACCCTCGTTCAGAAGAATTGACAGGCTCCCGTCAAATCCACGTGGCGGCAGAGTTGTCGCATCTTTTCCGAATTCCAAGAATCCCGTCAGTCTCACAGTCTCATTTCGAGGGTCACCAGGATTTTGGCATCTGTGCAATGTTAGGACGAGGGGACAGGATGGAATTGTCAGAGGTGTTTGTGTAGGAAGTCATAAATCTGTAAGTGGGTGTTCAAAGGAGCCACCGAACTGCACTCCTTGAAATAAAATGGAGTATACTGTCACTTTTAAATTTAATATTCTCATTGACAGACTTGCCCTGTCCATTCTTTTAAGGTGTCCAAACCATTGTAAGCTCTTATTTTATAATTTCCGAGCCATACTTGTACCAATAATAATTCAAATCTCCTGAACTTGTGCATAGCTGAAAGCGCCACTACTTCAGGATATAAACAATTAGCTACTTACCTTCTATTTGATAACTTTGTCTTTGCTCCAACTCGGCAATCTCTCTCATTTTCAGCACCCATGCTCTGACGTTTCTGTTGAATGTCGCCAAAGGGTCATACTCGTTGTTCTCGTTGTCCTCTTCAGTGTGTGCGGTAGCCGTTGTCTCAGGAAATTCACTGAATGTTTCTTGTTCAGCTAGAAGACAATGTAATTCTGAGTTGAAACCTTCATAATACACTGTTTGCTGACTATGAAAAGGATAAATAGGTATAGTCCGGATCAGCTTACTTCAAACCCTAAGGGTGAAACCTAACCATTTTCCCCCCATTACTACATATGCTAGTGAATTATGGTGATTTTCTAGTTTGGAGGTTTAATTTTCTTTTGCCAACTTCGTTTCGAATTTCGATACTAACAAATACTACAAATGGTAGTGATTTTGTAACTGGTATGTTGGCAGCTGAGACAACTATCGACAATATTTCTCGGTACTGGAGTTCGATGAAATTATAATTATGCTAGATTTCTGAGCCGGTTACTGGAAGCTAGTGAAATTTGAACATACTAATAATTAATTAATATCAGTATTAATATTAATACATATTAGTTATTTTGTGTGTTGCGTTTTGGTTATAATTCAAGATTATAGTCAGGTAAGTTTTCGAAGTTAGTACTAATAATTTCACGTGGTCAAACAAAATATATTTTTAGGTTAGGTCTCGTGAGCCAATTGTTTAGTCAAACCAATGAATTTCGTATTTGCCAGACAAAAAAACGTGACATGTTGATCCCTTTCCCGTATAGGTTGCCTATAAAAATATGTTACAAAGTATTGAATTATTTAGAATAACCTTCCAACTTAAAGTATGGTAAGTACAAAAGTCATTTCGTACGTAGGATCGTGTGATATCTGGTAACAGTTGGCAACACTGATAAGACGGCAATATTTGCTGTTTAGGAACTGTTCTTATGTGACCCTCACTATACTGTCCGGCCGAATGGTTATGTTGCATCCCGGTTTGCACCACTCGTTTCTCCTGTCCTCTCTGAAAGGGCTAGTGCTGAGTTGTTAGGCTCTTCTCTGCAAATATTTTCTGTACGGGACTGGAAGTTTGCGCAGCATTATACAGCTGTTAAAAGTAGTTTTAAAAAAAGGCCCTCGTAAGTAAGTAAATGTCATGTGATTTCCCCCGTTTTGACGACCACGTGACAACCACTCGGATGGACAATAGCATGGCAACATGTACGCCACCAAACTGTTAACAGTAAGTGCATTATAAAAATAAAGTCTGAAAAGAAATCAAAAGATGAATCATATATCTACGGTTACTTCTAATATAGTTATAACCTCAAAGAAAAATAAATTCAGGGAGCTGAAATAAAGAAAGTTTAGACTTTAATTACAAATGAAATTAATTTATCCATATTCTTTTATTTACAGGTGGCTCCTAAATGTTGTATGCCTGTGTGTACCAGCAATTACCAGAGTGCTATAAATGAGTGTTATGTTACAGTTCTCAAATTTATAACTGAAAAGGATGAGTTATGTGGCTGGAAGCTGCTCGTATACCACGAAATGTCTTCACGTTAACAAAGCATTCATTTGTGTGTATTGAACACTTTGGAGTAAACGAATTAGAGACGGCTCTTTATTTAGTCGTATCCCCTATTATAATAACATCACCATGGCATACAAGAAACAATAACAATTCCAAGAAAGAAAATAATAGGCTTATTTTTAAAGTAGATTCATTGACGATAGTAGTAGTCAATGGCTTTATGCATGTAGAATAAAGCAAAACTTTCAAAAAATAAAAATTTAGATAACATGGAAGAAGAATGGAAGACCTTAACAGACATTTTAAGAAAGATTGCATTTGAAAATATTGGCCTAAAAATTCTAGGCAAAAGAGAAAAAGAGGGATATGGGATGAAGATATCAAAAAGATGTTAAACGATAAACGAGAAGGATATCTCCGATTTTTACAGTTAGTGCATAATAAAATTATGTGTATAATTTAAAATGTTAAGTCTCGTCACGAAGATGGGGAGTAAACTAAGACACGATCTGGGCACTGGGTGGACATAAGAGCGCTACATCTCACTACAAAAGTATCATGTATCATATCATACCGTATTTGCTCGCGTACTTTGCGCCACCGCGTATTTTACGCACCCTAAATTTTAAAGGGTTATTTTGAACTTTAATTTTGCTCCGTGTATTTTCCGCACACATTTTACGCACAATTTTTTTCAGTGAAGTATGAATTTTCCCTCCCTAACTTCCATTGCCAATATTTGCATTCAACGGCATTGTACCCAACTTAACTACCTGCTTCATAAAGAAACCCTAAGGCGCGGTTTCCTCAACCTTTGTTAAATTATAACAGTGTGTTATTCCATTTTAACCGTAAACTTAACAGTTGAAGCATTTCTTCAACTACTGTTAGTACTAACAGACTGTTAAAACCTATGTTAATTTAACTGCCCAATTTCATGCAGTTAAATCATTTAACTCTCTGTTAGCATAGAAGTATCCAATACGGTGGTGCGTTAGATGCTGAACGTATATATCTGCATTATTTAGAAAATGATATCCATGAATACATAAACAGAGCGGATGATTTCTGTGATTTGACAGACCAGAAGTTCATACAAAGGTATAGGCTATTTTCTGCCAAGCCTCACTTTTCGCTTTCAACTTAGATCCGTTTGTTTGTTTATTCTCATTAATTGGTTTATACTTGGAAATAATTTCCAGCAGAAGATTTCTTTCCAACGAAGAGAAATTAGTCCCAAGATTTCTTTTTGTTCCAGTGTTTTCCATTTCATAACAGCAATACCAATATGCCGCTCCACGCTATTGTGATACAGACTAGGAAAGAAGCAGAAATCAAACCTGAGAGAATAGAAAGTCTTCTATTCTCTCTGAATCAAACAACGGAAACAAGCGGGAATCGCAATTGTCAGAGTTCAGAAAACAGAAGTGAGCCTATACTTGGTTATAGGTTATGGTTAAACTCTAGAATCTCTGGTCCTAACAGAGAGTTAACAAACAGGATGTTAAAATGTGAAATGTAAAGTCGAAGAAACGCAATATTTGTAACAGCAATTCATACTTATAACCAGGCTTAGAGACTTCAGACCCGATACATGAAAATAGTGCGGTTTCAAGTTGGAAAGCAGGACAGTAGTGGGTGGGGACAGTATTGGTAGCGACTGTCGTCCCATGTGCTTTATTTACTCAGTCATACTCATAATGCAGGGAGAGGAGGTACTGTTCTGATAATAAAAACAACCTCATACACCTAGTTCATATTGTCAGACGAGAGGACAGGAGAAATTAGTCTAGTTTTAATCTATGCAAGTGGTTATCTATCTGATTAGCCGAAGAATATTAACAATAACTAGGCCTATGCCAAAAGTGAAAGGCTCTAAGACGCTTTTATTTGTGCGTAGTTCGAAAGTGATTATTTTGAAGTTAATAGGGATCATGTTACATGTAAATTGTGTAATGTCAAACTAAGGAGAGACAAAAAACGATACACTGAGACCTATTGCAACTCCCGAAAGCACATTTCACATATAGGCCTAGGCCCTAAATATATTTTTGTCTCTTAAGGGGGAAGAACTTCCACCTGTATCAGATTCACTTAGAAATAAAGAATCCGAGTTATTCCTAGATCTATGTGAAATGATGGTGGCTGTAAACATACCATTTAATAAAGTAAACAACCCTAATTTCAAACCTTTCATGGAAAAATATATCAATAGAGTACGGCCTACTGACGCAACGTTGCGGTAGTCTCACTTGAAAAAGTGCTACGATAGAATATTAAGTAACATTATACACCAAATAATAAAATCTGGTTGTCGATAGACGAAGCCACTGATTCAGCTGGCAGGTGTATAGTAAATGTCATGGTCGGAACCCTCGTGACTGACAGTCCAGGAAAACAATTTCTACTAACTAGTGAGGTTATAGAAAACGTCAATTATTCGTCTATTGTCAACATATTTAACAAGGCAATGGATCTTTTATGTCCTACCGGATTAAATAAAAAACATATTCTTTCCTTTGTAAGGGACGGGACGACATATATGCTAAAAGCAGCAACAGAAATTAAAGACAGTTACTCCAAACTCATCCTCTTAACATGTCTAGTCCATGGATATCACTGGGTTGCTGAAGAGATACGGGCATTCTTTAATGATGTAGATTGTTTCATCGCTAACAGCGAAATAATATTTTTAAAATTTTCTTCGCGAGTGCTAACATTCAAGAAAATTGCACCCACTGTTCCTCTGCCTCCACAGCCTGTTACTCGGTGGGGAACATGGCTTAACGCAGCAATTTATTATATCAAATATTTCTATATAATACTTCAGGTTATCAACTCCCTCAAGGAAAACTGTTCTGCAGTGAAGATTGTAAAATCCCTGGATTTGACGACCTTGAAGATTCATTTGGATTTCATGGAACATAATTTTGCTATTGTCCCTAAATTAAACTTCTTGAAGCGTTGAACCAAGAAATGCCTGAATATCCTAAATTAATTGAGGAAATGAT
This sequence comes from Periplaneta americana, assembly GCF_040183065.1. Taxonomy (NCBI): domain Eukaryota; kingdom Metazoa; phylum Arthropoda; class Insecta; order Blattodea; family Blattidae; genus Periplaneta; species Periplaneta americana. The sequence goes on from NC_091131.1 coordinate 125,794,625, forward strand.
GAAAGTAATACATCAAGCATCCGCTACACTAGCTAGTAATCATGTTAAACAGAAATTAAACTCAGTTTTGTGTTAAAACAGTGGATATGCGATATTCTGTGACATAAAAAACATGCTAGCAGGGAAGAAGTCTACGGACACTGCTGGGTAGCGAATATAGATTTCAATGATTTAGTGTTTTATCGTTTTGCACCCATTACATCATGTGATATAGAGCGGAGCTTCTCCCAATATAAAATATGTCTTGCCGACTACTGAAGAAAATTTAGTTTTGAGACCTTGAGAATGTGTATTGTAATAAACGTGTTAAACGAACGTAAATTCTCATTACTTATATTGGATAATTTATATTGTATATATTGCGGGGATACCATGTATTGTACATCATAAGTTGTGTATGTTGTGTATGATTATTATGTATGTTGTGTAAGTATTGCACATGTGCTTACGAAAGGAGCCAAAAAAAATGCATATTAATTTATTTTGAAAATTTCGCTTTATAGGTTTTTATTTTAATTTACGTAAAGATTAATTTTTTGTTCCTACAGAATTTTTCTTCTCTAACGATCATTTTATTTTAATGTTTGATAAATTAGTTGTCTTTCTTTGGAACGTCACTGTACAGCACCAGCAGACTGGACTGGACTGGACTTGGTTTCATGTACACATGTCTCTCCTTCTGCCGACTCCCATCCACCTCAAACACAGTGACAAAGCTGCCTATAGTATGGACTTAGTAAACTTATTCTATCGGGTCCAAAATCTCGATGTCTTAACTTACAGTTAATTAACGCTATGTTAGGTGCATTATAACAAAGGTTGAAGAAACCGGGCCTAAATAACATTACTTCAGCACTGATGCTTGTCCTTGTAAATTACTCCAAAGGGCAGTGAATGTGACAAGTTTTATTGTTTAACATGTATAGTTCAGTTGTCACCGCAACATGAAGAATGCATCGATGAACCATCTGTAGGCCTATAAACTCGTACAATTTACTCAATTAAAGACTACCTATTGAGAATGCTACGTCTGCTATGTACTTCGCATTCATTATGATTGTCATATACCCAATTTAATTATTATTTATAATTCAGGATTACCAGTAGTCTTAGGTGACAAATGTACTGTATTCTTAATTACCATATACTTGAATAAAACCCAGATCAAGAAGTCTAATTTAAAAAATTCGAATATTTTACGCACCCTAATTTTTCAAACAGCCAAAGTACATTAAAAAGTGCGCAAATTACGCGAGGAAATATGGTATATATGGTGTCATGTTATAGCATATCAATAGTATAAGTAAAAAACCTGATAAGTCACGTTTTACTGTTTTTACAGGACAGCAAGTTAAAAGTTTCAAGATCCATTACATTGTATTATCTTTGGTTGCGTGAGTGAGTTGTTGAAATTTTAAAGGAAAATAAACTAGGGGCGGCTTATTCTGCAATTGTTTGTGAACTTAAACTAACATTTCCTACCACTACTTCCTCTCTATTCGCAAGAGGATAAAGACATATGTGAGAAACCAGTAGCGACTCGCCGTCAAGAAAATAGGTGAAGTGCTGTTCACATAAAGAAATGCATGAACAGTTTTACCAATATAATGAGTAGGCCTACTATTCGTAACCTACGTATAATAGTTCTAGAACACATGCAAACAGGAAAACTAATTTATTTCAGGACTCACCTCATTTCTTTCATACAAAGGTAATCCTCCTATCTTTTAAAGTAGTAAACCGTCGGTGATGTCTTCATAAAATCGATGGCTCAGAAAGAAACTGTTGCAACTCAAAAAATTCACTTTTTGAGTTATAACATCATTTGAACATTTCAATTGAGAACTATGCTATGTGAAATTGTTACAACTCTAAAAATTTCCTAGTGGGACATAAATGCACATATAACAGTTTTAAAATTATGCTATTTAGTCTTTTTCTCAATTGGAAAGTGTTATATTTTGCGTTGTAACAGTTTTCCATTCTCAACTGCAAACATTGTTGCTAAAAGCAATGTTCCATTTTGACTTGTAACACTTTCGCATTGAAAATATCCATGCTTCGAGTTTAGATTTGGCACATCTCATAATAAGTCCATACAATAATGATAACATAATACTGGCTGCTTTGTTTAAAAACAATGTTATTATTAATTTTGTCTTCACCATCAACGTAGTATTGAACAGTAATCATCGTGATTATTCTTATACATCAGTATTTAATTCACTTAATATTTCATTTTATGTCTCTAAGCAAGGTTAATGTTGTGTATATACAGCATGTAAGAATACGTGGTACAGTCATTAAGTTCCAAGACTTGACGCCTGGAGGGTAGGCTCCCACAAGAATCTGGATGTATCACAAGATGCCGCATAACACGGCGTACATTTAAACAGAACCACATCCTCCCTCAAAATAGTCTCCGTTGGCCGTTATGCACGTTTGCCAACGTTGGTATAGCTGCTGGAAGCACCGTTGAAAGATGTTGACAGGAAGGTCCCGTATGGCTTCTCTTGTGGCAGTCATGACCTCTTCGGAAGAATGAAATCTACGCCCACGTAGGGTTGCGTTCATGCGAGGAAAGAGAAAAAAATCGCATGGTTCGAGATCAGGTGAGTACGGAGGGTGTGGAAGAACTGTCACCTGTTGTCTTGCAAGTTACTCTTGGACAAGGACAGAGCGATGTGGAGGGGCGTTGTCATGTAGCAACAGCCAATTCTTTGTACGCCATAGCTCAGGTCGCTTACGGCAAATTGAATCTCGTAAACGGCCAAGGATCTCTTCGTAGCGGGTTTTGTTCACAGTTGCACCTTCTGGGATGAATTCAATGTGAACAATTCCATTTGAATAAAAAAACAGTTCAAGCATCACCTTGCCTTTTGACCTGTCTTGTCGCGGTTTTTTCTGTCGTGGTGATAACGGCGTTTTCCAGGTGGCGGATTGTCGTTTCAGTTGCGGATCGTAAAGGAAACACCAAGTTTCGTCTTCAGTTATTATCCGGTTGAGAAACGTCGGATCATCGTCAGCACTACTGATGAGGTCACCACAAATCGTCATGCGATCATCACGTTGGTCTTGCGACAGGATTCGTGGCACACTGTGCTGGGTAACACGAGACATGTTCAGGTCATCAGACAGAATTTTGTAGCAAGTACCATGGCTGACCCCTACTGTTGCTGCGATATCGTCTACCGATTGGGAGCGGTTAGCACGCACCAACGTTGCAACTTCTTGGATCTTGCGTTCAGTTCGAATTGTTTGTGGCCGTCCAATACGCACATCATCTTCCAAACTGTCTCTTCCTTGCAAAAAACGTCGGTGCCACCTAAACACAACACTGCGACTCACTGCGTCCTCACCGTAAACTTGCTGCCTCATTTGAAACGTTTCGGCAGCAGTTTTGCCTAATTTCTGGCAGAACTTGATGTTTGCCCGTTGCTCAAACTGTGACATCTCGGGTTCCGACGTGCGCATTCAGATCACCGTCACAACAAAGACCGTAGTTCTGCTTACAGTGCATGCACTCAACTGTCTCTTGTTGGGTCGAGAGACTAACTGACAAGGTATCATACCATGGCGCCACCTATGCGCTATAGTGCACCACAACGCCACTGTGCGCTCAGTATTAGAACTTAATGACTGTACCACGTAATACAGAAACAGAGAAATTAACTGCAAGAAAGTTACAATAGACATATAAAAGAAGAAGCAACATTAAGGGCTACAAAGACTAAAGATATTGAATCAGAAAACAGGATCCAAGCAAAGCTGTGTGCTGCTTTGATCTCCAGGCAGCTCTTCCTTCACATTGTGGTGAGTGTTCCTCTTAATATTATAAAAGGAAACTGTCCTGTTGCAATCGCACAATGTATGACATCGCAAACAGCCAGGGCCATTGTTATTTTAGGCACGAGGGCTTGGCCAAAAGAGGTTCAAAAGAGATTGGCACATGCCTCTATAATTTCTTATTTCTTTGCCCAACAAGTAACAAACCAGGTAATTATGTTTTCTGACAATTGTGTTGGGCAAGACAAGAACAAATTCATTGCCTCATTATTTCTCTACTGCGTAACTAACCTGTGTTAATGTCATAACACAGAAATTTTTAGTCACAAGTCATACCTAGAATGAGAATGACTATGCATTCTACTGTTGAAGGAGGGGAGAAGAGTTATTAAAGAAGGGCTTATATTACTGCCAACGCAGTGGATACCAGTACTGAAATTTCCCAAGAAAAAAGCAATATATACAGGGACATCACTTTATTTTTACCAACATTTTTAACATTAACCTGGCTATACTCGGAAACACAGTTGCCCCCTTCCTTTACAGGAGTTTGATGTTACTAGTGCAATATGTAAACAAATCATTTTACTAGGTATAGGAGGAGAGAAAAGTAGTGTATCCATTTATGTTGTAGGGAAATAGGATATTACGATTTTCAGTTTGATCATCACTTTTACGGAATTTATCAAAATACAGCAGAGTAGTAACATTTTTTTTTTTCAAAAACTCAACTTTTCAGGCGGCTATGTTCGTTATGTAATGTCTACTTTATTTAGCATATTAATTATTTATGTTAACATACTATATAGAGAGTGAATTTAAATTGAGGGGGTCATAAGTAAAGGGCTGTAAGTGCACTTAAGTTACTTTTGAGAAAATGGGGTTTAAATATTGAAGCTTTCGTAAAATCGGTGAAATTTTTATTTAAATTTTAATGTGTGATGCGATTAAAATATTCCTTTGCCACTAAAATTTTAGATACTTTAGCTTACACTGGATGCACTTAACTCATGTTATTACAAATATCACTAGTATTCCTTTTCTTCTAGCCACCTCAATTCAAAATAAGCTAATCTGAATTTTTAAACAAGTTGCTGAAAATGGTTGCCGTTCATTACAATGCAGGCTTCAATTCAGTACGCATATTATTAAAACATTTTGAAGCATATTCTCTGAAATTGAATTTATCGTTTCTTGAACATAATTTTTTAGTACGATATTATTAATATAGGTTCTTTCTTCTATAGAAAACGCAATCATATTTATGAAACACACTATACACTGCAGTGTTTACTTCACTGCTTGAAGACTTCGAATGCAACAGCGGCCGTAAGTTTGTGTGTCTGACGGGAGCAAGGACATTAGTGAAGGGGTAAGAGTGAAGTACATGCAGAAATGCAGGTACAATAAAAATGCAAGTAAAAATAACATTATGTCCCTGTACCAAGTCAATGAACTAGATACACCAGATATCTTAGATTTGAAAGACTTAACACAACAAATGGGAAATAATTTTTCCAGAAATAAAGATGGTGATAACATAAACCAGTCTACTATGAAGATCGTGGAGGGTCAGAAAACAGAATCCTTTCGCCATCTTCTATAAACACTCCTATGAACAAGATGATTTCGAAAAAATAAGTAGTCGACAAAGACGGAAGCGCAAGTCTTCTCTAGCAATACGAAAGCCAGTATTTTCTTCGCCTCCAGGGATAGATGTGGGGGGAAAATTTGCTTGATCTGTGTAAAAGTTTGAAAGTTTCCAATGGTGTTGAAGAAAATAATGCTACATTTGAATAACAACCAAACATGTTTTTTCTCACTACATGTTGATGTTTAGTTGACTGTCCGAAGACAGGTTTGAACCTCATAGGCCTAAGTTACACCAATAAGGCATCACTCATGAGGCAACTAGGCTACATGATGCAATTTATTTCTTGTTATTGTTGTAGTCATCCTGGTTGGTGTAATTTATTTCTTTTATTGTTGTAGTCATCCCCATATCAACCAATATCATTTTGTGTTTCTAAATCCACATTTGACATATTTTTCCATTGTATTATCTAAATTTATTACAGAGTGTTGTAAGGAAAAACCTGTTGCAAGTAATAATATATTATGGAATACTGTTATATCTGAGAAATTTTGTCACAATATTTCAATGCGAAACTGTTACAACTAAAAAAAAATGTCACATACAAGTTACATAAAACAAATAACGACAAAATTAATATTTCAATAAACTTTTATAACAATAATGATTATTAAGGAGCGGATTCCTATGTAATTAAATATTATTTTTGCGTGTGATAAAACACAATTAACAAAATAAAAAATTCCGAACATGAAGTTTCAAATTTAAAACCCGAATTTTATTTCACATAAAAACACATATTTTCACAAAAAAAAATTATGTAAATACATATTTTCAAGAAATCTATTATAAACACAAATCTTGGAGTTTTTTTACTTACATAATTTTTACAAGAACTTTGAAACATTTTAAAACTAAATCAATTATGTCACTCAGATGTACATTATCTTTTTAAGAATTCCTACTTGCTTCGTGTTTCCAACCACTGTGTGGTGTATCCGTGATACATTTTTTGTAATAGTATCGCCTCAAGTTCTGAGAACTGCTAGGCAGCATATCAGTATTGTTATAAGAGAATAAATTAACATGGACAAGGAGGAGAGATCTTGCAACACATAATTAGGAATGTTTATTGCTGCTGAAGATGATTTCATTCCACGCTTTGTTTGCGAAACACGACAGATAAGAGCTCGGGTATGAACATTATTGAATTTAAACAAATCTCTCGTCTCTCGCGTCAATCCATATCCTTCAAGATATACTGAAAGATGGTTGTTTAAAAAACGATTTGGCTTTCCTATTAGCAAATCTAAGCTTTTTGTGAGACACCATAAAAAACTCGAAACATCCAAAAACCTGTTGTCTGAAACAAGGAGGTGCGTGCCATGAAAATTAAACTAGACTCGCTACCACGTTCAGAAGTACAAGTAGTAAGGGACAAATTCCAGAATGTGTTTGGGAAAAACAGTGGATATAAAAAAATGTGTAAAGTTGCTCAAGTATTGGAGGGGGTGCCTGTAGGTGAAATTGACGGTGTTTGTGTTTGTGACATTCCTCTCTTTAAATATGCACGTCTGACGTCCTGTGATGTGGAAAGATCGTTTTCACAGTATAAGTCGTTGTTCAGAGATAATCGGCATGCATTTGTGATGGAGAATTTGGAGATGACCTTTGTTGTTCACTGCAATTCTTGGCCAACTACTAGCACTCAAGTGTGGTTGGTGAATACCTAGTAACATTTTTTTTCACAAGCTAAGTAAGGTATTTTTGTCATGTTTAAAAGAAATATTTTTTTTTATTTTTAGCAAATATTTTCGTACTTTTTAGCACATAAAAAATAAATATATTTAAATTTTTTAGCACATAAAAATCCGCTCCCTAATGCTTATATATACCAATTTTCATTGTTGTGCCATGATTCTCTGATTTACCATCTACAATGGAAAACTTTAAATGGCTCTACTGAAAAATCTCTATTTTTGAGTTGTAACAGTCTCGTTCTGAGGCATTGAAATGTCTGAGTTTAACTGAGGGTGGACAGTATATCTCTATGCAAAGCTATGGGGCTATTGATGAAAGTCTCTCCTGTGATATAGCATTCCGAGTGAAATTTTCAATGTTTTCAAATAGAAAAGCTTCTTTCATCGGAACAAATTTTAAAGTTATTTTATACAACTTCTCTATTTTCTTAGCACTTTTTAAAACAAAGAACAAATGGAACTGTACATCGTCAAGAATTTAAAACATCTTTTTATCCTCATATTTAAGTCTACAAAACGACATTTCCAATAAATTACGAAGTGTGTCATTTTCGGGATAAATATTTCGCACTCATTTATCAACATTTTCTATGTACTGGTACGTAAGTACTCGTATTTGTATAATAGCTATAATGATTAAACATAAGATGTAGGATTAATACACAATATACACTTATCACTAATATACTCTAAATACATTAAATAAGTTAATATATACGTACTCAGTATTAAACTACTTGTCGCTCATTAGCGATAAGGGAGGCACAACCCAAAATTTTTCGTTTTTGAGATTCTTACAAAAATGAACTCCAAAAGTAGTATATTTTTATCGTGAATAGCGACAAATACATGATTATATTATTTTTCGCCCAGATGGCAGATGTGTCTTTATTAAATTTTTTTAATCTAACAAAATCATTACAACAACAAAGATTTTAGTTGTTACGAAGCATTCAAACTGAAACGTTTAAATCTTTTCATGAAGAGTGACAGAATTTGTGTTGCGTCTTTTCATTGAATAATTTTTTTTCAGCGGCAAGGAATTATTCTAAGTTGTGTCATTATTTTAGATAAGTAACAAATACTTATTTAACTTCCCTTATCATCAATAAGCTTACATTTAATATTGTGACGGTATTTATGATTAAAACTATTTTAATTTAATAATTATTTAATGTTATGTCTGCCTATTTGAAAAGTATAATAACGTTTTACCTTTATTTTTTAATAGGGTTCGTAATTTTTTTACACGGAAATGAGTCAATTACGTTCCTATCTAATTCTAAAGCTGTCAAAACAAACATTTTTAGAAAATGATGTCTGGTAGCTTCAATACGAAGGTTAGTTCAGTAATATACCGCAAATTTTATCAAGGTGATTATCCATAAATTCTTGATAACTGGACACACTCAGGACGAAGATGATAGTGGCCTTTCAATGATCGAGAGCGAAGTAAAACGTGTGTCCAAAACTGGTCCGATTTACACTCCACATCACATGATTTCTCAATCTAGATTGTCGCTGTTATATTATTTTTCTAACATAATTCATAGTCTTGTATTTAAAAATAGTCTTTAAATTATACGGTTAATTATACAATATAATTTTCATACAACTTATTACATTCGTTTGTCAATACAACAAAATCTGTGTTAAAATTTAAAATTATTAATGAATGTCACAGAGCATCCTTATAATATTATTGTACAATGACATGCCAATAAATTATTCCATTGCATTACTTTATCGAAAAATTACTTTTCTACAAACACAATATTTGTGCAGTTATTATACAATTGAATCGTGAAAGTCAAAAACCACCTAACTCCATTTTTTATCATTGTCGCGTTTATGATGGAAAAATATTTAAAACCTAGTATACTATCCATGTACAACATAAAACATCCAAATCCGAAGCTAGCTAGTGAACTACAAGCTATTAAATATTTCATGGAGATCAAAAAGCAACTTACTCCATGGAGTTAGTCTGTTTCTGATTTCCATAAATATTTTATCACTAGTTGGCAGCACCATCGCTTCAATGAACTGATACAGGGGAAATGGCCACAACAGGGAGATGTTTAGTGAAAACAATCATTCTAACGGTGAAGCAAAAGGAAAAAGAAAGTGAAATACAAAAAAATGGAAAAGGAATAAGATCAAGAGTCTTAAATATGAAGAAAAATGAAACAAAAACTGGTCAGGAAAGGGAAGCACTACATATTGAAAGTATTTAACACCTTAGGAACAGGAGGCAACACATTGGCATAGGATGCATATCTATAGCCATTGGTGCAATCTCGTCCCATGAATTAAATATTCAGTTTCTTATGTCTATAAAATAAAGTTAAGATCTGAGAAGCATATACTTTGCCTCACAGAATTTTGTAGCCTTTATGGTGTGACAGAGGCGCGTGTTAAAAACCATTCAAGATGTTGACTTCAGGCTTATCACCGCAAGATGTGCTTGGGAATCACCGCAGTAGATCAAATACTTTAGAACCCTGTGGATGGATTGTCATATGGTATTCGTAAATTTCCATACTGAGTAGCCCATTAGATATCTGTCACGTACTTTACTAGTTAGATAAATGTGTGGATTATTTCTTAAAGGTTCAGTTAGGGGGAAGCTGTACAAGATAAAAACAAAAGTCTTTTATACAAAATTGCAGCAGTATAAGAAATTTCCAGAAGAGAAGAATGCCACAGAAACAATGACTTTCACTTTCAGCAAAATCTTTCCGTTCCCATCATAAATGTTTCTGATGAATTCTGCTTCTGGCAGATATGGGTAGCCTATATAACTTTGGTGCAACAGCGGAATTCAAGTATAATGAGCAACGATTTCCCATTAGAATGCACAGTTACTTTCCCAATGTAGAGACTTTGGTGTAACTGAAAAAAGAACAGAAACAGGACAAAGTAGACACACCCAGTGACTGGTACAACATAGTACGTGATGACGTGAAGTTCATTGTAGTTAAGGTGAAACATTCCACGTTCCTTGAGTTCAAAAATCATTTTCAGAAAGAATGTAGCAAACGGAAGAACGAAAGACACACCAGCAAATTCCTTTTTTATTTTAGGATGTAAGGTTTTGAGATACTCTTATTTACACAAACGTGATATTCCTGTCAGCAATATAATGAAAGCTGTAGTATGCAATAGGTTCAGCTTACAGAAATAAAATACACTAGAATAGTGCCATTTCCTACAGAATCGAAGTACAGTTCTCTTATCCCCATGAAAAGGCAGAATATAAGTGAAAACTTAATGCAGTTTCTATTAGATAAAGCTCATTTGTATTAAATAAAACTGTTCGATCTATGTGATAATGATAGTGCAATTAGCACAAATGATTCAAGTGAGTCTGATACGGAATATGTATGAATATTTTATGTATTTAATATTCGTTGAACAAAACATGTAACTGAAGTTAAGAAGTTAACAAATTCTGTGGAAGAAAATAAACCTTAGGAAATGGAAACGGTTTGATTTTTAGGGGGGGGGGGGGATAATGGCTGTGGTTTTAAATATGACATTAATTGCTATAAATAGGCCTACGGATTTCAAAATATCAATAGATCACTTTTCTTTTATATTTCTTGTGTTTCTGTATCACTGCAATATAAAACAAGTATCGAATATGATATTTTGTTATTTTATTTTCTATGGAAATCAAAAACCACCTAATTTTAGGCACATGTAATATTTTTTATATGAGAACTTATTATAATTATAGGTATTGTTATATTCACAGCCGGTTTACATTAAGGAAATTCAACTATTAAAAAAAAAGCAGAATGATTGGACGTAAAACAAGGCCATAAAACAGTTTATTCTCTCTCCTGAAAAATTTTGTTACCGGGAGTTAGGTTCTTTTTGATTTCCATGATTCAATTGCAATAATTGTACGTCAGGTAAATATTCTCACTGTCATAACTAAAGACAGACATATATTTATTTAAAAAAAGAACGACACAACTTAAAATAATTGTTGAAATTATTGAAATTAATTAATGATAATGGTACCTACTATGCGCTACAACACTAGAAATATAATAAAAAAGGTAAAGGTATCCCCGTAACATGCAATGAAGGCACTTGGGGGGCATGGAGATAGAGCCCCATGCTTTCCATGACCTCGGCACTAGAATGAGGTGGTGTGGTCGGCACCACGCTCTGACCGCCTTTTACCCCCGGGAAAGACCCGGTACTCAATTTTGTACCTCGGGGCTGTTCTGAAAGTTTGGCAACGAGAAAAAAATCCTGTCACCACCTGGGATCGAACCCCGGACCTTCCAGTCCGTAGCCAGCTGCTCTACCAACTGAGCTACCCGGCCGCCCTAGAAATATAATGCATGTGCAAAATTGCATTCCGTTTGGAAAAAAAAACATGTGCCTACAATTTGACTTTTAAGAATATGAAAATTTTAAAATGTTTCTTCTGTAAAATTAACACTTTTTAAGTTGTGTCACTCTTATCGCAAATGAGTGATATGTACATTTACGCGCGCGTTAAACTTTCAAATACAAGAGCTTGAACAAAACTGGCGAGCTTATGAGAAGAAATCATGCACGCCGCGGAAAACAACTTTTAAACTTGCTAATGTATGTGTGGTGTATTCCTGATAAAATAACATAAAGCCAGCTAATTTACCACTGCAGGGGTGGCTGCTAAGACACAGAAAATGAGAATACTATTCTCGAGTCAGGTAGTACATACTGTAAAATTGCACAGCCTTTGAACAATAGCCCCCGGCCTTGGAGCAGGGGCGTATATTTTGCGGGCTACCGGGGCTACCGGCGGTAGCCCAAGGAAATTACAAAAGAAAAAGTTTATAATATAACATAATATAATAATTTTGTATTATTAGTTTTACCATAGTAATTAAAATTAAAGTAATTGTTAGATATATTTTGTGTAATAATAGGGTCAGCGGTAGCCCAAACCCTTTAACCAGTATACGCCACTGCCTTGGAGACCATCTTCAACCCTACTGTATTATTAGTACCGTTAGATCTACAAAATGGTTACTCCACCTACAAGTCTGACAGTTCTCCGTAACTGAAAGACTCAGAAACACACCACTCACACTACAATCTTTCTTTAGTGCGTGACGTCACGTTACCATGGAAACCAAGTGCTGTATGAGAATGGGAGCCCAAATAATTTCACCTCTACAGTTTTGTAAGTTCCAATAGTCACCGCTCGGCGCTCGTAACAGTTGACATTATTCTATTCAGCGTACGGTTACAGGTACTATTTATACAACTAAACACTATTCATAACGACTGAAAAGAAAACTTATTTCATTTTATAAATACGGTACCGGTAATAACTACAATTAATTATTAATACGAGATAAAATTGTGTTTTACACATAAATAGGTGAAGTAGTACATCACTTACTTCACCTGAATAACCGCCCCTGTGAGAAACTCTATACGCGAAGGGCGAATGTCACGGTCGGCAGTTTTGAAATTGAAAAACCTTTCATTAAGGAACTGTCCCAACAATTTCGATTTTACGATGTCGTCATAGACGAGTTTCACAATCAAAACGGGAAGGTCATTCTGCAGTTTAAATTACAGATGAGTAGTTAATTTTTTTCCTAAATATACACTTTTACTTAGTTACTGCTTTCCTACTTTGAAATATTACTAGGCGGCACTGTTGTGAACAATAACTTACCTGCAGGAGGAGTCTGAGTAGTTGGTGTTGTCGGAGCAGATACTGTTGCCGTAGTGGATGGTATTGTCTGCGTCTCTGCATGGTTGTTGTCGATCATCTTGGTTACCTGTGTTGCTGCGTCCGTCTTCTTCTTCGTCACTGTTGTTTCTATGAGAAAAAAAAAGTAATAGGCACTTGAATATTCCAATTTCCAGATACAATAAACTGCGCATACTTAGAAACATAGAGCATAGGTCACAAGCTATCGCTAAGGGACTTATTGAAATTTGCTCTGTTTCGAGTGCTGTCGTATACCGTTCTGAAATGCACTTGAGAAAATACGAAGAAAATGGATTTGTTGTATAAGTGATATAAACGACCCAGTTGAGAAGGAAACAACTGAAAATTTAAAGTTTTGAGGGAACTACATTTTAAAGCAATATGTTGCTGTGAGAAACCAAAGGTTCGTTGAAATTACTCCAGAATTCTGTTAATAATGTTTCATATAGCTATACTATAAGTTTCAATTAATTAAAATGTCTTAAATGGATTTCAAAGAGATACGCTATCACCATTATTTTTTAACTTTGCTCTAGAGTATGCTATTAGGAAAGTCCAGGATAACAGAGAGGGTTTGGAATTGAACGGGTTACATCAGCTGCTTGTCTATGCGGATGACGTGAATATGTTAGGAGAAAATCCACAACGATTAGGGAAAATACGGGAATTTTACTTGCAGCTAGTAAAGAGGTAGGTTTGGAAGTAAATGCTGAAAAGAGAAAGTAGGCTATATGATTATGACTCGTGATGAGAATATTGTACTAACTGGAAATATAAAAATGGTAAATTTATCCTTTGAAGAGGTAGAAAAATTCAAATACCTGTGAGCAACAGTAACAAATATAAATTATACTCGGGAGGAAATTAAACACAGAAATAATATGGGAAATGCCTGTTATTATTCGGTTGAGAAGCTTTTATCATCCAGTCTGCTCTCAAAAAAAATCTGAAAGTTAGTATTTATAAAAGAGTTATATTACCGGTTCTTCTTTATGGTTGTGAAACTTGGACTCTCACTTTGAGAAAGGAACATAGGTTAAGGGTATTTGAGAATAAGGTTCTTAGGAAAATATTTTGGGCTAAGAGGGATGAAGTTACAGAAGATGGAGAAAGTTACATAACACAGAAATGCACGCATTGTATTCTTCACCTGACATAATTAGGAACATTAAATCCAGACGTTTGAGATGGGCAGCGCATGTAGCACATATGGGCGAATCCAGAAATGCATATAGAGTGTTAGTTGGGAGGCCGGAGGGAAAAAGACCTTTAGGGAGGCCGAGACGTAGATGGGAGGATAATATTAAAAGGATTTGAAGGAGGTGGGATATGATAGAAACTGGATTAATCTTGCTCAGGATAGGGACCGATGGCGAGCTTATGTGGGGGCGGCAATGAACCTCCGGGTTCCTTAAAAGCCAGTAAGTGAGCATGTAAGTAAATATTCATTGTATTTAGTTACTGCTTTCCTACTTTGAAATATTGCTACGTGGCACTGTTGTGAACAATAACTTACCTGCAGGAGCAGTAGTTGGTGTTGTCTGCGTCCCTGCGTTGGTCGTCATCATCACCTCGGGCAGCTGTGTTGCTGCGTCCCGCTTTCCCTTCCTCACTGCTGTTGGTATCAGAAAAAAGTAATAGGCCCTTGAATATTCTAATTTTAAGATACAATAAACTGCGCATGCCCAGAGACATAGAGCATAGATCACAAGCTATCGCTAAGGGACTTACTGAAATTTGTTCTGTTTCGAGTGCTGTCGTATACCGTTCTGAAATGCACTAGAGAAAATACGAAGAAAATGGATTTGTTTTATAAGTGATATAAACGACCCAGTTGAGAAGGAAACAACTGAAAATGGAAAGTTTTGAGGAAACTACATTTTAAAGTAATATGTTGCTGTGAGAAACCAAAGGATCGTTGAAATTACTCCACAATTGTGTTACTAATATTTCATTGTTTAAGAAAGGAAATATAGGAGACTGCAACAACTACAGGGGAATCAGTTTGCTGAACTCATGCTACAAGATAGATGCAAAAATTTTGAGAAATAGAATTAATAATATAATGGAAATATTTCTCTTGGAACAACAGCATGGTTTCAGAGAAGGCAGATCTTGTGGTTGAATTTTTACAATAATGCAGTTGCTTGAGAAAAGGAAGGAATATAATGTGCCAATTTTTATAGCATTTATGGATTATGTTAAAGCCTTCGATAAAGTAAAAAGAAATATAATATGGGATATAATGAACCTACGAGGCTTTCCAAGTCACATAATAAGAGCAATTCAAAGCCTGTACGCTGGAACAATGATAAAAATAAAAAATGGAAACAGACAGTTAACTAACAATATAGAGATAAATCAAGGTGTGAGACAAGGATGCCCTTTAGCACCCGCTCTGTTTAACCTTTATATTGACGATGTCATAAGGAAATGGCAATATATTTTATCAGAAAAGTTTACAGTAGATAATAGAAAATTACATACACTCCTCTTTGCAGATGATCAGGCAGGGATAGCAACTGACGAGGACAGCTTGCAGAGAGCCATTTTTCAATTAGAAAGAGTTGCTGCTGAATATAACCTACAGATATCTCCAAGTAAAACCAAAGTAATGGCGTTCCATGGGAAGAATATAGTAAGAGCAAAAATAGTAGTGAATAATCTTTTAATAGAACAGGTAACTAATTTTAACTATTTAGGGGTCTTCCTAGGAAATGATAGGACAAAGGATATTAACAGAAAATTAAATCTGTTCCAACATATTTGTGGTAGAATTAAGAGAACACTAGGAAGGAAAACCAGAAGAGAAACTCTACTAAAGTTTCATAACGTTTTAGCTTTGCCTGTATTGATGTATGGCTCGAAATGCTGGACCCTTAATCTAAGCATGATAAGAAGAGTGGAAGCAGCAGAAATGAGATTTCTTCGATATGTAGCAGGATATACTGTTTTAGACAAGAAAAGGAATGAAGATATTCGCAAAGAACTACAAATAGTCACCATAGTAACAAAAATAGAATAATATAGAAATAAATGGTTTGAACATGTCAGCAGAATGAATGAAGAAAGACTGATCCTAAATTATAAGCTCAAGGTCACAGAAGTCGAGGACGACCAACTAAAATATGGAGTGATCAACTATACTTTGGAGCCGGAACAGATCAGTAATGGTCTAATCCATGAAGGAGATGATGATGAATATTTCATTTAGCTATACTATAAGTTTCAAATAAGTAAAATGTGTTAATTGGATTTCAAGGAGATGCACTATCACCTTTACTTTTTAACTTTGCTCTAGAGCAGCGGTCATCAAAACACTGCACGCTCGGGCTAGCGTCACTTACCCGCGGACAAGACACAGCCCTAGCGTGCAATCGTCGCTGCTGGCGGGTATGCTGTCTCTCTATCCCTTCTGCACGACGGAGCAGAGTTCCTTACCCCCCATGCACTTTACCCATTTCAGCCAGTGCTGACGACCACTGCTCTAGAGTATGCCATTAGGAAAGTCTAGGATAACAGAGAGGGTTTGGAATTGAACGGGTTACATCAGCTGCTTGTCTATGCGGATGACGTGAATATGTTAGGCGAAAATCCACAAACGATTAGGGAAAATACGGGAATTTTACTTCAAGCAAGTAAAGAGATAGGTTTGCAAATAAATTCCGAAAAGACAAAGTAGCCTATACGGTGATGTCTCGTGACGAGAATATTGTATGAAATGGAAATATAAGAATTGGAAATTTATCCTTTGAATAGGTGGAAAATTCAAATTCTTGGGAGCAACAGTAACAAATATAAATTATACTCGGGAAGAAATTAAACACAGAATAAATATGGGAAATGCCTGTTATTATTCGGTTGAGAAGCTTTTATCATCTAGTCTGCTGTCAAAAATCTGAAAGTTAGTATTTATAAAACAGTTATATTACCAGTTCTTCATTATGGTTGTGAAACTTGAACTCTCACTTTGAGAGAGCAACATAGGTTAAGGGTATTTGAGAATAAGGTTCTTAGGAAAATATTTGGTGCTAAGAGGGATGAAGTTACTGGAGAATGGAGAAAGTTACACAACACAGAACTGCACGCATTGTATTCTTCACCTGACATAATTAGGAACATTAAATCCAGACGTTTGAGATGAGCAGGGCATGTAGCACATATGGGCGAATCCAGAAATTCATATAGAGTGTTAGTTGGGAGGCCGGAGGGAAAAAGACCTTTGGGGAGGCCGAGACGTAGATGGTAGGATAATATTAAAATGGATTTGAAGGAGGTGGGATATGATAATAGAGACTGGATTAATCTTGCTCAGGATAGGGACCGATGGCGGGCTTTTGTGATGACGGCAATAAACCTGCGGGTTACTTAAAATCCAGTAAGTAAGTAAGTAAGCAAGTAAAATCATTGTATTTAGATACTGCTTCCCTACTTTGAAATATTACTACGCGGCACTGATGTGAACAATAGGCTAACTTACCTTTAGGAGCAGTAGTTGGTATTGTCTGCGTCCCGGGTTTGGTGGTCATCATTACTTCGGGCACCTGTGTTGATGCGTCCCTTTTCTCCTTCTTCTTCACTGCTGTTTCTGTAAAAAAAAAGTAATAGGCCCTTGATTATTCTAATTTCCAGATACAATAAACTGCGCATGCTCAGAGACATAGAGCATAGATACACAAGCTATCGCTAAGGGACTTATTGAAATTCGTTCTGTTTCGAGTGTTGTCGTTACTGTTCTGAAATGCACTAGAGAAAATACGAACAAAGTGGATTTGTTGTATAAATGATATAAAGGACCTATTTGAGAAAGAAACGACTGAAAATTTAAAGTTTTGAGGAAACTACATTTTAAAGCAATATGTTGCTGTGAGACGCCAAAGGATCTTTGAAATTACTCCAGAATTCTGTTAATAATGTACAATGGATGAAATACTCAAACAAATAGAAGCTGAAGCAATCAAAGCCGGTCTGGAAATTAACAATGATAAAACTACATACATGTATAATATGAATAATGACAATAGTAATAAGATTAATTTAAATGATACTAATTTTGATAGATTCTCCTGTTTTAAGTATCTGGGTTCCGCGGTGAAAGACAATAATGATGTTATGACTGATATAAAAGAGAAGATTGCAGCTGGGAATCGAGGTCTTTGGGCATTGAATAAAACTATGAAGTCCAAGTGTATCTCAAGAAAAGCTAAAATAAGAATATATAAAACTATTATTAAACAAATAGTAGTTTATGGAAGTGAAACCTGGACTCTATCTGAAAGGGCAATAAAGATCTTAAATGCCTGGGAAAGGAAAGTATTACGGAAAATCTTTGGGCCTACTTATGAGCAAGGGTTTTGGCGAATCAGAACAAATGCTGAGTTATATGAATTATATAAAGATATTAACATTGTTGTTGACAAAAAACTCAGAGTGGCTGGGACACATAGCCAGGATGGAGAACAATCGCACAACCAAAGATCTACTAGATGCATTGCCAGTAGGAAGAAGGAAAGTCGGACGACCTAAACTGAGATGGCTTTATGATGTTCTGACTGACCTAACAAAAGTTGGAATTAGAAGATGGAGAACACGAGCATTAGACAGGAGTGATTGGTCGGATGTTCTGAGGGAGGCTAATGTTAAACTACAAGGGCCGTAATGCCAATGATAATGATGATGATGATGAGGAATGTTTCATTTAGTTATACTATATGTTTCAATTAAGTAAAATGTGTTAATTGGATTTTTCACAGCAACATGAAGCTTAAAATTTCAGGTTTATCATAAGTAAAAACGAACCATTACTTGGGAGATATTTTGTCTTCTTTAAACAAAATAAAAAATGATGCAAAAGACGGTTATGAAAAAAAAATGTTCTCTAAAACATAATCTTAATGTTATTATGCTCGTAAACTAATATGACCAGCGTACTTGCTAATAACATTTCCTGAAAAATGACCATTAAACAATACAAGGCAAAAAATGCAAATAAATGCAAAATAAAAGTAAACATAGACTATATTGGTTCGTGTTAAAATGAAACGAGTTTATATTGGGTATCCTGCATTGTCTGTGATCTCAGAAAAAATTATATTTTATCAATTTCCAGCCCTAATCATCACTCATTAACTCTCTACTATTTTCCTACGTCCTTTCCGATATTCCCATCACATCCACTCTGTTTCTTCTCATTGCTTCAAGTTTTCCATCTTACCTCGAAGCCCAGAGGTACTGGCGTTCGTCGTCGATCCTCCTTGTTGCTGTCCGTTGTTGTACGTCATGACGGGTCCTTCCCCAGTATCCCCCACCCGGACATCCGATTGGGGGGATAGTTTACGTCCGGAGTTTTTTACCAGGGAAAGATCCATCATGCAATTTTATTCGTTACATTCTTCTTGGGATAGATGGATGAATGCGGAAGCCTCCCATTGCTTTCCGCACACCACTCTCTCTTTCGCATCTTAAAAGATCCCAGGGGGCCCCGGCGTGGAGGTGAGGAGAGTGGATTTGACTAATTAGACCCTCCGGACTTCACCGAAATTCACCGCAATGGTTAAATATCAGTTCCATCAGGGTTTTTGACCCGATCAGAGACCGGGAAATCCTAATTAGCCTTTGCCCCCCTAAGCCTAAAGCACTACAAAGATGTTAAATATTATGTTTTATTTAACGACGCTCGCAAAAGCAGAGGTTATATCAGCGTCACCGGATGTGCCGGAATTTTGTCTCGCAGGAGTTCTTTTACATGCCAGAAAATCTACTGACATGAGCCTGTCGCATTTAGACACACTTAAATGCCATCGACCTCGCCCGCGATCGAACCCGCAGCCTTGGGCATAGAAGGCCAGCGCTATACCAACTCGCCAAACAGGTCGACCATTACAAAGAACATCATTGTTAAAATGACCAACTAAGATCCTTATCGAAGATGACACCAAGAAAGTTAGTCTTCAGGGATGATTTAAGATTAAAGTTATGTCATTGAAATACTTATTTACTTACAAATGACTTTTAAGGAACGCGAAGGTTCATTGCCGCCGTCACATAAGCCCGCCATTGGTCCCTATCCTATGCAAGATTAATCCACTCTCTATCATGTCATTGAAATATTAGACATTTAAAATTAACATTATTACTAAGAAATAAACATGAAGTTTTGTCTACATTACTAATAGGCTAAAGTTATTAGAACGATACCATTTTTAAAATCAAAATACTACATTATGCAACGAGCCTATGATGATAGTAATTAAGACGCGAGCATGTTTGTTTATGAAACGAGCGCAAGCGAGTTTCATTATTTTCATACGAGCGTCTTAATTACCATTATAGGCAAGTTTCATACGACTTTTTATGCTCGACCATATTTCTAACTTGAAATTATTCAGAAGTATTAATTTTATTTGTATCTGACTGAAGATCGGAAGTGACCTTGTGCGTAGCTCGTAAATTGTGAGATGTGCGCAGAGGCGAAAGTATTGATTTTTTCCGAGGAACAATAATGTCATTGACCTTGATGTAATGTAGAGAATAACATGAACTAATTTTGATATAACCTGGAAATTGGATTAGAATTGAAAAACGAGATGACAAATTGAATTTATTTGAATATTATTTGCAATTAACGCTAATTATTATAGTAACAGAACATAACCTTCTGCGACAGTATTGGATTTCCAGCCTCTGTGACGTTTTCCTCGTTGTCTTTCGATTGCATATCCGAGAATAATCGAAAACCTAAACTTTAATGAATAGGTGTACTTTAATGACATGCATTAAAGGATTGCTACCATGTGTATAATTACTACGTTTCGGCATGGTCGAGCATAAATATCATTAATTAATTTTCAGTTTGCGCAGTACCTAGATGCTATACAGGAAGAAGCTGAAGTGATTTTTTTTTTTTTTTTTTTTTTTTTTTGCGTATCTGTATATACTCGTAGATCTGTGGCTGATACTTTTGTACGTAGTTTGGAACTGCTATGTTGCCTAAACTCCAAAAGAAACAAAACCCTACATATTGCTTTATCGTCGTTAAAATCTACATATTTTCACACATTCGACATCGCAAGCTATAAGAAAATTGGTAAAAAGTAATTTCAAGAATTAAGGAGAATTGCCGGTTCCAGACTTTATGAAAATACAATAATTTAACATGGATATTCTCAAACCAAAAGTCTTATATTTCTAGGTAAATGATCTCAAACCCTCAGTTTCTTACTACTGCAATGCGGACTAGGAATACTGCTGGACTAATAGTTCATGCTAACCTAAAAAAAGAAAATGAATGCCGCAAGATCTTACCTTGTTGGCGAAACTTTTAACACACCATCATTAATTCCATTGGGTATCCGATTCCTTTGTCTGGTATCCTGATATAGCCAGATGTTCGGCTGGGTTAGTTGCAGCATCCCACTCGATGGGCTGCATGAAACATTTTAGAGTTCTTTCTTTGAAAATTCTCTCTGTCGCAGGTGCAGGACATGTCTTTGTAGACCTACAATAGTGCAAGAAACTTCGATGATCTAATGAATTAATTACATGTAGATTCCTGGAATCGTTTCGAAAGTTATGAAAGAAATTACAAAGACGCATAAATTTGCAGAACCCTTGGAATGTAATTTAACACAGCTAGTGATAACCGGCGTAGATGGGGTAGGGAAAGGGTCTAGTGTGCTGTGGATGTGAGTTTGATTACACTCCGGCTGTAATTATATAAAATCCGGTACTTAATTATTCTGCTCGGTGGGATGAATATGTTCCTTTTTAATTGCTACAAATTTGTTATAATTATCTAGTTTTAGAGCGGAATTCTGTAGCTTCTTTTCTGCTTCTG
Source organism: Periplaneta americana (assembly GCF_040183065.1). Lineage (NCBI taxonomy): Eukaryota > Metazoa > Arthropoda > Insecta > Blattodea > Blattidae > Periplaneta > Periplaneta americana. The sequence goes on from NC_091131.1 coordinate 125,816,335, forward strand.
CATTTAGCCTATTTCGATCATTTGTTTTCATGGATAAATACGCAGAGAATTCAGATATGAAACTAATTAAGATTATAAAATAGAATAGAATGTTTTATTTTCGCTGGCAGAGTTAAGGCCATAAGGCCTTCTCTTCCACTCAACCAGCTTTAAACAATACAATACATATTTAAATTACGAATATTTACATGACACTTAAAATGTTATCCGGCAATACTCTTCAGTTAAGTTTTAACGACTAGTACATGTTTATTTAAATTTAAATGAACCTATAAGATAAAGTAGTACTGGTAACTTAATTTATGAGCTAATTTAATTCAGTCAACTATAATTAATTTGAGATAGCTAGTAAAATGGTGAGAATTAATTTAATATTAGTTTACTAGAACTATGTTATAGGGAGAAAAAATATTACATCTAAAAATATATTTATATAATGATAATATTAATGTAATTAAATTTTACCATTAGAGGTGTTGTAATCTATTTAGATAAATTAATGATAATAATAAGAATGGACAGATGTTAGTTTCATTATAAGTAACAAATATTAATCAGTCATTAATCTGTTAAGTAAGAATTTGTGTAATTTTGGCCTAAATGAAGTTATTGTCCAACAATTCCTTACATCACTCGGAAACGAGTTCCAATTTCTAGCAACTGAAACTGTATAAGATGAAGAATATAAAGATGTCTTGTGGTAAGGTATAATGAGTAAATTGTTATGTTGAGACCTGGAATTTAGCTGATAATATGCGGATAAATATATATTATATTCTTTTCTAAACCTTTAATAGTATTAATAATAATGAAATATGATTTTTATTATTCATTTTATAATATTATGATTACATTATAATAATTATTATTTGTGATGTTTCATGTTTTTAGTGATTCGTATTTTCATGACTTTGTATACATTTTGCAGTAGGCTTAATCTCCAAATTTAATATTTAAATATAATTTACGATTCACCGAATTCCACACTTTCACAAGCGCTGCATTATAGGATTTATTTTGTTCGTATTTATTGATAAGGAAGAATGGCCATAAAACAATGTAATGTATTAAAAACATAAAACCTCATTGTCCTCAGTGATTTTTAAATAGTGTCGCGATTTCGGTAGTTTTTTAAACGTGCTTGTCCAAGCGAGGCTTAATTATCAGTCTCTAATATACATATATTATATTTATAAAATCGCTATTGACGATACACAACGTAAAAGCTTTTATTCCCCTCTTATTGTTGCAGTTTTCAAACAGGAATTGTAATATAACTTAGAAAACTTACCTCGATGGGAAGAAGTTCATCCTGGTTGTCCCGTGGAAATCGAACCTAGCTCCTCACTTCACATTACGCTCCATAAAACGTCATCTTTGCTTGCTTTAATCGAAATCAAAACTCAAAATGGCGATTCAATATGTCATTTGCATTGTTGAAGACGGCATTGTTCCGCGTTGAGAGATGAACGCCAATTGCATAGAGAATGAAAAAATGGAAGTAGTGTCAGCGAGTAGGAGATATCGGCAAGAAAATAAAATAGTAGCCTACTTGTGTTGTAAGAGTAGTCATCCGCCCGCAAAGGAGTTTAAATATTCTCTTTTTCATATTTTATGTTTAAAACGTATTTTTAAGTTTTCTAATGTAATTGATGTAACAACGTAGCTACATTATTTATGATACAATTACGTATTTTATTAATGTTACTTGATTTTTATCAGTATAAAAATCACAAATCTTTACTTTTTGAGAGAATATTAATTTCAGAACTCTTTGGCTTAGAGATCTTCTTTCTCTTCTTTTATTAATTCTGTAGCTGAAACTTCATTCTATGCCTACTATGTTGGCTGCGTTTGGAATAGGATTTGAACTTTAATGTTGGGACTGTGTTCTTCCCACGTGTTCGTCTGTGAATTCGGTTTTCAAAAACTTAAATTTCTTTGCTTGTGTTTCCATTTTCTCAGGAACAATTGAAAGTAGACCTTTTTTATCATGCTATTTGATGCCAGTAATATGGTAATTAACGGACTGATAGAAAATATAGATCAGTAACTTCTGTAGGAGTCAAAAGTTTTTCAAATAGTAGTACAATAGAAATAGGTTAATTCGACTTTTGATAATAAATTAGAATAAATGTCTATTTCCCTAGTAATTACTTTTGAAACTAATGTTGATAATTGACATCGTACTCCAATTTACGAATCTTAGGCCTACATTTTTGGAAAACTCAATAATTATTTTGTAAATGTCGGTCAAAGCGTGTAGATTTGTATAGAAAAAAAAAACGCGCACGCACACACATACAAATGTTCTATATTAATATTTTTTGTATTACTTCCATTTTTGTCCATGGATAGGGAGGTAATTAGAAATCATTCTCTCCATTCCTTATTGATTTTTGTACCATTTTGTAAAGTTTCGTTTTATTTTGCAGCAATCTTATACAATTATCATAATTTTATTGCTCCTTTCCAGTGCTTAATATTTTTCATTACTCACGACACTAGCCTTCCTTTGTTGGTCATAGTGATCGCATAAGTTGACTAAAAATTTGGTAAGTGTAGATTTTACACGGAAATAGTTGAATGCAACCTATTACTATTTTACAGCTCTCTGCCCACAAGCGAGTAAGAACTCCGCTACTTAAAATTTATTTGCGTGGGGGACGGCAAGAAACAAAAAAATAATGAGTAATAATTTAAAAATATATATCTTTATCTCATCGATTCAAAATTATTTATCATAAAAATTTGAGTAATAGAAATATTTATGTACTACATATTGTGTGGTAAAAATGAAGTTATGTTGTAGTATATCCAGTGCAGTTGTATTCAAAAGAAAGCATTATTGAAACCATCAATGACGTTATATTTTATCAAACTCTCAACTGTAACATTCTACAGTTTTAAGATAGCCCTAAAGTGGGATTTATTTTTTCATATCTTTAAACTTCATTCATGACATAACCGCCATGTCCCAAAACAAGAAATAAAAATTTATATAATACGTTTTGTTATTTTCGTTGTTTTGAATATATGTTAGTTTTATAGTTTAAACATCATGTTATTCTGTGTTGCAATACAGCCATGGTCATCCATGAATTAAATTTGTATTATTTGAGAATTTTTTTAATACGAGAAAATAGGAACAATTGAGTAACATTCATTTCTTTTAAGTGTTTATTATTTGCCCATATGCAGTCCCTTGTCTTTAATTTATTAACTTTAATTACACTTTTAGGGAATTTTAAAGTAAATGTAAGATATTTTTGGTCTTTTCTTCAGTTATTTCTAGGTCGTCAACATCCGTCCTTTCCTTATTACTAGGGTTCGGGTTTCTTTGACGTGTCTTATTTTATCCTGATCTCTTTTTACAAATCCAAGTTACATTAATCACATTTCTAGCATTTCTGAACAGGTTTATTACTGGCTATATAAATGTATTTTTTACCATTTTATCATTGTCATAAATGACCGCCATGTTAGCTCTGTGATCGCGTGTCTGCCTTCAGACTATCCGGCCTGTGTTCGATTCCTGGCGAGATCAGAAATTTTCCATGTAAAATTTCTACCTCGGGTCTAGAAGAGATGGCGGTGCACAACTTCCAATCTCTAAATTGTGCACCGATATACCTTGGTTATATCCAAAATCTCTTCGCAGTGCATATGAAGAGAAGGCATATGTCACTGATGATAGTGATTCGTCCGTCGGATGGGAACGTTAAGCCTGGCGGCCCCCTTGGTGCTATTCGACAGGAGTAGGCTACGTGCCGGCAAGGGTTTTCCCTTCTCCCTTCCTCACCCATTCCCTACACTACACTTACACATACAGTCACTCTATTACACCACATGATTCTTCACAAATACTCATCATGTACAGCGTGGCCAAGCGAAGTGGTGTACAAATTGAAAATGGGTCACAGTGCTGCCATCTATCCGCAATGTGCGGAATCCGAATCACATAACTGAAGTCGATAGGCATTAATCCTCATTTCAGTTTGGTTGATAGGCTTTCCCTACTCACACTCTTTACCATCCGTGAAGGGGAAGATGCTACTGTCTATCTTACTAACGTTCGACTAATTGACTTGACAATATTGAAAATGTTTACCGGTAATCTATATTTCGAAAATCTATAGTAAGCGTTTATATTTCATATTATTGTTGTTTATATCAACTGGCACGTTAAAAAGCTACTGACAGCAGAAGATAAATGTTTTCTTCACCGATAGTTGCTACTCTACGCATACACACTGCAGAACTGTAGCTCCTGAGAGCACTGCTACCAGCGCGGTCATGACGTTCTAGTTATGCTCGGCTGCATTAACATTCATACGCGGGGGCAGGTATACAATAGGGATATCCTGAACTAGCACCAAAATATAGCGCATGTGTACTATGAGGGATGCGCTTTGCGTGTGCATTTGTTTTTCGGTGTATAAACATTGAGGATATACGTAGTGTATTAGTATATTAAATACTCTTAAAAACAACTAAAAATGGCAAATTTTTGTTATGTTGCTATATGTCAAAGCCAGGAAAAGCTTTTTGTCTTCAATTAGGTCCCGAAATATGCTGAATATATGCTTTAAACCTTAAAAACTATAAGTAATAAAATTGGGCGTCGAAAGTGTTAAATAAAAGTAACTACTTCAAGTAAGGAATTGTTGACTATAGTTTCATTTTGGAAGAGGAAAAAGAAAAATTAATAAAATCATATGCAACCTCGACAGCGAGCTATGTTAGCTTAGATTGTATACAATAGTTGGAGTCTCCGAATTTTACGCCTGCAGTAAACTCTCGATAAACTGGAATGTTTATTATCCAGGACGATCCCTAGTGAAATCCATTTCGTGAATAATGTTTTTAATGTACTGTACCCTAATTATTAAAGCCATATTTTAAGTTCAAATTTTCAAAATCATCCCACACAGTATTCAAAACTGCATATCCTTAACCTACAAAACACACTACTAATCGTGATACTATTGCGATCATATTATATCATCCTATTAAAAATTGCATTTCATTTTTCTGCAACTACAGAAAAAATACAAGGAATTCAATCTCGATAGTCTCTTCCCTATAAAAAAACACATTGGTGGCTGCATATCCTGTTTTTAGCGTACGGTTCTTAAATACTAATTATTAAAGAGGGCAATATTCACTTTCGACATATTTCCTATTTTTTTTATTCATGCATATTGTTCTCAAAGTTCTCGTTTAGGTTCATGAACATTCAATTTACTCGTATTTATATTCTGCATACTGTAGATTTCCGCATCCATCTCGGGGAATCGCTCAATATTATACAGGTTTACGTTATTATTTATTGTAAATTAAATTAAATTATGAGGTAAGAAAATATAGAATTATATTAAATTATACCAGGTTATACAAAATAACTGTAAATATAATTTTGACACGCATAGTAAACCAACAACGGGAACACGTAATCAACTGTAGCATATGACAAAACATAGCCCTACAACATGTTGCGCCGCATGGAACGCTCCTGCCATCTGACGGTAAAACTTCGCATAAGATATCCCTATACGCCAGACGTCTCCAAAAGCCTACTCGCGAGTAAGGACTGAACGGAACCGAAGCCAGTACGTAATGAGCGCGCTCCGCCTCACCTATCCCCACCTGTGCTGTACTCAATGTTTATGCGCAAACGAAGAGCAGTGGCGGACTGCAATTATCATTGTGTTGTTCGGAGTGTTCCACCGTTTCACAATGTCTTCTAATCATGGACATAATACATTCAAGGATGAATAGGAAAAGAAATTTTTTTGTGTTAGTGGGGAAAATGTGAAATGCTTAATTTGTTCGAAAATTCTTAAGGGTGTGTTAAAATTCAACATGCGACGACAATACTCGACTCTTCACAAATAATATCATACAATTACAGGCAAGTTGGACATGTGAAAATAATTTATTTTGGGGCTATCTGTATAATTGTTGGTTGTACATAATAATCAGTATATTACAATATGTTTACACTCAGTTCCACTTGACAAACATATAGTTTTCGTTTAATTTTAGGTGAAATGCGTAGTCCTACAAATATTTTGATAAATATAAAACAAGAAAATACAAACACAAATCACACACGTGTCCTCAGTCTTAAACAAAAAAAGCTTTTTGCTAGTTATGTTCTAACTTCGAATATTGGAAAATCAATGAAGCCCTTTACAGAAGCATCATTTGTAAAATCGTGCATACAGGACGTTACTAAAATACTGTGTCCAGAACGAAGTCAAAGTTTAAGAAAATTAAAATGTTTCCAATTACAGTTCAGAGAAGGAATTTCAAGATTGTGAATGTAATTGAATCTGCGGTCGAAACCACAATTATTAACCAGTTTGTAGCTTACTCACTTGCATTGGACGAAAGCACAGATAGAAATGACAAAGTTCACCTGGCCATTTTCATCCAAGGAGTTAATGAACATTTTACTGTGTCTGAATGTCTTCTAGATGTAATTACAAAACACAACTGAAGAAGATCTTTTCCAGGCACTGAAAGGCACCATAGAACAGAAGAGGCTGAATTTGCAATGGCTTGTGTCAATATCAACGACGGGCTCCAGCTTCATATATGTCAAAGTAATATACAAACGTATGATATTTCCTATTCTTTTGATGTTATTATTTATAAACATAAGCAGACCGTTGCCGCGATCCCCCACTGATCGCTCCCATCTGTTGAGGTATGAGTCCCTTCCCCTACTCTAGCCTTACAGCATACTGTGTTCGGCGGGCAGCATCGAGAGCACGAATGACGATACGCTTTTTGGAGACCTCTGCAATACGCTATCAAAGAATTACAAATGAACAGATAATAAAATCTTTAGAAACATAACTTTAGAAAGTAAGAGAAAAATGAACGAGGGAAATAAATAAATTAAATGACATGTAAAATATATTTTAAAATATAGGCCTATGTGTGCTAATAATGCAAGAAGGTCTACCTATGTGTATATCGTCGTATTACTAGTAAAGCCGATTAAATCCATTGTTTGTGTAAAATAAGTTAAGTACAGTCCCTGACATGTCTTTCCGTGCTCTGTATTCTACTAAAATGAAATAAGTCCGAAATGTTGCTTGCAGGCACCAAACCAATTACTTTATTTGAAGAATTTATTATGATTTTTCGTGCATGAATAAAGTTTTTAATTCCTGTTTTTACAAAACTTGTATTACTGGTCTTAACTGGTTTTGCTAATAGGACGATAAATAAATTGTACGTTAATAAGTAAGTGATAGATAAATGACCGGATGTCAATGCTGTCATTCAACATTGTAACGCACTCCAGCCAAATAAATAAATAAGTACATAATAAATAAGTAAGTAAATAAATAAGTATATACATAATAAATAAGTAAGTAAGAAATTAAGTAAATTAATAAATAAATAAATAAATAAATAAATAAATAAATAAATAAATAAGTAAATAAATAAATAAAAATTAAATAAATATATACATAAATAAGTAGGCCTAAATAAGTAAGTAAATAAGTAAACAAACAAATAATACGCGTACTGCAGTTTAAAGAGAACTGGAACATGGCAAAATCTAAACCCGTGAAGGAATACTACTTCCAAAGGAAATGGGAATATGATTATTTTCTTGTTGAAGACGAAATAATTGCTTGTTTACTGTGTCCCATCCAATTTATTTCCACTCGTCATTTCAGTATTAAACCACATTTGAACAAAATCCATATTAAGGATTATGGAATGCACAAACTTTCGGGTAAGTTCGTTATTACAAAATGTATATTATTTATTTATTTATATAGCCTACTGTAAAATTAAGGACGTCACTCGTTGTGTTCATTTTGAATTGAAATTAATAGTGACTTTCAAGATTCATTACTTAAACGCTATAAATTTATGTTTCCTTAGGTGATGATAGGTGGAAAGTTTTGGAAAATCTAAAGCAGGTTAGGTGCAAATAAATCTCAAAGAAACTACCGACAGGAAATCTAGCATAATTGTAAAACTTGAAACGAGATAACGCATTATAAAGACAATGAATTTATTACAATCCTCTTTGAAAATTATATGCCACCACTGATGGACCTTTGACGACAAGAGAAGGTAAATAACTCTACGCGAAAATCGATCATCCCCAATAGAAGTGGAGTGAGGCTGACGTCATATTTCCCCTTCTTGCGAGTTCTGCAGGCCTCCACTGGGATAATCTGCACTGTATCCCCCCCCCCCCCGACTTCATAATGCGAACTAACATTCCTCAATTTAATTAATTATTAGTTGAAAATATTGTAAGAACGACACTAAAATATACTGAAACATGTAATTGTCAAACATCTGTGTCACTGTATTTTATATCCACTTATGTACTTTATTTAATATTTTATTTTCTTGTGTGTACAATTTGGGGGGGGGATGCAGATATAAGAGGTAACAGCTACCGGTCTGTTATACTGACGGACTCAGGGCAAGAAGAAGGGGAAAGAAATGCCTTCACATCCTCTCAACTTGTATGAAATGTCGTTTAGATACACACACATCCGCATCATTGTCATGATATGATTAACCAAAAATGGTAGACAAGAATCTTTTTGGTCATATTACAATAGTTTTAATAGTTCTTCCATTATTATTAGCATGTTTGGAGCCAATCGCAAAAGGTTTTGTTTTCCTTCGGTTATTTATTTTTTGGCCGATCGTGTTTTTTAACAACCTTATTATGTTGTTGGTAGACCTTGTAAATTAAACTTACAATCAACAAGTTAGAACTTTCTAACTCGTTGCTTACAACACACGAGCGGTAAATAAATAAATAAATAAATGAATAAATAAATAAATAAATATGTAAGTAAGTAAATACGTAAATAAGTAAATACGTAAATAAGTAAATAAACAAATCAATAAATAAATCAATAAATCAAATAAATAAATCAATCAATAAATCAATAAATAAATCAATCAATCAATAAACAAACGAATAAATGAATAAGCAAGTAAGTAAGTAAATAAATAAATAAAATCAACTTTTATTTATTTACTTAAAAGTAACGAACTATCAGTGTCTCGCACCACTATGTGCTATGAGGAAATAACTAAATGTCTTATTATACCTCTATTTTCTAAATTAATTAATAGAAGTGGAGATTTGTAAGAAAACAGGAATGAATGAATGAATGAATGAATGAATGAATGAATGAATGAAAAGCACAAAATAAGCATTTATGTACATAGAGAGGCGGCTTTTCAGGTGAACCAAGTGAAGCACAACTTCACCATAGAATTTAAAAAAATTGAAAAATTCACTTTACCTGTACTATACATCAGAGTGCGACTGATTTTATGATATTTATGTTTAATGTACGTTCAAAAATGGCGTCGCGCTGAAGAATTAACGAACATAGCGTCGGTGAATCCAATTCTTGCATTGTAACTTTCTATTTCGCTTGCATTGTTACCGTAGCAACAAGACTCCGATACGTTTTAACTGCGCCGGTGATGTGAGCTCGATTTTCCTCCTGTTAGTGTTTCATTCAGCTATAGTTACCATGGCAACAAGGCTGCACCCCTCACCCCGCAACAACAGTTAGTATCATAGCTTTGGTCAGACGTGAAATAGTAGAAGCAAAGAGTTTGCAATATTACAAACTCTTTGAGTAGAAGAGACGAATTCACAACGTTCCACCAATCAACGACAAAGGGGCTATTCAGGGTAGCCAACTGTAACCATGAAAATTACAGAAATTTAAAAGCGTAAAATTAATTTCGCCCATAGAACATTTATACTGAATGAATATATATTTGTAATTCTTTTAACTGTTTTGCTAAAGAAGCAAGCACGAGTCTTGAGAAAAGTGGAAATATAATGTAAGAGGAATCGAAAAAACATGGTTACGCTGTTAGCTTTGTAGTTACTACTGTAGCCTATATATGAGGAGCATTCAAAAAGAAACGAGCCGGAGGCCTAGGAACAGAAGCCAGTACCTGTATGTCAGAAGTATTGGCCCTGGCTGTTGAGGCACTTGTCCCACTGCGACACAAGGCGGTGAATGGCTGTCTCGTAAAATTCCCGGGGCTGTGTTGTAAACCACTTCCGCACGTATTGCTTGACGTCGTCGTCCGGGGTGAATCGTTTGCCCCTCAGAGCCTTTTTTAGAGGACCAAAAATGGCGTAATCGCAGGGAGAGAGGTCTGGACTGTATGGAGGATGACCGAGAACCTCCCACTTGAATTTCTGCAATATTGCCTTCATTGTGTTGGCCGTATGAGGCCTTGCATTGTCGTTTGCCCCTCACAGCCTTTTTTAGGGGACCAAAAATGGCGTAATCGCAGGGAGAGAGTTCTGGACTGTATTGAGGATAACCGAGAACCTCCCACTTGAATTTATGCAATAGGGGCGTGATTGTGTTAGCCGTATGAGCCCTTGCGTTGTCTTTTGCCATTAGAGCCTTTTTTAGGGGACCAAAAATGGCGTAATCGCAGGGAAAGAGATCTGGACTGTATGGAGGGTGACCGAAAACCTCCCACTTCAATTTCTGAAATAGTGCCTTGATTGTGTTGGGCGTATGAGGCCTTGCATTGTCGTTTTTGCCCCTCACAGCCTTTTTTAGGGGACCAAAAATGGCGTAATCGCAGGGAGAGAGGTGTGGATTGTATGGAGGATGACCGAGAAGCTCCCACTTGAATTTCTGCAATAGTGCCGTGATTGTGTTGACTATATAAAGCCTTGCATTGTCTTTTGCCATTAGAGCCATTTTTAGGGGACCCAAAATGGCGTAATCGCAGGGAGAGAGGTCTGGACTGTATGGAGGGTGACCGAGAACCTCCCACTTGAATTTCTGCATGATAGCCGTGATTGTGTAGGCCGTATTAAGCCTTGCATTGTCGTGGAGCAGAAGGCCCCCTCGGGTGATCTTGTCTGGTCGCTTCGATTTGATCGCTTGGCGAAGTGTGGTCAAGGTTTGCGAGTAACGCTGGGCATTCACTGTTGTCTTGTGCTGCAGGAAGTCTATAAGAAGGGGGCCGTCTTGGTCAAAGAAGAACGTCAACATAACCTTTCCTACACTTGTGTGGATAGCCTCGGATTTTTTTAGTAGTGGTGACCCTGGATGCTTCCATTGCAGACTTTGTCGTTTCGATTCATTGCAGACTTTGTCGTTTCGATTCTGGTTCGAAGTGATGACAACAAGACTTCCTGCAGCACGTGACAACAGTGAATGTCCAGCGTTACTCGCAAACCTTGACGACTCTTCGCCAAGCGATCAAATCAAAACGACCAGACAAGATCACCCGCGGGGGCCTTCTGCTCCACGACAATGCAAGGCTTAATAAGGCCAACACAATCACGGCATCATGCAGAAATTCAAGTGGGAGGTTCTCGGTCACCCTCCATACAGTCCAGACCTCTCTCCCTGCGATTAAGCCATTTTTGGTCCCATAAAAAAGGCTGTGAGGGGCAAACACAATGCAAGGCCTCATAAGACCAACACAATCACGGCACTATTGCAGAAATTCAAACGGGAGGTTCTCGGCGGTCACCGTACATGCAGTCCAGAACTCTATCCTTGCGATTCCGCCATTTTTGGTCCGCTAAAATAGGCTGGGAGGGGCAAACGACAATGCAAGACCTCATAAGACCAACACAATCACGGCACTATTGCAGAAATTCAAATGGGAGGTTCTCGGCGGTCACCGTACATGCAGTCCAGAATTCTATCCTTGCGATTCCGCCATTTTTGGTCCCCTAAAATAGGCTGTGAGGGGCAAACGACAATGCAAGGCCTCATAAGACCAACACAATCACGGCACTCTTGCAGAAATTCAAGTGGGAGGTTCTCAGTCATCCTACATGCAGTCCAAACCTCTCTCCCTGCGATTACGCCATTTTTGATCCCCTAAAAAAGGCTGTGAGGGGCAAACAACAATGGAAGGCCTCATACGTCCAACACAATTAAGGCACTATTGCCTCATACGGCCAACACAATCACGCCTCTATTGCAGAAATTCAAGTGGGAGGTTCTCGGTCATCCTCCATACAGTCCAGACCTCCCTCCTTGCGATTACGCCATTTTTGATCCCCTAAAAAAGGATGTGAGGGGCAAAAACGACAATGCAAGGCCTCATACGGCCAACACAATCGAGGCACTATTGCAGAAATTCAAATGGGAGATTCTCGGCTGTCACCGTACATGCAGTCCAGAACTCTATCCTTGCGATTCCGCCATTTTTGGTCCCCTAAAATAGGCTGTGAGGGGCAAACGACAATGCAAGGCCTAAGACCAACACAATCACGGCACTCTTGCAGAAATTCAAGTGGGAGGTTCTCAGTCATCCTACATGCAGTCCAAACCTCTCTCCCTGCGATTACGCCATTTTTGGTCCCCTAAAAAAGGCTGTGAGGGGCAAACAACAATGGAAGGCCTCATGCGGCCAACACAATCAAGGCACTATTGCCTCATACGGCCAACACAATCACGCCTCTATTGCAGAAATTCAAGTGGGAGGTTCTCGGTCATCCTCCATACAGTCGAGACCTCCCTCCTTGCGATTACGCCATTTTTGGTCCCCTAAAAAAGGATGTGAGGGGCAAAAACGACAATGCAAGGCCTTATACGGCCAACACAATCGAGACACTATTGCAGAAATACAAGTGGGAGGTTTCCGGTCACCCTCCATACAGTCCAGACCTCACTCCCTGCGATTACGCCATTTTTGGTCCCCTAAAAAAGGCTCTAACGGCAAAAGAGAATGCAAGGCCTCATACGGCCAACACAATCACGCCTCTATTGCAGAAATTCAAGTGGGAGGTTCTGGGTCATCCTCCATACAGTCCAGACCTCCCTCCCTGCGATTACGCCATTTTTGGTCCCCTAAGAAAGGCTGTGAGGGGCAAAAACGACAATGCAAGGCCTCATACGCCCAACACAATCAAGGCACTATTTCAGAAATTGAAGTGGGAGGTTTTCGGTCACCCTCCATACAGTCCAGATCTCTTCCCCTGCGATTACGCCATTTTTGGTCCCCTAAAAAAGGCTCTAATGGCAAAAGACAACGCAAGGGCTCATACGGCTAACACAATCACTCCCCTATTGCATAAATTCAAGTGGGAGGTTCTCGGTTATCCTCAATACAGTTCAGAACTCTCTCCCTGCGATTACGCCATTTTTGGCCCGCTAAAAAAGGCTGTGAGGAGCAAACGACAATGCAAGGCCTCATATTGCCAACACAATCAAGGCACTATTGCAGAAATTCAAGTGGGAGGTTCTCGGTCACACTCCAGACAGTCCAAACCTCTCTCCCTGCGATTACGCCATTTTTGGTCCCCTAAAAAAGGCTCTAATAGCAAAAGGCAATGCAAGGCCTCATACGGCCAATACAATCACGGCACTATTCCAGAAATTCAAGTGGGAGGTTCTCGGTCATCCTCCATACAGTCCAGACCTCTCTCCCTGCGATTACGCCATTTTTGGTCCTCTAAAAAAGGCTCTGAAGGGCAAACGATTCACCTCGGACTACGACGTCAAGCAATACGTGCGGAACTGGTTTACAACGCAGCCCCGGGAATTTTACGAGACAGCCATTCACCGCCTTGTGTCGCAGTGGGACAGGTGCCTCAACAGCCAGGGCCAATACTTCTGACATAATGCACCTTATATAAAGTTAAATTTTTGCTCGGTTTCGTGAGCGAGTGTGCATAAAGATCGCGTTGTGTGCATTAATTATTTTCTCTGCTGTTCTTATTACATTAATTATTAGGACTATTTTAAATAATTACGAGTAATATTTGTTCATAAAATCAGTGAGCTTTAGGGATTTGGGCTGTTTATTAACAAATTTGTCCACGGAAAGAGGTTTTTCTTTCATGAATCGCATTAAAAACTATTTGCGTAGTTGCATGTCGCAGCAAAGACTCTCGTCAATTGCAAATATTTCCATGCAGCAACAAATTATGAACAAAATTATGAAAAAATCAGCCTTTCCACAACGATGTTATGATTATGATTATTATTATTATTATTATTATTATTATTATTCTTACTATTACTATTATTATCGTCATCATTAATGTCACGTATTTTAAATAGTCTTCTTCTTCTTCTTCTTCTTCCGCCCCGTTTTGCCGTTAGGAGTTGGGTTCGCCTCGCTCCGTCCAGACTCTCCAGGATTCTCGGTCCCTGCTCATTTTCTTCATTTCTGCCAACGTTTTGCCTCTCTTTCTTCCTATTCTTACCACTGTATCTTCCCAGTTTATCCTTGGTCGTCCCCTACCTTTTCTTCCCTCCACTCTCATTTCCATTACTTGCTTAACCTTCCTTTCTTCCGTCGTCCTGTTTGCATGTCCAAACCATTTTAGTTGTTTTTCTTCTATTTTATTTATTAATGGTTTGTCTTGTTTTGCCTCTTCTCTTATTTGTTCGTTCCTAATCCTATCTTTCTTGGTCTTTCCCATCATTCTTCTTAAATATTTCATTTCAACTGCTGTTATTCTAGTTCGATGTGTATCCTGTAAAGGTAAGCTTTCTGTTCCATATTGTAATATTGGAGCTATTTTATTGATTGAAATACTTGCAGTTTTGTCTTGTTAATCTCCTTCTTTCCCACAATTGTATTATTTATTCCGTAATATGCGTTTACTGCTTTCTTAGTTCGGTTTAGTATTTCTTGATCTATTTTTCCATCGCTACTTATTATTGTTCCCAGGTGTTGGTAGTTCTCTACTTTCTGCAATTCTTGATTGTTACATCTGATGTTCAGTTGGTCATTCTGCCTATTTTCTTTCGATATCTTCATCACTTTACTCTTATCCATATTTATCTTCATCCCCTTTCTCTCCAATTCTTCACACCATTCTCCTAGTGCGTGCTGTAATCTATCCCTGGTGTCGGCTATGAGAAGTATGTCATCCGCTTATACTAGTGCTTGTATGTATACCGGTCTCAAATTCCAGTTTCCTATTTTTGTTCTGTGGGTTCTTCTTTTACAGATCTTATGTATTTCGTCCATGAATATCAAGAAGAGTAGTGGACTCAGACTATCTCCCTGCTTTACTCCTTTCTTCATGCAAATTCTCCTGAAAGTTCCCCGTCTATTCTTACTATTCCGATTGGGTTTTCATAGACGCTTTTAATGGCATTAGCCAATGTTATTGGTATCTTTTTCGTCTCTAGTGCTTGCCATATGTTTTTCCTATTTACTGTATCAAATGCTGCTTTCAAGTCTATGAAAGCTAGGAACGTGTCTTTATTTCTCTCAATTCTATTTCCTATTATTGTTCGTAATGTGTATATATGGTCCTGAGTCTGTCTATTTTCTCTGAATGCTGCCTGTTCTTCTTCTATTTGCTGTTCCACCGTTCTTCTTAATCTTCTTTCCAGCACGACTGATGGCATACTTATAGCTCTGTAGTCTTCACACTCATTGCTGTTGTCCTTCTTGTGAATAGGTATTACTATATTCTTTCTCCATTCTGTTGGTATCTTATTCTCATTCCAAACCTTTTGGCATAACAACGTAATAATTTTGTTCATTGTCTTTCCTCCGTACTTAATTAGTTCTCGTGTTCTATCATCTATTCCGGCTGCTTTCCCGTTTTTTAATCCATCTATTGTAATTTATATTTCTATTTGGTCTATATTGCCTTCTATCCGTTGATCCTCTGTTGAGTTTCTTGCTCTTATTCTTCTTCTCGTCGTCGTCTTCTTCTTCTTCTTCTTCTTCTTCTTCTTCTTCTCTGAATTTATTTTTATAATATTTCATCCAAATCTCTAATACTTCTTTCTTATATGTACATATTTTGTTTCCTTCCCTTATCGATCTTATTATTTTGCCGCATTTTCCTCTTAGTGCCTTAACTTTTTTCCAGAATCGTCTGTTATTCTTTTCTTTAGCATCTTTAGTACTTTAAATATACCGGTATTTAATATACAGTACTTAAGCCTGATGATTTTTGTTATAAAATTAGAATTCGACCTAACACTGCTTCACACACCTTTTACGCCACGAACCGCCACTGAATTGTGCAATCACTATCAATCGGCACTCAATTGAGTCAGTGATAACTGTCTCTTCTCACACCGCATTGTGTGGTACCTGTCGCATTTTTTTTCCGCACCGTGAACACATTCGTTTCCTGGTGATATTTCCTAATCTTTCACACTTTTAAGTGGAATCCATGCGTCGCGAATCTGGTCACTGTGTGTCGCAGGTCGTATAGGGGCTTTGCCCAGTCCTTGTATCAGTGGCGGCTCGTACATATATTTTTTTGGTGGGGCACCTCAATAATTTATTTTGAATTCCGTTCTTCATGCAATATAAATAGGTCTACGTTCATATTCATGCAAAATTATTATTGATTGCATAATTAGGCCTAATTTGTGTGTATATATTTAATTAGGCTTATATACTTAATTACAAGTTTATACACGCATAAACTGTATCACGATCAACAAATTATTTATGTTAAATAAATCTGGACTAGCTACGATGCTATTTTAAACAATATGTATGCTTACAGCCTCACTTTAAATGTGTTTCTCCTTTCGTTGCGTTCCTCCTTCCTTGATCCTGTAATTCATGAGTAGGGCCCGGAAATATATGCACTGAAAATACCTCAAATATGCATGCAAATATACACTAAAATGTTGAAAATATGCATTAAAAACAAAACAATATGCACTAACCAAATCTTGCAACTGTACTGTGGTTGGTTTTTTCCAACACTTTGCATGAAAGTAAATGAGGTTTGCTGGCTTGTTTTGGACATAATTTATCCACTATGAAGTTCGCTATGTATCTGCCACACGAATCTGTTGATTCATCAACCAAAATCCTTACGCAGTTCCCTCCTATGTCAGACCGTATTGAATCTAGGATAGAAGCATGTAGCGAAAGTAAATAATTTTTCCTAAGAGTGGATTCATCCGGTGTCCTCTGATTAAGACAATATTTTTGAAGAAATGATCGTAGCTGTGGATTATTTAATTTATGTAGCGGAATGTTCTGCATACAAAAGCTTTACAAGAGTCAGCGAAAAATATACTAACTTCAGACTGTGATTTCGCTTGAGTTAAAAGTACCTGTTGCGTGTTCATACCCTTTTGTTTTGTTCACAGATGTGCAGTTGTTTTCGAATGCTGTTCTAGTTAAATTTTTTTCTCGCATTTCACAGTCTTTTCACATACTTGACAATACACTACATCGCCGTCACTTGAATAGTCACTATTGCCTGAAATCCACTGTTACATTAAAAAGGATTTAGTGGACTTATCTTTAGGCATTTTTAGTTTAATCTGACTGAACTCCGCATAAACTATTAGTAGATGAAAAACAAGTCAGCAGATGAGCACCTGCGGTCCTGTCGACACAGACTTTGAGAGGATATTGCATTGAGAAAGGAATGTAAGAAATTCCTTCTGTAAAAGATTAAAAGATTAATCCCCGATATTAATAAGCTCAACCTTCCTCCTGTGACTCTGAATAAAGCGATCATTCCATTCAGTTCAACTGTAAAAAACCTGGGAGTTCATTTTGAATCTAACCTTACCTGGGACACGCATATCAAACACACATGCAAGGAAGCATTTTCCACTCTTCACTCATTAAAAAGTTTGTACCACTATCCAGCTAAATTAAAGCAGACGCTTGTACAGACTCTTATTATGCCTCATTTCGATTATTGTGACGCTTTATTCAGTGATCTCAGGGTGGATTTATCCCAGAAACTGCAACGTGTTCATAATGCGTGTATTCGTTTCATTTGTAATGTCCGCTACTACGACCACATTTCGCCTTCTTTCGATAAATTACTGTGGCCCAGGTTAAATGAGAGGAGAAAGTTACATTCCCTTTCTCTCTTATACCGAATTTTGCACACCTCTACTCCCTCATACTAATCTGTCCGATTCCACAGTCTTTCTCGGTATCATAACTTAAATACTCGGTCACAATATTATAACACGCTAGAAATACCACTCCACACATCATCTCTTTATTCTTCATCTTTCACTGTTGCTACTTCTCGTCACTGGAATTCTCTGCCGCCTGAAGTCAAGGGCTGCCGAACTTTAATTTCCTTTAAATGTAAATTAGAAAAATATCTTATGTTGAGTTGCCAGACCTAACGCGTTGCAAATATCTAATGAAATGTGTTCCACCGTACTTATTTTTATTTTTTTTTTTTGTTTCTTATTTTTATTATCTAAATCGTGTTTATTTATCACTTAATGCCAATATGTATCCCACTATGTTGTTGTTTTTTTTATTATTAATCTATTTTTTGTGTACATTTTATTCAATTGTCGGTTTCTGGTTTAATTATGTATAAATCCTACTTAATTGTAATCTACACTGGTCAAAAAAGTTAAGCATAATTAAGCATATAACTGTTTTTATTAATTAAAATAAAATAGATAAATTATAATTGGGTTTCTTGGTTCCACAGAATAAACTTAAAAGTAGAAATACACTATTTGTTAACAATGGACTCAATATGAAATGAAAAAGTTGCATTGTTTGGAAACAACAGAAAAGATAAGGGGAGTTGAAATTCGTACATCATCAAAGAAAAGGAGATGGTGCTTTCAGTACCCTGTTTATTAACGTGTTGGTCCTCCACGAACCCTGAGGCACTCTTGTATGCGACGGGGCATACTCAGTACCAATGCATCTAAGCTCTCCTGAGGCAAATTGTCCCATTCTTCCAAGGCAGCATTCCTGAGTTCTTGAATCGTTAATGGGTGATGTGGACGATTGGAAATGGCTCTCCTGAGAAAGCTCCATGCATGCTCTATGCAGTTCATATCCGGTGAGCATGCTGGCCAATCCATCCTTCGGATCCCATGTTTTACAAGATACCGCTGCACACGATGAGGCCGAGCATTATCGTCCTGTAGAGTGAACCCTTCTCCTACAGTCTCTGCAAAACCACTTACTATGGGTTGGAGGATGTTGTTCTCATACACGGCAGCAGTCATGTTTCCCTCTATTGAAGCCAGTAGTGTGCGGCGGCCAAACATGACACCTGCCTAAAACAAGATTGAACCACCAAACTGTTGGTGACGTTCCACGGTCATTGAGGGATGATTTCGTTCCCCTGTTCGTCTCCATACGCGAATAGAGTTGTTGTCAGGGTGTAGGGCCATTCTCACTTCGTCTGAGAATAAAGTTCTGGTCCATTGGCCTCGTGTCCAATTCTCATGTGCTCTAGCCCATCTTGCACGAGCACCCCTGTGATGTGGACGGAGTGCTGGAGTCTTGAGTGGTCTTCGAGCATACAACCCTATGTCATGAAGTCTATTGCGCACAGTTTGGCTACTTACAACAACACAGTGGCTTCGCGCAGGTCATGGCGCAGAGTTGTAGCTGAGGCTGTAGGGTTCCTACGTGCAGATAACCTTACATACCGGTCCTGACCTGGTGTTGTTTTGCGTGGACGGCCTTCGCGAGGTCGATCTGCTATTGACTGGGTTTCCTGGAACTTTCTCCACAGTCTGGAGACAATACTCTGATACACATGAAGGATGTTAGCAACATCAACTTGTCTCATGTTTTGTTCCATCAAAGTGATGATTTTGATGCGGTCTGCAATTGTAAGGGTGTTCCGAGCCATTGTACTGCACTATGAAGCACTATGTAGCAAAACGACACTGATTGAACTTTGCTCGAATTACAGACTTTGTTTACTGCACTATGAAGCAAAATGACACTGACTGAACTTTGCTCGAATTACAGGCTTTTCTTTACTAGCCGTGATTTGGACGTTACCTAGTGATGCAGACTAAAACAAATGAAAGAGTTTGAATTGGTAAACATAACACGTGCCACATAAAACCAAAAGAAACATAAATATCAGGTATTATTGGGTAAACTGGAAATATGCTTAACTTTATTTGACTAGTGTAATTCTAATATATATACTAATGTGTTTATTTTTATTTTTACTGTGTATAATTTCCTTTTTTTTATTGAATTATCGGCTTCTGTTTTTATGTGATTCGTATTTGATTCTAACAAATTAATATGTATTTCACTATGTTTATTTTTATTTTACGAGGTAAATTTTATGTAACTACGTCTTTTGATCTCATTATGTATCAGTATGTAATTACTTAATTCCGATCCAGTTTTATGTTCACCTGTGTAAGCAAGTTTTAATCGTGGTTGAGTATAAGAGAAGGCCTTACGGCCTTAACTCTGCCAGGTTAAATAAAGCTATTATTATTATTATTATTATTATTATTATTATTATTATTATTAAAAAATGTCTGCCACGTCCATCTACCTGCATGTATTGTGAGACTGGAAGTATGGTCCCGTTAACATTTCACTTGAAATAGGAAGGCTATTGTGGTGCCAAGGAATGTTCGACATACTGTACAAATTCACTACTAGATTTACAGTTCGTTCAGAAATGTCAGATAATTGCTCATACATGCACTAACCCTCAAAATATGCATTTGCATATGCGCATATACATTTTCATGAGATACGTGTCCACATAACTAATGCCGATAATATGTTCACAGGTCACATTATTTACATTAAATTATACTAACAATTATTTGTACAAGAAATTCATTCGTCTGGTTTTCAGTTGCGCAAATCGATCAATAGTTTTCTTGTTGAAATGTGGCAAAGGTTCTTTTTTCTACTGTCAACATTGAATACTGTAGCATTATTTAGATGGTCTCTCAACAGTGTATTTTTATCTAGTTCCGAAATGAAATTCACTAAGCCTAGAAAAATACCGCGATTTTGTGATTCTTGTGTTTCGTCATGTCCACGCAGTGCGAGTTCAAATATATCACAAAATTTAATGCACTCAATCATTTTCGAAAGAATATTCCTGTTTTTATCTACAGTAGGTCTACTTCTTGATTGTGACGTCTTACAGATTGCTAATTCACAGGGTCAAGTTGAGGATTACATGTTGATGTATTTATATACGATTCTGAAGATTCGTGCTTAGAAATCCTTTCATATAAAATTTATGTGAAACATTTAATGTTCCTTGTCGGTTAGGCTACACTGCGTAACAAATTTTAACTTTTTTTGCGCTGGGCATGTGATACATGTTTTCTATATAATTTGAGCCTCCTGAATACGAATATGACAATAAAAAACAGTTATTGGTTACGGTTTGTGAGAAATGTTTGAATTTATATCTATTCAGAAGACTGTTTTACAGTATATAATGACAATAAGGTTAAATATTCACTGTTCAGAAGATTACGTTTGAGAGTAAGGATGGATTCCATTGAGCCTATAACACTAAATTATAAAAAATAGTGAACTATTGTAAGTAGAATTTGTATTGTGTGTGAGTTGTTTTAAATACCATTTCGACGATAATTTTTATGGCGTGCTGCAGTATGTTAGTACGTAGGGAGCGCCGTCACTGGTAGACGTAGATTTCCATGTTGGCGGCCATTCAAGTTGTATTCAGCCTCACCGCCTGCGAAGGTAGACTGCCAGCAGTACTTGTACAGACCTCAATGAGCGATGGTTCTGAGCTCGTTTCCTGGTAATACAGTCGAAGTTGAAAGAACAATTAAAAACTATTGTAATTAGCTAGGATTTTGAAGATAAGTTGCCATTGTTTTCTTACTTTCTACGACAAAGCGTTTCAGCAGGGTCACTTTACAAATTAAACTTAGGGAGCCACAAGGGAATCGTACCCGGAACCTCCTGTTTAGAAATTACTGCGATACAGTAAAACGGAACCATTTCTTTAAGATTTTGTACTGCATTGTCGAAAAACAAGACATTAGATAGTTTTTAATTTGGCACTTTTGTTTGTTTTTCAGCATTTAATATTTTATTCATGCAAAATTCTTTGAGTTCATTGAACGATTGGAAAATTGTTTCACTCAAATTTTGTTGTCCTAAAAATTAGCACTTTCATTGCTGGATGCAGCAGGTATAACAATGGACACCTGCTTTCTTTCTGAATCCTTTCTGGTTCGCACAATATTGAGCTGATTTTTATAATTTTGGAATTGGCCTCATTGAATTTTACTTCGAATTATCAAAAATATATGGAATAACAGACAACGTTTTAATATTGCGTTGGATAGGAATGTCAAGAGACCGCGCGAAATGCTTAAATTATTCACGACTTCGAATGAGACAAATACGACTGTACCTGTAAAACTTTTCACAAAATAATTACTTTGTTTATATCTGTTGAATTTCAGTTCATACCGTTGTGAAATAATTGTACATGAGAAGTGTTTTATTCACTTTTAATTAAATTTTCCCAGAGTGAAAGATTGTTTCTATTGATAGGTAATATCATCCTTTTAATTATTGAATGTTACTTGTTTAATGTAACAAAGCTATTAAATAAGAACACATTATTATCCACATTGTTACGTAGGCTATTCAAGAAGTGCTGGGATTATTACACCGATGTTCCTGTTGTATTGGTCTGTATTTATATCTAGTAAAGAACACGTAGGCTTGCTCAGATCCCTCTTCGTCTGATTCTTTAGTTTGGATTTCGCCTAACTTTTCCCCAACGATAAGACGAATGACTGGTAATTGCATGGCGAGCCATGGAACTTACCTCACTAAGTATCGTATCACTATCAGCTATTCCACATACACTAAATAACTTCGCAGTTGATAACTGTTTAAGAAGGGAACATCTATTGTCTTTTTAAGAGACGATTCCCTCTTTTCTATCAGTTAAGGGGTTAGGTACAGCTTACAGCAATAAAATTTTGGAAATATTAAAAAAAAAAGTTTCCCCATTACTCTATCTTGTAAATAATGAAAATTAGTAGGTGTAAAACACTGTCCTTCTGCTATATGAAAAAAAAAATTATTTTTGTTATTTCAAAAAATTATTTAACATTTTTTTTTTTTCAAACTTTAGTTCACTGTGCAGTGATGAAGCGTTTCCCACATAACTCATAAACTATCCAACATTTGGTGTGTGTAATTATGCATGTCATATCGACAATATGACGCAAGATAACTTCTCTACCTTTGATAGATTGATAAAAAATACATTAATTTAAAAAATGGTCACTTATCAGTAATTTCTTCTAACACAGAATAAAAAAAATATTAGTTATTAAGGAATGTAGTTGAAAGAGCATGTAAACGTGAGAGAGAGATCATGAAAAGGTCAACACGTTTATGAGTTATTTTATCTGACTGTAAAAATTAGTAAAGTTTAAATAGAGTGGAAGGATTTCGGTGGTAGTCCTTTGAGAGACGAATCCTAAGCATAGTGAAACTGGAAGACTTCTCCACTATATCATGCCTTTGGGCTAACTTTTCTAAAAAATAATTAATTTTTAGACAGTCATTTCATAATGACGACTTTTTGATCCTCATTTTAGTATCGAAAGTCACTGATTTCCGCATCGATAAATTAGCATGCTTAAAAGTAAATTTCCGTGCCTGAGAGTGCTTTTAAACACGTTAATTAGAAATACTGAAAACATAAATTCCTACTATTTATTTCTTATAACAATATTCACAACACAATTATTTAAATTGAAAATTACAACATTTGGAGGTTTGATATCTACATTATTCTCTTTCGAATCACTCATTCTCATAATTATATTTTATCGTTTTTGTTATAATAATTGTATATTACAAATTACGTGAAAAGCAGAAAACAACTTCCTAATAACCAGCAAAACAATCACGATGGTCTACTACGAATACAAACCCGAACGCCGTGAAATCTCTCTCTTTCCATGCGAAAGTAATACTCTTTCGTCTTTAACATCAGAAGTTCGCCATTGCGAGAAAACCAATCAATAATTTTATTCTCTTTCAAATATAAATACATCAGGGATTCTCGAGCGACTTTCTGTAAAATCTTGTATGAAAAACATGCGAAACTACCGTTTTAAGCACTTGTCGTGTTGTCCACCTCCCCTTCGTGTAGGTGGAAAGTCTTCATTTCTCGTACTTAAACGCTATGATTTCGAAACTTTTGCATAAATAGCTATTATATGATTATTTCTGATACCATTACCTTTTAAACACATTTACAAATATATATTTTGTAAACATATCTACATTACACTTTTCATTTGCAATAAATAATCTTGCATAATGTTGTTACATTTACGGTTTAAGAGTAACTATTTTAACACATTTGTTAATAGTAAATGACTTTAAGTAATGGTTATTTTGCAACGCTGTTACAACATGCGTACTCACCTTAGAGCTGAGCACTTCGGGGACAGGGTGTAAGGGCAGTCTCCTCGTGACTGCCATAAGTGCAGCAGGGAAGAGTGTTTCCGTCTGTTGGCAAGTGCTACTGAATTTACTGCGATGTGGCAATTTTTTCTGGAAATAAAATAGATTACTTATTAAATAAAGAAACAAATGACGAAGGAATATCCTATTCCTTTTACCTTAAGGATTTAGTGTGTGAAGTTACAGTTATTGAACACTCTACACATTTTCTTACCATCTTTCACAGTTGAGATGCAGCTCTTTGCTTGTTTCATTTTCTATGAACTGAAACAACCCAGAACTCACCACGAGGAGGTGGCTGCATGTCGAGTTCCGCCCTGCCCATCGAAATCGAAAAAAAAAAAAAATCGAAAGAGAATTGGGAGGACAAATTTAAAAGGTACGCAAAACGCGTCCTTGCAAGGGGTTGGGGGCTGTACAAAACTAAGTATGTGAGCTCCAAGCCTGTTGGCCACTAGTCTCACTCCGGGTTACGCTGCTCCACTGAAGGAGCTCTAGAAAATTTTGAAGGGGAAGCCGAAATTGGACGTAACCTCTTAGGTACCACATACGCGAGGGGGACTGAGACTTGATCAAGTGATCACGCAACGGGGCGAGGAGGAGATGGCTGGTGTTTGCCGTGAGGATGGCGAGACGCTGTCATCTGTTGTTCGATGACAAAGCATGTGAAGGCCGTCGGAAGAAGCGCCGTGAAATCTAAATCTGCAATTTGAGAGGTCCCTGTCCTTTCAAATTGCGACTAATTGAGTGACCGCGTATATTTAAAAGACAATTTATAGGTTCTGAACTAGGGCATACGTCGTTTATATTAAAGGGGAATATATATGGGGAAGGGCATATAGGTCCGTGGCCCATTTCTTATAGGGCTCATCCCGACATTTGTCTTACGCCTTAGGAAAACCACGGAATACCTTAGGCAGGATGAGTTGTCCCGTATATAAGAGACTAGCCAATTTGGCTATTATGTAGGAGGTGATTGTTGTCATGAGCCTTGTTGAATCGTGTCAATTTTGAGACCAGCCATTTGGCTATATGATGGCTCAATTACAAAGAGGGGGGAGAGATGTAATTGTTAATTAATTTAGAGTAATTAGGGAGATTCATGAGAATATGAGTGCAGGTCCGTGGCCCATTTCTTTTAGGGCTCATCCCGACATTTGTCTTAGCGCCTTAGGAAAACCACGGAAAACCTTAGGCAGGATGAGTTGTCTCAATATCAGAGACTAGCCAGTTGGCTCTTAGGTTGAATGACTCTATGAATCGATGGATATATACTAGCCAATTGGCTCTATGATAGTTCCATCGATCAACAAAAGTAGATATTGTTAGGGAGGGATTTTGTTTAGCCCATCCCAACCTCCCTACCATATATGGGCATTCCGTTATTCTTTGTCAATTTCGAATAATGTTCATACTCTTCCACTTGGATCAACATTTAGGTTTCCAATTCATATCTTTTCTCAATCAATGCATGTCAGTGCAACGAAATATATGAAGAAATGCTTGATGTCATTCTTTTTGTCTGTCGTAGACTAGGGTAAGTTGGTACATTATGGATCACTAAAGACAGATTTTATTGTTCCAACCAACATGCATGTCTGTACATTATGATTTTTTGTTTATATAATTTTTGGACATTTTCTGATATGATACAAGTGTTTAAACAAAATTACTTCACTTAAGTTAAGCACTGAAAAATAAATTACATTCAACAAAAAATGATCCATAATGTACCTCAGTGGGTACAATTCGGATCCCTACATAGTACATATAGAATCACTGGCATTTGCCACAAATAAATTGTTTTTTACCTTTTCCACCTACACAGATTTCATGATAACACATTTGGCACCCTTGACAACAAATCCAGTCCCCTTTCCGTATGGATTCCGCACTATAACAATTCAGCAAACAGAATCTACATACATCTTTTCTTTTTGGTGATTCCTTGATGACACCAACACACTTCCTTTTAGCACTGTTGCGCTTCTCGCCTTGGATTTTGGTTTTATTTGTGGTTTCATTGCCACATATCTTAACACGAGTGGTGTCAATGTTTTGTGGGGAAGGAAGGTGGACAGAGGTCTGCAGTTTCCGTTTTCGGCACGACTCCTTTCTAGGTAAAAAAGGCAACAAATTTTTATTGTATCCTCTGGTGACGAAAAACAACTTTTATGACTTGAGAAGTTGCCGCTAGTTTTGGTGGGTGATCCAGTTTCTGAAACTATAGGCTTGGTCGCATTTGTGTGTCTGCTTGAGGACTCTCCAGAGGTTTGGGGCCTACTAGTGCTAGCGGTTGCATGACCAGCATTATTTTCGGCATCATTATTTGATTATATAGACGTGACTGCACGTTCAAATTTTTCCTCCGGAACAATGTCATCGTTGAATGGGAATATCCCAGTACATTGAAAACATTTTAACAGTTTCACCTGCGGAATCCATGCTGTTCCAAGCCATGTTGAATATGGGACAGAATCTTTTCTTCGACAGATTTTCATTTGGATTAATCCATTCAATTGCCTTCTTATGGTATTTGGTCTTCAGTGACTTAAACAATGTTCTGTCTAATGGTTCTAATACATGAGTGCTATGTGGTGATAACCCTAAAAATTCATCTCATTCATCTGAAAATATTCCAAGGCTTGCAAACTCACATGGCTTGAATGATTGTCTAGAACTATCGAGACTCTGCCTGGGGTTTTGTATGTATTGAAGTGATTCAACCATGCCAAGAAGAGATTTTCATTTATGTACCCTGACTCGCTCATTGCCACTATCGAGCCTGGAGGCAAGCTGTCCTGAAATTCTGGATGTTTCCTAACACTTTCAAAAATGACCATTGCAGGGATGAATCCACCGGATGTATTACAACATGCAACGATGGTTACATTTTCCTCTCTTTCTGCGTTGGTCATAGCAACAACTTTTCATTTCCCCTTTTGATATACTATCTTAGAAGGCCTGTTATTAAGTGGAAAACCACACTCATCCATAAAAGACACATTATAAGTTGCCGAAAAAATGCGCAACTGATTGCCTATTTAATCCTTGAGCTCTGGAACGTGACAGACACTCGGATTCCCTTACATTCGAATTTGAATGCCTCGTTAGAAATGCGAGAAACCAATCAATCCCTGCAACTCCGTTCTCCGTATTCCATGGGTGTTTCACCTGATTTCCCTCTGCAAAGTTAAATGCTGCTTGGCTCACCTGAAGAGGTGTTAAACCTAGACTATTGCGTCTCCTACACGAAGCTTCCACCCAGTAGCTCTCTGTTCTTCAAGCTTCAGTTTTCTATGGAGTGCAGTAAAAGTAACTCTAAAGCCTCACATATAAACATATACCCTTCCTTGACGCTCTTAATTGCAGTGTTCATCACTGATGGCTTCCACTTTCATCTGCATTTAGGTTCTGTTTTTACCCTTGACATCTACCCATGAACATGTAAGAAAAAAATATTAAAATCAACAACAACAAAAAAATTGTAATATATAAAATATACGCGTAGCACTATATATCAAAATAATTACAACAAAAAATAATCGTCTAACTTCTCCCGATCCCATTTGTACTACTAGGCTATATCCATAATGTAGCTAGACTACTGATCCATATTGTACCTAGACTACTGATCCATATTGTACTTTAGTAATGTTAAATGTATGGGGATCATTCATTGTTACAATGCAACAATAGGTGACAGCACTTGCACCTACAGTCGTCTATTATGGCATCATAAGACTGTATAAAAAGGAAAATGATTCTGCTATGTTTGAAGCTACACCAGGAACTTAAATACTGTGCAGTTTTATAAATTGAATATCTTCCATGTGCAAGTATTTACCTTGCTGTGCAAAATTAATTGTAGAGCTTCAATGTAAGGCACAGCTGTACTGAAACTCACACCATAAACACAACAAGGATCCTCCTTCTTGATGCACTGCTCAAAACAGTTCTACCAACAATAGTCTTTTAGAAAATTAAGCTAATCTTAGCGTGATCCGTATTGTACCTATATCCATAATGTACCACCTTACCCTATACGTTTTTTTTTCTTTTGTAGGACGCTGCATATAGGCCTAGATGTATATACGATCGCAAAAATGTGACAACTTTCGGTATGATGGATGAATCGCTCATAGATAAGTTATACTAAATAAATATATTTGTATTTTTTTAACTGTTTTGCTAAAGAAGCAAGCACGAGTCTTGAGAAAAGTGGAAATATAATGTAAGAGGAATTGAAAAAAAAAAAAAAACATGGTTATGGTGTTAGCGCTGTGGGTACTACTATAGCCTATATACAAAGTTAAATTTTCCGCGGTCTCGTGAGCGAGTGTGCATAAAGATCGCGTTGTGTGCATTAATTATTTTCTCTGCTCTTCTTAGTTATTGCATTAATTATTAAGACTATTTTAAATAATTAAGAGTAATATTTGTTCATAAAATCATTGTGCTTTATGGATTTGGGCTCTTTATAAACAAATTTGTCCGCGTAAAGAAGTGTTTCTTACCTGATTCACATTAAAAACTATTTGCATAGTTGCATGTCACAACAAAGACTCTCGTCAATCGCAAATATTTCCATGCAGAAACAAAATGTGCAGAAAATTATAAAAAAATCAGCCTTTCCACAACGATGTTACTGATATATTCGATGCCATGAACAGAAGATTCAACTTGTCTTCAAAATATTGGTATAATTATTTATTACCGTTAATTTATATTATTATTATTATTATTATTATTATTATTATTATTATTATTATTATTATTATTATTATTATTATTATTATTATTATTGTCATCACCATCAATGTCACGTAGTTTAAATATACCGGTATTTAATATACATAAGCCTATACATGTTTTTTGTTATAAAATTAGAAGTCGACCTAACATTGCGTAACGATCATTCTACGTCACGAGCCGCCACTTTGCGCTTCGGAAAATCTAAATAGATGATGCAAAGGCCTGAATATCTTTATTTGCTCTGATAGCCAGGCTACACAGGGTGTGCTAAGTGCGCATCTGAATGAGAAGAAGGTGATAATGCCGATGAAATGAGTCCGGAGTCCAGCATTGAAAATTACCCAGCATTTGATCATATTCGCTTGAGGGAAAACCCCGGAAAAAACCTCAATCAGGTAACTTGCGCCGACCGGCAATCGAACCCGGGCCACCTGATTTCACGACCTGACGCACTAACCGTTACTCCACCGGTGTGGACGCTTTCCTTCATATGCTGGCAATTATTACATTTATATAATATATAATTTTACAGATTTGTTCCGTCTGCCCTAAAAGTGTACATTTTTACTACCGTAATCATTTCTCCTACATCCAAACATGATATTTTCTTTTCCTTTTAAAGTATGCTTCATGTTCTGTGGCATTTCCTATTACATTCTGTTGTCACTTTTCACCATTGTTCTTGTTACTGATTCAAATCATCGTACAATACAATATCGTCTTCATCATAATAACATCAGGAGTTATTCTCACAGTCTGGTATATTGAGGCGATGGAGATCTCTTTCCATGCAGTTCTCGCTATTTGGCAATGTGAATAGCGTATGGCGACTGCTTGTCTTCTTGTTTTACGACTATCTTCCATCCAGAAGTCACTTGTCCTCTATTTCAAGTCACTTTTTCGTTACATATCATTGCAGTTTAGTCCCACTTCGGTTTTGTTGCACGTTTGATAAAGTCTTGTGAGTTTTGTATTACAGCACAAGAATCGTAATTTTTGATTGCACACATAAAAATTCGAACGATTTTCCAGTTTTAGATGTTGTAACTTTCTTAAATAACTGAAATGATGCAAATTCTCAAAAACGAGTATTCTGAAGTCTGTTTTTGTATCTAAAATTCCTACTTTGTTGTAGCATAACAGTTGTTGGATATGCAGACAATAGTAATATCTGTTATTTTAGAAATTACGATTTAATCCTTCATTCTGGAGTTGCAATATCAAAGTATTAAGTTTCTTTGGCTACGGCGTAAGTAATGAAATTATCGACTGTTTAATATTTCACCGTTGTATATATTGTGAAGTCTATGTCTCTGTTGAGTACAATTTCAATTCTGTTTCCTATTTTAATTCCCGTTATTATGTTCATATGTTTCTTCAGTACGTGTTCACAAATAATGTAGTGTGAAAGCAGGCAATCTTGGTAATAAATTATATATGCATCATTCCAATGAACACGATGGGAACATTAAAATTATTTGAAATAAATTCACCATTTTGTGGTTGTTTACAAATGAACTGATCTGAATGCAAATTACCGGTATTGGAACACAGTCCTCATGTTCGACATTTGATAACACATAATTTGATATCAAGCAAACAGTCTTGAAAAATTAATTGCATAGCTATTAGTAGTGAAAACGATAGAGACAGCAAAAATTTGTGAAGTGAGTGCACATATATTCAATAGTTGATCACACATTCAATGAATTGAAAAAAAAAAATTTGAAAACAATTCACAAATTCAATACTTGCAGACTAATAATCTGATATGAAGGAGATAGCATTGAAAACAAAATACATATCCATTACTAGTTGAACTGATATAAAAGGAAACACATTTTGAAATAAATTCGCATATTCAGTACTTCTTGAAAAATTTTTCAAAACAGTTCATATATTGATTATTTGCTAGCAATTACTCTGTCTGGAATGAAGCAAACATTTTTGAAAAAAATTATTAGTTAAACTATTACAAATGCCAAACAAATTTTGAAATAAGTTCACATTATCACTACTTGTTAAGAATTAACTGATCTTAAAGGAGATTTTTTTTAACAGTTCACATAATATCTCCTAACAAATAGTCTGAAGGAAACATTCTTGAAAACAAATTATTAGTTAAATAATCTTATATTATACTCCTAAATGCCAAACAAATTTTGAAATAAATTCACATTATCATGACTTGTTGAAAAGGAAATGATTTGATAAAAGTATTTTTCAAAAGAAATCATAGATTCAATAGTGGCTAACAATAATCTGATATGAAGCAACATTCTTGAAATGAAATTTCATAACCATTATAATAAGCAGATATACAGATCAAACACTTTTTGTAATAAATTGACATCTTATCTTATCTTATATTATACTATATTATCTTATCTTATCTTATCTTGACTTATCTTATTCTTATACTATCTTATCTTATCTTATACTATCTTATCTTATGCTATCTTATCTTATCGTATTCTATCTTATCTTATCTTACCTTAACTTATACTATCTTATCTTATACTATCTTATCTTATCTTATCTTAACTTACCTTATCTTATACTACCTTATCTTATACTATCTTATCTAATACTATCTTATCTTATACTATCTTATCTTACCTTAACTTATCTTATTTTATACTATCTTACCTTATACTATCTTATCTTATCTTATACTATCCTATCTTATACTATCTTATCTTATCTTATTTTATCTTATACTATCTTATCTTATACTATCTTATCCTATATTA
Source organism: Periplaneta americana (assembly GCF_040183065.1). Classification (NCBI taxonomy): domain Eukaryota; kingdom Metazoa; phylum Arthropoda; class Insecta; order Blattodea; family Blattidae; genus Periplaneta; species Periplaneta americana. The sequence continues at coordinate 125,848,068 of NC_091131.1, forward strand.
TCTTATCCTATGCTATCTTATCTTATCTTATACTATCTTATCTTATATATCTTATCTTATCTTATGCTATCTTATCTTATCTTATTTTACCTTATCTTATCTTATCTTATACTATCTTATCTTATCTTATACTATCTTATCTTATACAATCTTATCTTATCCTATCTTATCTTATCTTATACTATCTTATCATCTTATCTTATCATCTTATCTTATCTTATCTTACCTTATCTTATCATACCTTATCTTATACTATCTTATACTATCTTATCTTATCTTATACTATCTTAAGCTAAGATTTCTTATCTTATACTATCTTATCTTATACTATCTTATCTTATCTTATCTTATCATATCTTATCTTATCTTATACTATCTTATCTTATCTTACCTTATCTTATTTTACCTTATCTTATACTATCTTATCTTATACTATCTTAAGCTAAGATATCTTATCTTATACTATCTTATCTTATACTATCTTATCTTATCTTATACTATCTTATCATATCTTATCTTATACTATTTTATCTTATACTATCTTATCCTGTCTTATATTATCTTATTCTTATCTTATCTTATACTATCTTATCTTATACTATCTTATCTTGTCTTATACTATCTTATCTTATCTTATATTATACTATCTTATCTTATACTATCTTATCTTGTCTTATCTTATCTTATACTATCTTATCTTATCTTATACTATCTTATCTGATCTTATCTTATACTATCTAATGTTATACTATCTTATCCCATTCTATCTTATCTTATACTATCTCATCTTATCTTATCTTATACTATCTTTTCTTATACTATCTTATCTTACCTTATACTATCTTATCTTATCTTATACTATCTTATCTTATCTTATACTATCTCATCTTATACTATCTTATCTTATACTATTTTATCTTATACTATCTTATCTTATCTTATACTATCTTATCTTATACTATCTTATATTATCTTATACTATCTTATCTTATCTTATAATATCTTATCTTATCTTCTACTATCTTATCTTATCTTATCTTATACTATATTATCTTATCTTATACTATGTTATCTTATCTTATTTTATCTTATACTATATTTCTTATCTTATACTATCTTATCTTATCTTATAATATGTTATCTTATCTTATTTTATCTTATACTATCTTATCTTATCTTATCTTATTCTATCTTATCTTATCTTGTGCCTTCTTATCTTATACTATCTCATCTTATCTTATACTATCTTATATTAACTTATACTATCTTATCTTATCTTATACTATCTTAAGATAAGATATCTTATCTTAATTTATACTATACAATCTTATCTTATACTATCTTATCTTATCTTATACTATCTTATCTTATACTATCTTATCTTATCTTATCATATCTTATACTATCTTATATTATCTTATCTTATTCTATCTTAAGATAAGATATCTTATCTTATCTTATATGTTATCTTATCTTATCTCATCTTATACTATCTTATCTTATTTTATACTCTCTTATCTTATCTTATACTGTCTTATGTTATCTTATCTTATCTGATACTATCTTGAGATAAGATATCTTATCTCATCATATCTTATCATCTTATCTTATCTTATCTTATCATCTTATCTTATCTTACCTTATCTTATCTTATCTTATCTTATACTATCTTATCTAATCTTATACTATCTTAAGATAAGATATCTTATCTCATCTTATACTATCTTATCTTATACTATTTTATCTTATCTTATACTATCTTATCTTAACTTATCTTATCTTATACTATCTTATCTTATCTTATACTAGCTTATCTTATTCTATCTTATCCTGTCTTATCTTATCTTATTATAATCTTATCTTATCTTGTCTTATACTATCTTATCTTGTCTTATACTATCTTATCTTATCTTATATTATACTATGTTATCTTATCTTATACTATCTTACCTTATCTTATGTTATCTTATACTATCTTATCATATCTTATACTATCTTATACTCTCTTATGTTATACTATCTTATCTTACCTTATTCTATCTTATCTTATACTATCTTATCTTATCTTACACTATTTTTTCTTATCTTATACTATCTTAAGATATCTTATCTTATCTTATCATCTTACCTTATCTTATCTTATCATCTTATATTACCGTCTTATCTTATCTTATCGTCTTATCTTATATTATCTTATCTTATACTGTGTTATACCATCTCATACTATCTTATCTTATACTCTCTTAAGATAAGATATCTTATCTTATCGTCTTATCTTATCTTATACTACATTATCTTATCTTATCTTATACTATCTTATCTTCTCTTATAGTATCTTATCTTATCTTCACATATACTATCTTATCTTATTGTACTTTACTTATCTTATATTATACTATCTTATCTTATTTTATACTATCTTATCTTATCTTACATTATCTTATACTACCTTATCTTATACTATCTTATCTTATACTATCTTATCTTATCTTATCTCATCTTATACTATCTTATCTTATACTATCTTACCTTATACTATCTTATGTTATAATATCTTACCTTATCTTATCTTATACTCTCTTATCTTATACTATCTTATGTTATACTATCTTATTTTAAACCATCTTATCTTATCTTATACTATCATAAGATAAGATATCTTATCTTATCTTATCATCTTATCTTATCTTATTTTATATTATCTTATCTTATACTATCCATCTTATCTTATACTATCTTAAGATAAGATATCACATCTTATCTTATCATCTTATCTTAACTTATCTTATACTATCTCATCTTATAGTAGCTTATCTTATCTTATCTTATACAATCTTATCTTATACTATCTTATCTTATCTTATACTATCTTATCTTATCTTATTATCTTATCTCATACTATCTTAAGATAAGTTATCTTATCTTATCTTATCTTATCATCTTATCTTATCTTATCTTAGACTATCTTACTCTATCTTATCTTATCTTATCCTATACTGTATTAAGATAAGATATCTTATCTTATCTTAACTTATACTATATTATCTTATCTTATACTATCTTACATTTTCTTATACTATCTTATATCTTATGTTATCCTATACTATCTTATCTTAACTTATACTATCTTATCTTATCTTATTCTTATCTCATCTTATCTTATACTATCTTATCTTATCTTATACTATCTTATCTTATCTCATCTTGTACTATCTTACCTTATTCTATCTTATCTTATACTATCTTAACTTATCTTTATCTTATACTATCTTATCTTATACTATCTCATCTTATAACATCTTATCTTATCTTATCTTAGCTTATCTTATCATATACTATCTTATCTTATACTATCTTATCTTATACTATCTTATCCTATACTATCTTATCTCATACTACCTTATCTTATCTTATACTATCCTCTACTAACTTATCTTATACTATCTTATCATATAGTATCTTATCTTATATTATCTTATCTTTTCTTATCTTATCTTATCTTATACTATCTTATCTTATCCTATACTATCTTATCTTATCTTATACTATCTTATCTTATCTTATCTTATCGTATCGTATCATATCATATCATATACTACCTTATCTTATCTTAGACTATCTTATTTTATCTTATCTTATACTATCTTACCTTATACTATCTTAAGATAAGATATTTTATCTTACCTTATCTTTTCTTATCATCTTATCCTATCTTATATTATATTATATTATACAATCTTAAGGTAAGATATCTTATCTTATCTTATACTATCTCATCTTATACTACCATATCTTATCTCTTAGTATCTTAACTTATCTTATACTATCTGATCTTATCCTATACTGTCTTATCTTATGTTATACTATCTTATCTTATCTTATCTTACCTTATCTTATCTTATACTATCTTAAGATAAGATATCTTATTTTATCTTATATTATCTTATCTTATCTTATACTATCTTATCTTATCTTATACTATTTTATTCTATCTTATCTTATACTATCTTATCTTTCCTTATCTTATGTTATCTTATACTATCTTATCTTATCTTACACTATCTTATCTTATACTAACTTATTTTATCTTATACTATCTTATCTTATCTTATACTATCTTATTTTATGTTATACTATCTTATCTTATCTTATACTAACTTATCTTATACTATCTTATCTTACCTTATCTTATACAATCTTATCTTATCTTATACTCTCTTATCTTATGCTATCTTATCTTATCTTATCATATACTACCTTATCTCATACTATCTTATCTTATAAATTCTTATCTTATCTTATACTATCTTATCTTACCTTATACTATCATATCTGATACTATCTTATCTTATCTTATACTATCTTATCTTATCTTATACTATCTTAATTTATACTATCTTATCTTATGTTATACTATCTCTCTTATCTTATCATATCTTATACTATCTTAGTTTTATCTTATGTTATCTTATTTTATCTTATCTTATACTATGTTAAGTTATCTTATCTTATCTTATACTATCTTATCATATCTTATTTTATCTTATACTATCTTATCTTGTTTATCTTATACTATCTTATCTTATAGTATCTTATCTCATACTATCTTATCTTAGACTATCTTATCTTATCTTATCTTATAGTATCTTATCTTATCTCATGCTCTCTTATCATATCTTATTTTATCTTATCTTGTATTATCTTAAGATAAGATATCTATCTTATCCTATCTTATCTTACCTTATCTTATCTTATACTATCTTATCTTATACTATCTTACCTTATCTTATACTATCTTATCTTATCTAATCTTATACTACCTTACCTTATCTTCTACTATCTTAGCTTATCTTACCTTATCTTATTTTCTACTATCTTACCTTATCTTATACTATCTTAAGATAGAATATCTTAGCTTATGTTATCTTATCTCGTCATATTATCTTATCTTATCATCTTATCTTACCTTATCTTATCTTATCATATTATCTTATCTTTTCTTATACTATCTTCTCTTACACTATCTTATCTTATCTTATCTTAGCTTATCTTATACTATCTTATGTTATACTATCTTATCCTATCTTATCTTATACTATTTATCTCATCCCATCTTATCTTATCCTATCTTATCTTATCTTATCTTATCTTATACTGTCATATCTTTTACTATCTTACCTTATACTATCTTATCTTATACCATCTTATCTTTTCTTATCTTATCTTGTACTATCTCATCTTATATTACCTTATCTTGTCTTATACTATCTTATCTTATATTATCTTATCTTATACTAACTTAACTTATCTTATACTATCTTATATTATCTTATCTTATACTATCTTATCTTATCTTATACTATCTTAAGATAAGATATCTTATCTTACCTTATCTTTTCTTATCATCTTATCTTATATTATATTATATTATCTTACAATGTTTTAAGATAAGATATCATATCTTATCTTATCAACTTATCGTCTTATCTTATCTTATCGTATCTTATACTAACTTATCTTATACTATCTTATCTTATCATATACTATCTTATATTATACTACCTTATCTTGTCTTATCTTACACTACCTTATCTTATCTTATACTATCTTATCTTATCTTATTCTATCGAATCTTCTCTTACCTTATACTATGTTATCTCATACTATCTTATATACTATCTTATCTTATCTTATACTGTCTTATCTTATATTATCTTATCTTATATTATCTTATCTCATCTTTTCTTATCTTATACTGTCATATCATATCTTATCTTATCTTTTCTTATACTATCTTAAGATAAGATATCTTATCTGATCCTATCTTATCTTATCTTATACTATCTCATCTTATCTTATACTACCTTATCTTATGTTATCTTATACTATCTTATCATATCTTATACTATCTTAAGTCAAAATATCTTATCTTATCTTATCATCTTATCTTATCTTATACTATCTTAAGATATCTTTTCTTATTATATTATCTTATCTTATCTTATACTATCTTATATTATCTTATCTTATAATATCTTATCTTATCTTATCCTATACTATCTTATCCTATAATATCTTATATTATTTATCGTTTCGTATCTTATCTTATCTTATACTATGTTATGCTATCTTATTCTATCTTATCTTATCTTATACTATCTTAAGATGAGATATCTTATATTGTACTATCTTATCTTATACTATCTTATCTTATCTCATAGTATCTTATCTTACCTTATCTTATCGTATACTATCTTATGTTATCTTATACTATCTTAAGATAAGATATCTTATTTTATCTTATCTTATCTTATACTATCTTATTCTATCTTATCTTATACTATCTTATCTTATTCATCTTATACTATCTTATCTTATATTATATTACCTTACTTTATCTTATACTATCTTCTCTTATCTTATCTTAGACTATCTTATCTTATCTTGTCTTATCTTATCTTATACTATCTTATCTTATGTTATACTATCTTATCTTATCTTATAATATCTTATACTATCTTATCCTATTTTATCATATACTATCTTATCTTATACTATCTTATCTTACCTTATACTATCTTATCTTAGCTTATACTATCTTATCTTATTCTATCTTATCTTTTACTATCTTATCTTACCTTAAACTATCTTATCTTATTCTATCTTATCTTATCTCATCTTGTACTATCTTATCTTATGTTATACTATCTTATCTAATCTTATCATATCTTATACTAACTTATCTTATCCTATCATATCTTATACTATCTTATCTTTTCTTATACTATCTTATCTTATCCTATCTTATCTTATCTTATACTATGTTATCTTATATTATCTTATCTTATACTATCTTATCTTATCTTATACTATCTTATCATATGTTACCTTATCTTATCTTATACTATCTTAGGATAAGATATATTATCTTATCTTATCTTATCCTATCTTTTCTTATCTCTTACTATCTTATCTTATACTATCTTATCTTATACTATCTTATCTTATCTTATACTATCTTATCTTATCTTATACTACCTTATCTTATCTTCTACTACCTTATCTTATCTTATACTACCTTATCTTATCTTCTACTATCTTATCTTATATTATACAACTTATTTTATCTTATATATACTATCTGATCTTATTCTATCTTATCTTATCTTATACTCCCTTATCTTATTTTATTCTGTCTTATCTTATACTATCTTATCTTATACTATCTTAAGATATCTTATCTTATCATCTTATCTTAATATATCATCTTATTTTGTCTTATCGTCTTATCTTATCTTATGTTATACTATCTTATCTTATACTATCTTAAAATAAGATATCTTATCTTTTCTTATACTATCTTATCTTATACTATCTTATCTCATCTTATACTATCTTATCTTATACTATCTTATCTTATACTATCTTATCTTATACTATCTTATCTTATCTTATAGTATCTTATTTTATACTATCTTATACTATCTTATCTTATACTATCTTATCTTATATTATCTTATCTTATACTATCTTATCTTATACTATCTTATCTTATACTATCTTATCATATCTTATCTTATCTTATTTTATACTATCTTAAAATAAGATCTTATCTTATCTGATCTTATCCTATCTTATCTTATCTTATGTTATACTATCTTATCTTATACTATCTTATCTTAACTTATTCTATCTTATCTTATACTATCTTATCTTATACTATCTTACCTTATCTTATCTTATACTATCTTATCTTATCTTCTACTATCTTATATTATCTTATACTATCTTATCTTATCTTCTACTATGTTATATTATCTTATACTATCTTATCTTATCTTATACTATCTTAAGATTAGATACCTTATCTTATCTTATCTTATACTATCTTATCTTATACCATCTCATCTTATACTATCTTATCTTATCTTATACTCATCTTATCTTATCTTTTCTTATACTATCTTATCTTATCTTATACTATCTTATCTTATTTTACCTTATCTCATATTATCTTAATATATCTTATCTTATCTTATCATCTTATCTTATTCTATCTTATCTTATATTATATTATCTTATCTTATCTTATCATCTTATCTTATCTTACCTTATCTTATCGTCTCATCTTATCTTATACCATCTTATACTTTCTTATACTATATTATCTTATCTTATACTATCTTAAGATATCTTATCTAATCATCTTATCCTATCTTATCATCTTATCTTATTATCTTATCTTATCGTCTTATCTTATCTTATACTATCTTATACTATGTTATACTATCTTATCTTATCTTATGCTATCTTATCTTATACTATCTTATCTTATCTTATACTATCTTATATTATCTTATCTTATACTATCTTAACTTATCTCATACTATCTTATCTTATCTTATACAGACGTGGACAAATTATTAACAAAATGGACGGTTTTTATGATAATTCTGTTTACGAAATTTGACTTTTCAATTTAGACCACATTTGACAATTTTGGATATTTCCATCATTACAGTAGACAGAAATATGCAAAAATGTCAACTGTAGTTTAAATTGAAGAGTCAAGTTGTGTAAAAAATATACAATAAAATTCTTCAATTTTGCTAATAATTTGTAAATTAGCAAAATTGTCAACTGCATTGAAGAGTCAAATTTTGTAAAAATTTAAAACAAAAATCTTCAGTTTTGCTAATAATTTCGAAATACCCAAAATGTCAACTGTAGTACAAATTGAAGAGTCGAATTTTGTAAAAATATACAATAAAAACCTTCAGTTTTGCTAATAATTTGTAAATATGCTCAAATATCAAATGTAGTCCAAATTGAGGAGTTAAATTTTGAAAAATATACAATACAAATCTTCAATTTTGCTAATAATTTGGAAATACACAAAAATATCAACTGTAGTCTAAATTGAAGAATCATATTTTGTAAAAATATATAATAAAAATCTTAAATTTTGCTAATAATTTGTCCACGTCTGTACTATCTTATATTATCTTATACTATCTCATTTTATCTTATCTTATACTATCTTATCTTATACTATCTTATCTTATCTTATACAATCTTATCTTATCTTATACTATCTTATCTTATTTTATCTTTTCCTAACTTATCTTACCTTACCTTATATTATACTATCTTATCTTATCTTATGTTATCTTATCTTATCTTATACTATCTTATCTTATACTGTCTTATCTTATACTATCTTAAGATAAGATATCTTATCTTATCTTATCTTATCATCTTATATTATCTTATACTATCTCATCTTATACTATCTTATCTTATCTTATACTACCTTATCTTCTCTTATACTATCTTCTCTTATACTATCTTATCTTATCTTATACAATCTTATCTTATCTTATATTATCTTATCTTATACTATCTTAAGGTAAGATATCTGTTCTTATCTTATCAACTCATCTTATCTTATCTTATCTTATACTATCTTATCTTACGTTATCTTATCTTATCTTATACTATCTTAATATAAGATATCTTATCTTATCTTATCCTATACTATCTTGTCTTATCTTATGCTATATTATCTTATCTTTTCTCATACTATCTTATCTTATACTATCTTTTCTTATCTTATCTTATCTTATACTATCTTATCTTATCTTATCTGATACTATCTTATCTTATCTTATCTTATGCTATCTTATCTTATCATATCTTATCTTATACTATCTTATCTTATCTTATATTATGTTATCTTATACTATCTTTTCTTATCTTATCTTATCTTATACTATCTTAGCTTATCTTATCATAAACTATCTTATCTTATCTTATACTATCTTATCTTATACTATCTAATCTTATACTATCTTATACTATCTTACCTTATACTAACTTATCTTATTTTATCTTATACTATCTTATCTTATATTATCTTATCTTATACTAACTTATCTTGTCTTATCTTATCTTATACTATCTTATATTGTCTTATCTTATAGTATCTTATCTTATCTTATACTATCTTATCCTATACTATCTTATCTTATTTATCGTTTCGTATCTCATCTTATCTTATACTATCTTATCTTATCTTATACTATCTTATCTTATCTTGTCTTATCTTATACTATCTTATCTTATCTTATACTATCTTGTCTTATCTTATACTATCTTATCTTATGTTATACTACCTTGTCTTACCTTATCTTATACCATCTTATCTTATCTTATACTATCTTATTTTATCTTATCTTATCTTATCTTATACTATATTATCTTATCTTATACTATCTTATCTTATCTTATCCTAACTTATCTTATCTTACCTTATATTATACTATCTTATCTTATCTTATACTATCTTATCTTATCTTATACTATCTTATCTTATATTATCTTATCTTATCTTATACTATCTTAAGATAAGATATCTTATCTTATCTTATCATCTTATATTATCTTATACTATCCCATTTTATACTATCTTATCTTATCTTATACTATCTTCTCTTATACTATCTTATCTTATCTTATACTATCTTATCTTATATTAACTTATCTTATACTATCTTAAGGTAAGATATCTGATCTTATCTTATCATCTCATCTTATCTTATCTTATCTATACTATCTTATACTATCATATCTTACCTTATCTTATCTTATCTTATACTATCTTAAGATAAGATATCTTATCTTATCTTATCTTATCCTATACTATCTTGTCTTATCTTATACTATCTTATCTTGTCTTATCTCGTACTATCTTATCTTATACTATCTTATCTTATCTTATTCTTATCTTATCTTATCTCATACTATCCTAACTTATCTTATCTTATCTTATACTATCTTATCTTATCTTATCTTATGCTATCTTATCTTATCTTATACTATCTTATCTTATACTATCTTATCTTAGCTTATCTTATCATATAATATCTTATCTTATCTTATACTATCTTATCTTATACTATCTTATCCTATCTTATACTATCTTATCTTATACTAACTTATCTTATCTTATACTATCTTATCTTATACCATCTTATCTTATATTATCTTATCTTATACTAACTTATCTTATCTTATACTATCTTATATTATCTTATCTTATACTATCTTATATTATCTTATACTATCTTATCCTATACTATCTTATCTTATTTATCGTATCGTATCTTATCTTATCTTATACTATCTTAATCTTATCTTATACTATCTTATCTTATACTATCTTAAGATAAGGTATCTTATCTTATCTTATCTTATACAATCTTATCTTATCTCATAGTATCTTATCTTACCTTATTTTATCTTATACTATATTATCTTATCTTATACTATCTTATTTTATCTTATACTATCTTAAGATAAGATATTTTATTTTATCTTATCTTATCTTATCATCTTATCTTATCTTATACTATCTTATCTTATACTATCTTATTCTATCTTATCTTATCTTATACTATCTTATCTTATTTATCTTATACTATCTTATCTTATATTATACTAATTTACTTTATCTTATACTATCTTCTCTTATCTTATCTTAGTCTATCTTATCTTATCTTGTCTTATCTTATGTTATACTATCTTATCTTATGTTGTCCTATCTTATCTTATGCTATCTCATCTTATACTATCTTATCTTATCTTATACTATCTTATCTTACCTTATACTATCTTATCTTTTTTTATACTATCTTATCTTATACTATCTTATCTTATATTATGTTATCTTACCTTATACTATCTTATCTTATTCTATCTTATCTTATCTCATCTTATACTATCTTATCTTATATTATCTTATTTTATACTATCTTATCTTATCATATCTTATACTATCTTATCTTATCCTATCTTATCTTATACTATCTTATTTTTTCTTATACTATCTTATCTTTTCTTACACTATCTTATCTTATCTTATACTATCTTATCTTATCTTATACTATGTTATCTTATCTTATATTATCTTATCTTATACTATCTTATCTTATCTTATCTTATATTATCTTATCTTATACTATCTTATCTTATACTATCTTAGGATAAGGTAGCTTATCTTATCTTATCTTATCTTATCTTATCTCTTACTATCTTATCTTATACTATTTTATCTTATCTTATACTATCTTATCTTACCTTATACTATCTTATCTTACCTTATACTACCTTATCTTATCTTCTACTACCTTATCTTATCTTATACTACCTTATCTTATCTTCTACTATCTTATCTTATATTATACTATCTTATCTTATCTTATATTATACTATCTTAAGATAAGATATCTTATCTTATCATATATTATACTATCTTAAGATAAGATATCTTATCTTATCATCTTATCTTATCTTATCTTATACTATCTGATCTGATTCTATCTTATCTTATCTTATACTCCCTTATCTTATCTTATCTTATGTTATACCATCTTATCTTATACTATCTTATCTTATACTATCTTATCTTATCTTATACTATCTTATCTTATCTTATACTATCTTAAGATATCTTATCTTATCTTATCATCTTATCTTATTATATCATCTTATCTTGTCTTATCGTCTTATCTTATCTTATCTTATACTATCTTATCTTATCTAATACTATCTTAAGATAAGATATCTTATCTTATACTATCTTATCTTATCTTGTACTATCTTATCTTATACTATCTTATCTTATACTATCTTATCTTATATTATACTATCTTACCTTATACTATCTTATCTTATTTTATACTATCTTATCTTATCTTATACTATCTTATCTTATCTTATTGTATCTTATCTTATACTATCTTATCATATCTTCTCTTACCTTATTTTATGCTATCTTAAAATAAGATATTATCTTATCTGATCTTATCCTATCTTTTCTTTAATTATCTTATACTATCTTATCTTATACTATCTTATCTTATCTTATTCTATCTTATCTTATACTATCTTATCTTATCTTATACTATCTTATCTTATCTTATCTTATCTTATACTATCTTAAGATTAGATATCTTATCTGATCTTATACTATCTTATCTTATACTATCTCATCTTATACAATATTATCTTATCTTATACTCTCTTATCTTATCTTATCTTTTCTTATACTATCTTATCTTATACTATCTTACCTTTTTTACCTTATCTCATACTATCTTAAGATATCTTATCTTATCTTATCATTTTATCTTATCATCTTATCTTATCTTATCTTATCTTATTTTATCTTATCTTATCATCTTATCTTACCTTATCTTATCGTCTCATCTTATCTTATACTTTCTTATACTATCTTATCTTATCTTATACTATCTTAAGATATCTTATCTTATCTTATAATCTTATCTTATCATCTTATCTTATCTTATTATCTTATCTTATCGTCTTATCTTATCTTATCTTATACTATCTTATACTATGTTATACTATCTTATCTTATCTTATACTGTCTTATCTTATACTATCTTATCTTATCTTATACTATCTTATCTTATACTATCTTATCTTATCTTATATTATCTTATATTATCTTACACTATCTTATCTTATCTTATACTGTCTTATCTTATACTATCTTATCTTATACTGTCTTATCTTATCTTATCCTATCTTATCTTATCTTATGCTATCTTATCTTATCTTATACTATCTTATCTTATCTTATCTTATCTTATACTATCTTATCTTTTCTTATCTTATCTTATACTATCTTATCTTATGCTATCTTATCTTATCTTATACTATCTTATCTTACCTTATACTATCTTATCTTATCTTATACTATCTTATCTTATACTATCTTATCTTATCTTATACTATCTTATCTTATCTTATACTAGCTTATCATATCTTATCTTATACTATCTTATTTTATACTATCTTATCATATACTATCTTATCTTATACTATCTTATCTTACCTTATCTTATCTTATACTCTCTTATCTAATACTATCTTATCTTATAGTATCTTATCTTATCTTATCGTATACTATCTTATCTTATCTTATACTATCTTATCTTATACTATCTTATCTTATCTTATACTCTCTTATCTTATCTTATCATATCTTATCTTATACTATCTTAAGATAAGATATCTTATCGTATCTTATACTATTTTATCTTATCTTATACTATCTTATCTTATACTATCTTATCTTATACTATCTTATCTTCTCTTATCTTATACTATCTTATCTTATCTTATACTATCTTATCTTGTCTTATACTATCTTATCTTATCTTATACTATCTTATCTTATCTTATACTATCTTATCTTATCTTATCTAATACTATCTTAAGATAAGATATCTTATCTTCTCTTATCTTATCTTGTCATCTTATCATCTTATCTTATCTTATTTTATCTTATCTTATCTTATACTATCTTATTTTATACTATCTTATCTTATATTATCTTATCTTATCTTATCATATACTATCTTAAGATAAGATATCTTATCTTGTCTTATCTTAGTCAGTATTGAATCTATGATTTCTCCAACTTCCTTTCTTTAAATATATCTAAATCAACTTTAGTTCCTTTTTCGGTAACAGCTGCCAGTGTCCAAAATTTAAAATTTTGCGATAAATATAGACTAATAATGCACAGTGAAAATTGTTTAGATCCCAAAAGTTGTAAATGTCCACCTTTGAAAGGAGCCACTTATGTCAAATATCTGGGTATAAGTATTGATCAGAATTTAAAATGGCCTCATCACATTACTTATGTTTGTAAGAGGCTTCGTAAAACAATTTATAAATTCCTTAATCTTCGATGCTGCTTACCTATTAGAGTTCTACGAAATGTTTATTTGGCTATTATTCAGTATGTCAATCAATATGCTCAAATTGTTTGCGTTGGAAGTACAAAAATTAATCTTAGTCCGTTAAATTTAATGCAAAAACGAATAATTAAAATTAGTTTGAAGAAACGTTTCGATTATCCAACTAAATTAATTTATTCTGAATTTAATGTAGTTAATATTGAAAAAAATTTAAAAGTACACGCTGTTAAAATTTTATCATTAAAATCGTAATACGTTTGTATTACAGACACACAATTATGACAGAAGACGAAATATTAATTCAACATTAGTAGAACCTAAATGTCTCACATCTGCTGGTATAAAGCATAGCATAAATTTTGGCCCTCGGTTGTACAATGCTTTAACTAAATTACACACAGAACTTCTAATATGTAACAGACTTACATATAACAAGAAAATTAGAAACGTGTTAATATCTTCAATTTGATTACATAAGTTTATAGCCTATGTGTATGAATTAATCAACCTATATTATATTTGTATTCTATAATTTTGAAATATATATTAGTCCTACTTTTCATGTGCGATATTATTCTTCTCTAGTGTTAATATTATATTATATAATTCCATTGCCGCTGTAATTATATTTTAGTTCCTATTTTATTTTACTTATTTATTTATAATATTATTATTATTTTTTTTTATTTTAATATTATATCTGAACTGCGACCGAGCACGAGCGCTGCTCATTCGGTCTCAAATTTTGTTAATACTTGTGAAAAATACTTTTTTTCAAATCAGTTAATTCTTCACAAGTAGGGTGGTAATGTGAATTTATTTCAAAGTTTGCTTGGCATTTACGCGTATAATACAACAATTTAACTAATAATTTGTTTTGAAGAATGTTGCCTTCATGTCAGATCAGATGAGGAGCTCCGAAACAAAACCCGTTAAGTCCACCTCCGATCAAAATTAAGTTTGAAACGGATTCTTACTCTACGAAATGTCCTACATCGATCTACAGTCTCTATTTGGTTCTAACTCCGTTGCATCCCTGTTAAAAATGCGGTCGAAATCGAGTGTTTGTTTCATAATCCTTTCAGTCCAGCGCTCCAGTCGGAACAAACCCGGTTAAGTCAACAGACTCAGAATTCTGTTTATTCTGCAGCCACATAATATTAATAATTTTATTAGTTCATTGTTGCACCTGCATCTGCTGCTGGAGGCATATCAGTGTTACTATAATGTCATCATTGTTAGTGCATAAATCACACATTTTCAATGATTTAAGCAGGAGAATAAAATTGTATTCATAGAAAATAAGTCAGTCTCGCAATACTGTTCTAGTAGTAGTTGCCATGGAGGGAAGTGTGTCTGTCTTAAAGGGATCTTCAGGGTCCAGAAAGAGGAAAAGAACATCGGAGACAAGGCGAAAGAAAGAATATGAAGCTCTAAATTAAATGAAAACAATGTGGTCCTGGTTTAAAGTGTTGGTAAAAATGTCATGGATATACGTGTCTACAATGTTATTCTAGATATTATAATGACAAGGATTATGGTATCATGGAATTTGAACCTCCCTTCAGTCACAAGGAAGGGCGCTTCAAATGCTGTTCGATCCACTCATATAGTTTTATAAAGGCCGGAGAAAGGGTTTGTGCTCATCATAACAATGTGAAATAAGACAGGCTTCTTGCTTCATTGATGTCTGTTTCATCCACGAAGAGGAGACATCAACAAAAACACGATTTCGGAAAATTGAACAGTCTTGTTGTAAAATATATGGTAATAAGGTTTTTGAATGTAGTAATCATGTTCATGATAGCGTACATAATAATTTATACATTTGTAAGTGTCTCAAAAATATTATTTCCGACCTGGTTAGCACATTGGTAGCGTGCCCACCAATGAACCAAAGGTTGTGTGATCAAACCCGGCCCAGGTGGTGGATTTTAAATTTCTAAAACCCACATCACATCAAAGATATTACCCTAAAGATACTCAATTCTATGTTACACTTGGTTATGTCGCGATATAACTAAGTTGCTAGAGCGACTACAACCAGATTAAAAATATATTATTATTATTATTATTATTATTATTATTATCATCATCATCATCATCATCATTATAGCATCCAACACGCTGGCTGGAAAGCCCACTATGGAAAGAATAGGTGACGATCGTAGTTCAAAACAGTCTAAAAAAAGAGACGATCTGTTATTACATTTACATCAAACTTGAAAGCATGCGAAAGCCACTACTCTCGCAGAAAAAGTAGGAGATTGTACCTTCTTTCAAAACTCAGTATAAGCAAACTACACAAAATTTATAATTCCAATGTGTCAAACTCTTTGAAAGGAAAATGGTGGTTCTTTCACAACATCTTTTCCACTGAATTCAACTTGAGGTTTGGTACACCTGCTACGGACACATGTAGATATTGTGCAAGAATGCATCATGAAGTGTAATCCTCCGTCAGCAGTACGAAAAAGGAAGAAACTCGTGCTGTATTCATCGCCCACAAAATCAAAGCAAAGAAATTCTACAAAATGTTGAAAGAAACTCCACAAAATTCTGACACTCTTTGTTTCGATTTACAACAGGTTCAGCCGTGGCCGAAACTACCAATAAGTATGCTAGATTAGTTTCTGCGCATTCTGTATTACAGATGTTGAGAACAAATCCCCTAACTTTTACTGCAGAACTGAAAATCAGGCACGCCGAGAAGCAAAAGAAGTAGTTTCAGCTCTTAAAAATTTTCTTAGCAGACAGAATTTTGATGAAGCTGTCTCCACTAAAAGGCTAGTTCCAGACGGATGTGAAGATAAAATCGAAATTCCATTCTTGTACATGCTCTGTAGTGGTGGTGTCTGGAAAAATCACCGCAATCTGTGAAAGACATATGTATGACTTTTCCATGTCAAGGCCGTTCATGTCCTCCCAATAGGTAGGGCGTTTGGTATAATAGAAAAAGCATTGCGAAGGCACTCTGAAATATTTATGCTTGAAGACTACCATAATTTCTGTCGTAATGTCGACAAAGTTTCCGTTCTGGGGATAGATTAGAAAGTTCAAGACTTCAAGGCATTTACCTCCAAAGTTCATAAGTTGGAAGGGATCAGTACTATGAAAACGATACGTCTGATGAAGAAAATAAAGGCAGGTAAAACGAATGTAAATGTAGCAATGAATGTGTCATATCGACTTGATCATTCTAGACTTCGAAATCATTGTTTAAGAGAGGTTGTCAGGTGGAAGATATAACTCGGCCCTTGAAAATACCATTTTGCCCAGGTAATGTAAAAACTGCAAAGAAGGCTGATATAGACTGTTTGTTGAAACAAAGATTTGGAGATGAGGGAAGTAACATGGCAAAACTACAGTTTTACGCAAACATTGTTGATTATCAGGAAGATGACTCAGAATGAAGAGGAAAATGAAAGATATGATTGTCTTGATAATGAAGAAGGTTTTGGAATGATATAGCATATTCTTTTGTGTTTTGAGTTGCTTGTGAAGACGAATAACACATAATAGTCATACATTTTAGACCATTAATTCATTAACAATCATTATAACATGAGTGGGATATTTATGAAAGGGCCTAATTCTTGAATACCAAATTGTTAGAAATTTAAGAAAAACTGCTTACAGGCCGAAATTTTGAAATTAACGCTGAACTAAAAATTATATCATAAATTCTACTAAGCATTAGACTGTGAAATTTAGTCCTCTTCATATCTAAATCGATGTATCTACACCAAAAGAACAGTATTATATTACACACTCATTTTCACAAAATTAGCGACTTTGGCCCTTTCATAAATAACCCATTAACATGTACTGGTACGAGTTAATTTTGATTTAGTAAACTTGATTTCATAAAGTACATACTTGTATTTCGTTAGTTTCCGTTTCAAAAGCCATTTTGTCCATCCGTATGGAACAAAACAAGTTAAGTCCACCCGTTATTTTTTTTAAGTTGCCATTATTCCTAATTTAGATGCAACTGATTTTCAGCGCTAGTCATATTCTTCTCAAGATAGAGTCCTTTTTACAACAGTGGTTTCTTTTAATTTCTTTATTCACAAGTTTAAGCGGTAGAAGTTTTTCGTCTTTCCTGAAAATTTATGATTTGTGGACTTAACGGATTTTGTTTCGGAGCTCCTCAGATCCTGATCTGAACTGATCTGATTTACTTACGCTTACTCTTACGCTTACGCTTAAGCTTCAGCTTACGCCTAAAAAAGCGGCAAACCCCAGAACATATATGTATGAAACGGGACCAGCAACCATTCTTCGTTGTGCTCTCCTCATCTGCTTCTTCTACTGCTGATAGCTTGATGGATAGTGCTGACATGGGTTGTAGCATGTGTTCTGCCATGGGAGGTTGCATGGAATCAGGCATGTGATCAGCTGGGATGGGAACTGGCATGTGATCAGTCATGGGCTCCGGCTTGTGATCTGGGATGACAGTTGGAATGGAATCTGGGATGACTGGTGGGGTGGAGTCGGGCATGGTATCTGGAATGTGATCTGGCATGCGTATTTCCCATGCTGATATGAGAGTTGGCATGGATTCTGATTCTATCATGGCATCTTGCATGTCTGTGAAGCTAGGCATTGGCTCTGCAAGAAATAAAATAAACTTGATCGTTAAGCATGTTGGTTGCATTCACAGGATTTTAGTGAATGGCGTATTAATAGGGCTAGGATTCATATGGAGATGCATATTTTTACTGTCCATTTGCAAGTCATGCAAAATCATTTTATACAATCCAAGATCTACTAATCTGTGAAGCGAAGAAGTAATAAAAGTTTGGATGAGAATTACTTCAGTAAGAGTAATTATATTTAAACATTACACATAATGAAGCAACAGGTCTCGACCCGTCCGCTCGCTGCAACAGCAGCGACTGATATTTTCTACTCTGATCTGTTGTCTCTGTCTTCCACGTCTTGTGCACCGTGTGACAACGTCGTACTGCTACTATACCTGGTAAGGTTTGTCTTGTCTCAGTAGCAATAAAACCAAGTCTCTTCAAATGGGGGTGGAGATTATAGTAGGCTTGTAAATTTTCAGGATTCCTTTCAAAACCTTGTTATTGTACAGGCTACCGGAACTCAGTTTCTTGAAAGACAAGCTCAGTGACGGAACTATATAGTACGAAGAGAGATAATTTGTTACTTTATTTTGCGCTAGAGAATGTATCAACTAGACCCTTCCGCCACTGGCATCGTTTCACTCTCCCCATCGAGTAACAACACAGACGAGGTAAGACATATCTCCTTTCTCTTTTCACACTGAGACAAGATTCATCACACAGGCTTTAACACTCGATTGGCTTAGGTCATATGCCTTCTTATTCTGAAACCGCTTTAGTGAAGTACTTTGTGTGGGATGTGCCAATGTAAGGGGCATAGATATGAGCATTACGACGAAGTGAAGTGAAACGACTAGAAACATTTTAAATGTGAATATGGAGAAGAATGGAGCGTGCGAAATGGACTGACAGAATGAGTGGGTGAAGGAAGAATAGTGCTGCAACAGATCAGGAAAGAAAAAAAGAAATTGGCTGGGTCACTGGCTGAGAAGAAACTGCTTACTGAAGGATGTACTGAAATCAGTGGTGAACAGTAGAAAATTATGATTAAATTATGGTTTATTTAACGACGCTCGCAACTGCAGAGATTATATCAGCTCCGCCGGTGTGCCGGAATTTTGTTCCGCAGGAGTTCTTTTACATACCAGTAAATGTACTGACATGAGTCTGTCGCATTTAAACACACTTAAATGCCATCGACCTCGGCCGCGATTGAACCCGCAACCTCGAGCATAGAAGGCCAGCGCTATACCAACTACGCTACTGAGGGCGACCAGTTGATATATAACATTAAGATATAGGTTATGGATCATATGCAGAGACTCAGAGAAGAGCGGAAAATAGGGAAGATTGGAGAATGCTGGATTTGCAGTGAAGTGTCTGTCCTAGGACATTTGTGAAGGTGTGTACACCGCGCACCTCTTAGCTTTACAAACCACTCACTATTGGTGGTGTAGTGTGGATTTGTACGAAACCGGTCTCGCACCCCGCATGCTTCGTTTCTTCAAAAACAAGCTTTGATAGACTTGATGGAACGCTCTCACATTTCAGTGCACCACACTGATTTCTGTCTGAGATTTAGACTCAAACATAAGCGCAGCTTAAATGATACTGACTAAACCGACCCAGTAATCATCAACCATTTGGAATTGTGAATATTTTAAATAAAAGAAATAAAATATTTCATTCAAGTGGAATAAAATTTGACGGAGGACTACTCTATTAAAAGAGGAAAACGAAGTATCTCAGTAATGTGCTTAATAGTGTATTTTCTACTTATAATATATTTATTTTTTTAAATTGTGTTTTTGAATAATAAACAATGGTTCATTGTAGTGTATGCGATATTAGCACTCAAAGGAAAAGGGGTATTGGTAGACGACTGCAAAATAATTGCAGATGGCTTTCAAACCTTCAAGCATAATATTCACGGGCGAGTTCAAAAGGGAAGCAACTCAAAATTTAAAGTTTTGAGAAAAGTGAAATTCAAAACTTCATGTTGCTGTGGAAATCCAATTAAAAAACATGATTTCAGTTTGGATTAATTTCAACCTGTGACATACTCAGAATTTTTTTAAATGGGGGAGGCGTTATTAAAATTGTTTACAATTTGCATATCGGTATTTATATTTTGTGTATTGTTATTATTATTATCATTATCATTATTATTATTATTATTATTATCATCATCAGCAGCAGCAGCAGCAATTGATTTTGCACAGAGGGATGTGAAATTAGTACCAGGAAGAACGTTAGCGACAACGTTGTCAGGCCGCGGCTACAAAGAAACATTTGAAAATGTAAAATTTTCACTATCTTTGCGAGAATCACTACTGGTACGCGACTTTTTTTATTTAAAAAAGTTGTAAAATTGAGCTTTATCAAAGAACCCAGAACGATAATATGAAGTTTATATTATAAATATTAACTGTCAAATGCACAAAACGTTAAACGAACGTTTCACAATTAAGTCAGAACTCTAACGAACGGGTGAATTCCGCTCTTAAATTGAGTTTAAAGTCGGCAGTACACAATATTTAACATCTGCACTACAGGATTGTCAAAACAACCTTTTCAATTTCATATTGTGTCAGCTTCATTTTATTACAAGGTTGGTATGAGGCGATAGGTCTCTCTCTATAAAAAAAGATAGCATTATTATAATTTGAATGTGCCGTAGTACCTAGGACTGGGATTATATTGAAGGAAAGGTAGGAAGACTATGCCTTATGTCGATGTAGATTTTGTTACTCTGACAGTGAATAATTAGAGAAGGGGGAACGATTGTGGATAAAAAATACTCAAATCTAAATCTGTCTTTTTTTTTTAAGTTCAGGGGGGTTCAAACCCATTAACCCCCCCGCCTTGCGTACGCTCCTGAGTTGAACGATTGTTCGATTTTTCACAACATAAATCTTAAATATGCAGGTTTCTCAAGACTTTGGATTTTGAGTTAAACCAACTCAAAATGGGCCGTCGATATTATTTTCCTGTTTTGACTTCCTGCACACTTTGATAAGAAACGACTTAATAATATGATATGATTACGTTTTCTATCACTGTCTTATTAAAACGCTAGAGAATTTCGTGGTAAAACTGTTAAAATAATGTTCTTTCTTTCTTTCTTTCTTTTTTTCTTTCTTTCTTTCTTTCTTTCTTTCTTTCTTTCTTTCTGTCAAGAACCTAATATGTTTAACGTAAAACATTTAAGAACAGGTTCTGCGAACTGCGACAAATTCAATGAGTGAATCGGAGGACTGCACAGTGGGACGGATTGCGATTCTAGCCGCAACAAAATCTAATATTGATAAATTCCTTTCGAATCGTTGAAAATAGCGAAATGAACGTAAATTATTATGACATTTGATGAAATATTTGTATGAGAATTATTATTTTGTTATAGAATGCCTAGTTATTAAAAAAGAATTGCACAGTAATAGAAATTGCATACAACTCATGCAAATAAAAAATTAAAATAAACCGAAATTATTTTACAGACTAGTATGAAGAGAAAAATAATATATGTAGTAAGTTTTATGACTCCTGTTTAGAAATCTGAAGCGTCTGTTGTACCTCCAGAAGTGTCGGATCCGCTAGCGCTACTGTCGTCCTCATCTTGGGGTTGCAGTTGAGCAGTGCTGTTGTTGGCACTCGCAGCTGGTCCTTGCAGCAGTTTAATTACCTCAACTTATAGTTTTGATTTTCTTGTACAGTAGAACCCCGATTATCCGTCACCCTATTAACCGACTGGCGGATTATCCGACTGTCTTTCTCGCTCTTTTTTACTTCTCCATAAATAAATAACTTACATGAAGATCTGTGTTGTACATAATATTAGTAGGTTCTACATATGTCTTTGCTAGAGAGTGTTACTACAAGCCTTCATCGTTATATAACATTGTCTGCTGTTAGAATTGGCGTTCTATAATATACGAGTAATTTGTAGGCCTATATAAAATGTCTTCCACGAGTGTTAACAGAAAATGTGTTGTGCTAACAATCGAAGAAAAATGGAAATAATTTAATGGGTTGAGAAAGAGAAACTGTGGCTCATCTTGCGGCAGAATACGAGATTGGAGTTACAACTGCGCGAATTAATAGAAAAGAACAAGGGTAAAGTGTAAAAAGTATGTAAATCTACAACATGAGGGCTCATTTATTCCTATCTTTCCTGAGACAGTCATTACAAAAAGCTTTCTTCTCCCTTAAAAACCCGCACTTGACAACCAGTCTTAAATTAGTGAAATTCTGATCCACTACATAGAGAGTTAAATACAAGACAATGGCAGAAATTACAAAATCTTTCATGGTACGGATTAACCGATTTTTTCGATTAACCGTTCAATCCATCCCCTTCATTACCACGGATAATAGAAGTTCTACCACAGCCTATTATATACAGTCGCGAAGCTCAATATGTAGTAAAAATGCAAACAGGGGTAGTTGCCCACCACTAGGATCGCTACTATGGCCTCATCATCGCAGATCTCTCTCCTAGCAGCCGACAAAATATGTTACACTTTCGTTGTCGTGTTCTTTTGGAAAAATTAACACCTTCCTTCCATTATTGAAATATTAAATGCATAAAGTTAATTTATTATTTTAATGAAGTATATTAAATTCCACCATTAACTCGAAGATACCTGCAAGAAATAAGTTAATATAATTTTTGTTTGTGCAGAACGGACTGAAATTTACTATAATAGCTTCACTCATTCAAGATTATAGCGATAATTAACTATGAATTGAAACCAATAAATATTAATTTGCATTTCGCTTTACAACAATAATCATGGAAATATGAATTAATGGAGTAACTTACGTGTACCGGTACTTGTAGTGTAGGCTTACGTAGTTAAAAAAATGGGATGAGGTTAAGCAATAATAATCACACCAGAATTGGAAATAAAACGTGATCAATACATTTTATTGTAACAGACTTTTCCTACGTCTCTAGTAAAGCAACAAATAAAAATAACAACAAAATTAACAGCTATAATTAAAAACATATCCTTTGAAGAAAAAATTAGGCCTAAGCAATAATAATCCCACCAGAATTGAAAATAAAACGTGATCAGTGAAGTTCATTAAAACAAATTTAATGTTTCTACGTCTTTAGTAAAATAACACATAAAAATAATAACAAAATTAATAGCTACAATTAAAAATATATCCTCTGAAAAAAGTAGACCTAATCTTTATTTCTCTGGAAATTTAGCAGCCTAAGTGACAGAACTTTGACCGGTATCTAATGTCCTTTCGGTTAGACTGAAACATTTCATTGTGAAATTAAAGGATATAATGTATTCTAACAGTCACAAAGAACTTCAAATTAACAGTTTTGTTTCTGCACAGCATTCTTGTGGAAACCCAGGAACCTTTCTGAATCTTTCGGAAATCGGAAAAAGGATAACTCTGGCCTCTTTCTCTTACTGTTGCTACAATTTATAGCACTACAAACGTCTCCTCCTTGTCCCATATTATTATTCCAATTATTATATTTTAGCCATTAACATTTTCATTATAACCAATAACGAACATTTCACAAGCATCAATGTGAAATACGCAACGAGCTAGCACTCGATAGAAATACGACACATTCCAAAGTCGACCATGGGCAGTCTATTGTTTCTAGTTGCTAACCGCTTGGAGCGCTTTATCACGAGATTTGCAAAAAAAAAACACCTCAAGCTTCGCGACTGTATATAGTAGACTGTGGTTCTACTGTATTTGGATGTCGATTGACCTGGGATATGATGGGATCAAAAGATACTAACAACATGTGTAGGACATCTAAGTTTCTCTGACAAGTACACTTCGTAGCGTGGTCTAACCTGTACTTTTGTAAATGTTTGTGTCTTGCCTCTTGAGCATCTTCAGATAACATCCCAATAGGAAGTATCGCAGTTTCTGCAATTTTTCCTCCATGTATCAGTATTTTATGCACGCTGGATGGCATGTATTACCATGGATATATCTATTGTACATATAAATGGGCTGCATCATTGGTGTAGTTCTCAAACGCTTTAATATATTGTATATTGAATAGCCACATGAAATGGTGCATAAAATTACAGAAAATCTGTGAATAAGGTCTTACTAATGCCCGTTATATTGGCTGTAATTTGTAGGTTTTCAAAAAAACCAACGTGGTATAATGTCATCATTTGGTGTCCCAGGGCCACCAGATTTCGGTTTGTCAATAAGAAGACCTAATTGAGAGCGAAATCCAGAAATAATCCCCTGTTTTCTAGCTTCAAAAATATCTTTGTTGTTGCCTCTGACCTGCCAAGAACAATGTTTTTTAGAAAATAATCCTTTTACGGTGACACTGCATCCTATGTCTGTTAAAATAACTTCGAATATTTATCAAAATAGTATGAATGCACTTCTCACTATTAGAATCACATGTTTCAATACATAATTTGTTCAAAACATATCTATATAGCTCATCCAAGTCGCCACTTTTATTGGCAAGTATTGGAAATAGATCACGGCGCGAAATCACCGGTAGCGGTTCTGAGTCTGAAAAAAAATTAACCACATGCAGAGCGGTCAGTAGGAGCAAATGAAACTGCGTTAGTCTTAAAATGCACACTTAAACCTACATTCTGACATAAAAATAAATGTGACTCTGTGTGACTCTGCTGTTATAAGTCAACGTTTACTTTGATATATAGTTTTAAAAAATCGCATTTCCCGCCGTTAAGTTAACATGCCGTTTCTAAAAATTCAAAGTTATTATGAACATCAAATTTACGTAATAATTATCTACCAACCTTGTTCTTCATTTTCCATTTCAGAATCACGAAATGTTTCACTCCCAGAACACAGAAAAAAGCTTGCTTCTTACACTATTTCAGCGTGGTTGAGCAATAAAACTGGTTATGGAGTGGAATCCTCGTCAACATCATTGTGTGACGTCCGTATGTTTAGTGTCAAAGCTTCTTTCTCATAGATAAGCATTCTGTGATTCATTAGCAACAATTTGAGGTAGGAAACGCATAAAAATGAGAACATGTGAAAATTGATTTTGTTCCGGCTAGAATCGCAATCCGACCCACTGTGGACTGGTGAGAATGACACCACTGGATAAAACCCTATTCGCTACCAGTCATCGTGTCCTCCTTTCCGAAGGTCGATTCCAAATATGCCTCCATTCGTCTCTATCTTTGCAAGCTTTATTCCTCTTTATTTTATTTTTTTTTAGTTATTTAACGACGCTGTATCAACCACAAGGTTATTTAGCGTCGATGAGATTGGTGATAGCGAGATGGTATTTGCGAGATAAGGCCGAGGATTCGCCATATATTACCTGGCATTCACATTACGGTTGGGGAAAACCTCGGAGAAAACCCAACCAGGTAATCAGCCCAAGCGGGGATCGAACCTGCGCCCGAGCGCAACTTCAGACCGGCAGGCAACCCCCTTAACTGACTGAGCCACGCCGGTGGCCTTTTCCTGTTTATTTCATCCCACTTGTATCCCTGTTCTTTTAAGTTCTTCTGAATTTGATCCATCCATCTTTCCCGTGGTCTTCCCATTGGTCGTCTTCCTTTCACTTTTAAATTTAATATTCTCTTTGAAAACATTCCCTGCCCATTCTTTTAAGGTGTCCAAACCATTTTAAGCTTTTATTTTCTAATTTCGGAGGCGTACTTGTACCAATAATAATTCAAATGCAGTAGCAGACGGTGGGTTTGAAAGTTGAGGAAGCCAAGACGTGAATGATGAGAATGTAAAAATATAAGGCCTGTGACGTCCTCATTACCATGCGCAGAATTTATAGATTTTAAGAAATTAAAATTAGGTTTTCCGATTTATGTTTTAGGATTTTAAATCTTATGTTTAGGAATTTACATGATTTTAGGGGGAAAAAAATAAATATAAACAACATACTGTTAATATTTTACAACGGCCTGGTAAAGATTGCCACTCTTTGGGACACATTAAGTCCTAACCTATGAATTAGGTCTTTTTAGGCCATATTACATTTAATAATGTTATTCTTTGCTACATAAAACGAACAAGATAAACAATATTTCGAGAGTAACGAGATAGCAACAAAATTGATTCGAACCTAAGAATCCGGGTCTTGCTCATTACTATTACATAGCCTAATTTTACAGCAAATTAACTGGACGTTTCTCTTTCTTTGCAAACCGATCAAATAGGCCACAACATACTGAATAACTGTTACTACAAGAAGCTAGAGACAAATCTGCATTTGTTTCTAAACTCTCGATATATTTAAAATACTGTATAAGTAAATACATCTCGTAACACAAAAGAATAAAATAACAAGAGCACCCGCAAACAAGAGAAAATCTAACAACATAAATGAAAACTTTTACGCAGGGAGAGAAAACTAACAACACGTTACTCAATCTTCTAAAACCAAGAAGAGAGAAAGAGAGAGAGACAGCTTCCGAATACAGCCGAAACTGGCCGTGACTAAGCAGTACAGTTCTCAGCGGTGGCTAGGACGTCTCCAAATCGGCTCCCTTCGCGCGTTCTAATCAAGTTTAAACACTCTTCTAACCAGCTATCTTATTGGTTGAACTGATGTTGTCATGGTTACCGGGGAGTAGCGTCATGCAGCCGACTCCTCTCTCCCGCTCTCACATAGACACTGCTGGCTGCTTGATGTCGACTATACAGAGTCCGTGGATATACCAGAGTAGCGCAATCACCCAGTCGGCCGCCATTGTTATTCCTTTCCAACACGCGTGGGATAGGAATATTTAAAGTAAAACTCAGATATTTTTAATTTGAAGGGCGAAAACTTCTAAAGGATCTTCTTACAGTTTAGAACATTATTGTCAGTCAACATACCAATGTATAAAAACTCCATTTAATAATTATTATAGCATAAATACGCATTTAAGTGTTCAATACACTCCTTCATAAACATCACAGTTATAGGTATTACAACAACATGAACTTAATAAATTACAAGTAACAAATGAAAACAACAATGTTGCAAATAAAATGACAATAATATAAACATTTCCAACTGCATTCCTCGTGCAAACTCTCCGGCTTCCGCATATAAGGGGACACTATACTGAAATTAGTTTTAAGAGTTTACAATAGCGGAATCAATAACTACCACACTTCCGAAGCTAGATTCACCAAGTTTTGATCACTGGTGTATCTGCTTAATAGTAACAAATATATGAAATTTCATCCGCTTATGATAAGTGATTTGCATTCCATTAATATTTTATTGAAATATTGAACCGATTTATATAAAAAGTCGCTTGCATTACAATTGACATTATTGACATTCACTTATATGGATCCTTACATACATGGAATCAAAGCTTACTATAGGGTTTTGCTGTAAAATTAATCAGTAAATTACTAGAATTTTTTATTATAAAATAAAAAATAAAATCAGTAGCCATAAAAATTCCTACTAATTTACCCATTCACTGTACAGAAAATTCCAATAGTAATGTTTGTTCCAATATATATAAAGAATCATATAAGTGAATATCAATTAAAAATAATGTAAATTGTGGCGCAAGGGACTTTTTATATAAAGTAACACAATATTTTATTAAGTCATTAATAAAATGCAAACCACTTACCATAGACGGACAAAATTTTGTACATGTGTTATTATTAACCAGATATACTAGTGATAAACATTTTGTGAATTTAGCTTTAAAAATATGGAAGTTAGTAATTTCAGTACCGGTATAGACTAATGTCCCAAAGGATACACTGATGTGAGATTTGGTCAAAAAAATCGTTTCTTTGTTTTCATCTTTAAAAATTTGTTTGTGGTCTTAAGATGCCCTTTTCATGGCCATACGACCGGTCTGTCAGCTTTTTAGAGTCACATTTTTGAAAGGCTGAGGGCTCTGACTGTTAATTTAAATGCTCCGTCCACGCCCTCCACTCTGAATTCTGCGACCATTTTGGAAATTACGCTGCATTTCGTACATTATTTATTATATTAGATATCCGATTGATCTTCTCGACTTCTCGAAATATTTCTTCATACTGTAGAATCCAACAGATGTTAGGCCTACTTCAAAGGCTGCTTTCCTTTGAAAGATATTCAGTTACAAAGGAGAGCACAACTCTTGTCTAAAGGAAAATTGCACTTGTTGCTAATAGCAACGAGTTAGAAAGAGAGAGATTCTTCTCTTTCTAACTCGTTGGCTAATAGCCATAACAACGTGTTTTCCATGCTTGGGTTTTGTTTGTGATACAAGAAATATTTGCAAGTTTCTAACAGTTTTATTATTAGTGTTATAATACCGTCTACAGTCTATAGTGATAGTGATTTGTAAATAATATTTATCTAGTATAGCGTTTTCATAAGTTTACATAGATTTTTTTTCAGTCGTCATCTTTATTTACTAGTGTAGGTTAGGTGTGCACAATGGTAGTGTATATAAGGGTTTGTTCTGTATATAATATGCTAGGTCTATAGGCTAAGTTTCAAAATGCCTAGATTCATTATTATCAGCCCAAACTTTGAAGTCAATTTTCTCCACTTTCATTTTCTGTAAATTTGCATTGCTATAAATGCTGCTCTTTCTACAGATTTTGACTACATGCATGATTTTTTGTAAATGTTTTTGAATATGTTTTTAACAAAATTTAACATCAGGATTATACCCAACACTCATATTTTTTGTTGTTGTTTAGTCAACTGTCCGAAGACAGGTTTGAACCGCATAAGTAACACCAAAAAGGCATCACTCATGAAACAACTAGGCCAGGAGTTAATGGGGTAGGGTGGCCAGTTCCTTTCTCCCTCCAATGCATACTTCGCCGATTAGCTACATATTCCACTAATCAGACTTAAGATGCATACAAACAATTTTTCTTTCTCTGACACATATCATCAAGTGAGATGTACTGCCTGATTATATATATATATATAATAATATATATATATATATATATATATATATATATATAAGCCAGAATATAAATAAGAGATATTTTTAATACTAATTCTTTCACGCTAGAGGTTATTTTTTTTCTGTTTTTTACACTTCAGTGCGTCAAATATTTTTAATTATTTTTTTAGTAAAATAAAAAGGAAAATTGTATAGTAAGTTTTGTTTCTGAAGGTCTGACACGTATCTAGACAAAAATTCTGGACAAAATGTAGTAATTTTTGAAAACCTTAATTTACACAATTTAAAATTTAAAATAAAAAAGTGCAAAATTTCATAGATCTACCTAGAATAGTTTAGAAAATTGAAATTTCATGTCAGTCTAACCTTAATAGGGTTTCTAGTTTCTACGGTCTTTGTATTTTCCAATCGAGCCAAACATTACAATCTTGTCTCAAGAATGAATTTAGAACTTCACAAAATAATATATTATGTCATTCTTGCAAATAGCAAATAGGATTAAATTCAGAAATTCTTGACTTGAAAGGGAGAAGATGGTAAAAATTTGACACCGATCCTTATTGGTACGTGATTTTCATTTGTTTCGTGTAGAAATATCATTGCTGAAGCAACTTAAATTCTAGATTATTTTTATAAAAATATTTTGGGCCCATATTTTGAAAAAATAAATATCAAAATACAGTCATTCATTAATCTCACAATGTATGCTCGCTTAGGTAGCGAATCGTTCCTTTTCATATTTATAGTCACTTCTTTCCTTTTTCCTTATTTCTTTCACCTTGTCACAGAGAGAACAAATGTGCGCTTTTTTCATTTCTCTGTGAACAGTTCTGAACACAGCAGCACTGCATTTTTTCGCATTTAAATTACATTCTTTCCCTATACAACTGTATACTGCATAGCGCGCGCTGTACTACCAATGGCAGGATTTGTCGGCATTTGCCGGCTCAAACAATTGCGGTACTCTGGATATCCATGGACTCTGGACTATACAGGTTACAGCGCTATCTGTTATTTTTCAGTACGAATTATTTGTACTATGTACAGTATAGCGAGCGGGCATCACCAACAGAATGTGGTCGACTTTACGTAACTTACATCTTAGTCGTAGTGAATAATAAAATTAATATAAAAGGAAAAATGTTCGTCATTTGCTGTAACTTGTCTGTGATCTTAATTCAGCTGGAATTATTACTGCCATATTGGGTTCGATCCCAGGTGGTGACAGGATTTTTTCTCGTTGCCAAACTTTCAGAACGGCCCCGAGGTTCACTCAGCCTCCTATAAAATTGAGGACCGGGTCTTTCCCGGGGGTAAAAGGCGGTCAGAGCGTGGTGCCGACCACACCACCTCATTCTAGTGCCGAGGTCATGGACAGCATCGGGCTCTATCTCCATGCCCCCCAAGTTCCTTCATGGCATGTTACGGGGATACCTTTACCTTTTTTTATTGTGTTCTGGTAAAATATTAGGGGAGGCTCGGCCTCCCTTGCCTACCCTGAAAATCCGCCGCTGTTCAAATGTCCTGAACTTGTGCATAGCTGAAAGCGCCACTACTTCAGAATATAAACAATTAGCTACTGTACCTTCCCATGTATCATTTAGGCCGTCTTCGAAGGATGTATGGTGCTGGGCGTGGAACCTCCATCTGTCATACGCGTAGTCCTCGGAGTCGTCGCTCCCGCTGCTTTCTGTTGTTTCTTCATATCCATCTAAAAGACAACGTAATTCTGAGTTGAAATCTTCATAATACACTGTTTGATGACTACGAAGAGGATAAATAGGTATAGCTTATTTTATTTCATGGAGTGCAGTTTCATAGAAGGACTTTGCCGACAGACCTTCTACTGCCCACTATCATAAATAAATGTCTTGCTGACGGAAATCTTATCTTCTCTTGTTAGTAACCAATCACAACCCTCGTTCAGAAGAATTGATAGGCTCCCGTCAAATCCACGTGGAGGCAGAGTTGTCGCATCTTTTCCGAATTCCAAGAATCCCGTCAGTCTCACTGTCTCATTTCGAGGGTCACCAGGATTTTGGCATCTGTGCAATGTTAGGACGAGAGGACAGGATGGAATTGTCAGAGGTGTTTGTGTAGGAAGTCATAAATCTGTAAGTGGGTGTTCAAAGGAGCCACCGAACTGCACTCCTTGAAATAAAATGGAGTATACTGTCACTTTTAAATTTAGTATTCTCATTGACAGACTTGCCCTGTCCATTCTTTTAAGGTGTCCAAACCATTGTAAGCTCTTATTTTCTAATTTCCGAGCCATACTTGTACCAATAATAATTCAAATCTCCTGAACTTGTGCATAGCTGAAAGCGCCACTACTTCAGGATATAAACAATTAGCTATTTACCTTCTATTTGATAACGTTGTCTTTGCTCCAACTCATTAATCGCTCTCATTTTCAGCACCCATGCTCTGACGTTTCTGTTAAATGTCGCCAAAGGGTCATACTCGTTGCTCTCGTTGTTCTCTTCAGTGTGTGCGGTAGCCGTTGTCTCAGAAAATTCACTGGATGTTTCTTGTTCAGCTAGAAGACAATGTAATTCTGAGTTGAAACCTTCATAATACACTGTTTGCTAACTATGAAAAGGATAAATAGGTATAGTCCGGATCAGCTTACTTCAAACCCTAAGGGTGAAACCTAACCATTTTCCCCCCATTACTACATAGACTAATGAATTATGGTGATTTTCTAGTTTGGAAGTTGAATTTTCTTTTGCCAACTTCGTTTCGAATTTCGATACTAACAAATACTACAAATGATAGTGATTTTGTAACTGGTATGTTGGCAGCTGAGACAACTATCTACAATATTTCTCTGTACTGGAGTTCGATGAAATTAAAATTGTACTAGATTTCTGAATCGGTTACTGGAAGCTAGTGAAATTTGAACATACTAATAATTAATTAATATCATTATTAACATTAATACATATTAGTTATTTTATGTGTTGTGTTTTGGTTATAATTCAAGATTATAGTCAAGTAAGTTTTCGAAGTTAGTACTAATAATTTTCACGTGGTCAAACAAAATATATTTTTAGGTTAGGTCTCGTGAGCCAATTGTTTAGGCAAACTAATGAATTTCGTATTTGCCAGGCAAAATACTTCCCATATAGGTTGCCTATGAAAATATGTTACAAAATATTGTATTATTTAGAATAACCTTCCAACATAAAGTATGGTAAGTTCATAAGTAATTTAGTACGTAGGATCGTGTGATATCTGATAACAGTTGGCAACACTGACAAGACGGCAATATTTGCTGTTTAGGAACTGTTCTTATGTGACCCTCACTATACTGTCCGGCCGAATGGTTATGTTGCATCCCGGTTTGCACCACTCGTTTCTCCTGTCCTCTCTGAAAGGGCTAGTGCCTGAGTTGTTAGGCTCTTCTCTGCAAATATTTTCTGTACGGGACTGGAAGTTTGCGCAGCATTATACAGCTGTTTAAAGTAATTAAAAAAAAAGGTCCTAGTAAGTAAGTAAATTTCATGTGATTTCCCCCGTTTTGACGACCATGTGACAACCACTCGGATGGACAATAGCATGACAACATTTACGTCAGCAAACTGTTAACAGTAAGTGAATTATAAAAATAAAGTCTGAAAAGAAATCAAAAGATGAAGCACATATCTACGGTTACTTCTAATATAGTTATAACCTCAAAGAAAAATAAATTCAGGGAGCTGAAATAAAGGAAGTTTAGACTTTAATTACAAATGAAGTTAATTTATCCATATTCTTTTATTTACAGATGGCTCCTAAATGTTGTATGTCTGTGTGTATCAGCAATTACCAGAGTGCTATAAATGAGTGTTATGTTACAGTTCTCAAATTTCCAACTGAAAAGGATAAGTTATGTGGCTAGAAGCTACTCTTATACCACGAATGTCTTCACGTTAACAAAGCATTCAGTTGTGTTTATTAAACACTTAGGAGTAAACGAATTAGAGACGGATCTTTATTTTGTCGTATCCCCTATTATAATAACATCACCATGGCATACAAGAAACAATAAAAATTCCAAGCAAGAAAATAATAAGCTCATTTTTAAAGTAGATCCATTGAGAGATAGTAGTATTCAATGGTTTTATGAATGTAAACGACATTTCATACAAGTTGAGAGGATGCGAAGGCATTTCTTTCCCCTTCTACTTGCCCTGAGTCCGTCAGTGACAGACTGGTAGCTGTTACCTCTTATACTTGCACCTCTCAAGCTGTACACACTAGCAAATAAAACATTAAATATAGTACATAAGTGCATATAAAATACAGTGTCACAGTTATTTGATAATTACTTGTTACAGTATATTTTAGTATCGTTCTTACAATATTTTCAACTAATAATTAATTAGGTTAAGGAATGTTAGTTTGTATTATGAAGTCAGGGGAAGCGACACAGTGCAGGTTTTCCCAATGTGTATGCTGTAGATTAGCAACTAGCGGTGGAGAAAACATTTATCTTCTGTTGTCAGTATACTTCGCACCAGGGATTTTGGCAGATGGATTTTCTTAATGTGAACTGGAGAGCGAGTTCCTCACCGCTGCAAGATCGGCTGTTATCTCTGTCGCAGTGGAATGGGTAGGACTTAAGAGTAAACATGCACGTCCGAGTATTTATGCACTCTGGACAGTCACCTCCAAAACCTAACAAATATTACAGTAGTCTATATGTGTCTTTGGTATTCCCAAGAAACTTGTTCGATTAATTAAAATGTGTCTCAATGAAACTTACAGCAGAGTCCTTATAGGCCAGTTTCTATCTGATGCTTTTACAATTCACTGCGGGCTAAAGCAAGGAGATGCACTATCACCTTTACCTTTTAACTTCGCTCTAGAATATGCCATTAGGATAGTTCAGGATAACAGAGAGGGTTTGGAATTGAACGGGTTACATCAGCTTTTTGTCTATGCGGATGACGTGAATATGTTAGGAAAAGTCGACCTGGTTGGCGAGTTGGTATAGCGCTGGCCTTCTATGCCCAAGGTTGCGGGTTCGATTCCGGGCTAGGTCGATGGCATTTAAGTGTGCTTAAATGCGACAGGCTCATGTCAGTAGATTTACTGGCATGTAAAAGAACTCCTGCGGGACAAAATTCCGGCACATCCAGCGACGCTGATGTAACCTCTGCAGTTGCGAGCGTCGTTAAATAAACCATAACATCTTTTTTTTTTGTTAGGAAAAACTCCACAAACGATTAGGGAAAACACGGAAATTTTACTTGAAGCAAATAAAGCGATAGGTTTGGTAGTAAATCCCGAAAAGACAAAGTATATGATTATGTCTCGTGACCAGAATATTATACGAAATTGAAATATAATCTGTTATAATATGGAAATATATATGTATATGGAAATATGTTAATCCTTAGTCAATAGATAAGACTGAGTTTTACGAATTACGAACATTAAGGGATGGAAAATTGGAAGCAGTAATGATCAAAATAATTATACCGATTTATTTTTTTTTAACCAGCAGACGTGCAAAGATTCACTCATAAAATTGGGTTAGACTATTCATCTCATCATCTCTCAAAATTGTTTCTAAAATGTATAAGGAAAGTAAAAAAATTCAATTTCATGTAGGCTATTCCCTTGAAATAACTTCAGGTTTTTTTTTATTTATTTATTTTTTTTATTTTTTTTAACTTCCGAGCAGAGACGAGAGAGAAAGAAGTCGACGATTTTAAAAATTCACTAAACTATATTTAACTACAGACGTAAAATTTAAAATCAAGATTACTCTCTACAATATTGGTTAAACATTCTTAGATTTCTTAAATACCATATCCTAAGGTACTGATGAAAAGGGAGAAGGGAGTGAGAAATCTCATGTCATCTGATCTCGATGAAAGTCGATATCTGGGGATCTTTGCGATCACAGAATACGAATAAGGTATTATTTAGTCCGACTTTGTCCCTAAAGTGGTGGAGTGGGACAAAAATGGGTGAAAAATTAAATAGATATCTTAGAGGTTTTCGAGACGAAAATTACGAATAATACAATTTGTGCGAATTCAATATGGCAGTTTCAGCACTATGAATTATATTTTAAAAAAATTAAACATCGGATATCGCACAGGTAGCACATCTACAGCATTTAAGGGGGTATGTAACACCTTTTGATAGTAGGCCTATACATTTAGTAAAATCCAAAGTGTAATTTCTACATATTCTGAATGAATGTTGTGCTGGAATTTAGTATAGTCATCAGCCAATACCTCTAGATTAATAAACAACTTTTTTAGAATCCATAAACTACAGTATTTATTGTGAATGGTAATTATATTTTTCAATTGGTGCAATTTGTGCAGGGAAAATTGGTTTCTCCGATATTTTGTACGATTTCGAATATTTTAAAATGCTTTCTTCTCTGTTCTATTCACAATGTGCGCGTGAAGAAATTATTGCCCTTGTAATATCCATTACAATCCTATTTATTATACTCTTATATAAATCTAACTTCCGCAGCATGCAATTTTACCCAGTTAACCAAATTATATTTTGATTATTAAGAAAAATCGTAATTTTATTAACTTGAATTGTCGCACCACCAATATAAGATCCCTAGATTATTAATGGACAAATCTTGCATATTGATCTGGTAAGGGTAGGATTATATATATATATATATATATATATATATATATGCGCAATGCAATGCTGTTTCCTTTTAATTAAGAATTAATTTAATTTAGAAAATGTAGGAGACGTATTGTAAAATCATTGCGAACGGAAGTCATTTACGTTTATTAAAGGTATTCTTTGAGTAGGACTGTACCGTGGTGTGTTTCATAATAAGGATAATTGATATGAGCTGCTGTTATGAAAATATGAACGACTCAGAATGTTATCGCATCTCATTCTCGCAGCTTACACAAACAATATTTGCTCGCCTACTGGAAATGTCATCAAGGTCATCTGCCAAAATCGGTGCCTCCGACTATAACTTTTTAATGTGCCTGTTAATATAAACAGCAATAAATTCAATATAAACGCTTAGTATGGGCTTTCAAAATATAGGCTAGAGTACCGGTAAACACTTTCAGAAATAAAATTTGTCACTACGTAGAAAGTTAATTAGTCGAACGTTTGTAAGATGGACAGTAGCACCTTTCCCTGTTGAGTAGAGGGGGAAGCCTGTCAACCAAACTGAAATGGGGTTTAGAATAAAGGGACACTTTCAAGAAATCAAAATTTAGATAACATGGAAGAAGAATGGAAGACCTTAACAGACATTTTAAGAAAGATTGCATTTAAAAATATTAGCCTAAAAATTCTAGGCAAAAGAGAAAATGAGGGATATGGGATGAAGATATCAAAAAGGTGATAAATGATAAACGAGAAGGATATCTCCGATTTTTACAGTTCGTGCATAATAAAATTATGTGTATAATTTAAAATGCTAAGTCTCGTCACGAATATGGGGAGTAAACTAAGACATCATCTGGGCACTGGATCGACATAAGAGCGCTACAACTCACTACAAAAGTATCATATCTTATCGTATCATATATCATATCATACCTATATATCGTGTCATGTCATGTCATGTCACAGCATATCAATAGTATAAGTAAAATAACCTATTAAGTCACGATTTAGTGTTTTTACAGGACAGCAAGTTAAAAGTTTCAAGATCCATTATATTGTATTATCTTTGGTTGCGTGGCTGCAAAAGGGTATCTGTCGGATACAGGGGGGAGAGCCATCAATCCTTCCCATTTAAGGCTTTAAGGAACCAACCTGGACAAATACCCAATGTCCCATCCCTACCTTCCCGTGGTGCAGCTGTTAGTAAGCACAATTTTACAAGCTAAACTAAAGGGAGGGGCTACTCATCAATTAGCACTGGTCAGCTTGATGAGTTAATGACTGAATTTGGTATAATTTTCCTCTATCCAATACCTAATTCCCTCATTACCCTTTCCTATCCAGTCCTCTGACTGAACTCTTACTTTCTTCGACCCTGACGGCATTAGAACATTCGAAGTCTAGGGGTTCATTTCATTTTCCTTCCTCCTCTTTCTACTTTTCTGTTCCTAGTGCTGACCTGCTATGGCACTAAAATCATCCTCCAGTGGCTTAAGGAGGGAAAGCTGGTGATCAACAAGATCTCCCAGCTAGGTTCAATGGACTCGTCAACCAACAGCAGGTGTGGTCCTCCAGACATTCTGGGGGTTGTGTGTGAATGAAGTAGCCACCAAAACGTTAAAATATGGTGTTCACTTAAATCGGCTACAACTTGCCATTTTCACTCTGTGCTTCAGTGGCTGGCCATGATAATATCTTTGAAAAATATTGGAGTGCAAGAGGTCAAATAACTTTATTGTCAAACGCCTGGCATTAGAAAACAACAGTAACATCTTTGGTTGCGTGAGTGAGTTGTTGAAATTTAAAGAAAACTGAACTAGAGGTGGCCTACTCTGCAGTTCTTTGTGAACTACTAACAATTCCTACAACTACTATCGGTGACTCAGGAGAAGACGAGAGCGGACTGAGGAGGAAGGATGTGAACAGATAACGTACGACAACACGTGCAATATTTGTATTGCAGTAAGCGGAAACATTAGGTCTTCTTCTGTTCAACTTAGCTTTAATTTCCATACGCATTGTTACTCATGTTTCCTGTACGAGTAATAACCTGTCTACTGGGATGCTTATCTGAGCGATGTTTGTAATAATCAACAGCGATAGTCAAGAAGGT
Source organism: Periplaneta americana (assembly GCF_040183065.1). NCBI lineage: Eukaryota > Metazoa > Arthropoda > Insecta > Blattodea > Blattidae > Periplaneta > Periplaneta americana. The sequence goes on from NC_091131.1 coordinate 125,887,057, forward strand.
CACATTCTTTCCGCTCGTCTTCTCCTGAGTTACGGACTATACTTCCTCCCTATTCGCAAGAGGGTAAAGACATTTGTGAGAAACTCTATACGCGAAGAGCGAATGTCACGGTCGGCAGTTTTGAAAATGAAAAACCTTTTATTAAGGAACTGTCCCAACAATTTCGATTTTACGATGTCGTCATAGACGAGTTTCACAATCTAAACGGGAAGGTCATTCTGCATTTTAAATTATAGATGAGTAGTTAATTTTTTTTTCTAAATGTTCATTGTATTTAGTTACTGCTTTCCTACTTTGAAATATTACTACGCGGCACTGTTGTGAACAATAACTTACCTGCAGGAGGAGCCTGAGTAGATGGTGTTGTCGTAGTAGATGATATGGTCTGCGTCACTGCATGGTTCTTTTCGATCATCTTGGTTACCTGTGTTGCTGCGTCCGTCTTCTTCTTCGTCACTGCTGTTTCTATGAGAAAAAAAAAGTAATAGGCCCTTGAATATTCTAATTTCCAGATACAATAAACTGCGCATACTTAGAGACATAAAGCATAGGTCACAAGCTATCGCTAAGGGAAGTATTGAAATTCGTTCTATTTCGAGTGTTGTCGTATACCGTTCTGAAATGCACTTGAGAAAATACGAAGAAATTGGATTTGTTATATAAGTGATATAAACGACCCAGTTGAGAAGGACAGAACTGAAAATTTAAAGTTTTGAGGAAATACATTTTATAGCAATATGTTGCTGTGAGAAACCAAAGGATCGTTGAAATTACTCCAGAATTCTGTTAATAATGTTTCATATAGCTATACTATAAGTTTCAATTAATTAAAATGTCTTAAATGGATTTCAAAGAGATGCGCTATCACCTTTACTTTTTAACTTTGCTCTAGAGCAGGCATGTCAAAACCCTGCACATTTTTGCACTGGTCTGCGACAGGGCTGTGCAGTACCTGTAGTAGCAGATCAGCAGATCAGCTTTTGTTTCAGTAACACAGATCAGTACGGGTCTCATTGAGCTGTGATTGTGAATGCGTTATGGAAAATAAAGTGAGGAGTCCACAGATATAACGAAGAAGAAAAATCACGAATCATATAACGTAACTGTTATGATGTTTTCCTCAGCCAATAGTAATTATTTTAAAATGAAAGGCTTTCATCATATCATGTAGACCTAATAGTGATATGAGAATTTAAATCATATTAATAAAGTTCTCAAAATATGATATTCGCCTGCTCTTATTTCTTAATTAGTACTCTCACGGCAAGACAAACATGAAAATGATGTTGTTTTGGAGTCTGTACTAACACAGCCATCAATGATTAGACGACTTATAACTTTTATTTGATAAGCTGATAAGTGATGAGAATATAGTGAGTAATACATGTCAGGCTCTTGAGGTTGTAAGGGAAGGAAGAAAGCAACTATTTGTAAGGCGGATAATTTTTCTGGATAAATAATACATATTGGCGAATTTTCCACCTCACATTACTATATTATCTAATATACTTACGTTAATAAATCTTTAAACCTGACATAAACAAAATGTCCTCGCTTCACAGCTTGTGAAGTACTCTTTTAACTCAATTCAGTAACGCTCCCAACTTGTTAATACTTGCTCTCAATGTTTTACATATAAACTATATATAAATTTAAATTCAAGCTTAATTTATCCACTTTATTATTAATAATAATAATAATAATAATAATAATAATAATAATAATAATAATAATATACAGCAAGGAAATGATTCCAGTGTAAAAGCCTCACAATGTCCTATTGCATGTAATTGGGAGTAAAATATTTTCTTTCTTAGCATTTGTGCACCAATGGTCCCAATAATGCTTGAGGAACAATGAAAGAGTATTACCTTGAAATAATCAGTACCTACTACGTAAGATGAAATATTTTGTGTTCGTTTTTGATGTTTCGAAATTACTGCAATATTTATATTTTCTTCAAATACTGTATATAAATCATGTAAATAAATTCTTCTTTACAAACGACTGCATTGTGAATTGTAACTAAGTAAGTCTGTTGTTTCTTGTGTTACAATTGAAGGGCTTAGTGGAAGAAGGGAGTATCCCTCAAAAGTATGTTTTTGAGATTTTAGCATAATGTTAGATTCTCTGTAACTTAAGGAAAATAATAAGAATCACAAAGTCTTTTGGGTAAAGTGTTAGATAGGTATTGAACTAACTTTCTGCAAATGTAGAGCATAATATCTTGATTATTATTGTTATTGTAGGAAAATTTCACTTATGATATACTATATTTTACAACAAAGAAAGAAACAAACTTTGAAAAATATTAATCAAAAGACACTTAAATAAGATTCATTTGTTTGTCTGTTGAGTCAACTGTCCAAAGACAGGTCTGAACCTCATAAGTGATACCAACAAGGCACCACTTATGAGGCAACTAGACCAGGAGGTAATGGGTTATGATCATTGTTTTCTACTTCACACCCATTATCTGATTTCAAATTTAAATAAAAGTTGTGATGAATTGGAGGTATGAACTTTAGTATGGACAGTATGTCAGGACGCTAAGCAGCTTTGACGAGCATTCTATCGGGGTATTTTGGTTTCATAATTGTGCTTGCTATACAGGGTGTTAAAAATATCCAATATTTTAGGAGGTGCAAGTATGCATCAAAACAAGAAAATAATGTCTAATAAACATCGGTCCTACAACACATACTTTCTGAACACTTCTTCATAGGAAGTGCCTAATCTAATGTCCACTCATCGCAATGCATTTCTCTGCCCTTTGGAGTAAGGAATCACGCACTCTTTGAAATTGACCTGATTCCTTTATGTGTCCCCATAACAAAAGTCTAGGAGATTTAGGTTTGGGGAACGAGCAGGCCAAGGTGTGGGGCTTCCCCGACCATTGCAGTGGTCTTGAAATATCAACATTAGGTGTTCACGCACATTGTGGTGAAAATGTGCTGGTGCGCCATCGTGTATGAACCACATCTGTAGTCCTGCTGACATGACACATTCTCCAGCAAGGCGGGCAATACGTTAATAAGAAAGTCCTAAAAGTCTCTGTGGTAGCACATATGGCCCTATTAATCTTTCACCAAGAATGCCTGCCCATACGTTGATTGAGAATGGGTGCTGATGCCTCGTTTTTTCAACTGCATGGGAATTTTCATCTGCCCACACATGCTGATTACGAAAATTCACAACACCATCTCTGCTGAACCCTGCTCATATCCGCAACCAGACTTTTGTTTTCAGTATTCCTTGCGACGTATCATTATTCCATGCCAAAGGTGTCAACTAGGCCTACAGTATGATTTTCTGGTAGTCTGCTGTATTGTAGGGCAGAGAAATGCATTGCCATGAATGGACGTCACATTGAGCACCTCTTATGAACAAGTGTGTGTTGTAGGACCCATGTTTATTAGACATTATTTTCTTATTTTGATGCATACTATCACCTCCTAAAATAGTGGATACTTTTTAACATTCTGTATTTGGTGGCTTTTCTTTTCCTGTATGTTAGTGAACACTTTAGCAGACATTACTTTGTCTGTGCGTGTAATATATTCTTGTCCACTGTTTCGTGCTTTCTGTCTGCTGTTGTCTTTCCATTTTATGGATTTCTTTTCCTCTTTTTGATATTATTTGTCTTATTTTCACCATTTCGTCACAAAAACATTAGTACGGTCAACATTCGCCATGTTGCTTGGAAACTTATTGTAACAAAGCAGTATTCTCCCAGTGATCAGTTAGGTAAACAGCTGGCCAATCAGAACCAAGGTTTCAAGGAACTGTGGGATACCTCCTTATTCCATTCAGAATTTTGATACAACTTACAAAGCCCTTTCCTATGTTCATATTTACTTTAAAATGGGACTATCCCTTACTTAAATAGCACATTAAACTAACAGTAGATGGACTCAGCTTTCATAATATGGACTTAGTTCATTTTTTACCAAAATGTGGGATACCCCCTTATTCCACTAACCCCTTCAGTTATTGTCAAATATAAACACTGACAATAATTGTGTTTTTTCCTTCTGCTAAGTATGTTTATAATGTCCAAATGTCAATTTAATTGAACACTAGAAGCGCAGAATAGATTCTTGTATATGATTATGTCTCGTGACCAGAATATTGTACGAAATGGAAATATAAAAATTGGAGATTTATCCTTCGAAGAGGTGGTAAAATTCAAATATCTTGGAGCAACAGTAACAAATATAAATGACACTCGGGAGGAATTTAAACGCAGAATAAATATGGGAAATGCGTGTTATTATTCGGGTGAGAAGCTCTTATCATCCAGTCTGCTGTCCAAAAACCTGAAAGTTAGAATTTATAAAACAGTTATATTACCGGTTGTTCTGTATGGTTGTGAAACTTGGACTCTCACTCTGAGAATAAGGTGCTTAGGAAAGTATTTGGGGCTAAGCGGGATGAAGTTACAGGAGAATGGAGAAAGTTACACAACACAGAACTGCACGCATTGTATTCTTCACCTGACATAATTAGGAACTTAAAATCCTGACGTTTGAGATGGGCACGGCATGTAGCATGTATGGGCGAATTCAGAAATGCATATAGAGTGTTAGTTGGGAGACCGGAGGGAAAAAGACCTTTAGGGAGGCCGAGACGTAGATGGGAGGATAATATTAAAATGGATTTGAGGGAGGTGGTGTATGATGATAGAGACTGGATTAATCTTGCACAGGATAGGGACCGATGGCGGGCTGATGTGAGGGCGGCAATGAACCTTCGGGTTCCTTAAAAGCCATTTGTAAGTAAATAAGTACATCCCTCCCGCTAAGAACTGGTAAGAGCAACACGTGAATGGCGCAATCTTCACTGACCGGCGTTCCGCGCACATACACTGCACTTTCAGTGTCTGATTTTTGACATGCCTGCTCTAGAGTATGCTATTAGGAAAGTCCAGGATAACAGAGAGGGTTTGGAATTGAACGGGTTACATCAGCTGCTTGTCTATGCGTATGACGTGAATATGTTAGGAGAAAATCCACAAACGATTAGGGAAAATACGGGAATTTTGCTTGAAGCTAGTAAAGAGGTACGTTTGGAAGTAAATCCCGAAAAGAGAAAGTAGGCTATATGATTATGACTCGTGATGAAAATATTGTACGAAATGGAAATATAAAAATAGGAAATTTATCCTTTGAAGAGGTGGAAAAATTCAAATACATGAGAGTAACAGTAACAAATATAAATTATACTCGGGAGGAAATTTAACACAGAATAAATATGGGAAATGCCTGTTATTATTCGGTTGAGAAGCTTTTATCATACATTCTGCTGTCAAAAAAATCTGAAAGTTAGTATTTATAAAAGAGTTATAATACCGGTTCTTCTTTATGGTTGTGAAACTTGGACTCTCACTTTGAGAAAGGAACATAGGTTAAGAGTGATTGAGAATAAGATGCTTAGGAAAATATTTGGTGCTAAGAGGGATGAAGTTACAGGAGAATGGAGAAAGTTACATAACACAGAACTGCACGCATTGTATTCTTCATCTGACATAATTAAGAACATGAAATCCAGACCTTTGAGATGGGCAGCGCATGTAGCACATATGGGCGAATCCAGAAATGCATATAGAGTGTTAGTTGGGAGGCCGGAGGGAAAAAGACCTTTGGGGAGGCCGAGACGTAGATGGGAGGATAATATTAAAAGGATTTGAAGGATGTGAGATATGATAGAGACTGGATTAATCTTGCTCAGGATACGGACCGATGGCGGGCTTATGTGAGGGCGGCAATGAACCTCCTGGTTCCTTAAAAGCCAGTAAGTATGTAAGTAAATAGTTATGCATTTAGTTACTGCTTTCCTACTTTGAAATATTACTACGCGGCACTGTTGTGAACAATAACTTACCTGCAGGAGCAGTAGTTGGTGTTGTCTGCGTCCCTGCGTTGGTCGTCATCATCACCTCGGGCAGCTGTGTTGCTGCGTCTCTCTTCCCCTTCCTCACTGCTGTTTGTATAAGAAAAAAGTAATAGACCCTTGAATATTCTAATTTCCAGATACATTAAACTGCGCATGGTCAGAGACATAGGGCATAGATCACAAGCTATCGCTAAGGGACTTACTGAAATTCGTTCTGTTTCGAGTGCTGTATTATATCGTTCTGAAATGCAGTAGAGAAAATACGAAGAAAATGGATTTGTTGAATAAGTGATATAAATGACCCATTTGAGAAGGAAACAACTGACAATTTAAAGTTTTGAGGGAACTACATTTTAAAGCTATATGTTGCTGTGAGAAACCAAAGGATCGTTGAAATTACTCCAGAATTCTGTTACTATTTCATATAGCTATATTATAAGTTTCAATTAAGTAAAATGTGTTAATTGAATTTCAAGGAGATGTACTATCACCTTTACTTTTTAACTTTGCTCTAGAGCAGCGGTCATCAAAACACTGCACGCTCGGGCTAGCGTCGCTTACCCGCGGACAAGACACAGCCCTAGCGTGCAATCGTCGCTGCTGGCGGGTATGCTGTCTCTCTATCCCTTCTGCACGACGGAGCAGAGTTCCTTACCCTCTACCCATTTCAGCGAATGCTGACGACCACTGCTCTAGAGTATGCCATTAGGAAAGTCCAGAATAACAGAGAGGGTTTGGAATTGAACGGGTGACATCAGCTGCTTGTCTATGCTGATGACGTGAATATGTTAGGCGAAAATCCACAAACGATTAGGAAAAATACGGGAATTTTACTTAAAGGAAGTAAAGAGATAGGTCTGGAAGTAAATCCCGAAATGACAAAGTAGGCTATAGGTCTATGGTTATGTCTCGTAACTATACTTCGCACGAAAACATGACGACCTTCCCTCATCCCCTTCACCAGTTAACTGCAGGCACGCGCAAGGGATAAACCCTTAGCCGAGTTGCCAATTCTTGAAGTCATTGTGATTTGCGAACGATTTTCAAACTCTGTTCCGTGAAACCGCGATTTTCAACGAGACTATATTATCTTTGTAAATATACCTTCATTTATAAATTACTAAAACAAAATTGGTATAAAAATGAACAAACTTATTTTAAAAATACTTTATATTTATATTTTCACTAACATGCTTTGCCTAAATAAACAAAGAAATGCAGAATTATATAATAAATGTTAAATTCTCATGTTATTGAAGTTCCAGAATGTTATACTTAATTAAGGATGTTACACTGGTAAAATTTTCGGAAACTGTGATCATTGAATAGCAATTTATAGTACAAGATAGTAAAATTAGATTTTATCCGCTTCGCCTTGGGTGCTAATTTCCACAAGCAATTAAAATGTTTACTCTAGTGTGCTATACAATATTTTGTTCATTACTGGTATGTAAATTTAATTTTAAATTGTATGTCTTTTCTTTGTAATGTGTTGTTGGCAAAGAAATTCGTATATATTCATTTTAATTAATGCTAATATGTTGGTTGTCATATAGAGAGTAATTTAAAAACATTTAATTCACTGCTGTAAGTTAGAAAACTTTTAAGCACTTCTGTGAATAATGTCATTATTTAAGTTGCTAAGGACGGTGAAATAAAGACCAGTTTAGGTACCAGTCATGGATAAATGTATTCCTTTTAGATCATTTTTTCATAACACGAAAATCATATTAAAGCACAAAAAAGAACATATTTGCTTCTCTGCCAGTTTAGTTGCTGATTCGATGCATATTTTCTGTAGGGCTAAGGAACGTTATAAGATAAGTAATATGATTGAATTAATTAAGGATGCATATACACTTCTTATACCTTAAAATTCTGTTACGTAAAATATAGGCGTAATATAAAATTTAAATTTCTACACCGACTATTGAAGTTCATTCAGGTAAAACAATCTGTATTAGTTTTTTTTAGTTATTTAACGACATTGTATCAATTACTAAGTTATTTAGTGTCGATGGGATTGGTGATAGCAAATTGGTATTTGGCGAGATGAGGTCGAGGATTCGCTATAGATTACCTGACATTCGCCTTACTGTTGAGAAAAACCTCGAAAAAAATCCAATCAGATAAATCAGTCAAAGGGGGGAACTGAACCCACGCCCGAGTGCAACTTCGGATCGGTAGTAAACTCAGCCAACTGAGCTACGCCAGTTGCTCTGTATTAGTTCTGAAGTTATGATTTTTAATGTAAAGTGCGGCATTGGCTATAATAGCTGTTAAGTGGAAAACGGCATGAGCTTTTTTTCCTCTTCGCAAACTATATTCCTTAAAAACACTTTTCCTGGTAATTCCGAAAGTGCTGGATAGAATCGAATGAAATTTTTTCTGTATTCTTAAACATAATGTACAAATCAGGCCAGAATATTTCCGTAAGTTTATTTGCTATTGGCGATATCTTTTTCGCGTACTGTTCACATACTGTTCGACGAAGTAAATCACGTATAAAATCGTCTATTTTACCGAATTCTGTTTTAGTTTATTTTCTCTTCAGTTGGTGAATAGTAATTCTTAATTTCTATGCCCCATATATAATTTTTTTACCAACTCCGCCGGTTGCTTCCGATGTTAAGTGATTAAGATTTGTACTTATCAAACCGCCTTAACTTTCGATTACAATATGGATAGAATTTCTAACGTTAGAATAATTTCAACACTTTGTTTTTTTAGCTACGCTCCTCTACAAATGAGATATTCTGTTTTCTTCGACGGTGTTATTTGTTCTTGTGATGGTCCTGGATCTTCAGGTGAATCAGGAGGCCTGGCTGCGGATCATCTGCTACAACACTCATTAATCATGGCCGGAATAAATAGACATATTGAAGCGCACAACGGTATAAATCAACACGTCGACAAATGTCTAAAAAGATAATGAAAACGGGTGAAACCGAACAGGTAGAGGCAATGACTGCTACATTTGGCAATGCTGGGATCTATTGTATTTCTGCCATGCGGCTAGGGGTTGAGTAGAGGATGGAGGTTTATGAGGGATTACCAATTTCAAGAAGAGAGGCCGTCATGTTTTCGAGTCAAGTATAGAATATTATACGAAATGGAAGTATAAAAATTGGAAATTTATCCTTTGAATAGGTGGAAAATTGAAATTCCTGGGAGCAACAGTAACAAATATAAATTATACTGGTGAAGAAATTAAACACAGAATAAATATGGAAAATGCCTGTTATTATTCGGTTGAGAAGCTTTTATCATCCAGTCTGCAGTCAAAAAATCTGAAAGTTAGCATTTATAAACAGTTATATTACCGGTTGTTCTTTATGGTTGTGAAACTTGGACTCTCACTTTGAGAGAGCAACATAGGTTAAGGGTATTTGAGAATAAGGTTCTTAGGAAAATATTTGGTGCTAAGAGGGATGAAGTTACAGGAGAATGGAGAAAGTTACACAACACAGAACTGCACGCATTGTATTCTTCACTTGACATAATTAGGAACATTAAATCCAGACGTTTGAGATGGGCAGGGCATGTAGCACATATGGGCGAATCCAGAAATGCATATAGAGTGTTAGTTGGGAGGCCGGAGGGAAAAACACCTTTGGGGAGGCCGAGACGTAGATGGGAGGATAATATTAAAATGGATTTGAAGGAGGTGGTGTATGATAATAGAGACTGAATTAATCTTGCTCAGGATAGGGGCCGATGGCGGGCTTATGTCAGGACGGCAATAAACCTGCGGGTTACTTAAAATCCAGTAAGTAAGTAAAAATCATTGTATTTAGATACTGCTTCCCTATTTTGAAATATTACTACGCGGCACTGATGTGAACAATAGGCTAACTTACCTTTAGGAGCAGTAGTTGGTATTGTCTGCGTTCCGGGTTTGGTGGTCATCATTACTTCGGGCACCTGTGTTGATGCGTCAGTTTTCTCCTTCTTCTTCACTGCTGTTTCTATAAAAAAAAAGTAATAGGCCCTTGATTATTCTAATTTTCAGATACAATAAACTGCGCATGCTCAGAGACATAGAGCATAGATACACAAGCTATCGCTAAGGGACTTATTGAAATTCGTTCTGTTTCGAGTGTTGTCGTATACTGTTCTGAAATGCACTAGAGAAAATACGAACAAAGTGGATTTGTTTTATAAATGATATAAAGGACCTATTTGAGAAAGAAACTACTGAAAGTTTAAAGTTTTGAGGAAACTACATTTTAAAGCAATATGTTGCTGTGAGAAAGCAAAGGATCGTTGAAATTACTCCAGAATTCTGTTAATAATGTTTGATTTAGTTATACTATAAGTTTGAATTAAGTAAAATGTGTTAATTGGATTTTTCACAGCAACATGAAGCTTAAAATTTCAGGTTTATCATAAGTAAAACGAACCATTACTTGGGAGATAGTTTGTCTTCTTTAAACAAAATACAAATGATACAAAAACGGATGTGAAAAAAATGTTCTCTAAAACTTAATCTCAATGGTACTCTGCTCGTAAACTAATCTGACCAGCGTACTTGTTAATAACATTTACTAAAAATGACCATTAAACAATACAAGGCAAAAAATGTAAATAAATGCAAAATAAAAGTAAACATAGACTATATTGGTTCGTGTTAAAATGAAACGAGTTTATATTGGGTATCCTGCATTGTCTGTGATCTCAGAAAAAATTATATTTTATCAATTTCCAGCCCTAATCATCACTCATTAACTCTCTACTATTTTCCTACGTCCTTTCCGATATTCCCATCACATCCACTCTGTTTCTTCTCATTGCTTCAAGTTTTCCATCTTACCTCGTAGCCCAGAGGTACTGGCATTCGTCGTCGATCCTCCTTGTTGCTGTCCGTTGTTGTACGTCATGACGGATCCTTCCCCAGTATCCCCCACCCGGACATCCGATTGGGGGGATAGTTTACGTCCGGAGTTTTTTACCAGGGAAAGACTCATCATGCAATTTTACTCGATACATTCTTCTTGGGATAGATGGATGAATGCGGAAGCCTCCCATTGCTTTCCGCACACCACTCTCTCTTTCGCATCTTAAAAGATCCCCGGGGGCCCCGGCGTGGAGGTGAGGAGAGTGGATTTGACTAATTAGACCCTCCGGACTTCACCGAAATTCACCGCAAGGGTTAAATATCAGTTCCATCAGGGTTTTTGACCCGATCAGAGACCGGGAAATCCTAATTAGCCTTTGCCCCCCTAAGTCTAAAGCACTACAAAGATGTTAAATGTTATGTTTTATTTAACGACGCTCGCAAATGCAGAGGTTATATCAGCGTCGCCGGATGTGCCGGAATTTTGTCTCGCAGGAGTTCTTTTACATGCCAGAAAATCTACTGACATGAGCCTGTCGCATTTAGGCACACTTAAATGCCATCGACCTGGCCCGCGATCGAACCCGCAGCCTTGGGCATAGAAGGCCAGCGCTATGCCAACTCCCAGTCAGCAACTAGATTTCAAGTCGTGTGGACGTACTGTCGTGCGAGGAATTGCAGAATCAACATAGAGAGAGCCATGCTCTAAGCTAAAGTAAAAAGAGTCGTCGGGCAACAGGAACAGCAGTAGACGAAAGTAAAACGGGTGTGAATTTATATGTGTATAGATCAAGAATTGGAATGTTTAGCATAAGAAGAGTTAAAGAAGAGAGAAGATGGGAGAGTGGGAAGAAGAAAGAACTAAAATGGGCGATTGGAGCAGTCATAGTGATGATATTAATAATGGGAGGAATTGAGGTGAATCCGGGGTCAAAGAGTGTGAAGAACGAAGAGTTGAGAGAGTTAATTAAAGAAGAAATGAAATTAGGATTCATAAAAATTAATCAGGAAATAAAACTACAGCTACAAGATTTCAGTCAGACAATCACAAATTTGAAGACAAACATGGAGAATAACAACAAAAGAATTGAAGAGCTTCACCAGTTAAATAGGCAGTTGGAAAAGAAGATTAGTGATTTAGAAAATAGCCAGAGGAAGAAGAATTTGTTAATTTTCGGTATAAATGAGGACGAAAGAGAGTGTGGAGAGGAAACTTACACTGCAGTCCGGCGAGTGTGTTGGGAGCTTTTCGAAGTAGATATAGATGGCCATATAGAAGAAGTTTATAGAGTGGGGAAGGGAAAATTTCGGCCAATTTTGCTGAAATTTCAAAATTTAAGGACAAAAGAAATGATTATGAACAGAGTGAAAAATGCGAGGGGAACAAAATTTAGCTTTGTAAATGATCTTAGTTACGAAGTAAGAAGAAGAAGAAAATTATTGTTACCATATCTGAAAACAGCGAGAAGTAAAGGACATTTTGCGATCATGATCGATGATAAATTGAAAATCAGTGATAAAGTGTACGTTCTCGAATACTGTGAAAAGAATTGTGACAAACCAGAGTTTTGGACTGAAATCGAGCAAAGCCAGGTGAATCAAGGAGCAGTGAAACGGACATTCGATGAACGTTAAAATATGCGTACGTCAAGGCAGCACGCTAGGAAGAATGAAAAAATGCAAATGACACAAAACTTCAATGTCAATGAAACGAGAGATGTACAATGTCGATATCTGACGCCTACTTCGAGTACGAAACAGCTGACCAGAATAAACCAAGGAGGAAAACAAAACGTGAGGCAGATACAAAATACTGCGGACGAAGGATTAGGGAAACAGCTGGAAGTGTCTGAGGTCAGGAGCATAGACAACACTAATGGAGGAAATGCAAGAGAAGACATGTGAAGAACGAGTGAAGGAATGAAGCGACTACCAGATATTAGTGATTGTGAGGACAGAATAGATAGGGCCTTGGAGAGGTTATTAGCGAAGAAAAAGAGTGTTAAAAAGTGAGTGCAAGAAAGTTAGGGGTGGCAAAAGTGTAAGAAAAGGAACAGAGAAAAAAGTGTTAAGTGTAAGAAGATAGTGTAAGAGTGTAATAAGAGACTATCAAACAATGAATACAAGAGAATTAAAGTGGAAAAAAAAAACATCTGAACAAATGTGAAGTGGAATGAGAGAGAAATTGTAAGTGTAATTAAGTGAATTAGATATTTGATGTTTTTCAATGTTATGGGTTGAGAGTAGTATGAGGGGTACTATAACTGTAGGAGTATTATAGAAATAAATATATGGAAAGAGGAATAAAATGGGGAAATTTAGGAGTGAAGCGAAGAGAAAGGGATCAATACGTAAATAAACAGACGGTAGGAAAAAAAAAGTGATGTAAGTGTTGTAAAATAGAGTAAACGAAAAAGTCAGCAAGTAATGTAGGAGAAAATAGCTGGAAAACAATGATTAAGAGTAGGTGGGATTTGAGGGTAGAGAAGAAAATAAATAAATAACGCAAATTATTAAGGAAGGAATATCCAATATTTAATAGGTGAGCGAGAAGTGGAAGGGAGAGAGTCTAGGTAGGAGGGAGAGAATAGAAGAGGATATAGAGGGAAGGACATATAGCAATTCAGTCTTAATAGAACATTAGAAAGTAATCAAGAAATTCTCGGCAAAGAATACACTAATAGAAAAGAGTTGTATGTATTAAAGGGATGGTGGATCGAAAAACAGAAATGTGAAGGCCCACCATAACTGTGAATTGTAAAGTTGACTGACAAATAAATATATCATATCATATACCAACTCCCCAACCAGGTCGACCATTACAAAGAACATCATTGTTAAAATGACCAACTAAGATCCTTATCGAAGATGACACCAAGAAAGTTAGTCTTCAAGGATGATTTAAGATTAAAGTTATGTCATTGAAATACTTATTTACTTACAAATGACTTTTAAGGAACCCGAAGTTTCATTGCCGCCGTCACATAAGCCCGCCATTGGTCCCTATCCTGTGCAAGATTAATCCACTCTCTATCATGTCATTTAAATACTAGACATTTAAAATTAACATTATTACTAAGAAATAAACATGAAGTTTTGTCTACATTAATAATAAAGTTATTAGAACGACACCATTTTTAAAATCAAAATAGTACATTATACAACGAGCCTATAATGATAGTAATTAAGACGCGAGTATGTTTGTTTATGAAACGAGCGCAAGCGAGTTTCATAATTTTCATACGAGCGTCTTAATTACCATTATAGGCAAGTTTCATACGACTTTTTATGCTCGACCATATTTCTATTTTCACATGGGGGGAAAAAGCCAAGTCTGTACTTTTATCCAGTTTCAATTTATCATGGAACACCTCAATGCCTGCAGCTTGGAAAAAAGAAATCATTGTACCAATTCACAAAAAAGGGAAACCTGCTCATGATGTTAATAGTTATCGAGCAATAGCACTATTAAGCATGATAGCAAAAACGATGGAGTCCATGATCTCCAACAGATTAACTTGGTATTTAGAATCCCAAAATCTTTTATCACCAAGACAAGCCGGCTTTCGACAACTACACTCTACCAATGAACAAGTCATACGCCTCGGCCAAGAAATAAAAGACAGTTTTAACAAGAAAGAAGATATCTTGGCAATATTTATTGACTTTCAGTTAGCATATGACTCTGTATGGAGAAATAAATTATTACTAAAACTCCAGTAATTAGGTATCTCCAGCAATATGTTCAGATGGATATCAGAATTCCTTAGTCAACGATTTATTGCCACTAAATTCAATAACTCACTTTCTAGTTACAGACAAATATATCGAGGTCTACCTCAGGGCGCTGTCCTCAGCACAACTTTATTCAATATTTATATAAATGACTTACCCTCCCTATTAGAGGAATCAAACATGAAAATAGCACTATTTGCAGATGATATAGTTTTGTGGATTTCCGGATCTTACAGACATAGAGACAAAATTCAAAATTCTGCTCTTAAAGCTCTAAATCAACTACATGAATGGAATACATCAAATTTGATGACACTCAATTTAAGCAAAAGTAACTACCAAATATTTTCACTCGGTAAAAAAGAAAGAGAATTCAATATCCAATACAATGGCCAACACCTTCCTAGGACTTACGAATCCAAATATCTTGGAGTTATTTTCGATAGTAAGTTAACATGGAGCAACCATTTGAAATACATTTCTGAAAAAGCTCATAAAAGATTCTCCCTTCTAAAAAGACTAGCAGGAAAGAAATGGGGATGTTCTAGGAATACTTTGAACACTACATACAAAATGTTTATACAGCCAGTGCTGACATACTGCGGAGATATTTTAATTACTTCACCTTTCATAAACGACATAGAATATGTTCAAAACCAAGCTCTCAGACTCATTACTGGTGGAATCAAAACAACTCCAATAGAGTCTATGAGATTCCTCACTAACATTAACAGCATCAAAATGACAATAGAAGAAAAAGCACTGATTCAATATGAAAAACTTATCAGATTACCAGGAAACAATTGGCATTCATAGAGTCCTCTCTGTAGATTGAAAACTCAAAAAAGTTTAATATCCATTATTCAAGAATTAAAACGGAAAATCAATATCCCGAATTTAAAAGAAAACTTACAAATTAAACCAAACCCTTTAACTCTATTAAATATAGAATATAATCTAAATTTAACAGAAGAAATACTGAAATCAGAAATAAACACTGACATACTGAAACAATTGTCTTTAGAGACAATTAATATTAGGTACCCTCCACAAAACTGGCTTCATTTATACACCGACGGATCCTTGATCTCCAGAGAACAAAGTGCCGGTGCAGGTGTTACGTGCTGTCTCTTCTCACTTTATAGATCTCTTGGATATGGAACAACAGGTTTTGATGGTGAAATCATTGCAATAAGGGAAAGTCTCAGGAATCTTCTATGCCACATCAATAAATTTAAGAATGCAGTTATATTGTCAGACTCCAAAGCAGCTATTCTATCAATAGTCTCTAAACACACACCTTCATCTCAAACAGCAGAAATAACTAAAATGCTCTCTCAATTAATAACACTCAGCTGCCTGCTGGCCTCACGTCCACATGCCGAAGCAGAGGTGGACGATCATCCAACTAGAATGGAGGTATCGTGTGTTTAGCACGATGATCCCCCCAGCCGTTATAGCTGGTTTGCGAAACCGGATTTTCGCTACCTATCGTAGTTCCCCAAGTGCATTACATGCTGGGTGGGCACCAGTCCCATACACTGGCCGAAATTTCATGAGAAAATTTCTTCTCCATGAGGACTCGAACCAGCGCGCATTCCGTAAAGCGAGTCCTAGGCAGGATGTCTTAGACCACGCTGTTCCGTAGTGGACATTCTTCAGTAAGGCTCTCTCTTACAGTTCCTGTTGCTCTGTATCCTAACTTTGAAGATGAATAGGGATATCGTGATTTGTGAAATTGTTATCAAAGAGCACAGTATAACTATCTGAGCGTTCAACACAATCGAGCATATTCAGAATCACTCTCGATTCAACAACAAATCATCTTTTTCATTTTCCACAGCATCCTTTCCACTATGTAGGTCGAAATTGAAGCAGTACTCACTGGTTCCACGAAGAGCCCATAATTGTACCCAAATCTGATTGACTTCCCACGAATGAACTGTTTCAGACTATGATGCAATCATTTCATCCACAGACAGAAATTCCTAAAAAAATCCCGAACTGCTGAAGTGAAGTATTTATCATCTTTATGAGAAGTCTGACTTTGAATCTGAATCAGCATCACACAAGGTACACTGGCCGTCGGAAGCAGTGCTTCCTCACTCTGATACCACTCTGCACGGAATAGTAATAATAATATCTGATATTTCCACACCTGTGGAGTAACGGTCAGCACGTCTGGCTGCGAAACTAGGTGGCCCGGGTTCGAATCCCGGTCGGGGCAAGTTACCTGGTTGAGGTTTTTTCCGGTGTTTTCCCTCAACCCAATACGAGCAAATGCTGGGTAACTTCGGTGCTGGACCCCGGACTCATTTCACCGACATTATCTCCTTCATTTCATTCAGACGCTAAATAACCTAGATGTTGATACAGCGTCTTAAAATTACTAAATTAAAAAAATATATATCTGATATCACTAAATACTGGGTAGTCACATGTTCGTAACAAACGGAATGCCGTCATGCACAGAGGAGTGTTATTTTATATTACACTTCATCGCAGCGTCCTATTTAGAGGCCACCAATATTTCCATTGTTGTCAAAGTCAGCTAGCATTGTGGATGATAAGATTATATATCAGATTGAAACACCAAACTATCTGCTATTATTCACAAAACAATAATTACATTACCAAAATCTCGGATGATATTGGCAGTGATAGGCTATAATATGAAGTAGGGGAAGGTGTTGTACCTTGGGTCATTTTTACATTTAATTTCTATTTTTACCATATTATGATTATTAGGTTGTCCAAATTATAAAATAAGATGAAGCTACCCTTTGAGATATCATTGGTAATCTTTATTTACGAATTTAATTACTCTGATAATTTTTATATTCAATTAAATGTATACAAGTATAATGGACCAAGGTACAACATGAGGTTATACCTTGGGTCACCCGATGTTGTACCTTGGGTCACATTATAAATTTAGCCTACAAGAAAAGAAACAAGAATACAAATTGTGGATAAACATAAATATGAATGCAAAGTGTACATATTATCTAAAAATCACGAAACTTCTGGAATATAATAGGAAACAAATTAAAGATACAATTCCTTTGCAACATGTTCATGCAATAATGCATTTTAAGCATATAACAAATACAAAATCGATCTACTTATCATAACTACTGAAATCAACTGCAATTGTAGTTGAGAAGTTTGTCTCTTAGATTAACCTTATTGGTAGGGAGGTGGTAGCCTCATGACTAAGCCACATGTCGCCAGCTTTTTTCTCAATTTTTCAGTTCTCTGGAATAGCCAAATTATTTTCATATCCATACTGATATGCAAGTTTCAGAACTTCATTTCTATTTAGACCGTAATGTAGCTTTGCCGCCTGTTTCAAATACTCTACTAATTCAATCTCTTGTGGCAAAGTAAACACTTTCTTCACATCATTGTTAGCTCTGTACACAAACTCATTTTCATTAGAATTCTGCATATTTTTTAAGTGCCTAGACAACGTAGTTTTCGAAATATTAAAATGTTTGGCCGCAGTTCGCACTTTAGTTCCATTTGTTAACACATCCTTTATAGCCATGCGAAGTGCTTCTATACGAGTATCTACTTTTTCCCGCTTTTTTCCATGCTTGCTTCTTGGCATGGTTCTGTAAAGATAAAAGTATGACGATATAATATTTCCAACATATTGAGCAATAAACTATATTAAATTAACTAATAATTTATAATGATTTGTACACTTCTGCTCATCATCATCAGTTCAATGTTGTACCTTGGGTCGACCCAAGGTACAACACTTCAAGTGGACCGAGGTACAACTACTGCTCATTGTGAACTGAACATCATGTTTCAAAAGTTAGGTTATATTCTAACAATAACCTAATATACCATTCGAACAAGAAAGAAACAAAGATCTTACCTTACTATTGGAAATGTCTTGAATTATAACACAGCCCCGTAAAAAAAATAAAGAACACACTACAAAGAAAATACTTTCTGAGATCAAAAACAAATTTCTTCACAAAGAAAGCAAACCACTGTATCTGAAGATCAACAAAGCTTTGTGAGAGGACTCTTGTGTACAAATATGTAACTTGATTGTAATACTTCATTTTTCAAAACACAAATGGCAGAGAAATGATGAATGACCCAAGGTACAACTGACCCAAGGTACAACACCTTCCCCTACAATTATGTAGGGTGAAGAAAAAATATAAAACAAAATAAAATTGTAATAGAAACGAAGTCCAAAATATTATTTTGTACATCAAAACAGTTCAGTTTGTAACATGACACACACAATTAACATTATTAGGATATTGTGATTGCTAAAAAGTAAATAAGCTACTGTCCTCTAAATAGGACACTGGGATATAATGGGAACCTGCTTAGACCTTTGGATCAACGATTGAGAACCGGAAACACCCCCTTCCACGACTGGATTTCCATGATACTGACGTAATATACAAACAAATCACTTTACTAGGTATAGGAGGGAAGAAAAGTAGTTCATCCATTTACGTAAACTAAGAAATATCGCGATTTTGAGTTTGATAATTTTCATTAGGTTTTTGTTTAATCTAAATGCAGTACAGTATTAACAATGAGTGTTTTTACTCACGAACTGAGCTTTCCATGCGGACGTATTCATTATGCAGTGTACATTATACTGTCTACAGCACATTAGCGTATAATATAGAGAATGAAGTTAAATTGAAAAAAATTCATAATATGGATATTTAAACACATTTTCAAAATGGTGGCCGTTCATTTCGATACAGGCTTCAGTTCTAATGTGCATATTATCGCACTATAGACTATTGTACGTAATTCAAATTACCAGGTTCGTACTTCGTATCAGTAACTCATGTTGAAATAATTCTGTACCTACTCTATAAAAGAGACCTTACGTACTGTAAATTCAATCTTCACGTCTGAGCGATGCGGAAAGATAAAATTACTCAGACATGCTATCTACTGTCCGTCCAAGTGGTTACGTCGCAGGGTCGTAGATTACTTAACGAGGCCCTTTTATTTAATTATTTTAAATAATTTTATGGGTATAATATTACATAGGCGTTCAATTCCTAACAGAAATTAATGTTCTCAGAAAAGAGCTAAGACAGCCCAGCCACTAGCCTTTACAGAGAGGCGAATAGAAGCAGATGGGAGAAACCGGGATGCGACGTAGGCAAATGGACGACAGTATCTGTGCGAAAATGATTAAATATTGAAAGCTCTTTCGTCACTGGAAAACGCGAACTTTTTTTGGAACGTACTGTTTACTATGACTGTGAGGCTACTATGACTGTATTTGCGGTCTTGGATCTGTGTGGAAGACGGTTGAACTTCATTAGTAGAAGGGGTGGGAGTGAAGTACATTCAAAAACTTAGGTACAATAAAAATTGAAGTAAAAATAAAATGATTTCCCTGTACAGTAGTTTGTCTTCTGTAACATAATACGGAATAGAAATTAAAGATTAACTAATCAATGAAATGTAACATTCCTTCCTACTTTATCTTTACATCCGTGTGCATTGCTGCAATTAAAAGCAGCACACGAACGAACATACTTATTCAGCTCAACCAAACAAATGGCCGCCCATCGGCTGTTCAATTTGGGAGCATAACATATCGCCAGTGAGTGGTCTAGCGGTTATTTAGTAAGTCTTTGCACAATAACGAGCACGGTGATTGTGAGAAAAAGCATGACAATATATCACGGAGGAGCAAGGTGAAGTGCTGTTCTGCGCATGAGCAGACACTGCTAGCCGTGCTGAATTGAGAATTAGCACATTGGAAACGTTTGAGAGTAAGGATGGATTCCATTGAGTCTATAACACTACACTAAATTATCAAAAATAGTGAACTATTATAAGTAGAATTTGTATTGTGTGTGAGTTGTTCTAAATACCATTTCGACGATAATTTTATGGTGTGCTGCAGCACGTTAGCACGTAGGGAGACGCCGCCACCGGTAGACGTAAATTTCCATGTTGGCGGTCATTCAAATTTAATTCAGCCTCATCGCCTGCGAAGGTAGACTGCCAGCAGTACTTGTACAGACCTCAATGAGCGGTGGTTCTGAGCTCGTTTCCTGGAAATACAAAGTTGAAAGAACCATTAAAAACTATTGTAATTAGGTAGGATTTTGAAGACAAGTAACCATTGTTTTCTTACTTCCTACGACACAGCGTTTCAACAGGGAAACTTTAAAAATTAAACTTAGGGAGCCCACAAGGGAATCGTACCCGGAACCTCATGTTTAGAAATTACTGCGATACAGTAAAACGGAACCATTTCTTTAAGATTTTGTACTGCATTGTCGAAAAACAAGACATTAGATAGTTTTTAATTTGGCACTTTTGTTTGTTTTTCAGCATTTAATATTTTATTCATGCAAAATTCTTTGAGTTCATTGAACGATTGGAAAATTGTTTCACTCAAATTTTGTTGTCCTAAAAATTAGCACTTTCATTGCTGGATGCAGCAGGTATAACAATGGACACCTGCTTTCTTTCTGAATCCTTTCTGGTTCGCACAATATTGAGCTGATTTTTATAATTTTGGAATTGGCCTCATTGAATTTTACTTCGAATTATCAAAAATATATGGAATAACAGACAACGTTTTAATATTGCGTTGGATAGGAATGTCAAGAGACCGCGCGAAATGCTTAAATTATTCACGACTTCGAATGAGACAAATACGACTGTACCTGTAAAACTTTTCACAAAATAATTACTTATCTGTTGAATTTCAGTTCATACCGTTGTGAAATAATTGTACATGAGAAGTGTTTTATTCACTTTTAATTATATTTTCCCAGTGTGAAAGGTTGTTTCTATTGATAGATAATATCATCTTTTTAATCATTGAATGTTACTTGTTTAATGTAACAAAGCTATTAAATAAGAGCACATTATTATCCACATTGTTACGTAGGCTATTCAAGAAGTGCTGGGATTATTACACCGATGTTCCTGTTGTATTGGTCTGTATTTATATCTAGTAAAGAACACGTAGGCTTGCTCAGATCCCTCTTCGTCTGATTCTTTAGTTTGGATTTCGCCTAACTTTTCCCCAACTATAAGACGAATGACTGGTAATTGCATGGCGAGCCATGGAACTTACCTCACTAAGTATCGTATCACTATCAGCTATTCCACATACACTAAATAACTTCGCAGTTGATAACTGTTTAAGAAGGGAACATCTATTGTCTTTTTAAGAGACGATTCTCTCTTTTCTATCAGTTAAGGGGTTAGGTACAGCTTACAGCAATAAAATTTTGGAAATATTAAAAAAAAAAGTTTCCCCATTACTCTATCTTGTAAATAATGAAAATTAGTAGGTGTAAAACACTGTCCTTCTGCTATATTTAATAAAATATATTTTTGTTATTTCAAAAAATTATTTAACATTTTTTTTTCAAACTTTAGTTCATTGTGCAGACGAATCCTGAGCATAGTGTAACTGGAAAAGTCTCCACCATATCATTACTTTGGGCTAACATTTCTAAAAAATAATTACTTTTTAGACAATCATTTCCTAATGACAACTTTTCGATCCTCATTTTAATATCGAAAGTCGTTGATTTCCGCATCCATAAATTAGCGTGCTTAAAAGTAAATTTCCGTGACTGAAAGTACTTTTAAACACGCTAATTAGAAATACTGAAAACATAAATTCCTACTATTTATTTATTATAAAAATATTCACAACACAATTATTTAAATTGGTAATTACAACATTTGGAGATATGATACCTACATTATTCTCTTTTGAATCACTCATTTTCGTTCTATATTAAGTATTAAATTACATAATTCTGATTGTTGTCTTATACAGTGTAATTGTCCGGTCCTATTATTAAAGAGTCCTCTGAAGTTAAGTATTTAGGCATAATTTTCGATAATCATTTAAAATGGAACCAACACATTAATTACCTTTGTAATAAATTACGCAAAATAGTATATTATTTTGTTTTATTGAGGAATTACTTGTCAATAAGTTTATTACGCACAATATATTTAACGTTATTTCAATCGGTAATTATGTATGGAATTATAGGATGGGTAGCTCATTTAAATCCAATTTTAATCCACTTTATTTATTACAGAAGAAAATAATTAAAATATGTTTCATAAACCTATTGATTTTCCATCTCAAAATTTGTTTTTAAACTTTAATGTACTTAACGTAAGACAAATTTATTATATTGTATTAATAAAATTCATACATAAAAATCGAAATAATTTTGAATTGTATTCTCATAGTTTTGAAACAAAAGGTATGAATTCTTTAAGATTGTTTGAACCGAAATGCAACACTGTTACAGTATTTAATCATAGTAGTAATTTAGGCCCAAGAATATATAACAAATTTATATTTAAATATCCTAATCCTGTCAATTCTAATAGTTCTAGTATTAAATTAAATAAGTTATGTATGGATTTTATAAAAATTGAAAAATTGTAAATTTAAATTTATATACTTTATTGCATAGTAGACATACGACAAATTGTATTGTATTAATTTCAATTCAGGAATCCGCCCCTGACCACGAGTTCTCCTCTTTCAGGGGCGAGCTAAAGTTTTTTCTGTATATATTATATATTAGGTTATAATTATTAGCAAAATAATAAATAAATGAATAAAACAAATAAATAAATAAATAAATAATTAAATATTACAAATTACGTGACAAGCAGAAAACAACTTCCTAATAACCAGCAAACAATCACGATGGTCTACTACGAATACATACCCGAAGGCCGTGAAATCTCTCTCTTTCCATGCGAATGTAATACTCTTTCGTTTTTAACATCAGAAGTTCGCCATTGCGAGAGAACCAATCAATAATTTTATTCTCTTTCAAATATAAATACATCAGGGATTCTCGAGAGACTGTCTATAAAATCTTGTATGAAACACATGCGAAACTAGCGTTTTAAGCACTTGCCGTGTTGTCCACCTCCCCTTCGTGTAGGTGAACAATCTTCTTTTCTCGTGCTTAAAACGTTCTCATTTCGCAACTTGTTGCATAAAAAGCAATTTTAATGTACCGAAGTACATGTGATATTTCCATGCAGATATTCTGCGTCATCATACGATGAAAGAGTAATGGAACGGAGAAAAATTCTCTCCGGCGCCGGGATTTGAACCCGAGTTTTCAGCTCTACGTGCTATGTGATTTAAGACGGCGCTTATTCCGTCGGATCCCGGCCAACTAGTCACTCATAACGAGTGCACCTCAGCACATGTGAACAGGTTATTTGGGAAACCCCTCATGTCCATTTTTTTTTTCAAAATTGAGATACGTATCATATAATATCTTTAGGGGTCAATACGTCGTTTTATGAAGAAACCCCTCAAGTTTAGTCATTCTTGTAGCATACAGAGCCTGTTGAAAAATGCATATATTTGAGAAACCCTCAAGTACTGGACATGAGGGTTTTCTCAATTACATCACTTTCTATGATTTTGGAATAGCTTTGAAAATGTTTAATATTTATATGTTGGTAATGTTAAAAAGTCTCGGGAGGAAATTAAACACAGAATAAATACGGAGAAATGTCTGGTATTCGGTTGAGAAAATTTTGTCGTCCAGTCTGCTTTCAAAAAACCTGAAAGTTAGTATTTATAACACACACAGACACATTACCGGTTGTTCTTTATGGTTGTGAAACTTAGACTGTCACTTTGAGAGAGAAACAGAGGTTAAAGATATTTGAGAATAAGGTGCTTAGGAAAATATCTGGGGTTAAGAGGAATGAAATTACAGGAATTTGGAGAAAGTTACGTAACGCAGAACTGCACGCATTGTATTCTTCACCTGACATAATTAGGAACATTAAATCCAGACGTTTGAGATGGACAGGGTATGTAGCAGTATGGACGAAGCTAGAATTGCATATAGAGTGTTAGTTGGGAGACCGGAGGGAAAAAGACCTTTAGGGAGGCCGAGATGTAGACGGGAGGATAAGATTAAAATGGATTTGAGGGTGGTGGGATATGATAGTAGACACTGGAATAATCTTGCTCAGGATAGGGACTGATAGCGGGCTTATATAAGAGCAACAATGAACCTCCGGGTTCCTTAAAAGCCATAAGTAAGAAAATAATGTTAAAAAGTTGTATATTCATATGTTGGTAGCATTAGTATGATTTGATATAACTGGACAGTGCTGTGTATGTGACTTTACCTAAGGATGATTAATAGAAAATTCTTATCAACCAACTTTTTTCACAGTATTATTGACTCATACCAATAATTATTTTTGTAGACATCAAAATATATGGTGTGGCAGTGGGATATGACGATTTTTAGAGCCCTGTTGTGGGGCACTCGGGAAAAATTTAAAGGGAACACATTTACTGAAAGTAATCCAGTACAATGCAATTTAATAATGTTTGATTACTTTTTAAAAATTACATTCCATAAGTAGCCTCCACGGCAACGAATGCATTCCTACAATCTGCTATGAAAGTTCTGCACAACTCGCCACAAAAACAGGTTGGGTAGCACTAATTTCGTTCCTTATGTTTTGTTTCAGTTGGATGATGGTGCGAGGCTTGTTTCGTTACACCCTACTTTTGAGATAACATCGTAGGAAGTAATCAGCACACACTGCTCATGGTTCAATGAACTGACTGCGAAATATGTTTCCAGGACGAATAATGTCACGATTTGAAGACATTGCCTGGCCGCCAAGATCTCCAGACCTGACTGCAGCTGATTACTTCCTATGGGGTTATCTCAAAAGTAGGGTGTATCGCAACAAGCCTCGCACCATCATCCAGCTGAAACAAAACATAAAGAACGAAATTAGTGCCACCGAATCCGTTTTGTTGGGGCGAGTTATGCAGAACTTTATTGCAGATTACAAGAATGTATTCGTTGCCGTGGAGGCTACTTCGAAATGTAATTTTTTAAAAGTAATCAAACATTAATAAATTGCATTGTACTAGATTACTTCAGTATATGTTTTTCCTTTCAATTCGTTCTGAGTGTCCCACAACGGGGCTATAAAAACCGTCATATCCCACTGCCACACCCTATACAATACGTGTATTAATACTTTACAACAATACAATACTTTCTATCGCATTCTGCTTCATTAACAATGACATAATTTCCCACATTTAAACTTTTATTTGAGAAAGCCCTCATGTCCCAAATATTTAAATAATTTTCCTGAGGAACTGACATGTGTTAAAACCTCAATTTTGAACTTGAAACATGTAGTTACAACGTAAAATTAAGGGGAAAATATATATTTCCATAAAATTATTTTCATATGGGAAATATTTAGTTTTTTATCTCTCCTGAAAATTTTATGATTTTGGACACGAGGGGTTTCTCAAATAACGTGTTCATGTGTCCTGCGTTCATAGACACCTATGACGTAGTGCAGAGGGCGGCCACTAGAGGGAACCCAAGAATTGGAACTTAAACTGAGACGATTCTGTCCGGTTCCGGGATGGGTATCCTGTGTGACTTAGTGGATAAAGCATCAGCACGTAGAGCTGAAAATCCGGGTTCAAATCCCGGCGCCGGAGAGAATTTTTCTCCCTTCCATTACTCTTTCATCGTATGATATTATTATTATAATTTCTGATACCATTACCTTTTAAACACATTCACAAATATACATTTTGTAAACAAGTCTACATTACACTTTTCATTGGCAATAAATAATTTTGCAAAATGTTGTTACATTTACGGTATAAGAGTAACTATTTTAACACTTTTGTTAACAGTAAATCAGTTTAAGTAGTGGTTAATTTGCAACGCTGATGTGTACTCACCTTAGAGCTGAGCACCGCGGGGACAGGGTGTAAGGGCAGTCTCCTCGTGACTGCCATAAGTGCAGCAGGGAAGTGTGTTTCCGTCTGTTGGCAAGTGCTACTGAATTTACTGCGATGCAGCAATTTTTTCTGGAAATAAAATCGATTTCTTATTAAATAAAAAGAACAAATGGCGAAGGAATATTCTGTTCCTTCTACCTTAAGGATTTAGAGTGTGAAGTTACAGTTATTGAACACTCTACACATTTTCTTACCACCTTTTACAGTTGAGATGCAGCTCTTTGCTTGTTTCATTTTCTATGAACTGAAACAACCCAGAACTCACCACGAGGAGGTGGCTGCATGTCGAGTTCCGCCCTGCCCAACCCAACCTCCCTTCCATATATGGGCAGTGCGTTATTCTTTGTCAATTTCAAATAATCTTCATTCTCTTCCACTTGAATCAACATTTAGGTTTCCAATTCATATCTTTTCTCAACTTATAAAAGTTAGATTATTAAGATACTCCAGTACAATATAATCAATCAATGCATGTCAGTGCAACGAAATATATGAAGAAATGCTTGATGTCATTCTTTTTGTCTGTCGTAGACTATACATTTTTTTTTTCTTTTGTAGGACGCTGCATATAGGTCTAGATGTATATACGATAGCAAAAATGTAAGACAACTTTCGGTACGATGGATGAATCGCTCATAGATAAGTTATAATAAATAAATATATTCGTACTTTTTAAACTGTTTTGCTAAAGAAGCAAGCACGAGTCTTGAGAAAAGTGGAAATATAATGTAAGAGGAATTGAAAAAAAAAGGTTATGGTGTTAGCATTGTGGGTACTACTATAGCCTATATACAAAGTTAAATTTTCCGCGGTCTCGTGAGCGAGTGTGCATAAAGATCGCGTTGTGTGCATTAATTATTTTCTCTGCTCTTCTTAGTTATTGCATTAATTATTACGACTATTTTAAATAATTAAGAGTAATATTTGTTCATAAAATCATTGTGCTTTAGGGATTTGGGCTCTTTATAAACAAATTTGTCCGCGTAAAGATGTGTTTCTTACATGATTCACATTAAAAAACTATTTTCATAGTTGCATGTCACAACAAAGACTCGTCAATCGCAAATATTTCCATGCAGAAACAAAATGTGCAAAAAATTATAAAAAAATCAGCCTTTCCACAACGATGTTACTGATATATTCGATGCCATGAACAGAAGGATTCAACTTGTCTTCAAAATATTGGTATAATTATTTATTACCGTTAATTTATATTATTATTATTATTATTATTATTATTATTATTATTATTATTATTATTATTATTATTGTCATCACCATCAATGTCACGTAGTTTAAATATACCGGTATTTAATATACATAAGCCTATACATGTTTTTTGTTATAAAATTAGAAGTCGACCTAACACTGCGTAACAATCCTTCTACGTCACGAGCCGCCACTTTGCGCTTCGGAAAATCTAAATAGATGATGCAAAGGCCTGAATATCTTTATTTGCTCTGATAGCCAGGCTACACAGGGTGTGCTAAATGCGCATCTCAATGAGAAGAAAGTGGTAATACCGGTGAAATGAGTCCGGAGTCCAGCATTGAAAATACCCAGCATTTGATCATATTCGCTTGAGGGAAAACCCCGGAAAAAACCTCAATCAGGTAACTTGCGCCGACCGGCAATCGAACCCGGGCCACCTGATTTCACAACCTGACGCACTAACCGTTACTCCACCGGTGTGGACGCTTTCCGTCATATGATGGCAATTATTACATTTATATAATATATAATTCTACAGAATTGTTCCGTCTGCCCTAAAAGTGTACATTTTTACTACCGTAATCATTTCCCCTACATTTCAAACATGATATTTTCGTTTCCTTTTAAAGTATGCTTCATGTTCTGTGGCATTTCCTATTACATTCTGTTGTCACTTTTCACCATTGTTCTTGTTACTGATTCAGATCATCGTACAATACAATATCGTCTTCATCATAATAACATCAGGAGTTATTTTCACAGTCTGGTATATTGAGGCGATGGAGATCTCTTTCCATGCAGTTCTCGCTATTTGGCAATATGAATAGCCTATGGCGACTGCTTGTCTTCTTGTTTTACGACTATCTTCCATCCAGAAGTCACTTGTCCTCTATTTTAGGTCACTTTTTCGTTACACATCATTGCAGTTTAGTCCCACTTCGGTTTTGTTGCACGTTTGATAAAGTCTTGTGAGTTTTCTATTACCGCAGAAGAATCGTAATTTTTGATTGCACACATAAAAATTCGAACAATTTTCCAGTTTTAGATGTTGTAACTTTCTTAAATAACTGAAATGATGCAAATTTTCAAAAACGAGTATTCTGAGGTCTGTTTTTGTATCTAAAATTCCTACTTTGTTGTAGCATAACAGTTGTTGAATATGCAGACAATAGTAATATTTGTTATTTCAGAAATTACGATTCAATCCTTCATTCTGGAGTTGCAATATCAAAGTATTAAGTTTCTTTGGCTACGGTGTAAGTAAAGAAATTATCGACTGTTTAATATTTCACCGTTGTATATATTGTGAAGTCTATGTCTCTGTTGAGTACAATTTCAATTCTGTTTCCTATTTTAATTTCCATTATTATGTTCATATATTTCTTCAGTACGTGTTCACAAATAATGTAGTGTGAAAGCAGGCAATCTTGGTAATAAATTATATATGCATCATTCCAATGAACACGATGGGAACATTAAAATTATTTGAAATAAATTTACCATTTTGTGGTTGTTTACAAATGAACTGATCTGAATGCAAATTACCGGTATTGGAACACAGTTCTCATGTTCGACATTTGATAACACATAATTTGATATCAAGCAAACAGTCTTGAAAAATAATTGCATAGCTATTAGTAGTGAAAACGATAGAGACAGCAAAAATTTGTGAAGTGAGTGCACATATATTCAATAGTTGATCACACATTCAATGAATTGAAAAAAAAAATTGAAAACAATTCACATATTCAATACTTGCAGACTAATAATCTGATATGAAGGAGATAGCATTGAAAACAAAATACATATCCATTACTAGTTGAACTGATATAAAAGGAAACACATTTTGAAATAAATTCGCATATTCAGTACTTCTTGAAAAATTTTTCAAAACAGTTCATATATTGATTATTTGCTAGCAATTACTCTGTCTGGAATGAAGCAAACATTTTTGAAAACTAATTATTAGTTAAATAATCTTATATTATACTCCTAAATGCCAAACAAATTTTGAAATAAATTCACATTATCATGACTTGTTGCAAATTAAATGATTTGATTAAAGTATTTTTCAATAGAAATCATAGATTCAATAGTGGCTAACAATAATCTGATATGAAGCAACACTCTTGAAATGAAATTACATAACCATTATAATAAGATGATATACAGATCAAACACTTTTTGTAATAAATTGACATCTTATCTTATCTTATCTTATCTTATATTATCTTACCTTATCTTATCTTATCTTATACTATCTTATCTTATACTATCTTATCTTATCTAATTCTATCTTATCTTATACTATCTTATCTTATGTTATACTATCTTATCTTATCTTATACTATCTTATCTTATACTATATTATCTTATCTTATCTTAACTTATACTATCTTATCTTAATTTATTTTATCTTATCTTATCTTATATTATCTTATCTTATCTTATCTCATACTATCTTATCTTATCTTATACTATCTTATCTTATCCTATACTATCTCATATTATCTTATAGTACCTTATCTTGTCTTATCTTATACTATCTTATCTTATACTATCTTAAGATAAGATATCTTATCTTATCTTATACTATCTTATCTTATATTATACTACCTTATCTTATACTATCTTATCTTATACTATCTTATCTTATCTTTTCCTATACTATCATATCTTATCTTATCTTATCTTATACTATCTTATCTTATCTTATACAATCTTATCTTATCTTAACTTATACTATCTTATCTTATCTTATACTATCTTATCTTATCTTATACTATCTTAAGATAAGATATCTTATCTTGTCTTATCTTATACTACCTTAACTTATCTTATCTTATACTATCTTAAGATAGGATATCTTACCTTATCTTATCTTCTTATCTTATCTTATCCTATACTATCTTATACTATCTTATCTTATCTTATACTATCTTAAGATAAGATACCTTAACTTATCTTATACTACCTTATCTAATCTTATCATATACTATCTTATCTTATACTATCTTGTCTTATACTATCTTATCTTATACTATCTTATCTTATCTTATCTCATTCTTATCTTATCTTATCTTGTCTTATACTATCTTATCTTATCTTAACTTATCTTATCTTATCTTGTCTTATACTATCTTATCTTATCTTATACTATCTTATCTTATCTTATATTATCTTATCTTATCTTATATTATCTTATCTTATGCTATCTTATCTTATCTTAAACTATTTTATCTTATCTTATGCTATCTTATCTTATACCATCTTATCTTAAATTATCTTATACTATCTTATCTTATACTATCTTAGCTTATATTATCTTATCTTATCTTATACTATCTTCTCTTATACTTTCTTATCTTATCTTATTCTATCTTATCTTATCTTATCTTATACTATCTTATCTCATCTTATACTATCTTATCTTATACTATCTTATGTTACACTATCCTATCTTGTCCTATACTATCTTATCTTATCTGATCTTATACTATCTTATCTTATCTTATCTTGTACTAAACTATCTTATCTTATACTATCTTATCTTATCTTATACTATCTTAATTCATCTTATACTATCTTATCTTATCTTATACTATCTTATCTTATCTTATACTATCTTATCTTATCTTATCATATATTATCTTATACTATTTTTTTGATATCTTATCTTATCTTATACTATCTTATCTTATATCATCTTATATTATACTATCTAATCATATCTTATACTATCTTATCTCATCTTATAGTATCTTATCTTATGCTATCTTATCTTATCTTATCTTATCCTATACTATCTTATGATAAGGTATCTTATGTTATGTTATCTTATCTTATCTTATCTTACCTTATCTTATACTATCTTATCTTATACTGTCTTATCTAATCTTATACTATCTTATCTTATACTATCTTATCTTATCTTATTCTATCTCATCTTATACTATCTCATCTTATACTATCTCATCTTATACTATCTTATCTTAGACTATTTTAACTCATAATATCTTATCTTATCTTATACTATCTTATCTTATACTGTCTTATCTTATCTTACCTTATACTATCTTATCCTAATCTTATTTTATCTTATCTTATACTATCTTATCTTATCTTATCTTATAATATCTTAACTTATCTTATACTATCTTATCTTATCTTATCTTATCTTATACTACCTTATCTTATCTTATCTTATTCTTATCTTATCTTATCTTAAACTATCTTATCTTATCTCATACTATCTTATCTTATCTTATACTATCTTATCTCATCTTATACTGTCTTATCTTATCTTATTCATATCTTATCTTATCTTATCTTATTTTATACTATCTTATCTTATCTTATACTATCTTATCTTATACTATCTTATATTTTCTTATCTTATACTATCTTATCTTATCCTTTGCTATAATATTTGATTTTATCTTATACTATCTTAATATAAGATATCTTATCTTATCTTGTCTTGTCTTGTCTTATCTTAAGATAAGATATCTTGTCTTATCTTAAGATACGATATCTTGTCTTATATTAAGATAAGATATCTTATCTTATCTGGTACTATCTTATCTTGTCTTGTACTAACTTATCTTATACTATCTTATCTTATCTTATACTATCTTATCTTATCTTATACTATCTTATCTTATCTCATACTATCTTATGACAAGATATCCTATCTTATCTCATAATATCTTATCTTATTTTATACTATCTTATATTATACTATTTTATCTTATCTTATTCTTATCTTATCTTATACTATCTTAATTATCTTATACTATCTTATCTTATCTTATACTATCTTATCTTTCCTTATTTTATCTTATCTTCTCTTATACTATCTTATCTTATCTTATACTATCTTATCTTATACTATCTTATCTTATCTCATACTATCTTATCTTATACTATCTTATCTTATACTATCTTATCTTATACTATCTTATCTTATCTTATACTATCTTATTTTATACTATCTTATCTTATACTATCTTATCTTCTGTTATCATATCTTATTTATCTTATACTATCTTATCTTATACTATCTTATCTTATACTATCATATCTTATCTTAGCTTATCTTATCTTATCCTATCTTATCTTATCTCATCTCATACTATCTTATCTTATATACTATCTTATCTTATACTATCTTATCTTATACTATCTTATCTTATCTTTTCTTATAATATCTTATCTTATGCTATCTTAAGATATCTTATCTTATCTTATACTATCTTATCTTATACTAACTTATCTTATCTTATACTACCTTATACTATCTTATCATATACTATCTTATCTTATACTATCTTATCTTATCTTATCTTATACTATCTCATCTTATACTATCTTATCTTATCTCATTCTATCTTATCTTATACTATCTTTTCTTATATTATACTATCTTATTTTATACTAACTTATCTTATACTATCTTATCTTATACTATCTTATCTTATACTATCTTATCTTATATTATCTTATTCTATCTTATACTATACTATCTTATGATATCCTATCTTATACTATCTTATCTTATCTTATTTTATCTTATCTTTTACTATCTTATCTCATCTTATCTTATACTATCTTATCTTATCTTGTCTTATCATATATTATCTTATAATATCTAAAGATATCTTATTTTATCTTATCTTATCCTAACTTATCTTATCTTATACTATCTTATCTTATCTCATCTTATTTTATACTATCTTATCTTATACTATCTTATCTTATCTTATACTATCTTATCTTATCTTATAGTATCTTAACTTATACTATCTTATCTTACCTTATACTATCTTATCTTAAACTATCTTATCTTATACTATCTTATCTTATACTATCTTATCTTATCTTATCTAATACTATCTTATCTTATCTTATCTTATACTATCTTATCTTATGTTATACTATCTTATATTATCTTATCTTATACTATCTTAAGATAAGATATCTTATCTTATCTTATCCTATCTTATCTTATACTATCTTTTCTTATGTTATACTTTATTATCTTATTTTATCTTGTACTATCTTAAGATAAGATATCTTACCTTGTCTTATCATCTTATCTTATCTTATACTATCTTATCTTATACTATCTTATCTTATCTTACACTATCTTAAGATAAGATATCTTATCTTATCTTATACTATTTTATCTTATCTTATACTACCTTATCTGATACAATGTTATCTTATCTTATACTATCTTATCTTATCTATCTTATCTTATCTTATCTTATACTAACTTATCTAATCTTATACTATCTTATCTTATCTTATAGTATCTTATCTTATCGTATACTATCTTATCTTATCTTATATTATATTATCTCATTTTATCTTAACTTATACTCTCTTATCTTATCTTATACTATCTTATCTTATACTACCTTATCTTATCTTATCTTTTCTTATGTTATACTATCTTATCTTATTCTTATCTTATCTTATCTTATACTATGTTTTCTTATCTTAGCTTATACTATCTTATCTTATATTATACTATCTTATCTTATCTTATACTATCTTATCTTATCTTATACTATCTTAACTTATCTTATATTATCTTATCTTATACTACCTTATCTTATCTTATCTTATGTTATACTATCTTATCTTATTCTTATCTTATCTTATCTTATCTTATACTATGTTATCTTATCTTAGCTTATACTATCTTATCTTATATTATACTATCTTATCTTATACTATCTTATCTTATCTTATACTATCTTAACTTATCTTATATTATCTTATCTTATACTATCTTATCTTATACTATCTTATCTTATCTTATACTATCTTATCTTATACTATCTTATCTTATCTTATCTTATCTTATACTATCTTATCTTATCTTAAACTATCTTAAGATAAGGTATCTTATCTTATTTTATCTTATCTTATACTATCTTATCTTATACTATCTTATCTTATCTTATGTTATCTTACCTTATACTATCTTATCTTATCTTATAGTATCATATCTTATGTTATACTATCTTATCTTATCTTATCTTATCTTATACTATTTTATCTCATTTTATCTTAACTTATACTCTCTTATCTTATCTTATACTATCTTATCTTATCTTATACTACCTTATCTTATCTTATGTTATACTATCTTATCTTATCTTATTCTTATCTTATCTTGTACTATTTTATCTTATCTTATCTTACACTATCTTATCTTATATTATACTATCTTATCTTATCTTATCTTATACTATCTTATCTTATCTTATACCATCTTAACTTATACTATCTTATACTATCTTATCTTGTACTATCTTATCATATCTTATACTATCTTATCTTATATTATCTTTAGATAAGGTATCTTATCTTATCTTATACTATCT
Source organism: Periplaneta americana (assembly GCF_040183065.1). Taxonomy (NCBI): domain Eukaryota; kingdom Metazoa; phylum Arthropoda; class Insecta; order Blattodea; family Blattidae; genus Periplaneta; species Periplaneta americana. The sequence goes on from NC_091131.1 coordinate 125,921,978, forward strand.
TATCTTATCTTATACTATCTTATCTTATCTTATACTATCTTATCTTATGTTATCTTATCTTATTCTATCTTATCTTGTCTTTTAGTATCTTATCTTATCTTATCCTATCTTATCTTATCTTATTCTATATTATCTCATTTTATCTTAACTTATACTCTTTTATCTTATCTTATACTATCTTATCTTATCTTATACTACCTTATCTTATCTTATGTTATACTATTTTATCTTATCGTATTCTTATCTTATCTTATACTATGTTATCTTATCTTATCTTATACTATCTTATCTTATATTATACAATCTTATCTTATCTTATACTATCTTATCTTATGTTATCTTAACTTATCTTTTATTATCTTATCTTATACTATCTTATCTTATACTATCTTATCTTATCTTATCTTATACTATCTTATCTTATACTATCTTATCTTATCTTATACTATCTTGTCTTATCTTATACCATCTTATCTTATCTTATACTATCTTATCTTATACTATCTTATCTTATCTTATACTATCTTATCTTATACTATCTTATCTTATCTTATACTATCTTATCTTATCTTATCTTGTACTATCTTATCTTATACTATCTTATTTTATACTATCTTAAGATATGATATCTTATCTTATCTTATGTTATACTATCTTATCTTATACTATCTTATCTTATCTTATCTAATCTAATCTTATCTTATCTTATCATCTTATCTTATCTTATACTATCTTATACTATCTTATCTTATACTATCTTATCTTATCTTATACTATCTTATCTTATACTATCTTATCTTATAGTATCTTATCTTATACTATCTTATCTTATCTTATACTATCTTATCTTATCTTATTCTTATCTTATCTTATCTTATCTTGCCTTATACTATCTTATCTTATCTCATAGTATCTTATCTTATGTTATACTATCTTATCTTATCTTATCTTATGCTATCTTATCTTATCTTACACTATCTTAACTTATCTTATCTTAAACTATCTTATCTTATCTGGGCGAAAATGGTTCCAATTATAAAACCTGGAAAAGAGAACAGTTTGGAACCATCAAAATTCCGACCTATAAGTCTTCTCAATATCGGCGGAAAGATACTAGAAAAAGTACTAGTAAACAGAATAAATCATCATGTATTCTCTCATGATCTGATGAACAGCAATCAGTATGGCTTCACACCAGAAAGAAGCACAATAGATGCTGCAATGGCAGTGAAGGACTTCGTAGAAGAAAGCCTAAAAGCAAGAGAAATTGCAGTCGTCGTAAGCCTAGATGTTAAAGGTGCTTTCGATTCCGCGTGGTGGCCTAGTATCTTATATTCTCTTAAAGAACTCAGATGCCCAAGAAATCTATACAACTTAGTTAAATCCTATTTTAATGAAAGAACTGTAGTAATGACAACCAACAGCGTAAAATTAGAAAGAGAAGCCAGTAAAGGCTGCCCACAGGGATCGTGTATTGGGCCGACTCTGTGGAATATTTTGTATAATTCCTTACTGAACCTTAACTTCATGAAACGAACAAAAGCGGTAGCGTTTGCAGACGATTTAATATTAATAATCAAGGCAGACAATGTAGTTGAAGCAGAAAATTACACGAATATGGAAATCAAAAAAATAGCTACATGGGCTGAAAGAACAAAGATAATCTTCAATGAAGAGAAATCTAAGGTAATGTTAATATCGAGAAGGAAACGAAAAGAAAAAAAAGAAATCAACATCTACCTAAATAACAAACGGCTGGAACAAATCACGAAGATGAAATATCTAGGAATAATCCTCGATGACAAGTTTAAATTCAGTGAACATGTAAACTATGCAGTTGAAAGATGTGCTAAATTAATCCATACTTTATCCAGATCAGCCAAAATAACTTGGGGACTGCAACATAAAGCTCTGAAGACGATATATAAGGGAGCCATACTACCTCTCTTGCTATATGGAGCACCAGTATGGGCTGAAGCTATGAAGTACGATTCTAACAAAGCGAAATATACTAGAGTCCAAAGACTAATCAACATAAGGATATCAAAAGCCTTTCGCACAACATCTACCGAAGCTCTGTGTATGCTGTCAGGAATAACTCCCATTACCATAAAAATTGAGGAGGCACTTAAATTATACAACATAATGAAAGGAAGAGTAAAAAACCAAACTTATACCATAGACCGAGAAGTGGAAATCAAAAACTGGCCTCACCCAGCAGACGCTGTCAAGATCAACGAGGGATCAGAAGATAAGGACTACACCCTTCAAATATTCACGGATGGGAGTAAGAGTGAGTATGGAGTTGGAGCAGGTATCGCCATCTTCGTCAGAAATGAACTCACCAACCAATTAAAATTCAAACTAAATTACAGATGTTCCAACAATCAAGCCGAGCAGGTAGCAATCATTAAAGCACTGGAAGCAATAGAAACAATTGACATCAGGGACAACAGACCACGCACAGCAGCAATTCTCACAGACAGCAGAATAACAATAGACTCCTTAAAGAACAATCACAACCACAAATATCTTATAGAAGAAATCAGGAAGAAAGTCTTAATTTTGGAGAAAGTAAACTGGACGATAGAATTCTTCTGGATCAAGGCCCACGTCGGAACATACGGTAATGAACTTGCGGATCGACTAGCGAAGGCAGCGGCACGAAACAAGGATGCAGCAGTATGTTATGATAAAATACCAAAAAGTATAATTCAAAGTGAAATAGAGGAAGAAGGAAAACTAAAATGGCAGAAAGAATGGGACGACACCACAAAGGCAGCGATAACAAAATCCTACTTTCCTAATGTAAAAGAGCGGCTTAAGATGGAATAAAATATTACAGGCATCTTCACGTCAATGGTGACAGGACACGGGATGACTAGAGCCTACCTCGATCGATTCAAGTTACTGGAGAGTGCAACATGTCCGTGTAATAGTGGAGGTCACACTATAGATCACTTGCTGTATGACTGCACAATATTAAGAAAACAAAGGGGAATTCTAAGAAACAGCATCTCGAAGACAGCAAGTTGGCCACCTAACAATTATCAACTTATAAAATGTCATCTTCAACCATTTATTGCCTTCATCAATTCAATAGATTTTGAACAATTGTAGCAATGCATTTATAACTAGGATACACACATTTATCGTTCAAATTTTATACAATTACCAATTTGTTAAAAAAAAACCAATTGCAATATATTCCAATCATGTATATATACTTTCTTTTCTTTTTATTTAGGTTAAGCCATATATATGCATTTGTATTAATTCTCTATCTTCCTTAGGTACTATCAATGTCTCCAAATGTATATTTATCGTAGGAAACGGAAAATCTAAAACATGTAGTATTACTCTGTAATGGAGCATGTTGTTAAAAAAATCTTATCTTATCTTATACTATCTTATCTTATACTATCTTATCTTATCTTATCTTATCTTACACTATCTTATCTTATCTTATACTATCTTATCTTATAATATCTTATCTTATCTTATCTTATCTTATCTTATCCTATCTTATCTTATATTATCTTATCTTATACTATCTCATCTTATCTTATACTATCTTATCTTATCTTATACTATCTTATCTTATCATATCTTATCTTATACTATCTTAAGATATCTTCTCTTATATTATACTATCTTATCTTATCTCATCTTATCTTATACTATCTTAAGATAAGATATCTTATACTATCTTATCTTATCTTATCTTATACTATCCTATCTTATCTTATATTATCTTATCTTATACTATCTCATCTTATCTTATACTATCTTATCTTATACTATCTTATCTTATCTTATCATATCTTATCTTATATTATTTTAAGATATCTTATCTTGTATTATACTATCTTATCTTATCTTATACTATCTTATCTTATCTCATCTTATCTTATTTCATCTTATCTTATACTATCTTATCTTATACTATCTTATCTTATACTATCTTATCTTATCTTATACTATCTTATCTTATCTTATACTATCTTAAGATAAGATATCTTAAGTTATCTTATCTTATCATCTTATCATCTTATCTTATACTATCTTAACTTATCTTATACTATCTTATTCTATCTTGTCTTATCTTATACTATCTTATCTTATCTTATACTATCTTATCTTATACTATCTTATCTTATACTATCTTATTTTATCTTATAGTATCTTATCTTATCTTATACTATCTTATCTTATCTTATACTATCTTATCTTATCTTATACTATCTTATCTTATCTTATACTATCTTATCTTATCTTATCTTATACTAACTTATCATATCTTATCTTATACTATCTTATCTTATCTTATACTATCTTATCTTATCTTATACTATCTTTCTTATCTTATACTATCTTTCTTATCTTATCTTATCGTATCTTATCTTATCTTATACTATTTTTCTTATACTATCTTATCTTTTCTTATCTTATACTATCTAATCTTATCTTATCTTATACTATCTTATCTTATACTATCTTATCTTATTTTATCTTATACTATCTTATCTTATACTATCTTATCTTATACTATCTTATCTTATACTATCTTATCTTATCTTATACTATCTTATCTTATCGTATACTATCTTATCTTATCTTATCTTATACAATCTTATCTTATATTAACTTATCTTATACTATCTTATCTTATCTTATACTATCTTATCATATCTTATACTATCTTATCTTATCTTATACTATCTTATCTTATCTTATACTATCTTATCTTAACTTATACTATCTTATCTTATCTTATACTATCTAATCTTATCTTATACTACCTTATCATATCTTATCTTATCTTATACTATCTTAAGATAAGATATCTTATCTTATCTTATCCTATCTTATCTTATCTTATACTATCTTATTTTCTACTATCTTATCTTATCTTATACTATCTTATCTTATCTTACACTATCTTAAGATAAGATATCTTATCTTATCTTATCATCTTATCTTATCTTATCTTATCATCTTATCTTATCTTATACTATCTTGTCTTATCTTATCTTATACTATCTTATCTTATCTTATACTATCTTAAGATATCTTATCTTATCTTCTCTTATACTATCTTATCTTATCTTATACATCTTATCTTACCTTATCTTATACTATCTTTCTTATCTTATCTTATCTTATCTTATCTTATACTATCTTATCTTATCTTATACCATCTGATCTTATCTTATACTATCTTATCTTATACTGTCTTATCTTATCTTATACTATCTTATCTTATACTATCTTATCTTATCTTATACTATCTTATCTTATACTATCTTATCTTATCTTATACTATCTTATCTTATCCTATCTTATCTTATCTTATACTATCTTATCTTATCTTATAATAACTTATCTTATACTATCTTATCTTATCTTATACTATCTTATCTTATACTATCTTATCTTATCTTATCCTATCCTATCTTATCTTATCTTATATTAACTTATCTTATACTATCTTATCTTATACTATCTTATCTTATACTATCTTATCTTATCTTATCTTATACCATCTTATCTTATCTTATACTATCTTATCATATCTTATCTTATCTTATCTTATACTATCTTAAGATAAGATATCTTATCTTATCCTATCTTATCCTATAGTATCTTATCTTATACTATCTTATCTTATACTATCTTATCTTATCTTATCTTATCATATCTTATACCCTCTCATCCTATCTTATTCTATCTCATCCTATCTTATACTATCTTAACTTATCTTATACTATCTTAAGATAAGATATCTTATCCTATCTTATCATCTTATCTTATCTTATCTTATACAATCTTATCTTATACTAATCTCATCTTATACTATCTTATCTTATCTTATACTCTCTTATCTTATCTTATCTTATCTTATAATATCTTATCTTATCTTATACTATCTTATCTTATCTTATACTATCTTAAGATAAGATATCTTATCTCATCATCTTATCTTATCTTATCATCTTACCGTATCTTATCTTATCTTATACTGTCATATACTATCTAATACTATCTTATCTTATCTTATCTTATCTTATCTTATCCTATCTTAAGATAAGATATCTTATCTTATACTATCTTATCTTATACTATCTCATCTTATACTATCTTATCTTATCTTATCTTATACTATCTTATCTTATACTATCTTATCTTATCTTATACTATCTTATCTTATCTTATACTATCTTATCTTATCTTATACTATCTTATCTTATCTTATACTATCTTATCTTATCTTATACTATCTTATCTTATTCTTATCTTATATTATCTTATCTTATACTATCTTATCTTATCTTTACTATCTTATCTTACCTTATCTTATATTATCTTATCTTATCTTATACTATCTTATCTTATCTTATCTTATACTATCTTTTCTTATACTATCTTATCTTATGTTATCTTATACTATCTTATCCTATCTTATCTTATCTTATACTATTTTATCTTATACTATCTTAACTTATCTTATCTTATCTAATACTATCTTATCTTATACTATCTTATCTTATACTATCTTATCTCATACTATCTTACCTTATCTTATACTATCTTATCTTATCTTATACTGTCTTAAGATAAGATATGTTATCTTGTCTTGTCTTGTCTTATCTTAGTCAGTATTGAATCTATGATTTCTCCAACTTCCTTTCTTTAAATATATCTAAATCAACTTTAGTTCCTTTTTCGTTAACAGCTGCCAGTGTTCAAAATTTAAAATTTTGCGATAAATATAGACTAATAATACACAGGGAAAATTGTTTAGATCCCAAAAGTTGTAAATGTCCACCTTTGAATGTAGCCACTTATGTCAAATATCTGGGTATCATTATTGATCAGAATTTAAAATGGCCTCATCACATTACTTATGTTTGTAAGAGGCTTCGTAAAACAATTTATAAATTCCTTAATCTTCGATACTACTTGCCTATTAGGGTTCTACGAAATGTTTATTTGGCTATTATTCAGTATATCAATCAATATGCTAAAATTGTTTGGCGTGGAAGTACAAAAATTAATCTTAGTCCGTTAAATTTGCTGCAAAAACGAATAATTAACATTTTTTGAAGAAACGTTTCGATTATCCAACTAAATTAATTTATTCTAAATTTAATGTAGTTAATATTGAAAAAATTTATAAGTACACGCTGTTAAAATTTTATCATAAACATCGTAATAAGTTTGTATTACAGACACACAATTATGACACAAGACGAAATATTAATTCAACATTAGTAGAACCTAAATGTCTCACATCTGCTGGTATAAAGCATAGCATAAATTTTGGCCCTCGGTTGTACAATGCTTTAACTAAATTACACCCAGAACTTCTAACATGTAACACACTAACATATAACAAGAAAATTAGAAACGTGTTAATATCTTCAATTTGATTACATAAATTTATAGCCTATGTGTATGAATTAATCAACCTATATTATATTTGTATTCTATAATTTTGAAATATATATTAGTCCTACTTTTCACGTGCGATATTATTCTTCTCTAGCGTTAATATTATATTATTTAATTCCATTGCCGCTGTAATTATATTTTAGTTCCTATTTTATTTTACTTATTTATTTATAATATTATTATTATTTTTTTTTATTTTAATATTATATCTGAACTGCGACCGAGCACGAGCGCTGCTCATTCGGTCTCAAATTTTGTTAATACTTGTGAAACATACTTTTTTTCAAATCAGTTAATTCTTCACAAGTAGGGTGGTAATGTGAATTTATTTCAAAGTTTGCTTGGCATTTACGCGTATAATACAACAATTTAACTAATAATTTGTTTTGAAGAATGTTGCCTTCATGTCAGATCAGATCCTGATCTGAACTGATCTGATTTACTTACACTTACTCTTACGCTTACGCTTAAGCTTTAGCTTACGCCTAAAAAAGCGGCAAACCCCAGAACATATATGTATGAAACGGGACCAGCAACCATTCTTCGTTGTGCTCTCCTCATCTGCTTCTTCTACTGCTGGTAGCTTGATGGATAGTGCTGACATGGGTTCTAGCATGTGTTCTGCCATGGAATCAGGCATGTGATCAGCTGGGATGGGAACTGGCATGTGATCAGTCATGGGCTCCGGCTTGTGATCTGGGATGACAGTTGGGATGGAATCTGGGACGACTCGTGGGGTGGAGTCGGGCATGGTATCTGGAATGTGATCTGGCATGCGTATTTCCCATGCTGATATGAGAGTTGGCATGGATTCTGATTCTATCATGGCATCTTGCATGTCTGTGATGCTAGGCATTGGCTCTGCAAGAAATAAAATAAACTTGATCGTCAAGCATGTTCGTTGCATTCACAGGATTTCAGTGAATGGCGTATTAATAGGGCTAGGATTCATATGGAGATGCATATTTTTACTGTCTATTTGCAAGTCATGAAAAATCATTTTATACAATCCAAGATCTACTAATCTGTGAAGCGAAGAAGTAATAAAAATTGGGATGAGAATTACTTCAGTAAGAGTAATTATATTTAAACATTACACACAATGAAGCAACAGGTCTCGACCCGCCCGCTCGCTGCTGCAGCAGCGACTGATATTTTCTATCCTTATCTGTTGTCTCTGTCTTCCACGTCTTGTGCACCGTGTGACAACGTCATACTGCTACTATACCTGGTAAGGTTTATATTGTCTCAGTAGCAATAAAACCAAGTCTCTTCAAATGGGGGTGGAGATTATAGGAGGGTTGTAAATTTTCAGGATTCCTTTCAAAACCTTGTTATTGTACAGGCTACCGGAACTCAGTTTCTTGAAAGACAAGCTCAGTGACGGAACTATATAGTACGAAGAGAGATAATTTGTTACTTTATTTTGCGCTACAGAATGTATCAACTAGTCCCTTCCGCCACTGGCATCGCTTCACTCTCCCCATCGCAGTAACAACGCAGACGAGGTAAGACATATCTCCTTTCTCTCTCTGTTCACTGTGAGACAAGATTCATCACACAGGCTTTAACACTCGATTGGCTTAGGTCATATGCCTTCTTATTCTGAAACCGCTTTAGTGAAGTAGTTTGTGTGGGATGTGCCAAGGTAAGGGGCATAGATATGAGCATTACGACGAAGTGAAGTGAAACGACTAGAAACATTTGAAATGTGAACATGGAGAAGAATGGAGCGTGCGAAATGGACTGACAGAATGAGTGGGTGAAGGAAGAATAGTGCTGAAACTGATCAGGAAAGGAAAAAGGAATTGGCTGGGTCACTGGCTGAGAAGAAACTGCTTACTGAAGGATGTACTGAAAGCAGTGGTGAACAGTACAAAATTTTGATTAAATTATGGTTTATTTAACGACGCTCGCAACTGCAGAGGTTATATCAGCTCCGCCAGTGTGCCGGAATTTTGTTCCGCAGGAGTTCTTTTACATACCAGTAAATGTACTGACATGAGTCTGTCGCATTTAAACACACTTAAATGCCATCGACCTCGGCCGCGATTGAACCCGCAACCTCGAGCATAGAAGGCCAGCGCTATACCAACTACGCTACTGAGGGCGACCAGTTGATATATAACATTAAGATATAGGTTATGGATCATATGCAGAGACTCAGAGAAGAGCGGAAAATAGGGAAGATTGGAGAATGCTGGATTTGCAGTGAAGTGTCTGTCCTAGGACATTTGTGAAGGTGTGTACACCGCGCATCTCTTAGCTTTATAAACCACTCACTATTGCTGGTGTAGTGTGGATTTGTACGAAACCGGTCTCGCACCCCGCATGCGTCGTTTCTTCAAAAACAAGCTTTGATAGACTTGATGGAACGCTCTCACATTTCAGTGCACCACACTGATTTCTGTCTGAGATTTAGACTCAAACATAAGCGCAGCTTAAATGATACTGACTAAACCGACCCAGTAATCATCAACCATTTTGAATTGTGAATATTTTTAATAAAATAAATAAACTATTGCATTCAAGTGGAATAAAAAATTGACGGAGGATTACCCTATTAAAAGAGGAAAACGAAGTATCTTAGTAATGTGCTTAATAGTGTATTTTCTACTTATAATATTTTTATTTTTTTAAATCGTGTTTTTGAATAATAAACAATGGTTCATTGTAGTGTATGCGATATTAGCACTCAAAGGAAAAGGGGTATTGGTAGACGACTGCAAAATAATTGCAGATGGCTTTCAAACCTTCAAGCATAATATTCACGGGCGAGTTCAAAAGGGAAGCAACTCAAAATTTAAAGTTTTGAGAAAAGTGAAATTCAAAACTTCACGTTGCTGTGGAAATCCAATTAACAAAACATGATTTCAGTTTGGATTAATTTCAACCCGTGACATACTCAGAATTTTTTTAAATGGGGGAGGCGTTATTAAAATTGTTTACAGTTTGCATATCGGTATTTATATTTTGTGTATTGTTATTATTATTATCATTATCATTATTATTATTATTATTATTATTATTATTATTATCATCATCAGCAGCAGCGGCAGCAATTGATTTTGCACAGAGGGATGTGAAACTAATACCAGGAAGAAAGTTAGCGACAACGTAGTCACGCCGCGGCTACAAAGAAACATTTGAAAATGTAAAATTTTCACTATCTTTGCGAGAATCACTACTGGTACGCGACTTTTTTGTTTAAAAAAGTTGTAAAATTGAGCTTTATCAAAGACCCCAGAACGATAATATGAAGTTTATATTATAAATATTAACTGTCAAATGCACAAAACGTTAAACGAACGTTTCACAATTAAGTCAGAACTCTAACGAACGGGTGAATTCCGCTCTTAAATTGAGTTTAAAGTCGGCAGTACACAATATTTAACATCTGCACTACAGGATTGTCAAAACAACCTTTTCAATTTCATATTTTGTCAGCTTCATTTTATTACAAGGTTGGTATGAGGCGATAGGTCTCTCTCTATAAAAAAAGATAGCATTATTATAATTTGAATGTGCCGTAGTACCTAGGACTGGGATTATATTGAAGGAAAGGTAGGAAGACTATGCCTTATGTCGATGTAGTTTTTGTTACTCTGACTGAATAATTAGAGAAGGGGAAACGATTGTGGATAAAAAATACTCAAATCTAAATCTGTCCTTTTTTTTTTTTTAAGTTCAGGGGGGTTCAAATCCATTAACCCCCCCGCCTTGCGTACGCTCCTGAGTTTAACGATTGTTCGATTTTTCACAACATAAATCTTAAATATGCAGGTTTCACAAGACTTTGGATTTTGAGTTAAACCAACTCAAAATGGGCCGTCGATATTGTTTTCCTGTTTTGACTTCCTGCACACTTTGATAAGAAACGACTTAATAATATGATATGATTATGTTTTCTATCACTGTCTTATTAAAACGCTAGAGAATTTCGTGGTAAAACTGTTAAAATAATGTTCTTTCTTTCTTTCTTTCTTTTTTTCTTTCTTTCTTTCTTTCTGTCAAGAACCTAATATGTTTAACGTAAAACATTTAAGAACAGGTTCTACTGCGACAAATTCAATAAGTGATTCGGACGACTGCACAGTGGGACGGGTTGCGATTCTAGCCGGAACAAAATCTAATATTGATAAATTCCTTTCGAATCGTTGAAAATAGCAAAATGAACGTAAATTATTATGATATTTGATGAAATATTTGTATGAGAATTATTATTTTAGTATAGAATGCCTAATTATTAAAAAACGAAGTGCACAGTAATAGAAATTGCATACAACTAATGCAAATAAAAAATTAAAATAAACCGAAATTTTTTTACAGACTACTATGAAGAGAAAAGTAATATATGTAGTAAATTTTATGACTCCTGTTTAGAAATCTGAAGCGTCTGTTGTACCTCCAGAAGTGTCGGATCCGCTAGCGCTACTGTCGTCCTCATCTTGGGGTTGCAGTTGAGCAGTGCTGTTGTAAGCACTCGCAGCTGGTACTTGTACCAGTTTAATTACCCCAACTTATAGTTTTGATTTTCTTGTACAGTAGAACCCCGATTATCCGTCACCCTATTAACCGACTGGCGGATTATCCGACTGTCTTTCTCGCTCTTTTTTACTTCTTCATAAATAAATAACTTACATGAAGATCTGTATTGTACATAATATTAGTAGGTTCTACATATGTCTTTGCTAGAGAGTGTTACTACAAGCCTTTATCGTTATATAACATTGCCTGCTGTTCGAATTGGCGTTCTATAATATACGAGTAATTTGTAGGCCTATATAAAATGTCTTCCACGAGTGTTAACAGAAAATGTGTTGTGCTAACAATCGAAGAAAAATGGAAATAGTTTAATAATAATAATAATAATAATAATGATTTATTTTAGCTGGCAGAGTTAAGGCCGTAAGGCCTTCTCTTCCACTCAACCAGCAAAAAGTGTATATACATATGCATGAACTTACAAAGAATCCAACAATTTGATTTAGATGAGAGTTACATGTATACAAAAGTTATTTACAAATTAAACAACAAAATACTATGAACTATTAATTAAACACTGAAATAAACTGTGTAGCAGAATTAAACTAAAATACATAGAATGTTAATATATTTCAAATAATATTAGATAATAGAAAGAGATTATTACGAGACAATTAAAATACAGCACAATCAGGATGATGTCTAAAGAAAAAAGTAACAATGTAGTCAGTGATAGTTTAAATTAGTATGATTAGAGTGAAATGCTAATAAGGTTATCTTTTAAGCTGTTCTTAAAGGTGTTTATTGTCTTGCAGCCCCTAATACTTTGTGACAAGGAATTCCATTGACGCGAGGTGGATATTGTAAAAGATGATGAATAACAAGATGTTCTATGAAGAGGTATACTTAGCGTGCCACAGATAAGTGATCTGGTATTTACGTCGTGGTTAGAGTATAGATAAGAGAAACGAGACGAAAGGTAATTTGGTGTTGAAGTGTGCAGAATTCGAAAGAGTAAAGACAAAGAGTGTAAAGTTCTACGTTCTTTAAGTCGGAGCCACGAGAGACTTGCGAAGGACGGTGATATGTGATCATACCGTCGGATGTTGCACACGTATCTGACGCACATATTCTGAGCTCGCTGTAACTTGACTGACAATTCAGAACTTAGGTCACTTAACAAAACGTCACAATAATCGAAGTGCGGCGTTACTAGGGTTTGCACTAGGGTAAGTTTTAGTTGCTGGGGCAAGAAGTTTCTCAAGCGATTCAAACAGTGAATGGAGGAACAGATTTTTTTTATCGTTTCTTTAACTTGAAAATTCCAACTTAGATTATTGTCAAAAAAGAAGCCAAGATTTTTTACGACAGATGATTAAGGGATTAGCGTGTTGTTAAGGGTAACAACTGAAAGATTACTGTTATTAAGGGAGTTAACTAAACGCTTATGTCCAATAATTATGGCTTGAGTCTTACTTGGATTAAGTGCGAGTCCGAAATTGGCCGCCCAAGTGGAGACAGTGGCTAGGTCACAATTTAACTTGTCAATCGATTCATTGATCGTATTGGGTCTGGAATGTATGTAAAGTTGTAGGTCGTCGGCATAGAGGTGATATCGGCAATACTGTAAGTTCTTTGATACGTCATTAATGTAGATAGAGAAAAGTAGTGGTCCTAATACGGAGCCCTGCGGCACTCCCGCCTTTGTGCATCTCCATTGGGAGAATTGATTATCAAGTGAAACACACTGTTGGCGGTCACGTAGGTAGGAGTCCATCCAGCTCAAGGTATTGTCTGACAGGTGCAAAGCCTTCATCTTTGCAAGAAGCAAGTCGATATCAACAGAACCAAAGGCATTGCTGAAATCGAGAAGAGTTAGTGCCGTTACTTCACCCCTATCCATAGCTTCACGGATGTCCTCAGTCACTTTAAGTAGGGCTGTAGAAGTGCTGTGTCCATGTCTAAAACCCGATTGATAATCATCAAGGAGTTTGTGTTCGTCGAGATAGTTCATAAGTTGTCCATGTACAATATGTTCTAATGCTTTTGAAAGAGTGGGAAGAATTGATATCGGTCTGTATTGGTTTACTGTAGAAGGTGTGTTAGATTTAGGTAGAGGTTTCACTAATGCCATTTTCCAGAGTGAGGGATAGGACCCAGTCATAATAGATGCATTGAATATATGTGTGACGGTCGGCAGGATCACATCTATTATTTTATACAGGAGAGTGATATTTATATTGTCTATACCTTGAGCTTTAGATTTCACGCGTCGCAGCGTCTTCATTACGTCAGTCGGGTTAATGTATTTAAAGAAGAATTTATCCCACACAGGTTGGGGGTAAGATCTGAGAAATTCAAGAGTCTCTTGCTTATGTAATGGTTCAGGTGGAGCAGTGACAAAATGTTCATTTAGACTATTGAGTGACAAGTTGATGTTATCTACCCGAGGCTTTGCTTCTGTTAGATCCTGGTTATTAAGGTTACGCCACAATTCTTTCGCACTGACCGAAGGTAGAATAAGGGAATGTGCATGGCGTAATTTAGCATTTCTTACTGCTTGATTACATTTATTTCTTAAAACTTTGTAAGTATTAAAATCTAATTCGTCCTTGCTCCGTCTGTATTTACGATAAGCAGTGTCTCTGTCTGTCATGAGTAATTTTATGGCATCGCACATCCAAGGCGCAGGATGTCTACCAACTCGTCTGGTTTTCAAGGGTGCGTGTTTATCGTATAACTGAATTACTAGGTCGTTAAATTTTTCGATTTTGTCGTCAATGTCTGGTAAATTCCACACTTCAGTCCAAGGCAGGCTAAGTGCGTCATTGATTAATTCATCATGCTCAATATGCTTTAAGTCCCGGTATGATGTGATGCGAGGTTTATATTTTGGACAATACAAGGAATATTCTAAAAAGATTATGTCGTGTGCTGAGATACCCGGCGCTGGTAGTTGTCCATTCGTTAATACTAGCTGAGGATTAGTCGTGGCAATAATGTCAAGAAGTGTCTCCGATTCCTGGGTGTGGTGGGTAGCTGCGGAAGGAAGGATGGATATATTGTAAGACTCAAACATGTTCTTAAGTTGAACTGTAGCGTAATTACTTGCATTTAATAAGTTTGTATTGAAATCGCCTAAAATAACAGTATGGTCATAGTGAGGCACAAGATTAAGCAAAGGTGTTTCAAGGTCACTTAAGAATCCTGATTTAGGGGGTTTGTATACAACTCCAAGGAGGCACTTTTTGTTGCTTGCACCGACTTCGATGAATAGATATTCAGGATGTTCTAAGACTTCATTCGAAGACTGGTAGACAATTTTAAACGGTAAGTCCGATCGCACATACATCGCAACACCACCTCCGCGTTTACCGATTCGGTCATTTCTACAGAGGGTGTAATTATCTAAACTTACAAGAGAAGATGATAGGGAAGGCTTCAACCACGTTTCAGAGATAAGAATAGCGTGAAGAGACAAAGGAGAGAAAATAGATTGAACTTCATTGAAATGACAGAGAAGGCTTTGAGAATTTATGTGGGCTACTTTTAATGGGTTGAGAAAGTGAAACTGTGGCTCATCTTGCGGCAGAATACGAGATTGGAGTTACAACTGCGCGAATTAATAAAAAAGAACAAGGATAAAGTGTAAAAAGATTGTAAATCTACAACATGAGGGCTCATTTATTCCTATCTTTCCTGAGACAGTCATTACAAAAAGCTTTCTTCTCCCTTAAAAACCCGCACTTGACAACCAGTCTTAAATTAGTGAACTTCTGATCCACTACATAGAGAGTTAAATACAAGACAATGGCAGAAATTACAAAATCTTTCATGGTACGGATTATCCGATTTTTTCGATTAACCGTTCAGTCCATCCCCTTCATTACCACGGATAATAGAGGTTCTACCACAGTCTACTATATACAGTCGCGAAGCTCAATATGTAGTAAAAATGCAAACAGGGGTAGTTGCCCACCACTAGGATCGCTACTATCGCCTCATCATCGCAGATCTCTCTCCTAGCAGCCGACAAAATATGTTACACTTTCGTTGTGTTCATTTGGAAAAATTAACACCTTCCTTCCATTATTGAAATATTAAATGCATAAAGTTAATTTATTATTTTAATGAAGTATATTAAATTCCACCATTAACTCGAAGATACCTGCAAGAAATAAGTTAATATAATTTTTGTTTGTAAAACGAACTGAAATTTACTATAATAGCTTCACTCATTCAAGATTATAGCGATAATTAACTATGAATTGAAACCAATAAATATTAATTTGCATTTCGCTTTACAACAATAATCATGGAAATATGAATTAATGGAGTAACTTACGTGTACCGGTACTTGTAGTGTAGGCTTACGTAGTTAAAAAAATGGGATGAGGTTAAGCAATAATAATCACACCAGAATTGGAAATAAAACGTGATCAATACATTTTATTGTAACAGACTTCTTCTACGTCTCTAGTAAAGCAACAAATAAAAATAACAACAAAATTAACAGCTATAATTAAAAACATATCCTTTGAAGAAAAAATTAGGCCTAAGCAATAATAATCCCACCAGAATTGAAAATAAAACGTGATCAGTGAAGTTCATTAAAACAAATTTAATGTTTCTACGTCTTTAGTAAAATAACACATAAAAATAATAACAAAATTAATAGCTACAATTAAAAATATATCCTCTGAAAAAACAGGAGACCTAACCTTTATTTCTCTGGAAATTTAGCAGCCTAAGTGACAGAACTTTGACCGGTATCTAATGTCCTTTCGGTTAGACTGAAACATTTCAGGATATAATGTATTCTAACAGTCACAAAGAACTTCAAATTAACAGTTTTGTTTCTGCACAGCATTCTTGTGGAAACCCAGGAACCTTTCTGAATCTTTCGGAAATCGGAAAAAGGATAACTCTGGCCTCTTTCTCTTACTGTTGCTACAATTTATAGCACTACAAACGTCTCCTCCTTGTCCCATATTATGATTCCAATTATTATATTTTAGCCATTATAACCAATAACGAACATTTCACAAGCATCAATGTGAAATACGCAACGAGCTAGCACTCGATATAAATACGACACAGTCCAAAGTCGATCATGGACAGTCTATTGTTTCTAGTTGCTAACCGCTTGGAGCGCTTTATCACGAGGTTTGCAAAAAAACACCTCAAGCTTCGCGACTGTATATAGTAGACTGTGGTTCTACTGTATTTGGATGTCGATTGACCTGGGATATGATGGGATCAAAAGATACTAACAACATGTGTAGGACATCTAAGTTTCTCTGACAAGTACACTTCGTAGCGTGGTCTAACCTGTACTTTTGTAAATGTTTGTGTCTTGCCTCTTGAGCATCTTCAGATAACATCCCAATAGGAAGTATCGCAGTTTCTGCAATTTTTCCTCCATGTATCAGTATTTTATGCACGCTGGATGGCATATATTACCATGGATATATCTATTGTACATATAAATGGGCTGCATCATTGGTGTAGTTCTCAAACGCTTTAATATATTGTATATTGAATATCCACATGAAGTGGTGCATAAAATTACAGAAAATCTGTGAATAAGGTCTTACTAATGCCCGTTATATTGGCTGTAATTTGTGGGTTTTCAAAAAAAACCAACGTGGTATAATGTCATCATTTGGTGTCCCAGGGCCACCAGATTTCGGTTTGTCAATAAGAAGACATAATTGAGAGCGAAATCCAGAAATAATCCCCTGTTTTCTAGCTTCAAAAATATCTTTGTTGTTGCCTCTGACCTACCAAGAACAATGTTTTTTAGAAAATAATCCTTTTACGGTGACACTGCATCCAATGTCTGTTAAAATAACTTCGAATATTTATCAAAATAGTATGAATGCACTTCTCACTATTAGAATCACATGCTTCAATACATAATTTGTTCAAAACATATCTATATATTTCATCCAAGTCGCCACTTTTATTGGCAAGCATTGGAAATAGATCACGGCGCGAAATCACCGGTAGCGGTTCTGAGTCTGAAAAAAATTAACCACATGCAGAGCGGTCAGTAGGAGCAAATGAAACTAGGTTAGTCTTAAAGTGCACACTTAAATCTACATTCTGACATAAAAATAAATGTGACTCTGTGTGACTCTGCTGTTATAAGTTAACGTTTACTTTGATAAATAGTTTTAAAAAATCGCATTTCCCGCCGTTACGTTAAAATGCCGTTTCTAAAAATTCAAAGTTATTATGAACATCAAATTTACGTAATAATTATCTACCAACCTTGTTCTTCATTTTCCATTTCAGAATCACGAAATGTTTCACTCCCAGATCACAGAAAACAAGCTTGCTTCTTACACTATTTCAGCGTGGCTGAGCAATAAAACTGGTTATGGAGTGGAATCCTCGTCAACATCATTGTGTGACGTCCGTATGTTTAGTGTCAAAGCTTCTTTCTCATAGATAAGCATTCTGTGATTCATTAGCAACAATTTGAGGTAGGAAACGCATAAAAATGAGAACATGTGAAAATTGATTTTGTTCCGGCTAGAATCGCAATCCGACCCACTGTGGACTGGTGAGAATGACACCACTGGATAAAACCCTATTCGCTACCAGTCATCGTGTCCTCCTTTCCGAAGGTCGATTCCAAATATGCCTCCATTCGTCTCTATCTTTGCAAGCTTTATTCCTCTTTATTTTATTTTTTTTTAGTTATTTAACGACGCTGTATCAACCACAAGGTTATTTAGCGTCGATGAGATTGGTGATAGCGAGATGGTATTTGCGAGATAAGGCCGAGGATTCGCCATATATTACCTGGCATTCACATTACGGTTGGGGAAAACCTCGGAGAAAACCCAACCAAGTAATCAGCCCAAGCGGGGATCGAACCTGCGCCCGAGCGCAACTTCAGATCGGCAGGCAACCCCCTTAACTGACTGAGCCACGCCGGTGGCCTTTTCCTGTTTATTTCATCCCACTTGTATCCCTGTTCTTTTAAGTTCTTCTGAATTTGATCTATCCATCTTACCCGTGGTCTTCCCATTGGTCGTCTTCCTTTCCCTTTTAAATTTAATATTCTCTTTGAAAACTTTCCCTGTCCATTCTTTTAAGGTGTCCAAACCATTTTAAGCTCTTATTTTCTAATTTCCAAGGCGTACTTGTACCAATAATAATTCAAATGCAGTAGCAGACGGTGAGTTTGAAAGTTGAGGAAGCCAAGACGTGAATGATGAGAATATAAAAATATAAGGCCTGTGACGTCCTCATTACCATGCGCAGAATTTATAGATTTTAAGAAATTAAAATTAAGTTTTCCGATTTATGTTTTAGGATTTTAAATCTTATGTTTAGGAATTTACATGATTTTAGGGGGAAAAAAATAAATATAAACAACATACTGTTAATATTTTACAACGGCCTGGTAAAGATTGCCACTCTTTGGGACACATTAAGTCCTAACCTACGAATTAGGTCTTTTTAGGCCATATTACATTTAATAATGTTATTCTTTGCTACATAAAACGAACAAGAAAAACAATATTTCGAGAGTAACGAGATAGCAACAAAATTGATTCGAACCTAAGAATCCGGGTCTTGCTCATTACTATTACATAGCCTAATTTTACAGCAAATTAACTGGACGTTTCTCTTTCTTCGTAAATCGATCAAATAGGCCACAACATACTGAATAACTGTTACTACAAGAAGCTAGAGACAAATCTGCATTTGTTTCTAAACTCTCGATATATTTAAAATACTGTATAAGTAAATACATCTCGTAACACAAAAGAATAAAATAACAAGAGCACCCGCAAACAAGAGAAAATCTAACAACATAAATGAAAACTTTTACGCAGGGAGAGAAAACTAACAACACGTTACTCAATTTTCTAAAACCAAGAAGAGAGAAAGAGAGAGAGACAGCTTCCGAATACAGCCGAAACTGGCCGTGACTAAGCAGTACAGTTCTCAGCGGTGGCTAGGACGTCTCCAAATCGGCTCCCTTCGCGCGTTCTAGTCAAGTTTAAACACTCTTCTAACCAGCTATCTTATTGGTTGAACTGATGTTGTCATGGTTACCGGGGAGTAGCGTCATGTAGCCGACTCCTCTCTCCCGCTCTCACATAGACACTGCTGGCTGCTTGATGTCGACTATACAGAGTCCGTGGATATACCAGAGTAGCGCAATCACCCAGTCGGCCGCCATTGTTATTCCTTTCCAACACGCGTGGGATAGGAATATTTAAAGTAAAACTCAGATATTTTTAATTTGAAGGGCGAAAACTTCTAAAGGATCTTCTTACAGTTTAGAACATTATTGTCAGTCAACATACCAATGTATAAAAACTCCATTTAATAATTATTATAGCATAAATACGCATTTAAGTGTTCAATATACTCCTTCATAAACATCACAGTTATAGGTATTACAACAACATGAACTTAATAAATTACAAGTAACAAATAAAAAACAACAATGTTGCAAATAAAATGACAATAATCTAAACATTTCCAACTGCATTCCTCGTGCAAACTCTCCGGCTTCCGCATATAAGGGGACACTATACTGAAATTAGTTTTAAGAGTTTACAATAGCGGAATCAATAACTACCACACTTCCGAAGCTAGATTCACCAAGTTTTGATCACTGGTGTAGCTGCTTAATAGTAACAAATATATAAAATTTCATCCGCCTATGATAAGTGATTTGCATTCCATTAATATTTTATTGAAATATTGAACCGCTTTATATAAAAAGTCGCTTGCATTACAATTGACATTATTGACATTCACTTATATGGATCCTTACATACATGGAATCAAAGCTTACTGTAGAGTTTTACTGTAAAATTAATCAGTAAATTACTAGAATTTTTTACTATAAAATAAAAAATAAAATTAATAGCCTTAAAGATTCCTACTAATTTACCCATTCACTGTACAGAAAATTCCAATAGTAATGTTTGTTCCAATATATATAAAGAATCATATAAGTGAATATCAATTAAAAATAATGTAAATTGTGGCGCAAGGGACTTTTTATATAAAGTAATACAATATTTTATTAAGTCATTAATAAAATGCAAACCACTTACCATAGACGGACAAAATTTTGTACATGTGTTATTATTAACCAGATATACTAGTGATAAACATTTTGTGAATTTAGCTTTAAAAATATGGAAGTTAGTAATTTCAGTACCGGTATAGACTAATGTCCCAAAGGATACACTGATGTGAGATTTGGTCAAAAAAATCGTTTCTTTGTTTTCATCTTTAAAAATTTGTTTGTGGTCTAAAGATGCCCTTTTCATGGCCATATGACCAGTCTGTCAGCTGTTTAGAGTCACATTTTTGAAAGGCTGAGGGCTCTTACTGTTAATTTAAATGCTCCGTCCACGCCCTCCACTCTGAATTCTGCGACCATTTTGGAAATTACGCTGCATTTCATACATTATTTATTATATTAGATTTCCGATTGATCTTCTCGACTTCTCGAAATATTTCTTCATACTGTAGAATCCAACAGATGTTAGGCCTACTTCAAAGGCTGCTTTCCTTTGAAAGATATTCAGTTACAAAGGAGAGCACAACTCTTGTCTAAAGGAAAATTGCACTTGTTGCCAATAGCAACGAGTTAGAAAGAGAGAGATTCTTCTCTTTCTAACTCGTTGGCTAATAGCCATAACAACGTGTTTTCCATGCTTGGGTTTTGTTTGTGATACAAGAAATATTTGCAAGTTTCTAACAGTTTTATTATTAGTGTTATAATACCAGTTACAGTCTATAGTGATAGTGATTTGTAAATAATATTTATCTAGTAGAGCGTTTTCATAAGTTTACATAGATTTTTTTTCAGTCGTCATCTTTATTTACTAGTGTAGGTTAGGTGTGCACAATGGTAGTGTATATAAGGGTAAGTTCTGCATATAATATTCTAGGTCTATAGGCTAAGTTTCAAAATGCCTAGAAAATAAAAAAGACGGAGACCTGATTCATTATTATCAGCCCAAACTTTGAAGTCAATTTTCTCCACTTTAATTTTCTGTAAATTTGCATTGCTATAAATGCTACTCTTTCTACAGATTTTGACTACATGCATGATTTTTTGTAAATGTTTTTGAATATGTTTTTAACAAGATTTACAATCAAGATTATACCCAACACTCATATTTTTGTTGTTGTTTAGTCAACTGTCCGAAGACAGGTTTGAACCTCATAAGTAACACCAAAAAGGCATCACTCATGAGACAACTAGGCCAGGAGATAATGGGGTAGGGTGGCCAGTTCCTTTCTCCCTCCAATGCATACTTCGCCGCCGATTAGCTACATATTCCACTAATCAGACTTAAGATGCATACAAACAATTTTTCTTCCTCTGACACATATCGTCAAGTGAGATGTACTGCCTGATTATATATATATATATAAGCCAGAATATAAATAAGAGATATTTTTAATACTAATTCTTTTACGCTAGAGTTTATTTTTTTCTGTTTTTTACACTTCAGTGCGTCAAATATTTTTAATTATTTTTTTAGTAAAATAAAAAGGAAAATTGTATAGTAAGTTTTGTTTCTGAAGGTCTGACACGTATGTAGACAAAAATTCTGGACAAAATGTAGTAATTTTTGAAAAACGTAATTTACACAATTTAAAATTTAAAATAAAAAAGTACAAAATTTCATAGATCTACCTAGAATGGTTTAGAAAATTGAAATTTCACATCTGTCTAACCTTAATAGGGTTTCTAGTTTCTACGGTCTTTGTGTTTTCCAATCGAGCCAAACAATACAATCTTGTCTCAAGAATGAATTTAGAACTTCACAAATATATTATGTCATTCTTGCAAATAGCAAATAGGATTAAATTCAGAAATTCTTGACTTGAAAGGGAGAAGATGGTAAAAATTTGACACCGATCCTTATTGGTACGTGATTTTCATTTGTTTCGTGTAGAAATATCATTGCTGAAGCAACTTGAATTCTAGATTATTATTATAAAAATATTTTGGGGCCCATATTTTGAAAAAATAAATATCAAAATACAGTCATTCATTAATCTCACAATGTATGCTCGCTTAGGTAGCGGATCGTTCCTTTTCATATTTATAGTCACTTCTTTCCTTTTTCCTTATTTCTTTCACCTTGTCACAGAGAAAACAAATGTGCGCTTTTTTCATTTCTCTGTGAACAGTTCTGAACACAGCAGCACTGCATTTTTTCGCATTTAAATTACATTCTTTCCCTATACAACTGTATACTGCATAACGCGCGCTGGACTACCAATGGCGGATTTGTCGGCATTTGCCGGCTCAAACAATTGCGGTACTCTGGATATCCACGGACTCTGGACTATACAGGTTACAGCGCTATCTGTTATTTTTCAGTACGAATTATTTGTACTATGTACAGTATAGCGAGCGGGCATCACCAACAGAATGTGGTCGACTTTACGTAACTTACATCTTAGTCGTAGTGAATAATAAAACTAATATAAAAGGAAAAATGTTCGTCATTTGCTGTAACTTGTCTGTGATCTTAATTCAGCTGGAATTATTACTGCCATATTGGGTTCGATCCCAGGTGGTGACAGGATTTTTTCTCGTTGCCAAACTTTCAGAACGGCCCCGAGGTTCACTCAGCCTCCTATAAAATTGAGTACCGGGTCTTTCCCGGGGGTAAAAGGCGGTCAGAGCGTGGTGCCGACCACACCACCTCATTCTAGTGCCGAGGTCATGGAAAGCATGGGGCTCTATCTCCATGCTCCCCCCCAAGTGCCTTCATGGCATGTTACGGGGATACCTTTACCTTTTTTTATTGTGTTCTGGTAAAATATTAGGGGAGGCTCGGCCTCCCTTGCCTACCCTGAAAATCCGCCGCTGTTCAAATGTCCTGAACTTGTGCATAGCTGAAAGCGCCACTACTTCAGAATATAAACAATTAGCTACTGTACCTTCCCATGTATCATTTAGGCCGTCTTCGAAGGATGTATGGTGCTGGGCGTGGAACCTCCATCTGTCATACGCGTAGTCCTCGGAGTCGTCGCTCCCGCTGCTTTCTGTTGTTTCTTCATATCCATCTAAAAGACAACGTAATTCTGAGTTGAAATCTTCATAATACACTGTTTGATGACTACGAAGAGGATAAATAGGTATAGCTTATTTTATTTCATGGAGTGCAGTTTCATAGAAGGACTTTGCCGACAGACCTTCTACTGCCCACTATCATAAATAAATGTCTTGCTGACGGAAATCTTATCTTCTCTTGTTAGTAACCAATCACAACCCTCGTTCAGAAGAATTGATAGGCTCCCGTCAAATCCACGTGGAGGCAGAGTTGTCGCATCTTTTCCGAATTCCAAGAATCCCGTCAGTCTCACTGTCTCATTTCGAGGGTCACCAGGATTTTGGCATCTGTGCAATGTTAGGACGAGAGGACAGGATGGAATTGTCAGAGGTGTTTGTGTAGGAAGTCATAAATCTGTAAGTGGGTGTTCAAAGGAGCCACCGAACTGCACTCCTTGAAATAAAATGGAGTATACTGTCACTTTTAAATTTAATATTCTCATTGACAGACTTGCCCTGTCCATTCTTTTAAGGTGTCCAAACCATTGTAAGCTCTTATTTTATAATTTCCGAGCCATACTTGTACCAATAATAATTCAAATCTCCTGAACTTGTGCATAGCTGAAAGCGCCACTACTTCAGGATATAAACAATTAGCTACTTACCTTCAATTTGATAACGTTGTCTTTGCTCCAACTCATTAATCGCTCTCATTTTCAGCACCCATGCTCTGACGTTTCTGTTGAATGTCGCCAAAGGGTCATACTCGTTGTTCTCGTTGTCCTCTTCAGTGTGTGCGGTAGCCGTTGTCTCAGGAAATTCACTGGATGTTTCTTGTTCAGCTAGAAGACAATGTAATTCTGAGTTGAAACCTTCATAATACACTGTTTGCTGACTATGAAAAGGATAAATAGGTATAGTCCGGATCAGCTTACTTCAAATCCTAAGGGTGAAACCTAACCATTTTCCCCCCATTACTACATATGCTAGTGAATTATGGTGATTTTCTAGTTTGGAGGTTGAATTTTCTTTTGCCAACTTCGTTTCGAATTTCGATACTAACAAATACTACAAATGATAGTGATTTTGTAACTGGTATGTTGGCAGCTGAGACAACTATCTACAATATTTCTCTGTACTGGAGTTCGATGAAATTAAAATTGTGCTAGATTTCTGAGTCGGTTACTGGAAGCTAGTGAAATTTGAACATACTAATAATTAATTAATATCATTATTAATATTAATACATATTAGTTACTTTATGTGTTGCGTTTTGGTTATAATTCAAGATTATAGTCAAGTAATTTTCGAAGTTAGTACTAATAATTTTCACGTGGTCAAACAAAATATATTTTTAGGTTAGGTCTCGTGAGCCAATTGTTTAGGCAAATTAATGAATTTCGTATTTGCCAGGCAAAATACTTCCCATATAGGTTGCCTATGAAAATATGTTACAAAATATTGTATTATTTAGAATAACCTTCCAACATAAAGTATGGTAAGTACATAAGTAATTTAGTACGTAGGATCGTGTGATATCTGATAACAGTTGGCAACACTGACAAGACGGCAATATTTGCTGTTTAGGAACTGTTCTTATGTGACCCTCACTATACTGTCCGGCCGAATGGTTATGTTGCATCCCGGTTTGCACCACTCGTTTCTCCTGTCCTCTCTGAAAGGGCTAGTGCCTGAGTCGTTAGGCTCTTCTCTGCAAATATTTTCTATACGGGACTGGAAGTTTGCGCAGCATTATACAGCTGTTTAAAGTAATTTAAAAAAAGGTCCTAGTAAGTAAGTAAATGTCATGTGATTTCCCCCGTTTTGACGACCATGTGACAACCACTCGGATGGACAATAGCATGACAACATGTACGTCACCAAACTGTTAACAGTAAGTGAATTATAAAAATAAAGTCTGAAAAGAAATCAAAAGATGAAGCACATATCTACGGTTACTTCTAATATAGTTATAACCTCAAAGAAAAATAAATTCAGGGAGCTGAAATAAAGAAAGTTTAGACTTTAATTACAAATGAAGTTAATTTATTCATATTCTTTTATTTACAGATGGCTCCTAAATGTTGTATGTCTGTGTGTACCAGCAATTACCAGAGTCCTATAAATGAGTGTTATGTTACAGTTCTCAAATTTCCAACTGAAAAGGATAAGTTATGTGGCTAGAAGCTACTCGTATACCACGAATGTCTTCACGTTAACAAAGCATTCAGTTGTGTTTATTAAACACTTAGGAGTAAACGAATTAGAGACGGATCTTTATTTAGTTGTATCCCCTATTATAATAACATCACCATGGCATACAAGAAACAATAAAAATTCCAAGCAAGAAAATAATAAGCTCATTTTTAAAGTAGATCCATTGAGAGATAGTAGTATTCAATGGTTTTATGAATGTAAACGACATTTCATACAAGTTGAGAGGATGCGAAGGCATTTCTTTCCCCTTCTACTTGCCCTGAGTCCGTCAGTGACAGACTGGTAGCTGTTACCTCTTATACTTGCACCCCTCAAGCTGTACACACTAGCAAATAAAACATTAAATATAGTACATAAGTGCATATAAAATACAGTGTCACAGTTATTTGACAATTACTTGTTACAGTATATTTTAGTATCGTTCTTACAATATTTTCAACTAATAATTAATTAGGTTAAGGAATGTTAGTTTGTATTATGAAGTCAGGGGAAGCGACACAGTGCAGATTTTCCCAATGTGTATGCTGTAGATTAGCAACTAGCGGTGGAGAAAACATTTATCTTCTGTTGTCAGTGTACTTCGCACCAGGGATTTTGGCAGATGGATTTTCTTAATATGAACTGGAGAGCGAGTTCTTCACCGCTGCAAGATCGGCTGTTATCTCTGTCGCAGTGGAATGGGTAGGACTTAAGAGTAAACATGCACGTCCGAGTATTTATGCACTCTGGACAGTCACCTCCAAAACCTAACAAATATTACAGTAGTCTATATGTGTCTTTGGTATTCCCAAGAAACTTGTTCGATTAATTAAAATGTGTCTCAATGAAACTTACAGCAGAGTCCGTATAGGCCAGTTTCTATCTGATGCTTTTCCAATTCACTGCGGGCTAAAGCAAGGAGATGCACTATCACATTTACTTTTTAACTTCGCTCTAGAATATGCCATTAGGAAAGTTCAGGATAACAGAGAGGGTTTGGAATTGAACGGGTTACATCAGCTTTTTGTCTGTGCGGATGACGTGAATATGTTAGGAAAAGTCGACCTGGTTGGCGAGTTGGTATAGCGCTGGCCTTCTATGCCCAAGGTTGCGGGTTCGATCCCGGGCTAGGTCGATGGCATTTAAGTGTGCTTAAATGCGACAGGCTCATGTCAGTAGATTTACTGGCATGTAAAAGAACTCCTGCGGGACAAAATTCCGGCACATCCGGCGACGCTGATATAACCTCTGCAGTTGCGAGCGTCGTGAAATAAACCATAACATCTTTTTTTTTTGTTAGGAAAAACTCCACAAACGATTAGGGAAAACACGGAAATTTTACTTGAAGCAAATAAAGCGATAGGTTTGGTAGTAAATCCCGAAAAGACAAAGTATATGATTATGTCTCGTGACCAGAATATTGTACGAAATGGAAATATAATCTGTTATAATATGGAAATATATATGTATATGGAAATATGTTAATCCTTAGTCAATAGATAAGACTGAGTTTTACGAAATACGAACATTAAGGGATGGAAAATGGGAAGCAGTAATGATCAAAATAATTATACCGATTTATTTTTTTTTTTAACCAGCAGACGTGCAAAGATTCACTCATAAAATTGGGTTAGACTATTCATCTCATCATCTCTCAAAATTGTTTCTAAAATGTATAAGGAAAGTAAAAAAATTCAATTTCATGTAGGCTATTCCCTTGAAATAACTTCAGGTTTTTTTATTTTATTTTTTTTTTTATTTTTTTTTTTAACTTCCGAGCAGAGACGAGAGAGAAAGAAGTCGACGATTTTAAAAATTCACTAAACTATATTTAACTACAGACGTAAAATTTAAAATCAAGATTACTCTCTACAATATTGGTTAAACATTCTTAGATTTCTTAAATACCATATCCTAAGGTACTGATGAAAAGGGAGAAGGGAGTGAGAAATCTCATGTCATCCGATCTCGATGAAAGTCGATATCTGGGGATCTTTGCGATCACAGAATACGAATAAGGTATTATTTAGTCCGACTTTGTCCCTAAAGTGGTGGAGTGGGACAAAAATGGGTGAAAAATTAAATTAGATGTCTTAGGGGTTTTCGAGACGAAAATTACGAATAATACAATTTTTGCGAATTCAATGTGGCAGTTTCAGCACTATGAATTATATTTAAAAAAATTAAACATCGGATATCGCACAGGTAGCACATCTACAGCATTTAAGGGGGTATGTAACACCTTTTGATAGTAGGCCTATACATTTAGTAAAATCCAAAGTGTAATTTCTACATATTCTGAATGAATGTTGTGCTGGAATTTAGTATAGTCATCAGCCAATACCTCTACATTAATAAACAACTTTTTAGAATCCATAAAATACAGTATTTATTGTGAATGGTAATTATATTTTTCAATTGGTGCAATTTGTGCAGGGAAAATTGGTTTCTCCGATATTTTGTACGATTTCGAATATTTTAAAATGCTTTCTCCTCTGTTCCAACTAAACTCACAAATCTGGTCTTCAGCTTACAGACAGGCAATATTACAACGATTCAATCTAACAATGGTAAAACAAAACCCATCACCATAGTCAGAGGTGTGTTACAAGGTTCCCCTTTGTCACCTACTCTTTTCAATCTATGCATTGACCATATTTTGAACGAACTTAGTGAACACGGCATGACTACTCAGTATGGATTTAACTTAAGTCCATCTGAAGATCAATTAACTGTAATGGGCTTCGCAGATGATATTGTT
This sequence comes from Periplaneta americana, assembly GCF_040183065.1. Classification (NCBI taxonomy): domain Eukaryota; kingdom Metazoa; phylum Arthropoda; class Insecta; order Blattodea; family Blattidae; genus Periplaneta; species Periplaneta americana. The sequence continues at coordinate 125,950,942 of NC_091131.1, forward strand.
ATCATTGGTAAAGACAAAAAATCCGCTTTAACACTCTTCAATCACGCAGTTCAACAATTCCATGAAATCGGACTAGACATTAACATTAACAAGTGTAAAGGCATGTGTATTAAAAAGGGTCAGCTGTTTGAAGAAAATTTCCACATCTCGTCTGGAAATGAAATAGCTGGTTTGCAAAGAGGTGACTTCATTCGCTATCTAGGAGTCAATTTTTATGACGAGATTAATTTTGATCCTCTTTCAACATTGTCTAAACTAAGAACAAACGTAGAATTGCTTATTTCTTCACCACACTTACAAGCGGATCAAAAATACAACATCATTAACACCTCAGTCTGTCCTAGTCTAATATATCCATTTCAGACAGTGCCTCCAAAAAAAATTTCTAATAAATTCATAGTGGATGCAGATATTATGATAAGGGGTGTGCTGAAAGAAATACTGTAACTGCCTAATGACCTTCCTACAGATATGTTATATACTGACACAAAATTCAAGGGATTAGGTTTATTCTGTTCAGCATGGGAATTACACTTACAAAATATAAACGCATGTAAGATATTGCTTAAATCCAATAATTCCTTCCTACCTGCTACAAGGAAATTATCCCAAGAAATTACATCCAGTCTCACAGCACTCAATATCACCGAATCAGCAAATATTTTGGACAAGTACGGCACTGTAGATACGCGAAAGGTACGGCAAGTATTAAGAGAAAAAGCGTTTGAGAACTGGAGTCAGAAAAAACATAAAGGCAAAGGCGTGCTCTTAGACCAACAATATACCCCGGCCAATAAGTGGATCCGGAATCACAAGGGTCTTTCCTGTAGTGAGTGGAGGGAAGCAATCAAGATGAATGCGAACGTGTCAGCTGTGCGTAGTGTACCTGGCAGGTCTTCGGGCAGTAACCTCTGTCGACGTTGCGACAGGGAGGTTGAAACCCTTGCCCATGTCCTGGGGGCCTGTCCACACGGTGAACTTCTACGAAATACGCGGCATCATACAGTAAGATCTATAATAGCAACTGCCTTAAGGAACAAAGGTTATTCAGTATATGAAGAAGTACACGGCATGAGGGCAGTAATCGAAGAATTGACATAATTGCATTTAAACCTCCCTCTCTTGAAGGTTACATCATAGACCCTACTGTGAGATTCGAATCGCACGAACACCAGCCAGAAGAAGTACACGAGGAAAAAAGGAATATATATGAACCTTCCATCACTTTTTATAAGGACAAATACCATCTGGAATCCATCGTCATTACGGGACTAATGAAAGGAGCCCATGGGACCATACCCCGGTTCCTAGTCGACTTCTGTAAATCTTTTGGCCTGCCTAAAAGTATTTTAAGAGATCTAACAATTGCAGCACTCAAAGGCTCAATAGCTATTTTCAGGCATCATACATATGGACCATGACTAATTCGCATCTCCTTGACGTTACTTCGTTTAACATAATGTGTTTCAATATAATTCAAATTCTTTCTTTTTCACTCTAACAACAATTTATCGCTAAGCCTCAAGGCTTTTACTCTATTGTATCATGGTACTCTTTGTCGACGGCAACCTGTAGTGGTTACAGGAAGAAATTAAATTAATTAATTAATTACAATGTGCGCGTGAAGAAATTATTGCCCTTGTAATATCCATTACAATCCTATTTATTATACTCTTATATAAATCTAACTTCCGCAGCATGCAATTTTACCCAATTAACCAAATTATATTTTGATTATTAAGAAGAATCGTGATTTTATTAACTTGAATTGTCGCACCACCAATAGAAGATCCCTAGATTATTTATTACTGGACAAATATTGTATATTGATCTGGTAAGGGTAGGATTATATATATATGCGCAATGCAATGCTTTTTCCTTTTAATTAAGAATTAATTTAATTTAGAAAATGTAGGAGACGTATTGTAAAATCATTGCGAACGGGTCATTTACGTTTATTAAAGGTATTCTTTGAGTAGGACTGTACCGTGGTGTGTTTCATAATAAGGATAATTGATATGAGCTGCTGTTATGAAAATATGAACGTCTCAGAATGTTATCGCATCTCATTCTCGCAGCTTACACAAACAATATTTGCTCGCCTACTGGAAATGTCATCAAGGTCATCTGCCAAAATCGGTGCCTCCGACTATAACTTTTTAATGTGCCTGTTAATATAAACAGCAATAAATTCAATATAAACGCTTAGTATGGGCTTTCAAAATATAGGCTAGAGTACCGGTAAACACTTTCAGAAATAAAATTTGTCACTACGTAGAAAGTTAATTAGTCGAACGTTTGTAAGATGGACAGTAGCATCTTTCCCTGTTGAGTAGAGGGGGAAGCCTATCAACCAAACTGAAATGGGGTTTAGAATAAAGGAACACTTTCAAGAAATCAAAATTTAGATAACATGGAAGAAGAATGGAAGACCTTAACAGACATTTTAAGAAAGATTGCATTTGAAAATATTGGCCTAAAAATTCTAGGCAAAATAGAAAATGAGGGATATGGGATGAAGATATCAAAAAGGTGATAAATGATAAACGAGAAGGATATCTCCGATTTTTACAGTTCGTGCATAATAAAATTATGTGTATAATTTAAAATGCTAAGTCTCGTCACGAATATGGGGAGTAAACTAAGACATCATCTGGGCACTGGATCGACATAAGAGCGCTACAACTCACTACAAAAGTATCATATCTTATCGTATCATATATCATATCATACCTATATATCGTGTCATGTCATGTCACAGCATATCAATAGTATAAGTAAAATAACCTATTAAGTCACGATTTAGTGTTTTTACAGGACAGCAAGTTAAAAGTTTCAAGATCCATTATATTGTATTATCTTTGGTTGCGTGGCTGCAAAAGGGTATCTGTCGGATACAGGGGGGAGAGCCATCAATCCTTCCCATTTAAGGCTTTAAGGAACCAACCTGGACAAATACCCAATGTCCCATCCCTACCTTCCCGTGGTGCAGCTGTTAGTAAGCATAATTTTACAAGCTGAACTAAAGGGAGGGGCTACTCATCAATTAGCACTGGTCAGCTTGATGAGTTAATGACTGAATTTGGTATAATTTTCCTCTATCCAATACCTAATTCCCTCATTACCCTTTCCTATCCAGTCCTCTGACTGAACTCTTACTTTCTTCGACCCTGACGGCATTAGAGCATTCGAAGTCTAGGGGTTCATTTCATTTTCCTTCCTCCTCTTTCTACTTTCCTGTTCCTAGTGCTGACCTGCTATGGCACTAAAATCATCCTCCAGTGGCTTAAGGAGGGAAAGCTGGTGATCAACAAGATCTCCCAGCTAGGTCCAATGGACTAGTCAACCATCAGCAGGTGTTGTCCTCCAGACATTCTGGGGGTTGTGTGTGAATGAAGTAGCCACCAAAACGTTAAAATATGGTGTTCGCTTAAATCGGCTACAACTTGCCATTTTCACTCTGTGCTTCAGTGGCTGGCCATGATAATATCTTTGAAAAATATTGGAGTGCAAGAGGTCAAATGACTTTATTGTCAAACGCCTGGCATTAGAAAACAACAACAACAACAACATCTTTGGTTGCGTGAGTGAGTTGTTGAAATTTAAAGAAAACTGAACTAGAGGTGGCCTACTCTGCAGTTCTTTGTGAACTACTAACAATTCCTACAACTACTATCGGTGACTCAGGAGAAGACGAGAGCGGACTGAGGAGGAAGGATGTGAACAGATAACGTACGACAACACGTGCAATATTTGTACTGCAGTAAGAGGAAACATTAGGTCTTCTTCTGTTCAACTTAGCTTTAATTTCCATACGCATTGTTACTCATGTTTCCTGTACGAGTAATAACCTGTCGACTGGGATGCTTATCTGAGCGATGTTTGTAATAATCAACAGCGATAGTCAAGAAGGTCACATTCTTTCCGCTCGTCTTCTCCTGAGTTACGGACTATACTTCCTCCCTATTCGCAAGAGGGTAAAGACATTTGTGAGAAACTCTATACGCGAAGAGCGAATGTCACGGTCGGCAGTTTTGAAAATGAAAAACCTTTTATTAAGGAACTGTCCCAACAATTTCGATTTTACGATGTCGTCATAGACGAGTTTCACAATCAAAACGGGAAGGTCATTCTGCAGTTTAAATTACAGATGAGTAGTTAATTTTTTTTCTAAATATACACTTTTATTTAGTTACTGCTTTCCTACTTTGAAATATTACTACGCGGCACTGTTGTGAACAATAACTTACCTGCAGGAGGAGTCTGAGTAGTTGGTGTTGTCGGAGCAGATACTATTGCCGTAGTGGATGGTATTGTCTGCGTCTCTGCATGGTTGTTGTCGATCATCTTGGTTACCTGTGTTGCTGCTTCCGTCTTCTTCTTTGTCACTGCTGTTTCTATGAGAAAAAAAAAAGTAATAGGCCCTTGAATATTCTAATTTCCAGATACAATAAACTGCGCATACTTAGAGACATAAAGCATAAGTCACAAGCTATCGCTAAGGGACTTATTGAAATTCGCTCTGTTTCGAGTGTTGTCGTATACCGTTCTGAAATGCACTTGAGAAAATACGAAGAAAATGGGATTTGTTGTATAAGTGATATAAACGACCCAGTTGAGAAGGACAGAACTGAAAATTTAAAGTTTTGAGGAAACTACATTTTATAGCTGTGAGAAACCAAAGGATCGTTGAAATTACTCCAGAATTCTGTTAATAATGTTTCATATAGCTATACTATAAGTTTCAATTAATTAAAATGTCTTAAATGGATTTCAAAGAGATGCGCTATCACCTTTACTTTTTAACTTTGCTCTAGAGCAGGCATGTCAAAACCCTGCACATTTTTGCACTGGTCTGCGACAGGGCTGTGCAGTACCTGTAGTAGCAGATCAGCAGATCAGCTTTTGTTTCAGTAACACAGATCAGTACGGGTCTCATTGAGCTGTGATTGTGAATGCGTTATGGAAAATAAAGTGAGGAGTCCACAGATATAACGAAGAAGAAAAATCACGAATCATATAACGTAACTGTTATGATGTTTTCCTCAGCCAATAGTAATTATTTTAAAATGAAAGGCTTTCATCATATCATGTAGACCTAATAGTGATATGAGAATTTAAATCATATTAATAAAGTTCTCAAAATATGATATTCGCCTGCTCTTATTTCTTAATTAGTACTCTCACGGCAAGACAAACATGAAAATGATGTTGTTTTGGAGTCTGTACTAACACAGCCATCAATGATTAGACGACTTATAACTTTTATTTGATAAGCTGATAAGTGATGAGAATATAGTGAGTAATACATGTCAGGCTCTTGAGGTTGTAAGGGAAGGAAGAAAGCAACTATTTGTAAGGCGGAAATTTTTTCTGGATAAATAATACATAATGGCGAATTTACCACCTCACATTACTATATTATCTAATATACTTACGTTAATAAATCTTTAAACCTGACATAAACAAAATGTCCTCGCTTCACAGCTTGTGAAGTACTCTTTTAACTCAATTCAGCAACGCTCCCAATTTGTTAATACTTGCTCTCAACGCTTTACAAATAAACTATATATAAATTTAAATTCAAGCTTAATTTATCCACTTTATTAATAATAATAATAATAATATTAATAATAATAATAATAATAATAATAATAATAATAATAATATACAGCAAGGAAATGATTCCAGTGTAAAAGCCTCACAATGTCCTATTGCATGTAATTGGGAGTAAAATATTTTCTTTCTTAGCATTTGTGCACCAATGGTCCCATTAATGCTTGAGGAACAATGAAAGAGTATTACCTTGAAATAATCAGTACCTACTACGTAAGATGAAATATTTTGTGTTCGTTTTTGATGTTTCGAAATTACTGCAATATTTATATTTTCTTCAAATACTGTATATAAATCATGTAAATAAATTCTTCTTTACAAACGACTGCATTGTGAATTGTAACTAAGTAAGTCTGTTGTTTCTTGTGTTACAATTATTGTCAAATATAGACACTGACAATAATTGTGTTTTTTCCTTCTGCTAAGTATGTTTATAATGTCCAAATGTCAATTTAATTGAACACTAGAAGCGCAGAATAGATTCTTGTATATGATTATGTCTCGTGACCAGAATATTGTACGAAATGGAAATATAAAAATTGGAGATTTATCCTTCGAAGAGGTGGAAAAATTCAAATATCTTGGAGCAACAGTAACAAATATAAATGACACTCGGGGGGAATTTAAACGCAGAATAAATATGGGAAATGCGTGTTATTATTCGGGTGAGAAGCTCTTATCATCCAGTCTGCTGTCCAAAAACCTGAAAGTTAGAATTTATAAAACAGTTATATTACCGGTTGTTCTGTATGGTTGTGAAACTTGGACTCTCACTCTGAGAGAGCAACATAGGTTAAGGGTGTTTGAGAATAAGGTGCTTAGGAAAATATTTGGGGCTAAGCGGGATGAAGTTACAGGAGAATGGAGAAAGTTACACAACACAGAACTGCACGCATTGTATTCTTCACCTGACATAATTAGAAACTTAAAATCCTGACGTTTGAGATGGGCAGGGCATGTAGCATGTATGGGCGAATCCAGAAATGCATATAGAGTGTTAGTTGGGAGACCGGAGGGAAAAAGACCTTAAGGGAGGCCGAGACGTAGATGGGAGGATAATATTAAAATGGATTTGAGGGAGGTGGGGTATGATGATAGAGACTGGATTAATCTTGCACAGGATAGGGACCGATGGCGGGCTTATGTGAGGGCGGTAATGAACCTTCGGGTTCCTTAAAAGCCATTTGTAAGTAAATAAGTACATCCCTCCCGCTAAGAACTGGTAAGAGCAACACGTGAATGACGCAATCTTCACTGACCGGCGTTCCGCGCACATACACTGCACTTTCAGTGTCTGATTTTTGACATGCCTGCTCTAGAGTATGCTATTAGGAAAGTCCAGGATAACAGAGAGGGTTTGGAATTGAACGGGTTACATCAGCTGCTTGTATATGCGTATGACGTGAATATGTTAGGAGAAAATCCACAAACGATTAGGGAAAATACGGGAATTTTGCTTGAAGCTAGTAAAGAGGTACGTTTGGAAGTAAATCCCGAAAAGAGAAAGTAGGCTATATGATTATGACTCGTGATGAAAATATTGTACGAAATGGAAATATAAAAATAGGAAATTTATCCTTTGAAGAGGTGGAAAAATTCAAATACATGGGAGTAACAGTAACAAATATAAATTATACTGGGGAGGAAATTTAACACAGAATAAATATGGGAAATACCTGTTATTATTCGGTGAGAAGCTTTTATCATCCATTCTGCTGTCATAAAAATCTGAAAGTTAGTATTTATAAAAGAGTTATATTACCGGTTCTTCTTTATGGTTGTGAAACTTGGACTCTCACTTTGAGAAAGGAACATAGGTTAAGGGTGATTGAGAATAAGATGCTTAGGAAAATATTTGGTGCTAAGAGGGATGAAGTTACAGGAGAATGGAGAAAGTTACATAACACAGAACTGCACGCATTGTATTCTTCATCTGACATAATTAAGAACATGAAATCCAGACCTTTGAGATGGGCAGCGCATGTAGCACATATGGGCGAATCCAGAAATGCATATAGAGTGTTAGTTGGGAGGCCGGAGGGAAAAAGACCTTTGGGGAGGCCGAGACGTAGATGGGAGGATAATATTAAAAGGATTTGAAGGATGTGAGATATGATAGAGACTGGATTAATCTTGCTCAGGATACGGACCGATGGCGGGCTTATGTGAGGGCGGCAATGAACCTCCTGGTTCCTTAAAAGCCAGTAAGTATGTAAGTAAATATTTATGCATTTAGTTACTGCTTTCCTACTTTGAAATATTACTACGCGGCACTGTTGTAAACAATAACTTACCTGCAGGAGCAGTAGTTGGTGTTGTCTGCGTCCCTGCGTTGGTTGTCATCATCACCTCGGGCAGCTGTGTTGCTGCGTCCTTCTTCCCCTTCCTCACTGCTGTTTGTATAAGAAAAAAGTAATAGGCCCTTGAATATTCTAATTTCCAGATACATTAAACTGCGCATGGTCAGAGACATAGGGCATAGATCACAAGCTATCGCCAAGAGACTTACTGAAATTCGTTCTGTTTCGAGTGCTGTATTATATCGTTCTGAAATGCAGTAGAGAAAATACGAAGAAAATTGATTTGTTGAATAAGTGATATAAATGGCCCATTTGAGAAGGAAACAACTGACAATTTAAAGTTTTGAGGGAACTACATTTTAAAACTATATGTTGATGTGAGAAACCAAAGGATCGTTGAAATTACTCCAGAATTCTGTTAATATTTCATATAGCTATATTATAAGTTTCAATTAAGTGATATGTGTTAATTGAATTTCAAGGAGATGTACTATCACCTTTACTTTTTAACTTTGCTCTAGAGCAGCGGTCATCAAAACACTGCACGCTCGGGCTAGCGTCGCTTACCCGCGGACAAGACACAGCCCTAGCGTGCAATCGTCGCTGCTGGCGGGTATGCTGTCTCTCTATCCCTTCTGCATGACGGAGCAGAGTTCCTTACCCTCTACCCATTTCAGCGAATGCTGACGACTACTGCTCTAAAGTATGCCATTAGGAAAGTTTGGAATTGGACGAGTGACATCAGCTGCATGTCTATGCGGATGACGTGAATATGTTAGGCGAAAATCCACAAATGATTAGGAAAAAGACGGGAATTTTACTTAAAGGAAGTAAAGAGATAGGTCTGGAAGTAAATCCCGAAATGACAAAGTAGGCTATATGGTTATGTCTCGTAACTAGAATATTATACGAAATGGAAGTATAAAAATTGGAAATTTATCCTTTGAATAGGTGGAAAATTGAAATTCCTGGGAGCAACAGTAACAAATATAAATTATACTGGTGAAGAAATTAAACACAGAATAAATATGGAAAATGCCTGTTATTATTCGGTTGAGAAGCTTTTATCATCCAGTCTGCAGTCAAAAAATCTGAAAGTTAGTATTTATAAACAGTTATATTACCGGTTGTTCTTTATGGTTGTGAAACTTGGACTCTCACTTTGAGAGAGCAACATAGGTTAAGGGTATTTGAGAATAAGGTTCTTAGGAAAATATTTGGTGCTAAGAGGGATGAAGTTACAGGAGAATGGAGAAAGTTACACAACACAGAACTGCACGCATTGTATTCTTCACCTGACATAATTAGGAACATTAAATCCAGACGTTTGAGATGGGCAGGGCATGTAGCACATGTGGGCGAATCCAGAAATGCATATAGAGTGTTAGTTGGGAGGCCGGAGGGAAAAACACCTTTGGGGAGGCCGAGACGTAGTTGGGAGGATAATATTAAAATGGATTTGAAGCAGGTGGGATATGATAATAGAGACTGGATTAATCTTGCTCAGGATAGGGGCCGATGGCGGGCTTATGTCAGGACGGCAATAAACCTGCGGGTTACTTAAAATCCAGTAAGTAAGTAAAATCATTGTATTTAGATACTGCTTCCCTACTTTGAAATATTACTACGCGGCACTGATGTGAACAATAGGCTAACTTACCTTTAGGAGCAGTAGTTGGTATTGTCTGCGTTCCGGGTTTGGTGGTCATCATTACTTCGGGCACCTGTGTTGATGCGTCAGTTTTCTCCTTCTTCTTCACTGCTGTTTCTATAAAAAAAAAAAGTAATAGGCCCTTGATTATTCTAATTTCCAGATACAATAAACTGCGCATGCTCAGAGACATAGAGCATAGATACACCAGCTATCGCTAAGGGACTTATTGAAATTCGTTCTGTTTCGAGTGTTGTCGTATACTGTTCTGAAATGCACTAGAGAAAATACGAACAAAATGGATTTGTTTTATAAATGATATAAAGGACCTATTTGAGAAAGAAACTACTGAAAGTTTAAAGTTTTGAGGAAACTACATTTTAAAGCAATATGTTGCTGTGAGAAAGCAAAGGATCGTTGAAATTACTCCAGAATTCTGTTAATAATGTTTCATTTAGTTATACTATAAGTTTGAATTAAGTAAAGTGTGTTAATTGGATTTTTAACTGCAACATGAAGCTTAAAATTTCAGGTTTATCATAAGTAAAACGAACCATTACTTGGGAGATAGTTTGTCTTCTTTAAACAAAATACAAATGATACAAAAACGGATGTGAAAAAAATGTTCTCTAAAACTTAATCTCAATGGTACTCTGCTCGTAAACTAATCTGACCAGTGTACTTGTTAATAACATTTACTAAAAATGACCGTTAAGCAATACAAGGCAAAAAATGCAAATAAATGCAAAATAAAAGTAAACATAGACTATATTGGTTCGTGTTAAAATGAAACGAGTTTATATTGGGTATCCTGCATTGTCTGTTATCTCAGAAAAAATTATATTTTATCAATTTCCAGCCCTAATCATCACTCATTAACTCTCTACTATTTTCCTACGTCCTTTCCGATATTCCCATCGCATCCACTCTGTTTCTTCTCATTGCTTCAAGTTTTCCATCTTACCTCGTAGCCCAGAGGTACTGGCATTCGTCGTCGATCCTCCTTGTTGCTGTCCGTTGTTGTACGTCATGACGGGTCCTTCCCCAGTATCCCCCACCCGGACATCCGATTGGGGGGATAGTTTACGTCCGGAGTTTTTTACCAGGGAAAGATCCATCATGCAATTTTATTCGATACATTCTTCTTGGGATAGATGGATGAATGCGGAAGCCTCCCATTGCTTTCCGCACACCACTCTCTCTTTCGCATCTTAAAAGATCCCAGGGGGCCCCGGCGTGGAGGTGAGGAGAGTGGATTTGACTAATTAGACCCTCCGGACTTCACCGAAATTCACCGCAAGGGTTAAATATCAGTTCCATCAGGGTTTTTGACCCGATCAGAGACCGGGAAATCCTAATTAGCCTTTGCCCCCCTAAGTCTAAAGCACTACAAAGGTGTTAAATGTTATGTTTTATTTAACGACGCTCGCAAATGCAGAGGTTATATCAGCGTCGCCGGATGTGCCGGAATTTTGTCTCGCAGGAGTTCTTTTACATGCCAGAAAATCTACTGACATGAGCCTGTCGTATTTAGGCACACTTAAATGCCATCGACCTGGCCCGCGATCGAACCCGCAGCCTTGGGCATAGAAGGCCAGCGCTATGCCAACTCCCAGTCAGCAACTAGATTTCAAGCCGTGTGGACGTACTGTCGTGCGAGGAATTGCAGAATCAACATAGAGAGAGCCATGCTCTAAGCTAAAGTAAAAAGAGTCGTCGGGCAACAGGAACAGCAGTAGACGAAAGTAAAATGGGTGTGGATTTATATGTGTATAGATCAAGAATTGGAATGTTTAGCATAAGAAGAGTTAAAGAAGAGAGAAGATGGGAGAGTGGGAAGAAGAAAGAACTAAAATGGGCGATTGGAGCAGTCATAGTGATGATATTAATAATGGGAGGAATTGAAGTGAATCCGGGGCCAAAGAGTGTGAAGAACGAAGAGTTGAGAGAGTTAATTAAAGAAGAAATGAAGTTAGGATTCATAAAAATTAATCAGGAAATAAAACTACAGCTACAAGATTTCAGTCAGACAATCACAAATTTGAAGACAAACATGGAGAATAACAACAAAAGAATTGAAGAGCTTCACCAGTTAAATAGGCAGTTGGAAAAGAAGATTAGTGGCTTAGAAAATAGCCAGAGGAAGAAGGATTTGTTAATTTTCGGTATAAATGAGGACGAAAGAGAGTGTGGAGAGGAAACTTACACTGCAGTCCGGCGAGTGTGTTGGGAGCTTTTCGAAGTAGATATAGATGGCCATATAGAAGAAGTTTATAGAGTGGGGAAGGGAAAATTTCGGCCAATTTTGCTGAAATTTCAAAATTTAAGGACAAAAGAAATGATTATGAACAGAGTGAAAAATGCGAGGGGAACAAAATTTAGCTTTGTAAATGATCTTAGTTACGAAGTAAGAAGAAGAAGAAAATTATTGTTACCATATCTGAAAACAGCGAGAAGTAAAGGACATTTTGCGATCATGATCGATGATAAATTGAAAATCAATGATAAAGTGTACGTTCTCGAATACTGCGAAAAGAATTGTGACAAACCAGAGTTTTGGACTGAAATCGAGCAAAGCCAGGTGAATCAAGGAGCAGTGAAACGGACGTTCAATGAACGTTAAAATATGCGTACGTCAAGGCAGCACGCTAGGAAGAATGAAAAAATGCAAATGACACAAAACTTCAATGTCAATGAAACGAGAGATGTACAATGTCGATATCTGACGCCTACTTCGAGTACGAAACAGCTGACCAGAATAAACCAAGGAGGAAAACAAAACGTGAGGCAGATACAAAATACTGCGGACGAAGGATTAGGGAAACAGCTGGAAGTGTCTGAGGTCAGGAGCATAGACAAGACTAATGGAGGAAATGCAAGAGAAGACATGCGAAGAACGAGTGAAGGAATGAAGCGACTACCAGATATTAGTGATTGTGAGGACAGAATAGATAGGGCCTTGGAGAGGTTATTAGCGAAGAAAAAGAGTGTTAAAAAGTGAGTGCAAGAAAGTTAGGGGTGGCAAAAGTGTAAGAAAAGGAACAGAGAAAAAAGTGTTAAGTGTAAGAAGATAGTGTAAGAGTGAAATAAGAGACTATCAAACAATGAATACAAGAGAATTAAAGTGGAAAAAAAAAAACATCTGAACAAATGTGAAGTGGAATGAGAGAGAAATTGCAAGTGTAATTAAGTGAATTAGATATTTGATGTTTTTCAATGTTATGGGTTGAGAGTAGTATGAGGGGTACTATAACTGTAGGAGTATTATAGAAATAAATATATGGAAAGAGGAATAAAATGGGGAAATTTAGGAGTGAAGCGAAGAGAAAGGGATCAATACGTAAATAAACAGACGGTAGGAAAAAAAAGTGGTGTAAGTGTTGTAAAATAGAGTAAACGAAAAAGTCAGCAAGTAATGTAGGAGAAAATAGCTGGAAAACAATGATTAAGAGTAGGTGGGATTTGAGGGTAGAGAAGAAAATAAATAAATAACGCAAATTATTAAGGAAGGAATATCCAATATTTAATAGGTGAGCGAGAAATGGAAGGGAGAGAGTCTAGGTAGGAGGGAGAGAATAGAAGAGGAAATAGAGGGAATGACATATAGCAATTCAGTCTTAACAGAACATTAGAAAGTAATCAAGAAATTCTCGGCAAAGAATACACTAATAGAAAAGAGTTGTATGTATTAAAGAGATAGTGGATCGAGAAACAGAAATGTGAAGGCCCACCATAACTGTGAATTGTAAAGTTGACTGACAAATAAATATATCATATCATATACCAACTCCCCAACCAGGTCGACCATTACAAAGAACATCATTGTTAAAATGACCAACTAAGATCCTTATCGAAGATGACACCAAGAAAGTTAGTCTTCAAGGATGATTTAAGATTAAAGTTATGTCACTGAAATACTTATTTACTTACAAATGACTTTTGAGGAACCCGAAGGTTCATTGCCGCCGTCACATAAGCCCGCCATTGGTCCCTATCCTGTGCAAGATTAATCCACTCTCTATCATGTCATTGAAATACTAGACATTTAAAATTAACGTTATTACTAAGAAATAAACATGAAGTTTTGTCTACATTAATAATAAAGTTATTAGAACGACACCATTTTTAAAATCAAAATAGTACATTATACAACGAGCCTATAATGATAGTAATTAAGACGCGAGTATGTTTGTTTATGAAACTCGCTTGCGCTCGTTTCATAATTTCCATACGAGCGTCTTAATTACCATTATAGGCAAGTTTCACACTACTTTTTATGCTCGACCATATTCCTGACTTGAAATTATTCAGAAGTATTCATTTTATTTGTATCTGACTGAAGATCGGAAGTGACCTTGTGCGTAGCTCGTAAATTGTGAGATGTGCGCAGAGGCGAAAGTATTGATTTTTTCCGAGGAACAATAATGTCATTGACCTTGATGTAATGTAGAGAATAACATGAACTAATTTAGATATAACCTGGAAATTGAATTAGAATTGAAAAACAAGATGACAAATTGAATTTATTTGAATATTATTTACAATTAACGATAATTATTATAGTAACAGAACATAACCTTCTGCGACAGTATTGGATTTCCAGCCTCTGCACAGTGTTTCCTAGAGGCATAAAAGCTGGCCAAAAATACTAAAAGCCACTTTAACACTTTTTTTGCCAATTTTTGGTACCAACTGAAAGATAATATCATATTAACAATATATCAGCTCTACTTGCTTATCTTAGGACAGTGTTTCTCAACTGATGGCTCGCGTTCCGCTGGGTATACTTGAACAGTGAAGTGGTAGACCCAGTTTTTTTTCGTCCATAATTAAGGCGCTTAATTTAACACTTTATATATATATATATATATATATATATATATATATATTAGTATTGATTGAATTAATCTGTGCATTAAGTATTACAACATTTTACGATTATGTTAATGATTGTTTAATAGTAACTTTTGAATGGTTGTTACACGTTAAAGTAACTACACTGTTTATTATATTTATTACGGAGGCACTTAATAAATAATAAATTCTAAGTGAGCACGTACACAATACAGAATCAGAGACACTTTAGCACTTTAGTAGGGTAAAGAATGTTCATTGATCACTGTTACTAGTATTGGTACTATCCTCCACTCCGAAAGTTGTGACTGCGCTTGCAGTAGGCCTGAGCCGTCCCTGTTTGTTTCAGAACTCAATAGATTTATGACTTCCACATATAGTATCCTTTTCTTGTATTTTGTTCCGTTCTCTTGGCGGAAGGATGTTATAAAAGGATCAGAGGTCGCAAGGAGTCGATTGAATACATCCCGATTAGTGGCCTCTCTTGAAATCTTTCTGGCATTCAGTTCACGAAATTGCTTATGGTGTTTATACCTTGTTTCTTGTGCTTCTTCCGACATTTGTCCAATTGAATGGTAAATTTGCAAAACGACTTATGTTCACATTTTGGGAGTTTTGAGTTGAGAGCATGATTATGTTAATATGTGCAAGGGTCATCGTTTAGTAACAGAATGACTTTAATCCACGACTTTTGTATAGTTTTCCTTAGCAGCAGAATGTTTGGTTAAGGGGTAAAACGAATTTAGTCCTGGTCTTAAGTTGTTTTGCCTGTCAAGTACTGAAGAAACTTACAGAATATGTAATTTTAATTATACAATCAGCTGACAAAATGTTTTTTATCTGTTGTCATTGGTAATTCTTCAGTTGAGAAAATTTATTACGTTTGAAAAACAGAGCATGAAAATGAAAAGCAATATGTTCAGTAATCGTGCTGAACGTGTAGCTGAAGTAAAAAGTATTACAAAATGGAGCCAAGTTAAGTATCTAGAGAGAGAGGATTTTCTTGCTGTCGCATTTGATTACATGAAAAATGTATGCTTGCCTAACACCAGTTCAGGATATGTACTACTATCGGCAGCTCACCGTCTCAGTTTTTTCTGTGCACAGCATGAAAACTAGTGAAATGTCCTTTTGTGTCTACCATGAGGGATAGGCCAAGGAACGTCTTAATGAGGTATGTAATTTTCTCCTGCACACTACTTCGATAACTATGTCACATCCAGTATATTAAAGAACTGTGGTTATTCTGTAACAGTTGTCCGAGACAAAATAAGAACAGCTCACTAATCAAATTCTTAATGGCAATAAGTGCTCGGAAACATTTCTTCAACATCATACTTTTCTCCATCAGAGGTCTGTGCTCTTGTGATTAAAAAATTGTTCAAAATAATGTTGTTCAACAATTGCAATAAGGTTATTTTATGATTTTGGTATAGGCTAAATACATTTAGTTAAACATGTTTATGTGTCAATAACCTAATAATTATGATGCAGAATTGAAGTTAATTTGCAGAACAACTTAAGTCCTGAAGATAATTAAATTTTTTACAACCTGAAGAAGAGTACAAAAGTATGAATTTTTATACTAAAAATTTTTCTCTTACATATAAAAAATTATATTGTAACAATATATGGTTCAGCGAAGTCAAAAACAGTTTTCTTTAATTTTCTCAAAACTACTTCTAGGGACATAAGTCGTTTTGTAAATTCACCATTCAATTGGATGTAACGCCTCGGAAATAATAGTCGAACCATGAATGTGTATTTTATGTACAGTGACAGGCATGGGATACCAAGAGTACAGTGAGACAAATAATCTGGCAGTCTCAGTTGCAAATTTTTCAGTTTCATTTGTGTTTATTTCAGATCCACAGGATATGGTTTTAAGTATAATTCCACATCTGTGGATGGGATTCTGTCAATGCCGGTTATTTCTGCACTTACTTTATTTTTGCAGCGAATGTTAAATTTTTCGCAATCTCTGCAGATTTTCTTACATTTTGAGTTTTTCTACGCTTAGACCTACTACTGCTCTCTCCAAACTTTGCCTGTGGTCCTCCTCTTTTCTGTACAGTAGGTTTTATAGCATTTAAATCACATACAAACTCTTTATCTAACATGCTCGTTTTTTTTTTAATCAAACACTCATCCTGTTAGATTTATCGATTCTGCGAAACAAATTAATGCAAAAATGAGAAACATGTCTTTTTAACAATTTAATTTGATCATGGGAGACTTCTAGACTGATTTTTGTAATAAGAAACTGCAATACTACGTCTTTCTGTTTCTTACGACCACTTTCTTCCTTCTGTGAAGTATCAAACAATTCTTTCCTTTTGCAACGGTACTCCATTCTGAAACCAAAATAAATGACTAAAAATTTGTTACTTTTTACTTTTATAACTATTTGATAGCCAAATTGAACATAGTTTTGCTGTAGAGAAGAAATTAACTGATACTGAGAATGTTCGTATTTTAGACGATTAATTTGAAATACGCCAATACATATATTTATCTAAATTTTATCAAAAGGGGCAAATATGGGCAATTTTACCTTTCAAGATCATCAAGTAAACATGTCAGGCTACACGTTGGTCAAGGAAATAGCACGCAACGTGAGGCAATTTTTGCTGGTCTGCATAAAGACCGAACTTAAGGAATCACAAAATAAAATGTTACATAATATGATTATGATTCCTCAGCAAAGCATAATATACTTAATCATTATAATAATAATGTATTCTTAATTCAGAAACATAACTCTAACAATCCATAATAACATTTACCTGAAAATCAACCACAGAATTACAAAAGATAATAATTGAAATTCTAATTGAAAAACACACAATCACAACACAGCAAAAACGACACTTCATGCACTACTTTCAAAGGTTCGAATACAACTGCGTAGAATTAGACCTGCTTCGAGGGTGGCTGTTTTATGACCGCCAGACCTTGGAGATAGTTGGGGTATATTTCAAACATCATAAAATTAAAAGTGAAAAAATCATTTTTGGCCAGCTTTTGAGCCTCTTGGAAACACTGTGCTCTGTCACGTTTTCCTCGTTGTCTTTCGATTGCATATCCGAGAATAATCGAAAACCTAAATTTAATGAATAGGTGTACCGTAATGACATGCATTAAAGGATTGCTACCAGGTGTATAACTACTACATTTCGGTATGGTCGAGTCCACACCTGTGGAGTAACGGTTAACACGTCTAGCCGCGAAACCAGGTGGCCCGGGTTCGATTCCCGGTCGGGACAAGTTACCTGTTTGAGGTTTTTTCCGGGGTTTTCCCTCAACCCAATATGAGCAAATGCAGGGTAACTTACGGTGTTGCATCCCGGACTCATTTCACCGGCATTATCACCTTCATCTCATTCAGCTAAATAACCAAAGCTGTTGATAAAGCGTCGTAAAAAACCTACTAAAATAAAAAAAAAGGCATGGTCGCGCATGAATATCATTAATTAATTTTCAGTTTGCGCAATACTTAGATGCTAAACAGGAACAAGTTGAAGTGATTTTTTTTCCCCCTTATCTGTATATACTTGTAGCTCTGTGGTTGATACTTTTGTACGCAGTTTGGAACTGCTGTGTTGCCTAAATCCCAAAAGTAAAAAAACCCTACATTCTGTTTTATCCTCGTTAAACTCTACATATTTTCACACATTGGACCACACAAGCTATAAGAAAATCGGTATAAACTAATTTCAAGAATTAAGGAGAATTGCCCGTTCAAGACTTTATGAAAATACAACAATTTAACATGAATATTCTCAAAGCAAAAGTCTTATATTTCTAGGTAAATGATCCCAAACCCTCAGTTTCTTGCTACTGCAATGCGGACTAGGAATACTGCTGGAGTAATAGTTCATGCTAATTGTTTATTGTTAATAAAGTAACATTGACAAAAATAAAAAATACAATCTTAGTTCTTCCCTGAAGGAGTAAAAAACTCGTGCTCAGGGAGATGTCTAAATACAAAGATAAACACAAAGATAATTTTTGACACAAACTGGTTCAAGAAAAAAAAAAATGCAGGAATAAATTAAATTTAAAAATACAATTTCAATTTTAACAATTTAAGTCATACAAATACATATACATATTAAATCAATATATATTCTTTAAAAATTAAATTCCTAACGCTATTTTTGAAATTTCTGATACTAGAATTTTCCAAAGTTGGGTATTTATCAATTATTTTATTGTATAACCTTGGACCAAAGTAGGTACCATGGCTCAGAGCTGTGCTTGTAAAACACTTTGGTTCCTCTAGTCGTATAAAATGGGATCTTTTAGTTCCATATTTATGATGATACAATTTGAATTTATTGCGGTTTTTATGTATGAAGATTAATAAGGCAATATAATAAATCTGTTTAATTTTCAAAACATTAAAATCAGTAAAAAAAAAGCTCAGATAAGTAATCAATTGGTTTATTAAGACATATTTTAATAATTCTTTTCTGTATAAGTATTAGTGGAGTGAGATTAGAATTACAAGCATTTCCCCACCCTAAAATTCCATACTGGAGAATGGATTGAAATAAAGCTAAATAAATGAGACGTAAAATATTAATTGGTAAATATGACCGAAGTATAACAAAGATATAAATTGTTTTACGTAATCTATTGCATAAATATGTAATATGTGTGTTCCATCGTAAGTGTTGGTCGATTGTAATGCTTAAATATTTAACTTCTGAGGATTCGGTTAATATAGGACATTCACAATTTTGAGAAGAACAATCTGAATGATGAATTTTGAGCCTGAAGGAAGATTGAGGAGATTGAGGACCACTGGACCTTAGTGAAAATGGAACAACAGTTGTTTTGGATGTGTTTAAGGAAAGAGCGTTTGAATCAAACCACTCTTTAATTACCTGTAATCCATTATTCGCATTAATATAAGTGCTAATTCAATTATGTGCCCTAAAAGAGAAGATGAAAGCCGCAATATCTTACCTTGTTGGCGAAACGTTTAACACACCATCTCAATTCCGTTGGGTATCCAATTCCTTTGTCTGGTATCCTGATATAGCCAGATGTTCGGCTGGGTTAGTTGCAGGATCCCACTCGATGGGCTGCATGAAACATTTTAGAGTTCTTTCTTTGAAAATTCTCTCTGTCGCAGGTGCAGGAGATCTCTCTGTAGAACTACAATAATGCAAGAAACTTCGATGATCCAATCAATGAATTACATGTAGATTCCTGGAATTCTTTCGAAAGTTCTGAAAGAATTACAAAGCCGCGTAAAATTTACAGAACCCTTGGAATGTAATTTAACACAGCTAGTGATAACCGGCGTAGATGGAGTATGGAAAGGGACTCGTGTGCTGTGGATGTGAGTTTGATTACACTCCGGCTGTAATTATATAAAATCCGGTACTTAATTATTCTGCTCGGTGGGATGAATATGTTCCTGCTTAATTGCTACAAATTTTTTATAATTATCTAGTTTTAGAGCGGAATTCTGTAGCTTCTTTTCTGCTTCTGCATTTAGCCTATTTCGATAATTTGCTTTCATGGATAAATACGCAGAGAATTCAGATATGAAACTAATTAAGATTATAAAATAGAATAGAATGTTTTATTTTCGCTGGCAGTGTTAAGGCCATAAGGCCTTCTCTTCCACTCAACCAGCTTTAATCAATACAATACATATTTAAATTACGAATATTTACATTACACTTAAAATATTCTCCAGCAATATTCTTCAGTTAAGTTTTAACGACTAGTACATGTTTATTTAAATTTAGATGAACCTACAAGATAAAGTAGTACCGGTAACTTAATTTATGAGCTATAATTAATTTGAGATAGCTAGTAAAATGGTGAGAATTAATTTAATACAAGTTTACTAGAACTATGTTATAGGGAGAAAAAATATTACATCTAAAAACATATTTATATAATGATAATATTAATGTAATTATTAAATTTTGTCATTAGAGGTGTTGTAATCTATTTAGATAAATTAATGATAGTAATAACAAGAATGGGCTGATGTTAGTTTCATTATAACTAACAAATATTAATCAGTCATTAATCTGTTAAGTAAGAATTTGTGTAATTTTGACCTAAATGAAGTTATTGTCCAACAATCCCTTACATCACTCGGAAACGAGTTCCAATTTCTAGCAACTGTAACTGTATAAGATGAAGAATATAAAGATGTCTTGTGTTAAGGTATAATGAGTAAATTGTTATGTTGAGACCTGGAATTTAGCTGATGATATGCGGATAAATATATATTATATTCTTTTCTAGATCTTTAATAGTATTAATAATAATGAAATATGATTTTTAATATTCATTTCATAATATTATGATTACAGTTGTTAGTGTTAGTGATTTATTGTGTTGTGAAACATAGAATTTGTTCATAATAGATACGTTCTTACTAATGTAACTTCAATTACAAGTTTATAAAATATTTTCCTCCTTACAGTAGGGTTTAAATATTACAATTGAAAAACTTATGTTTTGAAAGTTCTCCAAATATAATGTGAGTTTTGGTACAGCCGGTCACGTCCGGTTACAACAATTATTTTACCGTTTAATACAGCTTCATTTAGAGTATTGAATCCTTGTTTTAAAGTTTGCGCGTTCTTGCGCATTTATCAGTAATTATTTTTTTTCAGTGGTGGGGCATAAGGTAACTGTTCCATGTTTGGCTTAACAGCAGAAAATAATCATTGACTAAGAAAGTTTTTAATCAATGTGAGAGTGTTTCATGCCTGCAATATTATTCACATGATATGGAATATCAGTTTAAAAATACATTGGAACATTTTTATCTAACCTTAACAAACACACAGTGAATCAGAACGCAAATCATTAGCTGGACAGAATTAATAACTTCTCTGCATTCTAACGAATTATTATGAAACTTTATACATGACTTACATGTGGCGCATATGATTTGTGTACAAACTCTGATTACGTTTGCGTAAGAAAAACTACCCCTTTATAGCGGGTGCATTTGGACAGAATTAAGAACTTCTCTCCTATCTGGAAGTTACAGGGATTATATATTTTTGTGCACAAACTACGAGGCGCATCCAGAAAGTAAGTTTCCCGATTTTTTCCCTTGAAAGTAAACGTAATTAGCCGTGTCAATTGCGCATGCGTAACAGATCTATGACGTATCAATCATATGCCAGCCGGACAGGTCCCGCCTGGTGCCAGTAGCGTGTCAGCAGTGGTCCGAAATGGAAGCTCTTATTCCTTCTCCCGCCGCCTGCGAGGTTCAGTCGGTGATAAAGTTCTTTAATGCACAAAGCATTGCGCCAATTGAAATTCATCGGCAGCTCTGTCAGGTCTATGGGCCGAACATCTCTCTCTCTCCCTCCCCCCTCCCCAACCCTCCTCCCTCACCTCCCCATCCCCCTTCCTCCCTCCCTCTCTCTCTCAAGAAATTCCTGTCCTCCGGTGAGCGTTTTGGCAACGACGAAGAGCTGAAGACGTCTGTCACACGCTGGTTCCATTCACAGGCGGCAGAGTTCTACGACAGAGGGATACAAAAGTTGATCCCACGATACGACAAGTGTCTCAATTCTGATGGTGGCTATGTTGAAAAATAGCTGAAACATTGCTGTACCTGTTGCCAATAAATGTTTTCCTGAAAGTGTATGTTCTTTTATTTAAAAAACTAGGGAAACTTACTTTCTGGATGCGCCTCGTATATTTACCGTTCCATAAGTGAAACTACTCCTGTTAGGGATTAATTTAAACAAAATGAATCAATTCTTTCATATCTAACAGATTTTTATGAAACTTTATACAATAGTTACAGATATGATATATTTTTGTCTACAAAGTCTGATTATGTTTTATAAGAGGAATTGCCCCTGATGTATTTAGACAAAATTAACAACTTCTCTCCTATATATTATATTTTATGCAACTTTGTACAACTACTAGGCCTACAGGTATCATACAGATGTAATCAGAATTTGTGCACAAAAATATATGCTACCTGTACTCTGTACAAAGTTTCATAAAATCTGTTATGTAGGAGAGAAGTTAATCTCGTGTAAATGCCCTCCCTGTGAAGGGGTATTTCCTCTTTTGGAACTGTAAATATAATTTGTACACAAAAAAAAATATATTCTACCTGTAACTTCCGTACAATTTTTCATATAAATCTGTTAGATAGGAGAGACGTTACTATTTTTGTCTAAAACTACCCCGTATAAAAGGGTAGTTCCTCTTACACAATCGTACCTAGTCAAAGTTTGTACACAAAGAATATGTGCTATCTATAAGATCTGTGAAAAGTTTCATAACAATCCTTTGGAATGCAGAGAAGTTATGAATTTTGTCCAGATAGATTTGCGTTATTGCACACTGTGGTTGTTCAATATGGTTGTGAAAATTGACCTCTCACGTTGAGAAAGGAACAGTGATTAAGTATGTTCTAGAATAAGATGCTTAGTAAAATATTTGGGGCTGGGGGGGACGAAGTTACAGGAGAATGGAGGAAGTTACACAACGCAGAACTGCACGCATTGCATTCTTCACCTGACATAATTGGAATATTAAATCCAGATGTTTGATAGGCAAGGCATGTAGCACGTAGGCCTATGGGTGAGTCCAGAAATGCATATAGAGTGTTAGATGGAAGACCTTTGGGGAAAAGGACATTTGGGAATGCCGAAACGTAGATGGGAGGATAATACTAAAATGGATTTGAGGAAGGTGGGATATGATGGCAGGCCCTGGATTAAGCTTGCTTAGGATAGGTACCGATGCACAGTGCGCAGTTTTCTTAAACCATCTGGACAAAATTCATTTTTCGACTTGCTGATTTCACTATATATTTTATGAATATATGTCCGTGACTATATGTTGAAAGCATCTTGTAAAAAGACTGCGCGATATATCTGCCGGATATTTATTTGTTTCAGGGTAGCGTAAACATTACTATGTGCATTTCTTTGCTCTCCTAAAATGTAGCAAATTTTGACTCGGTTCCTTTCTAAAAAGTTCTATTCTTTGTAATATTAATACATTTCTCATATTCATTTCTAAATTTAACAGAAGAAATACTGAAATCAGAAGTAAACACTGAACTGCTGAAACAATTGTCTTTAGAGACAATTAATATTAGGTACCCTCCACGAAACTGGCTTCATTTATACACCGACGGATCCTTGATCTCCAGAGAACAAGGTGCCAGTGCAGGTGTTACGTGCTGTCTCTTCTCACTTTATAGATCTCTTGGATATGGAACAACAAGTTTTGATGGTGAAATCATTGCAATAAGTGAATGTCTCAAGAATCTTCTCTGCCACATCAATAAATTTAGGAATGCAGTTATATTGTCAGACTCCAAAGCAGCTATTCTATCAGTAGTCTCTAAACACACACCTTCATCTCAAACAGCAGAAATAACTAAAATGCTCTCTCAATTAATATCAGTCAATAAAAGAATTGTATTCCAATGGATACCATCCCATTGTGGAATCCTGGGAAACGAGAATGCGGATGCTTTAGCAAAGAAGGGCAGCACTGCTACTTACAGACCTGTTACTAAATCTACGTATTACTCTGTGAAGAGATTTATTAAATCTACATACTTAGACTTCAACAAACAAAATTTGATAACTCAATCCCAAGGGAAAAAATGGAAATTTCTGCATCAAAATCCATAGTTAATTCCCGATTTACCACGAAAATCGTCTGTAGCTGCATTTAGATTGGCAACAGGCCATGATTGTTTGGCCAAACAGCTGCATAGAATTGGAATATATCAGTCCCCCAACTGCCCATTGTGCAACTCAAACCAAGAAATGGATTCGGAACACCTCAAAATCTGTGCTTCAGTGGCTGGTCATGATAATATCTTTGAAAAATATTGGAGTGCAAGAGGTCAAATGACTTTATTGTCAAACGCCTGGCATTATAAAACAACAACATATTCATGAATTAATCTAACGCAAATGAGATAACAGTCCCATGTGTGGTACATGGGAGGATTTCGAAGTTTCATTAGTGTTACAATATTATTATTTATCGAAGTAGGTGTAATTGTAGAATGAAACTGTGTTAATAATGCACATACCTACATTGTAAAAACTTACATTTTCAATTTATTTTAAAGTGCACATTCGCAATGCTCAGTAGAAGCCCGTAGACCCACTAATGAACTTTTATAAGATTATTAAATGAAATAGAAAAAAACAAAATAATCCTTGCAATACAAATGTTAATATAGTTCAATAGTATGTAATAGTTAACACACGTAATTATATAAAATCCAGTAATTAATTATTCTGCTCGGTGGGATGAATATGTTCCTTTTTAATTGCTACAAATTTTTTATAACTATCTGGTTTTAGAGCGGAATGCTATAGCTTCTTTTCTGCTTCTGCATTTACCCTATTTCGATAAATTTGTTTTCAAACGCAGATAATTCAGATACTAAACTGATTAATATTACATTCCTTTTTAGATCTTTAATAGTATTAATAATAATAATAATAATAATAAAATATGATTATTAATATCTATTTTGTAACATGATTACATTACAAATTATTGATGACGTTTCATATTTTTATTGATTCGTATTTTCGTGACTTTGTATACACTTTGCAGAAGGCCTAATCTCCAAATTTAAAACACTATTTAAATTTAATTTACGATTCACCGAATTCCACTCTTTCATAAGCGCTGCATTATACGATTTATTTTGTTCATATTTATTGATAAGGAAGGATGGTCATAAAACAATGTAATGTATTAAAAATATAAAACCTCATTGTCCTCAGTAATGTTGAAATCGCGTCGCGATTTCGGAAGTGTTTTTAATTGTGCTTGTGCAACGGAGGCTTAATTATCAGTCTCCAATATAGGCCTATTTTATTTCTAGAATCGCCATTGACGCTACAAAACGTAAATGCTTTTCTTCCCTACTTATTGTTGCAGTTTTCAAGCAGCAATCTTAATATAACTTAGTAAGCTTACCTCAGTGGGAAGAAGTTCATCCTGGTTGTCCCATGGAAATCGAACCCAGCTCCTCAATTCACACTACGCTCCATAAAACGTCATCTTTGCTTGCTTTAATCGAAATCAAAACTCAAAATGGCGGTTCAATATGTCATTTGCATTGTTGAAGACGGCATTGTTCCGCGTTCACAGATGAACGCCAATTCCATAGAGAATGAAAAAATGGAACTAGCATCAGTGAGTAGGAGCTGTAGACAAGAAAATCGATAGTCCTTGTGTTGTAAGAGTAGGCAACTGGCCGCAAAGGAGTTTAAATATTCTCGTTTTCATATTTTATGTTTGAATCGAATTTTTAAGTTTTCTAAAGTAATTGATATAACAACGTAGCTACATTATTTATGATGCAGTTACGTATCGTATTAATGTTACTTGATTTTTATCAGTATAAAAATCACAAATCTTTACTTTTTGCGAGAATATTAATTTCAAAACTCTTTGGCTTAGAGATCTTCTTCCCCTTCTTTTATTAATTCTGTAGCTGAAACTTCATTCTATACGTACTATGTTGGCTGCGTTTGTAATAGGATTTGAACTTTAATGTTGGGACTGTGTTCTTCCCACGTGTTCGTCTGTGTATTCGGTTTTCAAAAAATTAAATTTCTTTGCTTGTGTCCCCATTTTCTCAGGAACAATTGAAAGTAGACAGTTTAAATTTCACCGTTTTTATCATGCTACTTGATGTCAGTAATGTTATTTAACGTACTGATAGAAAATATATGTAGATCAGAAACCTCTGCAGGAGTCAAAAATTTTTCAAATAGTAATACAACAGAAATAGGTTAATTCGACATTTGATAATTGGAATAAATGTCTATTTCCCTAGTAATTACTTTTGAAACTAATGTTGATAATTGACATTGCACTCCAATTTAAGAATCTTAGGCCTACATTTTTGGAAAACTCAATAATACTTTCGTAAATGTCGGTCAAAGCTTGTAGATTTGTATAGGGGAAAAAAAAACACGCACGCGCACACATACAAAATTTTTTATATTAAGATTTTTTGTATTACTTCCATTTTTGTCCATGGATGGGGAGGTAATTACAAATAATTCTCTCCATTTCGTATTGATTTTATACCATTTTGTAAAGTTTCGCCACACACAGCAAGCGATTTTCAACCGTCGGACAAAAATTAATAATTTTATTAGTTTAATTATTCACAGATCTTTTTAGATAAAGTCATAAAACATGGGAGATGGGTTAGGAATAAAGTTTTCTTTAATATGAATGAAATTCGCTTGAATTTAATTTGTTGCTTTGGAATATAAAACTATTTTTTTTTCCAATGAGGTGTTCTTATGAGCATGCCTTAATATTATTCGGATTAGTCTTTAAGGTATTAAAATATGGTTATTCCGGTTTACAATGGCGTCTGTTTAGTTTCGATGACACTTCATATAGGGTATCTAGAATATTTTAAATGATGGATGACATGTAACTGTCTCCCATTTTTCAGTCATCCGTATGACTAAAATATTAATGATATGGCGGTCATAGTTGGCAGTTTAATTTATTTTCATAATTACATTATTATATTAAAAGCCGAAAAAAATCATGACATCGCTGGCATATCCTTAAAATTTTGTATGGAATGACCCTAATTTTAAAACTCGCTTGGATGTAATGTTAGCAGTTTGCTAGAGGAGGGAAATATTGTTACTTTTCGTGCGTTCATGAATCTTGAATCCAGTTACATGTTATAGATTCTATTCAAATTTCAACTAAAGAATGTGAAGGAGCATTACTGTAATGAACGATATCTGCACTAACAAAAGGAATATTCTCCTATTAAGAGAGTTCCTAAACTTTTGTTCCTAAAAAGTGGTGGACCACAAACGTCAACGTTTAATTTCTTGCCTCATGTGCAAATTGTGGCTGCGATCTGCATGATGAAGAAGTAACTTTGGAAAAGAAGTGCAGTACGAGTCCAGAGAGAGTCTAATCTGAGCAAGGAGATTTCAACAGTACCCAGGGGCGGACGCAGGATTTTTTTTCGGGGAGGGATTTGAGGAGATAGTAAAAATGGAGTAATGAGAAATAAGTTTATATACTCACAATTTGTTTCAGAGTCACAAACATTTACAAGTTGGCCTGAGTAGCGTAGTCGGTATAGCCTTCTGTGCTCGAAGTTGCGGGTTCTACCCCAACCCAGCTCGATGGCA
Organism: Periplaneta americana; assembly: GCF_040183065.1. Taxonomy (NCBI): domain Eukaryota; kingdom Metazoa; phylum Arthropoda; class Insecta; order Blattodea; family Blattidae; genus Periplaneta; species Periplaneta americana. The sequence continues at coordinate 125,978,553 of NC_091131.1, forward strand.
TTTAAATGTGTTTAAATGCGACAGGCCTCATATCAGTCGGTTTACTGGCATGTAACAGAAGTCCTGAGGGAAAAAATTCCGGCACACTGGTGACACTGATATAACCTCGGCAATTGCGAGTGTTGTTAAATAAACCATAATTTTTTAACTTTAACATTTACAATGACTGCAATACAAAAACAATGACAGAATGACATTTACAGAAGAAGGCGACAAGGCTTCTTAGACATTTCATCCAGTACTTCATGATCTTTTACTTCTACATTTTTATGTATATACATCAAGGCCAGTCCATTTAATCTGTCTGCTCCCATCGTGCTCCTCAAGCAAGTCTTCAAATACCGCAAAGTTGAGAACGACCGTTCTGGTGTTGCTGTAGTTACAGGCAACGTGCAGACAAAGTTTCAGAGCCTTGCGAGTGCAGGGAAAAATAATTTCATTGCACCTGTTCAAAGATGATATAAAGTCAGTAGGTATTAGGTGAAGATTTTTCTGATCAAGGAAATTTCTTCTCCACATCTTCAGTTCACTGAAGAAAGACTCTGGTGATGCATCAACATCATTGGGCCACTGATTTACTACAGCCTGAACAGCAATTTCTAAATCTTCATCTGATGCTCGCACTATGTTTTTAGGCAGCAAAGCTTGTATGGACTTTAGGATTCCCTTATGATTTAAAAACCTGTCCTTGAGCTGACTAATGAAATATTCTAAGAAGAGAAGGAAAATTAAAAGCCTAAAATACTCTTCATGACTCTCTGTCTTGAAGTAAGAACACTGTGTTTGTCTTCCTGCAGTTCTTGGAATTTAAAATTTTAGCAAAGAGAATTTACGTGGAAAACTTTCTAATTCCTATGTACATTCACGAATTAAAATTAATATTATTTTTGTTTCTTGTTTCGTATTTTTCTCAAAATTTCGGGAGGGGATATATCCCCTTAATCCCCCCCCCTTCCATCCGCCCCTGACAGTACCATCTAAAATTTGTTTCCAACTACAGCACTTCCTGAAAGAGTTTCAATGCTGTGTGTAGTAACATCTCCCGGAGGTACTTTATGTAGCTCATTGCTCTCAGTGTGGCGTTCACTCTGTCTTCAATATGTGTTGTGAATGTCATCCCTGGCGTCTGCAGCGTTACTCCTAGGTATTTGAACTGCTTTATTGATGTCAAGTTTTTTCCTTTGTATACTAGATGTCCTCTCTTCCTCAGGAATTAATGTAGATAAGACGTAAGCGTCTGACGACTTCCGGTTGTTGCTCTGAGCGCCATTCGTGGGGTCGTAGCTGAATACGAAAACATCCATGGAGTAAAATCAACCCCGGGCCATAAGCTTGAAACGGTGGAACCAAAAAGGTGTATTAGTATGGCCGTCAAATTATCCACAGTTCGTATTTTTTTTTCAGTGTGTTTATCAGCTGTTTTGTTCGTATTATTATGATTACAAATTGTTTGATGTGAATATTTCAAAAGTGTAGTCAAGTTCAGCAGGTGTTATTCTATTTTATAAATAAGCTAATATTCTGTTCGGCTCAACTGTAGAAAATGTCCGTTGATATGTCCCCCTATGCTTTAACATATGAAGGAACGCCAACATCCTTCTTGATAAGAGAAAGAATGTGGAAATGAAGTGTTCAGTCCATGTCACAACCATACCACTTTTAATAAATATATAGTGTAACATACATTGAAATAATAATCTGCTAGTAGTCCTGTTACCTCCAGATCCATTCTAATCCGTTTACGTATGACCAAAACCGATAGTAGCAATTTAATATTTGGCAATTGGCGGTGTCTACCAAATCTATATAGACTTCAAACAAGCCTACGACAGCATAAATCGGAAGCAAATTTACAGGATTATGCAAGAATTTGATATTCCATGTAAACTTATAAAATTAGTACAAACAACGATGAAAGGAACAATAGTTCAGGTCAAAATTCAAACTCAATTAACAGACCACTTTGACATAGAACAGGGACTCAAACAAGGTGATGGGCTGGCCCCATGCCTGTTCAACTTAGTACTGGAATATGCAATAAGAAAGCTGTCTATCGATATGAAAAGTACTCTGGACTACCAGACCACTGAAGTAATCGGCTATGCGGATGATATATGCATATTAAGTAGAAATATCAAGACAGTAAACGAAACCTACATTGAATTGAAAGAGGCCACTAAGGACATAGGTCTTAATATCAGTCTAACCAAAACACAGGCAATGATTCGAGTAAGTTCTAAAATTAGAAATAGTCGGCAACTTATGATCGGCGAACCAGAGATAACCGTGGTTGATAGTTTTGACTACTTAGGCTCAAGGATCACCAATTATAATGTCCTTTTTAATGAGATCCAAAAGCGCATAAGATCGGCCAATAAAACTTATTATTTCCTACACTAAGTTATGAGTAGTCAGGACATCCACACGACAACTAAAGTAAGACTTCATAAAGCACTCATAAGAACTGTTCTCATGTATGGCTGCGAAACATAGTGCCTTACCAGAAGGGCTGAGGAAGCTATTGGTGGCTTTCAAAGGGAAATACTTAGGAAAATATTTGGACCTGTAAACATAAATCAGGAATATAGGATACGAAATAATAAAGAACTGTATGAATTATATAGAGAATGCGATATAATCACCTATATAAAAATTAAAAAACACCAATGGGCAGGTCACGTACAAAGATTACCTCTGGATCGTCTACCAAAAAAACCCCTTAGAGCTAGTTTTCATGGAATTCGCCGTCCTGGAAGACCAATGAAGAGATGGGAAGATAATATCAGGGAGGATGCGGCTAGTCTACTACATTGCAGAAATTGGAAACTGGCAGCGCAAAATAGAGTTTTATGGAGGCAAAAAATTCGGCAGATCAAGGCTCAAACATGAGCTGTAGAACCATTGGATGGATGGAATTGGCGGTATTTTGCGGTGGATTATGAGGCGTAAAAGGTATAATTTGACGTCATATCCGTCGCACCGATTTCAAGCATATTTGGCTTGAAGTAGTCCCTCCTTTCTTTTTATCCTCTCAGAGTAAAATATATATTCAAGCATTAACCTATACCTATATGCGATTTATTTACACTGCTGTACAATTAATGTCTCACCTACAATCATTTTCTATATGCTATTTATTAATACTGATGTATGATTAATGTGTCACCTATCTACTTCTTGGAAGACAAAACTAAACTGTCTATAATTTATTTTATTACAGTATTTTCTCAATCGTCGAATATTAACAAATGAATGTCACCTATAACAAATGAATGACACCCAGTGGCGGCTGATTGGCTGAGGCAAGCGAGGCCAGGCCTCAGTCACTTGCCTTAATTGAAATCAAATTTTGTGTTTTTATATAATATATTACTCATTTGAATGAGGCACATATCTCTGTAGAAGTATTTGAAAACTTTGTGATGAATATAGACCTGTTTTGCAGTAAAATTTGTTCCTGAGGGCAGGATCGCTCGTGTCGGGTCTGGTTTCTGCATTTCGTATGTTTTCGCGGGCTTTGAGGTTGTACTTGAAACGGTGTAGACACAATTCGTCTGGCCTTGTGGCCTGGTCAGCTTTCACTCCTCCCTTTCATGGACCGGCCTCAAGGGTAGAATAAGGTGGGTATAGCAGTGGTGACTTGTCTTCCTAAATAGGCCATAAATAACATAAAAATTCCCGCTGTTTAGCAGGCAGACACCACACTGTTCTCTCCCCTTATGTCTTAGTTTATGACTTAAGCGAGGGTGTGTGGTGTAAGGTAGAGTTGACCACACTTCGTAAAGTTACAGGAATTGAGTAGGGTTCTTGAGAATAAGAAGTCGTCGAACTGTGGTATAACTGTTATATTGGAGAATAGATAGTAATATAGTTGAATGTGTTGTAGACTACATGACAATTAACGAGTAAAAGTCCTGAGGTTAGTGGTGACTCGTATTATATAGTCCAGGTTTGGGGCGTTGTCAGGACGCGAGTCCATGTCTAAACATGACCATACATGGTAATGTTTAGGGGTTGCAGTTACGTGCAGTACGATACACGTTTTAGTTCCACAAGACCATGTATAGTAATATTTTAGGGAACGCAGCCCTAAAGAGTCCAAAAGTAACTCAAAGGGGTGAGAGGGTAACGCGTGGGTGAAAGGGAGATAGCTCTCTATGCAGTCACCAATATCCTTAGGGGTAACTTATAATTTGCAATGATGCAATTACACACAATATAGTAACATATAGTGTGTACTCTCCTAAGGTCGACAAAACAGAATTGAAAGTTCAGTCCAATAGGGATAGTATTAGTATTAGTATTTATTTATTTAACCTGGTAGAGATAAGGCTGTCAGGCCTTCTCTGCCCCTCTACCAGGGGATTACAACTATAACATGAACAATAAAATTACAATTAATATTAAATTTACAATTACAATTACAATAAAAATTAAAGTACGACAAGAATACCGGATTAATGAAAGCTAGACATTTTATCATAGAAGTTAAGAACAAAGAATATTTTTGTATTTACTGAATTACAAATTAAACCTACAATAACAAAATTCTATAGTGATGAAATTACCGGATATTGAAATATTTGGTGATAGATTAAGAGAACTATTTACCAGAAACCATGTCTGAACGAGTCTCAATTACTGACAAAGTGCCTTGTAAGTTTGCGTTTGAATTGAATTTTATTTCGACAGTCCCTGATGCTAGCAGGTAACGAATTCCAGAGTTTTCACAGGGCTATTGTGAAAGAGGATGAGTATGAGGAGGTACGATGGGATGGTATTGTTAGTATTGTTTCATGGCGAGAGCGTGTGTTCAGAATGTGGTGGGAAGAAAGGTAAGTGAAGCGAGACGACAGGTACGAAGGAATAGAAGAGTTCAAGATTTCGAAGAGAAGGAGAAGTGAATGTAAATTTCTTTTCTTATCTAGTTTAAGCCATGGTATGTGAAATGAATACAAATTCTTATTGGTTATCCATTAACGAATACAATACTGTACTTGCATTTCTTGCCCGCCCCAAGACTTGAGTATGCGCTTCTAGTACCACAGTGGGTTTCGACAGTTCCGTCTCACAAACGGCACAATTCTCAAATAGAGAAAGAAGAGTTCATTAATTTAAAATCAGTGATCAATATGGATGTCCTAATCAATAAAATATTCTGTTTTTCTTTAACAAAAGTATCACTACAAGATATAGAACCAATTCCCATTCAAATCGCAAACCCATTTCTTAGTGCCCGTATAGGGGCGTGTCTAATTCTCCTACATAAGCAATCGAACTATAGGATGTCGAACTTAAGAGCTTCCACTGTAATTTACATACATGGTTCATAATTATTAATTCACACTACAGTCTACAAGGGTTACAATATTATTCCACACTTCCCTTCCTATTAAAAGTTTGACCAACTTCTAAGAGGTTAAACTTTCACTTTATCCCATTCCTTCTGTTTTCTGGATGATAAGAGAGATTTTGAGACGGCTGCAGGGATGGATTTATGGGATTTTGCCTTTATTTGTTGAAGGGCTTGGGAGACATCAGCTATTGTGGTGTTAGGATCAGGTTGGTACCTACTAGGATTCGTAGAAAATATTTGCATTTCATTGTCACTATCTGAGTTTTCTCCCTCTCTTGCTCTTTCCTTTGAACTCTGATTGTATTGGCTATTCTTAATAACATTATTATTGAATTTCCAAGTTTATAGAACCCTATTTTACCCGAAGGTATATTAGAGCTGTAGTTAAATCGTACATATTATAGCCCTGTACAAGTACTTACATAAAATATATACATAATTATGACATAAAATACACATATTACATTAAATGTGTATGACAATAATAAAAATCATAGTTATCAAATATTTACATAATTCTGACATAAAATACACATATTACATTAAATGTGTATGACATAATAAACATCATAGTTATATTATATACAAATACGTAGATATGAGATAAAATAGATACATAGAAATAGATACACAGTATATGAAACACGGACATATTACATACAATACTTTCCCAGGACACATCACACACAGACTTGTTTCATAAAAAGGTAAGCATTTCATAGAAACATACATTATTACTTTTAAGGACGTATATAACATAAAAATGACATGAAATAGACACATGGCATACAAATGTATATACAACACATAAGACATAAACATATTATATAAAATACACAGACAAGACTTAAAAAAATTATATAAAAACTTATATACGATATGAAACAGTGATATTATAGCTATTATTATTGTGATTATTGGTATTACTATTAATAGTAGTTATTGGAGAAAAAATGGCAGTACATCAGTTATTCATAGATTTCAAAAAGGCGTATGACTCGGTTAAGAGAGAAGTTTTATATAATATTATTATTGAATTTGGTATTCCTAAGAAACTAGTTCGATTAATTAAAATGTGTCTTAGTGAAACTTACAGCAGAGTCTATATATGCCAGTTTCTATCTGATGCTTTTCCAATTCACTGCGGGCTAAAGCAGGGAGATGCACTATCACCTTTACTTTTTAACTTCGCTCTAGAATATGCCATTAGGAAAGTTCAGGATAACACAGAAGGTTTGGAATTGAATGGGTTACATCAGCTTCTTGTCTATGCGGATGACGTGAATATGTTAGGAGAAAATCCACAAACGATTAGGGAAAACACAGAAATTCTACTTGAAGCAAGTAAAGAGATAGGGTTGGAAGTAAATCCCGAAAAGACTAAGTATATGATTATGTCTCGTGATCAGAATATTGTACGAAATGGAACTATAAAAATTGGAGATTTGTCCTTCGAAGGGGTGGAAAAATTCAAATATCTTGGAGCAACAGTAACAAATATAAATGACATTCGGGAGGAAATTAAGCGCAGAATAAATATGGGAAATGCGTGTTATTATTCGTTTGAGAAGCTTTTGTCATCTAGTCTGCTGTCAAAAGATCTGAAAGTTAGAATTTATAAAACAGTTATATTACCGGTTCTTTATGGCTGTGAAACTTGGGCTCTCACTTTGAGAGAGGAACAGAGATTGAGGGTTTTTGAGAATAAGGTTCTTAGGAAAATATTTGGGGCTAAGAGGGATGAAGTTACAGGAGAATGGAGAAAGTTACACAACGCAGAGCTGCACGCATTGTATCCTTCACCTGACATAATTAGGAACATTAAATCCAGACGTTTGAGATGGGCAGGGCATGTAGAATGTATGGGCGAATCCAGAAATGCATGTAGAGTGTTGGTTGGGAGGCCAGAGGGGAAAAGACCTTTGGGGAGTCCGAGACGTAGCTGGGAAGATATTATTAAAATGGATTTGAGGGAGGTGGGATATGATGGTAGAGACTGGGCTCATCTTGCTCAGGATAGGGACCAATGGCGGGCTTATGTGAGGGCGTCAATGAACCTCCGGGTTCCTTAAAAGCCAGTAAGTATTAATAGTAGTAGTATCTCCTTTTATTGCAGCCTGTTTTGCCCTGTGGCATGTTAGATTAATGATAAAAAAATAAAAATATAATATCGTCATGTGAATTGAAGAAGTAGGTAACTCGAAATTTGCGTTTTTTAGTTATCTCTGTTAGAACATAGCAAAAATCGCACAGGATGTAATCCAAGAACTATGTAACTGATCGAACGATACCAGCGACATCTGTTTTCCAATGTAACAAATAGGTAAAAGAAAACAAGACATATTCCTTAGTGCAATAAATAAGAAAATAGGCAATATCTCAAAATAAATTGAGTTACCTAGTTCTTGCATTCAGGTGACGATATATACACAGAAAATTAACACATTCATATAGCCTTACTAATTGCATTAACTACAACTTCTCTTACTATGGCAGAAACACAAAAAATTAGCTATTTATAGTGAATTGTGAATATGTGATATGAATTTCTGAAATGCTCTTGAAAGCATTTCTTTTTAAACATAAAACACAGGGGTTTTTCAAATTGCCCAGAACATGAGATGACATGCGACAGTAATAACAGGCAAGCTCTTTCGAAAATTGCGCAATCAAATAGCAGGTTATGAACAGTCTTGGCGCTTTCCTCGTATTTACACATGGATTCATTTACATTATTGATTTTGAACCGTTTAAAATATGTTTTAAATTTTTCATGGCCTGAAATGAATTGCGTACAGTTTAACTTAGAGGTTATTGTAGGAAAGAATAAGGCTCTAGTTAGAGAACTGTTATTACTTCCTTGCCATTGTACATCCCAGCGTGCTAACATATGTTCCCTTAACTTATGTTTTATGAAACTGACAGGAATTTTATGGTAATTATCAATGACATTCATGGAACAAGCAAGCTTGGCTAGTTGTTCTGTCGTTTCATTCCCTAGAGTCAACGACAATTCGGAAGGCTGTAGTCTGCTAGTGTTTGCGTCGAGCGAGACAGATAGAGAAAGCAAGGCAGCGTACAACATTGCCACATCGTACTTCACGCGCATATGCAATACAAATAGCGCAGGAGAGAATTTAAATTATCAAAAGACAATAATGACCTTAGCTGTTGGTTACTATAAACATGACATCAAGCATAAACTCTTTTCTTCACTAACAAAATTCTTTGCACGGTTCTCAATCCCACACCACATGCTTCTGCAGTCGTTTCTTGCACATTGGCAACGTTGCAGCCAGCATCAAGATGGCCGGCAGCATTCTGCTCGTTAACGTTTTTAAAATAATTATACACCTCAAACAATATTTTCCGCGCCTGCCTGTGCAATACTTGTATTTTTACAGTCTCTTCTTTCATTTATTTATCTTGCATACACACAGTAAACGTTAGTTTTACTTATTCAATGTATTGAAACACTCACACGTAAACAAACGAACTCTGGAAGTACTTGTTACAGACTGATTCTGATTGGTTCTACTATACAAGCTTGTGACGTCACATACTAGAAATGCAGCCGACCGCGTTCCGAACTGCTGTCTAGTCTAATATACCCGAGTGCCTTCGAACCCAGTTTAAACAAATATGTTTGCTGGAGTTAGCAATATTACGTCTGACATTTATGCCAGTCATATGCAAATTATATTTGTCTCTAATACAGTTCAAAGTTGCCTTATTCTTAATAATAATAGAACTTCAACAAGCACTACATCCCTTCCTGTAATCTGAACACGTCTCTCTCTAGTTACATTGTTTCAACATCCACAGCCCACACTTTCTACGACTGCTACATCAACAGCACCACACACAAAAAAGTAACATTACTCCGATTACTGAACTAATATAGAGCCAAGAAGAATAGTGATGCCAATCTTTCATATTGAATTTTGGATTGTTCTTTTGATATTTGTTTTTGAAGATCATCAATTCTTACTCCCATGTATTTAAAATCATGAGTCGTGGAGAGAATATTTGGAAATTGGAATTGCATCTTAGTGTTTGTCATTATTTCTTCCTGTCCCTGTGAAATACAACAGTCAATATGCATGGGAGCTATAGGGATGATATCAGTAGTAGTTTGATTAATTTCAGTATGCTGTAGTGGATATAACACATCTACTGAGGTCAACCCTTTACAATTAACAGCTAACACAAGTTTCCCTCTATTGAATAATTTTACTTCTTCCTTTACTTCACTCTCACATAGGGGAGTTAGGCCTAAAATGACATACTTGGGTAAAATGACATACTATGTGCTTTGTGAAAACACTGTAACTTAAGCTGAGTTTGAATTTACAGCTCTATAGTGCACAGAAGCTGGAAACAGTGGTTACATCCAAATTTCAGTAAGCGAAGGCGCTTTTTGGTGAAGCAGGTGCAACTAAAGGAAAAAAGTGCAAGACGATATAATATTGTTGAGGTATGTTATGTATTTTTTTGTCATTTTAAGCTTCAGATATTGCTGAAATAATGTTCATGACTGAAAACATGAATATTTACCTCTATAGAAAGCATTACAATATCCAAATTCATAAAGAGGTTAGGTCGTACTAGCACTACTTCTTATTCTTCTTCATTCCGGGTAAAATGACATACCACCTACTTGGCTAAAATGACATACTATGTCATTTTACCCAAGTGCATGTTTCTGACTGGAAATAAGAAGCCATATATTGCGGGCGATAGCGATTTGCAAAATTGGTGTCAAATTTGTTTACAATGGCTGTTTAGTGATTACTTCTGTGAAATTATGTAATATATAGCGGCATCTCTCTCATTGCTCGACTGAATTTTTCGTAAAGCTAACTGATTTTAAAATAGGTGAGATGGGGATTTCTTTAAAATATATAAAACCCTAAAGTTTCTAAAATAAATATATTTTCAATATGTATATGCACTGAATTTTGTTACTCTGATTTATCCTCTTATGAATGAGCTAGGCTTTGCGAGTCTGAAGTTTACTTGCACCTACTTCACCAAAAAGCGCTTTTGTGGAAAACATTGTAAGATGAGTTTGGATTTACAGCTCTATAGTGCACAGAAGTTGGCAACAGTGATCACACGTCATGTTAGCCTTCCCTCGTCACTGCACCCACCGACTCCAGCCACTTGATGTCTCTTTCTTCGGGCCTTTGAAAACATATGATCAGGCCATTACAAAGTGGGTGAGGAACCATCCTGAATGGGTGATAACACAGTTTCGAATTGCGGACTTATTTTCTGAAGTCTACGGAAAAGCTGCAACCATCACCAATGCATTGGGTGGATTTTCTTCAACAAGAATTTGTCTACTCAATTCGGAGATATTTCCTGATCACTTATTTAGTCCTGCAGCGCCCACAGACAGACCTCTAACGAATGCAGTCCCTACAGATGGGCCAAAGGGTGCAACACAGAAGAGCAGTTCAACAACAAGGAATGCAAAAGAACATATGATAGAGCCATCACCAACAACTGCTCCAGCAGCGGAAACGTCACAAACGAGGCCTTCACCTCATGTGACACAGCAAAAGATCTCCCTGATTCCCTCTGGCACTAGATTTGTGGCGAGAAGAAAGAGAACACATGAAGGGTCCCAAATCGAGCATCTCTTTTATTAACCAATTAAAATTAAAGGAAGCTGAAAGAAGAGCTATAGAAGAAAGGTGTTCAGCAAACAGAGGAAAAACAGCTTCAGTTTGATCTAAGCAATGGAGACCAAGATGAAGAGAGTGACTTCGATGGTGATGTTGAGAACGATGCACCTTGTCTGTACTGCAATGAATTTTACAGTCAATATAAACCAGAAGAAACATGGCTACAGTGCAAGAAATGTTTCTCATGGGCACACAATGAATGTGCAAGTTTATCTAAGAGAACAATTTTTTTCTTTTTTTGAAATATGTAAAAATTAACTTAAGTGTGTCATTTTACCCTAGTAACTTGGGTAAAATGACATAGTTTGTCTATTTTCAAACATGCCTTTCAGTTAAAAATAGTCAGTATTTTTCACTTTCTGTTGGTCTTAATATATGTGTTAATGTTGTAGTATTAGTTATATATAATTAACCAAAACAAATTTGGTAAGAATACATATTTTTTTCAAGATTTCCTTAAGGTATGTCATTTTAGGCCTAGTTCCCCTACTACAGTTATTTCATCCTTTTAATGATGTACATACAGCCATTCATTACTATGTGTTAACGGTATCCACATGGTATCTATTATCGGTCTTATTAATAAAAACTCTATATACAGACGTTTAACTGTCTTATACAATGAGGTTTACATGTCGTGTGTAAATTCCTTACAAATAATCTCTACGTACGTCGTGTATAACAGTATAACTGTTACACAGCTACGTCATAGTTTCGTCATTACTTCGTTACGAAAGGTAATAGAATATCTGAGGTTCTCTATTGCATCCAATAGAGTGGTCTAGTGTGGCGTGTTAAGTATCGATAGTACAACTGACGCTAATTGATTACCACACTATATTTTGGTCAAAGCGTACAAGATACAGCAATATTATTCTAATTATTCTATTCTCTTTGATTTGTTCTTCTGTGGTTACAAGGCAACCATCATCATAAAATGACAGTCGATACGAACAGCTGTTAGAGGGGCGGCCATTATTTCTCTATATACAATGCTTAAACAAGGAGTTTCGTGTATGTAACTACTGCAAAGCAATTCCCATTGTATAGTTACAGCCTGTTTATACATCCATTGCTTATGAATGGTTTATTAGTAAAGTTTTCTGTCTCAACTCTGCAAAAGTCTAGTATAAAAACTATACACGGTTTATTAGTAAGACTATATATGTATACAGAATGTCTCATTTATCTTGTGCACCTATTATAACCTTTTTTTTTTTAATAGGAATTGGAATTTTTGTTTTTGAGCGTTATGTTAGAACGAGGGGCTAACATGAGTGCATGTAACTACATTATGGTACAAGATACACGTGACGTCATCAATTTTTCAAGTAGCACTACATACTCTAATCATGTTACATTGATTACACATATTAAGACCAGTTCAAAAATGTATCACAATGTCACCTTCCTAATCAATAACGACAACAAAACGAAACAAAAACGTACTTTCAATGTGATAATGTTATGTTTTGAGAGTCACAGAAGATGTTCCAAATGGTGACCATTCACATTAATGCACATTCGAAGGCGTTCCCCGAAAGACCGCATGACTGACCGGCATGTTGCTGGCTGAATGAACACACAAGTCTGTCGAATGCGTTGCTGCATGTCATCTGGTGTTGTCAGAATGTTCTGGTACACACTGTCCTTTACAGTTCCTCAAAGGAAGAAATCGAGGTGCGACAGGTCCGGAGAACGTGCAGGCCACTGTACTGGATTGTGGCGTGGACAGTTATTGTGGTTTGTTTACATGCTAGATAGCAAACACACAATACACGACGTGTACAGACGTCAGTCGTCTTTCAATTTGTGTAGGCCTGAGTTAATGCACCACAACAAATGACACATTCTGATGGCATTCATTTTGCATTTTGTTGTTGTTATTGATTGGAAAGGTGACATTGTGATACATTTTTTAATTCGTCTTAATGTGTGTAATCAATGTAACATGATTAAAGTATGTAGTACTATTTGAAAAATTGATGACGTCACGTGTATCTTGTACCATAATGTAGTTGCATGCACCAAATCTCTACACTCATGTTAGCACCTCGTTCTAACATAACTCTCAAAAACAAAAATTCCAATACCTATCCAAACAAAAAAAGTTATAATATGTGCACAAGATAAATGGGACACCTTGTATATTGTTCAAATGCTTTACATACTCCTGGATATTCAGTCGTAGTAGGATGTATCAGGTAGGTGAGGCAATCCTCTTTCACTGTATGATTTATTGGTACATTCTCCATACAAATCATATTAGCAATTATCGTTTTGCATTCTCTCACATGCTGTTGAGATAAAAATGCCGTTTTCGTTCTCAACGTATTGGTTGCTATGTAAGGGTATTGAGATTGTATAAATTTAACGGTTCTATTATTATTCATAATTGCCGGAAAAGGAATAATTTCATATAAATTGAATTTTTCGCGTGACAGTAAAGGTACTCTCACAATGTATATCAACGTAGATGATGTTGTATAAATAGTTATGGTTATCACCTGGTCCACTTGGTGTGATGGAAAAGGTGGTAATTGCAGATCGATAGGAATTGTTTCACATAACACCACAGTCTAGTATATACAGTCACGAAACTTGAGTTGTGAGGGTGCTAGGAACAATAGACTGTGCAGGTACTATTTCGCATTGTATGTAATGAGGCGATATTAGCGATCCTAGTGGTTAGCAACTATCTATGGATGCATAATTACCTCGTATTGAGCTTCGTGACTGTATCTACTAGACTGTGGTAACACTTTCTTAATTTTCTCGTAAGTTATAACCTAAGGTTGAATAATTCCAAGTCGCACATTTGTTATTGTGATCAACAAATTGTAATATTCATAACAATCTTAGTATCCTAACTCAACATGTTTAATCTTTAGATTAATTGCTGTAATCTCATTATCTCCATGCGTCTTACTTTCCCGCTGATTTTGGTAATGTGAAAGGAAAGTATTGAAAGTTTCTTTTATTGCTTTTTGATTTAACAATAATTCCGTAGTTGTTTCATTGACTGTTACCAAACTTGACTTTAAAAGTGTTAACTATTCTGAACTAATATGCAAGAAGTTAAGTTGTTCTTGCTGCATTTTATCCATTCTTTCCTTATACATTTCTATTTCAGCTTCAGTTGCAGTGCCGAATAGAATTTTAGAAATTTCGCCTACAAAACATGTTGTTGTTATTATTATTGACCATTGGTCCAATAATTTCTTCAAGAGTTTCTCTTAGCCTTTGTACACTAGTTCTTTTAGTCAGGATATGAGCTAATCCTTGCTCACAAACCGTTTTGTGATACCATGTGTATACTAATAAATTTTTACATTCATTCTGTATAGTTGCAATCCCTTGTTTGAGCGTATCATACAGGTGTTGTACCAGTCCTATGTCTACGTAACTAATGGCATCCCAGAGATGCGGAGTGAACCACACGTTTGCTACAAAATCAAAGTATATGCCTGCCTGTCCTTTGATTTCTTCATTTTGAGTTGCTGAAAAGCATTCAACCTTAACAGTAGTCATACCAATGAGTAGTGCTAACCACTTACATAAAATCATCTTGGTATGCTTCTGAAAAGAAAAGAAACACAATTATTCTTTGTATTCCTTTACTCTGTTGATGTGTACAGTGAATCTCTTATTTCCGTGATATCCCTAATTCCGTGATACTATTTTAAAATTGAATGTCAATCAAAGCTTTGTCGTTCGAACATAGCGCCAGACATCTTTCTCCAAAGATTGCACCTTTCGCCTACTTTTGAGCCATCGGTGAACTTCCTAGCAAGATACCCAATTCCATGACATTCAGTGAAAAAAAAGTATCACGGAATTAGGAGTATGATGGAATTAGGCAACTTTACCCTACCCTCAATTCTGCACAACTCGAAGTTAACTTTATTAACCCGAGTAACCTCAAATGGACCTTCTCACAGAAGGTCCAACTTTTTCCTATTCTCCTTTCGAAACAAGATCTTGGCTCCCAGACCTATGTCATAGTTCCCTAATTTTCTTTCTGTGCTACCCGAGCTACGTCATTAGTGATCTCATGCTGACCTACCCACAATAGGTCAAGCTTTTCCTTTTTTTCCTTTCTTTACTCCCTGAGTTTCGTCATTAGGCCTATGACTTTTCTTATCTTTATTCCTATTATCATCGAGTACTCGCTTTTCCTTACTTTGTTTGAGAAACTCCCTCGCTTCCTGCCAAGTGAACCTCATCCTGTGCTTCAACTGTGCCACGTAAACATCATAGGTATATATTACCTTCGCTTCCTGCCTTAAAGGTCCACGAATATTTTCCATTCGACCAAACATAAGCTCATAAAGAGTGAATTTTATACTACAGTGAGGAGCTGTGTTATAAGTAAAGATACCAAAGGGTAACCATCTATCCCATTCATCCTGTTTAGTGGAACTGAAACATCTTAAATATCACTGGACAACAGTCATTTTGCGCCAGACATAAAACTAACAAATTCCTACTAATTTCGATTTATTTAAAAAAATCACAGTATTTCGTCTGTAATTATTTTGTTTTACAAATGTGACGACCCATTATGTGAAAACAATATTAGTGTAAGTAGGCCACCTTGCTAGAAGCACTTATTTTATTGCCCTTTTATGAGTCTATTAGGAGGGAGTGAAACAGGTTCACGGTATGAATTCGCTTGAGTTTACCCGATTTTACTTGAGACGTGTATTTCTTTCATGTGAGCTTTAATTACATTACTGTAGTTTATATTTTGCAATAGACCACCCTGTTAAAATCACTTCTAGAAGCGGAAATTGTTGTTGTTGTGTTCTAATGCCAGGCATTTGACAATAAAGTCATTTGACCTCTTGCACTCCAATATTTTTCAAAGATATTATCATGACCAGCCACTGAAGCACAGATTTTGAGATGTTCCGAATCCATTTCTTGGTTTGAGTTGCACAATGGGCAGTTAGGGGACTGATATATTCCAATTCTATGCAGGTGTTTGGCCAAACAATCATGGCCTGTTGCCAATCTAAATGCAGCTACAGACGATTTTCGTGGTAAATCGGGAATTAACTGTGGATTTTGATGCAGAGAGTTCCATTTTTTCCCTTGGGATTGAGTTATCAAATTTTGTTTGTTGAAGTATGTAGATTTAATAAATCTCTTCACAGAGTAATACGTAGATTTAGTAACAGGTCTGTAAGTAGCAGTGCTGTCCTTCTTTGCTAAAGCGTCCGCATTCTCATTTCCCAGGATTCCACAATGGGATGGTATCCATTGGAAAACAATTCTTTTATTGAGTGATATTAATTGAGAGAGCATTTTAGTTATTTCTGCTGTTTGAGATGAAGGTGTGTGTTTAGAGATGATTGATAGAATAGCTGCTTTGGAGTCTGACAATATAACTGCATTCCTAAATTTATTGATGTGGCATAGAAGATTCCTGAGACATTCACTTATTGCAATGATTTCACCATCAAAACTTGTTATTCCATATCCAAGAGATCTATAAAGTGAGAAGAGACAGCACGTAACACCTGCACCAGCACCTTGTTCTCTGGAGATCAAGGAAATTGTTTTATTGCCTTTTTCGGTTCCATTTGGAGAAAGAGAAACAGGTTCGCCAAATGAAATCACTTCAGTTTACCAGGAGATTTCTGTGGTGTTAGTATTCTGTGTCAGACGTGTATCTCTTTAAAGTGTGCTTTAATGATAATATTTAAAGCACGAAAGGTTTATTATCTGCGGATTTGAAGGTTTTATCATTGCTTCTTGGAATGCAATTAGGCTACACAAAATTTTGCTGCTTTATGTGCGAATGGGACAGTCGTGCTCGAGATAAGCATTATAAAACAAAACGAAAATCACTAGAGCCAGGGAAAAAAAATATTATACATCAATCCTTTGTACTTGAAAGTAAAGTAATTTTACCCCCTTTACACATTAAGTTAGAGTTAATGAAGATTTTTGTTGAAGAGATGAATAATAAAATTGAAGCATTTAAACATATCCAGGAAAAATTTCCTGCTATTAGTGACTCAAAAATAAAAGAGGGAGTTTTCAGTGGACCACAAATTAGAAAAAATAATGAAGGACAATCACTTCGAATCTTTGTTGAAAGGAAAAAAGAGAGCCACCTGAATTGCATTCAAAGAGGTTGTATTAAATTTTCTGGGTAACCGTAGAAGTGAGAACTATGAAGAACTAGTGCAAAATTTACTATTGGCGTATGAAACTATGGGTTGTAACATGCCCTTGAAAATTCACTTACTTCACTCCCATCTTGACTTTTTTCCCAGAGAAATGTGACGGTTTTAGTGATGCGCATAGTGAGTGTTTTCATCAAGAAGTTTCAACTATGAAAAAAAGATACCAAGGACAGTGGAGTACCAATTTGCAAGCAGACTATTGTTGGACTTTAGCTCGTGATGTACCTGAAGCCCAGTATAAAAGAGAATGCAGAAAAAAAGCTGTAATCTTCTGAACAGTGAATATTTAACTCAATTGTCATTATATAAAGCAGCATTTTGAATGGATATAATTTAAATTCGAAAATTTCTGAAAAAACCGTAACCAACAACGGTTTTTATTGTCATATTCGTATTCAGGTGGCTAAAATGATATAGAAAACATGTATCACATGCCCCAGCGCAAAAAGAAAGTTACAATTTGTGATTACTGCAGTGTATTCCACTATAACTTTGTGGGACCTTTCTAAGCTACCATTAGACTCTGGGTGGTATGCACGGATGTGAATGTTATTTATTTTGAGTAACTTACAAATTTCTTGAAAGAGTCTACTCATAAATTGACTACCTTGATCTGTAAGATTTACATCACATATTCAATAAGTTAAAATAATATATTCTACAAAACATCTGGCTACAATCTCTGTAGTCATTTCTGGCATTGGAACAGCTATTAGATATTTACTTAAGAGATTCTGACATGTCAAAATATGTTTATTTCCTTCCAATGATAAGGTGAGAGGGCCTACAATATCAAGTGATATCTTTTCCCATACACTCTGGGGTATGTCTGTTATTTGTGACGGGGCTTTTGGAATAGTCTGTTGACTTTTATTAATTTGGCAAATTTTACATTTCTTAATGTATGTTGTGACTTTCATGTAACTGTTTTCTTAACGGGCACCCGACTTAAACCCCCCATTATGCAAGGAGAGTCCTTAATACAACATACAAAATGTATATTAAACCAAACCTCTTGTACTGTTCTGAAGCATTAATAACAGCAGCAAATGCTAACATCAATAAACTTGAACAAATACAAAATCAGGCTCTTCGCCTAATCACTGGAGCAGTTAAATCCACACCTGTTGATGCCATGCTTACCTTAACACGGATCCCACCATTAACAACAAAAATAGAAGAACAAGCACTGCTCCAACATGAGAAAATGTTACGACTGCCAAACTCTAAACGGACAGAAAAGAACCTCCCTTCCTCAATCCTTAAAACTCATAGTAGTTTCCTAGAAAAGGTAACACAGATTAAATCCAAATTGAACATTCCTAACACCAGAGAAAATTTACTTATAAGAGAAAATCCATTGGAATTATTGCAACCTACCTTCAGTTTGGAATTAACAGAGGAAATAAGTAAATCAGACACACCAAAAGAAATACAAAAACTTCTAGCACTGGAAACGATCAATACTAGATACCTACAGAAGAATGGCTACACATATATACCGATGGATCCACACAGAAAACCTTACTGGAGCTGGAGTTACATGTACACATTTTTCCTTTTATCATTCTGTTGGCAGAGACACAACAAATTATGATGGTGAAATAGAGGCTATACACATTGCTCTCCGACAATTATTAAATCTTCCCTTTAAATAAATATAACAAGACAGTAATTCTTTCAGATTTTAAAGCTGCAATTCAGGGAATATGTTCAAATGCTACAAAAAAGTCAACAAAAATAAGAGAATGCTACAAAATGTTAACACAACTCCAAAAAGTTAATAAGATTGTCCTTCTCCAATGGATTCCAGCACACTGTGGAGTCATGGGGAATGAAATCGCAGACACACTTGCAAAGAAAGGCACAACAATAAAACAAAAGCCTAAATTTAATTTCTCATATTCCTCAATAAAACGCTTGATCACTACAAAATTTTCTCATTCATACCTACAAGAAATAGAATCAAATGCTAAAGACAAAAAATGGATTACACTACTTTCCAACCCAGATATAATCCCCCAGAGACCAAGGAAAACAGCAGTTGCAGCCTTCAGACTATTGACAAATCATGACTGTCTAGCAAGTCATCTCTACAGAATAGATATCTCAGCTTCACCAATATGTGTCCTGTGTAATGATCCAGCAGAAATGAATGAAGACCATTTGAAGACCTGTGAAGCATTAAGATCAGAAGAAACTACAGTTCAAAAGTATTGGAAAGCACGATTGCTAATGGCTTCATTGCCAGATGCAAGGCACTAGACAACAACAACAACAACATTTCTTAATGTACTGTGTAATGTCTTCCAACATATTGGGCCATTTGCAATGCAATTTAATCCTTTCATGGGTTCTCTGTATTCCTTAGTGACCTCCGATGGGACAATCGTGCGATTCTTTCAGTAATAGAGATTTTCGTTCTTCTGAAATTTCATTAGTTCCGTATTTCACAAAGATGGTGATTTTACTTAAGCAATCGACATTCACGTTTCTTTTTCCCGCCTTATGGACAACGTCAAAATCGTATTCTTTTAACAGCAACCTCCATCTCAGTATTCGTGAACCCGGGTCTTTTACATTCATCCTCCATTTCAGAGGCTGATGATCAGTTACAATGGTAAATTTTGAACCTAGTAAACATGGACTTAAAATGCTTACATGCCAAGAGTTCCTTATCAGTCGCACCATAACTTAATTCTGCTCCATTAAGATTACGTGAAGCGTATGCTATGGGCTTATCTTCTCCTATTTTACCTTGACTAAGGATGGTTCCTATCGCAAGATTACTAGCGTCAGTTATCAAAATAAAAGCGTTCGTAAAATCAGGAAATTGCAATATACTGGGTATTCCATTAATTTCTGCTTTAAAGTTTGAAAACTTTCTTCTTGTTTTTTTGACCATGTCCATTACATTTCTTTCTTTAATAAATCATTTAGCGGCTTTGCTATTTGACTGAATTTATTAATAAATTTTCGGTAATATCCTGCAAGTCCTAGGAATGATTTTACATCTTTAGCATTTTGCGGAGTTGGAAATTGTTTAACAGCACGAATTTTCTCTTCGTCAGGGATAATACCACATTCTAGTATAGTCACGAAGCTCAGTACGTAGTAAATATGCATCCATTGATAGTTGCTAACCACTAGGATCACTAATATCGCCTCATTACAGACAATGCAAAATAGTATCTACACATTCTATTGTTTCTAGCACCCTCACGACTCAAGCTTCGTGAATGTATATGCTAGACTGTGGTAATACCTATTGTGTGTCCTAAGTATTTTAACTCTTTCTTAAAAAAACTCTCACTTATCCGGTTCGATTTGAAGTTGCTTTTGTCGAAATGTTTCAAATACATCTCTTAATTTCTCATTATGTTCTTTAGACTCTCCTCAAATATAAGCAAATCATCTAAATAAACACGAGAGCGAATTCCTATCAATGAAAATAAGATAATATTCATAAATCTTTGGAAAGTTGCCTGAGCTGACTTTAATCCAAATCGCATTCGTTTGAATTCAAATGACCTGACTGCGTACTAAATGCAGTCTTACACCTATCTTCAGGATTAAGCTGTATCTGCTAACACAATCTAGGGCTGAGAAATAATGAGCTCGACCAAATTTATCCAAAATGTCCTGAATATTTGGCAAAGGGAAATTATCTCCTACTGTTTCTGCATTCAACTGATGGGAATCTATACAGATTCGCCACTTCTTTTTCCCAGAGGCATTCGTCTTTTTAGGAACTACAATTAGAGGAAAATTCCATGGGCTACTACTTGGTTGAATTATATCTTCTTCAAGCATTGCTTTCACCTATTTTTCTACTTCCTCCTAATGTTGTTTAGGTAATCTGTAAATTTTTTAAGTTATGGGTTTATAGGCATCTATTCTCGGTGTTGGGATTGAATGGACTACAGCCTTAACTTCAGTTAACTGATCTCCTGGTAAACGAAAAATATCATTGTACTCACAGCACAACTGAACGATTTCATCTCTGCCTTCATTAATATGACTTAGTCGTAATGACTACAACAATTTCCACAATTTGGGACATGTGGCCGAAATCTACGGCTGACCACTAGGATCCAGAATACAAAGCAGAAGTTAAATGAAAAATACAATATGATTGCGGAGAGAATACGGAACAATGATAAATTTAAAAATAAAGTACAATTTGAGTTCGGAGAAACATGAGATGAAAAGACATTGAAGAGTAATGAGATGAAGCGATTATTTATTCTTTCTGTTCCTTCCAATTTTTGAATTGATTATTACTCATGAGTTTATCCAAAAGAGGAATTTCATGTATAGTTGCATCACTCTCAGAAATATTTATTTTATTTATTTATTTATTTAACCTGGTAGAGATAAGGCCATCAGACCTTCTCTTCCCCTCTATCAGGGGATTACAACTATGGCACATATGTAAAATTTATTATCAACACAGTTTACTATACATTCAGCTATATAATACATTTGGTGCTACTTCTTGTTTAGGACAATACCTTGGTCCAATTTCATTAGTAGGAAAACAACAAATACTTTCACTTAATTTAGGGATCGTTAATGAGGGTTGTAATCATAAGCATGATGACTGTGTTATCCAGTCCCTCCCCAATATCATATACAAATTAGAATTGGGTAGTTGAGCCATGACATACACTTTTAACGCAGTACCTGCTATATTCAATTCTATCCATCCCTCGATATGCAATTTTCCTGCTATACCAGAAATCTGTATCTTTTCCTTTTGGATAGGTATATTTGATCGTATTCTATCTTTAATAATTAACCTTCAGACTACCAAGTGCGGTCAGAAGAGACCCCGAAGCAAATCTTTGTATTATTTTCATGTGAAAACGGTATCTGTGCACATTGATACTTCTTGTTATTGTCAGATTTGTTTATCGCGTCATGTCTGTGGTGTTGGTTACATAAGTGTTCCATCCCTAAGAGAATAATATTTATTTTTATTCAGTGGGGTCTCTGTTGACCCCTCTTGGTAGTTTGTGTTGTACAAAACTTTTGTCACCAGTTTATTTTCTTTGCCCATTTGGTGTTGTTGGTAAACCTTTCAGGCATCTCTTATTGTTTTTCCATTGTTGTTGGGAATTTGTCTTCACTTTTAATTCAGACGATTACTAGTTTAGATTGAATTGTACACGATTACTCTTCTTGATACCTAAAAATGTCAGGAAGGAAAATATATAAATCCATGGCGCTACAGCCCTTTGCAGAACCAAGACCAACCAGCTGGCTGCTGGCCTCACGTCCACATGCCGAAGTAGAGGTGGACGATCATCCAACCAGAATGAAGGTATCGTGTGGTTAGCACGATGATCCCCCCAGCCATTATAACTTGTTTGTAAAGCCGGATTTTCGCTACCTATCATAGCTCCTCAAGTGCATCACGATGCTGGGTGGGCACTGGTCCCATACACTGGCCGAAATTTCATGAGAAAATTTCTTCTCCCATGAGGACTCGAACCAGCGCGCATTCCATAATGCGAGTCCTCGGCAGGATGCCTTAGAATACGACGCCACGGAGTGGGACAGGAAAATATATGACATACATAATCAGGAGCATGTTGGTGAAGTGACTCATATGATACAGAGTGAGGATGAGAGTGAAAATGAAGAAGTAGCTGATCTGTCATAATTAGGAGAGACTAATAGAAGACGTTGAAGAAGTAGCAGATGAAATAGAAAATAGTGATATTGATGTTGGTGAAAATAAAAATGATGATAAGCAGATTGATGAAAATTATACGAGTAAAAATGGAATGTCCTTGTCTAAAAGTCTGCCAAAATCCACGCGATGAACAGTTCAAAATATTGTTGGAGTGCCTCCGTGGCTTATGTGCGCATCTCAGAGAATTCAGATAATGAATGATGCTTTCAAGATATTTTTTGATGATAGTATTTGAAAAATTATAGTAGACTACTAATAAAAAGGCTCAGGCTTTTCATGAAGAATGGAATACAAAAAAAATCCAGAAAAACAGAGACAATGGCTGCCAACAGATGTCGATGAAATGTATGCATTTTTGATAACCATGAGTGTTTTGAAAGCTAAACGGGAGTCTTAGAGTTCTTATGAACTACAGATCCCATGTACAAAAGAGACATATTTCTTGCTGCAATGTCTCGAACTCTATTTCAGCATTCATTGACATTCATCAGATCTGATGACACTACTACAAGAGATGAAAGGAGACGAAATGATAAACTGGCTGCTATCAGAGATGTCTTCAGTTTGTTTTTCGACACCGTAAGTCCATTTATTGTAAGATGTGTATTAGGATTGCAGCTGAACAACTTGTTTCTTACCGAGGACACTGCCCTTTCATTGTGTATATGAAGTCAAAAGCTGCTAAGTATGAAATAAAAATTTGGGCCCTGGTTGATGTAGAATCAAGTTACGCAATAAACTTACAGGTGTACACTGGAAAAGAAGGGGCTGCTCCTGAAAAAAATCAATATCAAAGAATAGTGTTTGATCTAACCAGCTGCCTACAAAGAGGATACGGCAATACGACAGATATTCTTTCCTACATCTATTACACTTGCAAGTGAACTTTACAAGAAATATTTGACACTGTGTGGAACAATGAGAAAGAATAGGCAATGAATACCCAAGGTATTATTGCCTACCCCTAAAGGGGGGTGTCGATACTATGGACAAAATACATATATACATTTAATGTCCTGCGTCTCCCTATGGGAAGCATGGCGCCACAACAGAAAAGCGCCATTTTGATCTATTTGCGGCCAAGACCTTCACTTCTCTCCAGTTCTTCTCTAGATTTTGGGCTTCTTCTTGAACAGACCGTCATCACGTTATCCTGGGTCTTCCTCTTCTCTTACTCCCCTGAGGATTCTATTCGAATGGTTCTTTAGCAATGTTTCCTTCTGAGCATCTCAGGGTGTGTCCCATCCAGCGCCATTTTCTCCTTTTTATCTCCAGATCAATGGGCTTCTGTTGCATCTTCTTCCAAAGTAATGTATTGAAAATGACGTTCGACCACCATACCCACAATATGTTTTGTAAACAACGATTCACAAATATTTGCAGTTTATGAGTGAGGTATTTTGTCACTTCCCATGTTTCACTGCCATAGAGAGGAACTGATTTTACGTTGCCCTCAAACAAGCGCAGTCTATGGACAAAATGTTAAATGAATATTCTGTGAAAACAACCACAAGACGATGACCTTATGTTTTATCCCTGAACATTGTCGACATTGGGTGTCTCAATGCTTATATAGTATGGAAGGTGAAGAATCCACATCTTCAGTCAAGTTCTACGCACGGAAGAAGGAACTTTCTGCTCTAATTTGGGAAGGAGATGATCATTCCGAAAGTGAAACGACAACTTCAGCATCCCACAGTATTTCACAAACCAGCAATAACTGCAATGAGATATCTTGTTTCTGAGCGAGAGCCTATTGGAAGAGAAGATGGTGAACCTCTAATCAAGCTATATAATAAAGCCGATGTCAGTTGTGCCCTAGAAAAACTGACAGGAATGCTAGTGAATCCTGTGAAATGTGTAAAAAATGCATGTGCGAAAGCTATATAAAGAAAAAAAACCAAAACAGTGTGTCTTCCACGCAGTGAAACTGTGAAGTGGACTTCAGATGTGAAATTTGTTACATAACTTTCTTCTGTTCAGTTGTACACCCTATTTATTTTTTGTGAATATTTTTACTCTTATTGTCAAAAGTATACCTGCCCCAAATTAGTCTGAACTTTTAATTTGAACTCACGAAATAAATTGTGAAAAACATGAATGTATGAATTCGAAATATGAAAACGTGTACTAGAGAAGGAAATTTCAGTTAGGTTAAGGTAAAAATGGACTTGTATTGTTTCCGAACTCATTGATTAAATATGTTGTATTTTCAAAATGCACTATATAATTCACCTCGACGGATACAATCTACTTCGCAACGATCGCTTAAATAAGCGGGGAGGTGGTGTTGCAGCCTTCATTAGATCGGATCTCGAGCCCAAAGTTATTCACCAATCCCCCGGCGAATATTCCTCTCGCCCTGAATTTCTCTTCGTAGAAATACGAGTTAGTTTTCAGAAATGTTTGCTGTGTATTGTTTATAAGCCTCCGAAGGTTAATTTTTTAGCTGACCTGGAGACATCCCTACAGAACCTATTGCCATATTATGAACACGTAATCGTTATGGGTGATTTTAATACAAATCTACTTGCCGCTGACTCAATACAGACGACACAACTAAAGACAATGTTCCATGCTTGTGATATGACTATCCTTCCACTTGAACCCACTCATCATACCACCTACTCAGAAACGCTCCTTGACTTAATCATCACCAATAATCCTGCCAAAGTTCTCTCACATGGACAGCTACCTGCGTCTGGAATATCTTCCCACGATATAATATATGTAATATACGCATTGCAGTGTCCCAAATTGACAACCAAAATAGCTACTTATAGAGACCTAAAACGTATTGACAATTCTGCTTTAATAGAAGACGCATTACGTATACCCTGGGACGCAATATGGAAGTTGCGAACTGTGGACGAGAAAATAGAACAGCTAAATAACTTTATTATAGACTTGTATGACCGACATGCTCCTCTAAAAACTAGACGTGTGAGAAGACTGCCTGCGCCGTGGATGACTGCTGACATACGCAACATGATGGCTGAACGAGATTCGGCATATCGAAAATATAGACGAGACAAAAACGAAACTAATTTTAACAGGTACAAGCAACTGAGAAACAGAACCAGCCAGACTGTTAGGAATGCTAAAATCCGACATGCATACAGCCTTATTGAACCAGGAACTAGCCCCTCCACGCTTTGGAAACATGTGCAGACAATGGGATTAAGACAGACAAAGATCCAGGTAGACGGCAACTCAATCTCACTGGAACGGCTCAATGACCACTTTACGAAAACTCACACTACAACCCTTAGCCCCATTGACAAACAACAGACAATCGATGAACTCTTAAACCTACGGACCAACCCCTCAAGGGAAAAATTTCACTTTTGGTATATTACGCAATCTGACGTAAAGAAAGCCCTGAAACGAATCACAACTAAAACAGAAGGACCAGACCACGTCAATATTTCGTTATTAAACAAAATCATAGACGTAATACTACCGACTGTGACCCACATTTTCAATGCCTCAATTATGACTTCGACTTACCCACAGCAATGGAAACTCGCTTTTGTCCACCCAATTCCCAAGACCAAAACACCGACATCTTATAACGACTACAGACCTATCAGCATCCTACCTGCCCTATCTAAAGCATTGGAGCGCATTGTACACAAGCAACTGACAGAATACTTAAACAAATACAAACTTCTCGACTCTTATCAATCAGGTTTCAGAGCCGGACATAACACAAGTACAGCATTACTTAAAATCACGGAAGACCTACGCGAGGCCCGGGACGAACGTAAATTGACAATAATGACTTTACTTGACTTCAGCAAAGCCTTCGATTCTGTAGACATTGACTTATTAATATGTAAACTCAGAAGACTACACCTAGAAGAGCACGTTGTCCTGTGGTTTGACTCTTACCTTAATGGCCGCCAACAAAGTGTGATAGCTGGAAATCGTTCTTCCCCTTGGCAGGCCGTAAGGTCAGGGATCCCACAGGGATCAGTTCTTGGCCCTTTACTATTTACAATTTATATCAACGACATATCAGAATCTCTAAAGTACTGCCGACACCATCTCTATGCAGACGACCTTCAAATATACATAAAATTCCACACTGACGAAATAAATGATGCAATAACTAAAATTAATGACGACCTGAACTCAATCTGCACATGGATACGGAAATTCCGACTTAAACTAAATCCAGAAAAATCACAGTCAATCATTGTGGGCCATTCACGTTTGTTAAGCACTATTACCATACCAAATTTGTCCCCGATTAAAATACACGGCACCGAAATTCCGTTCAGTGAATCAGTAAAGAATCTAGGTATTTATATGGATAAAAGTTTAAATTGGAACATTCAAGTTGCAGAAACCTGCAAAAAGGTATTTTCATTAATCCACTCGTTTAGACGATTGAAGAATTTTCTACCCCTTTCCATGAAAAAAATGTTAGTGCAAACACTCGTGATGCCCCACTTCGATTACTGTGATATTCTGCTTACTGACCTAAGCGTTACTTCGGCGCAGAGACTACAACGTGTTCATAATATGTGCGTCCGTTTCGTCTGCAATATTCGCCGGGCTGATCACGTAACACCATCCCTCGAAATGTTGTCCTGGCTCCGTCTAGAAGATCGTAGGAAAATCCACTGTCTTTCCCTTCTCTTTCACATATTACATTTCTCCACTCCTGTCTATCTTGCGTCTCGTTTTCAAAATTTATCCACCCATCATAACCTAGACACACGATCACAACACTCCTCAATATTATCCATTCCCTCCCACCGAACATCCTCATATTCATCTTCTTTCACTGTGGCTGTTCCTCGACTTTGGAATTCCCTACCGAGTAATGTCAGGGACTGTCAGACATCAAATCAATTTAAGAATAGGTTAACGAGATATTTTTCTAACAATTATTGTCAACAATAATAGCTGTTTCAGGTTTCTCAATGTTTAATGGTTTTATATATATCACAGATAAATATCTAAATTATCTCATTATTATTATTATTATTATTATTATTATTATTATTATTATTACTATTATAATTACCATTATTATTATTGTTATTATTATTATCATTATTATTATAACTATTTCTTACCAGTGTTTATTATTGTCACACTAACATTAGTTATCCAATTTTCATCATTTACTTTCATGTTGTTTTATGATCTAGATATTAATGCAATAACTATGTAAGCAAATGTATTTAATTAGAATTAGAGTCTGGCTGGGCGGAAGAGAAGGCCTACTGGCCTTAGCTCTGCCAGATTAAATAAATAAATTATTATTATTAAATAAATAAATTATTATTATTATTATTATTATATTTATAATTTTCTTTAAGTATTTCATTACAAATTGTTTTCATTGTTCTTTATAAAGCAATTTCTCCTCGGGGTCTTGGCTGACCCCGCTTGGTAGTTGGTGTTGATCTTAGAGCTTGGTAGCCTGAAGGTTAAAGATACACCTGAACCTGTATCTATTAATGCAGTTCATATCCCCCGAATCTTAGCTTTCTCAATATGTATTAAGAATTCTTGATTTTCTTCACAGCAGTCCGTGTTAGTGCAGCAACACAGCCTCGACTGCGTAGGTGTGTCCTGCTCTAGTTTTCCTGCGTGGTTGCTGTCTGAAAGCCACCACCTCGAACTCCTCTACCTGCAGATTTATCTCTTACACTACTCCTGCTCTCCCTACTATTATGGCCTATTCTTTTACATTTATCACACTCAGGCACTTGGCAATCTCTTACAAAGTGACCTGTCTGATTGCATCTGTAACATTTGATGGGTTCTATTACGTGCACATTTTCTCTTTTTACTTTCACTTGGTTTTGTAGGAACCTTTTGGGTACCATTGTACCGCTTACTTCTTTACTACATCTTACACTAGACCTTCTGCCAGAACCTTATATTACCGCTCTGTCTATCACTTCTTTTAAGGGAACCAGGTAGTGATTAGGGGTCAAAAGTCCGATTTTATAGTTTGTGTTTTAAAAATGAAGTACAAAACTTACTCTTTAAAACAATATAAATATTGTGGGGGGGGGGTATTTCTGCAGATAAGCCCCCTAAATAACCTCTTTAAATCTGGTGGTTCCTTTTTTTTTTCTTAATGCAGTTTTCCGTAAATTGGCATTTTTCATACTTAAGTGCATTTTTTTCTGAAACTACTGAATAAATTTACATCAAATTTTTACAGTGTTTTCTGCAGCCTGTGTTCTACATACTAAACCTGTGGGTTTAAGAATATCACACACATAACAAGAGAAAGAAATATATATATATATGGATTGAAAATTTTCAAGAAATGTTAAACAAAGTTCAATGTTTTTTTCTGTTTCACTAGGGGTGAAATATTTAACTAAACTTTGCTTTAGAATTTACAATATACATTACTAGAAAACTTAAAAAATTCAATGTAGGGTAGTTCACTCTATTGTCAGCCACCTCCCAGTAGTCAGCCATCTTGGCATAATTATGAAAAAAATAAGTACATCAAAGAATATGTACATATTCTGTTGGCTCACCAGTACTCTGCCATTCTTTGTCCTGCCCTCGAACCTCTAGTAACCTCTGATGTGAGAAATATAAAGCAATAGTTAGCCTCTAAACATGTTGTGGAGAGCACCATGTTGTTGTTGTGTGATATTCTTGTGCGTTGAACAACGTGCAGTGTCATTTTTATAAGGTCAGTATTTCGTTATTATAAGTCATAGCCACTTAAAACAATGATTGAGTGACTTGAAATATTCTAGAATAGTTAAATGAGCACTGAATTTGTGTTTTAAAAGTGTTAGGTTAAGTATTTCAATGGAGCTGACTATAGGAGACTTCAGTAAGATAGAGAAGCCAGTAGTCAGCCTAGGCGGCTGATTACTGGAACTATGGCTCACACTGAGTTTAAAGACCATTTTCTGTCATCTGTAAGCTTAAAGCCTGGCCTTTAATGTCAGACCATGATATTTTAGTTTAAATGCATAAAACCCAGTAGTCAGCCTAGTAAGACACATAGGCTGACTATTGGTATCTTGATTAACTTATAGTCAGCCACCATCTCAAATATTAAAATCTAAATAAAATAATGTAATAATAATAGTGTAGAACTCATGAGAAGTTCCCTACAACTTGCTTCCTAAATATATATTTTACAGATAGGCCTATAAATAAAAATGTTTTCGACTAAAAAGGTGAAACGACCGATTCACCAATATGAAGAGAGGGCGTTAGTGGAAGCTTTGCTTGAGATTCGGCAAAATAATTTAAACATTAGTATGGGACATTGCAAGAGGGACAAAATTTTGAAGAGCATCTGTTCTGGCCAGGTCCCTTATCAAATACAAAAAAGGAACGACATGTTAAAGAGAGAGTTCCAAGTACTATTTCATCAGCAGCATGACATGAGTTCTTCCATAAAAAGAACTTGACCAAAATCGAGGAAACAAAATTAAAACAACAGAGAAAAGGGGAGAGGGAGAATCGAAAATCTCTTATGAAAAATAGCAAAGACAAAGAAAGGAAATCTACATTCATCTCAGATGCAAATGCTGATCCAGATGATGAATATCAGGAAGAGGACAATTATTTAAGACAACTGTGTACTGCTTGTAATGATGAACTTATTAGTGACGTTGGAGATGAAGATTTGAAAAATATTGGGTGTGATAATTGTTCAAACTGGTTTCATTTCAAATGTACTGAGCTTAATGCATTGCCATATGATATTGTAGAGAGTAAATAATTTCACTGTCAACTGGGCCTAACACACAGCATTGTGAAGGAAATAGCTATTAGTGCCCTCAAAGGATTGGTTCAGATATTGAGAAATCATTTGTATGGGAGCGATAATGGAAATTTCAAGTTATCTTAACCGATGGCTGTTCATTGGTTTAGATATCAATGCCAATAAATCCGTACTATTATTTTTCTCGTGGTATATGGCATTCCAATCATTCTAACCTATCTGATGATCTCCCCCCCCCCCTTTCTTAACTGTAAATGAGCACAAACGCTACTTAGGTGTAAATTTTTCTGACATTTTGTATATTCGATTCCCTAAGCGTTTCAAATGTATATCATTTTACCTTTTAGGTGTGTTTCCAAATTATATGTAATACGCTTTGTCAAATCTGGAAACTTTTCTTAAGGGAAGCTAAATTTATATTACATTTTGCTGATTTTTTTTTTTTTTTTTTTTAAGGAATATTGTTTCAGTAGTGTCTACCTCAGAAATGCCTTCTGTCTTTCCTTCTAATTTTTTTTTTGTAATACTGTATACATTCAGTAAAAATATCTCTAAACTCTGTCTCTCCCATTTATTAAAACCTGATCAGAAGGTAACGATTATGAATCAATATCTCTGGCCCACTCTTACTTATCCCTTACAGTGTCCTCCACTCTACCAAATCAAAACCAAATTTCTTAATGATTTAGATAAAGTTACGAGAGGAGCATGCAAAGAGCTTATTGGTCTTCCTCATGACTGCCCAGACGGAATGCTTTACTCCCCTAAAAAATATCGTGGTCTTTCGTTAATGAAAGCATCTTGGGAAGCTTATGTGCAACACATAAATATCTGTAATACTCTTCTTCGTGTTGATGACTCCCATCTCCACAATGTTAGGGACCTTGTAAGTGAAAAAGTTTCTGCTCTGTCAAAATTGAATATCACAGCTATTGATGCTATCAACTGGTCAGGTCGTAAAATTCGTAAACACTTAAGAAATGACGCATTCCAAACTTGGACAAACCATACCTTGCGTGGTAAAGGGGTTATTGTTTATAGTGATCTCCCCAAGGCTAACTCATGGGTAAGCAATCGAAAGGGCCTATCTTCCTCAGAATGGACCAATGCTTTAAAAATGTCAAGCAATATTTCGGCGGTTCACACAGTACCGGGCAGAACTCTAAGCACAACCCACTGCCGTCATCCAGACTGTAGTGAGCTTGAAACACTTGGACAATGCCCTAAAGGCGAGCTGCTGATCAATGCTAGACATCATCGTGTACGACATGCTTTGGCGATATCGTTAAAAACTTTAAATTGGGAGATTCATGAGGAAGTACATTGTGTATCATCAGATGGTTCTTTTAGATGGGCAGACATTATTGCTATCAACGGACGCTTAAAACGGGCTCTTGTTCTTGACCCTACTATCCGTTTCGAAAGAAACCTAAATCAGGCCACCGAAGTTGATATTGAGAAGAAGTCCATATATGTACCTTGTCTGCCGTATCTTTCTCAAAAGTACAATGTCCCTCTTAAACAATGGTCCGTCATTGGTTTGCTGTTTGGCAGTAAAGGTTCAATCACAAAATTCACATTCCTTTTGATTATGTAATGTCTATTCTTATAAATATTATCAAGGATTCTCTTCAAATATTACATCATCATCTCTATTTCAATTAATCAACTTATATTTGCCTTCAACAATTAACTTCCTTTTTTCTTTAATGTATCACATCACATTATTGTACATGTTTATTGTATTCAGGACCCTTGTGGTCACTCAAAATTCTTTGAGCTGATGTCTATAATTTAGAAATTTATTATTATATAATGTTTATTTTATCATATTCTAACAGTAAAATTGAATTTAACCTAAATTTGGTTTAGAGGCTGAGTACTGGTTTGAAACTGGCTGGACACTGGATTTATGTGGCCGAATACTGAAGAATTTGTTACTACTGGAAAATGTATTATTTTTAGTCCAAAAAGTGTAGTTACAATGTTATGTCATGTGAAATTTCAAAACTAGACTATTTGTTTGTAATGGTGATTAATAAAGGAAATAATGTTCAATGGTTTTCTTATCAGAAACTACTCTAGTATATTACAGTACTGTTAACAGGCTGACTAATGGTGCAGTCACCTTATATGAGTGCAGCATGTAGCAAGTAATATGCACTAGAAGAATGAGATACACTTAGCAAAGCGGGAAAACAGGTTATCATTTAGAACCTTTCTTTTACACTTGGATACGAAACTGATTAGTTGTCTTTTATACCATTGAATTCAGAATGACTGATTGTATAATCATGAAAATTCTTATACAAATCTGAGCAATAAAAGCCTATAAATATTGAACTAAACTTCTGTACTGAAATTTTTTAATCGCACAGGCATCACTGCCCAGTCCCTTTAAGAATTTCTCATCCGCAACTGCTTCTCTCACAGAATCAACGAAAATTCCATTTAGAAAAACTTTTTTTCCTAATTTAATTATTACCTTTTGTCCACCCTTTTTCTCGTCCTCTGACCAAGAGTTAGTGAAGCGATTAGTACTGTCTAAAGTAGATTCAATCAATTGTTCGACTCTTGCCTCCCCCCCCCCCCCCATTGAGTAATACTTTCGTTGGGTTTCTGTTTTACCTGACAGACTTGGATTGTATTGTACATAAATGTTCGTTGTACAGCAAAATGTGTCTCTAGTTTTTTCTTTATATCCCCCCGTTTTGTTTCACCTGTTGGATGGATATTTAAAGTTCTCCTAGCATTACCTGTAATCTTTGCTAAAATATGTTTGATTAATATATTCTCCTGATTTGGGTTTATTAATTACCTAGCTGACTCAACATTAACAATAAATTCATTTAGCGTGGATGGTTCGCCTGAAAAACCATTTTCAAACAATTTAGCAGCAGGTGTAACGGATAATTCAGCACTTATTCTTTGTTGTCTTAGAAAAGTGTTCAATTGGTCTTCTAGAATTGAATTCGTTGATCTTGATCTGCTTGTGCCATGGTCTAATGGGCTTTCACTCTAATTATTAACATTCACCAATATTTTAGGAAATTATAACAAAGGTTATAGCTATCCTACAAGCAAAACTCAGCTCGAACTCCTTGTGGTGCGCATGCTATACCCCTCTTACCCCCCTGCAGTAGACGTGAGAGCATGCTGGGAACGGGAGCATATGTCATCTGCGCAAGACAGTCATGCCCGCTGGTTTCTGCGCACTGAGTTTTCCTTGTTGGATGCCTGTAACAACGTCTCTCGAGACTAGTAATACACTCACCCAGATGAAGGATCTCTTGACTAGTTGGCCGTCGATCCTCGGACCTCGTCACCAGCAACTGGTCAGTGAGCTTCTACACGGGTTGCTAACAGCTGGAGATACCGGAGACCTTCAGGTAACGGGCATCCCAAAGAGGAAGAGCCACGCTGGAACAGCCAGGCAACTAGGGTCGACGTTGATTTCACCTCGTGAAACAATCATGACAGTAGATGACGACTGTGGATACACTGGCCCCTTCTCATCTGTCTTCAAACTCTAAGACACCAGAATCTGCAGCAGAAAGTGTTGCTGTCAGTAAACATCATAAATATAAACATTTTACAGATAATTATATTTTTATCCTTAAAATATTGGAATTGGTATGGTGAGATTGGCCTAAAGATGTCCCCACCCGGAGATCCAATTGGGGGTCAGTTTTAACTCCGGAATATTTATCTTTAGGACTCATACTCATGTATGTTGTGGCTTTCATGTAACTGTTTTCTTAACGGGCACCAGTTTTTACAATGTGGCAGTTACATCACCCGACTTAAACCCCCATTATGCAAGGGGGACCGCACCTGTCGTTGGTCAACGGGTCCTTCGGACCTAGCCGGGAGGACTAAATTGATGTTATTTAGATCCACCGACCTTTCCCTCATGTGCCGCTGAGGGACGCTGTTGTGCTGTGATAGGCCAGCACCTATGTAAATGGCATTTCCTCCATTTTAGATGAAACATTTATACCGCTGTGGCTCGGTCCCCAGATCCTCATCTGTTAAAAGCAGGGCGTACCACGGGCAGGTTGAGGTTGGGAATTGGGTAGGAGAGGCTATAGGAGGCGCATCACTACCTTACATCAGTTTGGAATTAACAGAGGAAATAAGTAAATCAGACACACCAAAAGAAATACAAAAACTTCTAGCACTGGAAACGATCAATACTAGATACCCTACAGAAGAATGGCTACACATGTATACCGATGGATCCACCACAGAAAACCTTACTGGAGCTGGGGTTACATGTACACATTTTTCCTTTTATCATTCTGTTGGCAGAGACACAACAAATTATGATGGTGAAATAGAGGCTATACACATTGCTCTCCGACAATTATTAAATCTTCCCTTAAATAAATATAACAAGACAGTAATTCTTTCAGATTCTAAAGCTGCAATTCAGGGAATATGTTCCAATACTACAAAGAAGTCAACAAAAATAAGAGAATGCTACAAAATGTTAACACAACTCCAAAAAGTTAATAAGATTGTCCATCTCCGATGGATTCCAGCACACTGTGGAGTCATGGAGAATGAAACCGCAGACACACTTGCAAAGAAAGACACAACAATAAAACAAAAGCCTAAATTTAATTTCTCATATTCCTCAATAAAACGCTTGATCACTACAAAATTTTCTCATTCATACCTACAAGAAATAGAATCAACTGCTAAAGACAAAAAATGGATTACACTACTTTCCAACCCAGATATAATCCCCCAGAGACTAAGGAAAACAGCAGTTGCAGCCTTCAGACTATTGACAAATCATGACTGTCTAGCAAGTCATCTCTACAGAATAGGTATCTCAGCTTCACCGATGTGTCCTGTGTAATGATCCAGCAGAAATGAATGAAGATCACTTGAAGACCTGTGAAGCATTAAGATCAGAAGAAACTACAGTTCAGAAGTATTGGAAAGCACGACTGCTAATGGCTTCATTGCCAGATGCAAGGCACTAGACAACAACAACAACATATTTTTATCCTTTTGCGGTTGAAACGTTTGGATCATGGTGTAGTGAAGCTCTTCTCTCCACCATAGGCAGACGTTTAGTGCAGCTTTCTGGGGACCCTCAAAGCAGTCAATATCTACGTCAGCGCATTGGTATCGCCATTCAGCACGGTAATGCAAGTAGAGTAAAGTTGCCTAATTCCGTGACATATTTAATAAAGTCTATATTTATGCCAAAATTGTAATAAAAATTTCAAATACCACCTAAACGACGTTATTTGGACCTTTAACTACAGTTTTTACAACATTCAGTGTCAACAGTTTCACAAGTTTGGTATATAATATATGATTCTTCATTGTTGTACAGTGGCTCCTAAATCCGTGACAGGGATCTAAATTCCGTGATAGTGGTTTCCTAATTCCGTGGTACTAAAATAATGCTCATTAACTGCTCAAAAAACAAACAAGTATTTGGAAAAACACATTAAAGTCATGGTATATTGTTTTAATATGGATTAAGCAAGAAATTACAACATAGAAGAAGGGCCTAAGTAACCAATTTCATAGAAAATACTTGTGTAACTACAAGAATACATATTATATATTAATATATGTATTATGAACAAAATAAACTGAAAGTTAAATTCAATACAAAATTAAATTGGAATAAATTGAATTATAACACAATTATTTCTCATTATTTATATTCCTAACAACAACAGTAACTGCTAATGGCTTCATTGCCAGATGCAAGGCACTAGACAACAACAACAGTAATTAAGTTAAATATATGCCCTATTATTATATTATAATTATAATTGGTTTCTATAACTTATTTCTATTATTATTTCCAAGAACTATTTTCTTTCATAGACATTTTCACAATTTAGCGTTGACATCACTGGTCGAGTGAACCAGGAAGAAGACATATGAAAATAAATCCGAAAATGAGAAAGCTCCTGTAGCATTGTTATTGTCTCATAATGTTTAAATAATCATACACATTGATTCAACTGACTATAATCTATAATAATATATAATTTTTATAATGCTGTACTAATTCTTACCTCAAATATAAAATGTTTCTTCAGAAGCGGTCACAAGAGAAAGATAAACTTACTGGTCAACCACCTTTCACTAAACAAAAGCTTCTGCAGTCGACTGCTTCTATTCAAAAGGCGGGTAGCCAATAGAATTGAAAAGAAGTCATCTCCTGGCATCTGTTAGGTATTTAAAAAACTTAAAAGTCAGAGACCACAACTCCATGGCAGTCAATTGAAATTTTATCATGGAATTAGGCATCTTTACCCTATTCTTGCATCCTTCCCTGAGTCCTCTTATTTAGATGAAATTTTCTTTCTTTAATTAATCAATTTATATAAATACACCATATTGTATTTTATCATACTTTGATTCTGTATACAGAAAATTTATGTAATCAATTAATATGATTTACACTAGTATTAGGCAATATGTTGATTGTACATACCTGAGCATTTTGTAATCTGTTTAATAACAGCCACTGTAGAATATGATAGAATAGCTCCCCACAGCTGTTGTTTCCAACGTCCGCTCGTGATGTTTGTCTTCTTTTTATACCACCGTCGCTGCCACCAGAAAGGTGTGGTGTAAGGACTGTAAGATAGAATTGACCACACTTTGTAATGTTATAGGAATTGAGTAGGGTTCGCCCAAGACCTAAGTCTTGAGAATAAAAAGTCGTCGAATTGTGATATAACTATTACATTGGAGAATAGGTAGTAATACAGTTGAATGTGTTGTAGACTACATGACAACTAACGAGTAAAAGCCCTGAGGTTAGTGGTGGCTCGTATTCAGTAGCGGCTCGTGCCTTTCTTGGATGGGTGTTCACAAAAAAAAAAAACATATGAGTAATGAACACACTGATATATTCTCGTATAGCTGAGTCACACGTCAGAGATAAATGAGCTCTAATATGCTTGTACCAAATCTACGCATATAAACCAAAATTAAAACCATTAAACAAGAGTAGAGTAAAATTAATTCCTAGGACTCACCTTCACTGCTGTTGTAGATGGTGTTGAAGATCTGGATTTATTTGTAGAGAAACTCCATGCGCCTAATTTTGAGAGATGCAAACTTATCAGTAACTTTATTATTGAAGTCTCTAATGTTGTTAACAAGTTCTTTTTTTCACTGCCAACTTAGCCAATGTACTTAATTGGTCTTCTGTCATGGTGTTACGGAGGAATGTTTTAATCCTCTTTTAATTTAACACACTCACAATTTCACACACGTCCGTCTCCAACTTCAGATACTAGTGTTTCAACTTCCAATACGCACCAGTGCAGCTTGTATCTTCCTTACTTTGCTGAACAAAAGACAACAGAATCAGCCCCCGCACATAACGGTATTTTGAAAGAGTAAAGAGAGAAAACGAGGAAAGAGGGAGTAAGGAACACGATGCCAGTCCCAAGAGAGATGGAGCATCTCTCTTTCTCTGTCATTAGCACGTTAAGGCCTGTGCGAGCCAGAGCTATTGTAACCATTGTAACATGCCAGAAAATATTCTCGCCTCAGGCTATTTCACCCTGCTAGAGAAAAATTGTGCGAGCTGCTGGCAATCTGTCCAATGGAGATTTAAAGACACATGACACAAGGACGGGACATTCTCTCGAGACGAAAAATGTAGGAACGTCATTGCACATTTAAAAGTAATCTATCTAATATATTAATCAGGGACGGCTCTACAATAAGATCTGCAGAGCTACAGAACCGTCATTTAAATGGACCTGAAAAAATTAAAAATGTAAAACGTGCTTTTATGTAATCTAGTTCATTGTTTCGTTTATTTTTCCAATTCATTCTTCTTCGATTCGAGATTTTACTGTCTGTAGGAGCCTTGAACTGCTCGAGAATTTTAGCTGTAGTGTACTTTTTGGATCTGTGATCGGCAGTTCCTGAAGCTCAACGCAGGGTAGTCGGCAGCAGAAAACTGGTTTTCTTCACCGTCCCATAAGACTGCATTAGAACTGCAACCGAAGCAGCTCTCTCCGAATATAGAAAAGAACCGTCAACACCCTCAGCTCTTTATGACCTGCGTTAGAACACAGGCTTCTGGACTACTGTATATCATTACAGTTCCAATGTGTTATAGTATTGTGGGTGGTGTGATGTGATTAGTCAGTG
Source organism: Periplaneta americana (assembly GCF_040183065.1). Lineage (NCBI taxonomy): Eukaryota > Metazoa > Arthropoda > Insecta > Blattodea > Blattidae > Periplaneta > Periplaneta americana. The sequence goes on from NC_091131.1 coordinate 126,017,392, forward strand.
TGTCTAAGGAAATATTTTAAATTAAAAATGAATGAAATGAAATCTAATCGACTAACCCTTTTCGAAATTAAAAGAGAAATTGCATGTTAACTTAAGAAATTAGAACGTCCTACACAAAATTTAAATGTTGAAATTTCTGGAAAAAGTCGAGGAAATCATGTAGCGTACTAGTCATTTTAATACCAAAATTGTAATGGAAACAATTGGTTTTCTGCTGCGCTCATGAAAACCCTTTCTCCCCCACCCGTGTATTCTGTTTAGAGGAGAAAATACATGGACAAACACAGGAGTGAAGGATTTAGTTAATTTGACTTACAAAAGTAGAAAAGCATGTGGGGCACATCTCCACTACGTGACTAGTTGTACCAGGTGGGAGAGATGTAGCGCACGGATGGTTGGAGTACAATTTCGGGTGCACAGTCAACTTCGAGAAGGAGCTGTAATTATTTTTTTATACATGCGTTATCCGATTTAGATGCAATAAATAGCATGCGTTTGCTAAATACACTATTTTTCATGGAGAACTGCCAACCTTTGTAACTACGGGCCGCTACTGATATTAATACAGTAATATGTATGATTATTGTTGATTTTTAAGGTGTTCACGTGCTCCTATGCTCATATAGAGGAACTGCCGCTGCTCGTATTATATAAGAGACTGTGATGGGTAAGAGACCAAGTTTGGGGCGTTGTCAGGACGCGAGTCATGTCTAAACATGACCATACATGGTAATGAGTACAGAGGGAACGCAGCCGTACAGAGTCCAAAAATAACTCAAAGGGGTGAGAGGGTAATGCGTGGGTGAAAGGGAGATAGCTTTCTATGCAGTCACCAACTTCCTTAAGAGTAACTTATACATTTGCAATGATGCAATTACACAGAATACAGTAACATATAATTTACATACAGTAGAACCCCGATTATCCGTCTCCCTATTAACCGATTTGTGGATTATTCGTCTGTCAGAATATATGAAGTATTACTGTACGTTATATTAGTACATTTTTTTTTTTCTAGAGTGTTATTACAAATCTTTACACTTACACAGTATGGTCTACTGTTCAAGTTGCCGTACTGTACAACTTAAAGACAAAAGTACAGTACGTATTTCATAAGTGTCAAAAAAAAAGCGTGTTCGTACTAAGTGTCGAAGAAAGTGCAAATACCGGTACTTTAGTGGTTTTGGGAAAGAGAAAACTGGCTCATCTTGCATCAGAATACGAAACCGATGTTACAACTGTGCTCGATTTAATAAGAATCAAGGATAAAATGTGTAGAAAGTATGTAAATCTATGACATGAGACCTCTACTATTCCAATCTTTCCGCTGAAAGCCATTACAAGGAGTTTCCTTGGCTCTTCAAGACACGTCGTTGACAACCGAACTTAAATTAGTGAACTTCTGATTCACTATCTGGCATGTTAAAGACAAGACCACAGAGGAAATTCCTAAAGTTCAATTATTATTCATTTAATTTACGAAAATCTTTCATGGTATGGATTATTCCATGTTTTTGATTAACCGTTCATTCTATCCCTTTGATTATCATGGATAATAGAGGTTCTACTGTACATGGTTCATAATTATTAATTCACACTACAGTCTACAAGGCCACAGGTGTTGTACTATTGTAATGTACTTCGTAGTACAGTAGTGAATGTGATTCAATGTTGTTATATGTTTCGGGAAAATATAAACACAAATGTGAGAAATAATGATGATGTAGGCCTAGTTAATCCATTGTTAGTGTCCTTTTTCGAGAAGAAATGATATTGAAAGAATGGAAGTTTTAAATAAAGATATAGCCTACCGAGATGGCTATGCCATCGCTGACAATTTTTCTGACAGATGATCCTAAAACGTGAGTTTCTATTGCATCCTGATATGGGCAACCTAAATGGTTAAGTAGTAATGTGGTGCAAAACAATCTTAAATAAAAATAAACCTTGTTTGTTGCTGTCGGAGGAAAAAAATAAAAAGGAAAGAAAGAAAGGAAGAACAATGTGTCTGCTGAGAGCTTCAGCAATCTGAAAAATGTTTCCAGGGGAATTTCAACATATACTGTACTTTTTCAGTTGAGCATAATATGGGTTGCTTCATAACACACAATCACTGAAACAAACTCATAGCATAACAACTTATTTGGTGAGTGACAGTATTATTTTTAATTAATAGTAATAATAATAATAATAATAATAATAATAATAATAATAATAATAACAGGCATAATAATACAGTAATAATTATATTAATTAGTAGCTTATGCAGCAAATGCTGCAAACTAAGTTCACTACAAGTTCAAATAAAATTTTTTCAGATTAATTTTCAATGAAGAATAAGCCTACCAGTCATTTTAAAGTTATTTGCTTCCATAACAATGAAACATACTCTCTCTGAATGGTTTTTTTATGCCAAATACTTTTTTTGAACCTATCCACCTTCAGTTTTTGAGTTTAAAAGCGAAAACGCAACTAACATTGTTAGAACAATCAGTGGATTTTTCATGTGGGAGTAAAGCAGTAATTGCTATTTCAGGTCATTGTTTTGGAACAGTAGACTTAGCATCTTGGTATAGCTGATGCATTTTTCGTGAACTACCTTGAAATGTAGAGGATAGAATCATTTTATCCTAGGTCTTGTTGAAATGATCGGGAGACTACAAAATCTTATAGACCTCTTATTTTATCAGCAAGTAATACCTTTTGGTCTTTCCTTAGGAACTGTAATTTTTGCGTTCTCTCCAGACATTACTGGAGAGAATCACGCATATAATTAATATCAACATCACACCGCTATTAAATCTATGAAAAAGATTCACACCACTTGATTAATAACTATAAAAATATTTCATTTTTAATAATAATTTTAACTTATATACTGTATATATTATACAGCCGTCACTCAGTAAATTATAGAAATGAAGATCTAATTTAAGATATTCTCTACGTCTTCTTATATAACTCCAAAAGATGAGCTTCTTATCATCAATAGGCTATATCATTAATATGTATATTAGTGACAAATACTCACATCATGGCGTTAACTATAATAATATTTCACTTTTAATGGTGATAATGTCATCAAACCACCTCAATTTTTGTAGTTAATATCCAATACACAGCTGTACTCAGAAAATTACACACCACAGAATCAGACTTATAAATTATTTTTAGTAAGTCTTGACAATTTTTAATAACGAGTTATAGAGACATTATAAAATTACACAAATGAAGATCGACACATTATTGTCATTATGATGTCACAGAATTTGCTCTGATTCGCTCTAAATATGTTGACAATCCTGTAGGTCATGGCCTTCGTGTAATATTGCTTATTGTAGTGTGTGTGTGTTTTATTTTTATTCTCAAAACTGACGACAGATGGATTTTGTGAAATAGGAAAATTATGTAGGAAAATTGACATTTCACTGAAAACTACTATTTTTCTGCAAATCTTTGGGTTCCTAACTTCAAAATGAGGAGTCATTCATTAAAATCCGTTCAGCCATTTTCCTGTAATTTCCATTACCAGTTCAAATTATACTATAAGATTTATTACAAATAATCCATCCTCAACTGAGTTTGACCACTGGGATCCGGAATTAACAAACAGAAAAGATAAAGGGAAATGAAACGAGCAAAATAATGATTCGACTTGTACATTAAAACAAAAATTTACGTGTTAACATATAGATGATAGTGTAGAATTTGAAGAGAGGCCTTCAGAATTTCCATTACAATCTTCTGAACCTCATAAAAGGGAATTTGAAAGGATTTAAGGATATTAGATGTAAATTTTGGTCAACAACCCCTCGCTCCAAATAGTAAGCCTGTAACATCCCAGTTGTAAAGCGAAATACCATATTTTTCACTGAAGTATGGAAGACAAGGTACATATTTAGCTCGCTTGTCATCATTTATCTGCAGTGCTTGATTTGTGTCTCGTTCAAAGCAAATCGTAGGGTCTAAAACCATCGCTTTCTGGGTTCTTCTATTGATGGCAATTATATCGACTCTTCTATGAGAATCATCTTCAGACACACAATGAATCTCCTCATGTACTTCCCATCCTCTGTTTCTTAGCAGGTTGGCAATTGCTGTACAGGAACGATGGTGTCTGTTGTTACGCAGTAGCTCTCCCTTCTCACAGACCCCAGTATGTGGCCAAGTGTTTCAATCTCGCTGCAGCTGGGATGGCGACAATGGGTAGTACTGAAGGTTCTGCCAGGGACAGATCTCACTGCGGTGACGTTGCAAGACATCTTGATGGCATTGATGTATTCCGAGGACGAAAGACACTTTTTAGAGGAGATCCAGGAGTTTGCTTTTGGGCTAATATCATGAATAAACGTTTTCTATTGGAGGCACTTAGACTAGTTGCATTTGGCCTCACCGAGGATTTCGGTCTCCGGCCGCTAGTAATGACATCTATCGACAAATTTAATAACAAACAACGGCGATCACACATGTAAATGTTAGATTGGCAATGTATGCTGATGACACTCTCATCTTCAGCCGAAAAATAAACATATTATCTGCATATAGAGCTGTACAGAAACATCTTCAGTTAATAGATAAGTGGGCAAAAACCTGGAAGATTAAAATAAACAACAAGAAATCAAATGCTATTATCTTTACTAAATGTCGACCAGTGCCACCACCACAGCTAATGCTCCATAAATTTAGAATAACATATGTACAGAAAACTAAATATTTTGGTATTCTACTTCACCCACGTCTAAATTGGAAAGATCATATATTAAGAAATAAGTATACAGCACTGAATCGCCTGAAACAACTTAAACCACTTCTATGAAGTGTAAATTTATCCTTGAAATGTAAAATGACATTATACAAAGTGTACATATGCAGCCAAATGACATATGCAGCTCCTGCATGGGGGTTTGCTCCCCGAACTATTATGCATCACTTGCAGGTTGTTCAAAATAAGACATTACGAATTATCGGTGGATATGATTTTTACACAACTCAAGTTCAAATGCATGATGACCTTGAAATATCAACTATACCTGAATATATCAAAATAGTTTCAAAAACATTTTACCATACTGCTAAGGAAAATGAAAACAAATATATTTCAAATCTTGGAAATTATAATTCAGCAATGTACCACAAACACAGGACTCCAAAACATATTTTAATGTAAAATAGTACAGCAGTAACTTATATTTGAGTTGCTGTTCATGATGAATGACTATATATTCTTGAAAAAAGAAGAATTGTCAAGGCTTATATGAAGCCGGAACAATAACAATACTACAAATGAAGAAGGTCGTCGTAAATGTTAGTGTCCAAACTGTTTATTAAAATTAAAAAATGATTAATAATAATTTATTTTCTTATTAAGATCGGCAAAAAAATAGTATGCAATACATGTGTTAAGTGCATAACAGAATCTCGTCTCGTCTTCTCTTACCTCAATTCTGTTATAATGCACTTATCACGCTTGTATCGCATGATATCCATTCCTTAGAAATATATATATTGTGGTTAAATAAAATTTGAAGGTATCTGGTTTGGCCAGCAGCAAGTTGTGAAGACACAAAGTACAAAATAATGTTAGAAATATGGCCAGATTTTTGTTACTCGGTCTCATCTTCAACCTCTTCACCCCTACCAAACATGTGACACTTAACAGTTTGCAACTCCGCTGTTTTTTTTTAGTTGGTTATTTAACGACGTTGTATCAACTACAACTTACACTGGTTTATGTCGATTTGATTTTTTTCTGTATGAATTATTGTAATGGGAGAAATACTTATGTCTCTTTCTCCAAGCAAGCTGATGTTCGGTAAGTTGTCAATAAATTAACAAAAAAGGTTTGTGGAAACTGACTTATGTCACTTTTCCTAGGCACTGCAGATATATAGATACTCCCTCTGTCCCATAATAATTGTCCGGTTCGCCAAAATGGTAGTACAGTAATTACAGACGACGGGGCAAACGAGAAGTCCACGCATGAGGAGAAGCGCAGTAGATCAGTGCACAAGGTTATGCAGAGCAATGACGTGATTTTATTGAGACAAGCAACACACACCATCCAGAAGATTACCGAAAGTGGGTATTGGTTTTTAAGTCACCGGTATGGCACTATATACAAACCAGTGTAGCAAAGCAAGCTGGAAATCGTTAGTAGAGCATACTCCTGCAGTGAGTACGTGCATTTGAACAGACTTGGACATCCTGGGAACACAACTGGCGGTAATGAGTGACAGGGGTAGCAAGAACCTTACAGACAGTAAACGGCAGGCGGTATAGGAGTCTTTGTTGAAAAACACTACTGCTGACGTAGTGAAGAAAGGTGCCATAACAGGTGTGGCCGAGAAATTTCATATCAGTAAAAGAACAGCACGCTGCATTTGGCAACGGGGGCGGCAATCTTTGGAAAGTGGATCCATGCTCATCACCAAATTAATCCCAGCAATAAATGCAAAATGGCCTCCTGATCCGCGCACAGGGAGAATTCAGGTGTCAGTTCAGCAGGACAATGCGCGTCCGCATATCGCTCCCAATGACCGCACCTGGATGGACGCTGCAGCAGCCAGTGGAATCACTTTGGAACTCGTGTGCCAACCGCCAAACAGTCTGGATATAAATGTTTTAGATCTGGGTTACTTCCAGGAATTCAGTCTCTCCAGCATCAGTCAGCTCCAGAAACTATTGATGAGTTGATCGCCGCCATTGGAACAGCTTTCTCTCAGCTGACACGCGACAAGCTCAAGAATGTCTTCCTCACTTTGCAGTCCCTTCTCATTGAAATAATGAAAGTCAATGACGACAACAACAACAAGATTCCCCATAAGCAAAAGGCGCACCTGGACCACATCAATATCCTGCCATCTCGCTTGGAGTGTCCTCGGAACATTTACGACGAGGCTACAGTAGCACTGCAGCAGTAGATCTATGGTTCTAGGCAAACTGTTGGAATGACAACCTTCCCGGTCTAACAGGCAGTTTTTTCGTCTTTACTCGTAGGAGAATGTCTTTCTTTCTTTCTTTCACTTTTTGGTCAATTTGTACTATTCCTGCAGTTAATAAAGTTGCACTCCTAGGAGTATTTATTTTCGGCTCAATGACTAGGAAATTTTTACTGATCCTGGAGTCATAAAGTTGTGAAAGTGGTATTCATGTTCTTTTTTTGGCTCTATGATTGGCCAATTTATACAGATCCCGGATTAATAATTTTTTCTTTTGCTAATTGAGTGACAATTTTGTACTGATTCTGCAGTAATACAGTTGTATTACTCATTCATGTGTTTCATATTGCTCCTATGTAAACGCCAGTGTAAAATTATGGACATCGGACAATTATTATGGGACAAAAAATAAAAGTGTACCGGACAATTATTATGGGACAGAGGGAGTACTATTTTAATGTTCGTTTTATCTTATTTTAACCAATGACATTTATATGCACCATTGTTTTCCACTATGTTCTCCTTTTCACTTTATATCGCACATGACATAGAAAAGGACACAACTTAAAAAAAAAATGGCGATTTTGAGTTAACACTGTAGAAAGATGCAGAAGATTATGACCACAACCAGAAAAAAACGACACATTTCTACTTCCAATATTAACAGACTGAGAACATTTGTGTCACTTTTCTTTTGGGCAGGATTTGCACACCCTGAGTATGAAAAAGTGACATTTCTGAGTTTGATAGAAAATGATGGTAATTTTTGTGCCGAATAAACGACACTTTTTAAATTGTAAGATTCTTTTCTGTGGAAGTGAGTAACTTTTTACATTCTTAATAGTCATAAGTAAAAAAAAAAGTGTCGGTTTTAATTGTTCAGAGTAAACATAATTTCCTTCTGTTCTTACAAGGGAAGGGTTTCGGCTCGAACAGGAATTTCGTATCCAAAATTTGTATACAGACCCATCTTTACATCTCTGTAAAGCTCTCAAAAGCATTCGTTTGTGTAATGTCTAGTTTGTTTGTTAGAGCACTGTACAAGTTGAGGGGTGGGAAGAGCACTGCACAAATTAAGGGGATGGGACACCTTACCCGTAAGCCTAGCCTAGCCTAGAAACTAGTGCGAGTGGTAAAATGTCTAAAGCCCATTTAAGAAAATTTTTCTCGAACGTTGTCTGAAAATATTGCAGCTAATCAAAAGTGTACATTGTTGTGTGAGTCATTGAATGCGCACAAGGACGCAACCTTAATAGACTAAATGAATCATTTCAAGGCTAGGAAATGGAATGTATGATCATTCCACCTAAGAAAACTAAATATATCCAGCCTCTGAATATCTATTTCCTTAGACAATACAAAATATATGCTCGGAGGATAACAGATTGCATAAGGTCTCTTGCTGAGAATCCAGAACTTAACTTGGGAAATCGAGTGTTTATAATGAAAATGCACTCTGTTATTCATAACCAGTTGTCTGCTCCAGTATACCGCCCTATGCTTCAGTATTCCTAACAGTCAGCTGGTTACGTGAATCCTGAACAAGTCTCGGACTTCAAAAATGTAATTCAGGTGGCATTTGATTTTTCAGCACTGGAGTGTGGTTCAGAAGATTGTTCAGGTGTTGCTTCTGCGTGTTGTGCTTATTGCTCTGCTCCATGCTGTTTCATGCATTTTATAGAGAATCCTCACGTACATTTTTAAAGAAGTATATTGACCAATACTAATCAAACGGAGAGTTACACAAATGAATGCTTTTACGGTATTCATCACCATTGTGAAGTAAGTCTCTGTACAAATTTTTAACCAAAAATTCCGGTTCGAGTCGAAACCCTTCCCTTGTTAATACTATTTTTAGTTATGTCACTCTTCTTTAAATAAATTCGCCACAGATGTGCATTTTTGATAGTCACGTTTTGTGTTCTGACACTATTCCGTAATGAAGTTATAGCATAAGTAAATTTTCAGGACTGTATTTTAAGTTGGGACAATTTTGTGAACAGTGATGAAGAATTAATTTTCTGTTATCACTTTCCTTGAATGAGGTCACGTTATGCGTAAAGTTGATAGCAAGTTGTTCTAAATTTATTTATGAATATGGATATTATTTCAGAGTTAACAATGAGGCCTATAGAAATACTTATGGTACAAGCAGCTCTGTCTGGAATTATCTTAAGAACGGGAATAGGAACAAACTGTATAGAGGAACTGGAAATTAAGAAAAGCAAAGCAACAAATGATAACTTCTGTGAGGATAGGAGAGTAGAAGAGGAAGTAAAAGGAGACAAGACTGAAAGAAATTTATTTACTGAAGGAAGACAATTAGAAATCTGAGAATATCATACGTGCTAATCTTGATAATGAGAGCAGTCTAGATAGAAGGGATAAACGTAGAGGTGTAGTGATGCAAAGAAAAGGAAAAGTGATGATAAAGCGTGGAAAACAGTCGCAATGCAAACCGAAGCTAACTTCGGAATTACATTAACTTGTGTTAAGCAGGGTTGTAGTCCCAAACTGTACAGTGCCGGAGTTCTTTATGTTTTTTAACCTTCGGGAAAGGGGGAAGGTTTAGATGCAAACAAAATAAGACAAAGACAGAAATGCCATAAAGTAAGACTGTAAGGAGAATGCAAGGCAACACCAATCAATACCTACATACTCCATTTAGTTTCTGAAGCTGAAGTAAACCAAAATGGTCACTGTAAGGGTGGTCGTTCTGCGCAATGTAATAAGCTGATCTAAATTTCGCTTTTGTTGCTTCACAGTGGGCTGCACTCGTTTATTCGCCAACATTTTCAATTGATTGCTTTTCAGACATATCAATAATTTTTTGCACTTTATTATGAGCATTGGATTTCTTGTGTTCAATGATATTTTTTCGTAGTGGCTTTAAGCTGATCTGATGTGATCTGATCTGTTCGATCAGTAGTAATTTACTGAATATGAGCGCCATTCATTAGATACAGAAATACACTCTTCTTTTAATGCACCTAATGTAGTTACTTCATGACACACTTTACAGCCTAGTTTACATTGCTTACAATCAATCCACGGATAAGCTTCTTTTTTTCTTCACCACATAGTTTCTTCATTCCATACATTCGGCCATTCACTTCGCAGGCCGACTTTTTGGCTTTCACTATTTTGAACATTATGACGTTGAATATTCTTTGCAGTCTCTAAACACACACCTTCATCTCAAACAGCAGAAATAACTAAAATGCTCTCTCAATTAATATCACTCAATGGGATACCATCCCATTGTGGAATCCTGGGAAACGAGAATGCGGATGCTTTAGCAAAGAAGGGCAGCACTGCTACTTACAGACCTGTTACTAAATCTACGTATTACTCTGTGAAGAGATTTATTAAATCTACATACTTAGATTTCAACAAACAAAATTTGATAACTCAATCCCAAGGGAAAAAATGGAACTCTCTGCATCAAAATCCACAGTTAATTCCCGATTTACCACGAAAATCGTCTGTAGCTGCATTTAGATTGGCAACAGGCCATGATTGTTTGGCCAAACACCTGCATAGAATTGGAATATATCAGTCCCCTAACTGCCCATTGTGCAACTCAAACCAAGAAATGGATTCGGAACACCTCAAAATCTGTGCTTCAGTGGCTAGTCATGATAATATCTTTGAAAAATATTGGAGTGCAAGAGGTCAAATGACTTTATTGTCAAACTCCTGGCATTAGAAAACAACAACATATTCTTCGCAGTCATACTGTAACTGTATCTTCTATAACAGTATCTCTGGTTGAATTACTAGGTTCATCAAATAGAAGCGATGGACTTGATATATCAAGAATATCAGTAGAGGAAGCTTTTGTAACTCCACTAGTAACAGCAAAGGCACGAGAAAAGAAAGAAGTTAATGTTTTTTGTCTATGTTTATTTTGTTCCATATTTACTGAAGGGCAATAGATAAAAATAGAAGTTTCAAGCAGTCTTTTAGTCACGTTATAGGCAGTAAATTAACTGTTTAAAATTCACTTCGTAAAATAACTGGGAAACAAACACAACACATTTCGGTAAGTAACACCAGAGACAATCTCTTGTATCGTACAAAGACGCGAAAACTAACGAAATACGATACGAAACGAAAGTGAATTAGGAATGTGATCATTTCGCGCAGGCGCACTAAAGTTTAGTTTGGTGGTTGTCCAGTCACTGATTCTTCCCCAATTTCTCACCACACACCCTGTCTACGCTCCTAGTGGTCTCGCGACCCTCTAGGCCTACTTCCGAACTTGTTCCGATTTTCTAAAGGAAGCACAGAAAATATAATCACTAAATATTCTGAGATTAACTAAGATATTGTTAGCTAGGAAAGTATTGTGATGTCAAAACAGATTTTAAAATTCCAAATCAGTGCCGGAGCTCCGCTCCACCTTCGAACACAGTGCCAGAGCATTACTCCAGTGGCGGCTCGTGGGTATTGAATTAAGGGGGGCTGTATACAAAAATAAAACCAAGCAACTTACTTTATTTAAAGATTAGTTCCATGCGCCTTATCTTGTAAATTGTGTTTAAATTAGACAGGGTCATGTTAGTAGATTTACTGGCATTTAAAATAATCCTGCAGGGCAAAATTCCAGCATACCGGCGACGCTGATATAACCCCTGCAGTTGCAAGTGTCATTAAATAAACCATAATTTAATTTTTTATATGCAGATTTGAACCTTAGATATATCTAACTGGCGATGTCGTAGTTGGCTGTATAATATATATATATATATATATATATATATATATATATATATATATATATATATATGATACATCAATAAATGAAAAAAATAACTGAGGCAGAAATTGAATTCAGGATATTCAAGAGTACGCACCAGGGCGCTTGCCTCATTTATTGTGATGTTAGATGTTTCAGATTCCATTATTGTTTGAAAACATTCTAGCAATGGCTCCTTCTTCTCATGAACAACATTTACTGTTCTTATTTTAAAACCATCTTGTTGCCCCAGCTGATGGAATTGTCTTTGAAACACATTAATCTAATACAGACTGTGTGGAGATCGAGAGAATTAAGCAGGGATAGTGGATAAATTAGCAAAAAATATGCGAGCCTTTGTATTTTGTTCAGCGGTTCTTTCCATTATGAGATTCAACTGATGGGCACTTAATTTCACATTTCTCCTGAATTGTTAAGGTACTGAACTGAATAGACTATAAATATTGTACAGAATTAAACATTGTTGCACTTGTTATACTCACAACATTAAAGAAAATGTATTTAAAACTGCGCGCTACTGACAAACTGCTGCAAATTTTGCAGCGCCTGGAAGCTCTGGATTCACGGCGAGGGGCAGCAGGGAGGAGGGGTAAAACTAACGCGCAAAGCATCCGAGACGAGACTGGCAGCTCCAGGGGAGGAAGTGGCTTCATCCTATAGTCCTTGTCTCTGGTTTCGCTCTGGCAGCACCAGGGGAGGAAGTGACTTCACTAACGATTCCGTACATGTCATTGAGAGCGAATTAAAAAAAAAAACAAATCGACGCGCTAAATAGAGACAGTATAATAAATGTTTTTCACTACATAAAACGAGACAAGATCCACAAATGTCTGGGGGTGCTGCAGCTCCGCAGCCCCTCTTCGAAAGCCGCCCCTGTATTGCTCCATTCTGCTCCACCTCCACTACATCCCTGGTGTTAAGGTCAAAAAAGTAGAACGTTACGAATTTTTGGTTAAGAGTTCGTTTGATGGAGATACAGATTATTCAAATGCTGATTCTGATTTCGACTGTTCTTTGCAAACTACTTCATATTCAGTATCATCTGAATCATCAAGTGAGTCAAATTATGTTCACACTACACCTAGAGGAGATGAACAGGATTCTGAATGTAACAATGGAAGGGGTCAGTAGTGAAAAATGAAAAACGTGGAGTGTCGTTTCAAATCGTATTAAATACATCCTCGGTCGAAATTTAGTTTGAAGCGATTTCGCATAGCTGAGACGGTATTCTTTAAGACCCTGGTCTCATATTGGAGCAATTCGTATTCTTTCCAGCCTTTTTTCTATGATGAAAATTATGTGTTGGATCAAATCGTATTATGTACAATTCCCATGATGTGTCGGATCAAATCGTATTATGTACAACTTCCATTAGTTAAAATCTTAAATGGACAGCGTTGGCCAGCGTGCTGTACCTTCCCACCATTATTGAGTTTCCCGCTGTTTTACAACATTGTGATTATCAAGGTATGTACAATAGCAAAATCTATTAAGAGCAGTAAGGGAATCAGAGGGAGAGAAGAGGTGGTGCCCGAAAGAGAGCACTATATGTAGCTAAGAAGAGGGAAGTAGTGTAATTTATCTCTAAATTAAGAGCAAGTGGTCCACACCTGTGGAGTAACGGTGAGCACATCTGACCGTGAAACCAGGTGGCCCGGGCTTGATTCCCATTCGGGGCAAGTTACCTAGTTCAGGTTTTTTCCGGGGTTTTCCCTCAACCCTATATGAGCAAATGCTGGATAACTATTGGTGCTGGACCCCGGACTCATTTCACCGGCATTATCACCTTTACTTCATTCAGACGCTAAATAACCTCAGATGTTGACAGAGCGTCGTAAAATAATCTACTATAAGAAAGAGCAAGGGAATCACATTACAATAGAAGTAAAAGTCAGAGACTTCATTTGGCTTCCGACTTAAATACAGTGTGAGCATAAATGATTGCCCTAGTTACGAAAATTATTTGTGGACTAACGATTTAACATAGAAAATATTTAGATATACAAGTAGATAGAGAAACTCTCCAAGTTTTTTTAACATACCTTATAGGTGCTCGATGTGTGCTCCCCTTGTAACCCTGCAACCTCAAGCCGGTAGTCCAATTCACGATGAAGTGTATCCATGTCGATTGCAGCGATGGCGTTCATGATGTGGCGCGTAGTTCTGGTAGATTTTCCGATAATGGAAGTGCAAAAACAGAGTCTTTAACATACCCCCACAGGCAGAAGTCATACGGTGTTAAGTCAGGGGAACGTAGAGGCCAGGACAAGATCTGCATGTCGACTCTCCCTGCGCGACCAATCCATCTGTTTGGCAATCGGTCGTTTAGAAATGTCCGGACTTCATTATGGAAGTGAGGTGGAGCACCATCTTGTTGATACATGAAATGAGCACTATCACTCTCCAGCTGTGGCATCAGCCACTGTTCTAACATATCCAGGTAAGAATGTCCTGACACGGTGGGTTCGAGAAAAAAGAAGGGGCCGTACACCTTGGAGTTGGAAAGTGCACAGAAGACATTAAGTTTCGGGGAATTACGAATGTGCTCCACGTAAGCCCAACCAGGAGATTTTCTTTTACAAAGGCATCTGTGGTCACTAATTGATTGTACCATCGCCTAATGGTCTTGGCGTCTCGTGGATCATTATCGTATTTCGCTCAAAAATGTCGCTGCACAGTTATGACGGAGTTTGTGGAATGAAATTCCAATGCTACAAATGCACGCACAACACCAGTCGCCATTTCTGTAAACTCTGTAAACTCAGGTCCTCTACCGGTAAGAAGTGGAATTACGCCGCGTGGATAATTTCAAATAAAACTTTGAGAGATACCTTATTTGGTAATATTATTACCATTGTTGTATCATTCATGGTTTGTCTATAAAAAAATCCCCAAACTAGGGCAATCATTTATGCTCACCGTGTATTACGAAGCTCTTCAAAATGTACAATAAAAGTGTTAATACCCGACTTAAGAGTAAAAAGATTTTTTTTTCCCCCAAATATTTCTCGGACAGAATTCAATAGGCTATAGGATTTTGTACACCGGCCAATGATGAATGCAGTTATTGTGCACACATACTGTTCCCAATAAGAAACTGTGATGATACACTGAAAAAGACTAGGCTCTTAGTCGATTTAGGCGCACATAAGCTTCGTGCTAATACGTTCCATAAAATTATGAGAACAGAACCTAATGAGACACAGTAATTTTGTTTCGACTTACAGCAACTGTAACCGCTCTCGAAACTCAGCATAGATGAAGTATATTATTCAAGACAATTAGCTTTCTATACTATCTTAAACTGATAAAGCTTCACAGAAGCCAAATTTCTTTACGTGAAATGAAGCACAGGCTGGGCGTGCGCTATTGAAGTGGCATCTTGTGTCACTACATTTATCAGTGAATTTAATTTTGACAGTTCACCAAATGTATTAGGCTGTTGCCAATGAATGTGGTGGACAAAATAGCATGCATGTTGTACATGCTCTTGGTCTTTGGCTCCAAAGAAAAGCACGTCCTCAGGTTTCTGAAAATCTGTTAGTTTTTCTGGTAAGAGGCCATTCTTTTCTACCAGCTGACAGAGCCTTTGGGCTACTAGAAAAGGTTTTGCGTAAGAATGAAATTCTTACTCCTGAGGAGTATAAGGTGATATATGAAACAGTGGGGACAGTAAAATATTTAGGCACAGATTGGCATGTCAGGGATTTCAAGCTCTTGGCTAATGAATTTCATAACCTCAGTGGCATAAAAGAAATGAAAAGAATAATGCTAAAGAAATGCAAGAAGAATGGGAAAGTGAATGTCACTTTCAAAATGGAACCTACATACCGATGTGACGATCCATCTAAACCATGTCCTAGTCTGATGAAACGTGTTATGTTCTTGGATCATGTCACCACCTTGAGATCAATCAGTAATGCCAAAAAAAATCTGATTTGCGAAACCTACTCAATAGTACCATTCGGAGAAAATTGGAAAGAAGTTGATTCAGTGAAATTGTATGATTTTGTTATTAATACAAATCAGATTAATGAAAGTTAAAACAATGAGAATGAAGAATCTGATTGTTTGCATGAAGAATCACGTATAGGTAGAATTTAAAATGTTAATGAAATTGTGTGTGCAATCTAAAGCAATGATTAATACATTTTCCAGTGTTCGTGCCACATTTCATAAATTTGTTACAAAGCCTACTTACTTAAATATTGTAATACTGTATTTTAATACAAATCTTTACAACATATTTTTTTATAATTTTATTATAAAGCTTACAAAAATATGTAATATTTATAATACAAGTGTTCACACATTTCGTAATTTTGTTATTAAAGCTTACTTAGATATTGCAGTAATTAATACAAGTGTTCACACCATATTTCATAATTTTGTTATAGAGCTTAATAAAATACTGATATATAAGGATTAAAGAATAAAGTATACAGGGTGGGAAAAAAGTCCCATTACTCCATATTATTTTGTGTCATGAGAATAATGGGGAACTCTTTAGATACTTTGGTATACACAGTTAGTGTACAGTGGTTATTTTGTTTGTATGTTTGAATTATGACCAGAATTACATCAATAGTGTGCATATTTGAGATATTTCAGATATTTAAGGGGGTAACGGAACTTTGTGCTCATCCTGTAGATGCCATAATTATTTAAAATTTATATTCAATGTGAGTTAGAGATCGACCCTGGTGGCCGCACGATCCAAAGTATGTCTCTTTAGGCAGCTCCATTCAAAGGGTTGCAGGTAAGAAACTCGCCGTTCCTTATCATTATTTTCCAGCAGAAAGCTATAAAAACTATTGATGTATCGTCCTACGTAGTATGCTGCTGTAATAACCACAGAAAAAACTGACAAATGACAGGGCACAATTCAGCGTGGTTTATAGATGCAAATCGTATTATGTGACAAAATCGCTTCAAAATGTATTAAATACACTGTGTCGGTGCAAAATGTATTAAGTGCAAACTTCAATTGACAATATCATGCATTAGATTAAACAATCAGTGTCAGTGTTTATTACATTTGGTGTCATTTCACAATGCCTAAAAAGTGACATTAAGATATTTAAAATTTTTCCATTATCTTAGCCGTAAAATGTTTTTTACGTTTCCTGTAAAATTTGTTTTTCTGCATTTAATACGATTTGAAACGACACTCCACAAATAATGACCTGCAAAATGAAGTAAATGAAAAAAAAAGCATCCAGTCTGTAAAATCGTGGAAAACATACCTTCATCATTTTCAAGCCAAGAGAATTTTCCAAAATGAAAGGTGCGTATGGTAAATCTTGTGGGGAGAAAAATGTAGACTGCAATGTTCTAAAAAAAATTCGATGACCAGAATAAAGTTATATTTGAAAAATACTGTGAACTTCAATCAATCCAATAGTGTGTTCGTTTGTCAAAAATCGTACAAACAAGACTGGGCCAAATAGTAAATAAGAAAGTAATAGTAAACAAACAGAAATGTCATCTGAGCAACAAAAATGTTCATGCAGATGGAATCACATAAGTCATAATGTCAGATTTATTAATCTGACATTATGACTCTCATAGACTCTAATCATATCCCCCAAGGCATAAAAAGACTTTCACATTTCAGTGTTAAATTATAAAAATGATAAAATTGAGTAACAAATGTTTAAAAAAGTGATTTTTTTTTATCATTTCTCAATTATTTTTTGCCCAAATTTGATAACTTATGTCTAAGTACTTCCATTCGAGTAAAATGAAATAATTAATAAATTCGTTTCTTATTCCTGTAACCAACATAAATAACAATGACAATAACAAAATTAATAATAAAGATTATTATATCAATAATTTTTATAATTATTTGGCACTGTTATTACCATTATTACTATAATAATGACCAGCCATTCCAAGATAAATGAGCCTAAGTGGTAAAAATTAAATTTATGATAATAAAATTTATTTTGACAAAGAGAGCTTCTGAATATTGTAAATTGCCAGATTCCAAAAAAAAATATTTTTATTTGTATTTTTACTCTCATTTCTTAAGGTCTCAAAACAATCTTGTTCTTGAAGGCAAATTTGTATCCCTATGTTCTCACTACTAATATAGCCAAATCAGTTTCCTTAAGGTGGTATGCTTGCTACTTCATATTGATAGAACCTATTTCAATTCAATTCAATTCAATTCAATTCAATTCAATTTATTTATTTGGCCATTAGACATACAGTTTTAGGCTTCGTCAGAATACATTGAAAAAAACATATAAATACATAAAAAAAACATTAATAATAGAAACAGTAAAATTTAAGTAATACAATGAAAACATGAAATTATTTGAAACTTTTAAATTGAAAAAAACTAACTAAATTGCAATTAAACTTATTTATTAAAATACAATTTCATACACATTTGTGTTGAAAAACTCAGCAACAGAAAAATGATTGTAACTAATCTAAATAACTTTATTTATTAAAAAACAATTTCGTGTGAATTTATGTTAAGAAACTCAACTACAGAGTAGAAAGGATTAATTAAAAGCCAATTATAAAATCTAGCTTTGAAACTATTGGTTGGTAACTTATAATATTGACTGGGAAGCTTATTATATAATTTCATCCCCATGACAGAAAAATTTGTACTAGTTTTATGTAATCTACAGTATGGAATATTAATTTGTTCGCTATTTCTAATTTCATGATCATGTATATTGGCTATTAATGAGTAATTGTCTATATTTTGTCGAGTGTAAAGGACTAGGTCGTATATATATAAATTTATGACAGTTAATATCTGTGATTGTTTGGAAAGAGGTCGACAATGTTCAACATAGTTTGACTGACATAGAATTCTAATGGCTTTCTTTTGCAAAATCAAAACGCTCCCAATTTTGCTACCATTTCCCCAGAAAATTAAGGCATACCTAATTATCGACTGAAAGAACGAAAAGTAGGCACATCTTAAATTAGGCACATGGTGGACAGTGTGGTTTTATGTTTTGTTATTTCCTGCAATTATTGTGACAGTGTATAAAGATAGCCATATTCTTGTCCCGTACGGAACTAGAAAAGATATAAAAGTTTGTTTTCCATGTTAATGAAAGAAGATAGGTTCACAATATTTCATAGAAGTTAAGTAAGTACCGCTCTCATAACGTCACTAATTTTAATTAGGTTTTTAATAAGGTATTTTTAAAGGAAATAAGGTTCCGTATGGGACAGTTCCTTACGGGACAATTTCAAACAGAACTCGAGGTTGCTGTATTGTTGATTATTGGTGTTTTATGTAGAACATTTGAATTTGTTTCTTAGTCTATATGAAGAGCTCAAGAACAAACAATGGGAAAAAGTAGCAGCGATTTCCAAAATTCAGCGAAGTCACTTTTTTACAATGATTGTGAAAGCATTCTTGTTGCCACAACAGCCCGCTCAGAAATGTGTAGACACAGCATATTTAAAGAATCAACCACATTAACCACTCTAAGAAGCCTATATTACGAGATTTACTCTGATTCGTCACTTACAGCAAATGACTCAGAATCAGACGCTATAGCTAGAGATATAAGTCTTCAGATGAATGTGAAAATATGTCTCCTCTAGAACAAAGCCATCGCAACCTAAAACATCCCATGGATCTGGAAGATTTAAATCCTAGAAAGTTCATTGAAGTTGAATAGACAAGTGATAAGGGACTAAAGCATAAATATCATATTATATGCAGTGGTGTCATGGTGGAGGTCATACGGGGTCATACATCATATGAGAACCTACAATTTTTTTTTTAATTAATTGTATGGGGAAAAGAAAATTTTGTCTGTACGGAGGCATACAGCATATGGGTGCCTAAGTTTTGTATGCGGAGATCTGTACATGTAAAGATCTTTGATCATCTCTTGCTGTTCCTAATGTATTTTGTTTGATGTTCATAAACAAAAATTGTCCACCTCTGCAGCACAGGAATCCAGAATTATAAAAAATAATGGTCGAAAAACAAGAAGTATTGCAAATAGGGCCTACACACTCCAAGATTCATCAAGACAAGTGTGCATCTACGGTGGTGCTACAGGGTGTATTCTTTAAATCAAGATTGTTGTACAATTAAAATGTAAAGCAAAACAATTTCTTTACTTCTTCTTTAATACTAATAAAATCATTAAATGACAGTCGGAAAGATAAAGAGAGGAGAGTAAAATATATTTCAAGGAAAAAAAAAAAAAAAACAAGGGATGGGGCGTATGGCCAAGGAAAAAATTACCATGACAGCACTGACTAGCTATATATAATAGCAAAGTTGAAAACAAAGATATTAAAGTACTTTTTATTTAAAACCAGACGGCCAAAAATGACAAACATTTTAAGCTAGATGAGGAATCCTCTTCATTTCAAAGCATTGTCAAAGTGTCTCAGATTAGAAGAATCTAAATGATTCTGATATTGTTAGAAAAGGAGCTGATATATTGTATTATAAATTTAATTGAAGGTTCTTAAATTGAAATAAACTTGCAGTTTAATATACAGTATAATACATAATCATTAACATACAACTTCTTATGGTTAAATTCAGCAGATCAATCTGACCGTTTCTTGGCAAAATTTCCTCTAATTGCGCATTGCTGTCCCATAAAATGCATGTAAAATTGATAAAAATAAATATTTGGTATATTAAAATTACATTATTACCTCCAAAAAACAAAAAACCTCTCAAAGAAGACTCCTAATTCACAAGTATCCCGTACGGAACTATATAGCTATCTGTCCCATACGGAACCAAGTATTTTTGGTTATTTCGTAGCATTTACATGTTTTTTTAACTAGTAACTACTTTTCTAAAATGTTTCAGTGCCTACAAGTTTATGGAAAAATTTCAGTTACTTAAGGGGTCAGAGATCACAATTTTTGCCATCAAAGTGCTTGTTGACTATTGAGGTGTCTAAAAACGATCTGTGCAAATTTTCAGCTCAATTGGACAACTGCAAAGTGACCCTCATCGACCATGAAGTTTTGAAATTTTAGCCCGGAAAATATTTTCTTCTAATATTATTAGATAAAGCTATATTATTATTATTATTATTATTATTATTATTATTATTATTATTATTATTATTATTATTATTATTATTATTATTACTGTATTTGCTTTATTCACTTATTTTGTAACTAAACATGATCTTGTCTTTCATGAATAATTTTTCACTTATTGATTCAGAACTGTCTGTGCTGACCTGCTAACTGCTCGTGTAAAGTGACTTTGAAGACGTTTTTTTCCTAGAGTTGTAAAATGGCATCAACCTCTTCAGGTGTTCGTCACACAAGTTAAGACAATACTTTTATATCTCTCGTGTTGGCTACATCTTCAATCAAATCATTGGAGCCAAACTACGTTCAAACCGGCAAGTTTTAAGCATTTTCTTCTACAATGTAAAAGTTGTAAATCTTACAACAAAGGAATGTGTAGCATTGGTAATTCAAGAAGTTTTCATTTTTTGGCAAAAAGCACGAATCCCTACTAGAAAAAGTGACCACTGTGTTCATAAGTTATTCAAACTTTATGATGAATTAAAGGGTTTATAGAAATATTTGAATAGAACTGCAGGCAAGGAAAAAGAAAAAAGAGATATTTTTGTGGAAATTATGGACGATCTCTATGACATAGCTCATTCAAATGCTTTGGGACAGATGAAAAATGAAGAGGATACGAATTTTTAACGATGATTTTTCTTGGCAGCATTCCAAAAAATGGGATATCGTTTCATATACTAGGAGCTGGAAGTCATGCTAGGTGAATGGCAAAAACAATTTTTGCATTCAAGATATACTTGTTTCAAGATCAATTTCAGTTATCCCATTAAGGAGAAGAACTCTTTTAAGAAGAATATGAGTCGACCTGGTTGGTGAGTTGGTATAACGCTGGACTTCTATGCCCAAGGTTGTGGATTTGATCCCGGGCCAGGTCGATGGCATTTAAGTGTGCTTAAATGCAACAGGCTCATGTCAGAAGATTTACTGGCATGTAAAACTCCTGCTGGACAAAATTCCGGCACATCCGGCGATGCTGATATAACCTCTGCAGTTCCGAGTGTCGTTAAATAAAACATAACAAGAAGAATATGTATTTTTCTTGCTCGAGTGTAGGCTATGTTCGAGCCTGGTTTCTGTCAGAAGCAATTAAAGTATCTTATCATGATTTCTTATTCATGCGTGAACTGATAAATTATCAGGATATTGATCCAGAAATCAGTAAGGCTGCTGCAAATAAATTTTCCAACCATCTCTGGTACTTAGTTCCCGAAACTGTGGCTTTATCCTTTTTGATGACTATGTTCCAACAGCGGTTAAAGCAAATATGGCTCAAGTTATACTGGAAGCAGATGAAGGTGAAGAAGAGAAAGAAGAAGAAAATAAACTGAAGAGCTACATTCTGCAACAAAATGATTTTTCTTCCTTTACAAGTATCGAGTTATCATCTTTTGTAACTCCTAGTACTAAAATTTTCTTCACGAGATTTTCTACCAGCACCGATTTCCTCGACAAAGACCCTTCAACTTGGAAGGATGATCCTGTTTACAAAAGTGGAATTGAAAAACTTTAGAAGATAGTTGTTGTGAATGACGTTGCAGAAAGAGAAGTCAAACTCATTCAGGATTACAATAATATTCTCACAAAGGATGAAACTGAGAAACAATTTGCTTCACAGATTGTTACCAGAGACTGTAAAAAATACCAAACTGCTACTAAATCCTCCCTTAGGAAAAAGTAATGTTCAATGTTCGTTCGTTTGCATGATGTTTTGATTCTGTAGAAATTATTGTTGTCCAACTCATTGTGTGTGTAATACGGGGTTTCGTAATAAGTGTTTATTTACGAATGGCCCAATGTCCTGGAGTAAAGACCTTTCATAAATAAACTTAGGCTGGTAATGGTTCGTGAACGGAAATTCGAAGTATGTAGGAAAGCATTCATGAGTCTGTTAGCTGTTGGTGAGAAGACGGTAAGGAGGTTACAAAAACTCATTTTATTGGATAAATCCCCAGAGGACAACAGAGGCAAACAACAGAACCAGAAGATTATTCCAATCACAACAGTGATGCAAGTAAAAGATCACATTGCAAGTTTTCCCTTCAAAACAAGTCATTACTCTTCCAAGGAAGTACACTGCCTTGATGCAAAGTTAGACATTTAAAAATGCATACCCTTTTTAAGGAGAAATATCCAGATTGTTCTGTAAAATATGACTTTTACTATAACATTTTTAAAGAGCATTTTGACTACAGGTTTGGTAAACCACAGATAGATACATGTTGTGAATTCTAGGAGCTTTAGGTCCGTGTTAAAAGTCCTACTCTTAATGAAACTGTTAAGAGAGTGGCAGAAGCTGAACTAATCGTTCACAAAAGGAGGAGCAATAAATTTTATGCATCACTGAAGCAAATGAAGGAATATTGCAAAGATAAAGACTACGTTCTATGTTTAACCATTGATTATATGCAGAATATATCTCTGGCTCATATTCCAATCCAGCAGGTGTTTTACTTAGGACCACTGACACTGCATGTATTTTCTATTCACAATGTTAACTCTGGTGAGGCCTACTTCTTTGTATATCATGAAGGCATTGCAAGGAAAGGGAGTAGTGAAATGTGCTTTTTCTAGCTCACATATGTGAGGAAAGAGGTGTCAAGCAACATCAATGAGCTGTATATTTACAGTGATAATGCAGCAGGACAAAACAAAAATGATGCCATGTTTTGCGGATATGGGTCACTTTTCAATAGTTGTGTACAGACTATCAATACGTGGGCATTCATACCAGCCAAATGACAGGGATTTTGGTACGGTGAAGCGCAGCCTAAACAAAGTGGATAGACATTATACAGTCAGAGATGTGACAGAAATTATTGCAAATGCAAGTCACAAATTTCGTGTTAGGTTTGTTAGAACTGACGACATCTTGGATTTTCAAAGCTGTTGCTCCACTATGTATAATTGATCTCCCGTATCGGAAGAAAGTCAAGTTCACAGATTGAAGAATTCTAAGAAAGGGAATAGAGAAGTCTTTGCAATAGCAACATACCACGAGTTCATCTGGACAAAAGGAAGAAAGGGATAAGTAGAGGCATTACCTTACATCGGAGGACAAAAAACCAAGCACTTTCTATATGCATTTGGAGTAGAAATAGTTTTGCCAAACCAAAAGGCTTACACTAATTGTCAACCAAATTACAAAGGACAAGGTTTGTGATATGAAATCGCTTTTGTCATACATTCCCAGAGAATTGTTTCGCATTCTCACATCTTCATACCCAAGAAAGCAAAGTAAAAGGCAAGGGAAAGAACACACAAGGGAATGGGGGAAAAAGCAAAGGAAACACAGGCCTACATCTCATGTTTACTCTTATTTTTGTAATAAATGTTTCATTGAAGAATGGAGGAAATGTGTTTATTTAAGAAAGGCCCTTTGTCCAGCCTTTTCAAAAAGCTGTATGCTTGACAATTTTGATGATAGTAAACTGAAAATTTTCTTAACATGTTCCCTTTACCTTGTAGTATAACATATCATGTTTTGAGATTTCAAAAATATTTAGTATTTTCAATGAACAGTTTTCTTTATTTTCCCATAAAAACATGTTTTTGGACAACTGGCCTTTCATAAATAACTGATTCAAAATATGTATATAAACACAGTCTTAATGAAGTCATGGTTTATTTTTCTTAGTTTCATGCTCTGCTCAGCTGCAATTTTGATATTATCTTGGATATTCTCCCATATGCTAGTAACATCTAACTCTTCCTCAACTTCGTAGGAAGTTGCTTAAGCAGCAAATCTATTTGAAATTTCGACGTGATAACGTTGCTTAGTTTGCTCGTACTTTAATTTCAGAATATTGAATCTACTAATATTAGCTTGTTGCTCTACTCGCTTGGCTACTGATAGTCTTTCTCTTAATTCTCCAATTACCAAATAATGGTCAGAATTACAGTCTGCCCCCCTGAAAGTTCGAATGTCTACTATACTAGTATGTCTTCGTTTATCTATCAAGATGTATACGTCTTGATTACACAACTTTTAACACTGTATCACTTCGGAATATGTATTATATGACTTTCTTGTTTTAAATTCTATGTTTCGACCTATTATGAGTCATCCTCAGAACTGGTCGTTGTTGGTCTTGGCGCCTCTTGTTTTGTTTCATGTGAGGCGTGTTTGTGTGGTGTAATATGGAGTCAAAGAGTGTGTGTGTTCTGAAATTGAGTTGTGTGTTGATTATTTCATTGGGGTGTGTGTTTGTGTGTCTGTATATTTCATATATTTGGTATCTGTCGGATACAGGGGGGAGAGCCATTAATCCTTCCCATTGAAGGCTTTAAGGAACCAACCTGGACAAATACCCAATGTCCCATCCCTATCTTCCCGTGGTGCAGCTGTTAGTAAGCATAATTTTACAAGCTGAACTCATCAATTAGCACTGGTCAGCTTGATGAATTAATGACTGAATTTGGTATAATTTTCCTCTATTCAATACCTAATTCCCTCTTTACCCTTTCCTATCCAGTCCTCTGACTGAACTCTTACTTTCTTTGACCCCGACGGCATTAGAGCATTCGAGGCCTATGGGTTCATTTCCCTTTCCTTCCTCCTCTTTCTACTTTGCTGTTCCTAGTGCTGACACTAGGCACTAAAATCGTCCTTTAGTGGCTTAAGGAGGGAAAGCTGGTGATCAACAAGATCTCCCAGCTAGGTCCAGTGGGCCCGTCGACCAACAGCAGGTGTGGTCCTCCAGACATTCTGGGGGTTGTGTGTGAATGAAGTAGCCACCAAAACGTTAAAATATGGTGTTCACTTAAATCGGCTACAACTTGCCATTCCCACTCCAATACATACAATAATATACATACATACATACATACATACATAGCCGCATTGACTTTTATATATAAGATTTCTTAGAAAATAAAGTTCAATAAACTATTCTGTTTTCAGGGAGAGGATCCTTCACACTTTAACAAAATTATTCATGTATCACTGAGCATATTTTACCAAAGACATAAATGTTATAGACAATTATATTTTCAAAGTTTTAACTCCGGAATATTTATCTTTAGGACTCATACTCATGTATGTTGTGGCTTTCATGTAACAGAGGAAATAAGTAAATCAGACACGCCAAAATAAATACAAAAACTTCTAGCACTGGAAACGATCAATACTAGATACCCTACAGAAGAATGGCTACACATATATACTGATGGATCAACCACAGAAAACCTTACTGGAGCTGGAGTTACATGTACACATTTTTCCTTTTATCATTCTGTTGGCAGAGACACAACAAATTATGATGGTGAAATAGAGGCTATACACATTGCTCTCCGACAATTATTAAATCTTCCCTTAAATAAATATATCAAGACAGTAATTCTTTCAGATTCTAAAGCTGCAATTCAGGGAATATGTTCAAATGCTACAAAGAAGTCAACAAAAATAAGAGAATGCTACAAAATGTTAACACAACTCCAAAAAGTTAATAAGATTGTCCATCTCCGATGGATTCCAGCACACTGTGGAGTCATGGGGAATGAAACCGCAGACACACTTGCAAAGAAAGACACAACAATAAAACAAAAGCCTAAATTTAATTTCTCATATTCCTCAATAAAACGCTTGATCACTACAAAATTTTCTCATTCATACCTACAAGAAATAGAATCAAATGCTAAAGACAAAAAATGGATTACACTACTTTCCAACCCAGATATAATCCCCCAGAGACCAAGGAAAACAGCAGTTGCAGCCTTCAGACTATTGACAAATCATGACTGTCTAGCAAGTCATCTCAAAAGAATAGGTATCTCAGCTTCACCCGTATGTGTCCTGTGTAACGATCCAGCAGAAATGAATGAAGACCATTTGAAGACCTGTGAAGCATTAAGATCAGAAGAAACTACAGTTCAAAAGTATTGGAAAGCACGACTGCTAATGGCTTCATTGCCAAATGCAAGGCACTAGACAACTACAACATATTTTCAAAGTTGCTGTCTAAAGTGTCCCGTACGGAACCTGGAATAGCTGAAGGGGAATACAATGAGAACAAGGACAATGCAACGAGAACAAGGAGAATATAAGGAGAACAATTGGAATACAAGGAAAATCATGAGAATGAAAGGAGAACAAGGTGAATATAAGCAGAACGAACAAGGAGAATACAAGGAGGACGAGGTAAATACAAGAAGAACAAAAAGGATGCAGGGAGAAAACTGAATAAATGGAGAGCAACCTGGATACAAGGACATGGGGAATCCATGGAGAACAAGGGAAATACAAGGAGAACATGGGAATTTAAGGAGAGGAAGAGGAATACGAAGTTAACAAGGGGATTACGGGAAGAACAGAAGAAAAATTAAGAGAATACGAGGATATGCGGAGAACAGAGGGGACACGAGAACACGTGAGATACAAGGAGAGTAGTGGGGATGCAAACAAAAAGAACAAGGGAATACGGGGAGAATACGGGGGATATGCGAAGAACAGGGGGGGACACGAGAACACGTGAGGTAGAAGGGGAATAGGGGGAATGCAAGGAGAATACACAAAGAAAAACGTACAGTATAATGTCGCGAGAAGTCATTGTTTAACATAAAGAATAATGTTATGAGCAGTGGCGTCTGATTGACGCAAGTGAGGCCAAGCCTCAGTCACTTGACTTAACTGAAATCAAATTTTGTGTTTTTGTATAATATATCAGTTATTTGAATGAAGCATACATCGCATTAGAAGTATTTGAATACTTTGTGATGTATATAGACCTGTCTTGCAGTAAAATTTGTTCCTGAAGCCAGGATCGCTCGTGCCGGGTCTGGCTTCTGGCTGGCTTCGTATGTTTTCTCGGGCTTTCAGGTTGCACTTGAAACGTCGTAGTTGAGGCACAATTCGTCTGGGATCGTGGCCTGGTCAGCTTTCACTCCTCCCATCCATGGACCAGTCTCAAGATTGGAATAGGGTGGGTATAGCAGTGGTGACTTGTCTTCCTAAATAGACAATAAAAAACATAAAAATTCCCACTGTTAAACAGGCAAGTACTATTGTACTTCGAGGAGCCAAGATGGCAGACAGAAACTTGCTAATAAGTGAACATAAAGTGATATTACGTGTGTGTATAAGCAGTGCATGTTAAACAGTGATGTTTATGGACGTTGTAAAAATAGTGTTGTTGAATGTATGTCACAGTTTATGACTTAAGCGAGGGTGTTATATTATTGTACTTCGTAATACAGTAGAGAATGTGGCCTAATGTTGTTATGTGTTTCGGGAAAATATAAAGAGAAACAGATGCGAGAAATAATGATGATGTAGTTAATTCATTGTTAGAGTGACCTTTTTCGAGAAGAAATGATATTGAAAGAAAGGAAGTTTTAAATAAAGATATAGTCTACGGAGATATCTACGCCATACAAGGTAATGTAATTTCGAAGTTAGCTTCGGTTTGCATTCCGATTATTTTCCAAGGTTTATCATCACCTTTTCTTTCCATCACAACACACACACATGCACGCACACGCACACACACACGCACACACACACACACACACACACACAGGAGTATGAATTTAAAAGAAAACTTACAAATTAAACCAAACCCTTCAACTCTATTAAATATAGAATATAATCTAAATTTAACAGAAGAAATACTGAAATCAGAAGTAACCACTGAAATACTGAAACAATTGTCTTTAGAGACAATTAATATTAGGTACCCTCCACAAAACTGGCTTCATTTATACACCGACGGATCCTTGATCTCCAGAGAACAAGGTGCCGGTGCAGGTGTTACGTGCTGTCTCTTCTCACTTTATAGATCTCTTGGATATGGAACAACAAGTTTTGATGGTGAAATCATTGCAATAAGTGAATGTCTCAGGAATCTTCTATGCCACATCAATAAATTTAGGAATGCAGTTATATTGTCAGACTCCAAAGCAGTTATTCTATCAATCGTCTCTAGACACACACCTTCATCTCAAACAGCAGAAATAACTAAAATGCTCTCTCAATTAATATCACTCAATAAAAGAATTGTATTCCAATGGATACCATCCCATTGTGGAATCCTGGGAAACGAGAATGCGGATGCTTTAGCAAAGAAGGGCAGCATTGCTACTTACAGACCTGTTACTAAATCTATGTATTACTCTGTGAAGAGATTTATTAAATCTACATACTTAGACTTCAACAAACAAAATTTGATAACACAATCCCAAGGGAAAAAAATGGAACTCTATGCATCAAAATCCACAGTTAATTCCCGATTTACCACGAAAATCGCCTGTAGCTACATTTAGATTGGCAACAGGCCATGATTGTTTGGCCAAACACCTGCATAGAATTGGAATATATCAGTCCCCTAACTGCCCATTGTGCAACTCAAACCAAGAAATGGATTCGGAACACCTCAAAATCTGTGCTTCAGTGGCTGGCCATGATAATATCTTTGAAAAATATTGGAGTGCATGAGGTCAAATGACTTTATTGTCAAACGCCTGGCATTAGAAAACAACAACAACATACTGGTACATACATACATACATACATACATACATACATACATACATACATACATACATACATACATACATACATACATACATACATACATACACCTCTGGAAGTGATTCACTGGCCACACCCAGCTGAAGAACCACTCATAAGAGTGCCTATGGAGGATACAGCAAACAAAATAGATATATACACGGATGGAAGTAAAATCGGAGGAAAAGTTGGAGCTGCTGCGGTCATAATCCAAAACGACATGGTCATCCACCGATCCAAATACAAACTGCATGAAAAATGTTTAACAATCAGGCAGAACAAATAGCAATCTTGAAGGCACTACAACATATTGAGAATGTAGAAATAACAGAAGAAACAGAGAAAATTGCAGTAGTTAACACAGACAGCAAAGTGACACTTGACACTTCACAGAACAAAAATAAATATAATCCAATAATTTTTTTTTTTTTTAAGAAAAAAGAGCTTAAGAAAATGGCAAGAGTAGTGGACTATCTCAACCAAAGGAGCAATAACGAAATCATTCTTCCCATCAATTAAAGACAGATTGAAGATAAATTTACCTGTCGGGGCAGAATTTACTTCTATTGTGACAGGTCATGGCTTCACAAGATCGTACCTTCACAGATTCAAGATTATTCCAACTCCAACGTGCTCTTGCAGACTAAAAGAAGAACAGACAGTCAACCATATAATATTAAGATGTGCCACACTGATAAAAGAAAGAAGAATTCTACGAGATAATATAATACGCACAGGTCAAACCTGGCCTCCACCTTTTGATCAGTTCACAACAACATACCTTAAAAGCTTCAGAAAATTTATAAAATCTATAGAATTTGGCAAAAGTAACAGTAATTGAAATTAGAAATAATATTAACAATGATGGTAACCTAAAATAGAAGAAGTACAATTAGGCAACACTTGTATCTATAAGAATTTCAAGATCTCAATCAAAATTGTAAATATCTTGTTCTCATGTCATAAATTACGTAACTAATTATTGTAATATTTTTGTAAAGCATGTAGTATTACTCCAATGTAATGGAGCATGCTGATATACAAAAATACATACATACATACATACATACATACATACATACATACATACATACATACAAAGACAAAGAATTGTATGCACTCAAAAATCAATTCAGTAAGGACCGTGTCTATGTACCTCCACTGCCACAAACACTGGTACAGCTGAGGGAGCGCATCAATAATGTAGCACACATAGAAAATTTGTAGAGTGTGGAAATAAATGTGTTGTGTGTACGGTTCTGTTGATGTATCACTTCTGGTTGTACGGGTATTAGTTTGGAAAATATAGCAGTTTGATTCTTTTGTAGTAGCCCTGTATTTTATGAGGAAAATATTTATTTTAGGTACATATTTCCGCGGCTCGCCCAAATATGTAATTCGGTGATAAAATATGTGTACCTTACCCTATAATTAATATGTACCACCTGGATATTTCAATCGAACATTTTACAAAGGAACTAAGTCAAAATTTGCATTTTTTGTGATGAAATGATTAATACTTCCATGAAATATTGATTTGCAAAGAAAGGAACTTAGTCAAACCTTTCCCTGTATCTCTAACATCAAGTTAATATTCATAGTACTGGACTGGTACACTCATATTTAACCTATTCATGAAAATAAGTTTCTTTGCTCTCCTAGAATGTAGCAAATTTTGACTTACTTTCTTTCTAAAAAGTGATATCCTTTGTAATATTAATACATTTCTCGCTTTCACTTGACCATGAATTAACGCAACGCAAATCAGATAACGGTCCTATGCGTGGTATGAGAGGATTTCGAAGTTTCATTACTGTTAGAATTAGTTGATAAGCACAGGAACGCCATTTCGTAGTGCTTTAGCAATAACATCTTTAGCAAGACTTCTAGCTTCTATTGCATTCAAACAATTATAAAATATGATAATTTGGTCCAGGGAGCATCCGTTTTTGGTGCAAAGATAATTCGTTTGGCTTGTTTCTTAAATGAAATTACGAAATTATTCTGTTTGGTGGGATGAATATGTTTCTTTTTAAAGGCTACAATTTTTTTTATAATTAACTGGTTTTAGGACAGAACGCTGTAGCCTTATTTCTGCTTCTGCATTTAGCCTATTTCAGTAATTTGTTTTCTTGGATAAATACGCAGAGAATCCAGATATGAAACTGATTAATATTATATTTCTTTCTAGATCTTTAATAATATTAATAAAATGAAATATAATAATTACCGGTATTAATATTTTTGTATTTTTACGATTATATTATAAGTGTTATTATTGATTATGTTTCATGTCTTTACTGATCGTATTTTCGTGACTTTGCATACACTTTGCTGTAGGCCTGTCCTCCAAATTTAAAATAGTATTAAAATATAATTTATTATTCACCGAATTCCACACTTTCAGAAGCACTGCATTATACGATTTATTTTGTTCGTATTTATTGATAAGGAAGGATGGTCATAAAACAATGTAGGCCTAATGTATTAAATTCATAAAATCTCATTGTCCTCAGTAATTTTTAAATTTCGTCACGATTTCGGTAGTGTTTTAAATGTGCCTGTCCAATCGAGGCTTAATTATCAGTCTCCAATATACATATATTTTATTTCTAGAATCGTCATTGACGCTACAAAACGTAAATGCTTTTATTCCCTACTTATTGTTGCAGTTTTCAAACAGGAATTGTAATATAACTTAGAAAACTTACCTCAGTGGGAAGAAGTTCATCCTGGTTGTCCCATGGGAATCGAACAGAGCTCCTTAATTCACTTACTCTTCATAAAACGGCATCTTTGCTTACTTTCATTGAAATCAAAACTCATAATGGCTGTCCAATATGTTATTTACATTGTTGAAGACGGTATTGTTAATCGTTGAGCGATGAATGCGAATTACATAGAGACTGAAAATATGGAACTGACGTCAGTGGGTAGAAGCTGTAGACAAGAAAATGGATAGTACTTAGGTTGAGAACTTTCGACCTGATTTTAAAATAGTCAACCGGCCGCAAGGGAATTTAAATATTGTCGTTTTCATATTTTATATTTAAAACGTATTTTTTAGTTTTCTAAATAAATTGATATAACTTATATTATTTTATGATGCAGTTATGTATTGCATTCATGTTACTTGATATTATCACAGTCTACTATATAGTAGACTGTGATATTATTTTATGAGTATAGAAATCACAAATCTTTACTTTTTGCGAGAATATTAATTTCAAAACTTATTGGCTTAGAGATCTTCTTCCTCTTCTTTTATTAATTTTGTAGCTCAAACTTCATTCTATACTATGTTGGCTGCATTTTCACAATAGTTAGAAGATGAATCTTAATGTTGCTGGCTGTGCAGCTTAGAAATCATAGTTCTTCCTACGTGTTCATCTCTGTATTTGGTTTAAAAAACAGTTATGGTACTTGTAAGGTAAGTGTATCTTTATTGCGCGAGTGGAAAGATTTAATCACGAGGCAATGAAGATCACGCTTACAAGTACTGTACCATACGTAATTTTATCCATGACCATAACAAAAAATTTTGTTTTATGAAAGAAAATATGTTGAAAATAAGTCCTCAATCAGATATCATGGCATGGATTTTAAAATCGATACGTATACTAGTCATGATGTAGGACGCCATGAATAGTGAAGAATGGTATCTAAGGCGTTTGGATAAATAACAAATTATAATTTTATTATATAATTTTAGTTTCTTTTTTTTTTCATTTTAAACGTGTATTTTAATCTTTTTCAAGTTTCAGGGATTATTTAGAAGCATTCACGGGACTAATGTGATTAAAATAATTTCACATTTTCCTTCTGTAAACTTAAGAGAAATATTAAAACGTAATTAATCATTGTGTCTGTTTAGCTTAGTTGACTAAGGCATGTTGTTATTAAAACGTAATTAATCATCGTGTCTGTTTAGCTCAGTTGACTAAGGCGTGTTGTTATTAAATTCTATAATTCTATAAAAATTCTATAATTCTATAAACCCAACTTCGCAGGTTCAAGTCTCCTCGCATCCCAAAAAGTAATTTTTTTTTACAAAATTAAAAAAAAATACGTTTTATTTTTATATGCCCCCATTTTCTCTGGAACAAGTGAAAGTAGGCAATTGAAATTTCACGTTCTTTTATCATACTACATTATTTCAGTCGTGTAGTAATTACGGTAACGTACTGATAGAAAATATAAACTACAAACCTCTGTAGCAGTCGAAACTTTTTCAAATAGGCCTAATAACACAATAGAAGTAGGTTAATTCGACATTTGTTAATTGGAATAAAGTCTAGTTCCCTAGTAGGCCTAATTACTTTTAAAACTAATGTTCATAATTAATATTCCATTCCAATTTTCGAACCTTACATTTGGAAAATTCATTGATATCAACGAAAATAGTGTCCATTCTGGAATCCTAGAGGATGTTGATGAAATGCCATTACTTTTTCTTTTATCTATAAAATGTCGCTCTTTAATATAGTAATTCATTTTATTTTATAAAACAAAGTAATGTGATTTTTATGCTGTACTAGATGAAAACACCAAGCATTGTCCGGGTTTTCCTTTTTGCTTCTATTTTTAATTAAACTGGTTGTTATAGAAATCTCGGAAACTCAACTATAGACAACCAAAACGAATTGCCTTTACTAAGTTTTCTCGACCATAAAGTTGAATCTTTACTTCTTTGCCAAATGTCTGCCAGGGTCAACTCAATATAATACAGATGCAGATCAGACACCGAAAAGAACACATTTCATCATGTGCCTTACGATAAACTGTTTTTAATATATATATATATATATATATATATATATATATATATATATATTTGTTTGTTTATTTATTTATTTATTTATTTATTTATTCTGACGTACTTAGTTAAGGCCATTAGATCTTCTCTTCCACACCACCAGAAATACAAATAAAATAATAGAAAAAGCCAAACTATAAACAAAGTAAGACCAAACGAACATATATATAGGTTAGAGTCACACAAGATTTAAATGAATTAGCATTGTCTTCAAGTCCTATCTATACGCCTACTCAGGGTTGGCTCAATGTTCACAGGTCTTACATTTAATATCTGCGTGTCAGGGACCGTTACATTTCAAGTGACTTATCTTATTCATCGGCGTCAGCCTATTAAAAAGTATTACAGCCTTTCTGCCATCTCCTTTCTCCCCATCGCAAATGTGACGTTGTACAGAGACAGAGATAAAGTAATTATAAGATCTGTACATAGATCTGAAGCTGTGCTGACGTAAATGTCACGTAATTTCGTGTCTATGTGTGCTTTCACTTGAAATTCAGAGACAACTGACGATAAATAAGGAATTATCTTGTTCCCAGACTGAACCCATTGGGGTGTCATCGTGAGCCATAATTTATCTCTCTATCGGTCGTATCAAGAATCGGTATATATTGTGAATTTTATTAGTAACAACAATGTAATTTATTCGTCACAACAATAATTCCTTTCTACAATTCGCCTTAAATGCTCTCGTCAACAATTGGATTTTCACTCAACACAGTATTCGTTATAGCACTCCACCGACGACAATGACAATTTACTTGGACTAGTACGAACAACAATGAACTGTTAATCTTAACTAATATTTACAAAGCACTATTTACAAATCAGAACTATCAGTTCTCAGTTCACAGTTCTTCTATCTCAGTCACTCGAGTCCACAGTATCTCGAACCACAGACCTTCAGAGACAGTTCACTGTACTCGAACTCGGGTCCCTCCAACTGCGGTCCACTGCACTCGAACTCAGGTCCCTCCAACTGCGATCCACTGCACTCGAACTCAGGCCTTCGGATGCTGACGCAGATGCGGACGCACACTCGAGTCGAACTCCGGGTTGGCTTGACTGGCTTGCTTGCTCTGGCTTACTCACTGACTGAATAACTGAAAACTGGAAACTGCTGTCGTTCCTTCGCGTCCGTAATTTATAACCACAGCGACGTAGCCTCGAAGGTTCCACGCGTCTCTAGAGATGGCACTCCAGAAAAATCCCGAGCCCTCTCCTCTCTACCAGCACCAGATGCGCGCGCACTCTCTCTCCACTCTCTCGCCGCGTTGGCCCTTTCCCCTCTTCGCCGCGCGCCATCCCAAAGTGCTCCGCGCGATCTTCTCTCTTGCGGGACGCTGGTCGTGCGTTCGAATCTCATGTCGCTGTCACAATATGTATGTAATTTAATTTATATTGAAAGGCTTTTTTTATCCCTTGACCGCTGTATGCCCGGTTATGTCATACCTGGTTTTTAAAATATGACTTGAGAATTTTGAATATCTCACAAATTAAGATCATATTAATTATATTATTTTTTTATTTTATAAAGAGAAATAAAAACGTAAAATATAATTTCGCGAGAAGTCATTGTTTGACATAAAGAATAATGTTATACTCGGAATATGACTTGAGAATTTTGAATATCTCACAAATTAAGATCATATTAATTATATTATTTTTTTTATTTTATAAAGAGAAATAAAAACGTTAAATATAATTTCGCGAGAAGTCATTGTTTGACATAAAGAATAATGTTATGAGTGACATATATTTGACAAATTAAGATATTGTTCTTTCTGTATATATGAAATTACAGGAAAATGGCTGGACGGATTTTAATGAATGACTCCACATTTTAAAGCTTGTAATCCAAAGATTTGCGGAAAATAGTAGTTTTCAGTGAAACGTCAATTTTCCTACATAATTTTCGTATTTTCCAAAATCCATCTGTCGTCAGTTTTGAGTACTAATAGTTATTCAGCATAAGACAAATACTCTCGTGATATGACCAGAGATGTTAAAGTGAGTATAAATAACAGCAAAAAAAAAAAAAAGACAAACACTAAAATAAACAATATCATGAAGACCACGACTCCAGAATCGCCAACAGATTCTCTCACATATAGGTCGATCTTCATTTGCAAATCAAGCTTTCAGGAATAACTCCCTGTAAAGTTAATTTGAATAATGTCAAGGGAAAAAGTGTTCCGGGGCCGGGTATCGAACCCGGGACTTTTGGTTAAACGTACCAACGCTCTCCCAACTGACCTACCCGGGAACTCTACCCGACACCGATCCAATTTTTCCCTCTATATCCACAGACCTCAAAGTGGGCTGACAACCGTCAAGCAACCAACATTGAGTGCACACTAACACTGTGTGACTTAAATTGTGGTTTTCTATTACGTACAGTGACGTGTATTATGCAAATCAAGCTTTCAGGAATAACTCCTTGTAAAGTTAATTTGAATAATTTCGAGGGAAAAATTGTTCCGGGGCCGGGTATCGAACCCGGGACCTTTGGTTAAACGTACCAACGCTCTTCCAACTGAGCTACCTGGGAACTCTACCCGACACCGATCCAATTTTTCCCTCTATATCCACAGACCTCAAAGTGGGCTGATAACCGTCAAGCAACCAACATTGAGTGCACACTAACTCTATGTGACTTAAATTGTGGTTTTCTGTTACGTACAGTGACGTGTATTATGCAAATCAAGCTTTCAGCCTAGATCATATATGTACCAGATAACTCCTCGCTACGTTAAAATCGGCAGCACTTTGAAGAGAACAACCACCAGGATCGCCACCCATCTGCCGTAAACGAACACGAGATTGCAGCACAGTCGCTAATGCAATTCAAATGGGTATTATGACGTGATTCCTTATGTAACAACTAGATGGCAGCGTAGTAAACCTGACAAAAGTTGTTAACCTCAATTTTTTTTTTATTTTAGTAGGTTATTTTACGACGCTTTATCAACATCTTAGGTTATTTAGCGTCTGAATGATATGAAGGTGATAATGCCGGTGAAATGAGTCCGTGGTCCAGCACCGAAAGTTACCCAGCATTTGCTCATATTGGGTTGAGGGAAAACCCCGGAAAAAAACCTCAACCAGATAACTTGCCCCTACCGGGAATCGAACCCGGGCCACCTGGTTTCGCGGCCAGACGCGCTGACCGTTACTCCACAGGTGTGGACTGTTAACCTCAAAGCCTATAACCCCGACATATCTGTTACATATATGATCTAGGCTTTCAGGAATAACTCCCTGTAAAGTTAATTTGAATAATTTCGAGGGGAAAATTGTTCCGGAGCCGGGTATCGAACCCGGGACCTTTGGTTAAACGTACCAACGCTCTCCCAACTGAGCTACCCGGGAACTCTACCCGACACCGATCCAATTTTTCCCTCTATATCAACAGACCTCAAAGTGGGCTGACAACCGTCAAGCAACCAACATTGAGTGCACACTAACTCTGTGTGACTTAAATTTTTCCCTCGAAATTATTCAAATTAACTTTACAGGGAGTTATTCCTGAAAGCTTGATTTGCATAATACACATCACTGTACATAACAGAAAACCACAATTTAAGTCACACAGAGTTAGTGTGCACTCAATGTTGGTTGCTTGACGATTGTCAGCCCACTTTGAGGTCTGTGGATATAGAGGGAAAAATTGGATCGGTATCGGGTAGAGTTCCCGGGTAGCTCAGTTGGGAGAGCGTTGGTACGTTCAAACAAAGGTCCCGGGTTCGATACCCGGCCCCGGAACAATTTTTCCCTCGAAATTATTCGATCTTCATTTGTCTCTATATTGGTTACTAAAAACCAGTGTTGCTAATTCAGCGGTTTTTCCCCTAGATCTAACATTTTTCGGCGCTAGTTTAGCAGGTAAATTTTATGAAATTTGTATTGCTGATATATGGATATAGCGGGTATTTTTAGCGCTCACAGCAGCAAAATAATATAATTTTACGTTGACAATATACCAATTTAGCGGTTTCTGCACGACTTCACAGCGGATTTTTAAGAATCGTGTTGGCCACACTGCTAGAAACTTCAGAAACTTAATACGAATGTTTATCATGGATAAAATTTACAGATCTGATTCTCTGTTGTGTAAAACTGAAGAAGGTTTGTTGACATTATTTTCATTAAAAATGAAATATTACAGGTAATTGTGTATATTTGTCACTAATGATACACATTGATTATTGATGATATGAAAATGAAACCTTTTGAGGTTATGTAAATAAACTATGTACTCGATACATAGATCGTTGTTATGTTTACACAGTGGCTCCCTTCTGAAAAGAATTTTAATAGTTTGTTACTAGATGTGATTCTAGTCAGTTTGTAATATATTTTTGGTCCAGGGAAAATATACATCTTTTATGATTATACAACAATCGCTGACTTCACAGCTTATGTGACGAGTACCGGGTGCTAGGAAACTTCCAAAGTAGAGAATAACTTACATTAAATCTCCATTTCTTTAATTTTCCGAGTAACGGCTATGCAACTAAAATCTACAAATCTTACGATTGTTATTAAAAATTAAATACTTTTATAGTTATAAATCAAGTGATACTAGTCTTTTTCAGATATTAATGGCGGTGCGATGTAGATATTTATGTGTGATTCGCTAATTATCCTAGGTAGAGGCATTATTAATTAACTGAGTCATGCTTCCGATTCTGCGTCTTTAAGCTATATGAAATTTATATTCCTTTGGTTTAATCGATCAGATTCGTGAACGCTACCAAGTATATCATTTTACTGTACGAAAATAGGAGGCAATTTCATTTCTTTCTGACATGAGTTATTTTATTTCCCACAACAGGCAACGAATAAAACGCTGAAACAATGATTTTCGTTGAATAATTTTATTTAGGTCTACAATTTACAGATTATACGATTCTACAACTCCGCTACAGCATTCGCCTCATTTCCAGCATCTCAACAATGGATTCCTCACAACAGCCTCTACTGTTGAAAATACGTGAGAAAATATTACTCTACCAAAGCGAGTGGAGACGCGGGCATAATGTGAACCGTTGCTTACGGGATTACACAAGCTGGCGCATAGCCCGATCGAAAGTAGGTCTCTGTGAGTCATGACAATTTCTGCCGCTAGGTTCGCCTCTCTGCCCTATGAAATGATGAATATTACCATTACAAAGCATTGTGCATCGTGAAAATAGTTCGATTAATTGTGCATTACTGATTGAGTACGAATATTATAAATATGCCAAGCATATTACAGTGTTATTTGAAGTTTGTTCAGCTAAGTTATATTCGAAAATTGTGTTTTGCTATGTGAAGAACTCTGTACCAACAGGTCGTATCTTTATAGGTTAAGGTAAATGTCAAAGTTCTCTCATATAACAAGCAATGCTATGTTAAAAGTGGCGAATTGCATTTTCCGACTCTCGAATGATGTGACCCGAAATGTAAAATAATTTCATGCATTGTTTCACTTACCAGGCATTACTGATATAGGCCTAATGAAAATGTGAATGACGTGATGTAAACATTGAAGATAATGTTGTTACTGTTTTCCCTTTCTCTTTTAGAAAATACCGACAAAAGTAATGAATTATCTTCATGCTCTACTTATTAGGTAATTAATGTGTATTTGTCTGTATTTTAGACCTGTGTATTGTTACGTAATTATCAGTGAATTAGGTTAGAGAACTTAACAAGGTTAGTATGAGATTAGGTAATGCACCTCAAACTGTAACTAATAATGGCTGCTGCCGAAATAGGCTGAGGTGGTTATCATGTGAAACAAATTATATCTGGAATATCTAGTTTTATTATATACGGATACGTAAAGTTTTTGTTTTTTTTTTTTTTGTTTTAGCATGTGTTTGTAATTTTGTGAGGTTATGTCTAGCCTAATTTCTTTTTATTCTTGTATCATTACCAATACATTAATTTATTTTATATTCATTTCAAGTGTTACATCTATGGTGGCAACTCTACTTATGTTAGGATATGAAGTAACAGTATATATTCAACTTCATCATTTGCTAAAAATTAAAGAAAACTGTATGTGTTCGACTCATTCCATCGTCATTTCTTCTTATGTATGTGAACCACGTTCGTTCTAAAAGTGCTACAATAAATGAACACTATAGACAACGTGATGGAACAATTTACAAGTTACTGCTCAATATTTTCAAGTGGTGCTATACCCATTGTTTCAAAATGTACATACATATTTTTACATTTCTATAAGAGGTGTCATAAATTATTTCAGCATATTTGTAATTCTTCAAAATTAATCCTTCTAATTAATACCATAAAGTAATGAAATAATATAGCCTAGGCCTATATGTGATTTTATACTACCGGTATTGATGTTGATCTTGGTAAATTAATCCAATTTCACAGTGTTGTCTTTTGTATTGTGGTTCATAACAATTATCACAGTATGTACGTGGAAATGTTTTTAAAATAATAAATTCTAGCTCATGATTTTAAGTGGTCGTTTCAATGGGAGGTTATATTGGAAAGATGATCACAAATGGATAATTTACTGCAAGATACAAGAACTGAATATAAGTGAGTGTTTCGTTGAAAGTGAAAGTGAAAATTTCGTTTTACAAGAGCTAAGTAGGCGTACACGCACTAAAATACTACAGCGTTTACTATTACTATGCTCAATAGATTAATCAGTAGGCCTATAGAAATGTTTTCACCACTGCAAGAAAAAATCGCGCAATAATTATACTTCTCAGTTATTGTGACGTCCGTATTTTTTTTAAAAAGAGAGGGAAAAGTTAGGCCTTCTTGCAAATGCGTAATTATGAATTCAAGGAAATTAAAGATAATGCAGTACCTTAATTAGTTGCAATATCTTATTTAATAACAATATTAATAATATTAGGTGAAAAGGGTAGGCTATAGTGCGTATATGTAAGATGTCAAGTTAATTTATTTCCGGAAATGTTTGGTGTATGAACTGAAGTACAGAGCAGACAGTCCCTCAGTTTATATGTAATATGTTTTAATATCAAGAATGACAGCCTTTTATTGTAATATAATTGAGGAGTAGAAGTTTGCAAATTACGTCTATTGTCCATAAAATATTGTACGAAGCATTTAATAAGCAATGATGAGTCCTTTAAATGTCCCAAATGTCAATGTCTTTTAAGTGTTCTGCTATGAATATATAGGGCAGAACAGCGCTCCGAGCGGCGGAATTGGCATTACGAGGGAACCACTTCAGACTCGTTTTTCAAGCTCTATGCACCAGCTTGTATAATCTCGTAAGCAACGATGTGAACTATCGTGATGATGCTATACGAACGCAGAAGTACAAGTGATGTTCTGGGCTGCAGGACTCCACTGGCCTTG
The DNA here is from genome assembly GCF_040183065.1 of Periplaneta americana. Classification (NCBI taxonomy): domain Eukaryota; kingdom Metazoa; phylum Arthropoda; class Insecta; order Blattodea; family Blattidae; genus Periplaneta; species Periplaneta americana. The sequence continues at coordinate 126,058,836 of NC_091131.1, forward strand.
GTCGAATAATACATACATGTAAGTATTCATTACGAGCTTATGGCCAATAAATACGTCATTCATTGAATATTATTATGCTAGCGTTTTAACATGGCCAAAATGATGTCCTGCATTTACTGGTATCTAATACACTTCAAAATGTCATATTGTTGTCAACAGGTTTATAAAAATATCCCATAAACTAATCGAACTCCACCGGAACTATGCAAATATTCACAATGAAAACAGCAGCTCCTATGCAATACCTGAACTCAGCTGCTGAAGAAGCAGGTAGTTGCCAATGTCTCCTGGTCACAGAGTGGAACAGTCGTGCATACTTGCCCCAGGATTATGCACACACATTTTATTCCTGCCTATCGCCTTGCACATATCTGCCTAACAGGCAACTCTTGTTTCCCTCTCATTCTTCCTGCACAGTTGCAAAAGTCTAAACGACATTCTAACTGGCAACTGTTGTTTGCCTCTCATCATTCCTGCACAGTTGCAAAAGTGGAAACAAGCTTAAGAGCTTTCTTGTGTAATTAAAACATTTCATCACAGTATGAACTATTGTCGCATAATGGGATACATAACAAATTAAACTCTGTAACTGTGCATAGTGTACCCGAAGTAAACATTTCATTAAGAAATTAATTTAAATCAACATTTTCTTTCCTTTATATTACCTATCAACTTTCTTTGCCAATACAAAAAAATATTATACAGAGACATTATAACATGAACCAAGAAAATGGCGGGTTACTGACAGTCCGCAATGCACAGGCTGTTAGAGGTGCGGGTAGATCCTCAGTCACCATATGGCATTTACTGTAGTCACAAGTCGAGTTACAAAAGTCTTCATCCCTAAAGTGTAGTGATTATTATGTATTTTAATGCCCACCAAGAAAACTAGACGTAAACTCTGTACAAAGTTTCCAAACACACCTGTTCCTTCTGTCCAAATAATTTCAAAACTCACTGAAAGAAACAGCCTCAGTGAACAATCCAAAATCAAACAGAAAACGTAGTATTTTTAAACTATAAAAATTAGATGAGACTTGTGAAAGATTAGAACTTCAGAGTGTTGTTGATCAGAAGATGTCAGGTGTGTGTGTGTGTGCGTGCGTGCGTGCTTGCGCCCCACAATGACTGAGCATGAGAAGTCTAAATCATTGAACACATATTGTTAGTACTGTTACGTATTATACACAGTTTATTATATACAGTTGCGAAGCTTGGGATGATTTTTTGCATTTCTCGCGATAGTTGCTAGCTGCTTGGAGCGCTGTGAGTACTAGGAACAATACACTGTGTCATTGCCATCGTGATTTAATATAGGCAGACCATGTGACTCACGTAACCTGATCACGGAGGGTGGCGTTTCAACCATATAAATTAGTGCAATGCATAAAGAGTAACATATATTTCTATAAAATGTAGTGTAATTGCATTAATAAATTTAAAACAATGATTATGAGACACTTCAGATATAATTTACTTGCAAGTTAAGGTGTAATATTATTTTTGGTGTGAAAATTATGTTGTTTGTATGTGTAATACCTGACTTTATTTGGATTAAATATTGCGAAATTCTTGTGCATTCATTTATGCACGATTCAATGATTTTCAGTTGCACCGCACGGATATTTAGATATGTTGAAATTATAGGTTATGTTTACTGTACCAATACTTCAATATTCGCATTTATACATTATAATTAAGCATAAAGTGATAACTTGTAAATGCAATTTGTCTCTATTAAAAAGGTAAAAGGTAAAGGTATCCCCGTAACATGCCATGAAGGCACTTGGGGGGCATGGAGGTAGAGCCCCATGCTTTCCATGACCTCGGCACTAGAATGAGGTGGTGTGGTCGGCACCACGCTCTGACCGCCTTTTACCCCCGGGAAAGACCCGGTACTCAATTTTATAGGAGGCTGAGTGAACCTCGGGGCCGTTCTGAAAGTTTGGCAACGAGAAAAAATCCTGTCACCACCTGGGATCGAACCCCGGACCTTTCAGTCCGTAGTCAGCTGCTCTACCAACTGAGCTACCCGGCAGTTGTATTTATTCGTTTCTTACGGTACTCCAATCTGAAGTCTGATTAATGTACTGTGTTAGTAGGCTAAACTAAACTAGCGCAGAGGTAGTTCCTTTGTACTCAGATTCCTTGCATATATGGATCTGTGACAGGTTAGGTTTGGTTAGTTTTGGCTTTTATTATGTCTTGCTTATACGATTACCTGCACCTCCACAAAAAATCTCTTATAAATTCAACGATTTTCACTTCAGAAATTGCAAGAACTACCTCAGCGCTAGTTCCACCGCTTTATGAGTGCTGCCTTATTGGCCTTCGGACACTTGACTATATTGAAATACGGTAACCTCACAGTGCTGTTACTAGAGCAACTAGATTTACAAAGTCTCCAATGCTCTGCCATTACATATGTAGGCCTATGTTATGTCATATGGAAATTATAGGTTATTATTTATATTCCTATATTCGCAATTATACATTATAATTAAGCATAATGTCATATATGATACGACGCACATTCAGTTTGTCTGTATTTTAATACTACAGCCGAGTACGTACTGAATTATTGTATTAATCTATTTCCTAAGAGACGAAGTAACAATCGTACGTACACTAATTTCATAGGAGTGGTATGGTAAATTTTCTATCTACAATTAAGGAAGGTAGATGTGCTAAATTAAAATCACAATATAAATTCTTTTTTATTAAACCTCAAAATAGCTTCCATTTTAAACTTAAAATGTTGATGCGAATAGATTATGTTAACATGTAAAATCCTCTTCACATTAAAATAACACAGTTTTGTAATTATTTCTGCGACAGATTATGCAATAAGATGTAAACAGAACTTATGGACACATTGCACTAAATAAAACTTAGCAATGGTACGCAATAAAGTTATAATATTTCACTGAGCTCCATACACTGAAATAGAAAACCCGAACATACATTATCATCTGCGCAGGAAAGGGTCTGTGCTGAGGCGATAGTAGCGATCCTGGTGGTCAGCAACCATCTATGTATGCATATTTATTAAGTATTGAGCTTCGCAACTAACTGTGGTATTATAGAAGTACCGCTGAAATGGTTAGGCAGACTGGAATGAGTTACCCATTATTTTCTCGCATCACATCATAATATCGCTGTAGAATGCATATATTGCATTTTGATTACTTTTAGTTCATTGCAATATTGTTGCTAGTCTTGCACATAAATGTCCGTGCAATGTAACGAGCACCATATGCCTGTGTTTTGTTTTCTCTCATAATACTCACTTCAACTCCATGGTCTTGAAAAAGCAGACATACTCACAGTGCTACAAACAGCTTTTATAGCACTATAGCCGAACATGTTTCAATTTGTAAACACGAGTCCGGTCCTAAAATTACACCTTATTCTAATTCCATGTCATTTACACAACAGGGAACTCTTCATACCACTCAACAAATTTCCTCCACTATGGCTGCTGACACTTTGTAACAAAGAAAATAAATCAACTATGTTTTCCAAAAAAAGTATCTACAATTTAAAATGTGTCCCAAAACTGACTGTCGTGTGTTCCATCACTCGTCACTTGTAAACGTAAATCCTAATCCTGATGTTGTCTGGTAATGATTTTCTTCCCAAATAAATATATCCTTCGGAATATACGAGGGGCATCCAGGAAATAACGACCGTTTTGTTGTAATAATTAAAAAAAATATATTTATTTGAAAAAACAAAGTCTGTTACATAACTGAAGTTTCCTTTACTTCTCTACATAATCACCACCTACATTTAAACATTTGTCGTATCTGTTCACTAGCTTTAGAATTCCCGTGTTATACTCCTCTGCCGCCAGTTCATTAAGCCAGGTGTTCACTGTCTTCTTCAACTCTTCATCACTTCCAAAACGCGTACCACCCAGAAAGTCTTTCAGCTTAGTGAAAAGGTAAAAATCGCTAGGAGCAAGGTCTGGACTATAGGGCGGATGATCAAAGATTTCCCAACCGAATTGATCCAGCAATTCTCGAGTTGAAGCAGCAGTGCGCGGGCGGGCATTGTCGTGAAGAAGCACAACTCCACAGATTTTATGGTAGCCAAGATGCTGCGACACATTTTCACCAAGCAAAGAATATGCAATTCGTCGAGTGATGTGTGCCTGTCTTGCAAGATTCTGTCATTCACTTCAGGCTTCAGGTCTTCTGTGATGAGTGATGGGCGTCTGGGTCGAGTTTCATCGTGGACATTTGTTCGCCCATTGTTGAACATTTCGCACCATTTTCTCACATTTCTTTCATTCATTACAGTATCACCATACACTTCTTTCAATTGCCGGTAAATTTCTGCAGGTTTCAAATGTCGGGCATTCAAAAATCGAATCACACTCCTCACCTCACAGTCGGCGGGATTATCAATCACGTCGTTCATTTTGAAGTAACACAAAATGTACAATGGCAACTTGTTGGAACCAGTACTCACAACATTATGAGAACACATATTAAGGAAGCCAGTTGACCTTCAAACATGGAAGGGGAGTCAGCTGCGCGGCGGGTATGCGCAAACGGTCGTTATTTCCTGGATCCCCCTCGTATATATGATAAGACTTTCTTGTGTTAAATTGTAACGTACCTTGTTTACATGTTTCGACCTATTTATGGGTCATCCTCAGAACTGGTCGTTGTTGGTCTTGGCGCTTCTTGTTTTCTTTCCTGTGAGGATTACAGCCACACAAACATATACAAACTCAAATGTAACACCTGCAACAACTTCTACATAGGACAGACAGGCAGACCTTTTCAAACACGTTACAAAGAACACATCACAGCCATAACAAAATTACAAAACACCTCCACATGTGCAGAACACATCACAAATGCTAACCACGCCCACAGAGACATCAACACAGAAATGGAAATACTACACATCCAACCAAAAAGCCAGAAACTAAACACACTAGAACAATATGAAATATACAGACACACGGAAACACATCCCAACGAAATTCTCAACACACAACTCAATTTCAGAACACACACACTCTTTGACTCTGCATTATACCACATGAACACATCCTCACAGGAAACAAAACAAGAGGCGCCAAGACCAGTTCTGAGGATGACCCATAAATAGGTCGAAACATGTAAACAAGGTAGGTTAGAATTTAACACAAGAAAGTCTTATCATACATATTCCGAAGTGATACAGTATTAAAAGTTGTGTAATCAAGATGTAAAATATATCCTGTTCCTACATTCCTTAATAAACTTATAACACCACTCATGTAATGTTATAGTCACTATACTGAAAGTTATTCATTACACATTGCATCTCCATCAACTATTCCTGCAACACCTTCTCCTTACAAAATACTGGGCCTAATGACGTCAAACATTTAATACTATGAGCCTGCTATTAACACTTGTAACATATTGGATACCGTACTGAAAATCACTGACAATGAAATTAGCTTTTATACAGTTTACAGTATGTCTCTTATTGTTAAGAATTATTTCTCCTCTATTCCTTTAGACACACACACACACACACACACACACACACACACACACACACACACACACACACACTGCCTTCTGATTGAGCTGTGTGCCTCTGACAAAATGGAACTGTGAAGGAAAATATTAGTCTCTAAGAATGACTGAATGGATAGCAAACTCAAGACAAGTGTTGTAAATAGAAATGAGACCTATGTCAATAAATATTGCCATCCAGGAGTATACATTTGAAGGTGTATCCCAATTCAGATACCTTGGAGTTATTATTAATAATAACTGTGATGTGAGTGGTTGTGTCAACGACAGAATACAGGCTGGAAATCGGGCTTATTACGCTAATCTTCCACTGTTTAAAAATCAGTTGTTATCGAGGATGACAAAGATTAAAGTTTATAAAACATTAGTTCGTCCTGTAGTTACCTTTGGTTCAGAGACATGGACATTTACAAAGAAAGAAGAGAACTCCTTAAGAAGTTTTGAACGGAAGATTCTGCGTAGAATCTTTGGCCCAGTCAATGATCATCAAGGATGGAGGATACGCTCCAACAATGAACTTCTTAACCTGATAGGAGGTCAAGATGTTGTAAAATTTATGAGATGGCTGGGACATGTAAACAGTATGCCTGAAACATGCACTCCTATTAAAATGTTAAAGGGTAGACTATATAACAGGAGGAGAAAGGGTAGACCAAAGTTAAGGTGGATGGATGGGGTATCCAAAGATCTTAAAATTATGGGAGTGAGAGGATGGACTAACATGGTAAAGGACAGAGTAAGATGGAAGGCTGTTGTTAAGGAGGCCAAAACCCACCCCGGGTTGTAGCGCTAACTGATGATGATGACCTATGTAAATAATAGATTCTAGGAAGAAGGACATTGCTATTAAATTCATAAAATAAGAATTTATAATAGAAATAGGACGAAGTATAGTAAATAATGGATCAAGGGAAAGTTAATCATAAGTAGGTAATAGCAAAACAACAAAGGTATCAGCAATAGGAATGTAGTGCTTCAATAGAATTTAGAAATGAGTGCATCATTAGTATGAAGTAATAAAGCTAATCTGTATTAATAATGGAACTATAGTGCTAGATATAAGAAACTTGGTAAAATTACAACGGAGATATAGTACAACATTGCACAGAGTACATATTAGAACGAAGGAACAGAACACGACAAAGCACATTAAATCTAAAGCCTGTTGACCATAAGTAAGACAATTCTCTATAAATCGAAAGATAATACGTAAATTAAGAGACAAATTCTAAGTATAATAAGAATATAATGCATGTAATATTACTTTGTAATGGGGCATGCTGTATAAGAAATTAAAAAAAAAACACACACACGTAGGCTATTTACAATGCAATTATAAAGTTTAATACATTTCATGCAATAAACTTGTATTTAAATAATTGATTAAATGGCGATCTTACTTGTGTTAATTATGTAAGCATGTGTGGCTTACAGCTGTTTCGGTGCTACTTGACACCATCCTCAGAGCCTACTGGATCTTGGCGCTATCTCAACTTCGCTGCCTGTTGTGTGGGTGCGTTCGTGTGATGATATTCAAATAGTGTGTGTGTTCTGAAATTGATCTGTGTGTTGAGAATTTGATTAGGGTGTGTTTTAGTGTGTTTGTATATTTCATATTGTTCTAGTGTGTTGAGTTTTTGGTTTTTGGGTTGTATGTGTAGGATTTCCATGTCTGTATTTATGTTATTGTATGTGTGGTCAGCATTAGTTATATGTTCGGCATATGTAAATGTATTGTGTCCTCTGGTTATTGCTTTAATGTGTTCTTTGTATCGAGTTTGGAATGATCTGCCTGTCTGTCCAATGTAGTAACTGTCGTAACTATTGCATGTGAGTTTGTATACACCTGTGTGGTTGTATTTATTTGTTTGTGTTTGTGTGTTGAGATGTCTTTGTAGTGTGTTTTCTGTTCTGTATGCTATGTTGTATTTCTGTTTTCTGAATGAGGATGCGATCTTGTTTGTGTTTTTGTTTTCATATGTTAGTGTGATATCTTTCTTGTGTTCTTATGTTTGTGTTGTGTTTTGTGTGTTTTTGTGTTTGTTGAGTTTTTGTTTTGTCGTCCTTATGATGTTGTCTATTATGTTTGGGTTGTAACCATTTTCTTGTGCTATGTATTTGATTGTGTTCACTTCTTCATTGTAGTGTTGTTGGCTCATGGGTATGTTGAATAATCTGTGTACCATTGTCCTGAATGCAGCATGTTTGTGTTTTGTGGGATGATTAGATGTATTGTGTATGTGTGTGGTGGTGGTTGGTTTTCTGTATATTTTGAAGGTGTGTTTGTTGTCAACTTTTGTTATTTGAGATAGCGCCGAAATCCAGTAGGCTCTGAGGATGGTGTCAAGTAGCACCGAAACAGCTGTAAGCCACACATGCTTACATAATTAGCACGAGTAAGATCGCCATTTAATCAATTATTTATATTCAAGTGTTAAAAGTTGTGTACGAAAGATTCAACATGGATTATCAAAACTTGTATTATTTAACTAAACCACTCACCCTTTCAACCTTGTCTTCTTCTCACATTGCAACTCTTTACGTGTCTAGCTGTATCATGTAACCAGGACACTGCTGCAAATATGATCACACCAATCTGCGACATGAAGGAAACATCACTGCCAGGCAATCAAGCAACATAATACCATCTACCCAAGGAATCAGCCTGCAAACATAAGCAATGTTATAGCTCCAATATCTGTATGTTTCAAATCAACAATGCAACAAAGATATCAAGAAATACATAACAAGACAAAGCAAATGAAGAATGCCAAAGGAAAAATATTCATAACTAGAAAATCAAACATTACAAAATGAAGAAAAGATGAACAACAGCCAAAGAGAAACATACATGGACAAGGACTGGGAAAAGTGAAATACAAGAGGGTGAAATAATAATAAAAAAAAAAAATACGGTACTGAAATGGAGTCTGTCATCTTCTATAATTTCATCTTGCTATATGCAGGGCTGGGCAGTATTTGAAATACGTATTTGAAATACATTTGTATTTTGTATTTTGTAATTTGTAAGGATTTTCGAAAGTATTTTGTACTTATATACATAAAATTGATGTATTTTATATTTCAAATACTCAAAATACTTTCTTCTTCTTCTTGTCCTTCAAGTTTTGGATTTGGATTTGAAGAATGAACTTTTGTATTATTTGTCTACCCATTTCAGATGTGCTACCCATACACTTAGTTTTCTTGCCACAACTGATTACCTTAATGCCATAAAGAAATCTCCAACAGCATCAAGAATCCATCTCCCAACACTTGCTAAATGTTCAACATTATGGAATGCGTCTAGGAGACTCCTCTAATCCTCAGAAATTATAACAGACATCTTGAAATATTCATTAAAGTTTCCTTGCCCAACTCGATGGAATTCTCTTTATGACTCAGTCTCTCAAAAATTGCAATTCAAACATGATATAAACAGTATATGTGAAAAACTGGGATTGCCAACCTTCAAAGATGTTGAGTTTCAGTACCTTGAAGAATATTGTGCAGTTCTGAAACCCATTGCCGTAGCCCTTGATTTAATGCAAAATGAGAAGACGTGCTATTACTTTTGTCCACATTAATTTCCCTCAAAAATAGATTACATATTCTGTTACCTAGTAATTTATGCCATCTATTCCAAGTAACTCCAATCCTAATAAGTTCATTTTCATCAAGATTTAAAGCGATGCTTGATCTGATCCCAGAAGCTAATTGAGCTATTTTGGCAGCTTGCTTCCACCCATCATTTAAGATGAGATGGCTACCTGACACTGCCTCACCAAATGATAAGAAGAGGATACAGAATATGTGTGTGAAATCAGCTGAGCAGTTCTCTGCTACACCTTTGGTCAGTTCAGACGATGAAGACAATGAAAACAATTTTTATGTTTTCAATTCAAGTACAACAGACTTTGAAAAGCAAAAAGAAAAGAACTTGTCTACTGTGGAGTATGATCATCATCATCATCATCATCGCTACAGCCCAATTTGAGCCTCGGCCTCCCTTAGAACTCTCTTCCATGTATCTCTGTCCCTGGCAACCAACCACCATCCTTTAATTCCCACTTTCTTTAGATCCTCTAACACTCCATCCATCCATCGCAGTCTTGGTCGTCCTACACTCCTTTTTCCTTCAAATTTATTCCCCATAACATTCTTGGGTATCTCATGATCTGCCATCCTTTGCACATGTCCTGCCCATCTTTATCTTGATATTTTAATGATTGTAACCACATCAGGGGACTTATATAGTTGGTAAAGTTCAAAGTTGTATCTTATTCGCCATTCTCCATTATCACATATTGGGCCATATATCTTCCTTAGAATTTTGGTTTCAAAGGATCTCAATCTTGACATATGAGTCTTGGAGAGGGTCCACGTTTCACTGCCATATGTTAATACAGGTTTTACCAAAACATTATAAATATTGCATTTTGTTTCCCTTGTAAGAAGTCTTGACTTAAAGTGCCTCAATAATCCAAAATATGCTTTATTGGCATTTTGAATTCTTCTATCAATTTCTTCACTAATATCATTAGTGTCATTGATTAAGGAGCCCAGATATACAAAACTAGAGACCCTATGAAATTTATATTGATTAATTTTTAAATGGGTTGTTGTTGTCAAGTCCCTTTTTTGTTTTTTACATCCAACAATCATGTACTTAGTCTTCTGTTCGTTAATTTTCAGCCGCATTTTTTGGGCTGCTGTTTCTAAAGCAGTAAATGTTCTCTTAACATTCTCCACAAATCGACCAATGATATCTATATCATCAGCATAGGCCAGTATTTGGGATGATTTGTAGAGTATTGTACTTCTAGTTTGTATATCTGCATCCCTTATCACTTTTTTCAAGGGCAATATTAAATAAAAGACATGCTAATGAGTCGCCCTGTCTTAGACCCTTAGTTGTTTGAAATAAATCTGATAGTTCAGATTGGATCTTTATTTGACACTGACTGTCATCCATGCATGTTTTAACTAGTCTCACCAGCTTCTTCGGAATGTTCAGCTCTACCATCGCCTTATAAAGCTCAGCTCTATTGATGCTGTCATATGCCGTTGAAAAATCAACAAACAAGTGATGAGTTTTAATATTTTGTTCATATGTTTTCTCAATAATTTGTCTTAAAGTAAAAATTTGATCAATTGTCGACTTTCTGCTTCTGAAGCCAGCTTGATATTTTCCTATGGCCCTTTCTGTGTATGGTAATAGCCTGTTGTGCAAGATTCTGGAGAATATCTTATAAGTGGTATTTAATAACGTTATTCCTCTATAATTAGAGCAAATCATCTGGTCACCCTTCTTGTGTAATGGGCATATAACTCCAATTCTCCAATCATCAGGAATCATTTCTTGTGTCCATATGTCCTTAATTAATTTCTGTATGTCTTGAATTAATTCATTACTGCTACTCTGAAGGAGTTCTGATTGGATACTATCCATTCCTGGTGCTTTATTTTTCTTTAATCCAATTATTACATCTCTTATCTCTTCTTCGGTGGGTTCATCAATATCATCATGATCATTATTCCTATAATCATTATTATTTATAATACATTGTAGATCATTATGTTCCTTGTTTAAAAGTTCCTTAAAATGTTCGGTCCATCGTTTTAGAATTTCATTCCTTTTTGTTAAAATCATACCTTCATTATCCTTACACATAGTGATTCTAGGTTTAAAGTTTTTCCTATCGGAGTTGACAATTTTATAAAAGTGCTTACTATTGTTTGTCCTTCTGAAGTCTTCTAAGTTTTCCATACGTGATTCTCATATATCCTCTTCTTTATCCTATGAACTCTTTTCTCCTCTCTCCTTTTAATTCTATATTCTTCTTTAGATTGTCTTGTGCATCCTCTTTGTAGCATTACGGTATAAGCTAAATTCTTCTCTTGTGTAACCAATTCACATTCCTCATCAAACCAGTGATTTCTTTCTGGTTTATCAATTTCTCCTAATACACTTACAGCTGTTCTAGTAATTATATTCTTTATTCCATTCCATTGTTCATTTATTGTCACATTATTTGCTGTCGTGTCATTCTTCCTATTTCTTAGTTGCTCCTCCATTTGCTGCTTGTATAATGTTTCAGTTTTCTCATTTTTTAGCTCTTCAATGTTGAATTTTACGATTTTCCCGCTGTTAACTTGGTGTGTATTTATATTTTTATGATTTGATATTCTTTGTCGAAATTTGGATATAACCATAAAATGATCTGAGTCCATATTAACTCCTCTGTAAGATCTAACATCCATCAAGCTGGATATATGTCTCTTATCTACGAGGGGGATCCAGGAAATAACGACCGTTTTGTTGTAATAATTAAAAAAATATATATTTATTTGAAAAAACAAAGTCTGTTACATAACTGAAGCTTCCTTTACTTCTCTACATAATCACCACCTACATTTAAACATTTGTCGTATCTGTTCACTAGCTTTAGAATTCCCGTGTTATACTCCTCTGCCGCCAGTTCATTAAGCCAGGTGTTCACTGTCTTCTTCAACTCTTCATCACTTCCAAAACGCGTACCATCCAGAAAGTCTTTCAGCTTAGTGAAAAGGTGAGAATCGCTAGGAGCAAGGTCTGGACTGTAGGGCGGATGATCAAAGATTTCCCAACCGAATTGATCCAGCAATTCTCGAGTTGAAGCAGCAGTGTGCGGGTGGGCACAGATTTTGTGGTAGCCAAGATGTTGCGACACAATTTCACCAAGCAAAGAACGAGAAATGTCAGGAAAGGCAATATGCAATTCGTCGAGTGATGTGCGCCTGTCTTGCAAGATTCTGTCGTTCACTTTAGTCTTCAGGTCTTCTGTGATGAGTGATGGGCGTCCGGGTCGAGTTTCATCGTGGACATTTGTTCGCCCATTGTTGAACATTTCGCACCATTTTCTCACATTTATTTCATTCATTACAGTATCACCATGCACTTCTTTCAATTGCCGGTAAATTTCTGCAGATTTAAAATGTCTGGCATTCAAAAATCGAATCACACTCCTCTCCTCACAGTCGGCGGGATTATCAATCACGTCGTCCATTTTGAAGTAACAGAAAATGCACAATGGCGACTTGTTGCAACCAGTACTCACAACATTATGAGAACACATGTTAAGGAAGCCAGTTGACCTTCAAACAAGGAAGGGGAGTCAGCTGCGCGGCGGGTATGCGCGAACGGTCGTTATTTCCTGGATCCCCCTCGTATTAGAATGTGGTCAATCTGGTTCACAGTTACTCCGTCAGGGTGTGTCCAGGTACCTTTGTGGATCTTCTTATGACAAAATATTGTACTTCCTATGACCATTCCTCTAGAGGCTGCAAAATTTATTAGCCTACATCCATTGTCATTACTGACATTGTGGAGGCTATGTTTCCCAATGGTGGTTTGGTATACACTTTCTTTACCAACTTGTGCGTTCAGATCACCTAGTATAATTTTAATGTCGTTCTTGGGACAGGAGTCATAAGCTTTATCTAATTGATAATAAAAACTTTCTATTTCATTATCTTGCTTGTCTTCTGTCGGAGCGTAGACATTAATTAGGCTACAATTGAAGAATTTACCTCTAATTCTAAGGATGCATATTCTATCACTTAAGGGTTTAAAGTCCATGATAATATGCTTGACTCTATTATTTACTACAAATCCTGTACCAAATTGATGTTTATGCTTGTTACAACTATAGAAGACCCTACATTCTTTCTTCTCAGTGACTCCTTCACCTAACCATCTCACTTCCTGTATTGCTGTTATGTCCGCAGTACATATTTTCAATTGTTCAATCAGCATTTTCAATGCTCCTGGTTTGTATAATGTTAGAACGTTCCAAGTACCAATCCGTAGCTCATTTACCTTTTTCAAGCCAGGTTGCCAACGATTAATCCGTCCGTTTACTAACCCTACGCCTAACCTCCCAGCAATCCTGAGGGGATGATGATTTTCTGTCAGGGTTTACTCCCTTAGCTGATAAGTCTCAATTATAGCGTCAAGGACTCGCTTTGCGCCCTCACATGGCTTAGCGTTACCCAGGGACCATGACGTGGACATGCATGTGTAGGACTTGGTAGGATTAAATGGCGTTTCTCGAGTTTTAATAGTTCACAACCATCAGCAAATTGTGAACCCTCGAGGCCACATACTACCCCTTTTGCCCCCACTGTGGAGTATGAGCTCATACAATTATTCAATGGCAAAGGGACAACCCTGTGCTCTCTAGAGAATTACCCAACAGTGAAAAAAGCTTTTATAAAGTATAATACAAGTTTGTGTTCCTCTGCACCTGTAGAAAGACTGTTCTGTTTTGCAGGATTTATTCATTTATCAGCAAGGGGATCCTTACCAGTATTTGATGAACATTTTAAGAAACTGTTTTTTTTTTAAGGGAGCAGTAATTATTCAGATGTAGCATAATTTCATTGCTGACTGGGAAAAGGAAGAATGTTCAGTTACAGTCTTTATATGAAATTTCGAGATAAAAATACTTTTAATGTTAATATAATATTTTAGATTTTCAGTAATATTCTTACTTCTTTATATATTGCATCGAGTATTTGAAATACAAATGTATTTTGAGTATTTGAAATACAAATGTATTTTGGTTAATTTTTTAAAAGTATTTTGTATTTGTAATTCAAATACTATTCTTTGAAGTATTTTGTATTTGTATTTGAAATACTTGGATGTCAGTATTTTGCCCAGCCCTGGCTACATGAATATCTAGTATTCGTGGAACTGACAGTGAAGTTTCAACATTCCTTATAATTGGGAAATAGGTAATCAGCTTCAGAGCTACAATTCAACCAGATACTGCTGTCATGTGCTTCTGACTCCTTGAGAGGTTACCAGACATAAAGTCCTGGATTATAATGTCCACTTCACTCTGATGTCCAGAACCATAATGTCCATAGCTCTATAATATACACTATATCCATTGTTCAAGGTAGTTATAGTAATCTATGTAAAAATTTTCAAGTACAGTACAAACTGAAATGTTTGAAGATGGAACGAAATCCTCAGTGCCATCACAGAAGGGTAAGCCACTTCTTTCTTTTTGTGGGTACCTGTACCAACGTTATGACTTTAATAGAGATAGGACAAAAATATATTGGCGATGCAGGGAAAGAAAATTTATAATGCTGCAATGATAACTAACAGCAACCTGCATAACATTTGGGTTTTGTGGGATGGCACAGATAAGCAATTACATAGTGCCGATTTATACAGTGTATAAAGCGCGAAGGAAATGAAATTTGGAGACAAATATTGCAAGAAAGAGGGGGGCATACACAAATTAAAGAGCCGGTGAATGAAATGTATATGACAAATCAAAGACAAATTCTCCAGATTGTGAGAAACTACAACAGGTACAAATAAAATGGAGAAATTCTCATATAGCTACCTTAAAAGTATTGGTTACCATCTTAAAAGTGGTGCTCTGGTTCCCGATAAATAATAATACTTATTTGTACGTGTTATGGAATAAAATTTATTGTGTTCTATTCAAGCAGAATTAGCCTTTGAACTTGGACATTATGGACGTTTGACACTGGACATTTTCACCATATGGACATTTTGACCTTATGGAGGTTTTATCATATGGACGTTCTGTAGTATGGACTATATACGGTGGAAGCCCTTGAGAAATGAGTGGCAATGCGAGCTAATAAGGTAAACTGATATGTCTCTCATAAATAACCACCATTCACTTCCTGCTATTCAACAAAAATCTGCAATATCTCTGTACAATTTATCACTATCCATTCATTTAGGAGGAAAGACCTCCACCAAGATTCGTCCATTTTATTATTCATTGCACTTGTTCCCAATTCTTTCTTATTAACTATTAAGACTATCAACACGAAACCACAGTCTAGTATACACAGTCACGAAGCTCAATACGTAGTAAATATGCATCCATAGATAGTTGCTAACCACTAGGATTGCTACTATCACCTCATTACAGACAATGCGGAATAGTACCGGCACAGTCTATTGTTCCTAGCACCGTCACAACTCAAGCTTCGTGACTGTATATACTAGACTGTGGTACTATGGACTGTGACGAAACTCTGTCAACAAGCCCTCATTACTGCATAACCTGCAATGTCAGTGGCATACATTAATATCAACCACTCCTGGTAAACAAAGGTTAACAGTACATTGCAATGATTCCAAATGGAACAGAAAGTACGTTACATGTGATTCAGACTCTGCAGTTGCAGTGAAAACTACCTATCATAACGAACTCATTCACTATAGACATATGGATGACAGAGCTTATGGCACGAAGAATTTGAAAGCACAGACATTTCTTTTTTTTTTTTTTAAATGAATAACATTTTGAGCAGACTCCATTCCATTACAAATTGACCTACTCAAAACTCGACTGATTTGGAGAAAAAGAAAAAAAAAAAAGGAAGAGAGTCCATACTTTTTGCTCAATGTCTTTATAACTTTGCTGACATGATTCTTTGGAGTAAACTAAGCAATTTTTATTATTCAAATCTGAAAATAGAATTTGCAACCACAAACATAATTTTTTTAATGAATAACATTTTGAACAGACTTCATTCCATTATTAATTGACCTACTGGAAAACTTCTGTTGCGAAAATCATCCTCTACATAGGACAATTTTACATATAATTATTTATCTTCAAAGATTCAAAACATATCCCACATTAGAATATATCTGCATATTCATGGAATTATATAATTATAATCAATTCAAAATAATAATTTTAGTTTGCAACATAGCCACAGTTTTGAGCTTGGTATCTCAATGAAGTCTTTTGCCCAATTTGAAGTCTACATTTTGTCCGTTGGAAGAATAATAAATGTCAGAAAATGTGAAATAGAAAACAGATAGGGTAAAGTCGGATGAATCGGGTCAGTAACCAAATCGGTCATTTTTAGAAATTTCCTCCTTATCACCAAATAACAAGTACATAAGGAAGTTCTGCCATTTAGCGTCGACCATGAGAACTTCATCTACAAGTTGAAAACAGCAAGGCATCGGAAGTCATGTTCGTTGTTGTGTTATTATTAGTTGAAGATTGTGCTTTTTGAGATAAGGCATGCAAATATTTTACTTTTAAAATACTATTGAAATGATATTCAAATAAGTGATGCAATTCGTTTTTAATTTATTGCGCATTTGTAACATAATACATGCATGTGTTTGAAGTAAGGTTATGGCATTGCCAGCGCTCTATTGTCCTCTTGCATTAGAACCAACCCTCTAAAATGAAATGTTGCGTTTCGGGCGAATAGGGTCACTAAAAAACAGTGAAACGGGTCAATTTTCTGTACTCATTTTTTTTTACATTTTAGTTTATGGATTGTGTTATGATTACAGATGGGGAGGTGTGAAAGATAAACGACTACTTTGTGGACAGAGGACGATATGAAGAAAGTGATTAAAGCTTTCCGGGAAGGTAGAAGTCAGCGCCATGCAGAGGAATTATTTGGAGTTCCTCATTTCTGCCATCAGAGAAGACTCCAAAGTGGGAAAGATCTTTCAGAAAAATTGAAGGGTGGGCAAACTGTATTTAATAAAGCCAGGAAAAAGAATTTGCTTCTAGAATATTGAGACTCTCTGCTTGTTGTTTTCCATTGGACTCAAACGATGTGCGTAAAGCTGCCTGTGAATCCAATAAAGTAAAGCATAACTTTACTGAAGCAAAGCAAATGGCTGGTAAAGCATGGCTAATAAAATTCATGGAAAGAAACCCACATATTTCTTTGAGAAAAGCGGAAGGACTTTCTTCAGCTCGTTGCAGTGATCTTAATAAAGAAGATGTGATGGAGTATTTTTCATTGTTGAAGACCAATGAAGAATTTGACTTGATGGACAAACTGCAGATGATTAGAATGCGGATGAATCTGGTTTCCCGTTAAACAACAAATCAACAAGGAAGGTATTCGCCGAGAAAGGAAGCAGAATGGTATATGCCCAGACGTGTGTAGAAAAATAAGGGCTTGTCACCATCTTAGCTTGCACTAATGCCATAGGAAACTTCATTCCTCCTATGGTCATTTTTAAAGGTAAGAAGCATCTACCTGAATTCAGAGATGGTTTGCCGACTGGGTCTCTAGCAACAATGACAGAATCAGGGTGGATCAACGAGGAAAAGTTCCTGATGTGAACCAGAGTTTTGCAAAAGGAAACACCAACAAGAGAATCCAGAATTAACCACATCATCGTCATCACCATGTGAGTAATCAGAATCCAGTGAAGAAGATAATAATAGATCATGTGGACTATGCAAGATCAAATATAGTGATGCTTTATCTGTTCGTCTTGGTGACTGGATTCAGTGCCAAGGAAAAGGAAGGGAATGGTATCAAGAGAAATGTGTTGGGGCAGAGGGAAGGAAGAAGTTTGTTTGTTGAAGATGCGTTGTTCTTAAGTGATATGTGTACTTTTCAACTGACCCTATTCAACCACTACTTTGACCCGATTCACCCAACTAGAGAAAGGCGAATAGGGTCATGCAGAGCTTTACTAAAATGCAGTTTAAAAGACTCTAAATAGTATTTGTGCAATCTTAACTAGTGATACATACAGGTTAAAGTTCATAGTTTGTAATTGCGTACAATAAACAACGTTGGTATGAACATGTGTTTTATAATTAAGAGATTTCTCTTTTCTGACCCGATTCATCCGACTTTACCCTACTGAAGATGGTGTAAGGTATACAAAGTATAGTGCGCTTATTACTATTATAAGTGTCCAAATAATTATAAAATTATTTAGATAATGAGTAAAAATTATATATTCTAAAAAAACTACAACAAAGGAGATTCCAGATGACACAAAAACAACATTATTTGCTAAAATTTTGAAGAAATCTGACATTTCTAAAATCGATATGTAGCTTACATCAAATAACATTCAGAGCCAAGAGGAATTCTCACACTGCAAGTGAAGTACAAAGCACAGCTGAAGTGAACAAGTCTACAAAAAAGTGCACTAGATTTGCTCGACTTTATTGGTGATTATTAGTAAACCTGCGGGAATGCTACAGTGAAAAGGGGGGGTCTCTGAGCCCCTTCGTTCTGCTTGTGTAGAGAAAACTTTGTTTTGGAAAGTCAAAATGACCCATTTTTAAATTTTTTCCGGCCTCTACCATCCATATGCCAGGGGACAGAGGGTTCTCCTTTACTCTACAGATAGAGTTCGGGGAGCTCTATTTGCCACACGTATCGCCTTTGTTGTCATTACACATAGCAGAGTTATGGCAGTGAGAATGTTGGCGGAATGGAATAGCCTTGGTATTCTTTTTTAATCATGACTTGAATCAAGTTTCTTCATGGGCAAATAAGTTCGGACTTAGGTTAAATGCTAGTAAGTCACAAGCTATAATAATTGTACATAAGAGACTACTGAACACAATGAACAACAGACATCCCAATTATTACAGTAAATAATGCCACTATTCCGTGCCATTTTGTCGTCAGAAACCTTGGCATTTTCTTGGACGAAAATTAAAATTGGGAATGCCGAATAAAGGAAATATCCAAGAGAGTGTGCTATGCCATGCATTCTCTTAACCCATTCAGAAACTTCCTCCCACCAGAATTAAAACAGACTTTAATGCAAACCCTTGTGCTACCACTGTTTGACTATTGCGACGTAATACTTGCAGACTTGACAACTGACCTTTCGAACAAGCTGCAGCGTGTGCACAATATGTGTGTCAGATTCATCAGCAATGCTCACAAATTTGACCATATTACACCCTCGTTCAAATCTTTATCCTGGCTGCAACTTAGTAACCGTAGAACACTTCATTCGCTGTCTCTTCTGTTTCGAGTTCTCCACACTTCTATTCAAAATTATCTTCGTTCCCAGTTTAACTACTTATCCTCCAATCACAATCTAAACACCAGGTCACAGGAGAGCCAAATCCTATAGAACATCCCACTATTCATCCTCTTTTACTGTCTCAGTCCCCTGTGAATGGAATTTTCTACCTCAGAAGATTAGGGGCTGCCAGACAATAACCACTTTCAAGAAAAGGCTAAATGATTTCTTATGGGCGCATTCAAATTTAAGTTATGTTTAATAATTTAATTTAATTTAGGTATGACTATTATTATTATTATTATTATTATTATTATTATTACATAATTATTTTATTGGTGTTGTGAAGATAAAAAGAATTGCCATTGTATTATATTAATTATGTATTATATTGTCTTGTTTAAATTACATAAGTTAGGTGTTCATGAGTGAGATAGTTATATACAATAGAAGCAATTTAATACAGTTATATGAACACTTTTTAATGATTGAACAAAATTAATAAAATCGGTTAAAAACCAGACATGTTTCGGAGGAATGCTCCTCCATCTTCAGTGGTGGTACCACGACTCTGACTGAGTCTTCCTTAAGCTACGTTACGCGGTCGAACATCTGTACCAGCGTCGTGTATTAAATTACTTCTATTGTATATAACTATATTGTCTTGTATTGTAGTATTGTATTGCTTTGAATTGTATTGTATTGTACTGTATTGAATTGTATTGTATTGTATTAATTATGGGTATATTCATAGCAATGTAGTAATTTTCTTGGTTGAGTGAAAGGCTTTAACTCTGCCAGTTAAAATAAACCATTATTATTATTATTATTATTATTATTATTATTTTCATCAGCTTGTGGTTGAGATTCATATTTTCATGCTATTGTATCCGAAGCAAGTCAAGGGGGAATACAAGACCCCATCCTGTCCCTCGATATGGCCATTATTTCCAGAGATTAGAGACTGAAATATTTTAGGTACTAAAAAACTAAGTCTATAAAAAAGTGCAATGGATTTGCTCCATTCTCGCCACCATAACTCTGCCGTATGTATAGTGAGAACAAAGCTGATAAGTGCAGTGAATAGAGCTCTTCGAACTCTGTCTGCAGTGTAAAGGGCAACTCTCTGTCCCCAGGCATATGGACGATAGAGGCCGGCAAAATTTGTGCTATTCTGTGTCTTGGTCAATCTATAATTGGGAGTTTATAAATTCGTTCTTGTTCCAATGTAACCATGAACATCATGAACACTCATATAACTAGGTTCTTTAGATGAACATTCTAGTTCAATTTTTATTTTTTATGAGGATATTTAAAATAATGCAGTATTAATGAGCTTGTAGACAAGTGAGTGATTCGTAATTGAATGCATATTATCATTGTTCTGAATAAAAATTACCTTTAGTAATGTTAACGGTATAAACTATTACCATGTAGTGGCAAATACTTTGTCTACATGTTTTATTCTTTTTTTTTTTTTTTTGCAAGAATATTGTTTAAAAATAAAGTAAAGCAGACTAAATAAGTTGTTGTTTTCTAATGCCAGGCGTTTAACAATAAAGTCATTTGACCTCTTGCACTCCAATATTTTTCAAAGATATTATCATGGCCAGCCACTGAAGCACAGATTTTGAGGTGTTCCGAATCCATTTCTTGGTTTGAGTTGCACAATGGGCAGTTAGGGGACTGATATATTTCAATTCTATGCAGGTGTTTGGCCAAACAATCATAGCCTGTTGCCAATCTAAATGCAGCTACAGACGATTTTCGTGGTAAATCGGGAATTAACAGAGAGAAGGAAGGGGCTACTCATCAATTAGCACTGGTCAGCTTGATGAGTTAATGACTGATTTTGGTATAATTTTCCTCTATTCAATACCTAATTCCCTCTTTACCCTTTCCTATCCAGTCCTCTGATTGAACTCTTACTTTCTTTGACCCCGACGGCATTAGAGCATTCGAGGCCTAGGGGTTCATTTCCCTATCCTTCCTCCTCTTTCTACTTTTCTGTTCCTAGTGCTGACCTGCTATGGCACTAAAATCGTCCTCCAGTGCCTTAAGGAGGGAAAGCTGGTGATCAACAAGATCTCCCAGCTAGGTCCAATGGACCCGTCGACCAACAACAGGTGTGGTCCTCGAGATATTCTGGGGGTTGTGTGTGAATGAAGTAGCCACCAAAACGTTAAAATATGGCGTTCACTTAAATCGGCTACAACTTTCCATTTTCACTCCTATATGAAATGAGTACCATTAAGGAAAAATTATCCGGAGGTAAAATAGTCCTCCATTATTGGATCTCCAGGCGGGGACTACTTTAATGGTAGGTACAGAATCAACTAAACATCTTACAAATGCTGGTGGTATAACATCAGCCAAGAAGACTGAACTAGACTAAATAAGTTAAAAAGAATGATTGGTCTGTTTATGTTGTAAAATTATATACTGCCAGATAAGAGACAACGAATTAGAGTTGAAATGTCTGTAATAGTTATGTTTGACAATTTTTTTTTTTTTTGAGGAAATATTGTGCAGTAAAGAATGTAGCAAATTTCATATATACAGTTGACAAATTATTAAGTTCACTTACTAGAAGAACAACATTATTCTGTACTTGAGCAATTAGGCTTTCATAAAAAGTATTTTGGGACAGATTTTGCCTTGCATAATGGTTTTTTTAATAAATGGTAAAATATGTGACTCACAGATATAAGACAGATATTAAAATAATTCTTAATATGATATTTGTAGAAACAAATATTTCTGTACAAATCAGGACAACAAAGCACATCCAAGACCAATTTGTTATAGAACTGCCTTTTTCATGACACTTCTATTTCCTCTGGCATAACAGCAATACATCTTCGTAACATGAAGTACAGTCACAAAGTCGTAGGCCTGCTACACTATGGTATGTTATTTTTGGCTTTGTCTATCGTTGCAGGTGGTGAAGCTAAAGGAGATCGCTGTCATAATCACAGGTTTTGTTGGCATCTCCATCTTCCTGCAGTGGATGTCTTGTGGACACTTCCTGGTAGGGAATCTAGTTCACTGGAGAAGAGACAGTGAAAGGTATGTTATTTTTGGCTTTGTCTATCGTTGCAGGTGGTGAAGCTAAAGGAGATCGCTGTCATAATCACAGGTTTTGTTGGCATCTCCATCTTCCTGCAGTGGATGTCTTGTGGACACTTCCTGGTAGGGAATCTAGTTCACTGGAGAAGAGACAGTGAAAGGTATGTTATTTTTGGCTTTGTCTATCGTTGCAGGTGGTGTGAAGCTGAAGGAGATCACTGTCATAATCACAGGTTTTGTTGGCATCTCCATCTTCCTGCAGTGGATATCTTGTGGACACTTACTGGTAGGGAATCTAGTTCACTGGAGAAGAGACAGTGAAATGTATGTTATTTTTAAGGAGCGGATATTTATGAAATGGCATTATTTTTCTTTTAAATTCTTCTTATCTTCAAGTATTTAGGCTTATCGCCTGTTATGCCTCTATTTGCTGGTCTATCCAGCGTTTCCTTGGACGGCCTAAACTTCTTCTTCCCTTTGGCTTGTTTTCCATTATTTGTTTCGGAATACGGTCATTATTCATTCTTTGAACATGCTGTGACCAAGAACTTCTATATTCTTTTACTTTCTTTGTTAAGTTTTCAGCATTGAGTTCCTTTCTAATATCTGTATTTCTTTTCCTATCCGTTAAACTATATTCAACCGTTGCTCTTAGGAATCTCATTTCTGCTGCCTGCAATCTAGATATACCTCTCTTCGTCATGGTCCATGTCTCGCTGCCATACGAGCATGTTGGTATCGCTATCACTGTATAAAACTTCATTATAGTTTCCTTCCTTACTTTTCGTTTAAGTGTTGTGCCGTTCATTTTATTAAATTTTTCAATTTTTCCGTTAATGTCAGTTTCACCATGGTAAGATATAGGCCTATCACATCCCAAGAAAGTGAAGCGGTGAATCTGTTCAATAGGAGTGTTATTAATGACTATCTTGGATCTTACAGGATTTATACCTTTGAATGCCATTACTTTAGTTTTTGATGTCGATATTTTTAGATTATATGTTTCAACTATTTTTTTAAGTTCATGTACCGCTTTCTGTAAATTATTCTCATTATTGGCGATGATTACTTTGTCATCCGCATATAATATAAACATTATACTTTTTCTCCTCATGTCAAAATTCTTTTAACTTTTATGCAATAATTCATTTTATGTTGAAACAAAACGAAATATGTAACATTTGTGTTTAATTTTATTTATTTATTTATTAACAGAGAGGGTTTGGAATTGAACGGGTTACGTCAGCTTCTTGTCTATGCGGTTGATGTGAATATGTTAGGAGAAAATCCACAAACGATTAGGGAAAACACGGGAATTTTACTTGAAGCAAATAAAGAGATAGGTTTAGGAGTAAATCCCGAAAATCTCGTGACGGGAATATTGTACGAAATGGAAATATAAAAATTGAAAATTTATCTTTTGAAGAGGTGGAAAAATTCAACTATCTGGGAGCATCAGTAACAAATATAAATGATACTTGGGAGGAAATTAAACATAGAATAAATATGGGAAATGCCTGTTATTATTCGGTTGAGAATCTTTTATCATCCAGTCTGCTGTCAAAAAATTTGAAAGTTAGAATTTATAAAACAGTTATATTACTGGTTGTTCTCTATAGTTGTGAAACTTGGACTCTCACTTTGAGAGAGGAACATAGGTTAAGGGTGTTTGAGAAAAAGGTGCTTCAGAAAATATTTGGGGCTAAGAGGGATGAAGTTACAGGAGAATGGAGAAAGTTACACAACTCAGAACTGCATGCATTGTATTCTTCACCTGACATAATTAGGAACATTAAATCCAGACATTTGAGGGGCAGGGCATGTAGCACGTATGGGCGAATCTAGAAATGCATATAGAGTGTTAGTTGGGAGGCTGGAGGGGAAAAAGACCTTTGGGGAGGCCGAGACGTAGATGAGAAGATAATATTAAAATGGATTTGAGGGAGGTGGGATATGATGATAGAGACTGGATTAATGTTGCTCAGGATAGGGACCTATGGCGGGCTTATGTGAGGGCGGCAATGAACCTCCGGGTTCCTTAAAAGCCAGTAAGTAAGTATTTATTTGTTTTTTAAATTTTCCAATAGGTAATTTTTTCATTCTATGGTCCATTAAAAATATTTTTCTTCAGTTCTTATAGATTTTTTATAGAATTTTTTCAAATTTCATTTAATTTTCTTGCAGTCTTACGTACAAATCATAGTTGCTGCTTTTATACTGCAAAAATATTTTATTTGCTAAGGAAACTGACCTTGAGTAGGTGGTGATAATGCTGTGATAAGCTGACAAAGAATGTGGCGGTGGTAGATTTTATATGTTAATTTGTTTTCATCAGTAATTTAAAATGGCTCATAATTAAAATTTATATAATAGAAACATCAATACTATATACATAACATGTAGTAATAATATTGTTGGCAAAAGCAGAAAACCTCTGAAATCATAAGAATGTTCTCAGGACTTACAATGTTTTCCACTTGCCAACAATTATGTTGTACATGCATTGATCCAATACAGTTTATATTCAAATGAAATAAATATTGAAACCATCGATGAAGTTACATTTTATGCCAATGCAAGTAATGAGAAATAACGATTTAAAATCGTATTAAAGCAGGATTTTATCCTTTTTATATATCACCATTTTCACACATACATACCTCAGCCTAAAGAAGAAATAAAAACTTCTATAGAACGTTTTGTGATTTTCGTTACTAGAATAAATACTAGTTTAAAAATGAGGTGCTATTCTATGTTGCAGTATAGATTACAATCATGATCATCTATAAATTTGTAATAATACAATAAAAACAGACACAAGGTCTTATTTTGATTTCTTTTGTAAACTATATGCTTTTGTTTGTGTTCATTATCACTCCATATATAGTCACTTGCCTGTATTTTATTAACTTTTATGATAATTTTATTAGAAGTTTGGCATTTTAATGTAAATGTAATAACGTTTTTTGGTAATTATTATTGTAATTTTAAGGCACCGACATCCAACTTCTACTTATTTTGTATTTATACACAAGTGTGTAGGATCTTTATTTTGCAATTCATTTCTTTCCTTCATTTGATTGTTTCTCATACTTTTCTGCTGTGCCTTCCAGTGTCTCAGTTCCTGGATGAGGAGGTACAAATTGATAAAACCAGTCTGAATTATAAGTGTGGACCATCTTTGACGCTGGGTACGGCACCTTGAACCCTTCAAGCTGGAGGACTTAATCTACACCACATTTGCTCTCATCGGTGGAACAACATATGAAATCTTCCTCATTAGTAAGTGTATAGAGATCTTAAGTACTCTTAGGAAGCCTCCTTTTTAGTTGCTTGGTAACAAATATTGCTGAACTTGGTACACTTGAGATTTTCCAATTAACTGTTCTCAGATTGCTTATCTCATGTGGACAGCATAAGCCAAGGCTTCTATACATTCAATAGGTTATCTCAGTTTCCATTAGCCAATCAAATAACTAGTTGGCTGATGACGCGCTAAGAGTCCATGCTGATTGGTCCTTTATTTTCAAATTGATCAGCGTACATTTTAAACATAATCACCTCAAATAAAAACATTACAAGGGGTATAAACCAAGTGTGTACGTGTCATGAAACAAAATAAATACGTTGAAAGTGTTTATACCGTGTATATAAGCTGTACTTACACTTGTCACTGCATTATTTTTCTGTATTTCTTAACAATTCGTCTGCTCTCAGTGTCTGTCGTCCGTTTTCGTCTGCTTGTTTCCAGTCTTGTGTTCACATACTTGAGTCGTATAAAGAACCTAGTTTTGACTGTACAATCAACAATAAAATTTCACGTGGAACGTTATGTACGAACATTGCCACATAATCTTTGGTTCTTTTTATAATATTCCGCCCCTTTTTAATCGTGTTCTTGCCATGATACTCATTGTAGAATTTTTCAGTATTATTGAAACTACTTAGCCATGCTGGTGATGGCATGGTTAAACCTTCAAAAGAAAGAATAATATACTAAAATTAAAGAGGGCCAAGATGGTGGTGTTTTTGTTTTAAATGGATGTTTATAAAAGATCTAACATTGATTGATGTTAATACCTCATTCTAAAGTTTGGAAAAAGGTGCATGTACCGGTAATGAAATGTCAACAACACGTTCATTTACAAAAATCATTATAACTCAACAATGAACTGTCACTGGAGGCTATTAAGATTAACCCACTGATTATGGCATAATGACAAAATGTCATAAATCGTTAATATAAAATCAATATAATGAGAATTATAGTGAAAAAACATCACTGGTATCAGTTGTTAACCCTCCACCCCTTTGGTATGCAACTGTTAGTATTAGTAGTAGTATTAGTAGTTACTATTTTTTATATAAGTAGCATGATTACAAAAGAAAGAAAATAATTTGTAGGTTAACATAGATGAACCATTATATAAAGCTGGTATTAACATAGGCTACTTATATAGACCTATGTGATTTATTTAAACTTACCTATAGGCTTTAACATTGTCGGTCGTTTCGGCTTTAATTTCATTAAAGCTGCTCGAAAATCAGGAAAAAAATCGTCGTCTTTAAAATGATCAGAGCATTATCTGCTTGCATCAGGATTGAATTTATCGTGTCTTTTGCACGCAATTACCCACTTTTTTTTTTTTTTTCAAATTTCTAAATCTTTAGGAATGGTAAAGAGAGACAACTCTTTATTTTTATCGTTAGAATTGTTGCATACTGCAACAGCACATCTTTGACCTGGCATAATGCATTCAAAACAACATAAACAAGAAAAAACACGAGATACTGCTTTGAATCATTTGAGCTTTGGCGCGCTTAGCTATCTTGTGACGTCAGAAGCGCTCTCCTTTCCCCGTCGATCTCTTGCCAACAAGCTCAATAATAATGCAACCTATGATAAGTTTAGAAGCCTTGATTTGCATTGTTCAAGACGGTATTGTGACGTGTTGAGTGATGAATGCGAATTCCATAGAGAATGAAAAAATGGAATAGCGTCAGTGAGTAGAAGCTGTAGACAAGAAAATTGATAGTATTTGTGTTGTAAGTATCTTCGATCTGACTTTAAATGTACAAATAGTCAACTGCCGCAAGGGAGTTTAAATATTCATATTTTATGTTTAGAACGTACTTTCAAGTTTTCTAAAGTAATTGATAAAACTACGTAGCTACATTTTTATGATGCAGTTACGTATTGTATTAATGTTACTTGATTTTTATCAACAGTAATCTCACTAGAGGTTTGATTTATCTAGAGAAAATCAAAACTCGAGTAGGATTTAATTGACTATTACACGATTAGAAGAAATTATATAAAGATTAGAAGTAACGAAGTACTCTAATACAATAAAATATTGATTTACGAAAATACTGAACTGTCTTCAAATGTATTACTGTACCATTGTATTCCGCTAGATGGCTATAGTGTGTTATGATTAGCTCACCGCCATCTGGATAGCTGTTTTCTTGTTATCAGCCTAGATCTAGGTTATCAGTCGTGCCAACTATAGAATCTTCATTGAACTCTATGGAGATTACTAGTCAAGAATGCTTTGTTGATTCAATTTCACTTTTATTAAAATAGTTAATTCCACTTCAATTATCCGGATCCCAATAATCAACGTCACTTGACAAATGATTTTCAATAAATCTTAGTATTAAACAATCTTTGGTAGGTGACTATCCATAGTATCACACAGCAGAAGCTATAACATAACCTAAATATAATAAACAAGTGTGTGAAAAGTTATAATTAGGAATGATGGAATAAGAAAAGTTTTAATAAAGGATGATGAAATAAAAAATAAACATGAATAATTTTAAAAGGAACAATTATTGAAAGCACAATTTTCAAATTTGAATGTTTTAGTGGTTGGTGGTTCAGTTGATGTTACAGTGGACGTGTGCGTAAAAGTGGAACTGGTTGATGTACATGGTGTATTCCTCAACTTACGCAGGATTTCCGAATGGTGCTCTTCATTTATTTGTAAGTAGGGTTTCAGGGAAGATGCATTGCTATGACCAGTGATCTGTATTAATTCTTGTTCTTGAATGCCAATGCGAGTCATATTTGAAACTGCTGTGCATCGACTGGAGTGGTTTGTAATTTTGTGTTTTTTGACGTCCAGACCAGCTTTTTGTGCAGATAACTTAGTCCATTTTGAAATTTCATTTTGCCCAACAGGACAGTTTTTATACCAAACCCCAGAAATGTTATATGTAGGGTTGGGAGTAAGGAAAAAACGATCAGTTTTTAATATTGCACTGGACTTATGTTTCTCTGTTAATAATTTATAAAGTCTTACAGGACATCTGTCTGTGTTTTCCTTATTGGGAATAAGCCACTTCGTGTCTTCTAACTTGTGGTCACCACCTTGACAAGTTTTTGAAAATATAGAGTTGTAAATGATTCTTCCTGATGGAGTGCCATCGTTTTTCAGTTCTTCCTGGAAATGATGTGTAAGACACTTCACCGCTTCTCCTCCACGCAAAGCCAATTCCAGTGACGCAATGTGAAAAAATTTCATTTCCAAACCCAGTGGAGTATTTTCGTCACAAGTTTCTACAATAGAATTATATTCATCACTTTTTAGTGCTACAGCACTTTTCTTTCTTTTTTCTGGTAGGTTCTGAAGCTGTTTTCTTTTGGTATTTCTGGCATCTCTGGCACACTTAAATTCTAAGTCAGAAAATGGGTTGAACTTACGTTTATATCGTTCATAGTAATTTTCTTGCAGAATTTTTGCTGTAACATTCCATATGGTTTTTACAGAGTATTCTTTATACTCTTGTCAGTCTCCCTTTCGCATATTGATGGCCCATTCTTTCATAATTGTAGCGATCTGTTCAACTGGAGTGTCACCTAACAGTTTATGTTCCCGCTCAATACAAAATTGATTAAACTGGCTCCAAATACTGTTTCTGTTTCTCTTTGTGTTGTTTGGTGTCGTTCTGTCTATCATTTGATCTATTTCACTAATGTTAGCTTCACCAAAACGTTTGAACGGAGTCGCCATTTTCAGTTGACTGTCTATGCTATAAACAAATGGCGATCACAAAGCATGTTTCATAGTACTGTAGAGAATTTGCAGTTTGAAATGTTGGCAAATAAAGAAACAAATGCTAGGGACGCGATAAAATTAAACAAATGCTAGGGACGCGATAAAATTAAACAAATGCTAGGGACGCGATAAAATTGTGCGATAAGCAGCCATGATTGGTTGAAAGACGTCCTTTTGTACCGTTTCATTGGTCAACAGTAGTATGACGTAGTAAGAGTGTAATAGTCAGTATAAAAATCACAAATCTTTACTTTTTCCGAGAATATTAATTTCAAAACTCTTTCGCTTAAACATCATCTTCCTCTTGTTTTTATTAATTCTGTAACTGAAACTTCATTCTATACCTACTATGTTGGCTGCGTTTTTGTAATAGGATTTGAACTTTAATGTTGCGACTGTGTTCTTCCCACGTGTTCGTCTGTGTATTCGGTTTTCAAAAAATTAAATTTCTTTGCTTGTGTTCCCATTTTCTCAGGAACAATTGAAAGTAGGCAGTTTAAATGTCACCGTTTTTTATCATGCTACTTGATGTCAGTAATGTAGTAATTAACGTACTAATAGAAATTATAGATCAGAAACTTCTGTATGAGTCAAAAGTTTTTCAAATAGTAATACAAGGGAAATAGGTTAATTCGACATTTGATAATATTCTATGCCACATCAATAAATTTAAGAATGCAGTTATATTGTCAGACTCAAAGCAGCTATTCTATCAATAGTCTCTAACACACACCTTCATCTCAAACAGCAGAAATAACTAAAATGCTCTCTCAATTAATATCACTCAATAAAAGAATTGTATTCCAATGGATACCATCCCATTGTGGAATCCTGGGATATGAGAATGCGGATGCTTTAGCAAAGAAGGGCAGCACTGCTACTTACAGACCTGTTACTAAATCTACGTATTACTCTGTGAAAAGATTTATTAAATCTACATACTTAGACTTCAACAAACAAAATTTGATAACACAAGCTCAAGGGAAAAAATGGAACTCTCTGCATCATAATCCACAGTTAATTCCCGATTTACCACGCAAATCGTCTGTAGCTGCATTTAGATTGGCAACAGGCCTTGATTGTTTGGCTAAACACCTGCATAGAATTGGAATATATCAGTCCCCTAACTGCCCATTGTGCAACTCAAACCAAGAAATGGATTCGGAACACCTCGAAATCTGTGTTTCATTAGATGGCCATGGTAATATCTTTGAAAAATACTGGAGTGCAAGAGGTCAAAAGTATTTATTGTCAACCGCCTGGCATTAGAAAACAAAAACAACATTTGATAATTGAATAAATGTCTATTTCCCTAGTAATTACTTTTGAAACTAATGTTGATAATTGACATTGCGTTCCAATTTACGAATCTTAGGCCTACATTTTTGGAAAACTCAATAATACTTTCGTAAATGTCGGTCAAAGCGTGTAGATTTTTATAGAGAAAAAACACGCACGCACACACATACAAATGTTCTGTATTAAGGGAAGGCATAGGTGAAATTACTAAATCTTATAGTTTTCAATCTGTTGAGCTGAAATTTTTATCACATGCTACTTTTATATGTCAGTTACATTGTGCAAAATCTCTTTTATCTAGCTTTGATGGTTTTGGAGATATTGTAATTGTAATCAATTTAATTAATTAATATATAAATGGTTCCACACGTCGAAAATTAAAGAAAATCACGTTGAAAAAAATTCCTGCCATTTATTTCATCTTAATAAGGAAATATGTCATATGTCATTCCATAATGACACGCGTAACATTTTTTAAGTACCTAACTATGATCTTCAAAGGATATTTAATTAAATACTTAGTAGGCCTAATTCATGAAAAAGACATTACTGTCTTTTAACATAAGTATTCCTAAATGTAAACAAAAATTCTTAATGAAAAGGAATAATTAATAATGCAAAAAATATTAAATATTGTATAGTGTGACATACGAACATTTTCTTGCCACTAGATTTATTACCAAAATGGAAAATGTTCATATTATTGTGCCAAATGACGTAAATGCATTCTGTTGATTTCCAAACAATTAAGATACTTGTGTAGTACATATAACTGCTAAATCACGAACTTTAATAGTACATTATGCAACGAGCCTATAATGAAGGTAATTAAGAAGTGAGTATGGATATTTATGAAACGAGTGCAAGCGAGTTTCATAATTTTCATACGAGTTCTTAATTACCATTATAGGCGAGTTTCATACGACTTTTTATGCTCGACCATATTTCTAACTTGATTTTATTAACTTTTGAGCAATGTCCCATATGTTGTGAAATGTGCGCAGACGCGAAAGTATTGATTTTTTCCGAGGAACAGATGTCCACATTGACCTTGCTAGGCCATAAGAACCTACAGAGATAACACTGAAATTAAATTAGACATTGAAAAACGAGATGACAAATTGAATTTATTTGAATATTATTTACAATTAACGCTAATTATTATAGTAACGGAACATAACCTTCTGCGACAGTATTGGATTTCCAGCCTCCGTGACTTTTCGCTAATTCTCTTTCGATTGCATATCCGAAAATAATCGATACTTGCGGTTTTATAACGGTAGAAAGCTGACCTGTCATTGGCTGAACAGTTGTAACCTGAGTCGTCATTGGCTGAAAGACCTGACCTTTATTGAGTAGGTGTACTTTAATGACATGCATTAAAGGTCTGCTACCAGTTGTATAATTACTACATTTCAGCATGGTCGAGCATAAAAAAAATTAACAGTGCCATTAAAAAACAAAATATTGCAAATGTGTTGTGACATACGAACATTTCTGTCATGTTGGTTACTAATTGTTTTAAATGCACTATAAATACATCACTTCTTGTGGAAGACTTATACACTATGCCTACAGTTCTTATTATACAAAACAACACTAGATTACACTAAAATACACTTTTAAATTGAAATATCCACGGTTGTTTACAACCATATGTGGTGATATTTCCTGTGTAATGTCATGTGACGAATATACCAATATGTCAACCATTTGTAGTACTTCCCTTCCTTGGACATCACAGACACTTTCAATTCTTCGCCACTGCAAGATTTTGTAACTTCTTATGTAGCCTATATTTGACGGCTATTTTTACTTGGTCATTTAATGACACTGTATCAATCACTAGGTTATTTAGTGTCAATGGGATTGGTGATAGCAAAATGGTATTTGACGAGATGAGGCCGAGAATTCGCCATTAGATTACCTGACATTCGCATTATGGTTGGAGAAAACCTCGGAAAAACCCAACCAAGTAATCAGCCCAACTTTAATTCTTGAAAATACTATCAAAAAATGTTCAAAATGTATTAATATTTATATCAATAGAAAAACTAATATAGATTTAAAATGGCCTAACTTTTAGAATTGCTAAATGATACCTACGGTAAATTAATTAATGTTATTAAATAAAACGATTTTAAATTAATATCAGAAATTTAGTACCATTTTTACCTAATGTGCAAATAATTACACCAATTTATTTATACACAGGCCTAGTATGGTGGCTACCTGTTTACGATATAAATGTACTGCTTAAGCTTGTTTTTAAT
Source organism: Periplaneta americana (assembly GCF_040183065.1). Classification (NCBI taxonomy): domain Eukaryota; kingdom Metazoa; phylum Arthropoda; class Insecta; order Blattodea; family Blattidae; genus Periplaneta; species Periplaneta americana. The sequence continues at coordinate 126,091,903 of NC_091131.1, forward strand.
ATGAAATAAATTAACATAAACCAATTTTTTAAGTTTTTAATTCAAGGAATTAAAAAAAATAATAAATATTTTATACGAACTTTAGGCATAAATTGTCTTATGCTAATTTTAGGCCTACACACTATATTTTTACAACAGTTATTGTTTAGTCTGTCCAAAGACAGATGTGAACCTCACAAGTGATACCAAGAAGGCATCACTTATGAGGCAACTAGGCCAGGAGATAATGGGATAGCGTGGCCAGTTCCTTTCCCCCTTATAACAGTGTTATGGAACACATATTTTCAAGAGTGTTTAACTTACAGTTTATGTACATTGAAAAAAAAGCACACACAATTATCTAAATCAACAATAAGTATTTGAAATTCCACTACTAATTATGTTTAGACGTAAAGACTTCCAATAACAACAAAATTTGTAACTGGATTTTAGGATAAACTTTAGTGACACACGAACATAACATTTTTGTCATTGTGTTCCGTGTGTCACGTGTTTTTCTTGTAGAATACGTACATAAGTCAAAATGTTGTCCATATAAGAAGTTGATTGTTATGTGATGTTTCTCACTTTTACATTTATAAAACATGAAAAAATTAAATGGTTTTGAAGAAATATAAACAAATGTCCATTTGAGCGTGACACACGAACTCTCAACCTTTCCTTGTAATAATTGCAATCAAGCACGAAATAATCATTGTATTATGGTTTCTGTGCATTATAATTATTAACAAAGGTCCTCACTTCATTATTAATTGCATTTAACATACAGAAGTAATGTTTTATTTGCCTTAAATATGCATTCAAATATGTGATTTCTAGTAGATAATTTCACGCTCTTAAACCACAGATTTCTTGGTGCTTTTTCTCCCACATACGTGTTGTTACACAATGAGTGTTTTCAGATTCAAAAAATTCGGATCATAACGAAAAAAATGACATATAACAAGCAGAGATTCGTGAGATTTTTATTTTTCGTGAAAATGTCGCATTTTTGTGGAATGACACTCAAACATAATTTTATTCTGGTATCCTTGGTCTTTGAGAATCGCATTTTTGTCACATTTTTGCCAAAATTTCACCTATGCCTTCCCTTAAGATTTATCGTATTACTTCCATTTTTGTCCATGGATGGGGAGGTAATTACAAATAATTCTCTCCATTTCGTATTGATTTTTATACCATTTTGTAAAGTTTCGTTTTATTTTCCGACAATCTTATACAAATATAATTATTGCTCCTTTCCAGTGCTTAATATTTTCATTACTCACGACACTAACGTTCCTTTGTTGGTTATAGTGATCGCATAAGTTGACTAAGAATTTCGTAAGGGTAGATTTTACATGGAAATAGAGTAGAATGCAACCTATTATTATTTTTCAGCCCTCGGCCCACAAGCGCGTAAGAACTCTGCTACTTAAAACTTATTTGCGTGGGAGACGGCAAGAAACAAAATAATAATGAGTAATAATTTAAAAGTATATATCTTTATCTCATCGATTCAAAATTATATATCATAAAAATTTCAGTAATAGAAATATTTATGTACTACATATTATGTGGTAAAAATGAAGTTATGTTGTATATATTCAGTGCAGTTGTATTCAAAATAAAGCATTATTGAAACCATCAATGACGTTATGTTTTATCAAACTCTCAACTGTAACATTCTACAGTTTAAGATAGCCCTAAAGTAGGATTTATTTTTTTCATATCTTTAAACGTCATGCATGCAGTGACCGCCACGTCCCAAAAGAAGAAATAAAAATTGATATAATACGTTTTGTTATTTTCGTTGCTTTGAATATATGTTAGTTTTATAGTTTAAACATTATGTTATTCTGTGTTGCAATACAGCTATGATCATCCATGAATTAAATTTATATTAATTGAGAATCTTTTTAATACGAGAAAACAGAAACAAGTGAGTAACATTCCTTTCTTTTAAGAACCATCCCCTCTGGTGTTTATTACTCGTATTTGCCCATATACAGTCTCTTGCCTTTAATTTATTAGCTTTAATTACACTTTTAGGGAATTTTAAAGTAAATGTAAAATATTTTTGGTCATTTTTCTCGGTCATTTCTAGGTCGTCAACATCCGTCCCTTCCTTATTACTAGGGCTCGGGTTTCTTTGACGTGTCATATTTTATCCTGATCTCTTTTTACAAACCTAAGTTACATTAAACACATTTCTAGCATTTCTGAACAGGTTTATTATTGGTTATATAAATGCATTTTTTTCCATTTTATCATTGTCATAAATGTCCGCCATGTTAGCTCTGTGGTCACGTGTCTGCCTTCAGACTATCCGACCTGGGTTCGATTCCCGGTGAGATCAGAAATTTTCATGTAAAATTTCTACCTTGGGTCTAGAAGAGATGGCGGTGCACAACTTCCAATCACTAAATTGTCCACCAATATGCCTTGGTTAAATCTCAAATCTCTCCACAGTGCATATGAAGAGAAAGCATGTGTCACTGTTGATAGTGATTCGTCTGTCGGACGGGAAAGTTTAGCCTGGCAGCTCCCTTGGTGCTATTCGACAGGAATACGCTATGTGCCAGCAAGGGATTTCACCTTCTCCCTTCCTCACCCATTCCCTACACTACACTTACACATACACTCACTCTAGTACACCACATAACTCTTCAGAAATACTCATCATGTACAGTATGTCCCGCCGAAGTGGTGTGCAAATTGAAAATGGGTCACAGTGCAACCATCTGTCCGCAGTGTGTGGAACCCGAATCACGTAAGTGAAAGGATAGGCATTAGACACATACACACCCGCCCATTTCTATACTAGTTCCACAGCTTAAAGCTTCAATGTTAATGTAAGATGTGGGTTTCCTTCCCACTGGTAAGAATGGGAAATATGAGTTGATGCAATATAAAATAAAATTCACAAGATCAACACGTTATATACAATCCTTTCAGCCTCATCCTATAGGAACCATGCTCACTTGTATCCACATCTTTAAGCTTAGATGTTAACGTAAGATGTATGGGATGAATTTTTGCTGCGTGGTTTCCTGACAGCTGCTAAAATAAAGAAATGTTAGTAAATTGGACTATATGGGTTAATGCGATATAAAATAAGATTTACAAAATGCAAGATATTCTATACCAGTGGTCGTCAGCACTCGCTGAAATGTGCAATGGGTACGCAGTGCCGTCCTGTGCGCACTGTCGTGCAACAGGGAGAGATAGAGAGCATACCCGCTAGCAGCTACGAGAGCACTATAGTGCACTGCGTTTTCCGCGGGTAAGAGAGGCTAGCCCCAGAGTGCTCTGTGCTGACGACCCTTGTTCTATACAGTCACTTTCCGTATTATCCTATAGGAACCACGCCCACTTGTTGACCAGTTAATACATGGCGGATATAGGTTCAAATGTTTCAAAGATGGTGGTGCGATCGCCAATCTATATTCTTACTTCTAACTCGTTGGACGTGACGTAATACAATATAGTCATGTGGGTTTTCGGCTTTGCGGGCGCTGTTAATCTCGCTTTCTCGATTATTGTTCATCTATACTAGAAATGTATGCTTTCCGCCGACTATTTCCAGATAATTAGGCAACAATATAATTTCTTGGCATATATGAATACCGTCCACACCTGTGGAGTAACGGTCAGCGCGTCTGGCCGCGAAACCAGGTGGCCCGGGTTCGAATCCTGGTCGGGGCAAGTTACCTGGTTGAGGTTTTTTCCGGGGTTTTCCCTCAACCCAATATGAGCAAATGCTGGGTAACTTTCGGTGTTGGACCCCGGACTCATTTCACCGCCATTATCACCTTCATTTCATTCAGACGCTAAATAACCTAGATGTTGATACAGCGTCGTAAAATAACCCAATAAAAAAAAAAATATATATGAATACCTTCTAATAAGTATGGTAGAGTAGAAACATCTTTCAAGTTGACAAAAAAAAAGACTCTTCTTCAATTGATAGGGCCTATTTGCACATCATGTTTCAGAAATCAAGTTAATTCTGCCTCTAATACATTCAATGAAATACCTACTGGATTTTATAAGTTTGTACGATAATATGCAGAACAGAATGGAAGTAAAGCAATAGAAATTACGGGTGAATTCAGATAAAATCATTTCGTAGTATTCTAAGATGATATGCTGTTTTTTGTTCTGTGTGTTAGCAGCTATCTGATTGCGTAACTATCAGAGAGCGAAGTGAGTTTTTTAATTTTCATTTCAGATTATAGAGTAGACGTCAGTGGCCGATCGTACCTGAAAATAATGGAATGCTACAAAATATTGGGAGAACTTTAGTATACGGATACCTCAGTAACAATTATCTTGAAATACTAAAAAGAGCAGATTTGTCTGTGTTTGTCGAATTAACATCATAATATTTCCGAAAAGGCATTTTTCAGTGCCAATAGCTAATTTATTTTGTGTGCACAAGATTGGAATTTGGAGTAAGAGGGAAAGGAAGGCATCCGTGTTCTGAAATGTATCCTCTTTTATCTTTGACACCTGTCGTAGAGCATGAATTACCGCTACTGAATAATGGGTAAGGGAAGCAGAACATATTATCCTGTCACTGTTCTCATGAATTTTCTAGTGTACATATAGTTTTTATCATTCTTTGCTTTCTGCACAATATTGAGATCTGGTATTGGCTGCCCTGGATATTTAATTATAATTGTATCTTCTAATCATAGGCGGAGAGAGAATCGTTTCTTTGGGGGGGGGGGCAATCAAAGCCATAGTATCCCCATATAACGGGGTTATGGGGGACATCATTTACCTCCTCCCCCCCATCATAGCTTGACCGTGGTACAGTATAATATATCGGAATATGATCATTTAATAAAGGTATTTTCGGGGGGCATGTTTCTTACAGTGTTACAATAATACTGGAAAGCTTGCCTATTTAGTATTGCAAGAGGCGGTGAAAAGTGGCTTGTGCTGCTATCTAGCGGCTTGGATTGTTTATACACTTCTTGCAGCGTGCTAGGTTATGTGAGGAAAAACGGAGAGTTGTTCATTTGATGTCAATAAAAAATGCAAATCAATAGTTTTATTTAGTCACAAGGTTCACAACATTTTAAATTAATAAGACGTTACAAAGTTATTGGAACAGAAATGAAATGAAACAATTCTCGTATTTTCAAATGTAAGTATGATTTAGTTGTGCATGAATTTAGAAACTTTCATAGATTGTGTATTTCGTTTCTTAGCTAATGGTTATCCATTTTATTTTTGATGTAACAATTTATTTTCACACTGAAATATTTGTCAGTGAAGATACCGGCACAGTCGCTGCTTTAGGGATGAAGCCTGTATCTTGTAAGTTATCTTTTACATCAAGCAGATGCGATTTTAAAATTTCTGCAGGCATTGCATCTTTTGATAGAAAATAACATACGTAGTTTCCTTTAAAATTTTGCACATTCCTCGAATAATGAAAACCAGTGCTTGGTTTGCAAATGGCACTTCTAAAATTTTTACGTCAGTTGAAGTTTGTTGATTATGCCTATCTATACCTAATTCAATGAATCCCTCAAAGTGTCTGCTTTAGCATTGTAAGTTATATTTTCCTTCAAATACATTTTATCGTCAACAATAATAGTTACAACCTTTTCATTCAATGGTACAATGTCGTATTTTATTTTTAATAATTGATTGTAAAATGGCGCGACTTATACCGGGCCTATACCAAATTCATAAAGTCAATTTTTGAGAGATCTAACTGTTGGTAAACATAATTTTCTTCTTAGAAATCTTTCGCCCTGAGGTGAACATAAATGGAATGTTGCGGCAAAACTTTTATCGCAACTGGAATATCGTTTCCCCATTTCCTTCTTTTTATGCACACTTGTGACTAATGAATACATCATCTTGAACAATTTTAATTAAATTAACATTTGGACTTGCTGTGTTTAGAGCTGTCATTTCCGCTTGAGCCAGTTTTTATCTTTTAGGATTTCTTGCATCGTAAAAAAATGATCTTAATTTAGTGAAATATTAATGCCTTTAAAATATAGGACTAGGCAAATTATTTGTCCGAATAACTACCTGAATCACCTATTATGAAAAAAACATGAGTCCCTTTCTTCACAAAATCAACAATTCACATTTCGTATGTTATGGATCCCATGACACACTATTTGGATAAAAAAGTAAAGACTTTCAATTTTTTATACAGAGAAACTATAAAGAAATTGTGTTTTATATGAACAATGTAAAGTAGATTTATACAGTTTAGTAACTGTTTCAGTTAACATAGAGAATATGTCACTGCTAATGCACTATCTAATTACACGATGGAGGAGTATCGTCTGTCATTTCTGTCTAATATCAGAAAACCCGCAGCTTCCTCGATGCAAGATCTAATATGTTTATTTGGGACCTTCGCGATTCTTTTATTGTGCTTTGATTTTGACTCATATTTTCGGAAGAAGGAGCTGTTAAATTCAGTGAAGGAATAACTATTATCTTCAGTCTGTTATTAAAAACAGAGTATTAAAAATTAACAGTCCTATAACTGATTTGAAACTTCGGTATACTTTTCCAATTTATTACACTCTGTTTTTACTTATCCCTAATGTTTCGAATTATGGTTATTGAAATCCGATAATCAAAAGTGATCTGAATATATTTTGTAATTTTTGTACATAATAGGCTATGCTCCCTCCCTCTAATTTTAAACGTTTCGTCTACAACTGTTGACAGTGTTTTTAGTTAGTACTCGCATTTTGCTTATGATAGTTTGTGTTTTGTTTTTTAAAGAAGTTTATATAATGACGCAAATAGCGATAGTAGCTGACGCGCCCTATTAAATCTCATTAACTAATGTCTGTCTGCGTTTATTTACCTGTATGAGCATGGCACACCTAAAAGACAAAAGCAAATAACTGTAGTAGCCTACTGGTAGTAGAAGCAGTAGTAATAATAAAATATAATAATAATAGTAATAATAATATTAATAATAATAATAATCATCATCATCATCATCTTGTAATAGAAAAGTAATATTCTGCTGGTGTTTACATGACTACTCCCAATCTCTATCTTTTGGAAATCTGAAGAAAGGTCTAGCATATTTTGCTAGGCATAGTTTTTAAAAAACATAGAACAAACATTTCCATATTTAACTGATATTGTGTAGGCTACAACTATAATGAGAATAATCCTTAGGACATCATGAGTTTGTTGAAGAACAAAGCTCATATCAGAGTTTTACGCGCTATTCGTCACGTCATCCTCGCTGCCTACAATCCCTGCCGCTAGATAGCACTGGCGAGTCATTCGCCACTTTTACCGTGAACTTTCCAGTATTTTACACCCATATTCGCGATGTTTCGGACCGAGTTGTATAGGGTTTGAACTGTAGATCTACTACAAATTATAATAGGGCATAATTTAATCAATATTCCGAAATTAAAGGACGAGGAAACTAAGCAACATTATCAGGTCGAAATTTCAAATAGGTTTGCTGTATTAGCGAGTTCCGACGATGTTGAGGAAGAGTTAAATGTGAATAGCATGTGGGAAAATATCCGAGATAATATCAAAATTGCAGCTGAACAAATCATAGGTTATTATGAAACTAAGAAAAAGAAACCGTGGTTTGATGAATATTGTTGCATGGTAGTAGAAAGAAGGAAACAGGCAAAATTTAAATTCTTACAGGACCCAGTTGAGGTGAATAGAGATAATTATTTCAATATGAGACGGGAAGCAAAACGTACACTTAGGAATAAAAAGAGAGAATACTTGAAGGAAAAATTGAATGAGGTAGAAACAAATAGTAAAAATAAAAACATTAGAGATTTATATAAGGGCATAAAGGAATTCAAGAATGGATATCAGGCAAGGGTAAACGTGATCAAGGATGAGAATGGTGACTTGCTTGCAGACACTCATTCAATCCTGAACAGATGGAAAAACTATTTTGGACAACTACAATATACATAGGCCAAATAGAAATGATCAGGACGAAATTGAAATACAAACTGCTGAGCCATTTATACCCGAACCCACACTTTCTGAAGTCGAAATTGCGATAGAAAATCTGAAAAATTATAAGTCGATCAAATTCCAGCAGAATTAATACAAGAGGGTGGAAGCGCATTATCTAACGAAATTTATAAGCTTGTACTTGCTATATGGGAAAAGGAAATTGTACCAGAACAATGGAAGGAGACCATTATCGTACCTATCTTTAAGAAGGGGGACAAGACTAGCTGTAGTAACTTTCGAGGAATATCACTTTTGTTGACGTACAAAATTTTGTCCAATATTCTTTTGAGAAGATTAACTCGTACGTAGATGAAATTATTGAGGATCATCAATGTGATTTTAGGCGTAATAGATCAACTATTGACCAGATATTTTGTATTCGACAGATAATGGAGAAAAAATGGGAGTATAAGGGTACAGTACATCAGTTATTCATAGATTTTAAAAAGGCATATGACTCGGTTAAGAGAGAAGTTTTATATGATATTTTTATTGAATTTGGTATTCCCAAGAAACTAGTTCGATTAATTAAAATGTGTCTCAGTGAAACGTACCGCAGAGTTCATATAGGTCAGTTTCTGTCAGATGCGTTTCCAATTCACTGTGGGCTAAAGCAAGGAGATGCACTATCACCTTTACTTTTTAACTTTGCTCTAGAGTATGCCATTAGGAAAGTCCAGGATAACAGAGAGGGTTTGGAATTGAACGGGTTACATCAGCTGCTTGTCTATGCAGATGACGTGAATATGTTAGGAGAAAATCACAAACGATTAGGGAAAACACGGGAATTTTACTGGAAGCAAGTAAAGAGATAGGTTTGGAAGTAAATCCCGAAAAGACAAAGTATATGATTATGTCTCGTGACCAGAATATTGTACGAAATGGAAATATAAAAATTGGAAATTTATCTTTTGAAGAGGTGGAGAAGTTGAAATATCTTGGAGCAACAGTAAGAAATATAAATGATACTCGGGAGGAAATTAAACACAGAATAAATATGGGAAATGTCTGTTATTATTCGGTTGAGAAACTTTTATCATCCAGACTGCTCTCGAAAAATCTGAAAGTTAGAATTTATAAAACAGTTATATTACCGGTTGTTCTGTATGGTTGTGAAACTTGGACTCTCACTTTGAGAGAGGAACATAGGTTAAGAGTGTTTGAGAATAAGGTGCTTAGGAAAATATTTGGGGCTAAGAGGGATGAAGTTACAGGAGAATGGAGAAAGGTACACAACACAGAACTGCACGCATTGTATTCTTCACCTGACATAATTAGGAACATTAAATCCAGACGTTTGAGATGGGCAGGGCATGTAGCACGTACAGTATGTGCGAATCCAGAAATGCATATAGAGTGTTAGTTGGGAGGCCGGAGGGAAAAAGACCTTTAGGGAGGCCGAGACGTAGATGGAAAGATAATATTAAAATGGATTTAAGGGAGGTGGGATATGATAGAGAATGGATTAATTTTGCTCAGGATAGGGACCAATGGCGGGCTTATGTGAGGGCGGCACTGAGCCTCCAGGTTTCTTAAAAGGCAGTAAGTAAGTACGGTAAGTATAATTTAAAACAATCCCTCTCTTTTTTTAGTTTATATTACATGTCTAAGAACAATATGTGTAGACAAGGTCAGATAAGCCAAGAACAATTACAAAGAAACTATACGAACAAAAAATTCTTCATCGCATATACTGTACATCAGCATTTCTCAAACGTTTTTGAAGTGGGGACCACTTTTTTAAGTCAGAACAGTTCCACGGACCACCTTACTCTTGTTCCCTTCGAAAGCAAATTTATCATTTTTGTAGCATATTTTAATACCAGTATACTTATATTTTAAGACGGAATTAATTAATTATAATACTTTTCTAATTATATTTTTTGTAGCCAATCACAAGTAACTTATAACAAATTCTGTGCATTGTTGATTCATCGCTTGCTTGTTAGCTGTTTGAAATCCTTCTTATGTGGTACACACAGCAGTTTTCCATGTCTCTGTTAACTACTGCCTATTATAAATACTGGAAAACTGGCTTCGATCCGGATATTTGAAAAGAAAGGAACATGCTGATACTATTGATTTAGGCAGTGCTAATAGTTCAGAAGCTGAATGTGAAGAAATATAGTATTATCAGTTAGAGTGCCATTAAAGAAATATCTAGTCCTAGTGGTAGCTATTCAAAGAAAAAATAATTTCGTAAATATGACTTGGTACTTGAATTTACTTGGTGTGGCAATGAGAGTGAACTAAAACCTCGGTGCGTTGTTTGTTACGAAGTGCTTTCGAACGAGTGTATGAAATTCGAGAAATTGAAATGGCACTTAGAGACAAAACACGCAAGTGTAAAAAGTAAACCTGTCGGATTTTAAAATAGGCAGAGTCTAAAATTTCTTATATCATCATCTGGAAGAACAAATAAAAAAATTAATGCAGAAACATACCTGATTTACAACAAGTAAAGATGCAATTTGGCACGTTCTATTATTGGTGTACGACGTACTGTACGTTCCCCATTTCAATGTGCATAATGGGTGTCGGCAAAACTATTAAGAAAGTCAATACATGAAAAGGTTCGGTACTTTGGTCCTCTGTTATGAATTCGGGTGGTCTCTGGCTGGGATACAGGCGTGGCGCCAGAAATTTCATGAAATATCAGTACTGGGAGAAAAAGTGAAAGGCGATTACCGTGTGTCATTTCCAAACTCAGAGATTTTCAGCTATAGTGTGATACGCAATTCCTTTGAATTTTATTTTTTCTTACGTCTTTTTTGAAGGATCACAAGGGCAGAACTCGAAGACCACAAGTGATCCACGGTCCATAGTTTGAGAAATGCTGGCTTTAGGGAATCTTTACTCAGAGGAAATCTGAAGTACAGGGACATCACTTTATTTTTACCAACATTTTTAACATTAACTTGGCTATACTCGGAAACACTGTTACCCCCTTCCATTACAGGAGTTTGGTGTTACTAGTGCAATATGTGAACAAATCATTTTACTAGCTATAGGAGGAGAGTAAAGTAATGTATCCATTTATGTTATAGAGAAATGCGATATTACGATTTTCAGTTTGTTTATTACTTTTAAGGTATTTTATCAAAATACAGTAGAGTAGTAACAGTTTTTTTTCACAAACTCAACTCTTCAGGCAGTTGTATTCAATATATAATGGCTACTTTATTCAGCATATTACCGTACTTTGGGTAACTCTAATTTCACTTCTGCTCAGTCCACACAGATAAAGTTATTCAGTCATGCTACACACCGTACCTGTGCGAAATAAGCAGGGGCAGGTGTTTATGGAGATTACGAAAATCACGACATAATAAATATACAATAGATTTTTACTAATCTTTACGAATTAAGTGATTCTGATTAATAATATGCGGATAAAATAATCACGACAAATCGCGAAATAGAGTTCTAATTGCGAAATATGAACACATTCGCGAATTATTATTATTGTGTCGTTTTACAGCGAATTTCATATTCTGAGTTCTTTTTTCGGACTATTTTTTCTTTTGAATTTGTTATAATATCGAAGTAGGCTACATTGCATGGTATTCCAGGCGTTCTGATTACATTAGTGAACAAAAAAGACTGAGAATTCAACATTTCACTAATAATTTGAAAGTGTTAATTTGAGGGCTGCAAGTTTTTTTTTTTTTTTTTTGTGTTTAATGCATGTGTGTTACATACAGTCTCAATTCAACAAATATTGTCTATTGGCCATACCGCACCTTTACCAGAATCCAACGAACCTTTAATATTAATTATTTGGAAAGTAATATTCATACTGAGTTAATACTCCAATTTCAAAATAATTGTATTTTTCAAAATTTCCATTAATATCCGCCAAGAGTACAAATCAATCTCCAACAATCTCCGCCGACACCAATATTAAAAAACAGAAATGATAAAGTTAATCTCCATAAATACCTGCCCCTGGAAATAAGCTTCAATAATATAGGCTCCTTCTTCTATAGAAAACGCAACCATATTTCTGAAACACACTATACTCTGTACTGTTTACTTCACTGCTAGCAGACTTCGAATGCAACAGCGGTCGTAAGTTTGTGTGGCTGACGGGAGCAGGAGCATTAGTGAAAGGGGTGGGAGTCAAGTACATTCAGAAACGCAGGTACAATAAAAATGCAAGTAAAAATAAAGTGATGTCCCTGTACAATAGTTTATCTTCTGTAACATAATACGGAATAGAAATTAAAGATTAACTAATCAGTGAAATGTAACATTCCTTCCTTCTTTATCTTTACATCCGTGTGCATTGCTGCAATTAAAAGCAGCACTCAAACGAACATACTTATTCAGCTTAACCAAACAAATGGCCGCCCATCGGCTGTTCAATTTGGGAGCATAACATATCGCCAGTGAGTAGTCTAGCACAATAATAAGCACGGTGTTGTGTGGAAAAGCATGACAAAATATTACGGTTGGGCAAGGTGAAGTGCTGTTCTGCGCATGAGCAGACACTACTAGCCGTGCTGAATTGGGAATCAGCACGTTGGAAACGTTTGAGAGAAAGGATGGATTCCATTGAGTCTGTAACACTAAATTATCAAAAATAGTGAACGATTATAGCACTAAGTAGAATTTGTATTGTGTGTGAGTTGTTTTAAATACCATTTCGACGATAATTTTATGGTGTGCTGCAGTGCGTTAGTACGTAGGGAGCGCCGTCACCGGTAGACGTAGATTTCTGTGTTGGCGGTCATTCAAGTTGTATTCAGCCTCACCACCTGCGAAGGTAGACTGCCAGCAGTACTTGTACAGACCTCAATGAGCGATGGTTCTGAGCTCGTTTCCTGGAAATACAGTCGAAGGTGAAAGAACAATTAAAAACTATTGTAATTAGCTAGGATTTTGGAGACAAAACATTTCTAAAAATAATTACTTTTTAGACAGTCATTTCATAATGACAACTTTTCGATCCCCATTTTAGTATCGAAAGTCACTGATTTCCGCATCCATAAATTAGCGTGCTTAGAAGTAAATTTCCGTGCCTGAAAGTACTTTTAAACACGCTAATTAGAAATACTGAAAACATAAATTCCTACTATTTATTTATTATAAAAATATCCACAACACAATTATTTAAATCGGTAATTACAACATTTGGAGATTTCATACCTACCTTATTCTCTTACGAATCACTCATTTTCGTTCTATATTAAGTATTAAATTACATAATTCTGATTGTTGTCTTATACAGTGTAATTGTCCGGTCCGATTATTAAAGAGTCCTCTGAAGTTAAGTATTTAGGCATAATTTTCGATAATCATTTAAAATGGAACCAACACATTAATTACCTTTGTAATAAATTACGCAAAATAGTATATTATTTTGTTTTATTGAGGAATTACTTGTCAATAAGTTTATTACGCACAATATATTTAACTTCATTTCAATGGGTAATTATGTATGGAATTATAGGATGGGGTAGCTCATTTAAATCCAATTTTAATCCACTTTATTTATTACAGAAGAAAATAATTAAAATATGTCTTCATAAACCTATTGATTTTCCATCTCAAAATTTGTTTTTAAACTTTAATGTACTTAACGTAAGACAAATTTATTATATTGTATTAATAAAATTCATACATAAAAATCGAAATAATTTTGAATTGTATTCTCATAGTTATGAAACAAAAGGAATGATTTATTTAAGATTGTTTGAACCAAAATGCAACACTGTTACAGTATTTAATCATAGTAGTAATTTAGGCCCAAGAATATATAACAAATTTATATTTAAAATATCCTAATCTGGTCAATTCTAATAGTTCTAGTATTAAATTAAATAAGTTATGTATGGAGTTTATAAAAATTTAAAACTTGTAAATTTAAATTTATATAATTTATTGCATAGTAGACATATGACAAATTGTATTGTATTAATTTCAATTCAGGAATCCGACCCTGAGCACGAGTTCTCCTCTATCAGGGGCGAGCTAAAATTTTTATCTGTATATATTATATATTATGTTATAATTATTAGCAAAATAATAAATAAATGAATAAAATAAATAAATAAGTATATAAATAAATAAATAAATAAATAAATATTACAAATTACGTGACAAGCAGAAAACAACTTCCTAATAACCAGCAAAACAATCACGATGGTCTACTATGAATACATACCCGAAGCCTGTGAAATCTCTCTCTTTCCATGCGAATGTAATACTCTTTCGTTTTTAACATCAGAAGTTCGCCATTGCGAGAGAACCAATCAATAATTTTATTCTCTTTCAAATATACCTAAATACATCAGGGATTCTCGGGCGACTATCTATAAAATCTTGTATGAAACACATGCAAAACTAGCGTTTTAAGCACTTGCCGTGTTGTCCACCTCCCCTTCGTGTAGGGAACAATCTTTATTTCTAGTGCTTAAAACGTTCTTATTTCGCAACTTGTTGCATAAATAGCTATTTTAATGTACTGAAGAACATGTGATATTTCCATGCAGATATTCTGCGTCATCATACGATGAAAGAGTAATGGAACGGAGAAAAATTCTCTCCGGCGCTGGGATTTCAACCAGGGTTTTCAGCTCTGCGTGCTACGTGATTTAAGACGGCGCTTATTCCGTCGGATCCCGGCCAACAAGTCAATCATAACGAGTGCACCTCAGCACATGTGTGGACTTCAGTCCTGCATTCATAGACATCTATGACTTAGTGCAGAGGGCGGCCACTAGAGGGAACCCAAGAGTTGGAACTTAAACTGAGACAATTCTGTCCGGTGCCGGGGTGGGTATCCGGTGTGGCTTAGTGGATAAAGCATCAGCACGTAGAGTTGAAAATCCGGGTTCAAATCCCGGCGCCGGAGAGAATATTTCTCCGTTCCATTACTCTTTCATCGTATGATATTATTATTATTATTTCTGATACCATTACCTTTTAAACACATTCACAAATATACATTTTGTAAACATGTCTACATTACACTTTTCATTGGCAATAAATAATTTTGCATAGCCTAATGTTGTTACATTTACGGTATAAGAGTAACTATTTTAACACTTTTGTTAATAGTAAATCAGTTTAAGTAATGGCTATTTTGCAACGCTGTTACAAGATGCGTACTTACCTTAGAGCTGAGCACCGCGGGGACAGGGTGTAAGGGCAGTCTCCTCGTGACTGCCATAAGTGCAGCAGGGAAGAGTGTTTCCGTCTGTTGGCAAGTGCTACTGAATTTACTGCGATGTAGCAATTTTTTCTGGAAATGAAATCGATTTCTTATTAAATAAAAAGAACAAATGACGAAGGAATATTCTGCTCCTTTTACCTTAAGGATTTAGTGTGTGAAGTTACAGTTATTGAACACTCTACACATTTTCTTACCACCTTTTACAGTTGAGATGCAGCTCTTTGCTTGTTTCATTTTCTATGAACTGAAACAACCCAGAACTCACCACGAGGAGGTGGCTGCATGTCGAGTTCCGCCCTGCCCAACCCAACCTCCCTTCCATATATGGGCAGTGCGTTATTCTTTGTTAATTTCAAATAATCTTCATTCTCTTCCACTTGAATCAACATTTAGGTTTCCAATTCATATCTTTTCTCAACTTATAAAAGTTAGATTATTAAGATACTCCAGTACAATATAATCAATCAATGCATGTCAGTGCAACGAAATATATGAAGAAATGCTTGATGTCATTCTTTTTGTCTGTTGTAGACTATACATTTTTTTTCTTTTGTAGGACGCTGCATATAGGTCTAGATGTATATACGATAGCAAAAATGTAAGACAACTTTCGGTATGATGGATGAATCGCTCATAGATAAGTTATAATAAATAAATATATTTGTATTTTTTAAACTGTTTTGCTAAAGAAGCAAGCACGAGTCTTGGGAAAAGTGGAAATATAATGTAAGAGGAATTGAAAAAAAAAAAGGTTATGGTGTTAGTGTTGTGGGTACTACTGTAGCCTATATACAAAGTTAAATTTTCCGCGGTTTCGTGAGCGAGTGTGCATAAAGATCGCGTTGTGTGCATTAATTATTTTCTCTACTGTTCTTAGTTATTGCTTTAATTATTAGGACTATTTTAAATAATTAAGAGTAATATTTGTTCATAAAATCAGTGTTCTTTAGGGATTTGGGCTCTTTATAAACAAATTTGTCCGCGTAAAGTAGTTTTCCTTACATGATTCACATTAAAAACTATTTGCTTAGTTGCATGTCACAACAAAGACTCTCGTCAGTCGCAAATATTTCCATGTAGAAACAAAATGTGCAAAAAATTATTTAAAAAATCAGCCTTCCACAATGATGTTACTGACAAATTCGATGACATGAACAGAAGGATTCAACTTGTCTTCAAAATATTGGTACCGGTATGATTATTTATTACCGTTAATTTATATTATTATTATTATTATTATTATTATTATTATTATTATTATTATTGTCATCACCATCAATGTCACGTATTTTAAATATACCGCTATTTAATATACATAAGCCTATACATGTTTTTTGTTATAAAATTAGAAGTCGACCTAACACTGCTTCACGCTCCTACGTCACGAGCAGCCACTTTGCGCTACGTAGATGATGCAAAGGCCTGAATATCTTTATTTGCTCTGATAGCCAGGCTACACAGGGTGTGCTAAGTGCGCGTCTGAATGAGAAGAACGTGATAATGCCGGTGAAATGAGTCCGGAGTCCAGCATTGAAAATTACCCAGCATTTGCTCATATTAGCTTGAAGGAAAACCCCGGAAAAAACCACATCAGGTAACTTTCCCCGACCGGCAATTGAATCCGGGCCACCTGGTTTCGCGACCAGACACGCTAACCTTTACTCCACAGGTGTGGACGCTTTCCTTCATATGCTAGCAATTATTACATTTATATAATATATAATTTTACAGATTTGTTCCGTCTGTCCTAGAGGTGTACATTTTTACTACCGTAATCATTTCTCCTACATCCAAACATGATATTTTCGTTTCCTTTTAAAGTATGGTTCATGTTCTGTGGCATTTCCTATTACATTCTATTGTCACTTTCCACCATTGTTCTTGTTACACATTCAGATCATCAAACAATACAATATCGTCTTCATCATAATAATATCAGGAGTTATTTTCACAGTCTGGTATATTGAGGCAATGGAGATCTCTTTCCATGCAGTTCTCGCTATTTGGCAATATGAATAGCCTAAGGCGACTGCTGGTCTTCTTGTTTTACGACTATCTTCCATCCAGAAGTCACTTGTCCTCTATTTTAGGTCACTTTTTCGTTGCATATCATTGCAGTTTAGTCCCACTTCGGTTTTGTTGCAGGTTTGATAAAGTCTTGTGAGTTTTCTGTTACAGCAGAAGAATCGTAGTTTTTGATTGCAAACATAAAAATTCGAACGATTTTCCAGTGTTAGATGTTGTAACTTTCTTAAATAACTGAAATGATGCAAATTTTCAAAAACGAATATTCTGTAGTCTGTTTTTGTATTTAAAATTCGTACTTTGTTGTAGCATAACAGTTGTTGAATATGCAGACAATAGTAAAATTTATTGTTTGTTTTAGAAATTACGATTCAATCCTTCATTCTGGTGTTGCAATATCAAAGTATTAAGTTTTTTAGCTACGGTGTAAGTCAAGAAATTATCAACTGCTTAATATTTCACCGTTGTATATATTGTGAAGTCTATGTCTCTGTTGAGTACAATTTCAATTCTGTTTCTTATTTCAATTCCCGTTATTATGTTCATATATTTGTTCAGTACGTGTTCACAAATAATGTAGTGTCAAAGCAGGCAATCTTGGCAATAAATTATATAGGCATCATTCCAATGAACACGATGGGAACATTAAAATTATTTTAAATAAATTCACCATTTTGTGTTTGTTTACAAATGAACTGATCTGAATGCCAACTACCGGTATTGGAACACAGTTCTCATGTTCGACATTTGATAACACATAATTTGATATCAAGCAAACAGTCTTGAAAAAAAATTGCATAGCTATTAGTAGTGAAAACGATAGAGACAGCAAAAATTTGTGAAGTGAGTGCACATGTATTCAATAGTTGATCACACATTCAATGAATTGAAAAAAAAAAAAAAATTTTTTTTTTTTAAACAATTCACATATTCAATACTTGCAGACTAATAACACTTTACAACATGAAAAATTCCCTTTACATGAAAACATGTGTTTCTTGTATATTTATGGCTGGAAATAACGAATCTGTACTCGGTTTTTGCCTAAGATGAACCATTTTCCAAAAAATCCACAATTTAGTATTTTATGTATTTCCTCGAAGATATTGCTATGTTTCCTTAATTTAAATTATTTTTCGAATATCCTGCTTCTTCTATCAAACATTTTCAGTGCAGGGATAGATTTAGACACATTTAGAAATATATATCTACATCAGTCATTCACTGCCAGGTTGATCATACCTTAATTCCAGCATTTTAAATGTAATTTTTTGTTTACTTTCAAATGTTTCCATTCTCCACGTGATACTGCTCATGGAAAGTGCTGTTTGTGGAGTGTTGTTACGTGTGAAGTACTAATGTTTTAAGGCCTAAGGACACAGTGAACTACATTCAATACATTATGTGTCGTCAGTGTAAAAGTAAGCCTGACTTATTTTGTTATGTGTGTGGCGAAGTTACATTCAAGACTCAACAATATAGCTTGTCGCCATTGGTTAGAAAGGCATATGAATTGTACTTTGGATGCAGAGTTGGAGATCAGGATAAGTCTTGGGCTCCACATATATGCTGCAATTCATGCTCCAGGAATCTGAGGAAGTGGTTACAAGGAAAACTTAGCGCAATGAAATTTGGTGTACCTATGGTTTGGCGCGAACCAAAAGACCACATAACGGATTGTTACTTTTGTTTAACAGATGTTCAGGGGTTCACGCCCAAATCCTAACACTCTATGCGGTATCCAAACATACCCTCCGCTATGCGACCAGTTTCTCATTCTGAAGACCTTCCTGTACCTACAGCTCCAGATAAATATACTCTTGATTCAGAGGAAGACACTTCAGATGCCCGATGCGGTCAAGATCCAGATTTTCAACCCTCTCCATCTATGACATGTGTACATCATGAAATAAAACAGGGAGAGCTTAACGATCTTGTGCGGGACTTAAAACTCTTTCAAACATATGCAGAATTACTGGGTTCTATGCTGCAAGGTTGGAATCTGTTAGATAAAGATGTAAAAATTACTTCATTTAGAAGACGACAAAGCAATTTTGGGCACTATTTTGCGGAGAAAGAAGGCATTATTTATTGCTGTGATGTGAATGGGTTATTTCAGGCATTGGGACATGAACACATTGTAGGAGACTGGCGCCTGTTTATTGACTCTTCCAAACGTAGTCTAAAGGCAGTACTCCTCCATATAGGCAATGTTTTCCCCTCTGTTCCTATAGCATATAATGCTGTAAATACCAAGGAAACATATGAGGTAATGAGTGCTATATTGAAATTAATTGACTACTCTACATTCAAATGGCACATTTGCGGAGACTTAAAAGTTATTGGGATATTAACAGGCATGCAACAATGATACACTAAATTCTGCTGCTTCCTATGTAAATAGGATATTCGTGACAGAAAAAGTCACTACATCCGTAAACAGTGGCCTCCACGATAAAACTACATTCCTGGCACCAAAAACATATCTCATGAACCACTTGTGAATCCGCAATATGTCTTTCTTCCACCATTGCACATTAAACTTGGTTTAATGAAAATTTTTGTAAAAGCGCTGGACAGAGAAGGGTTAGCCTTCTTGTATCTCAGAAACAAATTCAAAAGTTTAAGTGAGGTAAAGGTAAAAGTAGGGGTTTTTATTGGCCCACAAATTAAATCAGTCATGCACGACGAAGACTTTGAAAATAAACTATCAGAAGGAGAAAAAGCAGCCTGGCAGGTATTTAAATCAGTATGTTCAAGTTTCCTTGGAAACGAGAAAGCTGAAAACTATGAAGATCTTGTTCGTGACATGGTGAAATGCTTT
The DNA here is from genome assembly GCF_040183065.1 of Periplaneta americana. Taxonomy (NCBI): domain Eukaryota; kingdom Metazoa; phylum Arthropoda; class Insecta; order Blattodea; family Blattidae; genus Periplaneta; species Periplaneta americana. The sequence goes on from NC_091131.1 coordinate 126,111,918, forward strand.
CGTGTTATAGGCTGCAATATGTCTTTAAAACTACACTTTTTGGACTCACATCTAGATTTTTTCCCTCAAAACCTGGGTGCAGTTAGTGATGAGCATGGCAAAAGATTCCACCAGGACATTGCTATGTTTGAAAAGCGCTTCAGTGGACAATGGAATGGAAGTATGCTAGCTGAATATTATTGGTCTACTATCAGGGACACTCCACCAGATGCCTACAAGCGGAAACGGCCAAAAAATCATTTTAGTGTATGTGTTTTCCGTAATGAGTGTCGCTGTAAATTTTCTCTCTGACCAATTTGTATAAATATGAAAAGCGGGTCTCCTAAAAAAACGGTACGTGATGGACCAATTTGGTTTTCAGATATGAATCAAGCACCGTTTGTTTATACAGAATCATATACTTTCATCTAAAGGGCAGACACAAAGTTCAAATTTGTTGTACAGTGTAATCTGATATGAAGGAAATAGCATTGAAAACAAAATACATATCCATTACTATAAAAGGAAACACATTTTGAAATAAATTCGCATATTCAGTACTTCTTGAAAAATTTTTCAAAACAGTTCATATATTGATTATTTGCTAACAATTAGTCTGTCTGGAATGAAGCAAACATTTTTGAAAACAAATTATTATTTAAACTTTCACAAATTCCAAACAAATTTTGAAATAAATTGATATTATAACTCCTTGTTAAGAATTAACTGATCTGAAAGAAGGTTTTTTTTTAACAGTTCACATAATATTTCTTAACAAATAGTCTGAAGGAAACATTCTTGAAAACAAATTATTAGTTAAATAATGTTATATTATACTCCTAAATGCCAAACAAATTTTTAAATAAATTCACATTATCATGACTTGTTAAAAATTAACTGATTTATGAAAAAGTACTTTTCAAAAGAAATCATATATTCAATACTGGCTAACAATAATCTGATATGAAGCAACACTCTTGAAATGAAATTACACAACCATTATAATAAGAAGATATACAGATCAAACACTTTTTGATATAAATTAACATATTCTGATCTTATCTTATCTTAATCTGTATCTTTATCTTTATCTTTATGTTTATCTTTATCCTTGTCCTTGTCCTCATCCTCATCACTATCACTATCCTTATCCTTATCCGTATCCTTGTCCTTGTCCTCATCGTCGTCCTCATCCTCGTCCTTATCACTATCCTTATCCTTATCCTTGTCCGTATCCTTATCACTATACTTATCCTGATCCTTATCCTTCTCCTTGTCCTTGTCCTCATCCTCGTCCTTATCACTATCCTTATCCTTATCCGTATCACTATCCTTATCCGAATCCTTGTCCTTATCCTTATCCTTGTCCTTGTCCTTGTCCTTATCCTAATCCTTATCCTTGTCCGTATCCTTGTCCTTATCCTTATCTTTATCCTTGTCCTTGTCCTCGTCCTCATCCTCGTCCTTATCACTATCCTTATCCTTATCCGTATCCTTATCACTAGCTTTATCCTTATCCTTATCCTTATACTTGTCCGTATCCTTGTCCTTATCCTTATCTTTATCCTTGTCCTTGTCCTCGTCCTCATCCTCGTCCTTATCACTATCCTTATCACTATCCCTATCCTTATCACTAGCCTTATCCTTATCCTTGTCCGTATCCTTGTCCTTATCCTTATCTTTATCCTTATACTTGTTCTTGTCCTCGTCCTCATCCTCGTCCTTATCACTATCCTTATCCTTATCCGTATCCTTATGACTAGCTTTATCCTTATCCTTATCCTTACCCTTATCCTTATCACTAGCCTTATTATCCTTATCCTTGTCCGTATCCTTGTCCTTATCCTTGTCCGTATCCTTGTCCTTATCCTTATCTTTATACTTATCCTTGTCCTTGTCCTCGTCCTCATCCTCGTCCTTATCACTATCCTTATCCTTATCCTTATCACTAGCTTTATCCTTATCCTTATCACTAGCCTTATCCTTATCCTTATCCGTATCCTTGTCCTTATCCTTGTCCTTATACTTATCTTTATCCTTATCCTTGTCCTTGTCCTCGTCCTCATCCTCGTCCTTATCACTATCCTTATCCTTATCACTAGCTTTATCCTTATCCTTATCCTTATCACTAGCCTTATTCTTATCCTTATCACTAGCCTTATCCTTATCCTTATCCTTGTCCGTATCCTTGTCCTTATCCTTATCGTTATCCTTATCCTTGTCCTTGTCCTCATCCTCGTCCTTATCACTATCCTTATCCTTATCCGTATCCTTATCACTAGCTTTATCCTTATCCTTATCCTTATCACTAGCCTTATCCTTATCCTTATCGCTAGCCTTATCCTTATCCTCATCCTTATCATTATCCTTATCCATATCCTTACCCTTATCCTTGTCCTTGTCCTTGTCCTTATCTTTATCCTTATCCTTGTCCTTGTCCTCGTCCTCATCCTCGTCCTTATCACTATCCTTATTATCACTATCCTTATCCTTATCCGTATCCTTATCACTAGCTTTATCCTTATCCTTATCTTTATCCTTATCACTAGCCTTATCCTTATCCTTAACCTTATCCTTATCCTTATCCGTATCCTTGTCCTTATCTTTGTCCGTATCCTTGTCCTTATCCTTATCTTTATCCTTGTCCTTGTCCACGTCCTCATCCTCGTCCTTATCACTATCCTTATCCTTATCCCTTTCTTATCACTAGCTTTATCCTTATTCTTATCCTTATCACTAGCCTTATCCTTATCCTTATCCTTATCACTAGCCTTATCCTTATCCTTATCCTTGTCCGTATCCTTGTCCTTATCTTTACCTTATCCTTGTCCTCGTCCTCATCCTCGTCTTATCACTATCCTTATCCTTATCCGTATCCTTATCACTAGCTTTATCCTTATCCTTATCCTTATCACTAGCCTTATCCTTATCATTATCCTTATCCTTATCACTAGCCTTATCTTTATCCTTATCCTTATCACTAGCCTTATCCTTATCCTTAACACTAGCCTTACCCTTATCCTTATCCTTGTCCTTGTCCTTCTCCTTGTCCTTATCTTTATCCTTATCCTTGTCCTTGTCCTCATCCTCGTCCTTATCACTATCCTTATTATCACTATCCTTATCCTTATCCGTATCCTTATCACTAGCTTTATCCTTATCCTTATCCTTATCTTTATCCTTATCACTAGCCTTATCCTTATCCTTATCCTTATCCTTGTCCGTATCCTTGTCCTTATCTTTGTCCGTATCCTTGTCCTTATCCTTATCTTTATCCTTATCCTTGTCCTTGTCCTCATCCTCGTCCTTATCACTATCCTTATCCTTATCCTTATCACTAGCTTTATCCTTATCCTTATCACTAGCCTTATCCTTATCCTTATCCTTATCCTTATCCTTATCCTTGTCCGTATCCTTGCCCTTATCCTTATCCGTATCCTTATCACTAGCTTTATCCTTATCCTTATCACTACCCTTATCCTTATCCTTATCCTTGTCCGTATCCTTGTCCTTATCCTTGTCCGTATCCTTGTCCTTATCCTTATCTTTATCCTTATCCTTGTCCTTGTCCTCGTCCTCGTCCTTATCACTATCCTTAGCCTTATCCTTATCACTAACTTTATCCTTATCCTTATCTTTATCACTAGCCTTATCCTTATCCTTATCCTTATAACTAGCCTTATCCTTATCCTTGTCCGTATCCTTGTCCTTATCCTTGTCCGTATCCTTGTCCTTATCCTTATCTTTATCCTTTTCCTTGTCCTTGTCCTCGTCCTCATCCTCGTCCTTATCACTATCCTTATCCTTATCCGTATCCTTATCACTAGCTTTATCCTTATCCTTATCCTTATCCTTATCCTTATCACTAGCCTTATCCTTATCCTTATCCTTTTCACTAGCCTTATCCTTATCCTTATCCTTACCCTTATCATTATACTTGTCCTTGTCCTTGTCCTTGTCCTTGTCATTGTCCTTGTCCTTGTCCTCGTCCTCATCCTCGTCCTGATCACTATCCTTATCACTATCCTTATCACTATCCTTATCCTTATCCGTATCCTTATCACTAGCTTTATCCTTATCCTGATCTTAGCCTTATTACTAGCCTTATCCTTATCCTTATCCTTAACCTTATCCTTATCCTTATCCTTATCCTTTTCCGTATCCTTGTCCATATCTTTGTCCGTATCCTTGTCCTTATCCTTATCTTTATCCTTATCCTTGTCCTTGTCCTTGTCCTCATCCTCGTCCTTATCACTATCCTTATCCTTATCCGTATCCTTATCACTAGCTTTATCCTTATCCTTATCCTTACCACTATCCTTATCCATATCCGTATCCTTATCACTAGCTTTATCCTTATCCTTATCCTTATCCTTATCACTAGCCTTATCCTTATCCTTATCCTTATCACTAGCCTTATCCTTATCCTTATCCTTATCCTTGTCCGTATCCATGTCCGTATCCTTGTCCTTATCCTTATCTTTATCCTTGTCCTTGTCCTCGTCCTCATCCTCGTCCTTATCACTATCCTTATCCTTATCCGTATCCTTATCACTAGCTTTATCCTTATCCTTATCCTTATCCTCATCTTTGTCCGTATCCTTGTCCTTATCCTTATCTTTATCCTAATCCTTGTCCTTGTCCTCGTCCTCATCCTCGTCCTTATCACTATCCTTATCCTTATCCGTATCCTTATCACTAGCCTTATCCTTATCCTTATCCTTGTCCGTATCCTTGTCCTTATCCTTATCTTGATCCTTGTCATTGTCCTCGTCCTCATCCTCGTCCTTATCACTATCCTTATCACTATCCTTATCCTTATCACTAGCCTTATCCTTATCCTTATCCTTGTCCGTATCCTTGTTCTTATCCTTATCTTTATCCTTATACTTGTCCATGTCCTCGTCCTCGTCCTCATCCTCGTCCTTATCACTATCCTTATCCTTATCCGTATCCTTATCACTAGCTTTATCCTTATCCTTATCCTTATCACTAGCCTTATCCTTATCTTTATCCTTGTCCTTATCCTTGTCCGTATCCTTGTCCTTATCCTTATCTTTATCCTTATCCTTGTCCTCGTCCTCATCCTCGTCCTTATCACTATCCTTATCCTTATCCGTATACTTATCACTAGCTTTATCCTTATCCTTATCCTTATCACTAGCCTTATCCTTATCCTTATCCTTGTCCGTATCCTTGTCCGTATCCTTGTCCTTATCCTTATCTTTATCCTTATCCTTATCCTTGTCCTCGTCCTCATCCTCGTCCTTATCACTATCCTTATCCTTATCCTTATCACTAGCTTTATCCTTATCCTTATCACTAGCCATATCCTTATCCTTATCCTTATAACTAGCCTTATCCTTATCATTATCCTTATCCTTGTCCGTATCCTTGTCCTTATCCTTGTCCGTATCCTTGTCCTTATCCTTATCTTTATCCTTTTCCTTGTCCTTGTCCTCGTCCTCATCCTCGTCCTTATCACTATCCTTATCCTTATCCGTATCCTTATCACTAGCTTTATCCTTATCCTTATCCTTATCACTAGCCTTATCCTTATCCTTATCACTAGCCTTATCCTTATCCTTATCCTTATCCTTACCCTTATCATTATCCTTATCCTTGTCCTTGTCCTTATCTTTATCCTTGTCCTTGTCCTCGTCCTCATCCTCGTCCTTATCACTATCCTTATCCTTATCCGTATCCTTATCACTAGCTTTATCCTTATCCTGATCCTTATCTTTATCCTTATCACTAGCCTTATCCTTATCCTTATCCTTTTCCGTATCCTTGTCCATATCTTTGTCCGTATCCTTGTTTTTATCCTTATCTTTATCCTTATCCTTGTCCTTGTCCTCATCCTCGTCCTTATCACTATCCTTATCCTTATCCTTATCCTTATCACTAGCCTTATCCTTATCCTTATCCTTATCACTAGCCTTATCCTTATCCTTATCCTTATCCTTGTCCGTATCCTTGTCCGTATCCTTGTCCTTATCCTTATCTTTATACTTATCCTTGTCCTCGTCCTCATCCTCGTCCTTATCACTATCCTTACCCTTATCCGTATCCTTATCACTAGCTTTATCCTTATCCTTATCACTAGCCTTATCCTTATCCTTATCCTTATCACTAGCGTTATCCTTATCCTTATCACTAGCCTTATCCGTATCCTTATCACTAGCTTTATCCTTATCCTTATCCTTATCCTTATCACTAGCCTTATCCTTATCCTTATCACTAGCCTTATCCTTATCCTTGTCATTGTCCTTGTCCTTGTCCTTATCTTTATCCTTATCCCTGTCCTTGTCCTTGTCCTCGTCCTCATCCTCGTCCTTATCACTATCCTTATCCGTATCCTTATCACTAGCTTTATACTTATCCTTATCTTTATCCTTATCACTAGCCTTATCCTTATCCTTAACCTTATCATTATCCTTATCCTTATCCTTGTCCGTATCCTTGTCCTTATCTTTGTCCGTATCCTTGTCCTTATCCTTATCTTTATCCTTATCCTTGTCCTTGTCCTCATCCTCGTCCTTATCACTATCCTTATCACTATCCTTATCCTTATCCGTATCCTTATCACTAGCTTTATCCTTATCATTATCCTTATCACTAGCCTTATCCTTATCCTTATCCTTGTCCGTATCCTTGCCCTTATCCTTATCTTTATCCTTATCCTTGTCCTCGTCCTCATCCTCGTCCTTATCACTATCCTTATCCTTATCCGTATCCTTATCACTAGCTTTATCCTTATCCTTATCCTTATCACTAGCCTTATCCTTATCCTTGTCCGTGTCCTTGTCATTATTTGTCCGTATCCTTGTCCTTATCCTTATCCTTATCACTATCCTTATCCTTATCCGTATCCTTATCACTAGCTTTATGCTTATCCTTATCCTTATCCTTATCCTTATCACTAGCCTTATCCTTATCCTTATTCTTATCACTAGCATTATCCTTATCCTTATCCTTGTTCTTATCCTTGTCCGTATCCTTGTTCTTATCCTTGTCCGTATCCTTGTCCTTATCCTTATCTTTATCCTTGTCCTTGTCCTCGTCCTCGTCCTTATCCTTATCCTTGTCCTTGTCCGTGTCCTTGTCCTTGTCCTTGTCCTTGTCCTTAGTTAGTATTGAATCTATGATTTCTTTTGAAAAAGCCTTTCTTTCAAATCAGTTAATTCTTAACAAGTAGGGTGTTAATGTGAATATATTTCAAAGTTTTCTGGGCATTTACGCATATAATATAACAATTTAATTAATAATTTGTTTTGAAGAATGTTGCCTTCATGCCAGATCAGATCCTGATCCTGATCCTGATCTGAACTGATCTGATTTACTTACGCTTACTCTTACGTTTACGCTTAAGCTTAAGCTTACGCCTAAAAAAGCGGCAAACCCCAGAACATATATATACGAATTGGGACCAGCAACCATTCTTCGTTGTGCTCTCCTCATCTGCTTCTTCTACTGCTGATAGCTTGATGGATAGTGCTGACATGGGTTCTAGCATGTGTTCTGCCATGGGAGGTTGCATGGAATCAGGCATGTGATCAGCTGGGATGGGAACTGGCATGTGATCAGTCATGGGCTCTGGCTTGTGATCTGGGATGACAGTTGGGATGGAATCTGACATGTTATCTGGGATGACTGGTGGGGTGGAGTCGGGCATGGTATCTGGAATTTGATCTTGGATGACATGTGGGGCGGAATCTGTCATGGGATCTGGCATGTGACTTGGGATGACTGGTGGGGTGGAATCTGGGATGTGATGTGGGATGGGAACTGGCATTGAAGTTGCAATGTGATCTGGCATGCGTATTTCCCATGGTGATATGATAGTTGGCATGGATTCTGATTCCATCATGGCATCTTGCATCTCTGTGATGCTAGGCATTGGCTCTGCAAGAAATAAAATAAACTTGATCGTTAAGCATGTTCGTTGCATTCACAGGCTTTCAGTGAATGGCGTATTAATAGGGCTAGGATTCATATGGAGATGCATATTTTTACTGTCCATTTGCAAGTCATGAAAAATCATTTTATAGAATCCAAGATCTACTAATCTGTGAAGCGAAGAAGTAATAAAAATTGGGATGAGAATTACTTCAGTAAGAGTAATTATATTTAAACATTACACACAATGAAGCAACAGGTCTCGACCCGCCCGCTCGCTGCTGTAGCAGCGACTGATATTTTTGTATCCTTATCTGTTGTCTCTGTCTTCCACGTCTTGTGCACCGTGTGACAACGTCATACTGCTACTATACCTGGTAAGGTTTATATTGTCTCAGTAGCAATAAAACCAAGTCTCTTCAAATGGGGGTGGAGATTATAGGAGGGTTGTAAATTTTCAGGATTCCTTTCAAAACCTTGTTACTGTACAGGCTACCGGAAGTCAGTTTCTTGAAAGACAAGCTCAGTGACGGAACTATATTGTACGAAGAGAGATAATTTGTTACTTTATTTTGCGCTACAGAATGTATCAACTAGTTCCTTCCACCACTGGCATCGCTTCACCCTCCCCATCGCAGTATCAACACAGACGAGGTAAGACATATCTCCTTTCTCTCTCTGTTCACTGTGAGACAAGATTCATCACACAGGCTTTAACACTCGATTGGCTTAGGTCATATGCCTTCTTATTCTGAAACCGCTTTAGTGAAGTACTTTGTGTGGGATGTGCCAAGGTAAGGGGCATAGATATGAGCATTACGACGAAGTGAAGTGAAACGACTAGAAACATTTGAAATGTGAATATGGAGAAGAATGGAGAGTGTGAAATGGACTGACAATGACTGGGTGAAGGAAGAATAGTGCTGAAACTGATCAGGAAAGGAAAAAGGAATTGGCTGGGTCACTGGCTGAGAAGAAACTGCTTACTGAAGGATGTACTGAAAGCAGTGGTGAACAGTAGAAAATTTTGATTAAAGTATGGTTTATTTAACGACGCTCGCAACTGCAGAGGTTATATCAGCGCCGCCGGTGTGCCGGAATTTTGTTCTGCAGGAGTTCTTTTACATACCAGTAAATGTACTCACATTGTCGCATTTAAACACACTTAAATGCCATCGACCTCGGCCGGGATGGAACTCGCAACCTCGAGCATAGAAAGCCAGCGCTACACCAACTACGCTACTGAGGGCGATCAGTTGATATATAACATTAAGATATAGGTTATGGATCATATGCAGAGACTCAGAGAAGAGCGGAAAATAGGGAAGATTGGAGAATGTTAGATTTGCAGTGAAGTGTCTGTCCTAGGACATTTGTGAAGATGTGTACACCGCGCACCTCTTAGCTTTACAAACCACTCACTATTGCTGGTGTAGTGTGGATTTGTACGAAACCGGTCTTTCACCTCGCATCCGTCGTTTCTTCAAAAACAAGCTTTGATAGACTTGATGGAACGCTCTCACATTTCAGTGCACTACACTGATTTCTGTCTGAGATTTAGACTCAAACATAAGCGCAGCTTAAATGATACTGACTAAACCTACCCAGTAATCATCAACCATTTTGAATTGTGAATATTTTTAATAAAATAAATAAGCTATTTCATTCATGTGGAATAAAAAATTGACGGAGGACTACCCTATTAAAAGAGGAAAACGAAGTATCTTAGTAACGTGCTTAATAGTGTATTTTCTACTTATAATATATTTATTTTTTTTAAATTGTGTTTTTGAATAATAAACAAAGGTTCATTGTAGTGTATGCGATATTAGCACTCAAAGGAAAAGGAGTATTGGTAGACGATTGCAAAGTAATTGGAGATGGCTTTCAAACCTTCAAGCATAATATTCACGGGCGAGTTCAAAAGGGAAGCAACTCAAAATTTAAAGTTTTGAGAAAACTGAAATTCAAAGCTTCATGTTGCTGTGGAAATCCAATTAACAAAACATGATTTCAGTTTGGATTAATTGCAACCCGTGCATACTCAGAATTTTTTTAAATGGAGGAGGCGTTATTAAAATTGTTTACAATTTGCATATCGGTATTTATATTTTGTGTATTGTTATTATTATTATATGAATTGGACGACTGCACAGTGGGACGGATTGCGATTCTAGCCGGAACAAAATCTAATATTGATAAATTCCTTTCGAATCGTTGAAAATAGCAAAATGAACGTAAATTATTATGACGTTTGATTAAATATTTGTATGAGAATTATTATTTTAGTATAGAATGCCTAATTATTAAAAAAGAATTGCACAGTAATAGAAATTGCATACAACTAATGCAAATAAAAAATTAAAATAAACCGAAATTTTTTTACAGACTGCTATGAAGAGAAAAGTAATATATGTAGTAAGTTTTATGACTCCTGTTTAGAAATCTGAAGCGTCTGTTGTACCTCCAGAAGTGTCGGATCCGCTAGCGCTACTGTCGTCCTCATCTTGGGGTTGCAGTTGAGCAGTGCTGTTGTTGGCACTCGCAGCTGGTACTTGGAGCAGTTTAATTACCTCAACTTATAGTTTTGATTTTCTTGTACAGTAGAACCCCGATTATCCGTCACGCTATTAACCGACTGGCGGATTATCCGACTGTCTTTCTCGCTCTTTTTTTTCTTCTTCATAAATAAATAACTTATATGAAGTTTTGTGTTGTACATAATATTAGTAGGTTCTACATATGTTTTTGCTAGAGAGTGTTATTACAAGCCTTTATCGTTATATAACATTGTCTGCTGTTCGAATTGGCGTTCTATAATATAACTTGTAGGCTTAATTAATTGATGAACTAGTGGACTTACTCGTGTTAAATATGTAATATTTTCCGGCTTACAGCTGTTTCAGTGCATCACGCACCATCATCAGAGCCTACTAGATCGCGGCGTCATCTCGAACTTCTCTGCCTGTTAGATGGGTGTGTTTTATTGTTGGAATGTGTTGGATTGTGTAGTCGAATAGTGTGTGTGTACTGAAATTGATCTTTGTGTTGAGGATTTGATCGGGGTGTGTTTTAGTGTGTTTGTATATTTCATATTGTTCTACGTAGTGTGTTGAGTTTTTGGTTCTTGGGTTGTGTGTGTAGGATTTCCATGTCCGTATTTATGTTATTGTATGTATGGTTGGCATTGGTTATGTGATCGGCGTATGTAGATGTATTGTGTCCTCTGGTTATAGCTTTAATGTGTTCTTTGTAGCGAGTTTGGAATGATCTGCCTGTCTGTCCTATGTAGAACTTGTCGCAACTATTACACGTGAGTTTGTATACACCTGTGTGGTCGTATTTATTTGTTTGTGTTTTTTGTGTGTTGAGATGTCTTTGTAGTGTGTTTTCTGTTCTGTATGTTATATTGTATTTCTGTTTTCTGAATGAAGATGCGATCTTATGTGTGCTTTTGTTTTCATATGTTAGTGTGATGTATTTCTTGTGTTCTTGTGCTCAACACACAGATCAATTTCAGTACACACACACTATTCGACTACACAATCCAACACATTCTAACAATAAAACACACCCTCCTAACAGGCAGAGAAGTTCGAGACGACGCCGCGATCTAGTAGGCTCTGATGATGGTGCGTGATGGACTGAAACAGCTATAAGCCGGAAAATATTACATATTTAACACGAGTAAGTCCACTAGTTCATCAATTAATTATATTCAAGTGTTGAAAGTGGTCTACGCAAGATTCAAAATGAACTTGTAGACCGATATAAGATGTCTTCCACGAGTGTTAACAGAAAACGTGTTGTGCTAACAATCGAAGAAAAATGGAAATAATTTAATGGTTTGAGAAAGAGAAACTGTGGCTCATCTTGCGGCAGAATACGAGATTGGAGTTACAACTGCGCGAATTAATAGAAAAGAACAAGGATAAAGTGTAAAAAGTATGTAAATCTGCAACATGAGGGCTCATTTATTCCTATCTTTCCTGAGACAGTCATTACAAAAAGCTTTCTTCTCCCTTAAAAACCCGCACTTGACAACCAGTCTTAAATTAGTGAACTTCTGTTCCACTACATAGAGAGTTAAATACAAGACAATGGCAGAAATTACAAAATCTTTCATGGTACGGATTATCCGATTTTTTCGATTAACCGTTCAGTCCATCCCCTTCATTACCACGGATAATAGAGGTTCTACCACAGTCTACTATATACAGTCGCGAAGCTCAATATGTAGTAAAAATGCAAACAGGGGTAGTTGCCCACCACTAGGATCGCTACTATCGCCTCATCATCGCAGATCTCTCTCCTAGCAGCCGACAAAATATGTTACACTTTCGTTGTGTTCTTTTGGAAAAATTAACACCTTCCTTCCATTATTGAAATATTAAATGCATAAAGTTAATTTATTATTTTAATGAAGTATATTAAATTCCACCATAAACTCGAAGATACCTGCAAGAAATAAGTTAATATAATTTTTGTTTGTGCAAAACGAACTGAAATTTACTGTTATAGCTTCACTCATTCAAGATTATGGCGATAATTAACTATGAATTGAAACCAATAAATATTAATTTGCATTTCTCTTTACAACAATAATAATGGAAATATGAATTAATGGAGTAACTTACGTGTACCGGTACTTGTAGTGTAGGCTTACGTAGTTAACAAAATGGGATGAGGTTAAGCAATAATAATCACACCAGAATTGGAAATAAAACGTGATCAATACATTTTATTGTAACAGACTTTTTCTACGTCTCTAGTAAAGCAACAAATAAAAATAACAACAAAATTAACAGCTACAATTAAAAACATATCCTTTGAAGAAAAACTTAGGCCTAAGCAATAATAATCCCACCAGAATTGAAAATAAAACGTGATCAGTGAAGTTCATTAAAACAAATTTAATTTTTCTACGTCTTTAGTAAAATAACACATAAAAATAATAACAAAATTAATAGCTACAATTAAAAATATATCCTCTGAAAAAAAAAGTAGACCTAACCTTTATTTCTCTGGAAATTTAGCAGCCTAAGTGACAGAACTTTGACCGGTATCTAATGTCCTTTCGGTTAGACTGAAACATTTCATTGTGAAATTTAAGGATATAATGTATTCTAACAGTCACAAAGAACTTCAAATTAACAGTTTTGTTTCTGCACAGCATTCTTGTGGAAACCCAGGAACCTTTTTGAATCTTTCGGAAATCGGAAAAAGGAAAACTCTGGCCTCTTTCTCTTACTGTTGCTACAATTTATAGCACTACAAACGTCTCCTCCTTGTCCCATATTATTATTCCAATTATTATATTTTAGCCATTAACATTTTCATTATAACCAATAACAAACATTTCACAAGCATCGATGTGAAATACGCAACGAGCTAGCACTCGATAGAAATACAACACAAACAATACAAAAAAAAAACACCTCAAGCTTCGCGACTGTATATAGTAGACTGTGGTTCTACTGTATTTGGATGTCGATTGACCTGGGATATGTTGGGATCAAAAGATACTAACAACATGTGTAGGACATCTAAGTTTCTCTGACAAGTACACTTCGTAGCGTGGTCTAACCTGTACTTTTGTAAATGTTTGTGTCTTGCCTCTTGAGCATCTTCAGATAACATCCCAATAGGAAGTATCGCAGTTTCTGCAATTTTTCCTCCATGTATCAGTATTTTATGCACGCTGGATGGCATGTATTACCATGGATATATCTATTGTACATATAAATGGGCTGCATCATTGGTGTAGTTCTCAAACGCTTTAATATATTGTATATTGAATATCCACATGAAATGGTGCATAAAATTACAGAAAATCTGTGAATGAGGTCTTACTAATGCCCGTTATATTGGCTGTAATTTGTGGGTTTTCAAAAAAACCAACGTGGTATAATGTCATCATTTGGTGTCCCAGGGCCACCAGATTTCGGTTTGTCAATAAGAAGACCTAATTGAGAGCGAAATCCAGAAATAATCCCCTGTTTTCTAGCTTCAAAAATATCTTTGTTGTTGCCTCTGACCTGCCAAGAACAATGTTTTTTAGAAAATAATCCTTTTTACGGTGACACTGCATCCAATGTCTGTTAAAATAACTTCGAATATTTATCAAAATAGTATGAATGCACTTCTCACTATTAGAATCACATGTTTCAATACATAATTTGTTCAAAACATATCTATATAGTTCATCCAAGTCGCCACTTTTATTGGCAAGTATTGGAAATAGATCACGGCGCGAAATCACCGGTAGCGGTTCTGAGTCTGAAAAAAATTAACCACATGCAGAGCGGTCAGTAGGAGCAAATGAAACTAGGTTAGTCTTAAAGTGCACACTTAAACCTACATTCTGACATAAAAATAAATGTGACTCTATGTGAGTCTGCTCTTATAAGTCAACGTTTACTTTGATAAATAGTTTTAAAAAATCGCATTTCCCGCCGTTAAGTTAACACGCCGTTTCTAAAAATTCAAAGTTATTATGAACATCAAATTTACATAATAATTATCTACCAACCTTGTTCTTCATTTTCCATTTCAGAATCACGAAATGTTTCACTCCCAGAACACAGAGAAAAGCTTGCTTCTTACACTATTTCAGCTTGGCTGAGCAATAAAACTGGTTATGGAGTGGAATCCTCGTCAACATCATTGTGTGACGTCCGTATGTTTAGTGTCAAAGCTTCTTTCTCGTAGATAAGCATTCTGTGATTCATTAGCAACAATTTGAGGTAGGAAACGCATAAAAATGAGAACATGTGAAAATTGAATTTGTTCCGGCTAGAATCGCAATCCGACCCACTGTGGACTGGTGAGAATGACACCACTGGATAAAACCCTATTCGCTACCAGTCATCGTGTCCTCCTTTCCGAAGGTCGATTCCAAATATGCCTCCATTCGTCTCTATCTTTCCAAGCTTTATTCCTCTATATTTTATTTTTTTTTTCAGTTATTTAACGACGCTGTATCAACTACAAGGTTATTTAGCGTCGATGAGATTGGTGATTGCGAGATGGTATTTGCGAGATAAGGCCGAGGATTCGCCATAGATTACCTGGCATTCACATTACGGTTGGGGAAAACCTCGGAAAAAACCCAAACAAGTAATCAACCCAAGCGGGGATCGAACCTGCGCCCGAGCGCAACTTCAGACCGGCAGGCAACCCCCTTAACTGACTGAGCCACGCCGGTGGCCTTTTCCTGTTTATTTCATCCCACTTGTATCCCTGTTCTTTTAAGTTCTTCTGAATTTGATCCATCCATCTTTCCCGTGGTCTTCCCATTGGTCGTCTTCCTTTCACTTTTAAATTTAATATTCTCTTTGAAAACTTTCCCTGTCCATTCTTTTAAGGTGTCCAAACCATTTTAAGCTCTTATTTTCTAATTTCCAAGGCGTAATTGTACGACTAATAATTCAAATGCAGTAGCAGACGGTGGGTTTGAAAGTTGAAGCCAAGACGTGAATGATGAGAATATAAAAATATAAGGCCTGTGACGTCCTCATTACCATGCGCAGAATTTATAGATTTTAAGAAATTAAAATTAGGTTTTCCGATTTATGTTTTAGGATTTTAAATCTTATGTTTAGGAATTTACATGATTTTAGGGGGAAAAAATATATATATATATATATATATATATATATATATATATATATAAACAACATACTGTTAATATTTTACAACGGCCTGGTAAAGATTGCCATTCTTTGGGACACATTAAGTCCTAACCTACGAATTAGGTCTTTTTAGGTCATATTACATTTAATAATGTTATTCTTTGCTACATAAAACCAACAAGAAAAACAATATTTCGAGAGTAACGAGATAGCAACAAAATTGGTTCGAACCTAAGAATCCGGGTCTTGCTCATTACTATTACATAGCCTAATTTTACAGCAAATTAACTGGACGTTCCTCTTTCTTCGCAAACCGATCAAATAGGCCACAACATACTGAATAACTGCTACTACAAGAAGCTAGAGACAAATCTGCATTTGTTTCTAAACTCTCGATATATTTAAAATACTGTATACCTAAATAAATACATCTCGTAACACAAAAGAATAAAATAACAAGAACACCCGCAAACAAGAGAAAATCTAACAACATAAATGAAAACTTTTACGCAGGGAGAGAAAACTAACAACACGTTACTCAATTTTCTAAAACCAAGAAGAGAGAAAGAGAGAGAGAGAGAGAGAGCTTCCGAATACAGCCGAAACCGGCCGTGACTAAGCAGTACAGTTCTCAGCGGTGGCTAGGACGCCTCCAAATCGGCTCCCTTCGCGCGTTCTAGTCAAGTTTAAACACTCTTCTAACCAGCTATCTTATTGGTTGAACTGATGTTGTCATGGTTACCGGGGAGTAGCGTCATGTAGCCGACTCCTCTCTCCCGCTCTCACATAGACACTGCTGGCTGCTTGATGTCGACTATACAGAGTCCGTGGATATACCAAAGTAGCGCAATCACCCAGTTGGCCGCCATTGTTATTCCTTTCGAACACGCTTGGGATAGGAATATTTAAAGTAAAACTCAGATATTTTTAATTTGAAGGGCGAAAACTTCTAAAGGATCTTCTTACAGTTTAGAACATTATTGTCAGTCAACATACCAATGTATAAAAACTCCATTTAATAATTATTATAGCATAAATACGCATTTAAGTGTTCAATACACTCCTTCATAAACATCACAGTTATAGGTATTACAACAACATGAACTTAATAAATTACAAGTAACAAATGAAAACAACAATGTTGCAAATAAAATAACAATAATCTAAACATTTCCAACTGCATTCCTCGTGCAAACTCTCCGGCTTCCGCATATAAGGGGACACTATACTGAAATTAGTTTTAAGAGTTTACAATAGCGGAATAAATAACTACCACACTTACGAAGCTAGATTCACCAAGTTTTGATCACTGGTGTATCTGCTTAATAGGAACAAATATATAAAATTTCATCCGCCTATGATAAGTGATTTGCATTTCATTAACACTTTATTGAAATATTGAACCGCTTTATATAAAAAGTCGCTTGCATTACAGTTGACATTATTGACATTCACTTATATGGATCCTTACATACATGGAATCAAAGCTTACTATAGGGGTTTGCTGTAAAATTAATCAGTAAATTACTAGAATTTTTTATTATAAAATAAAAAATAAAATTAATCGCCTTAAAGATTCCTACTAATTTACCCATTCACTGTACAGAAAATTCCAATAGTAATGTTTGTTCCAATGCATATAAAGAATCATATAAGTGAATATCAATTAAAAATAATGTAAATTGTGGCGCAAGGGACTTTTTATATAAAGCAATACAATATTTTATTAAGTCATTAATAAAATGCAAACCACTTACCATAGACGGACAAAATTTTGTACATGTGTTATTATTAACCAGATATACTAGTGATAAACATTTTGTGAATTTAGCTTTAAAAATATGGAAGTTAGTAATTTCAGTACCGGTATAGACTAATGTCCCCAAGGACACACTGATGTGAGATTTGGTCAAAAAAATCGTTTCTTTGTTTTTATCTTTAAAAATTTGTTTGTGGTCTAAAGATGCCCTTTTCATGGCCATACGACCGGTCTGTCAGCTGTTTAGAGTCACATTTTTGAAAGGCTGAGGGCTCTGACTGTTAATTTAAATGCTCCGTCCACGCCCTCCACTCTGAATTCTGCGACCATTTTGGAAATTACGCTGCATTTCATACATTATTTATTATATTAGATTTCCGATTGATCTTCTCGACTTCTCGAAATATTTCTTCATACTGTAGAATCCAACAGATGTTAGGCCTACTTCAAAGGCTGCTTTCCTTTGAAAGATATTCAGTTACAAAGGAGAGCACAAGTCTTGTCTAAAGGAAAATTGCACTTGTTGCTAATAGCAACGAGTTAGAAAGAGAGAGATTCTTCTCTTTCTAACTCGTTCGCTAATAGCCATAACAACGTGTTTTCCATGCTTGGGTTTTGTTTGTGATACAAGAAATATTTGCAAGTTTCTAACAGTTTTATTATTAGTGTTATAATACCGTCTACAGTCTATAGTGATAGTGATTTGTAAATAATATTTATCTAGTATAGCGTTTTCATAAGTTTACATAGATTTTTTTTCAGTCGTCATCTTTATTTACTAGTGTAGGTTAGGTGTGCACAATGGTAGTGTATATAAGGGTTTGTTCTGCATATAATATGCTAGGTCTATAGGCTAAGTTTCAAAATGCCTAGATTCATTATTATCAGCCCAAACTTTGAAGTCAATTTTCTCCACTTTAATTTTCTGTAAATTTGCATTGCTATAAATGCTGCTCTTTCTACAGATTTTGACTACATGCATGATTTTTTGTAAATGTTTTTGAATATGTTTTTAACAAAATTTACCATCAGGATTATACCCAACACTCATATTTTTTGTTGTTGTTTAGTCAACTGTCCGAAGATTGGTTTGAACCTCATAAGTAACACCAAAAAGGCATCACTCATGAGACAACTAGGCCAGGAGATAATGGGGTAGGGTGGCCAGTTCCTTTCTCCCTCCAATGCATACTTCGCCGATTAGCTACATATTCCACTAATCAGACTTCAGATGCATACAAACAATTGTTCTTCCTCTGACACATATCATCAAGTGAGATGTACTGCCTGATTATATATATATATATATATATATATATATATATATATATATATATAAGCCAGAATATGATTAAAGAGATATTTTTAATACTAATTGTTTTACGCTAGAGTTTATTTTTTTCTGTTTTTTACACTTCAGTGCGTCAAATATTTTTAATTATTTTTTTAGTAAAATAAAAAGGAAAATTGTATAGTAAGTTTTGTTTCTGAAGGTCTGACACGTATCTAGACGAAAATTCTGGACAAAATGTAGTAATTTTTGAAAACCTTAATTTACACAATTTAAAATTTAAAATAAAAAAGTACAAAATTTCATAGATCTACCTAGAATAGTTTAGGAAATTGAAATTTCACATCAGTCTAACCTTAATAGGGTTTCTAGTTTCTACGGTCTTTGTATTTTCCAATCGAGCCAAACAATACAATCTTGTCTCAAGAATGAATTTAGAACTTCACAAAATAATATATTATGTCATTCTTGCAAATAGCAAATAGGATTAAATTCAGAAATTCTTGACTTGAAAGGGAGAAGATGGTAAAAATTTGACACCGATCCTTATTGGTACGTGATTTTCATTTGTTTCGTGTAGAAATATCATTGCTGAAGCAACTTAAATTCTAGATTATTTTTATAAAAATATTTTGGGCCCAAATTTTGAAAAAATAAATATCAAAATACAGTCATTCATTAATCTCACAATGTATGCTCGCTTAGGTAGCGGATCGTTCCGTTTCATATTTATAGTCACTTCTTTCCTTTTTCCTTATTTCTTTCACCTTGTCACAGAGAAAACAAATGTGCGCTTTTTTCATTTCTCTGTGAACAGTTCTGAACACAGCAGCACTGCATTTTTTCGCATTTAAATTACATTCTTTCCCTATACAACTGTATACTGCATAGCGCGCGCTGGACTAACAATGGCGGATTTGTCGGCATTTGCCGGCTCATACAATTGCGGTACTCTGGATATCCACGGACTCTGGACTATACAGGTTACAGCGCTATCTGTTATGTTTCAGTACGAATTATTTGTACTATGTACAGTATAGCGAGCGGGCATCACCAACAGAATGTGGTCGACTTTACGTAACTTACATCTTAGTCGTAGTGAATAATAAAATTAATATAAAAGGAAAAATGTTCGTCATTTGCTGTAACTTGTCTGTGATCTTAATTCAGCTGGAATTATTACTGCCATATTGGGTTCGATCCCAGGTGGTGACAGGATTTTTTCTCGTTGCCAAACTTTCAGAACGGCCCCGAGGTTCACTCAGCCTCCTATAAAATTGAGTACCGGGTCTTTCCCGGGGGTAAAAGGCGGTCAGAGCGTGGTGCCGACCACACCACCTCATTCTAGTGCCGAGGTCATGGAAAGCATGGGGCTCTATCTCCATGCCCCCCCCAAGTGCCTTCATGGCATGTTACGGGGATACCTTTACCTTTTTTTATTGTGTTCTGGTAAAATATTAGGGGAGGCTCGGCCTCCCTTGCCTACCCTGAAAATCCGCCGCTATTCAAATGTCCTGAACTTGTGCATAGCTGAAAGCTCCACTACTTCAGAATATAAACAATTAGCTACTGTACCTTCCCATGTATCATTTAGGCCGTCTTCGAAGGATGTATGGTGCTGGGCGTGGAACCTCCATCTGTCATACGCGTAGTCCTCGGAGTCGTCGCTCCCGCTGCTTTCTGTTGTTTCTTCATATCCATCTAAAAGACAACGTAATTCTGAGTTGAAATCTTCATAATACACTGTTTGATGACTACGAAGAGGATAAATAGGTATAGCTTATTTTATTTCATGGAGTGCAGTTTCATAGAAGGACTTTGGCGACAGACCTTTTACTGCCCACTATCATAAATAAATGTCTTGCTGACGGAAATCTTATCTTCTCTTGTTAGTAACCAATCACAACCCTCGTTCAGAAGAATTGATAGGCTCCCGTCAAATCCACGTGGAGGCAGAGTTGTCGCATCTTTTCCGAATTCCAAGAATCCCGTCAGTCTCACTGTCTCATTTCGAGGGTCACCAGGATTTTGGCATCTGTGCAATGTTAGGACGAGGGGACAGGATGGAATTGTCAGAGGTGTTTGTGTAGGAAGTCATAAATCTGTAAGTGGGTGTTCAAAGGAGCCACCGAACTGCACTCCTTGAAATAAAATGGAGTATACTGTCACTTTTAAATTTAATATTCTCATTGACAGACTTGCCCTGTCCATTCTTTTAAGGTGTCCAAACTGTTGTAATCTCTTAGTTTCTAATTTCCGAGCCATACTTGTACCAATAATAATTCAAATCTCCTGAACTTGTGCATAGCTGAAAGCGCCACTACTTCAGGATATAAACAATTAGCTACTTACCTTCTATTTGATAACGTTGTCTTTGCTCCAACTCATTAATCGCTCTCATTTTCAGCACCCATGCTCTGACGTTTCTGTTAAATGTCGCCAAAGGGTCATACTCGTTGTTCTCGTTGTCCTCTTCAGTGTGTGCGGTAGCCGTTGTCTCAGGAAATTCACTGGATGTTTCTTGTTCAGCTAGAAGACAATGTAATTCTGAGTTGAAACCTTCATAATACACTGTTTGCTGACTATGAAAAGGATAAATAGGTATAATAGTCCGGATCAGCTTACTTCAAACCCTAAGGGTGAAACCTAACCATTTTCCCCCCATTACTACATATGCTAGTGAATTATGGTGATTTTCTAGTTTGGAGGTTGAATTTTCTTTTGCCAACTTCGTTTCGAATTTCGATACTAACAAATACTACAAATGGTAGTGATTTTGTAACTGGTATGTTGGCAGCTGAGACAAATATCGACAATATTTCTCGGTACTGGAGTTCGATGAAATTAAAATTGTGCTAGATTTCTGAGCCGGTTACTGGAAGCTAGTGAAATTTGAACATACTAATAATTAATTAATATCAGTATTAATATTAATACATATTAGTTATTTTATGTGTTGCGTTTTGGTTATAATTCAAGATTATAGTCAAGTAAGTTTTCGAAGTTAGTACTAATAATTTTCACGTGGTCAAACAAAATATATTTTTAGGTTAGGTCTCGTGAGCCAATTGTTTAGTCAAACCAATGAATATCGTATTTGCCAGACAAAATACTTGACATGTTGATCCCTTTCCCGTATAGGTTGCCTATGAAAATATGTTACAAAGCATTGAATTATTTAGAATAACCTTCCAACATAAAGTATGGTAAGTACATAAGTCATGTATTACGAAGGATTGTGTGATATCTGGTAACAGTTGGCAACACTGACAAGACGGCAATATTTGCTGTTTAGGAACTGTTCTTATGTGACCCTCACTATACTGTCCGGCCGAATGGTTATGTTGCATCCTAGTTTGCACCACTCGTTTCTCCTGTCCTCTCTGAAAGGGCTAGTGCCTGAGTTGTTAGGCTCTTCTCTGCAAATTTTTTCTATACGGGACTGGAAGTTTGCGCAGCATTATACAGCTGTTTAAAGTAATTTAAAAAAAGGGCCTCGTAAGTAAGTAAATGTCATGAGATTTCCCCCATTTTGACGACCATGTGACAACCACTCGGATGGACAATAGCATGACAACATGTACGTCACCAAACTGTTAACAGTAAGTGAATTATAAAAGTGAAGGCTGAATAGAAATCAAAAGATGAAGCACATATCTACGGTTACTTCTAATATAGTTATAACCTTAAAGAAAAATAAACTCAGGGAGCTGAAATAAAGAAAGTTTAGACTTTAATAAAAATGAAATTAATTTATCCATATTCTTTTATTTACAGATGGCTCCTAAATGTTGTATGTCTGTGTGTATCAGCAATTACCAGAGTGCTATAAATGAGTGTTATGTTACAGTTCTCAAATTTCCAACTGAAAAGGATAAGTTATGTGGCTAGAAGCTACTCGTATACCACAAATGTCTTCACGTTAACAAAGCATTCATTTGTGTGTATTAAACACTTAGGAGTAAACGAATTGGAGACGGATCTTTATTTAGTCGTATCCCCTATTATAATAACATCACCATGGCATAAAAGAAAAAATAAAAATTCCAAGCAAGAAAATAATAGGCTTATTTTTAAAGTAGATTCATTGAGAGATAGTAGTATTCAATGGTTTTATGAATGTAAACGACATTGCATACAAGTTGAGAGGAGCGAAGGCATTTCTTTCCCCTTCTACTTGCCCTGAGTCCGTCAGTGACAGACTGTTAGCTGTTACCTCTTATACTTACACTCCCCAAGCTGTACACACTAGCAAATAAAACATTAAATATAGTACATAAGTGCACATAATATACAGTGTCACAGTTATTTGACAATTACTTCTTACAGTATATTTTAGTATCGTTCGTACAATATTTTCAACTAATAATTAATTAGGTTAAGGAATGTTAGTTTGTATTATGAAGTCAGGGTAAGCGACACAGTGCAGATTTTCCCAGTGTGTATGCTGTAGATTAACAACTAGCGGTGGAGAAAACATTTATCTTCTGTTGTCAGTAACTTTTTAATGTGCCTGTTAATATAAACAGCAATAAATTCAATATAAACGCTTAGTATGGGCTTTCAAAATATAGGCTAGAGTACCGGTAAACACTTTCAGAAATAAAATTTGTCACTATGTAGAAAGTTAATTAGTCGAACGTTTGTAAGATGGACAGTAGCACCTTTCCCTGTGTGAGTAGAGGGGTAAGCCTATCAACCAAACTGAAATGGGGTTTATAATAAAGGAACACTTTCAAGAAATCAAAATTGAGATAACATGGAAGAAGAATGGAAGACCTTAACAGACATTTTAAGAAAGATTGCACTTGAAAATATTGGCCTAAAAATTCTAGGCGAAAGATAAAAACAGGGATATGGGATGAAGATATCAAAAAGGTGATAAATGATAAACGAGAAGGGTATCTCCGATTTTTACAGTTCGTGCATAATAAAAGTATGTGTATAATTTAAAATGCTAAGTCTCGTCACGAATATGGGGAGTAAACTAAGACACCATCTGGGCAATGGGTGGACATAAGTGCGCTACAACTCACTACAAAAGTATCACATCTTATCGTATCATATATCATATCATACCGTATATATTGTGTCATGTCATGTCTTAGCATATCAATAGTATAAGTAAAAAAACCTGACAAGTCACGTTTTACTGTTTTTACAGGACAGCAAGTTAAAAGTTTCAAGATCCATTACATTGTATTATCTTTGGTTGCGTGAGTGAGTTGTTGAAATTTTAAAGGAAAATAAACTAGAGATGGCATACTCTGCAATTGTTTGTGAACTTAAACTAACCAGTGGTGGTTACTCGGGGGAGGGAAGGGAGGAATGTCCCCCTCAAATTTTTCTTCTTTTGAAAGTAAATACCAAATGAAATATATGCTTTGAAATTCAAGGAAGATCCGATAATTTTTAAGTTCACAGCTGTAAGAAAACCTCGGTTGATCGAGTTTTTAACGACGCGCACTCATGTGCTACCAGAAAACTGTTAGAAGGATGCGAGATTGTTTGTGTGGAGGAATGTCAATCCATTCCTCCTTTACTGCAGAAAGCACACATAGATAACAGCGCGCTAGCGGCCAAACAAAGAAGCAGAGTTCTAAAGCAAGTAAATGAACGGATAGGGAGGAGATCCTCCTCTGAATCAGTGCATGGGCGGGATAGAAACCGACTGGTCTTGCAGCAAGCTCGCTACCGCTGCCATATAACGATGCTGCATTCAACCAGACTATAACACATCTAGGAGGAAACACAATAAAAACAGTTTTAACGCAAAGCTATGAAAGACACCATGTAATTTTTTTTAATTATAGATCAAAATATATTATTCATTGCACTTTATAAAAGCTACTATTCATGGTTTGAAACTTTCGAGGATATCTGAAAGTTGAAGTTGGATTTATATAAAACAAAGAGGAAGTAGTTCTACATTAGTATCGCAGATCTTTTTGGCCCCTGAAATTCACTTCTATTCATTGTCTACTAGACAGGACAACAGCTAGGTTGTCAGTTTTGCACAAATATCTTTGAAATTAAAAGTACTGCAAACTACATTATTTTTAACATAAAAAAATTAATCAGCCACCGGCAGCTTTGAACAGTAATGGTAGTATGACTTTACAAGAAATGACATTCTTTAAAATCATGTGATACTGAACTTTTAAACTGTACATGTGACAACCCAGACCACGTGGGTGGGTGCAGTTTTCTCGCTTTCCTAAGAGATTATTTCTCATTCTCATTTCCGTAAAACTGTTCCGGTTACGTGTTAGTAAGTGGTCTCTTCCAACACGTGTGATGCTGTAGTGTGCTTGAAAAATGCTGCGAGGTTGTGAATTTCCTTGTAATTGTTAATTTGTGCAATTATTTAACAATGAATGGAAGTGAAAACATATTATATTTTGGACAATTTAGGAAACTCAGTTTACAAAAACAGATTATTGCTATATAAAAGGGAGGAAGGCCAACCCCAACCCCAACACTATCTGGTCTTACATGTATGCGTATAGGCTAATTTGTAGCATGTCTCTCTCAAGAAGGTATCATTTTGCGCTGTTAACTTCTTTCCTCCTCTTAAGAAATATGCAGGAGCCGCCATTGAAACTAACATTTCCTACCACTACTTCCTCTCTATTTGCAAGGGGGTAAAGACATATGTGAGAAAATCTATACGCGAAGAGCGAATGTCACGGTCGGCAGTTTTGAAAATGAAAAACTTTTCATTAAGGAACTGTCCCAACAAATTCGATTTTACGATGTCGTCATAGACGAGTTTCACAATCAAAACGGGAAGGTCATTCTGCACTTTAAATTACAGATGAGTAGTTATTTTTTTTTTTTCTAAATATTCAATGTATTTAGTTACTGCTTTCCTACTTTGAAATATTACTACGCGGCACTGTTGTGAACAATAACTTACCTGCAGGAGGAGCCGGAGTAGATGGTATGGTCTGCGTCCTTGCATGGTTGTTGTCGATCATCTTGGTTACCTGTGTTGCTGCGTCGGTCTTCTTTTTCGTCACTGCTGTTTCTATGAGAAAAAAAAAGTAATAGGCCCTTGAATATTATAATTTCCAGATACAATAAACTGCGCATACTTAGAGACATAGAGCATAGGTCACAAGCTATCGCTAAGGGACTTATTAAAATTCGTTCTGTTTCGAGTGTTGTAGTATACCGTTCTGAAATGCACTTGAGAAAATACGAAGAAATTGGATTTGTTGTATGATATCACGGCCGACTTGATGCTCGCTTCGCTTCTCCTTTACCGGCCTTGACATTTCATTTTGATCCCTGTGTTAAAGCTGTAATCGAGAAAATATGAAATTCCCGCCAGATGGCACTGACTCCCAAGCTTCACTGAGGAATGTGTGTATGGTTTCTTGTACGATTATAATTAGTAATATTGCGTTTCTTTCTACTGGTATGAGAGTTTATTGTGATATAATTCAAAATGACATATTATTGTGTACTATTGTGTGCTTCGAATAGAAAAAAAGAGTGGCGGAGCAATAACATTCCACGAATTTTCGAGTGACAGGAAAAGATGATTATATTTCGTGACCATAATATTGTACGAAATGGAAATACAAAAATTGGAGTTGTATCCTGCGAAGAGGTGGAAAAATTCAAATATTTTATTTTACTTTAGTAGGTTATTTTACGACGCTTTAACAACATCTTAGGCTATTTAGCGTCTGCATGAGATGAAGGTGATAATGCCGGTGAAGTGAGTCCAAGGTCCAACACCGAAAGTTACCCAGCATTTGCTCATATTGGATTGAGGGAAAACCTCGGAAAAACCTCAACCAGGTAACTTGCCCCGAACGGGAATCGAACCCTGGTTTCGCAGCTAGACGCGCTAACCGTTACTCCACAGGTGTGGACAAAAATTCAAATATCTTGGAGCAACAGTGACAAATATAAATGATACTCGGGAGAAAATTAAACGCAGAATAAATATGAGAATGCCTCTTATTATTCGGTTGAGAAGCTTTTGTCATCTAGTCTGCTGTCAAAAAATCGGAAAGTTATAATCTATAAAAACAGTTATATTACCGGTTGTTCTGTATGGTTGTGAAACTTGGACTCTCATTTTGAGAGAGGAACAGAGATTAAGGGTGTTTGAGAATAAGTTTCTTAGAAAAATATTTGGAGTTAAGAGCGATGGAATTAGAGGAGAATGGAGGAAGTTACATAACGCAGAACTGCACGCATTGTATTCTTCACCTGACATAATTAGGAACATTAAATCCAGACGTTTGAGATGGACAGGGCATGTAGTATGTATGGGAGAATTCAGATATGCATATAAAGTGTTAGTTGGGAGGCCAGAGGAAATAAGACCTTTGGGGAGGCCGAGACGTAGATGGGAGAATAATATTAAAAGGATTTGAGGGAGGTGGGATATGATGATAGGGACTGGATTAATCTTGCACAGGATAGGAACCGATGGCGGGCTTATGTGAGGGCGGCAATGAACCTCCGTGTTCCTTAAAAGCCATAAGTAAGTATGTAAGGGAAAGATGCGGAAATGGCATAAAGTGATTTCATGCCGAGACCTTGTTCCTAAAGCAACCCCCCATCTTCAGTCGTTTGTAGTTTACTTTTCAGGGAAGAAGATTATTCTAATAGAACTAAATGCTGTGCCAACAATATTCCCTCATTATCCTAGGTATAAAGTGACACATATCAGAAGATCATGACGAACAGTTACTAAAACTGATCTCCCTCCACCCAAGAAACGCAAATCTTTTAGTAATATTGGTTTTTCACTATTTGAACAAGATGTTCCGAGTGGCTCAGCATCGGTTAATAACATTCCCTTCTTGCCATTTGAAAATGACTATAAAGCGACGCAAACAGACGTTGTCAACTTTGTGGAGCTAAAAAGAAATAATTAACAGACTGAATGTGAAAATTACACAACTTAATCAGGTGTTACAAGAGAAGCAAGATGAGATAACGAAAACAACCGAAAAATTCCAACTAATTGAAAGAGATCCGTCACATAAAGAACAGGAAAATGTATGGAAAGAGGCCGATGAAGGCAGTATTCATGCAAAATTGATTCTAGACCAGCTGCTTAATCAACGAAAGAGAATACCAAACAAGAATATATTAGAAAATTTGTGTTCAGAAATTGAGCCGTTACTGTGTAGATGCCCTCTCTTGCAATGCCAATTTCTGATGAAGACGGCCAAAACCGACTTGCTAATGTCATTACTGTGAAATTTGTTAGGCCCCCTTCTAGATAACATTGCAGCAACTTTAACTGAAAAGCTTGTTCCTTCGAAGAATGCGGCTTATAATCCACTGAGTCGCAAAATCTTGAAACTATGATTCTTGAATCTGCAATATCAAGTGGAATGTATCAGTGCAGTGAGTGAAATTATAAAACTCAGTACAAGTTATTGTAAATAATTACCCTAGTGATTACTTTGAAATCGCAGTTTAGCCTAGGGGTGCTACTCAGCGAATGAACTACAAAATTACGCCTCTGTCATCATGTTACTTAAACTGAACAGGTTACTATGTGGTACCTTCCCTGCTTTTAAACTCACGCTTTTACCATAATTAACAGAAGTAAACATAATAATACTTATTATTTTCTTATTTATTATTTATAAGTGTTATTATTACTCTTTAATCATTTATTTTAATTCATATTGAGTATTTCTTCTGTGAACACCAGAGCTTGGCAGAGAGCGCCTCGTGGTGGAATTGAGAAATTATCCAATTTCAAGAAAATATTACTATTGTCAAGGCCGTATACAAAAAACCGAAGGGAACATCAAGTCGCCCGTGGTGATATAAACGACCCAGTTGAGAAGGACAGAACTGAAAATTTAAAGTTTTGAGGAAATACATTTTATAGCAATATGTTGCTGTGAGAAACCAAAGGATCGTTGAAATTACTCCAGAATTCTGTTAATAATGTTTCATATAGCTATACTATAAGTTTCAATTAATTAAAATGTCTTAAATGGATTTCAAAGAGATGCGCTATCACCTTTACTTTTTAACTTTGCTCTAGAGTATGCTATTAGGAAAGTCCAGGATAACAGAGAGGGTTTGGAATTGAACGGGTTACATGAGCTGCTTGTCTATGCGGATGACGTGAATATGTTAGAAGAAAATCCACAACGATTAGGGAAAATACGGAAATTTTACTTGAAGATAGTAAAGAGGTAGGTTTGGAAGTAAATCCCGAAAAGACAAAGTAGGCTATATGATTATGACTCGTGATGAGAATATTGTACTAAATGGAAATATGTTGTTGTTGTTGTCTAGTGCCTTGCATTTGGCAATGAAGCCATTAGCAGTCGTGCTTTCCAATACTTTTGAACTGTAGTTTCTTCTGATCTTAATGCTTCACAGGTCTTCAAGTGGTCTTCATTCATTTCTGCTGGATCGTTACACAGGACACATATGGGTGAAGCTGAGATACCTATTCTGTAGAGATGACTTGCTAGACAGTCATGATTTGTCAATAGTCTGAAGGCTGCAACTGCTGTTTTCCTTGGTCTCTGGGGGATTATATCTGGGTAGGAAAGTAGTGTAATCCATTTTTTGTCTTTAGCATTTGATTCTATTTCTTGTAGGTATGAATGAGAAAATTTTGTAGTGATCAAGCGTTTTATTGAGGAATATGAGAAATTAAATTTAGATTTTTG
Organism: Periplaneta americana; assembly: GCF_040183065.1. Lineage (NCBI taxonomy): Eukaryota > Metazoa > Arthropoda > Insecta > Blattodea > Blattidae > Periplaneta > Periplaneta americana. The sequence continues at coordinate 126,141,156 of NC_091131.1, forward strand.
TTTTATTGTTGTGCCTTTCTTGGCAAGTGTGTCTGCTGTTTCATTCCCAGTGACTCCACAGTGTGCTGGAATCCATTGAACACGGACAATCTTATTAACTTTTTGGAGTTGTGTTAACATTTTGTAGCATTCTCTTATTTTTGTTGACTTCTTTGTAGCATTTGAACATATTCCCTGAATTGCAGCTTTAGAATCTGAAAGAATTACTGTCTTGTTATATTTATTTAAGGGAAGATTTAATAATTGTCGGAGAGCAATGTGTATAGCCTCTATTTCACCATCATAATTTGTTGTGTCTCTGCCAGCAGAATGATAAAAGGAAAAATGTGTACATGTAACTCCAGCTCGAGTAAGGTGTTCTGTGGTTGTGGAAATATAAAAATGATAAATTTACCCATTGAAGAGGTGGAAAAATTCAAATACCTGGGAGCAACAGTAACAAATATAAATTATACTCGGGAGGAAATTTAACACAGAATAAATATGGGAAATACATGTTATTATTCGGTTGAGAAGCTTTTATCATCCATTCTGCTGTCAAAAAAATCTGAAAGTTAGTATTTATAAAACAGTTGTATTACCGGTTCTTCTTTATGGTTGTGAAACTTGGACTCTCACTTTAAGAGAGGAACATAGGTTAAGGGTGTTTAAGAATAAGATTCTTAGGAAAATATTTGGGGCTAAGAGGGATGAAGTTACAGGAGAATGGAGAAAGTTACATAACACAGAACTGCACGCATTGTATTCTTCATTTGACATAATTAAGAACATGGGCAGCGCATGTAGCACATATGGGCGAATCCAGAAATGCATATAGAGTGTTAGTTGGGAGGCCAGAGGGAAAAAGACCTTTGGGGAGGCCGAGACGTAGATGGGAGGATAATATTAAAAGGATTTGAAGGATGTGAGATATGATAAAGACTGGATTAATCTTGCTGAGGATAGGGACCGATGGCGGGCTTATGTGAGAGCGGCAATGAACCTCCAGGTTTCTTAAAAGCCAGTAAGTATGTAAGTAAATATTCATGCATTTAGTTACTGCTTTCCTACTTTGAAATATTACTATGCGGCACTGTTGTGAACAATAACTTACCTGCAGGAGCAGTAGTTGGTGTTGTCTGCGTCCCTGCGTTGGTTGTCATCATCACCTCGGGCAGCTGTGTTGCTGCGTCCTTCTTCCCCTTCCTCACTGCTGTTTATATAAGAAAAAAGTAATAGGCCCTTGAATATTCTAATTTCCAGATACATTAAGCTGCGCATGGTCAGAGACATAGGGCATAGATCACAAGCTATCGCTAAGGGACTTAGGCCTACTGAAATTCGTTCTGTTTCGAGTGCTGTATTATATCGTTCTGAAATGCAGTAGAGAAAATACGAAGAAAATGGATTTGTTGAATAAGTGATATAAATGACCCATTTGAGAAGGAAATAACTGACAATTTAAAGTTTTGAGGAAACTACATTTTAAAGCTATATGTTGCTGTGAGAAACCAAAGGATCGTTGAAATTACTCCAGAATTCTGTTAATATTTCATATAGCTATATTATAAGTTTCAATTAAGTAAAATGTGTTAATTGAATTTCAAGAAGATGCACTATCACCTTTACTTTTTAACTTTGCTCTAGAGCAGCAGTCATCAAAACACTGCACGCTCGGGCTAGCGTCGCTTACCTGCGGACAAGACACAGCCCTAGCGTGCAATCGTCGCTGCTGGCGGGTATGCTGTCTCTCTATCCCTTCTGCACGACGGAGCAGAGTTCCTTACCCTCCATGCACTCTACCCATTTCAGCGAATGCTGACGACCACTACTCTAGAGTATGCCATTAGGAAAGTCCAGGATAACAGAGAGGGTTTGGAATTGAACGGGTTACATAAGCTGCTTGTCTATGCGGATGACGTGAATATGTTAGGCGAAAATCCACAAACGATTAGGAAAAATACGGGAATATTCCTTAAAGGAAGTAAAGAGATAGGTTTGAAAGTAAATCCCGAAAAGACAAAGTATATGATTATGTCTCGTGACCAGAATATTGTACGAAATGGAAATATAAAAATTGGAGATTTATCTTTCGAAGAGGTAGAAAAATTCAAATATCTTGGAGCAACGGTAACAAATATAAATTATACTGGGGAAGAAATTAAACACAGAATAAATATGGGAAATGCCTGTTATTATTCGGCTGAGAAGCTTTTATCATCCAGTCTGCAGTCAAAAAATCTGAAAGTTAGTATTTATAAACAGTTATATTACCGGTTGTTCTTTATGGTTGTGAAACTTGGAATCTCACTTTGAGAGAGCAACATAGGTTAAGGGTATTTGAGAATAAGTTTCTTAGGAAAATATTTGGGGCTAAGAGGGATGAAGTTACAGGAGAATGGAGAAAGTTACACAACACAGAACTGCACGCATTGTATTCTTCACCTGACATAATTAGGAACATTAAATCCAGACGTTTGAGATGGGCAGGGCATGTAGACATATGGGAGAATCCAGAAATGCAAATAGAGTGTTAGTTGGGAGGCCGGAGGGAAAAAGACCTTTGGGGAGGCCGAGACGTAGATGGGAGGATAATATTAAAAGGATTTGAAGGAGATGGGATATGATGATAGAGACTGGATTAATCTTGCTCAGGATAGGGACCGATGGCGGGCTTATGTGAGGACGGCAATAAACCTGCGGGTTACTTAAAATCAAGTATGTAACCAAGTAAGTAAAATCATTGTATTTTGATACTGCTTCCCTACTTTGAAATATTACTACGCGGCACTGATGTGAACAATAGGCTAACTTACCTTTAGGAGCAGTAGTTGGTATTGTCTGCTTCCCGGGTTTGGTGGTCATCATCACCTCGGGCATCTGTGTTGATGCGTCTCTTTTCTCCTTCTTCTTCCCTGCTGTTTCTATAAAAAAAAAAAGCAATAGGCCCTTGATTATTCTAATTTCCAGATACAATAAACTGCGCATGCTCAGAGACATAGAGCATAGATACACAAGCTATCGCTAAGGGACTTACTGAATTTCGTTCTGTTTCGAGTTTTGTCGTTACTGTTCTGAAATGCACTTGATAAAATACGAACAAAGTGGATTTGTTGTATAAATGATATAAACGACCTATTTGAGAAAGAAACGATTGAAAATTTAAAGTTTTGAGGAAACTGCATTTTAAAGCAATATGTTGCTGTGAGACACCAAAGGATCGTTGAAATTACTCCAGAATTCTGTTAATAACGTACAATGGATGAAATACTCAAACAAATAGAAGCTGAAGCAATCAAAGTCGGTCTGGAAATTAACAATGATAAAACTAAATACATGTATAGTATGAATAATGACAATACTAATAAGATTAATTTAAATGATACTAATTTTGATAGAGTCTCCTGTTTTAAGTATCTGGGTTCCGCGGTGAAAGACAATAATGATGTTATGACTGATATAAAAGAGAAGATTGCAGCAGGGAATCGAGGTCTTTGGGCATTGAATAAAACTATGAAGTCCAAGTGTATCTCAAGAAAAGCTAAAATAAGAATATATAAAACCATTATTAAACAAATAGTAGTTTATGGAAGTGAAACCTGGACTCTATCTGAAAGGGCAATAAAGATCTTAAATGCCTGGGAAAGGAAAGTATTACGGAAAATCTCTGGGCCTACTTATGAGCAAGGGTTTTGGCGAATCAGAACAAATGCTGAGTTATATGAATTATATAAAGATATTAACATTGTTGTTGACATAAAACTCGGAAAGTTAGAGTGGCTGGGACACATAGCCAGGACGTAGAACAATTGCACACCTAAAACTCTATTAGATGCATTGCCAGTAGGAAGAAGGAAAGTTGGATGACGTAAATTGAGATGGCTGGATGATGTTCAGACTGACCTAACAAAAGTTGGTATTAGAAGATGGAGAACACGAGCATTAGACAGGAGTGATTGGTCGGATGTTCTGAGGGAGGCTAAGGCTAAACTGCAAGGGACGTAATGCCGATGATGATGATGATGATGATGATGGTGATGATCATGATGATGATGATGATATGATGATGATGAGGAATATTTCATTTAGTTATACTATACTTTTCAATTAAGTTAAATATGTTAATTGGATTTTTCACAGCAACATGAAGCTTAAAATTTCAGGTTTATCATAAGTAAAAACGAACCATTACTTGTCTTCTGTAAACAAAATAAAAAATGATGCAAAAGACGGTTATGAAAAAAAAATGTTCTCTAAAACATAATCTTAATGTTATTATGCTCGTGTACTAATATGAGCAGCGTACTTGCTAATAACATTTCCTGAAAAATGACCATTAAACAATACAAGGCAAAAAATGCAAATAAATGCAAAATAAAAGTAAACATAGACTATATTGGTTCGTGTTAAAATGAAACGAATTTATATTGGGTATCCTGCATTGTCTGTGATCTCAAAAAAAATTATATTTTATCAATTTCCAGCCCTAATCATCACTCATTAACTCTCTACTATTTTCCTACGTCCTTTCTGATATTCCCATCACATCCACTCTGTTTCTTCTCATTGCTTCTTACCTCGTAGCCCAGAGGTACTGGCATTCGTCGTCGATCCTCCTTGTTGCTGTCCGTTGTTGTACGTCATGACGGGTCCTTCCCCAGTATCCCCCACCCGGACATCCGATTGGGGGGATAGTTTACGTCCGGAGTTTTTTACCAGGGAAAGACTCATCATGCAATTTTATTCGATACATTCTTCTTGGGATAGATGGATGAATGCGGAAGCCTCCCATTGCTTTCCGCACACCACTCTCTCTTTCGCATCTTAAAAGATCCCAGGGGGCCCCGGCGTGGAGGTGAGGAGAGTGGATTTGACTAATTAGACCCTCCGGACTTCACCGAAATTCACCGCAAGGGTTAAATATCAGTTCCATCAGGGTTTTTGACCCGATCAGAGACCGGGAAATCCTAATTAGCCTTTGCCCCCCTAAGTCTAAAGCACTACAAAGATGTTAAATATTATGTTTTATTTAACGACGCTCGCAAATGCAGAGGTTATATCAGCGTCGCCGGATGTGCCGGAAATTTGTCTCGCAGGAGTTCTTTTATATGCCAGTAAATCTACTGACATGAGCCTGTCGCATTTAGGCACACTTAAATGCCATCGACCTGGCCCGCGATCGAACCCGCAGTCTTGGGCATAGAAGGCCAGCGCTATACCAACTCGCCAACCAGGTCGACCATTACAAAGAACATCATTGTTAAAATGACCAACTAAGATCCTCATCGAAGGTGACACCAAGAAAGTTAGTCTTCAAGGATGATATAAGATTAAAGTTATGTCATTGAAATACTTATTTACTTACAAATGACTTTTAAGGAACCCGAAGGTTCATTGCCGCCGTCACATAAGCCTGCCATTGGTCCCTATCCTATGCAAGATTAATCCACTCTCTATCATGTCATTGAAATATTAGACATTTAAAATTAACATTATTACTAAGAAATAAACATGAAGTTTTGTCTACATTACTAATAGGCTAAAGTTATTAGAACGACACCATTTTTAAAATCAAAATAGTACATTATGCAACGAGCCTGTAATGATAGTAATTAAGACGCGAGTATGTTTGTTTATGAAACGAGCGCAAGCGAGTTTCATAATTTTCATACGAGCGTCTTAATTACCATTATATGCAAGTTTCATACGACTTTTTATGCTCGACCATATTTCTAACTTGAAATTATTCAGAAGTATCAATTTTATTTGTATCTGACTGAAGATCGGAAGTGACCTTGTGCGTAGCTCGTAAATTGTGAGATGTGCGTAGAGGCGAAAGTATTGATTTTTTCCGAAGAACAATAATGTCATTGATCTCGATGTAATGTAGAGAATAACATGAACTAATTTTGATATAACCTGAAAATTGGATTAGAATTGAAAAACGAGATGACAAATTGAATTTATTTGAATATTATTTACAATTAACGCTAATTATTATAGTAACAGAACATAACCTTCTGCGACAGTATTGGATTTCCAGCCTCTGTGACGTTTTCCGCGTTGTCTTTCGATTGCATATCCGAGAATAATCGAAAACCTAAACTTTAATGAATAGGTGTACTTTAATGACATGCATTTGTGACTTAAGAATGCTTTCTTACCATTTTTATCTTTATTTACTTTCTGGGATAAAAATTAAGGACCGTCCCATAAATAGGACGCTATGCATAATGGTCAGTGACAGTAGCTGAATAGAATAACCCCTCTTTTAGTTCCAATAGTATTTATGTATTTATTATGTAGCAAATACATATACACATATTAGAATCAGTGGTTCAACTGCCCTCCTCACACAAGCCTACGCATTGCACAACACTACTGTATTTTGTGTGGTAACGGTAGAAACATTTAGGGTGGAGTCCAATTTGACACTTGCTGCAGATGGACTTTGCTTTCTCTGTACAATTAGCACACCTTCGCAGAGTTTCATTTTCAACTGGCCAGTGGTGTTGACCATCAAATCTTATGTCTCCTGATGGAATGGGAACAATTTTTCCTTAGTGGGAACTCACCCCATGCCTTTTCAGTATTGTAAAAGCCAGGAGACGGCAAAAGTTGAGGAGCGGTTCTGAAGAGTTTTGAGGCTTCATTTTTCTGTACAGAAACCAAGCATTTACTATGGCAACATCAAGAAAATAAGCGAAGATGGACCACCACTCTGTTGTTGCCGCTGTTGCTAACATCGGTACTGCCAACGCTGGTGTTGCTGTTTCTGTGCTAGCGCTGGTACTGCTGTTGCTGCTAGTGATGGTGCTGCTATTGCTGCTGCTAGCGCTGGTGCTGATGGTGGTGATTGTAAAAAAATTCGTCGCTCTACAGCCCATGAAGGGCCAAGACCGACCAGCCTGCTGCTGGTCTCACGTCCACATGCCGAAACAGAGGTGGACAATCATCCAACCAGAATGGCAGTATCGTGTGGTTAGCACGATGATTTCCCCCTAGCCGTTATAGCTGGTTTCCGAAACCGGATTTTCGCTACCTATCGTAGCTCCACAAATGCATGATGGTGCTGGGTGGGCACCGGTCCCATACACTGGCCGAAATTTCATGAAAAAATTTCTTGCCCCATGAGGACTCAAACCAGTGCGCATTCCGTAACGCGAATCCGAGGCAGGATGTCTTAGACCACAATGCCACGGCGCGGTACGTTGGTGGTTGTAGTAGTAATAATAGTACTTGTAGTTGTAGTAGTACGATGGCCTTCTACCTGGAATTACCTTCCCTGTCTTGGAAATGTTCATATATTAGCTTTCTTCTCTTCGGGCGGCATTAACTTGTGCGAGAAACCTCAGCTCCATTTTTGTCTAATGTACTTTCAAAATCATTTGTTGCAGCTTTTATGTTAGAAGACTCTGGCATACTTTCATCAACAATATCATCTTCATTATCATCATTACATTTTTTTTTTTTTTTTTGTAATTCCGCTTTACTAAGTAGCATTTTACCGCCAAGAGTATTCAAATAAGCCTCATGCTCGTCATCCGATTTATCACTGTATTTATTTGTATCATGGAAATCTTCTGGAGGGGTCACATATATTAGACTCTCATTATTATTATTTTGATTTTCCATTAACCCCAGAATTTCACTCACGGTTAGACTGGAAATAAAACAATGTAATGGAAACCATATACATATTATAAAGAATACCATAGGAGTGCACACTGCATGGCGTCCTATTTTTAGGATGGCACTTTTTTTCACCTTGTACCTAGCAATATATAAGAAAATTTTATTGTTGTTATATACCACATGAAAACTGAAGTATTCAACTCATCATGTGAAAATAAAAAACAGATTTCTGTACCATCATTACAGAATAACTAAGAATCAACTTACACGCGGTGCGTCACAAAATACTGTTATTCCTGCCATCTTGTAAAAAATTAGCTGGTATGAACAAATGTTCGCGTGGAATTCAAACACTGCAACATCATAATACAATGTAATAATTTACCTTCTAAACAATGCCTCCAACTGTACTAAACAAGAAAAAGTTCCATAGAAATCAGTATTTTACGCACGTCCCATTTTTAGGACGCTATGCAGTAATGGGTTAAAGAATTGCTACCAGGTGTATAATTACTACGTTTTGGCATGGTCGAGCATAAATATCATTAATTAATTTTCAGTTTGCGAAATACCTAGATGCTATACAGGAAGAAGCTGAAGTGAATTTTTTTTTTTTTTTTTTTTGCGTATCTGTATATACTCGTAGATCTGTGGCTGATACTTTTGTACGCAGTTTGGAACTGCTATGTTGCCTAAACTCCAAAAGAAACAAAACCCTACATACTGTTTCATCGTCGTTAAAATCTACATATTTTCACACATTCGACCGCGCAAGCTATAAGAAAATCGGTAAAAAGTAATTTCAAGAATTAAGGAGAATTGCCGGTTCCAGACTTTATGAAAATACAATAATTGAACATGAATATTCTCAAACCAAAGTCTTATATTTCTAGGTAAATGATCTCAAACCCTCAGATTCTTACTACTGCAATGCTAACTAGGAACACTGCTGGAGTAATAGTTCATGCTAACCTAAAAAAAGAAAATGAATGCCTCAAGATCTTACCTTGTTGGCGAAACGTTTATCATACCATCATTAATTCCGTTGGGTATCCGATTCCTTTGTCTGATATCCTGATATAGCCAGATGTTCGGCTGGGTTAGTTGCAGCATCCCACTCGATGGGCTGCATGAAACATTTTAGAGTTCTTTCTTTGAAAATTCTCTCTGTTGCAGGTGCAGGAGATGTCTTTGTAGACCTACAATAATGCAAGAAACTTCGATGATCTAATCAATTAATTACATGTAGATTCCTGGAATTGTTTCGAAAGTTCTGAAAGAATTACAAAGACGCGTAAAATTTGCAGAGCCCTTGGAATGTAATTTAACACAGCTAGTGATAACCGGCGTAGATGGGGTAGGGAAAGGGTCTAGTGTGATGTGGATGTGAGTTTGATTACACTCCGGCTGTAATTATATAAAATCCGGTACTTAATTATTCTGCTCGGTGGGATGAATATGTTCCTTTTTAATTGCTACAAATTTGTTATAATTATCTAGTTTTAGAGCGGAATTCTGTAGCTTCTTTTCTGCTTCTGCATTTAGCCTATTTCGATCATTTGTTTTCATGGATAAATACGCAGAGAATTCAGATATGAAACTAATTAAGATTATAAAATAGAATAGAATGTTTTATTTTCGCTGGCAGAGTTAAGGCCATAAGGCCTTCTCTTCCACTCAACCAGCTTTAATCAATACAATACATATTTAAATTACGAATATTTACATGACACTTAAAATGTTCTCCGGCAATACTCTTCAGTTAAGTTTTAACTACTAGTACATGTTTATTTAAATTTAGATGAACCTATAAGATAAAGTAGTACCGGTAACTTAATTTATGAGCTAATTTAATTCAGTCAACTATAATTAATTTGAGATAGCTAGTAAAATGGTGAGAATTAATTTAATATTAGTTTACTAGAACTATGTTATAGGGACAAAAATATTACATCTAAAAATATATTTATATAATGATAATATTAATGTAATTAAATTTTGCCATTAGAGGTGTTGTAATCTATTTAGATAAATTAATGATAATAATAAGAATGGACAGATGTTAGTTTCATTATAACTAACAAATATTCATCAGTCATTAATCTGTTAAGTAAGAATTTGTGTAATTTTGACCTAAATGAAGTTATTGTCCAACAATCCCTTACATCACTCGGAAACGAGTTCCAATTTCTAGCAACTGAAACTGTATAAGATGAAGAATATAAAGATGTCTTGTGGTAAGGTATAATGAGTAAATTGTTATGTTGAGACCTGGAATTTAGCTGATGATATGCGGATAAATATATATTATATTCTTTTCTAGATCTTTAATAGTATTAATAATAATGAAATATGATTTTTAATATTCATTTTATAATATTATGATTACATTATAATAATTATTATTTGTGATGTTTAATATTTTTAGTGATTCGACTTTGTATACATTTTTCAGTAGGCCTAATCTCCAAATTTAAAATAATATTTAAATATAATTTACGATTCACCGAATTCCACACTTTCACAAGCGCTGCACTATACGATTTATTTTGTTCGTATTTATTGATAAGGAAGAATGGTCATAAAACAATATAATGTATTAAAAACATAAAACCTCATTGTCCTCAGTAATTTTAAATAGTGTCGCGATTTCGGTAGTTTTTTTAACGTGCTTGTCCAATCGAGGCTTAATTATCAGTCTCCAATATACATATATTTTATTTCTAAAATCGCTATTGACGCTACAAAACGTAAAAGCTTTTATTCCCTACTTACTGTTGCAGTTTTGAAACAGGAATTGTAATATAACTTAGAAAACTTACCTCAATGGGAAGAAGTTCATCCTGGTTGTTCCGTGGAAATCGAACCCAGCTCCTCATTTCACATTACGCTCCATAAAACGTCATCTTTGCTTGCTTTAATCGAAATCAAAACTCAAAATGGCGATTCAATATGTCATTTGCATTGTTGAAGACGGTATTGTTCCGCGTTGAGAGATGAACGTCGATTACATAGAGAATGAAAAAATGGAACTAGCGTGAGTGAGTAGGAGCCACTGCCTGCTGGATCACAGCCAAAGGAGTGGTAGGAGCTGTAGACAAGAAAATTGATAGTACTTGTGTTGTAAGAGTAATCAACCGGCCGCAAAGGAGTTTAAATATTCTCGTTTTCATATTTTATGTTTAGAACGTATTTTTAAGTTTTCTAAAGTAATTGATATAACAACGTAGCTACATTATTTATGATGCAGTTACGTATTGTATTAATGTTACTTGATTTTTATCAACAGTAATCTCACTAGACGTTTTGATTTGTCTAGAGAAAATCAAAACTCGAGTGGGATTTAATTGACTATTACACGATTAGAAGAAAATCTATAAAGATTAGAAGTAACGAAGTACTCCAATACAATAAAATATTAATTGACTTACGAAAATACAACTGTCTTCAAATGTATTATTTTACCATCTCAACATTACAAATATTACGCTAGATGCATGCTAGATGGCAGTATTGTCTTAATACAGACACTGTAATGATTACTATTCAATAAATCTTAATATTAAACAATCTCTGATACGTGACTATCCATAATATCATATAGCAGAAGTTCTTTTTATCCTCTCAGAGCAGAAGCTATAACATAACCTAACTCATATACACAAGTGTTAGAAAAGTTTTAATTAACGACGATGACATAAAAAATAAACATGAATAATTTTAAAAGGAATAATTATTGAATGTACATTTTTCAAATTTGAATGCGGTTGGTGGTTCAATTGATGTTATATTGGACGTGTGCGTAATAGAAGTGAACTCGTTGATTTAGGCCTACATGGTGTATTCAACTTATTCAGGATTTCCGAATGAATAATTTTAAAAGGAATAATTATTGAATGTACAATTTTCAAATTTGAATGTGGTTGGTGGTTCAATTGATGTTATATTGGACGTGTGCGTAATAGAAGTGGAACTCATTGATTTAGGCCTACATGGTGTATTCAACTTATTCAGAATTTCCGAATGGTGCTTTTGATTTATTTGTAAATCGGATTTCAGAAGATGCATAGGTATGATCAGTGATTTTTATTAATTCTTGTTCTTGAATGCCAATGCGAGTCATATTTGAAACTGCTGTGCATCGACTGGAGTGATTTGTAATTTCATATATATATATATATATATATATATATATATATATATATATATATTTGACGTCCAGACCAGCGCAGTTTCAAATGTTGGCAAACAAAGAAACAAATGCTAGGGACGCGATAAAATTGTGCGATAAGCAGCCATGATTGGTTGAAATACGTCCTTTCGTACCGTTTTATTGGTCAAAAGTAGTATGACGTAGTAAGAGTGTAATATTCAGTATAAAATCACAAACCTTTACTTTTTGCGAGAATATTAATTTCAAAACTCTTTGGCTTAGAGATCTTCTTCCTCTTCTTTTATTAATAATTCTGTAGCTAAAACTTCATTCTATGCCTACTATGTTGGCTGCGTTTGGAATAGGATTTGAACTTTAATGTTGCGACTATGTTCTTCCCACGTGTTCGTCTGTGTATTCGGTTTTCAAGAAATTAAATTTCTTTGCTTGTGTTCCCATTTTCTCAGGAACAATTGAAAGTAGACCTTTTTTTATCATGCTACTTGATGTCAGTAATGTGATTTAACGTACTAATAGAAAATATGAATCAGAAACTTCTGTAGGAGTCAAAAGTCTTTCAAATAGTAATACAGTAGAAACAGGTTAATTCGACATTTGATAATTGGAATAAATGTCTATTTCCCTAGTAATTACTTTTGAAACCAACGTTGATAATTGACTTTGCACTCAAATTTACGAATCTTAGGCCTAAATTTTTTAAAACTCAATAATTCTTTCGTAAATGTCGGTCAAGGCGTGTAGATTTATACAAAAAAATACCTACACAAATTTTCTATATAAAGATTTTTTGTATTACTTCCATTTTTGTCTAACAATTTTTTTTTAGGGATGGGAAGGTAATTAGAAATAATTCTCTCCATTTCGTATTGATTTTATACCATTTTGTAAAAATCGTTTTATTTTCCGGCAGTCTTATACAAATATCATAATTATTGCTCCTTTCCAGTGGTTAATATTTTTCATTACTCAGAACACTAGCCTTTCTTTGTTGGTCATAGTGATCGCATAAGTTTACTAAAAATTTGGTAAGGGTAGGTTTTACATGTAAATAGAGTCGAATGCAAGCTATTACTATTTTTCAGCTCTCGGCCCACAAACGCGTAAGAACTCCGCTACTTAAAATTTATTTGCGTGGGAGACGGCAACAAACAAAAAATGAGTAATAATATATATACATATATATATATATATATATATATATATATATATATATATATATCTTTATTTGAGTAATAGATATATTTATGTAATATTTTATCATTGTCATAAATGTCCGCCATGTTAGCTCTGTGGTCGCGTATCTGCCTTCAACTATACGATCTGGATTCTATTCCCGGCGAGATCAGAAATTTTCATGTAAAATTTCTACCTCGGGTCTAGAAGAGATGGCGGTGCACAACTTCTAATTACTAAATTGTGCACCAATATGCCTGGCTTGCATCCCAAATCACTCCGCAGTGCATATGAAGAGAAGGCATATGTCACTGATGATAGTGATTCGTCCGGCGGATGGGAACGTTAAGCCTGGCGGCCCCCTTGGTGCTATTCGACAGGAATACGCTACGTGCCGGCAAGGGGTTTCCCTTCTCCCTTCCGCACCCATTCCCTACACTACACTTACACATACACACACTCTAGTACACTACTTAACTCTTCACAAATACTTATCATGAACAGTGTGGCCCGCCGAAGTGGTGAGAAAATTGAAAATGGGTCATAGTGCTGCCATCTATCCGCAATATGCGGATCCCGAATCACAGTTCAACAACAAAACATACCTTTCAATTCGGCTGCAAAATATCTCGGCGTTTATCTAGATAGAAGACTGACTTATAGACAACATACAGGTTTAATCAGAGACAGAGCTTTTCAACGTTTGATGCTGCTGTACCCTCTTTTCAAAAGTCGGATCTCTCTTAAAGTCAAAGTTTTATTATACACTTGTCTGATCCGTTCATACATGCTATATGCTTGCGAAATCTGGTCAAATACACATATACGTCATATTAAACGACTGGACGGAATACAAAGATCAGTATGTAGAACAATCACGGGAGCAGACTATGACATCAGCAACTCTCAACTATATGAGTCACTAAATATAATGCTATTTAGTGATTATATTCAAAATGCCAGAACCAAACTTATAAAATCTGTAAAAACACATCCAAATCCACTGCTCAATAGTTTAGTAATTTCTAGTGTTTAATGTATGAGTGATTTCTTGTAAAACACTTCACTCCTGGTGAAAGTGTTGAATGTAAATTATATATATATTTTTTTTTTATACTGAATCATGTATTAGGTTACATACATCTTGTAAAAGGCATGGGTCCATTTTGCGACGTGGTATTTAAATAAATATACATTTCTGAAAAAAAAATCGATAGGCATTAGACACACACACGCATCATTGTCATGATTAACCAAAAATGGTAGACAAGAATGCTGTTGTTGGTAGGCCTTGTAAGTTAAACTTGCAACCAACCAGTTAGAAAGAGATTAGGCTATAGCATAGACTTGCTAAATAACCGCTAGACCAGTAGAGGGGACTGTTGAAATCTCCTTGGTCAGATTAGACTCTGTCTGGACTCGTACTGCACTTCTTTTCAACTGAATAATGTGAATGAGCATTACTGTAATGAACGATATCTGCTCACTGGCGCTAGTGTTATGCTCCCAAATTGAACAGCCGACGGGCGGCCATTTGTTTGGTTGAGCTGAATAAGTATGGTTCGTTTATGTGCTGTTTTTAATTGCAGCAATGCAAGGAATACTCTTCTAGTAAAAGAGTTCCTAGACTTTTGTTCCTAAAAAGTGTTGGACCACAAACGTCAGCGTTTAATTTCTTGCCTCATGTGCAATTGTGGCTGCGATCTGAAAGGAGGGGTGCATGATGAACTGCTTTATTGATGTCAAGTTTTTTTTTTTTTTTTTTTTTCCCCATTGTATAGTAGATGTGCCTCTTTTCCTCAGGAATTAATGCAGATAAGACATAAGCGTCTGACGACTTCCGGTTGTTGCTCTGAGCGCCACTCGTGGGTTCGTGGCTGAATGCGAAAACATCCATGGAGTAAAATCAACTCCCGGCCATAAGCTTGAAACGGTGGAACCAAAAAGGTGTACTAGTATGACCGTCAAATTGTCCATAGTTCATATTTTTTCCGGTGTGTTTATCAGCTGTTTTGTTCGTATTACTGTATTACGATTACAAATTGTTTCGTGTTGTTGTGAATATTTCAAAATAAGCTAATGTTCTGTTCGGCTCAAATGTAGAATATGTCCGTTTATATGTTCCCTTTTGCTTTAACATATGAAGAAATGCCAACATCCTTCTTGATAAGAGAAAGAATATGGAAATGAAGTGTTCAGTCCATGTCACAACCTTAACACTTTTAATAAATATATAAGCTTAGTAAAACATACTTTGATATAATAATCTGCCAGTAGTCCTGTTACCTCCAGATCCATTCTAATCCGTTTATGTATGACCAAAACCGATAGTAGCAATTTAATATTTGGCAATTGGCGGTGTCTACCAAATCTATAGAGACTCCAAACAAGCCTACGACAGCATAAATCAGAAGCAAATTTACAGGATTATGCAAGAATTTGATATTCCATGTAAACTTATAAAATTAATACAAACATATACTCACCCATATAAAATTGAAAAAACTCCAATGGGCAGGTAACGTACAAAGATTACCTTTGGGTCGTCTACCAAAAAAGCCGTTATTGTTAGAGCTAGTTTTCATGGAAATCGCCGTCCAGGATGACCCATGAAGAGATGGGAAGATAATATCAGGGAGGATGAGGCTAGTCTACTACATTGCAGAGATTGGAAACTGGCAGCGCAAAATAGAGATTTATGGAGGCAAAAAATTCGGCAGGTCAAGGTTCAAACATGAGCTGTAGAACCATTGGATAGATGGAATTGGCGGTATTTCGCGGTGGACGTCATATCCGTCGCACCGATTTGAAGCATATTTGGCTTGAAGTACTCCCTCCTTTCTTTTTATCCTCTCAGAGTAAAATACATATTCAAGTATTAACCTATACCGATATGCAATTTATTTACACTGATGTACAATTAATGTGTCACCTACAATCATTTTCTATATGCTATTTATTAATACTGATGTATGATTAATGTGTCACCTATCTACTTCTTTGAAGGCAAAGCTAAACTGTCTATAATTTATTTTATTACAGTGTTTTCTCAATCGTTGAATAATAACAAATGAATGTCACCTATAACAAATGAATAACACCCAATGACGGCTGATTGACTGAGACAAGTGAGGTCAGGTCTCGGTCACTTGCCTTAATTGAAATCAAATTTTGTGTTTTTATATAATATATTAGTCATTTGAATGAAGCATATATCGCTGTAAAAGTATTTCAAAACTTTGTGATGGACATAGACCTGTTTTGCAGTAAAATTTGTTCCTGAGGCCAGGATCGCTCGTGTCGGGTCTGGTTTCTGCATTTCGTATGTTTTCGCGGGCTCTGAGGTTGCACTTGAAACGGTGTAACTAAGACAATTCGTCTGGCCTCTTGGGGTGGGTATAGCAGTGGTGACTTGTCTTCCTAAATAGACCATAAATACATAAAAATTCCCGCTGTTTAGCAGGCAGACACCACACTGTTCTCTCCCCTTATGTCTTAGTTTATGACTTAAGCAAGAGTGAGTGGTGTAAGGTAGAGTAAATCACACTTCGTAAAGTTACAGGAATTGAGTAGGGTTCTTGAGAATAAGAAGTCGTCGAACTGTGGTATAAGTATTATATTGGAGAATAGGTAGTAATACAGTTGAATATGTTATAGGCTACATGGCAACTAACGAGTAAAAGCCCTGAGGTTAGTGGTGACTCGTATTATATAGAACAGGTTTGGGGCGTTGTCAGGACGCGAGTCCATGTCTAAACATGACCATACATGGTAATGTTTAGGGGTTGTAGTCACGTGCAGTACGATAGACGTATTAGTTCCACATGACCATGTGTAGTAATATTTTAGGGATTGCAACCCTAAAGAGTCCTAAAATAACTCAAAGGGGTGAGAGGGTAACGCGTGGGTGAAAGGGAGATAGCTTTCTATGCAGTCACCAACATCCTTAGGAGTAACTTATACGTTTGCAATGATGTAATTACACAGAATACAGTAACATATAATTGACATACATGGTTCATTATTAATTCACACTACAGTCTACAAGGGGTTACAATATTATTCCACACTTCCCTTCCTACTAAATGTTTGACCAACTTCTAAGAGATTAAAATTTCACTTTATCCCATTCTTTCTGTTTTCTGGATGATAAGGGAGATTTTGAAACGACTGCAGGGATGGATTTATGGGATTTTTCCTTTATTTGTTGAAGGGCTTGGGAGACATCATCTATTGTAGCCTTAGGATCAGGTTGGTACCGTAGAAAAGGGTAAAGTCGATCAGTGGGTGTATAATCGATCATTTGGTTTTTTTTTTTTAATTATATATTATCTCAGTTACTTGTTAAAATGTTGTTATGCTGACTTCATTGCCTGTCATTGCAAATGTAAGCGAGAGGGACAACAAAAAGCCTGCGCATGCCAACAATGGGAACACAGTGTAATTACCGTTGAAGTGAAAATGGTTATTCTCAACTTTTTCTCCTAAACGAAAACAAAGTCTTACAAACTCTAAATTATCGTCAGCAGTGAAAGGAGACAAGAAGTATACGTAAGTACTTTTGGTTGAGATTGTATCCTGAAATAATAGTTTTGCAGTTCGTAAATGTTAGTATTGAAACTTATTATTTTCAAAAAACTTGTACTTTTGTAGGGTTAAGTCGATCATGCCATCGACCTACTCGAAGCAGATAGGACCAGCAGGAAGAATAAATTTTTCCACCGAAATACCTCCAACTAACACTTATAAAGAGAAAAGTGTCATGGTATAGCTTATAGAGATGGGGTAGTGGGGAAAGAGGAAGACGAATTTATGGTGAATTTCTTGCGTAAGAGAAGCACTGCCAAAGGAACGTATTTTGTATACTCCTCTGTACTTGACGATGGGAACAACATAGTTTCTAACGTGACATGAAGAGGGGAAGATTTCAAATAACATCTGACATAAACCTAAGCAATGTTGAATAGCATTTTAGATTGTAATTGAAGTGTGGTATTTCAATGTAAATTTTGAATTCTTAAATCTTTGTTTGTTGATATTTATTTATTTATTTAACCTGGTTGATATGTGAAGTATTAATTTTTTTATGTTTTATATATTGGCAATCATAGTCACGTTTGTACAGTGGAGACCTATAGGCCTAATTGTATCGAATTGTATGATCACAGTAACAAAATATATACTATATAACCCTATATACATATAATAGATTATTATTGTTTTCTACACCCCTTGTAACAAATAAAATACATGTAATACACTTAATTTGTTTTTAAAAACCTAAACAGTGATCGACTTTACTACGCAATATTTTAAAATCGATCTTAAACTAAAAATTCAATTGTGATCGACTTTACCCTATTTAAACAGGTAACTTCGATCACAAGTAAAATGAAAAAAAATCAGTCTTTGGTAAATTCTAATTCACTTCTTGTAATGTGATTTCGTAAGTGAAGAATATGACGACAAAATACTATTTTCTGAGGAACTTCGCTCCATTGCATAACCTCAATATCATTAAAAATTGCAAAATTTTGATCGACTTTATCCTCTTCCACGGTACCTACTAGGATTCATAGAAAATGTTTGCATTTCATTGTCACTATCTGAGTTTTCTCCCTCTCTTGCTTTTTCCTTTGATCTCTGATTGTATTGGCTATTCTTAATAATATTATTATTGAATTTTCAAGTTTATAGAACCCTATTTTACCCGAAGGTATATTAGGGCTGTAGTTAAATCGTACATATTATAGTCCTGTACAAATACTTACATAAAATATATACATAATTATGACATAAAATACACATATTACATTAAATGTGTATGACATAATAAACATCATAGTTATATTATATACAAATACGTAGATATGAAATAAAGTAGATACATAGACATAGATACACAATATATGAAACACAGACATATTACATACAATACTTTCCCAGGACACATCACACACAGACTTGTTACATAAAAAAGTATGCATTTCGTAGAAACGTACATATTACTTTTAAGGACGTATATGACATAAAAATGACATGAAATAGACACATGACATACAAATGCATATAGAACACATAAGACATAAACATATTATATAAAATACACAGACAAGACTTAAACAAAATTACATAAAAACTTATACAGTGACATCATTTTATTTTTACTAACTGTTTTAATATTAACCTGGCTATACCTTTCGATTAACGGTTGAAAACAGAAAACACCGTTTGCTACCCCCTTCCACGAATAGAGTTCGATGGTACTAACG
Source organism: Periplaneta americana (assembly GCF_040183065.1). Lineage (NCBI taxonomy): Eukaryota > Metazoa > Arthropoda > Insecta > Blattodea > Blattidae > Periplaneta > Periplaneta americana. Next base: position 126,160,389 of record NC_091131.1, read on the forward strand.
TAAAATACAAACAAATCTCTTTACTAGGTATAGGAGGGAAGAAAAGTAGTTCATTGATTTACGTAAACTAGGAAATGTCGCAATTTTGAGTTTGATAATTTTCATTAGGTTTTTGTTTAATCAAAATACACTACAGTATTAACAATAAGTGTTTTTGCTCACGAACTGAGCAATCCATGGGAACGTATTCATTATGCAGTGTATATTATACTGTCTACACCACATTAGCGTACAATGTAGAGAATGAAGTTAAATTGAAAAATAATCATAATATGGATATTTAAACACATTTTTTTAAAATGGTGGCCGTTCATTTTGATACAGGCTTAATTACCAGTTTCGTCCTTCGTACTAGTAACTCATGCTGAACTAATTCTGTATCTACTCTATAAAAGAGTATCTTACTTACTTACTTACAAATGGCTTTTAAGGAACCCGAAGGTTCAGTGCCGCCCTCACATAAGCCCGCCAGCGGTCCCTATCCTGTGCAAGATTCATCCAGTCTCTATCATCATACTCCACCTCCCTGAAATCCATTTTAATATTATCCTCCCATCTACATCTCGGCCTCCGTAAAGGTCTTTTTCCCTCCGGTCTCCCAATTAACACTCTATATGCATTTCTGGATTCGCCCATACGTGCTACATGCCCTGCCCATCTCAAACGTCTGGATTTAATGTTCCTAATTATATCAGGTGAAGAATACAATGCGTGCAGTTCTGTATTGTGTAACTTTCTCCATATTCCTGTAACTTCATCCCGCTTAGCCCCAAATATTTTCCTAAGCACCTTATTCTCAAACACCCTTAACCTATGTTTCTCAGAGTGAGAGTCCAAGTTTGACAACCGGTAATATAACTGTTTTATAAATTATAACTTTCAGATTTTTGGACAGCAGACTGGATGATAAGAGCTTCTCAACCGAATAATAACACGCATTTCCCATATTTATTCTGCGTTTAATTTCCTCCCGAGTGTCATTTATATTTGTTACTGTTGCTCCAAGATATTTGAATTTTTCCACCTCTTCGAAAGATAAATCTCCAATTTTTATATTTCCATTTCGTACAATATTCTTGTCACGAGACATAATCATATACTTTGTCTTTTCGGGATTTACTTCCCAACCGATCGCTTTACTTGCTTCAAGTAAAATTTCCGTGTTTTCCCTAATCGTTTGTGTATTTTCTCCTAACATATTCACGTCATCCGCATAGACAAGAAGCTGATGTAACCCGTTCAATTCCAAACCCTGCCTGTTATCTTGAACTTTCCTAATGGCATATTCTAGAGCGAAGTTAAAAAGTAAAGGTGATAGTGCATCTCCCTGCTTTAGCCCGCAGTGAATTGGAAAAGCATCAGATAGAAACTGACCTATACGGACTCTGCTGTATGTTTCACTGAGACACATTTTAATTAATCGAACTAGTTTCTTGGGAATACCAAATTCAGTAAGAATATCATATAATAGTTCCCTCTTAACCGAATCATATGCCTTTTTGAAATCTATGAATAACTGATGTACTGTACCCTTATACTCCCATTTTTTCTCCATTATCTGTCGAATACAAAAAATCTGATCAATAGTCGATCTATTACGCCGAAAACCGCACTGATGATCCCCAATAATTTCATCTACATACGGAGTTAATCTTCTCAAAAGAATATTGGACAAAATTTTGTACGACGTCAACAAAAGTGGTATTCCTCGAAAGTTACCACAGTTGGTTTTGTCCCCCTTCTTTAAAAATAGGTACAATTATGGACTCCTTCCATTGTTCTGGTGCAATTTCCTTTCCCCAAATTGCAAGTACAAGTTTATAAATTTCGCTATATAATGCCCTTCCACCCTCTTGTATTAATTCTTCTGGAATTTGATCGATACCTGGAGACTTGTACTTTTTCAGATTTTGTATCGCAATTTCGACTTCTGAAAACGTGGGTTCGGGTATAATTGGCTCAGCAGTTTGTATTTCAATTTCTTCCCGATCATTTCTATTTGGCCTATGTACATTTAGTAGTTGCGCAAAATAGTTTTTCCATCTGTTTAGGATTGATGGAAAGTCTGCAAGCAAGTCACCATTCTCATCCTTGATCACGTTTTCCCTTGGCTGATATCCGTTCTTAAATTCCTTTATACTCTTATATAAATCTCGAATGTTTTTATTCTTACTATTTGTTTCTACCTCATTCAGTTTTTCCTTTAAGTAACCTCTCTTTTTATTCCTAAGTGTACGACTTGCTTCCCGTCTTTCATTGAAATAATTATCTCTCTTCTCCTCAACTGGATCCTGTAAGAATTTCAATTTTGCCTGTTTCTTTCTTTCTACTACCATGCACCAATCTTCATCAAACCACGGTTTCTTTTTCTTAGTTTCATAATAACCTAAGCTCTGCTCAGCTGCAATTTTGATACTATCTCTGATATTTTCCCACACGCTATTAACATCTAATTCTTTCTCAACTTCGTCGGAACTTTCTAAAGTGGCAAACCTATTCGAAATGTCGACCTGATAATTTTGCTTAGCTTCCTTGTCCTTTAATTTCAAAATATTGAATTTAGTAATATTAACTTGTTGCTCTACTCGCTTGGTTACTGATAATCTTTCTCTTAATTCTCCAATCACCAAATAATGGTCAGAATTACAGTCTGCACCCCTGAAAGTTCGAATATCTACTATACTAGTATGTCTCCGTTTATCTATCAAGATGTGATCTATTTGGTTGTGTGTCAATCCATCTGGAGAAGTCCAAGTATATTTATGTATATCCTTATGGGGGAATGTTAAATTTTTCGATGTGGCAAAGTTGACTAATCTAACTCCATTGTCACTACTAATTGCGTGTAGGCTCTCTTTTCCAATAGTTGGTCTAAAATATCCTCCCGTCCTACTTTAGCATTGAAATCCCCCAATAAAATTTGCATGTGATATCTAGGGAACTGATCAAATGTATGTTCCAATTCCTCATAGAAGCTATCCTTTTTATGGTCGTCTTTTTCTTCTGTAGGGGCGTGAGCATTTATAACCATGATGTCGCACCATCTACCCTTAAGTACTAAATATGATAACCTGTCACTGATAAATTCGACATTTTTACTGCTGATTTTATTCTTTTATGAACAAAGAATCCTGTTCCTAATTGGTGATTATTTCCTTCCCCATTATACAACAAGTAATCTCCTATTCGTGATATGCCATTCCCATCTAACCTAACCTCTTGTACTCCCACGAAGTCTATTCTATATCTAGCTAGTTCTTTAGCTACTAATGTTACCCCTCCTGTTCTATAAAGACTAGTTACTTTCCAAGTGCCAAATCTCGAAACCTTATTCCTTTGCTGTGGTCGTGCCAGAGAATCAGTCCTATTCCGAGGCTTATTGTAGGGATTCGTAACAAGCTGTTTTTTTACGGTGATGGGTTGTTAGCCCTTCGCCCAACCCCCAAGCTGGAGGACCACCCCTTATCGGCTGTTCACGACTGCTTATTCAATATATTCGCAGCTACCCTCCATATCTGGAGGCTTCGTACTGTAAATTCAATCTTCACTTCTACCCGATCCGAAAAGATAAAATTATTCAGACATGCCATCTACTTTTCGTCCAAGTGGTTATGTCGCAGGATCGTAGAAAGAGGGGGAATCACGTGACAGTTAATTACTTAACGAGGCCCTTTTATTTAAGTTATTTTAAACAGTTGTATAATATTACAACAGAAATTAATGTTTTCAGAAAAGAACCAAGACAGCCCAGCCACTAGCTTTACAGAGGGGCGAGTAGAAGTAGGTGGGGGAAATCGGGATGCGACGTAGGCAAACGGACGACAGTACCTGTGCGAAAGTATGATTCAAGATTGAAAGCAAACCACCGGCGTGGCTCAGTCGGTTAAGGCGCTTGCCTGCCGGTCTGAAGTTGCGCTCGGGCGCGGGTTCGATCCCCGCTTGGGCTGATTACCTGCTTGGGTATTTTCCGAGGTTTTCCCCAACCGTAAGGTGAATACCAGGTAATCTATGGCGAATCCTCGGCCTCATCTCGCCAAATACCATCTTGCTATCATCAATTCCATCGACGCTAAATAACCTCGTAGTTGATACAGCGTCGTTAAATAACCAACTAAAAAAATAATAAAAAAATATTGAAAGCTCTTTCGTCACTGGAAAATGCGAACATATTTCTGAAACGTACTATACTCACTAACTAGGTACTGTTTACTATATGCGACCTTGGTTCTGTTGGAGGACAGTTGGAACTTCATTAGTAGAAGGGGTGGGAGTGAAGTACATACAAAAACTCAGGTACAATAAAAATTGGAGTAAAAATAAAATTATGTCCCTGTATATGATATGAAACTGATATTCTAGCTATTATTATTGTGATTATTAGTATTATTAATAGTAGTAGTATCTCCTTTTATTGCAGCCTGTTTTGACCTGTGGCATGTTAGATTAATGATACAAAACCTGAAAATATTATATATACACAAAAAATTAACACATTCATATAGCCTTACCAATTGCATTAACTACAACTTCTCATACTATGGCCGAAACACATAAACTAGCTATTTACAGTGAATTGTGAATATGTGATATGAATTTCTGAAATTCTCTTGAACAGCATTTCTTTTTAAACATTAAACACAGGAGTTTTTTAAATTGCCCAGAACATGAGATGACATGCGACAGTAATAGCAGACGAGCTCTTTCGAAAATTGGGCAATCAAATAGGAGGTGTTGAACAGTCTGGGTGATTTCCCCGCATTTACACATGGATTCATTTACATTATTGATTTTGAACCGTTTAAAATATGTTTAAATTTTCCACGGTCTGAAATGAACTGCATAAGCACGAAATTGGGTATCATGTGTTTACAGTTTAACCTAGAGGTTATTGTAGGAAAGAATAAGGCCCGGTTTCTTCAACCTTTGTTAAATTATAACAGTGTATTATTCCATTTTAACTGTAAACTTGACAGTTGAAGCATTTCTTCAACTACTGTTAGTACTAACAGGCTGTTAATATTCATGTTAATTTAACTGACCAATTCATGGAGTTAAGTCATTAAACTCTCTGTTAGCATAGAAGTATTCAATATGGCTGGTGCGTTAGATGCTGAACTGTTATATGTTGATTATTTAGAAAATGATATCCATGAATACATAAACAGAGCGGATGATTTCTGTGATTCGACAGAATTCATACAAAGATATAAGCAAATTGATGCAAAGTCTCACTTTTCGCTTTCAACGTAGATCAGTTTGTTTGTTTATTCTCAATAATTGGTTCATACTGCGAAATTATTTCAACAGAAGGCTTCTCTCAAACGAAAAGAAATTAGTCCCACGATTTCTTATTGTTCCAGTGTTTTCCATTTCACAACAGAAATACCAATACACCGCTCCACGCTACTGTGATACAGACGACGGAAAGAAGCAGAAATAAAACCTGAGAGAATAGAAAGACTTCTATCCTCTCTGTCTACTATAACGTAAAATAATTAGAGAAGAAACATTTATAATAGAACAAAAATGAACAAAACAGTAGTTATTGAATTGAAGCGTGAATATGTAGTGTGTAATACAACCAATACAGTAATAAAATATGATTCGCTTCCGATCGGTGTTCAAAGATGCAGCTATTGAAAGCCACGTATTCTCCTTCATTTCTCATCTTAATACGAGGCGCGCCGCTTATCGTAAATGTGAGGATTTCAATATTAGAATCTCATCAAATAAAACTTGCTCCATGATGCACAGCACAGAACAAAATAATGCATAGGTTATGTCACGGTCTTCTTGCTATAAAATATACGACGACAAAATAGCTTTTAGATGACACTAGAATGAATCTAGTGGGCTGTGATCGGAAACGTGAACGCTAAAGTTGAAACTTGGCCAACTCTCCGTTCCCGATCTCGGGCTCCGGCAAGCTTTTCGTTAATTGTGAATGCTCACATTTAAATGTATAGGGGAAAGGTCCCTATATTGAACCGTGTCTTAAATTGAAACACTCGGTTATTTCCCAAACTGTTAGACAAAGTGCACCACAATTCAAGCAGAAGAGTACTGTGTAGCGCAGTGAATGCTGGGTACAGTTGACCTTTCAGCTATAATAAGTGTTGTGTGATTATGGTGCTTCTGATGTAATATTTGACTCTCCTAGCTAAGCTTGTACGACAAATCAGGTAAGATTATGATAATATTAATCTATTGCATGTTGTGAAGTAGTTACATAGCAACTATATCCATGCGTAAACTTTTTCAATCAACACGTTTCCGTATTTCACAGTTACTAAATAATCTGAAATGGCTTTTCCCGTTATTTGAACAACCATTTGAACCCTATATTGAACTGATCCAATTTAGGAAACCTTGTTTTGCTTTAGGAGCTTCCAACTGTGAATATCTCGTGCAAATAGATACACCTGACAAGTGGTGAAAGAGGCACTAACACAACCTGTGTGTGTTGCATGAGTGTAACCGGGATTTACATTCTTCCCATGTTGATTTTCAAAAGGCTGACATTTAAGGATGAACTGAACACCGGTGCACCACCAGGTGCAATATGCACATGTTCTGAAAGTGGATGGATTACTAGCAAGTTATTTCTTAAGTGGTTACAACGTGTCATCGCCATTGTGAAGCCCAGCACTAATAACAAAATGTTACTTCTCCTTGATGGCCATTCCACCCACACCAAGAATGTAGAAGCTATCATTTTTGCCCGGGAAAATGGTGTTGTAATGCTTTCTTTGCCGGCACTTACTACAACGCACAGGCTTCAACCGTGTGACGTGTCTTTTTCTTCAAGCCCTTGTCATCATACTACAATCAGGCTGCAGACAAATGGCTTCGAAGTAACCCATCTCGAAATATAACTCAGTTCAGGTGTCAGTTTATAATAGCAGAAGCTTATGGAAAAGCTGCTACAGTGGTAAATGCAACGAGTGGATTTGCGAAAACTGGAATTTGGCCAGTCGACACAAACAGCGACTTCGCTCCTACTGCCGTCAACCATGAGAATGAGCCTAACACAAGTGTTCCAAACTCACCTTCACAAAATTCAGTTCCCTCTTTTCAATCTAATAAGCCTAACACTTTTGAAGACATTTCTACGGCCAATCCTCACTATCCATAAAAATCTCCAAACATGACTAGGCGTAGGCCTAACACTGTTGCTGAAATAGCTCCTATTCCTGAACTTATCAGATCAAGGAAACAAAAAACCACATCATTTGCAATCGTCACAAGCAGACAATACAAGAATGAGTTGTAGGAAAAACAAAACAAGAAAGTAGCAGATAGGCCTACATCGACACCAAGAAATAATCCGTTAAAGAGAAAGCTCCAATATGGTCAACAAGAAAATGAAGACAAGAATTGATACTGCAAAACTTGTGAATTGTCGGAAATTATGGATATGATCCAGTGCATGAAATGTAGGATATGGCTTCACTCAAAATGTGGAAACGTTAGTACTAAACGGAAAATATTTTACTGTGAAGACTGTGGATAATGGCCTCTTTTATATAACAATGAAAGCCCTATATTTGTAATTCATGTTCTAAAAAGAAAGTGTTTTTTATTATTATCTAAAAACTCCAGTTCCCAAGGAAATTGACATTATAATCACAAACTTCTTTTGTACTTTTGTTGCTAATTAAATAATTGCTTTAAGTATAGGACAAAAATATTTATATTTTATATTAATAAAAATGTTTCTGAATTTAAAAATGATGTGGTTCATTTTAAGATAAGACTGGTCCAATTTAGGGACCGTGTTCCTAATTTGGACCATTTCGCACCTTCTCAGTTTTATTTTTTTATTTAAATAATGACAACATTAATTAGCAATTGTTTTGAGGCTATGTATACCCAAAGAGATTGCAAATGTAATGCAAGTTCTCCTGATAACTTTGATTTGAGATTATTGCCACAATTTAGTGTTAAAGGCTAAGTGGTTCGATATAGGGGCCTTTCCCCTACATTTTAACAATTTTACCGTTTTCGTTTTCGTTCCGATTCTCGTTTCCGTTTTATTGTGAACCAGACTTTACTCTCGATTAAGGTAGTTATACGGGTGTAAAGTGAGTGGTGAAACGCTACGAGGTTTTACTCGAGATTAAATCGAACTTTAATCGAGAGTAAAGCGTTGGTGAAACCGGCCCTGAGTCAAACAACGGAAACAAGCGAGAATCGCGATTGTCAGAGTTCAAGGAGTGGATCAGGACAGCACGTTTGCACATCTCCTTTTTATGTTAGGCTAGGTTCTTTTCAAACTGAAATGACGAGTGAAACGTACAGTTAAAATTGCTCTAACCTAACCTAACCTAACTTAACATAAAAAGGTTAGGTTAGGTTAGAGTAATTTTAACTGTACGCTTACTCGTCATTTCAGTTTGAAAAGAACCTAACCTAACATAAAAAGGAGATGTGCAAACGTGCTGTCCTGATCCACTCCTAGAGTTCAGAAAACAAAACTGAGCCTACACTTGGTTATAGGTTATGGTTGAACTCTAGAATCTCTGGTCCTAACAGAGAGTTAAACAGAATGTTAAAATGTGGAATGTAAAGTTGAAGAAAAACAATATTTTTAACAGCAATTCAGACTTTTAGCTTACAGTTAATTAACGCTATGTTAGGTGCATTTTAACAAAGATTGAAGAAACCGGGCCTAAGTCTCTAGTTAGAGAGCCGTTATTACTTTCTTGCCATTGAACATCCCAGCGTGCTAACATGTGTTCCCTTAATTTATGTTTTATGAAATTGACAGGAATTTTATGGTAATTATCAACGACATTCATGGAACAAGCAAGCTTGGCTAGCTGGTTTGTCCTTTCATTCCCTAATATACCCGAGTGCCCTCGAACACAGTTTAAACAAATATGTTTGCTGGAGTTAGCAATATTACGTCTGACATTTACGCCAATCATATGCATATTATATTTGTCCCTAATACAGTTCAAAGTTGCCTTATTCTTAATAATACGAGTAATAGAACGACAACAAGCACTACATCCCTTCCTGTAATCTGAACACGTCTCTCATCACTTACATTGCTTCAACATCCACAGCCCACACTTTCTACAACTGCTACAGCAACAGCAACACACACAAAAGAGCAACATTACTCCGATTACTGAACTAATATAGAGCCAAGAAGAATAGTGACGCCAATCTTTCATATTGAATTTTGGATTGTTCTTTTGATATTTGTTTTTGAGGATCATCAATTCTTACTTCCATGTATTTAAAATCATGAGTCGTAGATAGAATATTTGGAAATGGCAATTGCATATTAGTTTTTGTCATTATTTCTTCCTGTTCCTGTGAAATACAACATTCAATATGCATGGAAGCTATAGGGATGATATCAGTAGCATTTTAATTAATTTGAATATGCTGTAGTGGATATAACACACCTACTGAGGTCAACCCTTTACAATTAACGGCTAACACAAGTTTCCCTCTATTGAATAATTTTACTTCTTCCTTTACTTCATTCACACATACTACAATTATTTCATCCTTTTAATGATTTACATACAGCCATTCATTACTATGTGTTAACGGTATCCACATGGTATCTATTATCGGTCTTACTAATAAAAACTCGATATACAGACGTTTAACTATCTTATACAATGAGTACCTAGCTCGCTTATAAGTAGTGTGTAAATTCCTTACCAATAATCACTACATATGTCGTGCCTAACAGTATAACTATTACACAGCTACGTCATAGCTTCGTCATTACTTCGTTACGAAAGGTAATAGAATATCTGAGGTTCTCTATTGCATCCGGTAGAGCGGTCTAGTGTGGCGTGTTAAGTATCGATAGTACACTGATGCTAATCGATTACCACACTACATTTTGGTCAAAGAGTACAAGATACAGCAATATTATCACAGTCTACTATATACAGTCGCGAAGCTTGAGGTGTTTTTTTGCAAATCTCGTGATAGAGCGCTCCAAGCGGTTAGCAACTAGAAACAATAGACTGCCCATGGTCGACTTTGGACTGTGTCGTATTTCTATCGAGTGCTAGCTCGTTGCGTATTTCACATTGATGCTTGTGAAATGTTCGTTATTGGTTTTAATGAAAATGTTAATGGCTAAAATATAATAATTTGAATAATAATATTGGACAAGGAGGAGACGTTTGTAGTGCTATAAATTGTAGCAACAGTAAGAGAAAGAGGCCAGAGTTATCCTTTTTCCGATTTCCGAAAGATTCGGAAAGGTTACTGGGTTTCCACAAGAATGCTGTGCAGAAACAAAACTGTTAATTTGAAGTTCTTTGTGACTGTTAGAATACATTATATCCTTAAATTTCACAATGAAATGTTTCAGTCTAACCGAAAGGACATTAGATACCGGTTAAAGTTCTGTCACTTGGGCTGCTAAATTTCCAGAGAAATAAAGGTTAGGTCTACTTTTTTTTTTTTCAGAGGATATATTTTTAATTGTAGCTATTAATTTTGTTATTATTTTTATGTGTTATTTTACTAAAGATGTAGAAAAATTAAGTTTGTTTTAATGAAATTTATTGATCACGTTTTATTTTCAATTCTGGTGGGATTATTATTGCTTAGGCCTATTTTTTTCTTCATAGGACATGTTTTTAATTATAGCTGTTAATTTTGATGTTATTTTTATTTGTTGCTTTACTAGAGACGTAGAAAAAGTCTGTTACAATAAAATGTATTGATCACGTTTTATTTCCAATTCTGGTGTGATTATTATTGCTTAACATCATCCCACTTTGTTAACTACATAAGCCTACACCACAAGTACCGGCACACGTAAGTTACTCCATTAATTCATATTTCCATTATTATTGTTGTAAAGAGAAATGCAAATTAATATTTATTGGTTTCAATTCATAGTTAATTATCGCTATAATCTTGAATGAGTGAAGCTATTATAGTAAATTTCAGTTCGTTTTGCACAAACAAAAATTATATTAACTTATTTCTTGCAGGTATATTCGAGTTTATGGTGGAATTTAATATACTTCATTAAAATAATAAATCAACTTTATGCATTTAATATTTCAATAATGGAAGGAAGGTGTTAATTTTTCCAAAAGAACACAACGAAAGTGTAACATATTTTGTCGTCTGCTAGGAGAGAGATCTGAGATGATGAGGCGATAGTAGCGATCCTAGTGGTGGGCAACTGCCCATGTTTGCATTTTTACTACATATTGTGCTTCGCGACTGTATATAGTAGACTGTGATATTATTCTAATTATTTTGTGCTCTTGGGTTTGTTCTTCTGTGGTTACAAGGCAACCATCATCATAAAGTGACAGTCGATACGAACAGCTGTTAGAGGGGCTTCCATTTTGTCTCTATATACAACGCTTAAACAAGGGGTTTCGTATATATATCTACTGCAAACCAATTCCCATTGTATAGTTACAGCCTGTTTATACATCCATTGTTTATGCATTGTTTATTAGTAAAGTTTTCTGTCTCAACTTTGCATAAGTCTTGTATAAAAACTATATACGGTTTATTAGTAAGACTGTATATGTGTACAGAATGTCCCATTTATCTTGTGCATCTATTATAACCTTTTTGTTTGGATAGGTATTGGAATTTTTGTTTTTGAGCGTTATGTTAGAACGAGGGGCTAACATGAGTGTTTAGATTTGGAGCATGTAACTACATTATGGTACAAGATACACGTGACGTCATCAATTTTTCAACTAGCACTGCATACTTTAATCATGTTACATTGATGTCACATATTAAGACGAGTACAAAAATGTATCACAATGTCACCTTCCTAATCAATAACAACAACAAAACGAAACAAAAACGTGTGATAATGTTATGCTTTGAGAGTCACAGAAGATGTTCCCAATGGTGACCATTCACATTAAAGGACATTCGAAGGCTTTCCAAGAAAGACCGTATGACTGCCCTGCACGTTGCTGGCTGGATGAACACACAAGCCTGTCGAATGCGTTGCTGCATGTCGTCTGATGTTGTCAGAATGTTCTGGTACACACTGTCCTTTACAGTTCCTCACAGGAAGAAGTCGAGTGGCGACAGATCCGGAGAACATGCAGGCCACTGTACGTGGCTTGTGGTGTCGACAGTTGTGGTTTGCTTACATGTTAAGACAGCAAACACACAATACACGACGTGTACAGACGTCAGTCGTCTTTCAATTTGTGTAGGCCTGAGTTAATGCACCACAACAAATGACACATTCTGATGGCATTCATTTTGCATTTTGTTGTTGTTATTGATTGGGAAGGTGACATTGTGATACATTTTTGAACTCGTCTAAATGTGTGTAATCAATGTAACATGATTAAAGTATGTAGTGCTATTTGAAAAATTGATGACGTCATGTATATCTTGTACCATAATGTAGTTACATGCACCAAATCTCCACACTCATGTTAGCACCTCGTTCTAACATAACTCTCAAAAACAAAAATTCCAATACCTATCCAAAAAAGAAAGTTATAATAGGTGCACAAGGGAAATGGGACAACCTGTATACATATAATTATACTTCTGGATATTCAGTCGTAGTAGGATGTATCAGGTAGGTGAGGCAATCCTCTTTCACTATATGATTTATTGGTACATTCTCCATACAAATCATATTAGCAATTATCTTTTTGGACCTCTCACATGCTTTTGAGATAAAAAATGCCGTTTTCGTTCTCTAAGTATTGATTGCTATGTAAGGGTATTGGGGTTGTATAAATTTAGCGGTTCTATTATTATTCATAATTACCGGAAAAGGAACAATTTCATATCAATTGAATTTTTCGCGTGACAGTAGAGGTACTCTCACAATGTATACCAATGTAGATGACGTTTTATAAATAGGTACCGTCATCACCTGGTCCACTTGGTGTGATGGAAAAGATGGTAATTCCATATCGATAGGAATTGTTTCACATAACACGTTCTTAATGTTCTCGTAAGTTATAACCTAAGGATTGAATAATTCCAAGTCGCGCATTTGTTGTCATTGTGATCAACAAATCGTAATATTCATAACAATCTTAGTATCCTAACTCAACATGTTTAATCTTTAGATTAATTGCTGTAATCATATTGTCTTCATGCGTCTTACCTTCCCACTGATTTTGGTAATGTGAAAGAAAAGTATTGGAACTTTCTTTTATTGCTTTTTGATTTAACAATAATTCCGTAGTTGTTTCATTGACTGTTACCAAACTTGACTTTAAAAGTGTTAAAACTGTTCTGAACTAATATGCAAGAAGTTAAGTTGTTCTTGCTGCATTTTATCTATTCTTTCCTTATACATTTCTATGTCAGTTTAAATTGCAGTGCCGAATAGAATTTTAGAAATTTCGCCTACAAAACCTAGTACAGAACGCTTTTTCCGGTTATTGTTATTATTATTGACCATTGGTTCAATAATTTCTTCAAGAGTTTCTCTTAGCCTTTGTACATTAGTTCTTTTAGCCAGGATGTGAGCTAATCCTTGCTCACAATCCGTTTTGTGATACCATGTGTACACTAGCAAATTTTTACATTCATTCTGTATAGTTCCAGTCCCTTGTTTGAGCGTATCATACAGGTGTTGTACCGCTCCTATGTCTACGTAAGTAATGCCATCCCAGAGATGCGGAGTGAACCACACGTTTGCTACAAAATTAAAGTACATGCCTGCCTGTCCTTTGATTTCTTCATTTTGAAGAAAAAGCATTCAACCTTAACAGTAGTCATACCAATGAGTAGTGCTTACCACTCAGATAAAATCATCTTGGTATGCTTCTGAAAAAAAAAGAAACAATTATTCTTTGTATTCCTTTACTCTATTGATGTGTACAGTGAATCTCTTTTTTCCCGTACCCCCAATTCTGCACAACTCGACGTTAACTTTATTAACCCGAGTAACCTCAAATGGACCTTCCCACAGAGGGTCCAACTTTTTCCTATTCTCCTTTCGTAACAAGACCTTGGCTCCCAGAGCTATGTCATACTGTACTCCAACCAGGAGAAAGTCTCTAGGGAATGAGACGCAGCGGGGTGATGCTGTGAATGAATGTTGATGTCATAAGGTCACATACGTGGGTACACACATCTCCATTGGCTAATTCTCAAAGCACAAACGATAACACTGATACACACATATTTGTACTACCCTAGTTGCAAAATTAGATCACGGTTAATTTCCTGGTCTTCTAATCCCTCCATACAGGAAATAACATATGCAGGAGAGCACATGTTTTTTTAAACTGGCGTTATAACGGTAATATTATCTATCTGCTGTGCTCCAGTAGATGACGCAATAGTAAGCACATTCCTTTCACGATTAATCTCTTGGTTGGAGAGCTGTAATTACCTCATTTTCTTTCTGTGCTCCCCGAGTTTCGTCATTAGGCCTATGACATTTCTTATCTTTATTCCTATTATCATTGAGTACTCGCTTTTCCTTACTTTGAGGAACTCCCTCGCTTCCTGCCAAGTAAGCCTCAACCTTTTCTTCAACTGTGCCACGTAATCATCATAGGTATATATTGCCTTCGCTTCCTGCCTTAAAGTTCCACGAATATTTGCTATTCGACCAAACATAAGTTCATAAGGAGTGAATTTGTACTACAATGAGGAGTTGTGTTATAAGTAGGATCCTTATTCCAGCTACCTATAAACGGGAATGAAGTTGTCTGATTCAAAGTATATGTGACGTCACAGCGCAGATACAGGTAAGTTCGTATGCAAAATAGTTACGCATCCTCTGCCCTTACTAGTCGTATTAGGTTATTTAAATAGCTACACCTTTGTGGCTGACTGAAGGTTCATTGCAGAGCGTGTAATATTGCGGGGCATAGTTGAGGATATTTGAACTAATATTTTTACTGTCAATATAGACAAAATTGCATATAAATTGTGTAAAATAAAAGTAAAAGTGGCAAAAACAGTGCACTGAAATACCAAAAGGCACAGAAAGTGAGTTGAACGTAATAAAAAAAAAGCAGTACCATAAAAATCTCAAAATCATGAAGATATTATTTCGATGTTTAGCATGGATTTGTGTAGCCTACCATGATCTTCAATGTCAACCTCCCAATTAATAAATTAAATAATCTCCATTTTAGGGAATTTCTAGAAAAGTACTTACAAAATTATTGGATTTTTAGTGATGAGCGACATGCAATTCCTATTGAAACACGAAAAAATATCACACAATAGGAATATCTTGTACTACATCATGCTTTTGAAAGAATTTCTTGCATATAAAATAATTTCTAGTGACATCCGCATAAGTTCAAGTTCCGTAACTTACGAATGCAGGTTATTAGACCTATTCACTGCAAAGATCACGACTAAAATGAACGTCACGGCTCAAGCATGTGCTTACTAATATAGCCTCAGAACGTCGGGAGTTGACTGTACCCCATGAACAGCGATGATGTGTTTATTTATATCATCCGTTGCATCATCAGTGTTCGGCGTACTTTATACTCAATATGTCTTCAACTTCAGTCTTTAGGTAGCTGGAATACGAAGCTTAGTTATAAGTAAGTTAAAGACAGCAAAGGGTAACCATCTATCCCATTCATCCTGTTTAGTGGAACTGAAACATCTTAAAAATTTATGGGACCTTTCTAAGCTACCATTAGACTCTGGGTGCTATGCACGGGTATGAATCTTATTTATTTTGAGTAACTTACAAATTTCTTGAAAGAGTTACTCATAAATTGACTACCTTGATCTGTAAGAATTACATCACATATTCCATAAGTTAAAATAATATATTCTACAAAACATCTGGCTACAATCTCTGTAGTCATTTCTGGCATTGGAACAGCTATTAGATATTTACTTAAGAGATTCTGACATGTCAAAATATATTTCCTTCCAATGATAAGGTGAGAGGGCCTACAATATCAAGTGATATCTTTTCCCATATACTCTGGGGTGTGTCTGTTATTTGTAACGGGGCTTTTGGAATAGCCTGTTGACTTTTATTAATTTGGCAAATTTTACATTTCCTAATGTACTATGTAATGTCTTCCAACATATTGGGCCATTTGCAATGCAATTTAATCCTTTCATGGGCTCTTTGTATTCCTTGGTGACCTCCGATGGGACAATCGTGCGATTCTTTCAATAATCGAGATTTTCGCTCTTCTGAAATTTCATTAGCTCCGTCTTTCACAAAGAGGGTGATTCTACTTAAGCAATCGGCATTCATGTTTCTTTTTCCTGCCATATGAACAACGTCAAAATCGTATTCTTCTAACAGTAACCTCCATCTCAGTATTTGTGAACCCGGGTCTTTTACATTCATCCTCCATTTCAGGAGCTGATGATCAGTTACAATGGTAAATTTTGTACCTAGTAAACATGGACGAAAATGCTTACATGCCCAGATAATGGCCAAGAGTTCCTTTCTAACTTTCTTACACCGGGGACAGAACAACTACTACAGTCGAGCCGTTCTTATTTCCGACGTGGCAACGCCTTCTCGACTTTTGGCGCGAGGAAGGTAGCCAATAGAGGTGTTGCTAAATCTCTGTCAAGCCAATAGTGAACGGACGCAGTTCTAATAGCTGGTTGTCGAACAATCAGTCGGTATTGTTGTTAGTGCTGTGTTATCGCTGAGTTTTCAGCATCACAATGCCGCGGAGGAGTCGGAAGACCATCAATTCGCAAAGCAGAGAAATGATTCTTAGCGTTAGAGATTATTTCGAAAATGAACGTAAAATAAGAGTAGTTTATTGCCTTTAATGCAAGTGGTGGAAAGAACAGCTGATGCGTGTGATGTGAACAAGTTCACGGTTTCTCAAATAACGACAGAGAAGTACGGACAATCCGGCAAAGAAGAAAATAAACTGAGAACTATGGCGGCGGCAGGTACTAACAATGATTGTAGCGATCTAGGTGTAGCACCTCTAAATTGAACAATACCGTTAGGCAAGGTTCTTCGTGTAATTTTTTTATGTAGCAATGACTTATCATGACAAAATTTTTAATACTAACATATTTTACTTAATTTACAGATTGTGTGGTTTTAGTTATTCATTCACATAAAAAATGTTTATTTATTATATTTTACAGCTTTCTCCCATTTTAGTAATTTCTAATATTGTTTCTGTATTTACGAAAATCGTTACTTCAAATGGTCGGAAAAACCAATTATAGCACCACATGGTAAGTCTTCTGTGTCCTGGGATGCTAGGATCAACAATAACAATAATATATAATATTATGTATTCATATATTACTAATTATTTATCGTAGAAAATAATTTTTCGTTCGATGTTTAAGACTAGACATGTGCTAAAACTTCATTAAGAGTACAAGGGTAGACTTGACAACACAGTAACATCCACCGTGAGCGGGAAGCGGTATGTCGTCTGCATAACCTTGACGACAACCACTGCCAGTGAAGCAGCGTGTCAGCTGACCAGAAGCTGTCGTGTGATTTGCTGCCGGAAATAAGAACGGCTCGACTGTAGTAGAGGCTTCAGTGACGTCACTATAGAAGCGTCCACACACAACAGAATTGTTCGTTGAACTACAAACTGAAAACGTTAACCACTTACTTTCACTGATCCAGCTGTGCTCTCGCAATACAATAACTTCCGTTCAGAAAATTTTTTACAGATGAATGGTACGGTACCTGCTAGTGCGGGAGGAGGGGGTGGTCGTACCGCTTAAAAGTAACGGCATGGATAAATATATATTTATCCATGGTAACGGCCTCCAAGCCTCCAAGCTTCTAGATGTTCTGTCCCCGGTATACTCCATCCACTACTAGTGCAAAACTACCCCAACTCCGCATTCCTTCCAGAGCAGATGAGCTGTGACACTGACAGTACATCTTACGCTAGACCTTCTGTCACAATCTTCTATTACTGCTCTGTCTATCACTTCTTTTAAGGATTTCTCATCCGCAACTGCTTTCACTCCTTCTCTCACAGAATCAACGAAAATTCCATTTACAAAACATTTTTTCCTAATTTAATTATTACCTTTTGTCCACCTTTATCTCGTCCTCTGACCAAGAGTTAGTGAAGCGATTAGTACTGTGTAAAGTAGATTGAATCAATTGTTCGACTCTTGCCCCCCATTGAGTAATACTTTCGTTCGAGTTCTGTTTCACCTGACAGAATTGGGTCGTATAGTACATAAATGTTCGTTGTACAGCAAAATGTATCTCTAGTTTTTCCTTTATATCCTCCCTTTATTTTCATGTGTTGGATGGATGTTTAAAGTTCTCCTAGCATTACCTGTAATCTTCGCTAAAATATATTTGATTAATATATACTCCTGATTTGGGTTTATTAATGACCTAGCCGACTCAACATTACCGATAAATTCATTTAGCGTAGATGGTTTGCCTGAAAAAAAACATTTTTCAAACAATTTAGCAGCAGCTGTAATGGGTAATTCAGCACTTATTCTTTGTTGTCTTAGAAGAGTGTTCAATTGGTCTTCTAGAATTGAATTCGTTGATCTTGATCTGCTTGTGCCATGATCTAACGGGCTTTCACTCGGATTACTAACTTTCACCAATATTTTAAGAAATTATAACAAGGGTTATAGGTATCCTACAAGCAAAACTCAGCTCGAACTCTTCGCGGCGCGCATGCTATACTCACTCCTCTTACCCCCCTGCAGTAGGCGTGAGAGCATGCTGGGAACGGGAGCATACGTCATCTGCGCGAGACAGTCACGCCCGCTGGTTTCTGCGCACTGAGTTTTCCTTGTTGGATGCCTGTAATAATGTCTCTCGAGACTAGTAGTACACTCACCCAGATGAAGGATCTGTTGACTAGTTGGCGCGCCCTGGCCGTCGATCCTCGGACTTCGTCACCAGCAACTGGTCAATGAGCTTCTACGCGGGTTGCTAACAGCTGGAGACATCGGAGACCTTCAGGTAACGGGCACCCCGAAGAGGAAGAGCCACGATGTAACAACCAGGCGACTAGGGTCGACGTTGATTCCACCTTATGGAACAATCATGGCAGTAGATGACGACTGTAGATACACTGGCCTCTTCTCATCTGTCTTCAACCTCTAAGACACCAGGATCTGCAGCAGAAAGTGTTGCTGTCAGTGAACATCATAAATATAAACATCTTACAGATAGTTATATTTTTATCCCTTTTGGGGTTGAAACGTTTGGATCATGGTGTAGTGAAGCCAAAGCTCTTATCTCTACCATAGGCAGACGTTTAGTGCAGCTTTCTGGGGACCCTCGAAGCAGTCAATATCAACGTCAGGGCATTGGTATCGCCATTCAGCGCGGTAATGCAACAAGTAGGGTAAAGTTGCCTAATTCCGTGACATATTTAATAAAGTCTATATTTATGCCAAAATTGTATTAAAAATTTTCAAATAACACCTAAATGACGTTATTTGGACCTTTAGCTACAGTTTTTACAACATTCAGTGTCAACAGTTTCACAAGTTTGGTATGTAATATATGATTCTTCATCGTTATACAGTGGCTCCTAAATCCGTGACAGGGATCCAAATTCCGTGATAGAGGTTTCCTAATTCCGTGAGTGATATCCTAATTCCGTGATACTAAAATAATCCTCATTAACTGCTCAGAAAACAAACGCGTATTTGGAAAAACACATTAAAATCATGGTATATTGTTTTAATAGGGATTAAGCAAGAAATTACAACATAGAAGAAGGGCCTAAGTGACAAATTTCAAAGAAAATACTTGTGTAACTACAGGAATACATATTACATATTAATATACCCATATTATAAACGAAATGAACTGAAAGTTAAATTCAATGCACAATTAAATTTGAATAAATTGAATTTTAACAATTGAATTGTCCGTCTCCAATGGATTCCAGCACACTGTGGAGTCATGGGGAATCAAACCGCAGACACACTTGCCAAGAAAGACTCAACAATAAAACAAAAATTTAAATTTAATTTCTCATATTCCTCAATAAAACGCTTGATCACTACAAAATTTTCTCATTCATACCTACAAGAAATAGAATCAAATGCTAAAGACAAAAAATGGATTACACTACTTTCCAACCCAGATATAATCCCCCAGAGACCAAGGAAAACAGCAGTTGCAGCCTTCAGACTATTGATAAATCATGACTGTCTAGCAAGTCATCTCTACAGAATAGGTATCTCAGCTTCACCCATATGTGTCCTGTGTAACGATCCAGCAGAAATGAATGAAGACTACTTGCAGACCTGTGAAGCATTAAGATCAGAAGAAACTACAGTTCAAGAGTATTGGAAAGAACGACTGCTAATGGCTTCATTGCCAAATGCAAGGCACTAGACAACAACAACAATTTTAACACAATTATTTCTCATTATTTATATTCCTAACAAGAGCAGTAATTAAGTTAAATATATGCCCTATTATTTTATTATAAATATAATTGATGTTTTCTATAATTTATTTCTATTATTATTTCCACGAACTATTTTCATTCATAAGACATTAATTTTCGCAACATAACATTTTCTATTCGCGCCTAAACACCAATTCAGAATCATACTAGTTATCTATGACCTTCATTGATTTGCAAATATTTTCATGTTATTCTCTGTTAAAATATGCACATTTAATTATACGTCCTATTGTCAAATAAGTGTCCACCTACGAGTCTTCACACACATAATAGTAACAATATAGCCTATCGATCCTTCATAATAGCCCGTTTGCGATCTCTATCTGTCAAGGACAATCACAATATGATATTAAATATGCATATTTATTATACAACTTATCGATTAATCTTGTTGCTGTACTTTTAGTTAGATTTTAATAGCCTTTTATTGTTTGTATAATTGGTCACATGTATTATGTAATTTTGATATACACTATGTAGGCCTACAGATATCTATATTGTCTGAAGATGCCCACACAGGGCGAAAACGTTCACAAAAATAATTAAAATGTGTTAACAAAAATATTTTTTTGGGTTGACATTATAAGTAAGTCAAGACGGAAACATTGAAACCATATTACTCTTTCATCATAATATGACTCATTGGATAATCTACAAAGATGAATTTAAAATTCAAATTTATGTACCTAAGTTTTGTAGTTTTCAGCAACATATATTGTATATATTATACAGCCGTCACTCAGTAAATAATAGAAATGAAGATCTAATTTAAGATATTCTCTACGTCTACTTATATAACTCCAAAAGTTTGAGCTTCATATCATCAATATGTATATTAGTGACAAATACTCACATCATGGCATTAACTATAATAATATTTCACTTTCAATGGTGATAATGTCATCAAACCACCTCAAGTTTCGTAGTTTTTAATATCCAAAACACAGCTGTACTCAGAAAATTACACACCACAAAATCAGATCTGTAAATTATTTGTAGCAAGTCTTGAAAAATTTTAATAACGGATCACAGAGACATTATAAAATTACACAAATGAAGATCGACACATTATTGTCATTATGATGTCACAGAATTTGCTCTGATTTGCTCTAAATATGTTGGCAATCCTGTAGGTCATGGCCTTCGTATAATATTGCTTATTGTAGTGTGTGTGTTTTATTTTCATTCTCAAAACTGACGACAGATGGATTTTGGAAAATAGGAAAATTATGTAGGAAAATTGACATTTCACTGAAAACTACTATTTTTCTGCAAATCTTTGGGTTCCAGACTTCAAAATGAGGAGTTATTCATTAAAATCCGTTCAGCCATTTTCCCGTAATTTCCATTACCAGTTCAAATTATATGAACGTGTCGATATTAAAAGGGCATATTTCCATTAAACCATATTTGTTGGAAAACACACAAAAAAAAAAACATATTCACATCTAAACTAAGAGACAAACTTATTAGATCTCAGGTGGGCTACATAGAACTGTTTGAGAGACATGGACTTCAACAAATAATCTTGCATTAAATCTACCGTATTAAGAGTAATCATATTCCAGAATCTACTAACAAAAAATTAAATAAAAAACTGAAAAAAAAGGTAAAGGTATCCCCGTAACATACCATGAAGGCACTTGGGGGGCATGGAAGTAGAGCCCCATGCTTTCCATGACTTCGGCATTAGAATGAGGTGATGTGGTCGGCACCACGCTCTGACCGCCTTTTACCCCCGGTAAAGAACCGGTACTCAATTTTATAGGAGGCTGAGTGAACCTCGGGGCCGTTCTGAAAGTTTGGCAACGAGAAAAAATCCTGTCACCACCTGGGATCGAACCCCGGACCTTCCAGTCCGTAGCCAGCTGCTGTACCAACTGAGCTACCCGGCCGCTTAAAAAACTGAAAACAACATAAAATATATCATTTGTGTATCGAACTCAACTATTTATTAATAATAATGTTTATATGATTTCTCCTAGCTTTTCTTCCTAGTTTACTGTCCCTCCTCAACTCCTGGGTCATTCTCCATTGATACAGTATATGTTCCTGTGGACACAGACCATTCCCTAAACTCTTCATAGAAAGCCTTATCTTCGTCTAGAACATACTGTATAGCAGGGATGAGACGATATTAGCTCCCAATCACGATAGAAGAGCTCGACCTTGATCACGAGCGCATAGCGCATCCACTACATAACATCGGAACGTAGACATCAGGGATGTACATGCACATGCAGCGAATAAAGGCAGCAATTATTACAATAACTTTCATTACAAAATGTCTGGCTATGTAATAGGGCTAATTATTCAGTTATTTAATATACATATACATATATAAACAAATCGCAAAGGGAAGGATTTTTTAGGAACAAAAAGAGAAATAGGAAAAGTCAATTCTATGTAAACCATTTTCTTGTTAAAAGCAATTATTTATTATGTAAATACTTCACTTCATTGGTTAGGAGAAACTAATAGGGTCTACCTGCTCGACGTGTGTGATCTCTAAGTACTTTTGAGTATTTGTTAAAAAAATAATAATGGCAATATTGATTTAAATAGAGTATATTGATTGTGTGACTGTGAAAATGTAGTCCTTACTCTCCAGTCGTGATTATGTAACGAGTTTTCTTAGATTGATTTGTGAGATGCACGTAACACGAAAAAACAAATTGATTAATTTAAGATATTGAGAACCATCGTAATTTTTGGGGTCAATCATTTAAGGGGATATGTGTGATTTTTAAAACTTCCACAATTTTCGGCCAAAATTTGTGAAATTTAAACTATATAAACAAATCTATAATAATATCATCTGTACAAAATTTGATGCAATTAGGTCTAATAGTTTTGAAATTATATTTTTAAGTATATTTTTTTTATATTGACGTTACTAAAAAAGCTCCTTGCATTAAGGTTTTCAAAATGGTTAGTTCATATTTACTCAAAATCTTGAAAATAGTCATCGGAATGAAAGTGAATTAGCTTTTTGACCTTAGTAATAGTATAAGTTAAGGTACAATCAAAGATAAAATATTATTTCTAAATTAAAGAAACACGTAATCTAATAAAAGTAAATATCCAGAAACAAACAACAAATAAAACATCAACAATACATTTAAAATAAAGAAATAAAAGTAATCTAGATACAATCTACTGATCCAAATGTAAATTAATTTACCTTCGATGTCAATTCCGAAATCAATTATTTCTCTCTTCTCCTGAATAATGCCTATTTTTTTCACGTTGCGTCTCATAATGCCGTTTTATGTTGCTTTTTTTGCAAATGATATTTTTTTACACAACAAACACTTGACTTCATCACCATGTTCGAAGCATAAATATTGTATCTTCCACTCTTCCTTGAAAGCTTTAAGCGTTTCCGTTCCGTCATGATGCGCTGTGTTCTAATATCTGTACATCCTTTAGCATTGTTTACAGGTAAAAGAGCTCCGCGCGCGCGTAACGGGCATAAAAGAGCTCTCGCTCGCAATTATTAGTCACCATCGCAAGACTGCTGCACAGCCTTGGAAATGTCCTCAAGCTTTGCCTTAGCTATTGGTATTCTGTTTTTATATGGAAGATTAAGAAAGGGTACGGCTTCAACGAACTGTCTTGATCATGGATGTCCAAACGCCTATAGAACCAGGAGATATTGCACGTCAAGTATGCTGTGCTAAAGTCAATTACTTTCCATATAAAATAGGAAAAACGACCTTAAAGAATGTGCACTGCGAGTTGCTTACGCCAGGGGTTACCTCGTACTAGTTACAAATTGGACATCTAAGGTCTTGATGATTGTCTCAGGATGAACATAGGTTGCACCATTCCGTTCATATACGTGGAAGCTATGCATACTCCATCGTTATTTGAATTATAATGAAAATGGTACCGGCTGCTTATCCAAAAAACAACCTTTCTCTCTTTGACTTGTTTGCAGTTTCTTGGGATACGGGGCACTTCTTGTAAAGTGGAGGCCACCAATTTTTGAAATCTAACACAATCTCAGGTGTTCCAGTTCAACACAGGTGAACTTCTATTGTGAGCTGCTTGTGATGATCAATTCAGTTAACAGGTGAATAGTGTAAATTAGAGCTGGGGACGGAGCGAGTAGAACTGTTGAGTTACTCGGTTCTATCGGTTTATGTGCTTGGCAGCGGAGCACCGAAGTTACTCGGTTAACCGTAGCCGTTACCGGTCAGTTCAAACGTTCAAACAGAATTCAAGTGTTTTACTTAATTCTAGCAGGCAACAACGTAGTACTGTTGTATTTAAATATTTTCTGCTGCAGGACAAATTATTTCCTTGTTCCCAAAGCGGGCTAAAAGGCCTCTAGTATTGAAGAGGAGTTCATCCTATTATATGACCTGTCAAGTGGGCCTAATAAACACTGACAGTCTGAACATATTACTATTAATAATAATATTATTATTATTAATAATATTGCTATTAAAATATTATTATTATTATTATTATTATCATTATCATACTAGAGTGTTTGACTAATATTAAAATATGTTAAAAAAGGAAGTGAATTATATTTTATTCTATTTGTGTTTATTGGATTTGTGTTACCTCATCAGTCATAATTTTATTTGTATTTATTTCTACGAATTATGTTACCTAATTACTTAAATTTATCAATGATATTACTCTTCACAAAAGAGAACATGATTGTACTGAAGGCTAGTAATGTTATAAAAGAAATAAACATTATGTTCTTCAGTTTAAGATTCCACGTTTTATCGATTATTTTATCCACTCTCCGTAGGCCTAATAGTACCTAAATAATTCTGTGTGTTATTTTTAAGTGTTTTAGGCAGCGCTTCATGGAGCCTGTTTCTTTTTCTTTTTTATTTTTTTTTTCTTTTTTTTTTACTGCAGCGTTTAACGTTTACCTCACATGTTAATTTATTAGCTGTTAGTATTATACATTATTTTATGCTCGACCATGCCGAAATGTAATAATTATACACCTGGTAGCAGTCATTTAATGCATGTCATTAAAGTACACCTACTCATTAAAGTAAAGTCAGCTTTGTACCGTTATATCGATTATTCTCGGATATGCAATCGACAGACAATTAGCGAAAAGTCACGGAGGCTGGAAATCCAATACTGTCGCAGAAGGTTCTGTTACTATAATAATTAGCGTTAATTGTAAATAATATTCAAATAAATTCAATTTGTCATCTCGTTTTTCAATTCTAAATCAATTTCCAAGTTATATCAGACTAATGTTCATTCTTATTCTGTGCCAAGGTCAATGACATTCGGCCTCGGAAAAAAATCAATAATTTCGCGTCTGCGCACATCTCACAGTTCAGGTCAGTTCGCACATAACCATAAAAAGACCTAATTTTCAATACTTTCAATTTAGAAATATGGTCGAGCATAAAAAGTCGTATGAAACTTGCCTATAATGGTAATTAAGACGCTCGTATGAAAATCCATACTCGCTTCTTAATTCTCGTTGCATAATGTACTATTATCAATTTTATTTCGTCTGTCATATATAACAACAATTAAAGTTAAATAGGCCTTTCATACAAAATAACTCCGCAAATAGTTGTAATCACGTAAATGAAATTTGCAACCGCCATTTTTCAATGAAGAGAAGAACTTTTTTCTCGTCAATTGACAAAGCGAAAGCGCTTTACTACAACGCTTTTAAAACACGCTTGGTTCCACTTTCAAAGTAAGTTCTAAAATCTACTCAATCTATCTAAATTTTAAATCAACCGCCACAAATTTGTACTCGGTACTGTACTCGCTTCAACCGAGTAATGACGTCACAGTAACTGAACCGAACCGCTCCGTCCCCAGCCCTAGTGTAAATCCTATAATGCCTCCGCAGGTTCCTTTTGATCATTCCAAAATCCCTATCGCATGGTATAAAACAGTGTCCACGAACAGAAGGCTGTGTTATATTAAGCAGCTTATTGTAAAAAGTTGAGAGAGTAGTTTTGCTCATTAAAATTTACTTAGAAACAAGTACAAATAAATTAAAATGGCAAAAAAAAAAAATACTTACTTGCAGGACTTTCCAAGTCTTTTAGCCTCAATTTTTACCCTTTGTAGCTTGTGTATGAACTTCCATTAAATCTGGCTTTCTGTATCATATTTCTTTCATAGTTTTCTGGCTATCTTCTACAGACGAATCTTCGTCTCTGGACAACTCGTTCTCCATGTTCTGTCTTTCAATAGTTATCTCGAATTACAGATAATGTAAGATATAGCATATAGAAGCAACCACCAAATTAACGAAAGTTATGTAGCTGACATCCAAAGAAATTAAAATGTTGGAATCAAACAATCACCAGTCACCAAATAACTGACATCCAAAGAGATTACAATACCGGAACTAGCTATAGCATCTACAACAGCATTGGGTTTGTTGTTAAAAGGGCAGAAACGCCACTCTTATGCCCATTTAACACGAAACCTAGAAACTAATGTCTCTCTAACCGCGTATTGGGTACTGATACATATGCCTCTTTAACATAGATTGATAAACCTACCTTCAAAGATTCAAAGGCAGTGGAAAAACGAAAATGACTTACTGTATAGTGGTGGTTATGCCCTTTTAACATTGACGCTTTCATATATATAGATATAATAACAATAATAATTAATATCATGAATAAACATTTCCTATCGGAGGCACTTATGCTGGGTTGCAAGAAACCTGTTCCATAAATTGCTATTCTCTCGTTAAGTAACGGACCTTTAAAGTATAGGTCGTTGCAAATGTGATATTTAACGATCTGTTAGCTATTCCATCTTTAAACGGAAAAGATTCAAAATGACAGAGCCATCGTAGCCGGCGCAAATATTTCGCGTATTATACGTGCATGTCGCTATGGTAATATTGTGTTTTTGGATAGTCATTGTTTTCGAACTTTGCACAAGACAGGCATCAAATACTGACCGAGGCCAACATGCAACGATTCTTGGTACAGATTGATAGAGAAGTAACCCTTCCTGTTTCGGTACATCTCATTCAAGTGTCCACTAGGGTTTTGAATTTTCATATGGCTACAGTCTATGCACCAATAACGTTGGGAAAATTGCAAATTGAGAAGAAATCCTGTTTTACTGTTTGTACAGAATTTCCTTGAGGCATACTAATGTATTGTTCTCTCATTCTTGCAATGCAGTCACACATCTTATTATTCTACAAACTGTACATTTATAAACATGAATATGATCCACTATCACATTCTGAAACGCTCCCGTTTGGTAATAGCGCAAGGCAATTTACTGCGTGCGATTTGTTTTCCAATATGATGCCCTATTTCATGCAAGAGAGCCATGAATGTGTCTTTCGATAATCTAAATCTAACCTTAAAATCAATATTATCATATTCTTCTAGAGGATTCGATCTGTCTCTCAGTATTCTTGGTCTTGGTAGATGTTGTACCATATCAAACATAACCTCTACGTCAAACGATTCTATAATAGTAATACATTTGTTTTATTCACAAAACTTTTCCTATACACACATGAATCTCGAGTTCACTGTGATATGTATATTACATTTCACTAATTTACTTCTGATGATAACATATCCACGAAATTACTTAATACTGTCAGATACAAAAATAAGAAATATACGTACAATATGGCGGCTAACGATTCGTTAACAGTTTATAGCTCCGATTTTCGACCTATAGTTTACAGAGTGCTTTAACGAACCAATAGCTTTAAAGGTCATTCTTGCAACGCTTACTGACGCTAAATGAACAATTATAGGACCAATAGTGTTTAACGAACCTATAAATGCTTTCTTGCAACCCAGCATTAGACTAGTTGCATTTGGCCTCACCGCAGATTTCGGTCACCGGCCGCCACTGATGACACCTATCGACAAATTTAATAACAAACAGACGGCGATCACAATGTTAGTGTCCAAACTATTTATCTAAATTAAAAATGATTAATAATAATTTATTTTCTTTATTAAGATAGGCAAAAAATAGTATGCAATACAGGTGTTAAGTGCGTAACAGAATCTCGGAAATAGAGAAGGCTCGACTTCATCTCGTCTACTCTAACTTATCTCGATCCTGTTATAAGGCACTTATCACGCTTGTATCGCATGGATATGTATTCCTTAGAAATATATATTGTGGTTAAGTGAAATTTGAAGGTATCTGGTTTCCTCAGCAGCAAGTTGTGAGGACACAAAGTACAAAATAATGTTAGAAATATGGCCAGATTTTTGTTAGTCGGGCTCATCTTCAGCCTCTTCACCCCTCCCAACGTGTGGCACTTAACAGTTTGCAACTCCGCTGTTGCCAAGAAGTAATTCATAAGTCAGTGACTCTGTTAACATAGCTGAAAAAGAACTTATGACGCAGAATGCAGACTTCTGACATTTTTCATTCCCCTTTCACTCCTTCTATTTCAATAGGCTGAACAGTCTACCACAGCCAACGCAAGGCGTTAATGCAACAATTCTCTGGAATGACGAATAAAAAGTTTTACAAGTGGTTTTGGGCAATATTTAATTTCTTTTGCGTCATGTTTCCAAGTTTTATGTCATATTTTGCTATTTAGGGGATAATTCCAAACTTCCACAGTTCTTAGGTCAAATAAATCCTAACCCAACTCATTAATGAATACGAGTATATGACTTATTTGGTTTATAAAGTGCCGGTCTGTGGCTGCCTAAATGTGTTTCTGTTGATGTTCGGAGAACAAGAGGATACTCTCTATTCCATCTTATGTATTCCTTCTTTCATTCAGTTCCATGCCATCAATATTTATGTGTACATATTGACGTACTAGCTTCGATTACGCCGGCCGAAGATGTTGAGGTAGATTAGCTACTTCTCTTCGTAAAACACTCCTGACCATGTAGAGGCGGCTTTTCAGGTGAACCAAGTGAAGCACAACTTCACCATATAATTTAAAAATATATAAAAAATTCACTTTACTTTTACTATACATCACAATGCGACTGATTTTATGATATTTACGTTTAATGTACGTTCAAAAATCGCGCCGCGCTGAAGAATTAACGAACATAGCGCCGGTAAATCCACTTCTTGCGTTGTGACTTTCTATTTCGCTTGCTATGGTTACCGTAGCAACAAGACTGCGATACGTTTAAGTTCTGCGCTGGTGAAGTGAGCTCGATTGTTCTCTTGTTAGTGTTTCACTCAGCTATAGTTACCATGGCAACAAGGCTACATCCCTTACCCTGCAACAACAGTTAGTATCGTGGCTTTGGTCCATTGAGCTCAATGTTGAGGTCACTGCTTTGGTCAGACGTGAAATACCAAAGGAGACGAGTTCACAACGTTCCGCCAATAAACGAGAAAAGGACTAATCACGGTAGCCAACTCTAACAATGAAAATTACAGAAATTTAAAAGCATAAAATTAATTTCGCCTTTAGGAAAGTTACGCTAAATGAATATATTTGTAATTTTTTTTACTGTTTTGCTAAAGAAGCAAGCACGAGTCTTGACAAAATGGAAATATAATGTAAGAGAACCGGGAAAAAAAAAAACAAGGTTATGGTGTTAGCGTTGTAGGTATTACTGTAGCCTATATACAAAGTTAAATTTTTCCGAGGTTTCGTGAGCGAGTGTGCATAAAGATCGCGTTGTGTGCATTGTAATTATTTTCTCTACTGTTCTTATTACATTAATTACTAGCCGTATCCTCGCGCTTCGCTGCACTTCTTGTAAATAAATATCATTGACTTAAATCTGTTATATTTCCAAATACAGCTTTGTTATAGTTAGTGAATAATTAATTTATAATCAATTATAAATCGTTTGCTCCTGAATTACTTTCAAATTTATATTTAGAACTATGAATGCAACTGTTATTACCATGCAATAGGTTCAGGAGGTGTTCGATTAATTCTACTTTTGAGCTTGGTGTTATGTTAGACCTAACAGCTTCTGAAATAGAATATATTTGTAGGAACTGAAGGTTGTTACTCTCAGCTGGAAGAAGGCTTTGTCACCAAACGATACCATTTGAAATAAGGTGTTGTACTGCCCTATATTATTTAAAACGTGTGTTGATAACGGATGTACTATTATAAGTATTTCTTGTGGAAGCTCTTTAATCTCAGGAAGAAAAGCTTTTCCAGCAGCGCAAAGCATTCAAAACTAATTTACAAACATGTTAAACGAATTATTCTTGCAACAAAAACAGACGCTCCGTAGACCAAATAGTCGTATTTCAATTATGTAATTGCTTCATAGTTTCATCTGGTATTGTATGACGTTATGATTAAAATACCTATATTGTTAATTGTTTTTATTGTAACATTCGACCATAACTGACCGAGTATATAAGATCTCGCGCTCAGAGGGGTGGAGTTTGGGGTTTGAGATGGCCTACAAACCACAAGTCATGCTAAAGATGTTGATTTGTTAATTATTCAATATGGAACTGTTACCTATTAAGTATATATATAACCATAGCTCACCCAAATATGTAATTAAGCAATAAAAATATGTAGTTATGGTACTGAATAATTAATACTTAATATGTGCCACGTGTATATTTGTAAAATTATTCCAACTCATTCTTTCATAAAAAAAAAACGCAACGCAAATCAGACATAAAATTTCAGTACGGTACCTTCAAATAGCATTAAATTTAACTGCAGTACATATAGCTAAATTATTAGTTTCGATATTATATAAAGTTTTCTGTACGTAAGGTTCTGTTTAGCCCTAATTTATATGCATTTGTGCCCAGTCCTTGATTCACTCATGAGCTTCTGTAATGACATAAAGCCTACGTCCATCTAAAGGAACTTCACTTTCTAATGATGAAATAATTATTTAAATCTATTAAATAGTTTCTTGAGATTGCCTCATTCAAACCCACAAACATTCTCTCTTTATAATATAATAATATTTAATATTATTATAAACATCATATCATCCGTATATTAATCCGATTGTTGTCCAAGGACTCCAAGGCCGCCTTAAATAAATGCAGTCATTTGTTTTATCTTTAATACTCGTATATTAATATGGCGTGGCCATGATATAAAAAGGATTGTTATTTTAAAACAGATATATCTCGCCATATGGTAATGCAGAATTCATACACGAAAATATTATTATGTACTTCGGTACATCACAATAATATCAGTCCTATCAAAATTTTGCATAGAATAAAACTTATCTCGGAAATCGATTTTCAAGAAACTTTTGTTTTTTCATAAAAATCAATAATAAGCGAGATATTTCGATTTATTTCATTCAGGCCCGCTTATAACCCCCTTTTAAATAGAGTATTTTGAATGACATATAGCCTAAAATTTAAGTTACAACGAACTTAATTTATATTCTAATTTTCATGTAAATCGGTTCAGCCATTATCACGTGAAAAGGTAACAAACATCCAGACAGACAGACAGACATACAAACAAAAATTTCAAAAAAGCGATTTTCGATTTCAGGATGGTTAATTATACATGTTAACACCAATTATTTTTGGAAAATCGAAAATCACCAGAAAAATTTTGGCTACAGATTTATTATTAGTATAGATTAGGACTATTTTAAATAATTAAGAGTAATATTTGTTCATAAAATCAGTGTGCTTTAGGTATTTGGGCTGTTTATTAACAAATTGAAAGAAAAATGAAGATATCCTTCAAGAACTTAATGTGTCATCAATACTGGACTATATTTCTAGATATCAGTTAAACTGGAAGGAACACGTCTTAAGAATGGTTTCATCCAGGATCCCTAAGGCAATAATGAAGTATCGTCCAAATGGGAAACTGTCACTTGGTTGACCTATGAAAAGATTGCAAGAAAATCGCTTTTTCAGGCCGTAACAGTTCTTTTGGGATTAGTACTTGACAGGATGATGATGATGGTGATGATTAACAAATTTGCCCGCGGAAAGAAGTTTTTCTTACATGAATCGCATTAAAAACTATTTGCGTAGTTGCATGTCACATGTCGAAATAGGTCTACTTTTTATAAGCTACAGCTCATCGTCTTCTTCTATAAGTAGGAAGGACACAAGGAGCAGAAGTAAAGGATATTACACAATTTTATTCGTTAAGAAAGCACTCAAAACTTACAAGATTTTTTCTTCAGAAAATTTAATATATTAATTACATATTAAAAGAAAGGAAAAACACTTTTCAATAATTATAAATATAATAATAATAATAATAATAATACACTGCAAATTACTTATGCATTAGGTACCGGTATATAGAACAGACAAATCTACACAATCATCCATGGAGTAAAATACATATTCAAGCATTAACCTGTACCGACATGCAATTTATTTACACTGATGTACACCTACAATCATTTTCTATATGCTATATATTAATACTGATGTATGATTAATGTGTCATCTACCTACTTCTTTGAAGACAAAACTAAGCTTTCTATAATTTATTTTATTACAATATTTTCTCAATCGTCGAATAATAACAAATGATTATTACTGTTAATTGCTGATTTTATTATTATTATTATTATTATTATTATTATTATTATTATTATTATTATTATTATCGTAGTCATTATCATCGTCATGTATTTTAAATATACATAAGCCTATACATAATTTTTGTTATAAAATTAGAAGTCGACTGACACTGCTTCATGTATCTTTTACGTCACGAGCCGCCACTGCCATGATTGGTCGCCAGCAACGAGTTAGAAAGAGAAAGATATAGAGTGGTCATTGCGCCGCCATGTTTGAAGAAAATTCAACGACCGTCGGTAATGAACTTATGCGCCCAAAACAAAGTGGGCGTGGTGATAACTGACATTAGAATCGTCAGCTGTCTTAATTTCGTTTGCATAAATCAGTTAAACTGAAGTGGAAAAACCTAGTATTTCGTCAAATACGTGCTAGGAACTTAATCTAAACTTATGTACGCTAAATTTAAAACACTTGAACGATTCCTAGAAGGAATGCTTAAAAGAATAGCCTAAGCAAAATTGTCATGTAGTATGACAAGAAGTCCTAACAAATATACTGAAGAAAATGTTAATATTTCTAGGTTCTTTTAAATGCGACCTGCAAGATTGCCTATAAAATGAACGAGTATGATTCGGATGATTTTATTAAATTGTTTTTCCCAGTCTCTACACGTAGCAAAACTATTTACTATACCATAAGATATAGAATGAAAGTAGGCCCTATCTGTAGTAAACAACCTTTACCTCCAAGCTTGTAACGTGGGTGAAACATGACAAAACACGCTTTCAGTTTTTTTGTTACAGTAAAGTACAATTATTATTATTATCGAAATGTGAACGTGAGGCCAACAGCCGGCTGGTCTGTCTGAGCCTTTCAAGGGCTGTGGCACCACAGATTGAACACCCACGTACAATAATGGGGTAAGTAGTTACGAAATATATTCATACTTACCCCATTATTGCACGTGGTTGCTCAATTATGTTCTTTCATGTCCTTCCAGTCAAAATACTAACAACAATACGACCTACCCCAAAGTTTTGCGTTATTTTGGATGCGAGTGTCGAAATACAATTTTAATATTTGTTTGCTATTACTAGGTTTGAAACGGCATTGTAGCGGTTTTATCCGTATTTAGTTTAACTTTATTACTAGTGAACCATTTATTTGATTAATCGTTTGTCTTCGAAATAGGCCTACTTCTTATAAGCTACAGCTCATCGTCTTCTTCTATAAGCAGTAAGGACAGAAGGAGCAGAAATAAAGGGTGCCGGTGTCGAAATACAGTTTTAATATTGTATTGCTATTTGTTTTTCACTGGGTCTGAAATGGAATTGTATTGGTTTTATCCGTATTTAGTTTAAGTACATTACCAGTGAACCAATTATTTTGTTTACACATTAAATTTATGCATGAAAAAAAATGCTGCTAATTAACAAAACTATGGACTTAACTTCATAAAATTTACATGAAATATGATATATCAGTTGTCTTTTTCCTTTTGACATTGCATTTATATGCAGCACACACAACAAGCATGTTTTTTCTTCGGTTTTTTGTACTTATTACCTCCGTTATACAATATTGTAAGCAGACGAATTTTTACAAAGGTGGGCGCTTAGCTCAGATCTGCCGTGTTTCGCGGTGGCACCGCAAATAGCGCTGTACAGGACAACATGGCCACTCTATAGTCTTCTCTTTCTAACTCGTTGGTCGCCAGCTAAGGAGGCCCAGTTGGTGAAATTGCCTAAGATACGACGGACGGTAACTGTTCAAGTTGTAAAGCGTGAGGTGAACCAGGTAGATTAGCTACTTTCCTTCGTAAAACACTCCCGACATGGTTGGGCGGCAGCTAAGGAAGCCCAGTTGGTGAAATTAGCTACAGTCTTTGAGGAATATCTTGAGACTGATACCTGCTCTGGCCTTTTCCAGGCAACCGGTTGAGAGGGTGTAAGTTGACAATAGGAAGGAAGGAAGAAAGAAAGAATCCACTTGCGTCAGTCGAAGTCTTGAGGTTGCCAGTGTCAGCCTGTGTCGGTCACAATATTGTGACTTGTGTTTTACTGCGATATTTTACTTCGACGTTATTTATATGTCATTTGTTTGAGTATTTATTTTATTGTTTTACTGTGTCGTGTTATTTTGTATTTTTATAACAATAACCACTGGGTAGTGCAAGTGGAGAACAGTGACGCTTCTCTGTTGTTAAGAAATTCTATTGTGTTGTAGAAATGCATCAGAACACAGACATATTTACGTTAGTTCCATATTTAATAATATTTTCTCTAATATTAATTCTTTTTCAAACCGGTGTTGGAAAGAAGGGAAAGCCAGTGCAGTCAGGCGGAAGAGAAATTGTGATTAATGCGCACAAGTTCTTTAAAGATGAATTTGATGCACTTAAAAATGGAGCGCCTACTATATCAGTCACAGATGTCATCGGAAGAACTGCTACCGCGACTGGAGTATCACGCGCAAGTGTTTATAGAATGTTAAATGAAAAGATAAATGCTGACAGTGCAGGAACCAAAATTCGAACCCCAGGTAAGAAAAGGCCCAACAGTACACCGAAGAAGACGAATATAGACTCATTCACTGCATCTGCCATTAAGAGGACCATTTATTCCCTATACAAAACAAGCTTCTTTCCCAGTTTGCTTGATATAAACAAAGCTTTGAGGGAGGCTAAGTTAGTTGAGGGCAGCATATGGGTAGTGCGACAAATATTAAAAAATTTGAATTTCCGTTATGCTAAAAACATTGTAGGACGAAAATTTTTAATGGAAAAACCCGACATTGTAGCAAAAAGGTTTTATTATTTACGTAAAATGCAAGAACTGAGAGCAAGTGGTCGACCAATCGTTTAACTTGATGAAACTTGGTTGAATGTGAACCGCACTACAGGAAAGGTATGGTTATGTAACACGCCAGACTGTGAAATTGACTTACCTATGATTGTCCCCCTGGGTAAAGGGCAAAGATTTATTATAGTACACGCCGGGTCTTCTGAAGGGTTTGTTCCGAACGGCCTTCTGTATTTTCGGTCTAAATCCACAGAGGACTATCACGAGGAAATGGATGGTATTGTTTTCAGGGAATGGTTTGTAAACAAACTCCTTCTAAATATTCCTCAAAATAGTGTAATTGTTATGGACAATGCACCTTATCATTCGGTGGAACTAAATAAGGCTCCAATATCATCAAGTTTAAAAAGCGAAATGGAAACCTGGTTACGCGAAAAGAACATTGAATACGATCCGAGATCCACCAAAGTAGTATTATATGACATTATCAAGGCTAAGAAAGACAGATTTAGAAAATACGAAATTGACACTATTGCAGAGTTGGCAGGGCATACAGTAGTACGTCTTCCTCGCTATCATTGCAACTTATTAATTCGGGCCCAAGTAAAGAACGATGTAGCCAAACATAATGTAACTTTCAGACCCAGTGATGTAACACTTCTCTTTCAAACAGCATTATCAAAAGTGACACCAGAAAACTGGAGAAAAGCGTGTGAAAGTGTAGGAGAGGAGGAAAAGTTTTAATGGGAGAAAAATGGTTTAATTGACGAAGTCATCGATCGGTTTGTAATCAACATAGGAGAGACAGATAGCGAGGACGAAGGATGCGAACACTCTACAGAGGAGCAGGCCGCCACTGACACTTCCACGGACATGATGGAAGGGATAGCACCAATGCCAACAACCCCATAAAGGTTGACGCTCACTGGCACGAACCGACCGGAACGGAACGAACCGGAAATATTCTGCGAGAGACGTATGCATGTATTTTAAACGGCAAACGCTCACTTGTCCGAACGGAAGCAACCGGCTGCCGGTCCTGACGGACAGGGTTCTCGCGACACGACCCTAGCGGAATTTCCGATGACGTTCGTGAGCATTCGTATGTCTTCGCTGGTCTTCGGAGAAAAGTGTGTTGGCTGTTCTCAGTACTTTCCCACTCAACATGTGCTGGTGCGTTGTCCAGACAGATTATTCTTAAAATGGGCGATGAAAAGTTAGTTTTAACAGTGCTAATCGCGCTTCTGTGCTGATTGGCCTTCGAAATGTGATGTTTTCCTTCATTATTTCAGATGCTAATAACAGATGAAGTTTTAAACATTTTTCTTCGCTCATACGAAAGTACTAAAAAAAACCATTACTCGATCTTTACACAAATGTGGGCAAAGATGGTTAAATTAATCAAAACACTTTTTTATATTGTTATGACTAGAGCACGGATTGTATGTAATTACATATTCCGTTCCTACATATGTAGCTATAAGGAAAGCTAAAAGTCCGCGAATCATATTAAATTTAAATTTAAACTTAAATATACAGAATAAAGAATATAATTACAAACAAACAAGACAAATGGAAATAAAATAATACAATCAATATAAAATAGGAGATACAGTAGTATTAACAAAATCTGAGACCGAATGAGCAGCGCTCGTGTTCGGTCGCAGTTAAGATATAATATTAATAGGCCTATACGAGAATATGAAATAAAATAGGAAATAAAATTAAAATTACAGTTATAGAAATTATATAATACAATATTAATATAAGAGAAATATAGAAAAAAATAATAAAAGTAAATAAGTAAAATAAAATAGGAACTAAAATTTAAATTACAGCGGCAATGGAATTATATAATATAATATTAACACTAGAGAAGAATAATATCGCACGTGAAAGGTAGGACTATATATATATATATATATATATATATATATATATATATATATATATATTTCAAAATTATAGAATACAAATATAATATAGGTTGATTAATTCATACACATAGGCTAGACTATAAATTTATTTAATCAAATTGAAGATATTAACACGTTTCTAATTTTCTTGTTATATGTTAGTGGGTTACATGTTAGAAGTTCTGGGTGTAATTTAGTTAAAGCATTGTTCAACCGAGGGCCAAAATTAATGCTATGCTTTAGACCAGCAGATGTGAGATATTTAGGTTCTATCAATGTTGAATTAATATTTCGTCTTGTGTCACAATTATGTGTCCGTAATACAAACTTATTACGATTTTTATGATAAAATTTTAACAGCGTATACTTATAAATTTGTTCAATATTAAATACATTAAATTCAGAATAAATTAATTTAGTTGGATAATCGAAACGTTTCTTCAAACAAATTTTAATTATTCGCTTTTGTAGTAAATTTAACGAACTAAGATTAATGTTTGTACTTCCAGCCCAAACAATTAGGCCTATACCATATTGAATGGTAGACTGAATAATGGCAAAATAAACATTTCGTAGAACTCTAATGGGTACGTAGCATCGAGGATTAACGAAAGGTATCATTATTCCGAAGTTTTAAATGTTTTTTACATATTTTGGTGCAAAATAAATACTTTGGCATATATTATACATTTTTAAATATTTTGAAGGATATTGCATATTTTGAAAGAATATATATACCTTTTTTCACTAATTTTCTCTCTACGTAATGCTTAAGTTATTTTTTAAAATTGTTTATAAAGCTTATCCCTTCGTCTCTAGTGCATAAATATAATTTGATAATTGAAAATAATAACGTATTCTGTCAAAAAATGGACATCTCTTTGCAATGCTAATAGTTTGTAGGCTATATCCCTTGAGAAGTAACGGTAAAGTAGGTACAAATACCAATGCGAATGGTAGTAGTGAAGGAAAGAATGAAAATTACACTGTGGGTATGACCGTTTCGCACAAACACCCCCAATCAGTTGCTCTAAAAGAAAACAATAGTTTTTTCTGTTTTCTTTTTAAGAAACTTATTTTGACATCAGGTAATACAAGTAGCAAGCCTACTGCCATTCGCATCCAAGTTAAAAGACTGGATTTCAATTGACGATTCCTTTACTAAAATGGTAAAATCGTGCAGTCCAAAGTGTGTGACAAACGCATTGGGTGCTCCATGAAGTCACAATTAGAATAGCATTTAAAAATTGGACTTCATGTGAGAAATAAAAAACGTGCTCCGTCGAAAAGAAAAAGTTCTTCTTACACAAGTGGTGCTGAAACATTCGTCTTCTACAAGTGAATTTAATAAAAATTTGTGCATGGCAATGGTTGCTGCAAACATACAGTGGTATAAACTTGGAGTTCCAAAGTTCCAAGCATTCCTACGCAAATACTGCAACTTCAATATTTCGCATGAATCAACACTCCGGAAAAAATATTTGAACTGCTGCTGTACTGACACAATGAAAACGATTAGAGATGGACTTGATGATTCCTACGTATGGGTTGCCGTTGACGAGACGATCAATAACCGCAGAAAATATGTAAAAATATTTAATTATTAATTGCGCCTCCAAACAATGTGGTTCAATCACATGTGCACCTGTAATTTTTTATTAGTGTGCAAAAATACATCTAATAAAGCTTAGATTTTAAATTACCAACGTTTTTTTATTTATTACATATTTATCTACATACTTCGTCATTTTTAGCTTCATATTTATGTAGTCTACATAGTTCTCATTTTCACATTACATAAAATCCTGGCTCTAGTTATGGACCCATATTTTCTTTTTTTCTTCCTCATCAGCTAAAGACTCAGTAAAATAAAATAATCTTCGGAACTACTATCCCACTCCATGTTTAAACCAGACTGCCTGTCGACTGTACCGGAATATTCCGAGCAGTGAGCGTCAGAGCTTCCGCGGAAGACGGACTGCTGTAGATTTCCGTTCCGGTCGGTTCGTGCCAGTGAGCGTCAACCTTAATAGTAGCTGTGCGAGAGAGAGGGTAAGTACATAATGCTGTCTCTGTTCAAAATTTTGTCTCAACTTGTTCCTCAAATACTGTATAGTTCGACCATCGGATCTGTGCCCCCGTTAGATATGCGAACTGAACCCTAATTCCTTTTCAGCCTCGGCAATTCATTTCTCTCCCTGTATTCCTATTTCTCTCTTTTCTATCCCTCTCTCTTTCTCTCCCCCACTACTCACAATTTTGAGCCTTCTTGCGGGACAGTTTATTTGCACTTGCAGTCCAGTGTTGTCAACTCAACATGAATACTGTAGCACGGAGTGGTGAAAGAAATATTATTAAGCAAGAAATATTATTATTTGCGATGAAGAGAAACAAACAGGTCAATATCTGTTTCCTATATATTAGGCAACGAAAAGAGCATCTGCGATCACAGGTGAAGCTTATTGTGTTTCAATTGATTACGTTTTAAAATTACTTACTTAACTAATACTAATATAATACAACTTTTTTATGTAATTTATAAAGGTAGGTCAGAGCGCCTAATAAAGAAAATCAGGAGAGAGGGAGTCTGTGCAGGAGATGAAAAGCTAGAGTCACCAGGGAAGAACAGACCAAGGGAACCTTTAATTCTTGTAGATGATATGGACAGATGTATTTTAAGAAGAAAGATACAAGAATTTTATACGATGCAGAAAGAAGTTCCGACATTGGAGAAATTATTGAAGGTTGCGAGAGAAGCAATAAATTTCCAAGGAGGGAGAGAAACGGTACGGAAAGTGATTCGAGACATGGGATTTAGATTTAAAAAATGTAGAAATACAAGATGTATTTTGATTGAAAGACCTACTTAAATTAAATTATGAATAAGTACTGTAATAATTAACCTTACATTATTATAATCAGTATTCAAGAGACATGACACTGTTTGCCGGAAGTTTGGCAACATCCCTATTCGGGAAGGTTCGTGGCCTGCTGTTTGACGTAGTGGGAGAGAAACGGGTGGAATGGAGTGAGTAGAGGAGTTAACTTTTCCAAGAACGACGGCAGCGCTGAAGGGGCACAGATCCGATGGTGCGACAATAACATAATATGATGGACGGTAACTGTTTAAGGCTGGTATTCATAGTCGACACTTTATATCCCCACTTTGCAAAGTGACACTTTTGACGAAAGTGGCTCTTTCATATTAGTGGTATTCATAGACGATTGAAGAAGTGCACTTCACAAAGTGTCACTTTACGCCAGCAAAGTGTAGAGTTACAATTTGGTTGGTAATAGAAGTCCCACAATGCCTTTCAAAACAAGTGAACAAACAATAACAAATTAATGACGTGTAACCTACAAATTACAATGCTTGTGATTTGAATTGGGAGCCTATTGATTGCGCGAGGAAGAAAATATATATTTAAAGTTGTTTTATTTCAGTTTCTAGTTTTTGTTGCCGATAGTTTAGATTATTTCAGTCAGTTCAGATATATAACATTTTATTAAATAGTTAGTGATACTGATGGTGAAATTAGGTTAGGTTTTGTACAGTACATAACTGATCCATTAATTTATATAGTTAGATTAGGTTCTGTACATATCTTTTTCATTGATTAATGTCGCTAAGTTAGATTTTGTATGTATCCGTTCCACTGATTTATACAGTTCGGTTAGATTTTGTAGCCTACATATCTTCTATTAGTTTATATAGTTAGGTTAAGTTGGACTGAGTAGGTTAAGTTTATATATATATATATATATATATATATATATATATATATAAAATCATTAAATTTATATCGTTAGGTTAGGTTTTATACGTATCTGCTTCATTGATATATCGTGTTATTTCCGTTATTTTCATTTTTGTCTTTTTCATGAATAGTGAATAGAAGTAAAAAAAGAATGAGATAAACACATTACTACTGCTATTATTATTATTATTATTATTATTATTATTATTATTATTACTACTACTACTACTATTTTCTCTCTCTCGTTTCCATTATTGCCTGCTCTTCAGGAATATTTTGAATGCCAAATGTTTCTATAATGCAAAACAAAATAGGCCTAATAGTATGAGATATCTTTTCATGGTGAGGTTATGACCACATGAACTAGAGACAGTAGATGTATTGCTTACCGGCGTGAAAATATATATTACCGGTATCAAAACAGTAATGATTATATCAACATCAAGATAAATCTTATCTCAAAATACAGGTAGTCAACAAAAATCAAAATCATTTTAAACCCAATATAATTATGGAATCTGCTTAGAAGGCAGGCACGTGAGGTCTCTCAATGCTAATTTAAAATAATTATGCCTACATTAGATTGAAGTTGGTTTAATATTATTTAAGTTAAAAAATTCGTTTCAGTAATAAAAAGTAGGTTATATAGGCATATCTACCTACATATCACTTCATCGAATTGAGGTTATAAATATACGAATGTTACTACAGAAATACCTGAACTATAATATTATATATAATATTATATATATATATATATATATATATGTATATATAAATGTATGGTACATATCTGTAGCATGGAATTTTAATGCAGTCAATAACTGTATTATTGGAGGCACTGGCAAACGTCTATTATTCGTTTTTGTCAACCAGTCATCGAAAATATAAGCAATCTCAATAAGTTTCTTTATCAAATCGGAACCGTTTTTTTTAATTCTATATCATTATAAAATTCCACGGGATTGTCTTTAGGCCTATCTCTAATTTGTACATTGTCCACTAATTGTGCCATCTCTTCCGCACGTTCTAATAATTCGACAACTTCCAAGACGTCCGCCATTTTTATACAAAGTGCCACTTTCGGCTCAAAGTGTGGTCGGAACTACACTTTCATCCAAAGTGTTCCTTTGCACCAAAGTGTCGACTGTGCAACGGAAAAGTGATACTTTGCGTCGCGTCTTCCAAAGGACACTTTAATCGAAAGTGTCGACTTTCGCGCAGGCGCATAGAGCACATCTCCCCTACCATTGTCCCTGCTGTGTACTGTGGACTAGAACGGTACAGTTCAGTTCTAATAAAAGTTGCGAAGGCTGTATTCTGTGTAAGAACATGTCTAAACTACAGCCGGCCAGTCTCCGGCGCTGGCATTTGCTTGGAAAGAGAAGAGAGAACGAGAGAGAAAGATAGCTACCAGCATTGCCAACCTGTGGCGTTTTGAAGTTGTGAAAATAACCTCGAAATTCCACTGTGAATGAAACTATTCTGCTAAATTTTAACCTTAAAACACTCTGGTTCGGTTTAAAGTAATGTTTTTAATTCTATTGTAATTTGCTGTTACAAGACTTGAGTTCTGATATGCGAAGATTAATTCAATCGCAGTTT
Source organism: Periplaneta americana (assembly GCF_040183065.1). Lineage (NCBI taxonomy): Eukaryota > Metazoa > Arthropoda > Insecta > Blattodea > Blattidae > Periplaneta > Periplaneta americana. Next base: position 126,203,276 of record NC_091131.1, read on the forward strand.
GCAATGCTGGGAGAGAGGCGGGCACTAGAGGTTAAAGTTGTCTGCTAGAGCCAACCAGCTATGAGCGTCTGATGTATTTAGCGCGATGTTGCCACTCCTTTTTTTATGCGAAGCACGTGGCGAACGAGTCGTTAGTTCTTTGTGTTATAGTACAGGTGAAGTAGTTGTGTTGTTTTGTGCTTGAGCGATTTACGGTGCCTGTAAACTTTATTATTGATATAGTAATATGGCCAGTGGTTCGTCAGAATCGAAAAAGAAAAAAATCGGCTCTTTTAAGAGCCAAAGTCATGAATTTATATAATATATGCAAATTGCGTGAATATTTTGAGAAGGAGCGAGACAATGGAGAACCTCTTCTCCCTGTTACTAAAGTGGTAGATAGAGTTTGTGACGCCTTGAAGATGGGAAAAGCAACCGTTAAATGTGTGGCGTCTTTCCACTTGAGTATTAACAGATTCTAAGGAAAGTAGTATTTTTCATTTGATACACTTTCATTATAATGGTAATGATATTCCCATAGTCATGTAGTGATATACTGTAGGCCTATGTATAATAATTTACATACGTGTTCGCATTAGCTTTTATTCTGTTATAATTATTTAGCTGTGTACATTAACGAAAGATGCGATCTACGTTTGTGTAAAATGCTTTACATACGCGTTCGCATTAGCTTTTGTTGTGTGATCTACGCTAGCTGTGTACATTAACGAAGGAAGTGATCTAAGTTATGTGTAAAATGATTTATAGGCATTCCTACGCGTTCGAATTAGTTTTTATTCCGCTTCACAAAATCGGCCGGCGTGCGCGTGACAGTTTTCATTCTGTCTATACGTATCGGCAACACTGTCCCCCTCGGTCACGAGAAACGTCAGGGCCGGAGAACGACCGGCTGTACTGATTGTGTGGCTGTCGTTTGTGATGAGTAGTGCATTATCGGGCGAAGTTCTCCATGTCAAACTCGCGAGGTGATATATAATGTGATGGAATTCGTTAAAAAAGAAAGGGAAGCCGGGATACTTCTAATTGATGTTATGAAGGTGCGGGAAAGAGTGACAGCAGCAAAAAGAGTTTCTAAGATGACGTTAACTAGGACTGCTGCAAACAACACTACATTCAAAATGGATGACGACATAGCACTGATAAGAAAAAAAAATGTAATGAAATCACGGAAGAATCTTGGAAGAAGAAGTAGTGTGAAAAATCCATGAAATACGAAGAGGAATGTGTCAAGCAGATTCTTCTAATAGAAGAAGCTGTGGACAATTGCATTATTCATTTAGGTGAGGAGTCTGGAGAATAAGAAGAAGGAGAAGGAGAAGAAGAAGAAGAATAAGAAGGAGAAAAAGAAGTAAACAGCGATTCAGATGGAGATTTATCGGGATTAAAGGAGATTTCTTTGGAATGACTAAATAGAAACTCAATTGTCTCTTCGTTTAATTGTTTGTTCATATTGTGCAGATAAATGTGATCTGTTTTCCTCCACTTACAGTGAAAATTTAAAATTTAATGACAACACTATAATCTACACTTTTGGCACATATAAATAGAAGAATGATGGAACATTTAGATCAATCATATATTGTACTAATGAATATACCTTTGCAATTAGAAAATAAATGTTTAGCATCAATAATATTAAACGAATTATTATGTATTAAAATACTGCTCGACATATTATTATAGGGAAGATGCACCTTGAATACATTGTCAAGAAGTCAACTTTTCAGATAATGTGACTATACATAGGTATCGAAGCGTAGGTGGGCCCCCTTTGTTCACTGTTACTACCTCCCCTCTCCAGGCAGCTTCCTAGCTTGAGTTATCTTGTACTTCCCTCCGTAAAACACTCCTGACCATGGTTGAGCTTGGTTGGTTAAGGAGAATAAGGGGAACAGAGGAATAACAAGGTTAATACGTGGAAAAAAAAACGAATATAAAGGGAAAATGAGAGTTACGAAGAGAACGAATGAAATACAAGGAGAACAAGAATAATAGAGGGATAACAAGGAGTATGCAAGAAGAACAAACAAGGAGAATCTGTTAATACTCAAGGACAATACAAATAGAACAAGGAGAATACAATGAGAACAAGGGCAATGCAACGAGAACAATGATAATATAGGAAGAACAATTGGAATACAAGGAAAATCATGGGAATGAAAGGAGAACAAGGAGAATATAAGCAGAAGGAACAAGGAGACTATAAGGAGGACGAGGTAAATACAAGAAGAACAAGGGATAAAAACATAATAATAAAAGGAGAGCAACCTGAATAAAAGGACAAATGGGGAATCCAAGGAGAACAAGGGAAATACAAGGAAAACATGGGATTTCAAGGAGTAGAAGAGGAATACGAAGCGAACAAGAGGATTACGTGAAGAACGGGGGAAAAACAAGGAGAATACGAGGATATGCGCAGAACAGAGGGGACACGAGAACACGTGAGATTCAAGGAGAGTAGTGGGGATGCAAATGAGAATAAGGGGAATACAAATAGAACAAGGGAATACGGGGAGAACAGGGGAAATACGAGGAGAGTACGGAGGATATGCGGAGAAAAATTGGGACGTGAGGAAAAATACATGAGAGACAAAGAGAATAGATATTCCCCATATGTGGAAACCAGGGGAGACACAACAACACGTGAGGTACGAGGAGAATAGGGGGATGCAAGGAGAATAAGGGGAATACAAAAAAAACAAAGGGAATATGGGGAGAACAGGGAAAATACGAGGAAATGCGAAGAACAGGGGTGGGGGGACACGAGGACACGTGAGATACAAGGAGAATAGAGGGATGCAAGGAGAATAAGGGGAATACAAAAAGAACAAGGGAATACGGGGAGAACAGGGAAAATACGAGGAAAATACGGGGAAATGCGAAGAACAGGGGGGACACGAGAACACGTGAGATACAAGGAGAATAGGGGGATGCAAGGAGAATAAGGGGGAAACAAAAAGAACAAAGGGAATATGGGGAGAACAGGGAAAATACGGGGAAATGCGAAGAACAGGGGGGACACGAGAACACGTGACATACAAGGAGAATAGGGGGATGCAAGGAGAATAAGGGGAATACAAAAATAACAAAGGGAATATGGGGAGAGCAGGGAAAATACGAGGAAAATACGGGGAAATGCGAAGAACAGGGGGGACACGAGAACACGTGAGATACAAGGAGAATAGGGGGATGCAAGGAGAATAAGGGGAAAACAAAAAGAACAAAGGGAATATGGGGAGAACAGGGAAAATACGGGGAAATGCGAAGAACAGGGGGGGGGGGACACGAGAACATGTGAGATACAAGGAGAATAGAGGGATGCAAGGAGAATAAGGGGAATACAAAAGGAACAAAGGGAATACGGGGAGAACAGGGGAAATGCTAGGAGAATACAGAGGATATGCGGAGAACAGTTGAGACGCGAGGAAAATACATGAGATACAAAGAGAATAGATAATCCACATATGTGGAAAACAGGGGGGACACGACAACACGTGAGGTACAAGGAGAATAGGGGGATGCAAGGAGAATAAGGGGAATACAAAAAGAACAAGGGAATATGGGGAGAACAGGGAAAATACGGGGAAATGCGAAGAACAAGGGGGACACGAGACCACGTGAGATAGAAGGAGAATGGGGGGAATGCAAGGAGATTAAGGAGAATACAGAAAGAAAAACGTACAGTATAATGTCGCGAGAAGTCATTGTTTAACATAAAGAATAATGTTATGAGCAGTGGCGGCTGATTGAGGCAAGCGAGGCCAGGATTCAGTCATTTGACTTGACTGAAATCAAATGTTGTGTTTTTGTATAATATATTAGTTACTTGAATGAAACATATGTCGCATTAGAAATATTTGAATACTTTGTGATGTATATAGACCTGTCTTGCAGTAGAATTTGTTCCTGAGGGCAGGATCGCTCGTACCGGGTCTGGCTTCTGCATTTCGTATGTTTTCGCGGGCTTTCAGGTTGCGCTTGAAACGTTGTAGCTGAAGCACAATTCGTCTGGCATCGTGGCCAGGTCAGCTTTCACTGCTCCCATCCATGGTCCAGTCTCAAGGGTGGAATAGGGTGGGTATAGCAGTGGTGACTTGTCTTCCTGAAAAGACAATACACAACATAAAAATTCCCGCTGTTTGGCAGGCAGAGACCCACACTGTTCTCTCCCCTTATGTCACAGTTTATGACTTAAGCGAGGGTGTTGTACTAATACAGTACCGGCAGTGAGTGTGGTCCAATGTTGTTATGTGTTTCGGGAAAATATAAAGAGAAACATATGCGAGAAATAATGATTATGTAGTTTGTTAGAGTGACCTTTTTCGAGAAGAACTGATCTTGAAAGAAAGGAAATTTTAAATAAAGCTATAGCCTACGGAGATATCTACGCCATCGCTGACAATTTTTCTGACAGATAATGTTAAAACGCGAGTTTCTATTGCATCCTAGTATAGGCATCATAAAAATGGGTAAGTGGTAACGGGGTGCAAAATAAACTTCCTTGTTGACCTTGTTTGTTGCTGTCAAAGGAAAAAATTAAATTAAATAAAAGATAGATAGATAGATAGATAGATAGATAGATAGATAGATAGATAGATAGATAGATAGATAGATAGATAGATAGATAGATAGATAGATAGATAGATAGATAGATAGATAGATAGATAGATTGATAGATAGATTGATAGATAGATAGATAGATAGATAGATAGATAGATAGATAGATAGATAGATAGATAGATAGATAGATAGATAGATAGATATATAGATAGATAGATAGATAGGTAGGTAGGTAGGTAGGTAGGTAGGCAGGCAGGCAGGCAGGCAGGCAGGTAGGCAGGCAGACAGACAGGCAGACAGATAGAACAGTGTGTCTACTGAGACCTTTAGCGATCTGAAAAATATTTTTAGAGGAATTTCAAAAAATACTTCTTCAGCTGAGCATTATATGGGTTGCCTCATCACCAGGGAAAGGATTTATATGTAAATACATATTTACTTATAAAGCTAATATAATTTATATTTTGCATTATCTTTATGTTTCACAATGTGTAGGGTTGAAAAATCCTACTTTTATTTTCCATATTTTTCCATATTTTAGAGTTTAGTACATATTTTCGTTAATTTCCATATATTTTCCATATTTCATATAAAACAGTCCATATTATATTAGGTTTAACAATAAAACAAAACAAAATTCCATTAACTTTTAAAAATACATTTCAACAATAGAGATTTAAACATATGTTCAGTAATCCCTTTAACATCAGAGTTATTTGAAAATTAGCAGTCCTATCAACAATGGGAAAGTAAGTTACAATACTGTATTAATTTAATTTAAAATTTTTAACAGACTTCAGTTGTGCAGCTCAACAGTTAAATGCCAGTCAGAGTACACATAGGTTCAGTTTTGTAAATCATACTATAAAGACGGTAAATATGCCAAAAGTACGTCATTCAGTCAATTTAAAATCAAAACTAACAAGTTACATTTCAGAATTTAAAGAAGATGGTTTATCAACTGACAATAAAATATTATTTTGTAATTTGTGTCAGTGTGCAGTATCATCTACACAAAAGTTCCTGGTGCAACAACACATTACAACTAGTAAACATCAGGCCAACAAACAACTAAATTCCAAGCAGAGACAATTGTTTTTAACACAACCAACAACATCGAATGTAAGATCTGAGTTTAACATCGACCTGTGCCGTTCTCTCATCTCTGCTGATATTCCTCTCTACAAACTAAAGAATAAGGTCTTCAGGGAATTCCTTGAAAAATATACTCAACATACAATCCCGGATGAGTCAACACTTAGGAAGACGTATGCTCCATCCATCTACGATGAGACAATACAGAAGATAAGAGATGAAATTAAAGATAGTTCAATTTGGGTTTCCATTGATGAGACTCCCGACAAAGAAGGTAGACTTGTTGGTAATGTAGTTATCGGTTTGTTAAGTGAACAATATTCTGAACGAATTCTTTTACATTGTGATGTTCTAGAAAAGTGCAATAACAAAACTATAGTTAAACTGTTCAACGAAGCTATGGGTATCCTGTGGCCAAAGGGTATTATGTACGATAATGTGTTATTCTTTATTAGCGATGCTGCCCCTTATATGGTCAAAGCTGGACAAGCATTATCTGTTGTATATCCTAAATTGACTCATTTTACTTGTGTGGCGCATGCATTTCATCGTGTGGCAGAAGTGGTCAGAGACAATTTCCCTAAAGTAGATTTGTTGATTTCATCAGTGAAAAAAGTATTTCTCAAAGCTCCCAGTAGAGTTAACGTGTTGAAAGAAATGTACCCTGAAATTCCATTGCCACCAAAGCCAATTTTAACTAGATGGGGTACATGGCTAGAAGCAGTTGAATATTATGCCGAACATATAGACTCTATTAACAATGTTCTCCTTGCATTGGACTCTGAAGATGCAGTCTCAATTGATACTGCGAAAACAGTTACCTGTGACATAAGTGTGAAGAATGACTTAGCTCACATTCAGCATACATTTTCATGCATCATAAAAACGCTCAAAAGTCTCCAAAATAGGCACCTTTCACTATCTGAAAGTTTTGAAATTATAAATAGTACTGTGGAACAACTGAATCGTGGTAGAGGTAAAGTTGCAGATGCAGTAAGAGCTAAGGTGGACACTGTACTTTCAAAAAACCCTGGATATGAAGAACTACAAAAGGTTGTTGCTGTGATGAGTGGTGAATCAACAGTGAAGATTAACTTGGACTTATCCCCAGCAGACATTGTGAAATTGAATTATGTACCAGTTACTTCTTGTGACGTCGAACGCTCTTTTAGTCAGTATAAATCTATCCTCAGAGACAATAGAAGAAGATTCACTTTTCAGCACTTGAAAGAAATGCTTGTAACCTATTGTTATGGTAACAGACAATAAAAATTGTGTTTTGTTGAAACTACATTGGAAGATAAGGTACGTCCATTATATTTTTTGTTTAGTTTGATTAAAATGTACCAATATTTAACGTACATAGTCATTTTTTTTATAATTTTAAGTCCATATTTAATTCCATATTTTGGTAAAAATCCATATTTAATTCCATATTTTGGTAAAAATAACTACATATATATTTACATATTTCATATATTTTTAGTCCATATAAATCCGTTCCCTGCTCATCACACTCAATCACTGAAACAAACTCACAGCATAACAACTTATTTGCTGACATTATATTTCATTAATAATAATAATAATATTATTAATATCGTAAATAAAATTTTCCTATCGGAGGCACTTAAACTAGTTACATGTGGCCTAACCGAGATTTCGGTCACCGGCCGCTACTGGTTACGAGTGACATATTTTAGAAATTAAGATATTGTTCTTTCCAGGAGGCTTAAGATACCATAGTGGCAACATGATTACACCTAGATAGAATTTCGAAATAATGCATTTTTGGACATGAACAACAATATTTTGAGGGACGTATGTTTTAGAATTAATAATAGTTATTTTCAGTGGGATTACGTACATTTACATACCACATTAGAAATATGATAAAAGTAAAGTTGAATTGCTTTTTGATGTGCGTACAATTCTTTGTGTTTTGTCTGTCTGTCTGTATGTATGTATGTATGTATGTATGTATGTATGTATGTATGTACGTACGTACGTAATATGTATGTATGCATGCATGCGTGTATGTATGTATGTATGATATGTTCTCTATACAAATCTACACGCTCTGACCGATATTTGCCAATGTTTGCACATTTAACTTTCATAACAAGGAGAAAAACATAGACTTCATTAAAATTGTGTAAATGGACGTTAATTTAATAAAAAGAATAAAAAGTAAGAATAAATAGGATCAAACATTCACGTATAATGTTACAATGCAATCTTCTATAGCAGTCAGTCAATTGTTCTTTATTATGCGTGTGTGTCTAATGTCTACCCACTTCACTTTGCGTGATTCAGGTTCCGCATACTGCGGGTAGATGGCAGGACTGTGACTCATTTTCAAGTTGCATACCACTTCGGCGGGCCACGTTATGCATGATGTGTATCTATATCTGTACAAAGTTCGGTCTCCAAACTCCCCAGATTTAACACTTCCTGACTTCTTCGTGTAGGGTTTTGTTAAAGACATCTATTCAGAGAAACCCAGTATCATTGATGATCTGAGAGTAAAAATTACTCAAGCTTTTCAACAAATCATCCCTCTTATGTTACAACGGATATGGGCTGAATTGCATCACCGTTATGAGTTGTGCAGGGTGCGCAATGGGGGTCATGTTGAGCTCTGAGGAATCTCCATTTTCCAGTGCTGTATACACAAAGTTTCAACAAACAAAGTACATTAGTAAATGTTTTACGGTGTTTTTATTTTATCCATATCCAAACGGATCACTCTGCACATTTCGTTCTGTCAATACGTAATTTTACTACCTTATATTATATAGATACTGTTTTAATGTTCGTTTTATCCTATTTTAACCAATGACATTTACATGCACCATTGTTTTCCATTATGTTCTTCATATATAGGCTACTTCACTGTTTGTTCGCAGTATAGGCCCATTGTACTCTGAAGTTTTATCTGTAGGTTGATCTGAAGATGGTTCCTTCAAACCGAAAACGTTTACCATTATCTTTTAATATGTAAAAATAGCATCTGTGTGTTCAATCACATTTGTATACTGATACGTTTGACGGTTGTAACATAAATTTTGAATATTATTGCACAGTTTATCGGACCCAACATCATTTTCAAATCAAGTAATGAGATAAGTTTGGAAGTAAATCCCGAGAAGACAAAGTACATGATTATGTCTCGTGACCAGAACATACCACGAAATGGAAATATAACAATTGTAAATTTATCCTTTGAGAAGGTGGACAATTTAACATATATTCGAGAAACAATAACAAATATAAATTATGCTCTAGAAGAAGTTAAACACAGTATAAATAACGGAAATTCCTGCTATTATTCGGTTGAGAATCTTTCGTCATCAAGTCTGCTTTCAAAAAAACTGAAAGTTAGATTTTATAAAATAACTATATTACCGGTTGTTCAATATGGTTGTGAAAATTGGCCTCTCACTTTGAGGAAGGAACAGAGGTTAAGTGTGTTCTAGAATAAGGTGCTTACGAAAATATTTGGGGCTGAGAGGGATGAAGTTACAGGCGATTGGAGGAAGTCATACAAAGCAGAACCGTACGCATTGCATTCTTTACCTGACATAATTGAAACATTAAATCCAGATGTTTAAGATAGGCAGGGCATGTAGCACATATGGATGAATCCAGAAATACATATAGAGCAGGGATGCAGAACTCACAGAGAGAGAGAGAGAGAGGGGTGGAAGCATGGGGAAAGCATTGGTTCCCCTTCCACAGTCCACCGGCGTTGAATGACTTCTCCATGACTCCTTGACCATGTGACAGATTATAGCAAACTCGTACTCACAGAAAAAAATGACGAAAGTATTTCCGACCACAATAATTATAACAAATTGTTCACAAATGAGACAACGTGCTTTGCGATTATTTTGAATTACAGAAGTATTCATATTCCCCATTGCTCTTTAAACTAGTACTATCCGACCGATATTGCTTCGAATTCCACCTCTAGACAGTGATTACAAATCTTCTGTACCTTGTCATGTGGATGACGCGTGGCCTTGGGGGAAGGGATGAATGACGTAGTCCGGCTCGTGACGTATGCTACAATTGGAGCGCAGTTCTGCATTGCTGATATAGCGTGTTAGATGGAAAACCTGAGGGGAAAAAGATCTTTGGGAAGGCCGAGACGTAGATGGGGGGATAATATTAAAATGAATTTGAGGGAGATGGGATGTGATGGTGGAGACTGGATTAATCTTGCTTAGATTAGGGACCGATGATGGAGGGCATATATGAGGGCAGCAATGAACCTCTGTGCTCTCTAAAGGCCATTTGCAAATTAAATAATATAATTAAATATTATTATTATTATTATTATTATTATTATTATTATTATTATTATTATTATTATTATTAGGGCTAGGATTTTGATGACCTATAAATCATGAAAAAATGTCCTAAAAACAATGCATTTATGACCTATAAATCTTTAAAAAATGCCCTTAAATGGCCTAAAAATTGATCTTACATAGTTGGCTTAGTATGAAAAGAGGTTTTGTACAACTTAATAATATTTAGACTAGTAATTAAATTAAATTTTACATAATTTTTCTAAGTAGTACACTTTAATTAATTATTTTACTTGATGTAGTTTCCATGTATGATTGTTTACCTCTGCTTCGGCATGTGGACGTGAGGTCAGCAGTCGACTGGTCGGTCTTGGCCCTTCATGGGCTGTAGCGCCATGGATTTACGTTACTTTTAGTTTCCATGTAGTCTACCGCAAGGCCACTCTTATCTGTAATTAGGAAGTATAGAGGAGTCTACATTGAAGGGGTGGTTGGACTGATCCATTACATGGAGTGTACTACGTTAAAATGGCAATATTTGTGTAGAAAAACGATTAAAATATTATACAAAATAATGGGTATTAATAAACAAAATATGTAAAGAAAATATCAAAGAAAATAAACATTATTTTACATTAATAGTGGGGATTTATGGCCAAAATTAAATGAAAATGCCTAAAAAATGACCGAATAAAACAAAAGATGCTCTTATGAGTTGAAACAGGCAAAAAAATGCCCTAACAAATATGTCTCAAAAAACTCAGTTTATCACATTACACATAAATACTAAAGCAGCAATGTTTCTGGCTTACTAGAAAAAAGATGCAATTTCATCAAAATCCTAGCCCTAATTATTATTATTATTATTATTATTATTATTATTATTATTATTATTATTATTATTTTATGAAAATTTAATAAAAAGTAGTATTCTATGAGGAACAAATTGATTTTAAGTACAAATTACCACGGCTCACCCAAATATGTAATTAGGTGATAAAATATGTGTACCTTACTCTATAAATAATATGTACCACCTGTATATTTCAATTGCACGTTTTAGAAAGGAACTAAGTCAAAATTTGTATTTTTGTGTTGAAATGATTAATACTTCCATTAAGTATTGATTTGCAAAGAAAGGAACTTAGTCAAACATTCCCCTGTATCTCTAACATCAAGTTGATATTTATAGTACCGGTATTGGACTGGTACACTCGTATTTAGCCTGTCTATTCATGAAAATAAGTTTCTTTGCTCTCCTAAAATGTAGCAAATTTTGACTTAGTTTCTTTCTAAAAAGTGCTATCCTTTGTAATATTAATACATTTCTCACTTACTCTTGACCATGAACCAGCAAACAGCTGGATACATTAAGAAGATTGATTGAAAATAATCCTTGCAATACAAATGTTAATATATTTTAATAGTATTTAATAATTAACACACGTAATTATATAAAATCTTAATTATTCTGTTCTGTGTGATGAATGTATTCCTTTTTAAAGGCCACAGGTTTTTTATAATTATCTGGTTTTAGATCGGAAAGATGTAGCCTCATTTTTGCTTCTGCATTTAGCCTATTTCAGTAATTAGTTTATGGATAAATACGCAGGGAATCCAGATATGACACTGATTAATATTATATTTCTTTTTAGATCTTTAATAGTATTAATGATATTAATGAAATGAAATATAACAATTATTCATGTTTATTTTGTAATTTTACAATTTAGTTATAATTGTCATTATTGGTGATGTTTCATGATTTTATTGATTCGTATTTTTGTGACTTTATACACATTGTGCAGTAGTCCTGTTCTCCAAATTTAAAATACTATTTAAGTATAATTTACGATTCACCGAATTCCACACTTTCAGAAGCACTGCATTATACGATTTATTTTCTTCGTATTTATTGATAAGGAAGGATGGTCATAATGCAATCTAATGTATTAAAACAATAAAACGTCATCGTCCTCAGTAATGGTAATTTCTAAATTGCGTCACGATTTCGGTAGTGTTTTTAAATGTGCTTGTCTAATCGAGGCTTAATTATCAGAATCCAATATACACATATTTTATTTCTAGAATTGCTATTGACGCTACAAAACGTAACAGCTTTTATTCGCTACTTATTGTTGCAGTTTTCAAGCAGGAATTGTAATATAACTTATAAAGCTTACCTCAGTGGGAAGAAGTTCATCCTGGTTGTCCCATGGAAATCGAACCCAGCTCCTCAATTCATATTACGCTCCATAAAACGTCATCTTTGCTTGCTTTAATCGAAATCAAAACTCAAAATGGCGATTCAATATGTCATTTACATTGTTGAAGGCGGCATTGTTCCGCTTTGAGAAATGAACGTCGATTACATAGAGAATGAAAAAATGGAATTAGCGTCAGTGAGTAGGAGCTGTAGACAAGAAAATCGATAGTACTTGGGTTGAGAACTTTCGACCTGATTTTAATTGTAATCAACCTTTATATTTAAAACTTATTTTTAAGTTTTCTAAATAAAATGACATAACGTATATTATTTTATGATGCAGTTATGTATTGCATTCACGTTACTTGATATTTATGAGTATAGAAATCACAAATATTTACTTTTTGGGAGAATATTAATTTCAAAACTCTTTGGCTTACAGATGTTCTTTTTCTTTTATTAATTTTGTAGCTGAAACTTCATTCTATACTATGTTGGCTGTATTTTCATAATAGTTAGAAGATGAATCTTAATGTTGCGACTGCCCAGTTTAGAAATCATAGTTCTTCCTACGTGTTCATCTGTGTATATGGTTTAAAAAATAGTTATTTATGGTCACCGCCGTCTGGATTCCCTCGCCTAGCGCCATGTTACGAATATGCTCAGTGAATTTAAGAGAGCAGTGTATTATGATGATAAATGATTCAAAGAATTTTAGTTTTGTCTTCAAATATGCAGAAATTTGATCCAAACAAATGTAACTTTTCGTTCTGAAAATAAATTTGGAAATATTAGCTACTTTTGTTCAAAATTCTTCACATTTGAAGGACGAAACTAAAAGCCTTTCAACAATTTATTATCATGATACACTGCTCTCTTAAATTTACTGAGCAATTTGTGAATTCAATCAATGACTCTCCCAAAACACGCTATGAAATGTTTCATATAAATAATTTTTATCTCGAAATAAAAGCAAAAACGAACACAATTGTATTAAACTTTTTTGTTTGAAATGTCTCAAAGAATAACCCTCTAAAATTAATGACATCACTTGCAATTCACTCTGTAGTGTTATTAAAAAATACGGTTTAGTATGTTAATAATTTAAGAGTTTTTGCATTTGAAACGAGACGAAAATCTTTTCTTTTCTAATATTCTCCATGGTGTTGCCAAAAACTGAACTATTAATCGACTTAAATCCTTTTCAAAGTCGTTCGTGGGCGCTTTTATTTCGTACGTTTTCTTATCTTAATGTTTTTTTTTCTTTCCAAGTGTCACAAAATTGTTTTGTTTACTTATTATTCTTTATGAATTGATTAGTAGGCCGATCTATCGAACCCTTATTTAGGGCGGCTTTTGTTTATACAAATTATCTTATTTAAAAGTCGATATATTATTATTTTAAGCCATGGAGACTGGCTGAAGTCGATTACTCTATGAATTTTAACGAGTTTAAGCCACTGCCATCGTGATCTAGACCAGGCCGTAATGCAGGATGTGTGACGTCACTCAATGGGGCAGGCTTTTCTATTTGAGTATACGGAGCTGAGTGAAATATATTACTTTAATGCGTGTCGGTGCTTAATTTTATTTAGTGTAATGTGTGTATAAGATACGTTCACTTCTTACTGCATAATATGTTGCCGAAATAATTACAAAACTGTGTTATTTTAATGTGAACGGAGTTTTACATGTTAACAAAACCTGTTTGCATCAACTTTTAAGTTTGGAATGAAAGCTATTTTGAGATTTAATAAAGAAGAATTATTTATATTGTGATTTTAATTTAGCACATTATCTTCCTTACTTGTAGGTAGAAAATTTACCACAGTCCCTCCTATGAAATAAGTGTAGGTACGTACGGTTGTGTTACTTCATCTGGTAGGTTAGATAAATAGAATTCAATACGACCCAGAATAGTAGGGAACAAATAAATAATACAATTAAATTGTTATTCAATGCAATGTGTGCATAAGTTCCGGCTAGTTCCATTTATTTGTTGCATAATGTGGCAGGAATAATTATAAAACTGTGTTATTTTTATGTGAAGAGAATTCACCATGTTAACATAACCTATTTGCGCCAAAATTTTAAGTTGAGAACGTAAGCTATTTTGAGATTTAATAAAGAAGAATATATTTAGGATAAACTTCAGAACACGGTTATCTTCCTTACTTAAAGGTAGAAAATTCACCACAGTCCCTCCTATGAAATGTACATACGGCTATATTACTTAACTAGGGTTAAACGAGCGGTGAGGTATAATTCCGGTAACTTCTGAACTGAAAACAGTTGAATTTATTTTTTGTGGAGATGCATTTCATCCTCTAAGCAAGGCATAATAAAAGCCTGAACTAACCGAACTAATTAGTATATGCAAGGTGTATGAATACGAAGGGAACTACCTCAGCGCTAGTTTAGCCCTGGTAACATATTAAACTAATCAGACTGGAGTACCGTATGAAACGAATAAATACAATTGAAGTGTAGACAAATTGCATGTTTTACAAGTTATACGTAGCGTTATGCTTAATTATGATGCATAATTGCGAATATATAAGGCAAGTACTGATAGAGTAAACATAACCTATAATGTCAACACATCAAAATATGCGTGCGATGCAACTGAAAATTGTTGAAACGTGCTTAAATGAATGTGCAAGAATTTCGTAATGAAGCGAGCGTGCTTTATTTCAATTAATTACAATACTAGATACTGTAACAGTAATGAAAACTATAGGGTATAATTTAAAGAAGATGAAATGACTGAAGATCATCTCATAACCTGTGAAGTTCTACCTGATGGATCCACCACAGAGAAATATTGGAGAGCAAGAACGCTAATGGCTTCGTTGCCAAAGCCCGGCATTAGATAACAACAACAACAACAACAACAACAACAACAACAACAACAACAACAACTAGGGTATAATTTTTCATAATATACTATATGTATCTCGCTTTTAGTTCAAATTGTGTATATTATCAAACGTCGTATTATTTATAATGTAGATTATTCACACATAAGAAGGGCGCAATAATTTAAATTTAATAAAACAAATATGGTAAACTAACAATAATGGATTAGACAAGAGTAACATCAGTTACGCTGCACTTAGGCCTAATCATAATTTACTTTACATCCCAGTCAATGTTTCACTTTCACGTGTATATTATTACACATATTTACTCTTTATAACACCAAAAATTCGCTTAACCACATAAGGGCGCAATATTTAATCGAAATAAAGGCAGATATTACACATACGAACTTTGCCTGCAACAACGTAATTTTCACGCCAAAAATAATATTATATCTTACGTTGCAAGTGAATTGTGTCTCGAGTGTCTCACAATCACTGTTTAAAATTTTACTGACGCGATTACACTGCATTTCAGAGAAATATGTGTTATTTTTCATGTACTGCAACTAATTGATATGGTTGAAAGACCGCCCTTCGCGATCAGCTGTTAAGCGAGTCACGTGGTCTGCCTTACGGCCTGTATTAGATCACGATGGCAGTGGTTTAAGCTTCAACATACTACAATGCACCACATACGTAACGTTATTTTATGACGAAATTGTTTACTTTGTGGTGGACATTGCATTTCGACGCAGAACGGAAGATCTGAATGCGAACTATGTAAATTATCTGGACATTCAAAGCATAACTCTAAAATGTATCTTTTATCGCTTGTATCTGATATGCATAATACACCCTTATCTCAAGGAAGATAATGAATCATTGCCCATCCGCATAGATTATTGGCATCTAAGTGGTGTAAGTATGGTAGTTAAGTGGCAGGTTTGGGTTACACACGCTATAACGATTTAAGCAGCATATCGAGTACAGACCGATTATTTAGCCCTGACAACTCAGCGACGAGAAAGAAGGGAAATAATAGGAGTAGCGGGGAAAGCTCCGGAGTAGAGATAAGGGCGAGCGGTCGGTAGAGAAATGGAGTACAGCTTATACCGCATGCATGACATCCGATCGCTCTGAAGGCAAGCGACTAACTCAAACACCCCTTGGCGTAACTAAATGGACTCGCCTGACCCAGGCGCACATTACCGGCGACTGTCAGGACTACATAATCATACACCACATCGGCAAATAGACTCTAACACCTCGAACGCTGCTTTCTATAAGCATATCAGGTCGATGTCACCTACAAGCGAGAAAGGAGTTTCTGTGTGTTTTAACGTCGCATGCCAAGCAAGTCCTGTAGCTGTAAAGTAAAATAAAGACAATCAACGTTGTACTCTTGCATATACATTTGTCTAAAATTTTCAAAACTTCTGTCAAAATTAACGTATCATTTTTCAGATATATGTCTGTATGCTCAGGATAGGGACCAATGGCGGGCTTATGTGAGGGCGGCAATGAACCTCCGGGTTCCTTAAAAGCCAGTAAGTAAGTAATTAAGTAAGTATATGACTGAAGTTTTGTTAAGTTTTTTAAACGACTGCTGCACTCAAGCGACAGAAGTTACACGGCATTTTTTTACTGCCGAGTCTGGTGCCGTACGCGACCGTGGAAAGATAAATTGTATGCACTTTATTAAACACTAGGATTGAACTAATCCTTTAGCGAGCTAGGGACACTATCAATGTTTCTAGGTGTTTCAGATATTGAGAAATTACAAAGGTCTTGGAGTAGGATCCACCTTCACAAATAGCATTTCGATTCTGGCAACTTTATGAGCACCGCATTTACTCACGTCTTCCTCCGTCAGTCAGTTGATATATTAGCACAAGTATGAATTCAAGCAAACCCAGATAGCATGTCATCGTAGGATTTAAAACGTACAGACAAAAATGGACGAAGATTGCTCCAAGTTCGATTTATGTGGAATGCAGGATGTAAAGTTATATTTCAATTCAGAAGAATACCCCTACAATTCTTTTGAAGTTGATGATGCTAATAATACATATGTATTTATTTATTTATTTATTTATTTATTTATTTATTTATTTATTTATTTATTTACTCTGGTGGAGTTAAGGTCATCAGGCCTTTTCTTCCACACCACCAGAAATACAATACAACTACAAGAAAAATTATACATCAATGCAATTAATCTACAGTAATAACGAGTGACAGAATGAATATGATAATGCAAACTCGGCTAACTTCGCAGTATTAAGGTTTTCTGTCTATAGTTATACCGAAAAATGCTTGAAAAAATTTTCTCCATCCAGCAGTTAATCACTAGACACAATTGTATTGGTTGGTATAAACATTTTATTTTTTTAAGTGTATCTCAACAGGGAAATAGCTCCATCTAAAACATGAGATCATATGTGTGTGTTTCAGGAACTCGTGTAACTTCGCAGTACAGCTCGGGCAATTTCGCAGTGATTTTCAAGAATACTCTTTTTAGCTCGAAACATGTTTTAATGTAACCTAAACATCACTACATGTGTACACACGAGTGGTGGGGAGGAAGTGCACGGACAGCTAGAAGTGTACGGAGTATTTAGTTGACGAGTGGAGTCACAAATAACACAAACAATGTTCAATAACAAGTGTAGTGGTGCAACACTACGTAATAATCTGCTCTCAACAAACACGTTTCCTGCATAGTGCGGTAACTTTTCGCTGGCTCTCTCTGCATTATGTTAATTGAAGACTTGAAATAAAAAAAGGCTCTAAGTGCCATAATACGGAATTTTGAAATTGTGTGCAAAATGGGATGTATATGCCAAGCCCAATAATGTATAAAAGGCTCGAACTGCCACGAATGAAAATGTAGTACCAAATGCAATCGAAAGATAGCATGCGGTTTAACTACCAATGCTGTTAACATATTATGAAAGGCTCTATGTCCAGCGCGCTTCCTCCTCATAGTTAGATTAAATGACGGAGGCGGCAGATATTTGAAAGAGTTTGAGAGGAAAGAAACGACGAATTAAAGGAGAAGGTACTGCGCTGCAATGAAAAAAAAGCTGGAAAATGGAGGAAATGAGTACATAGGCCTAAGTTCAAATACCGGTAATAAAAATGTTCCTGTAAAAGCTCGTCCAGCACAGGAGGTAAGTCTCATTACTAATTGCTAACCTACACCATACCTGGACAGCAGTGGCGGCTGATTGACTGAGGCAAGTGAGGCCGGGCCTCAGTCACTTAGTTTAACTCAAATCAAATTTTGTTTTTATGTAATGTATTAGTTATTTGAATGAAGCATATATCGCTGTAGAAGCATTTGAAAACTTTGTGATGTAGATAGACCTGTTTTGCAGTAAAATTTGTTCCTGAAGCCAGGATCGCTCGTGCCGGGTCTGGTTTGTGATGTATTTAGACCTGTTTTGCAGTAAAATTTGTTCATGAGGCCAGGATTGCTCGTGCAGGGTCTTCTTCTGGATTTTCATTTGTCTTCGCGGGCTTTTGAAGTTGCTCTTAAAACGTTGTAACTGAGGCACAATTCGTCTGGCCTGGTCAGGTTTCACTCCTCCCAACCATGGGCCGGCCTCAAGGGTAGAGTGGGGTGGGAATAGGGTGACTTGTCTCCCTAAATTGGCCATAAATAACAAACATTCCAGCTTTTTGGGAGGCAGAGACCCACACTATTCTCTCCTCTTATGTCTTAGTTTATGACTTAAGCGAGGGTGTTATACTATTGTACTTCGTGTAGTGAATCTGGGCCAATGTTGTTATGTATTTCGGGAAAATATAAACAGAAACAAATGCGAGAAATAATGCTGGTGTAGTTAATTCATTGTTAGAGTGTCCTTTTTCGAGAAGAATTAATATTGAAAGAAAGGAAGTTTTAAATAAGGAGAGAGCCTACCGAGATACCTATGACATCGCTGACAATTTTTCTGACAGATAATCTTAAAACGCGAGTTTCTATTGCATTCTGGTATGGGCAACATAAATGGTTATGTGGTAATGTGGTGCAAAATAAACTTCTCTGTTGGCCTTGTTCGTTGCTGTCAAAGGAAAAAAAAATAAAAATAAATGAAAGAAAGGGAAATTTCAACACATATGTGTTGCTTCATCACACTGAAACAATCACTGAAACTCACAGCATAACAGCTTATTTGGTGAGTGAAATTATTCTTTTTCATTACTAGTAATAATAATAGACTAATAATAATAATAATAATAATAATAATAATAATAATAATAATAATAATGTAATAATGATATTAATAATATCATAAATAAACATTTTCTATCGGAGGCACTTAAACTAGTTGCATCTGGCCTCACCGAGGATTTCGATCACCGCCGCTACTGCTGGACAGACTGATTATTCTTGTTCTGTTTGCATGAAAGCAACAGTAAGGTCTAACTAAATTATGTTGGTTGTGACAACAGAAAAAAACTGGTAGACCTAGTGAGGTACAGTGCACAGGGTTCTCCAGCTTGCTTTCTGAGTCGGTGTGCATGCAAGTATAAATGCGAGAACCTCAGCTATGAACACAAAGTCGGGCTGTTTGAAGATTTTTATGACCTGGAAGATATTGAAAAGCGAGGGAGTTACTTGATGGGGCTGATGCAAGTATCACGTGTTAAAAGAAGACGTCATGGAACCTACGATGACCCTTCACAGAGCAGGAGACAAACAACTATTCATTATACTGTTCCAGATGGGCAAGGTGACTTAGTGCAAGTTTGCAGAGGAACATTTTCTGAAATATTTGCGTTAACTCGGAAAAAAATCCAGGTATTAACCGAGAAGAAAAGGAATTTGACTGAAATGATACAGTACCTGACAAATGATGACCACAAACAGTCTTACAGAAGCATTACTGAATTAACTTTTATTTTATGAACAAAAAACTATTTTTGTTTCATTCGTTTGCCCTCTTCAATATCTTTTTGCTGATTCTGAAGTATGGAACTTAGAGCCTTTCATTAAATTTCCACTTTCAGTAGCTACGTTTATCATACTATTACAGTATTACTTTTATAAGTTCCTTTGGATACTAGCTCCATACTATGCTTATCTTTCAATTAAAACACATTAATACTGAAATTATGACCATTAATTACCTAGTACACTTAAAACTC
Source organism: Periplaneta americana (assembly GCF_040183065.1). Taxonomy (NCBI): domain Eukaryota; kingdom Metazoa; phylum Arthropoda; class Insecta; order Blattodea; family Blattidae; genus Periplaneta; species Periplaneta americana. Next base: position 126,223,474 of record NC_091131.1, read on the forward strand.
ATTTTCCTCAAATTCATGATTATGGCACTTAGAGCCTTTTTTATTTCAAGTCTTCATTTTATGATGATGATTGCCTTGTAGCAACAGAAGAACGAAACAAAGAGCACAGAATAATATTGCTGTAGCTGTACTCTTTGAACAAAATACAGCGTGGTAATCGATCAGGCCCAGTTTCATTATCGATACTTAGCGCGGCATACTAGCGCACACTATCGGATGAAATAGAGAATTTCACTTATTCTATTACCTTTCGTAATAAAGTAATGACGAAACTATGACGCATCTGTGTAACAGTTGTATTGTTATACATTACATATGTAGTGATTATTAATCAGGAATTAATAAACTTTGTTACACACTCATGAGGTATCTCTTTTTTTTTTTTTTCTCGACAGGTATATAGTTCGTCACCAACACGTACACAGTTTCTCAACAGCCACTAACACTAAAACGGTTTCACTTATTCACACCTCCGCACCGTTGCATATATACAGTTTTCTTTCGGTCCACCGAATACTAGATTCCCATAAGAAGGATAGCGATAGAATTCTACTAGCACAGAGTTCAAAGTTTACTTCCTAAATATAAACGCGATTTATATCGCTACTGTTGTTTATTCAGTGTGCTAGCATATTTACGTATTGTGCATATACTATTTTCGAAATCTACACTCCTTTTATACACACTAGCAATAAACTTCCACACGTGATCACTGTTAAATTGGAACAACAGAGTAACGAACTCACTCATCCGCCAGGTGTGTGTGTGTGTGTGTGTGTATGTGAATATTGCACTTAAGTAGTCTTTCGCCTGTACACGTAGGCCTACATCTTCTCTCCAGCCCGTGCGCTGTTGCACGCCAATGCCACCTAGTATGTATGTATGCATGCATGCATGCATATGCAGTTTTGAAGCCAACAATGGGAAGGTAGAGATAATAATTAAGGAACACCCTTTTTCTCTTTTTATAGCACAGCAATTTTATTGCATGTATATTCCATACTTTTTTTTTTTACATTTTTGTTTCTTTGTAATACATAATGCTGAAAAATAAGAATAAATTTTATTATAACTATATGTACACACTCAACGAGAAAGACTTGAAATTAGACATTTTATTGGGCAATAGATGACTATCATTTTCACAGTTGGGATCCCGAAAACAATAACACTGAAGAAGAACTGAGTCTAAGAGAGAAGAGTGTATAGAGGGCCCTGACAATTTGTGTTCACGAAGATGTACAAGATGTACTTTTTCACTCATTTTGTCTAAATAAATCTTAGAACCTAAAGGTGGTGGCCATAGCTCTGGCAGACTAGTCCGCCCAGCTGATGGCCACCGGGCACAGTGCTCGCTAACTTGCTAATGGTGGCCTCTGGTGGAAATCCCTTCCGGATATTCTACAGAGTCGCCCTTACGTTCTGGACTCCCTTAGGGCTCCAGAATGGGCTGATGTGATCGTCTCCCTTAGTTGCGTCGCGTCGGTTCTAAGTCCGATTCACATTGAAACTCTGACACTATCGCACCTTGGAATTTGGTTCAATTGTCCTATTGACTGGCTCTTGTAATCAGCCTAAAAACCTGAGACAACTCTTTAAGTGTGAGGCCTGGACACTCACCAGGAGGGCGACTTGCTGAGTGCCGCAGTGAGTGATGCCGTCAGCGGTGCGGGTCTCGGTCTTGGCAGATGGGCCGCCGGAGTAGCCGTAGCTGTACTGTCCCAGTGTGTCCTGGGCGTGGTACTGGCTGGACACGGAGGTGGCCACACCAATGGGGGCGGCTACGACGGCGGGAGCGGCGGCATAGGACACGGCACCCAGCAAGCCGGGCTTGGCGGCAGCCAGAGCGACAAGGCAGGAGACGATAACCTGTACAGAGAACATACGCGAACGTCAAATCCGGCACCCTGGCACCTGGCCTTCCCGTGTACCAATCTTCCTAGTTCCAATCATAGTCGGGGCAGTTTACTTCTCAGCAGAAAGATCGTGAAGATTTGCGGCGTGGTACGGTTTTCTTCAACGCATTATCTTGATATTTTAATTTTACTAACGCACCGAATAAAAACAACATCTGCAGTACAAGTACTTTGTTAAAGGTGCTCTTTAAAGAATTTATGTTAATAAGAGAATTGCCATTAACTGATATGTAATTCCCCACGGCGTTCTATCAGATTTCATAAGAATTCATTTTGTTAGTCTCGACGACAGGGAGATTCTGAGTATTTGCAGCGTGGGAATAGTTTTCTTTGAGTTCCATAATTTCAGTGATTATTACCATATATATCATATATATATATATATATATAACTTATTAGTTATACTGTAACGGTCTTACTAATAAAAAGTCTATATACAGACGTTTAACTGTTTTATACTTATACAATGAGTAGCTCGTTTATAAGTCGTGTGTAAATTCCTTACTAATAAACACTACATAGACTACGTAGTGTATAACAGTATAACTGTTACACAGCTACGTCATAGTTTCGTCATTACTTCGTTACGAAAGGTAATAGAATATCTGAGGTTCTCTATTGCATCCGGTAGAGCGCTCTAGTGTGGCGTGTTAAATATCGATAGTAAAACTGGCTCTAATCGATTACCACACTACATTTTGGTCAAAGAGTACAAGCTACAGCAATATTATTCTAATAATTCTATGATCTTTGGTTTGTTCTTCTGTGGTTACAAGGTAACCATCATCATAAAATGACAGTCGAAACGAACAGCTGTTAGAGGGGCTGCCATTTTTTCGCTATATACAAGCTTAAACAAGGGGTTTCGTGTATATAACTACTACAAAGCAATACCCATTGTATAGTTACAGCCTGTTTATACGCCCATAGCTTATTCACGGTTTATTAGTAACGTTTTCTGTCTCAACTCTGCATAAGTCTCGTATAAAAACTATACACGGTTTATTAGTAAGACTGTAAGTTGAAAGTGTAAACTCATACCTTATTGTTGAGGGACTGGGGGAGGGGGCGAGGACGGTTCGTCGTCCCCCTTCTTTGCATCTTGGCCCTGTTCTTCGGGAATTTCTGGAGCTAGTTCTGAGTAAACCCTTTTCAATTCACCCCCCTCCACAACAACAAAGTGGCCGGTGTTTCTCTTGCTGTGAGGAATAAAGATTGGCGGTGGGGTTTCTTCTCCTGCCAACTGCCCGCCCTGACCACTCTGGCCTGGCTCTTGTCCTTCCTCTGGTTTTCGAGGTAGATATTTAGAGTAGTCGGTGACCTTGATTTCTTCCTCTGATGGTGAATTCAGGTCCTCTTCGCGCAGTTTCGGGCGCCTATGCCTATCCTTGAATATGGTGTCTTTGGGATAGGGCCCCTGAGGACTAATGAGTCTCTCGCCGGTGATGATTTTATATATCCCGTATCCTGTGCCTATCAGAGACCCTACTCCGATTGATGTTGCTCCGATATCAAGTAGTCTTCTGTTATCGGATAAATACTTTACCGCTGTTCTGAAAGAACGGAACATTTTTCCTTGTATTCGGAACGTATGTAACACAGCAACGGCATTGCTATTGTTGTCATGCATCGTCTCCATAGAGACCGCAGTTGTTGTTTCATGTAGATCAGCGGTGAACAAACTGGGTATCGTGATTACATCGTGTAATCAAAGTCATTTATACTGGTAAGGGGAGTTTCCTGTACATTGCTCTCTGTCTCGCTCACGTACTGAAGGTATCAGTGTCGGTACCATGTCGCTCTACAAACCCTCTGTCTCTACGAGCAGGAAAGAACGTTTCGTACGGAATGAGAAGAGGAATTTATTCAATGTTCTGTCGGAGAAAATGTTATTGTTCAATTAGGAGTCGTATACAGAAGCGACATTACAAAGCATTACGCTGAATACACAGGAATATAGTGAGGAATACATGTGAGGCTCTTGAGGTTGTAAGGAGAGAAGAAAACAACTATTTGCAAGGTGGAAAATTTTTCTGGAAAAATATATAATGGCAAATTTTCCATCTCACGTCTCAATATTAATTCAATATACTTATATTAATAAATCTTTAAATCTGACATGAAGAGAATATAATCGCTTCATAGCTTATGAACTACACTTTTAATTTCTTTGAGTAACGCTCCCAACTTTTCGATACTTGCTCTCAACGTTTTCAAATAAATTATATGTGAATTTAAATTCTAAGCTTAATTTATTTTTATTAATATTAATATGAATATTAATTTATATTGACATACAACAAAGAAATAATTTCAGTGTAAAAACTTCACAATGTCCTACTGCATGTAATTAATTTGGAGTATAATAGGCAATATTCTTCAACATTTGTGCATTAATGGACACAGTATATAATAATGCTTGACGAACAATGAAAGAGTAGGGTCCGTTACTTTAAAGTAATTAGTATTTACTACGTAAAATGAAATACTTGTTCTTTTCTTGCTGTTTCGAAATTACTGCAATTTTTTTTCTTCAAATACTGTATAAAAATCATATAAATAAATTATGTTTTACAATCCACTACTTTGTGAAGTATAACTGAGTAAGCCTAAAGTTTCTTGTATTACAATTGTCAAATATAGACACTGATAATAACTGTGTTTTTTTCGTTCTGCTATGTTTATAATGTCCAAATGTCTATTTAATCCAACCCTAGAAGAGCAGAATAGATTATTGTACACCCCTTCAGCTAAGAACGGGTAAGAGCAACGCCTGATTGATGCAACCCGCACAGACCGGCGATCCGCGCACATAACTACACATTTAGAGTCTGATTTCTGACATGCCTGTCTTAAGCTCTTTCAGGGGCGAGCTAAAGTTTTTCTGCAATATATATTATATTTTATGTTACAATTATTAGCAAAATAAATAAATAATAAATAAATAAGCCTTCCAACGAAGGAGAGTTTTATAAAAGCGTAATGATCAAGGTGGCTGAATAAATTTGTCCAATGGAAGTGATTAATTAATTTTGAAAAAGTGCGCATTTCTCGACTAAATATCCAGAAGACAATTCAGAAAATTTCTGCTTGTGTTCATGAGGAATATTAAAAAAAAGCAAGAAAATTTATTTATATATATATATATATATTTTTTTTTTATTGGCTCTTGATGACAGTAGTGACATTACTGATACAGCATAGCTTGTGATTTTTATTCGCGGAGTTGATAAAGAACTCAATGCTACCTTCCTTTAAAACTAATGTACCTACCCCTTTAAAATCAATCCAGCTATCTCACTTTAAAAGCAATCAGTCCATCACCCTTTAAAATTAAATTATTTATATCCCTTTAAAAACCAATGTATCCATCTCGCTTTAACAACAAATGTACCTATCTCCCTTTAAAACCAACTTGTCTATATTCCTTTAAAACTAATGTGCCTACCCCTTTAAAATCAATCCAGCTATCTCACTTTAAAAGCAATCAGTCCATCACCCTTTAGAATTAAATTATTTATATCCCTTTAAAAACCAATGTATCCATCTCGCTTTAACAACCAATGTACCTATCTCCCTTTAAAACCAACTTGTCTATCTTCCTTTAAAACTAATGTGCCTAACCCTTTAAAATCAAACCAGCTATCTCACTTTAAAAGAAAACCGTACATATTCTTTTAAAAATATATATGTATGTCCCTTTAAAACCTTTGGGCCGTATTCATAGACATTCTTAGCGCGGGATTTCGGTGGATGATCAGCGAACTAGCGTTTTTCGTATTCATAAACCAGTGTTAGCTATATGATATGATATGAATCCTGTTTAGCACGCTCGTAGCGCGGGCTAGCGAAATGTCTATGAATAGCATCCTAAGTGAACATCTTTTAAAATCCCTTCAAAACCAATCAGTCCATATCCTATTAAAATCAATCTGTCCGTCCGTTCATTTGACTGTTTGTCCCTCTATCTGTCAATCTGTCCGTCTATCCATCTATCTGCCTGTCTGTACGTCCTTATATATGTTTGTCCGTCTGTCAGTCGGTTCCACCATATGTCTGTCCGTCCGGCCATGTCTGTCTGTCCATCTCTCAGTCGGTCTGCCATGTCTCTCTCTTCGCCCATCTGTCAATCGGTCCGGTCATATGTCTACCTGTCAATCCGTGAGTCAGTCTGTCGGGCCATATGTCTGTCTGTCCGCCCATCTGCCGCTTTTGTAACCATTCCTTTAGTATTATTCCTTTCTTCATTTACATTTCTGCTTATGAGACATTGATCAATATAAGCCTACTGATTCATTCTGTTGTGGCATAGTTGTTTTTTTACTCTTCTCATGTAGCGAGTGAAATTTGAAAGTCATAATCGAATATTAATTCATGTCTATTACTATTTCTGTTTCTCTTCCATCGTTGCGGTATTGCAAATTTTGAGATAATCGCTGTTAATGTCGCAGCCTCTGTAAACTTCAGTGCTAACCAAGTTTGCTAATTTTTTTTTGTTTACTATCACATTATCCATTATACTCCCTGCGCCTCTTGCTGCCCAGGTGTATTTTTTTGATTATCCCTGTATGGAAAAAAAAATATTTGCGATTTTCAAGGCATCTAAAGCTACGAAGTCAATCAGCAGTTTCCCATTATTATTAATATTTATTATTTCTTCTTCATGTTCGCCACAGAATTTCTTTAATAGCTATATCTCCTAAACGTGCGTTGAAATCTCCCGCTATTACTGTACAGTCACTAGGATTAGTTTTGTTCACAGTATTCTCTAGTGTCTCATGAAATTCAATTGTGTCCTTTACTTTACCTTTTCCATATACTCGACTATTGTAACATGGCTTCGCTGTGCTTTTAGACAGATTTTAATTATTTTCTCATTTATTAACATATAGCTATGAATTTCCTTTCTCAATTTATTCTTATTAAAACTTGCAATTCCTATCGCTGCTCTAATTTCCACTAGTACACCGCTGTAGATCATAATAATATAATTTCTTAGTTCTTTCGTGTCTTTTAATTTCTTTTTAGTTTCCTGTTATGACTGCAATATCTACTTTCATTTAATTTAATTTCTTCTCTAACTCATATTCTTTATTAGTTAATCCTGTTGCATTTAACATCCAAATTTTCTATTTTTCCGCTATACGTACTTGTATATACTTTTTCCTAGCCTTAGTTGTCAACTTTCGGTCAAGCCACCTTTTTCTTTATGAGTAACTGTAGTATTAAGATTTCCCTGGATTCGTTCCTGGCGATTCGTAGAGTTAGTAATGTTGATGTTAGCCTTCTTCAGGCTAATAGAAAAGTTGCCTCCTCCGCTCATTTGTTCGTTGAGGACATGTCCGTTGTTGCTCCGGAATGAGTTCCAGATTCTACCTAAGGAGATAGATTGTCTTTTCTCAATTCACCATTTAATGTCATCTTGGCCGATGAGGACTTCGCACGTCTCCCTGTGCACGGGCCCTTCGTCCAGGTGCTGCACAGTCGGCCCACTGTGACCTGGGGCTAGTGAGGGAAGGGATGCCAACCCCTTTGGTGAGACTACCTCGAAAGGGTTCTCACCCACTATCCACATTATAAATCTACTGGTCTCCCGGCGAAGAGATGGGCTGATGCAAAATCACTTCTCTACCTTTGATAGATTGTCTGATAAAAAAATTAATTAACTTTAAAAAATGGTCAAATATCTAACACAAAATAAAAAAAATATATTGTTTATTAAGAAATGTAGTTGAAAGAGCATGATATTGTAAACATAAGTTTCAGCAATAAAATAAAAAGAGAGAACATGAAAAAGTTAACAAGTTTATGAGTTATGAGGGAAACGCTTCATCAATGTACAGTGAACTTTGAATTTTGAAAAAAAAAAAAAATATATATATATATATAAATTTTTTTAAATAGTAAAAATATATTTTTTTTTCATATAGCAGAAGGATAGTGTTTTACACATACCAATTTTCATTATTGTACAAGATACAGTAATGGAGGAAAAAAAAGTTGAGTATTTCCAAAAATTTACTGCTGTAAGCTATACCTAACCTTTTAAAATAGTTGCATTCCACTTCAATTATCAATATACAGGGTTGGTCAGATAAAACCGGCCCCATCTCATGTCATATGATTTGGAAAATAAATTATGTAGGGTATTGATTTCTTTTCTTTCTTTTTTCTTGAAAATGTAATTATGTTGGCTATACTGTATCTTCCGCGTGTTTTGTGTCATTGTTGTTGCGCCATTGTTGCTTATAACCTCTTCTGGTTGCTGTTTAAAAGTCAGACGCAGGGGGTGCTCATTCTAGATGCGCAAAGGCCTCGAGTTTCTCCGTTGTGCGCATGACGTCACTGTGGAAGCATGCGTTAGCCACGAGAGGCATGTGATGGTATTAAATTTGCAGAGGTTACTCGAAGAAATGTCGTAAATGGATGGCTATGTTTCATTAGTTCTCTATATATCCTTGTTATTAAAGTAGAAGCTATAGTAGAGTTAATATTTGTATATTATAATAATTAGAATTTAATATTTTTATTTCGTTTCCCGAGTAATTGCGTGTGTTTTTATTGTTGGAGGCTAGGTAACAAAAACTGTGGTGTTGCGCCTTTTTTGTGTTGTTATGTATGTGATATATTTATAAACATGCCAAATTGTGCTGTTGCTGTTCGTCAGAATTATAATAAAAAAACTCAAGGCACTGATGTAATTTATCACGCTTTTCCTAAAGACAAAACGCTCTGTGCGGCAAGGGTTAATGCTCGCAAACGTAAAGACTTCGTTAATGTGAAAAAAGCAAGAGTGTGCAGTGTCCATTTTCAAGAAGAGAATTACGTGAGGGACTTGAGAGCAGAACTTCATGGGACAAAAGCAAGAAAGCAACTGAAAGCCACGGCAATTCCATCCTTATTTGTATCACCCCAATCTCTGCAGCCAGCCAATGATGATCAACCCGTAATCTTTAACACGTCAGAACAGGTAAATGATAGAAATACCAGAAAAAAATTAAAAGAGAAATTAGGAAACGAGCTCTGGGTAGAATAGAGGTTTTATCCCCAAAAAAGAGAAAGCTAGATGTTAGCACTGAAACAGAAAGTAGTGGTATAAAGCAGGTTGTATACACTAAACTGAGTGTACACTCTATATACCTTGAATGCGATTTTACAGGGAAGTGATTTAGGAATGACGTCATTGTTTATTAAAAATTATGTAGCATTACCAACTGGTGGTACTGTATTTTTCATTATATGTAGGCCTACCACTTAATATTAAAATAAGATACGGAAGAATACCCTTTGCCAATGTCAGAATTTAGAAACACACTTTGTGAATAATACCAGTGTTCAATTCAAAGATTTTTTTTATAGAAGTACGGTACCGATCTTGTGGGACTATTTTTTTTTTAGAAATCTTGCTCCAACATAGTGTGAAATAAATAATAGTTTATGAATGTATACATTTATTGTATTTTAATCGCTAGTTATTTCAAACTTTATAAAAGTTTAGCACATTGATATTACTCAATTACATATGTGGTATTAAATCTAAGCAAACGACAAACTAGGCCTAAATTGAAAAAACATGAACTTCAAAGGCCCACTATTTGCTCATGTGTAGAACTGATTACACTGGCGCTATAATTTTGTTTTAAGCCATAAATAGCTATATATTTGTCTGTGATAATTAGGGCTTAAGTAGAGACAGCTGTCCCGCGCCGTGGCGTCGCGGTCCAAGGCATCCCGCCTAGGACTCGCGTTACGGAATGCGCGCTGGTTCGAGTCCTCATGGGGGAAAAATGTTTCTCATAACATTTCGGCCAGTGTATGGGACCGGTGTCCACCCAGCATCGTGATGCACTTCAGGAGCTACGATATGTAGCGAAATCCGGTTGCGAATACCAGCTATAACGGCTGGGGGGATCGTCGTGCTAACCACACGATACCTCCATTCTGATTGGATGATCGTACACCTCTGCTTCGGCATGTGGGCGTGAGGCCAGCAGCCGGCTGGTCGGTCTAGGCCCTTCGCGGGCTGTAGCGCCACGGATTATTAAGTAGAGACAGCTAAGATAAGGTTACATTATTGCACTTATTAAATTCAAGATCGAAATTGAAGCGATTATTTTATTGTAGAAAACCCGTGTTTAATACTGAAATAAATTAATAACAAAAGCCGTCTTGAAAACTCATATTATCCCATTATTTTTTAAATATATACTAGTTTGCAATTTATTTGTTCCCCACAAGAGTTTACCTTAAAACGCGACAACATTGAACTATTACATAATTAAATAATTTCGAGGGAAAAATTGTTCCGGGGCCGGGTATCGAACCCGGGACCTTTGGTTAAACGTACTAGCGCTCTCCCACTGAGCTAACCGGGAACTCTACCCGACACCGATCCAATTTTTCCCTCTATATCCACAGACCTCAAAGTGGGCTGACAACCGTCAGGCAACCAACATTTGAGTGCACACTAACTCTGTGTGACTTTAAATTGTGGTTTTCTGTTACGTACAGTGACGTGTATTATGCAAATTAAGCTTTCAGGAGTAACTCCCTGTAAAGTTAATTTGAATAATTATTCAGGTGAATGAAAAGTTTTATACGTGGTTTTGGGCAATATTTAATTTGTTTTGCGTCTTGTTTCCAAGTTTTATGTCATATTTTGGTATTTTTAGGGCATAATTCCAAACTTCCACAGTTCTTAGGTCAAATAAATCCTAACCCAACTCATTAATGTATACGAGTATATGACTTCTTTGTTTTACGAAGTGCCGGTCTGTGGCTGCCTAAATGAGTTTCTGGTGATGTTCGGAGAACAAGAGGATATTCTCTATTTCATCTTATGTATTCTTTCTTTCATTCAGTTCCATGCCATCAATATTTATGTGTACATATTGAGACGGTTCCTCGTATAGGATGAGGAGATTTTCATTAGATTAGTATTTCGTGTTAATATTCTTATATGGATAGGATGCGCGAACGTGTAAGTTAGTTTCAAAATCTGAGACGGAAGTAACAGGTGGACAGGAAGGCCGAAGGGAAGCCAGGCGGACAGGAAACATGTGTCCAGGCGTGGAGTTGACTGATGAGGGAATGTATGGACTTTGCCTGCGGGTGGTCAGTAAGATGACGCCAAGCCAGGTTCCTAAAGAGATGATCTGGTATATGTCAGAGAATTGTCAGGACGCCGGAAGTAGGAGATGTTCTAGTTAACGAACAATTTTTGAAGAACGCGTCTTAAGTGACGTAAGTGTAATCATGGCCAATCAGGATTCTTAATAGAGACACGTGATATATAGATTGGAGGGCGAAATTCTATGTTTGGTGGTTGAAAGTAGAGGATAGATTTGGCAGACAGACAGAAGGCATATAGAACGCGTACGGAGAAGTTGCACTCCACATATTCTCGGCAAACCTAACTCGGAAGTATAACAATTTACGGACTTAGAAGAATTTTTTTAGTGAGTGTAGTTAGAAGTCGTGTGTTGCATTATTATTATAAGTCTGAATTCTTTCCTCTCATCACGTTATCAACTGTCTGTTATATTACTGGTGTTTTATAGTACAAAATATATAATTACGTGAACTCAGAAATTAGTATACCAACTTGCGGGAAGTGAGAGCGAGATATTATACACTTGGACGCGCATTTCTGCTAATCTGAAACGAACACTTAATAATAATAATAATAAACGTTTTCATAGTTCTTACCAACAACTTCTGGTGTGCGCCTACATCATTTCAACCTACGAGCATGTCTCCCAAACCCCATGTCCCGACCGTTTTGCAGCTGACCTGGGAACCTCATCCTCTACCGGAGTAATCTCGAGGAGGCTGGCGCCCAAATTAATCAGTGTACGTAGTTAATTATTGACATCGACGTGCCATCCTCGAGATACTTTCCGCATATTTCGGAGCTGGCAGCCGAGGGCAAGGAAAGGCGTCGTGGGCAACGACGACGACGACCAACAACGACGACAGACGACAGCTGCATATTTCGGCGCCCCAACGAAGGCCGGCCGCTTCATATTTTGGCGCCCAACGTGGGGCTCGAGATGAACAATGTCGAGCCCTTGATGAACAACGTCGGGCTCGAGATGGCAACAATGACCACGGCGGGGATCGACGCGAGAGCCGACAGCCGACGCAGGGTTAATGCGGCTGATGGCAACAATGATCGCAGCGGGGATCGACGCGAGAGCCGACAGCCGACGCAGCGTTAGTAGAGCAGCTTGCAGTATCATGCAGTGTCAACGACCGACAGCCACAACACCATGCAGACCCCAAACAGCTGAGAACAATGATGGACAGTGGGGGAGACGATCACCCAGGCGTAACCTAGAAGACGTCGATACGTAAGCATAAAGGGTTTCATTTCAATTGTTGTGTCCATATATATGTACATGTGTGTAATTCATTTTGGTAGGGTTTATTTTGTTTTTGAGTTTAAGGGGAATTGTTGAGGATATATTATATATTACATGTTGCTAAGGAGCCAAACTAAAAGTGGAAAAATGGAGACTACAGCAGGGACGAGTACTAGCCAAGATAAAGAAAGTTCGCGAGGTTCGGACAATGTCATGTCGAATAGTGTGTTAGAGCGGATATTGGAACAGATGAATCAGATGAGGAACGAAATGATAGAAACTAGTAATAAATTGAAGAGTGATTTGAAGAGTGAGATGGCTGAGAATAGTAGCAGGCTAGAGAGCCAGTTCGGTAATTTGAAGAGTGAGATGGCTGAGAATAGTAGCAGGCTAGAGAGCCAGTTCGGTAATTTGAAGAGTGAGATGGCTGAGAATAGTAGTAGGCTAGAGAGCCAGTTAATGGAAAGTTCTGACGTATATCAAGAGCAAATTGGTCAATTAAGAAATATAATGAACGAGAGATCTAATATATTGGGAAATATGATAGAAGAGAGCTATAATAGATTGGGAAATGTACTAGCCGAGAACAGTAATGAAGTGGAAAGTAAATTAATTGAGGATATTAGTGAATTGAATAATAAGGTAGCCGAGAATAGTAATGAAGTGGAAAGTAAATTAATTGTGGATACTAGTGAATTGGATAATAAGATAGCCGAGAATAGTAATGAAGTGGAAAGTAAATTAATTGTGGATATTAGTGAATTGGATAATAAGATAGCCGAGAATAGTGATGAAGTGGAAAGTAAATTAATTGAGGATACTAGTGAATTGGATAATAAGATAGCCGAGAATAGTAATGAAGTGGAAAGTAAATTAATTGAGGATATTAGTGAATTGAATAATAAGGTAGCCGAGAATAGTAATGAAGTGGAAAGTAAATTAATTGTGGATACTAGTGAATTGGATAATGAGATAGCCGAGAATAGTAATGAAGTGAGAAATAAATTAGCTGTGGATATTGATGAATTGGGAGATAATCTAGATGAGAATTGTAATGAATCGGATAATAAATTAGAAGAGAATATTGATGAAGTGAATAATATGGTAGCTGAGAATAGTAATGAAGTGGAAATTAAATTAGCTGTGAATATTAATGAATTGAAAGAGAAACTAGATGAAAATAGTACTGAACTGAAAGATAAGTTAGCCGAGAATATTAATGAATTGAGTAATGAACTAGCTGAGAATTGTAATGAAGTGGGAATTAAATTAGCTGTGAATATTAATGAGTTGAAAGAGAAACTAGATGAAAATAGTACCGAACTGAAAGATAAGTTAGCTGAGAATATTAGTGAATTGAGTAATGAACTAGCTGAGAATAGTAACGAAGTGGAATTTAAATTAGCTGTGAATATCAATGAGTTGAAAGAGAAACTAGATGAAAATAGTACTGAACTGAAAGATAAGTTAGCTGAGATTATTAATGGATTGAATAATACGATAGCAGGAAATAGTAATGAAGTGGAGAGTAAATTAGCTAAGGATATTAATGAGAATACTGAGGAATTGAATATTAAAGTAGCCGAAAATAATAATGAGCTGGAAAGTAAAATAACTATGGATATTAATGGATTGGACGATAATCTCGATGAGAATAGTAATGAATTGGAGTATAGGTTAACCGAGAATAGTATCAGGCTAGAGAGCCAGGTGTTAGAAAGTTATGGAGCATTCAAGGAGCAAGTAAATAGAGTAATCGAAAAGTTTGATGGGTTTGGGAGCGAGAAAGAGAATGCGAAAACCATCACAAACATGGGGCGGAAGGCAGAAGAAGCCTTCCCACCCCACAGAGGGTACAATAGCAATGACCATAATGACGGTTGGAGCAGGGATCGGCCACACAGTGCTGGCGGTCATGGTTTACAACCCTACAATAATGACAGGCGGTACTGCAACGATCAAAGGAGTGAATATAGGAAGGGCTATTGGAGGCCTCATTTTTCTGCAGGAGGAGAAAAAGTTAAGTGGAAGCATGCTGGTAGATTTAATGTGAGGAGAAGTGTGTCTCCACGTGTAAACTGTCAATTTAAGAATGGCACAATGACATATGAGGAAGGCCGCAGACGATCCCATTCGGAGAATGACGATCCGATTCATGATAGACATCCAGGCGACGTACCAGGTTAATAGACGAGAATTTGTGTGAGGTTGAAAATAATATGATTTTAATTATAAGAAAAATAAGAATGTGTTTGTTTTGTGCATATAGTATTTGAGCGGTATAAGCAACTAGAACCAAGAAGTGATTTCAGTACTGCAAATGTTTCCTTGTGAAAATTTTGTTACTTTTGTTTTCTTTTTGCCACCTTCATAATTAGTTGTTTTTGTGTGTTTTCTTGTAGGATCATGCGATAAGTAGTATTCCCTGTGGCAATAATTTAAGGATAATGCTAATAATGATTAATAATAATGATAGAATATTTTTTTAATTAACTTCATATATGTTCATTTGTCTGCAGAGGTTGAATGATTCGATTTGAATATGTATCCATTTTTTTTTTAGAATCAATATTAAGTGCCAGACCATCATTTTTTAGTTCGAGACATAAAGTTGTCCTCTATATTGAGGGGACGTTATTCGAGATGTGTATTCAAGGTTGCAGCTAGTGTATGAGATATGATAAATAGAAGCAGTTAGTATTTCAGAAGTATTGTGTATCACTTTAGTATAATTTTGATTCTGGTTAATGGTTATTATTTCGATTTTATGAATGTAAATGTGTTTTCAAGGCTGAAGCTAATGTATGAAGTATGATATAAAGGGTTAATTGGTATTTTAAAATGTATTATGTATTATTTAGCGTATTTTTTTCATTGTGGTTCATAATTCTTATTTCTATGTTATAAGTATGTATCAAGGAACCGATCATGAATGTGAGTGAGAGAGCGCCATTGTATTCGGATGTGCCCTGAATGTTACGATTGGATGCTGTATATATGTCAGGTAGAAGTCAGTTAAACTGGCGAGTGAGGTGTAAGCAGGCGTGAGGTGTGTATATAGATTCATACATGTGAATAGTTGTAAATATGTAATAATTGTAAGTGTAAATTTGTACATTGTTTATAAGCATAGCAAAAGGTGTATCCAAGTGTGACTAATTAGGGGACAACGGAGACTAGTAGCGAAGGTATTTTATGGGACGTCTCATAACAACAAATATTCCCTTGGGAATATTCTTTGTTATGAGAGGGCATTTGAGACGGTTCCTCGTATAGGATGAGATTTTCATTAGATTAGTATTTCGTGTTAATATTCTTATATGGATAGGATGCGCGAACGTGTAAGTTAGTTTCAAAATCTGAGACGGAAGTAACAGGTGGACAGGAAGGCCGAAGGGAAGCCAGGCGGACAGGAAACATGTGTCCAGGCGTGGAGTTGACTGATGAGGGAATGTATGGACTTTGCCTGCGGGTGGTCAGTAAGATGACGCCAAGCCAGGCTCCTAAAGAGATGATCTGGTATATGTCAGAGAATTGTCAGGACGCCGGAAGTAGGAGATGTTCTAGTTAACGAACAATTTTTGAAGAACGCGTCTTAAGTGACGTAAGTGTAATCATGGCCAATCAGGATTCTTAATAGAGACACGTGATATATAGATTGGAGGGCGAAATTCTATGTTTGGTGGTTGAAAGTAGAGGATAGATTTGGCAGACAGACAGAAGGCATATAGAACGCGTACGGAGAAGTTGCACTCCACATATTCTCGGCAAACCTAACTCGGAAGTATAACAATTTACGGACTTAGAAGAATTTTTTTAGTGAGTGTAGTTAGAAGTCGTGTGTTGCATTATTATTATAAGTCTGAATTCTTTCCTCTCATCACGTTATCAACTGTCCGTTATATTACTGGTGTTTTATAGTACAAAATATATAATTACGTGAACTCAGAAATTAGTATACCAACTTGCGGGAAGTGAGAGCGAGATATTATACACTTGGACGCGCATTTCTGCTAATCTGAAACGAACACTTAATAATAATAATAATAATAAACGTTTTCATAGTTCTTACCAACAACTTCTGGTGTGAGCCTACATCATTTCAACCTACGAGCATGTCTCCCAAACCCCATGTCCCGACCGTTTTGCAGCTGACCTGGGAACCTCATCCTCTACCGGAGTAATCTCGAGGAGGCTGGCGCCCAAATTAATCAGTGTACGTAGTTAATTATTGACATCGACGTGCCATCCTCGAGATACTTTCCGCATATTTCGGAGCTGGCAGCCGAGGGCAAGGAAAGGCGTCGTGGGCAACGACGACGACGACCAACAACGACGACAGACGACAGCTGCATATTTCGGCGCCCCAACGAAGGCCGGCCGCTTCAATATTGACGTACAAGCTTCGATTACGCCGGCTGAAGATGTTGAGGTAGATTAGCTACTTCTCTCCGTAAAACACTCCTGACCATGGTTCAGAGGCGGCTTTTCAGGTGAACCAAGTGAAGCACAACTTCACCGTGTAATTTAAAAAAATAAAAAAATTCACTTTACTTTTACCATACATCACAATGCGACTGATTTTATGATATTTATGTTTAATGTACGTTCAAAAATCGCGCCGCGCTGAAGAATTAACGAACATAGCGCCGGTGAATCCACTTCTTGCATTGCGACTTTCTATTACGCTTGCTATGGTTACCGTAGCAACAAGACTCCGATACGTTAAAGTCCTGCGCTGGTGAAGTGAGCACGATTTTTCTCCTGTTAGTGTTTCACTCAGCTATGGTTACCATGGCAACAAGGCCACACCCCCTCGTCCCGCAACAACAGGCCCGGTTGGAGAAACGCAAATCAAATCAGTCCCTGATCGCTAATCAGTTGATGTCTGATTTATTTGATTGTTCATTGCGTTGCACAAACGTGAATCTCCAATCAACTTGTCTCAATTTACTAATTGCTGATTTGAGAAAGAAATACATTTGACAACAGCGCTATTTAGCAACCACAGCCAATTGATGCGCTTTAAAAGTCGCGAAACGAATGCATCAAGTGGGCGGTGACAGGAAAACAAGTGAATGTTCAAGTGAATGTATTGCTGTTTTGTTGCTTTTTGTAGAAAGGAAACAGGCAGATTCTACAGGGACATCATTTTATTTTTACTAACATTTTTAATATTAACCTGTCTATACCTTTAGAGAACCGGAAACACCGCTTGCTCCCCCCTCCAAGACTGGAGTTCGATGATACTGGCGTAAAACACAAATCACTCTACTAGGTATAGGAAGGAAGAAAAGTAGTTCATCCATTTACGTAAACTAGGAAATATCGCGATTTTGAGTTTGATAATTTTCATTAGGTTTTTCTTTAATCAAAGTACAGTATTGTATTAAGAATAACTGTTTTTACTCACGAAGTGAGTTATCCATGCGAACGTATTCATTATGCAGTGTATATTATACTGTCTACAGCACATTAGCGTACAATACAGAGAAAGAAGTTAAATTGAAAAATAATCATAATATGAATATTTAAACACAATTTTGAAACTGGTGGCCGTTCATTTCGATACAGGCTTCAGTTCTTTTGTGCATATTATCGCACTATAGACTATTGCATCTAATTCCAATTGCCAGTTTCGTCCTTCGTACTAGTAACTCATGTTGAAATAATTCTGTACCTACTCTACGTACTGTAAATTCAATCTTCACTTCTGCCCGACCCGAAAATATAAAATTACTCAGACATGCTATCTACTGTCCGTCCAAGTGGTTTTGCCGCAGGATTGTAGAAAGGGAGGAAATCACGTGACAGTTAATTACTTAACGAGGCCCTTATATTTAAGTTGAATTAAACAGCTGTATAACATTACGTAAACTTCCAATTCCTAAGAGAAATTAATGTTTTCAGAAAAGAGCTAAGACAACCCAGCTATTACAGAGGGGCGAGCAGAAGCAGGTGGGGGAAATCGGGATGCGACGTAGGCAAACGGACAGTACCTGTGCGAAAATATGATTCAATATTGAAAGTTCTTTCGTCACTGGAAAACGCGAACATATTTCTGGAACGTACTATACTCAGTAACTCAGTACTGCTTACTATCTGCGGTCTTGGTTCTTTGTGGAGTTGGAACTTCCTTAGTAGAAGGGGTGGGAGTGAAGTACATTCAAAAACTCAGGTACAATAAAAATTGAAGTAAAAATAAAATGATGTCCCTGTATTTCTATAAAGACTACAATATAGTGAGAAAAAAATGAAGCAAACAAAAAAAAAAAAAAACCGTGAGGGGGCTTCTGTTGTGGGATTTGCTAGGGGAGTCGACAAGAAATTGGAATATGCATAGCCTCCATAACCCAGAATAATTCCATTTCCCATCTCTCTGTTTAGAAATGGAGCTCGTAACCGACTCATTAAAAATATTGTTTGTCATATATAGAACTCCGCCAACGGGCTACAACATTCCAGAATTTCAATGATGGTGTAGACTACATATTGCCTGTATAGGCTATTCACAGAAAAGAATTTTTGAAAGTAACAAAACACACGAATCCTTACTTAACCTAAATCTTTGCTCAAATTCTCTGTCATTATACATAGAAACAATTCATGTCTATCACGGAAACGCTTTCTTCTTAATATTTTTTTCATTCTAAAATTTCTTCATCAGAAGAATCCATTATGTCGAAAACAATATTGTTACGCTAAAACTGTTTACTATATACATTACAGTAACTGCACTATAAACAGAACAACATAAATAGCCTACTTGATCTATGATCAGTGACTTAACCAGCAAAAATCTGTTGATCAAATCTGATGGAAGACTGATCTTCGATCAAACACTGATTGACTTTTCTGCAACAGAAATAGAACTGATGGCCAATCAAACCCACCTTGATTGCCAATCATATTTTGATCGGTGTTTCTGCAACCGGGCCTTACTATTGTGGCTTTGGTCTATTGAGCGCTATCCTAAAATAGAGTAAACACCGAATGTTAAAATATCGTGTCACTGGGTTCGCGCGTCGCCATGTTGGTGAGGGAATATATATATATATATATATATATATATATATATATATATATATATATATATATATATCTCTTTCTAACATAGTTGCTGCACGATGTTAACGCCAAATTCGTGTATGCATATTGAAATTATTTATATTGTGGGCTATCATGAACTATTTATATCAATTTAATATGGGCTATGAATTCTCAAAACTTGGATGTAAACATCATAAATGAAATTAAGAATATATAAAGTGCTCTACATTGTAACTAAAAAAAAATAATATACAGGTGATTCAGACCACCCGTAACAGCAATTTATTTCGGAAACTAGTGCATTAAAATTTTCGAGACAGAAATGTTTAAACTAAAGCACATGTGAACTTTCACTTGAGCTTGACTTCATTAATCAGCCTTAACAGGAAGTAGGGTCAGTGGCGTATTACTTTAAAATTTCAAATGGGAGTCGTGGTCAAATATGGCACCATTTGATAGAGCTCTTCAAAACAAACAACTTTCACAGGAAACATTTTTATTAACTCCTACTCTTTCAATGAGAAAACGTACGAAAAACAATGGGTGATTCAGACCACTCGTAAGTCATTAATTTCGTAAACTAGTGCATTAAAATTTTCGAGACAAAATATTTGTAACTAAAGCATTCACAATTTTTCCCTCGAATTTGTTCAAATCAACTTTACAGGGAGTTATACCTGAAATCTTGATTTGCAATTCTAATAATGTTTCAATAGTTGCTATCGTTATAAATTTATTTTGCATTTCATGAACAGTATGTGATACACGCAATTGTGGCATGCTTAAGCAAGAATGATTCTTAGTCTGTGTGAAGTGTGTGCCAGCATTGATTTCGTTGCTCTCCCGAGAACTCATTTAAGCTGTGGAACTGACCATGCTCAAAACATGTGTAATTAGAATGGGATGTATAAAGTTTGTATGTTTTCAAAGGTCAGTATCGTTAATCACCGCAGCCAGGCTTGGGGCGGGGAGTTTATGGTTTCTCCGCTGGATATAAAGACGAAAATTATTATAAGGTCTAATTTACCTACAACCACGAAACAGATTACGCTTCGGAATTAAATGAAAACTCTACCCTTCATTATAATTAATGACTTTCAAGTATTAAGCTACGTGTTACAAAACGGAGTAGAGTTCCTGCAAAATCGGAATATGTCTGTGATTAAAATTTGAAGACTTATTATGAAAAGTGACCTCCGTCCTTGATTAAAGCTGCAAAGTTTCTAACTAAAAATTTCAGCAGATTTGGGTTTGATTTCCACTAGGAGAATACAAGTTACTTATTAACAATACTGGCCTTATGTCCTTGTATTGAATTTTGTATTTGTTGACTTTTAAGATGGATTTGTGTCCTACTGTCTACTTGACCATGGTGTCCTCCTATTCGTTATCAGTAGGGCTAGGATGTTTAGGTGCTAAAATCGGGAAAATATTTATTTTTATGTGCTAATAATCGGGCAAAAAGTTTAATTATGTTTCAATCATTTTAAGTGAACATAAACAATATGCAGTACTCACCAGTTACTGCTTATAGTACACCTCAAGTATTTCATGTTGATGCTGTTTCTCCAATTGCTGAAGAATTACAGTACACAATGAGACTCTTGCTCAAGTTGTACATCACAAATGACTGACGATTATAGCGGAATACTGCATTATACTACGAAAAAGATCGCCCTGCCATTGAGAAACAACATGTTCGTTCCAACAAGCGCTTCATGGATCACTTCAATTACAGTTCCTGTAGGATCTTATGCTCATGCGCTAGTTGAGCATCTGCTATGGGATGGAAACTGGACTGGACGCTTTTGGAACGCTTTCTAAGTGGAACTCGAATTGAGGAACAAGAAGAAGCTTTAAACACTATACTTGTTAAATAAATATTTAAATTAATTACATAAGTATTTTATTAAAGTCATTGCATAATTTCGTTTAAGACACAATACATTATTAATTCATAGCGAACTTTAATTTTGCCAATTACTCGTTAATTGAATCTGATACACCGCCGATTCTCTGAACTGTTACTCCGCCGCTTCTCACAGGTTTTACTCCGCCGCTTCTCACAGGTTTTACTCCGCCGCTTCTCACAGGTTTTACTCCGCCGCATGTCTCAACTGTTACTCTGCCGCTTTTCAAAGCTTTTACACCGCCCTATGTATCAACTGTTACTCTGCCGCTTCTCACAGCTTTTACACCGGCCTATGTATCAACTGTTAATCCGCCGTTTCGCACTGGTTTTACTCCGCCGCATGTCTCAACTGTTACTCTGCCGATTCGCACAGCTTTTACACATCCCCATGTATCAACGCTTACTCCGCCGCTGCTCACAGCTTTCACACCTCCCTATATCTCAACTGTTATTCCGCCGCTTCTCACAGCTTTCACACCGCCCTATGTATCAACTGTTACTCCGCCGCTTCTCACAGGTTTTACTCCACCGTACGTCTCAACTGTTACTCCGCCGCTTCTCACAGGTTTTACTCCGCCGTATGTCTCAACTGTTACTCTGCCGCTTCTCAAGTTTTTACTCCGTCCTATGTATCAACTGTGAAGCCACCGCTTCTCACAGGTTTTACTCAGCCGCTTCTCACAGGTTTTACTCCGCCGCATGTTTCAACTGTTACTCTGCCGCTTTTCACAGCTTTTACACCGCCCTATGTATCAACTGTTACTCTGCCGCTTCTCACAGCTTTTACACCGGCCTATGTATCAACTGTTAATCCGCCGTTTCTCACAGGTTTTACTCCGCCGCATGTCTCAACTGTTACTCCGACGCTTGTCACAGGTTTTACTCCGCCCTATGTATCAACTGCTACTTCGCCGTTTCTCACAGGTTTTACTCCGCCGCATGTCTCAACTGTTACTCTGCCGCTTCTCACAGCTTTTACACCGCCCTATGTATCAACTGTTAATCCGCGCTTCCCACAGGTTTTACTCCGCCGCATGTCTCAACTGTTACTCCGCAGTTTCTCACAGGTTTTACTCCGCCGCATGTCTCAACTGTTACTCTGCCGCTTCTCACAGGTTTTACTCCGTCGCATGTCTCAAATGTTACTCCGCAGCTTGTCACAGCTTTTACACCGCCACATGTCTGAACTCTTACTCCGCTGCTTCTCACAGCTTTTACACCGCCACATGTCTCAAATGTTACTCCGCTGCTTCTCACATGTTATACTCCGCCGGATGTCTCAACTGTTACTCCGCCGCTTCTCACAGCTTTTACACCGCCACATGTCTCAAATGTTACTACGCCGCTTCTCACAGGTTTTACACCGCCCTATGTATCAACTGTTACTCCGCCGCTTCTCACAGCTTTTACTCAGCCGCATGTCTCAACTGTTACTCCGCTGCTTCTCACAGGTTTTATTCCGCCGCATGTCTCAACTGTTACTCCGCCGCTTCTCACAGCTTTTACACCGCCACATGTCTCAACTGTTACTCCGCCGCTTCTCACAGCTTTTACACCGCCACATGTCTCAAATGTTACTACGCCGCTTCTCACAGGTTTTACACCGCCCTATGTATCAACTGTTACTCTGCCGCTCCTCACAGCTTCTACACCGCCACATATCTCAACTGTTACTCCGCTGCTTCTCACAGGTTTTATTCCGCCGCATGTCTCAACTGTTACTCCGCCGCTTCTCACAGCTTTTACACCGCCACATGTCTCAACTTTTACTCCGCCGCTCCTCACAGCTTTTACACCGCCACATGTCTCAACTTTTACTCCGCCGCTCCTCACAGCTTTTACACCGCCACATGTCTCAACTGTTACTCCGCCGCTTCTCACAGCTTTTACACCGCCACATGTCTCAACTGTTACTCCGCCGCTCCTCACAGCTTTTACACCGCCACATGTCTGAACTGTTACTCCTCTGCTGCTCACAGCTTTTACTCCGCCGCATGTCTCAACTGTTACTCCCCCGCTTCTCACAGCTTTTACACCGCCACATGTTTCAACTGTTACTCCGCCGCTCCTCACAGCTTTTACACCGCCACATATCTCAACTGTTAGTCCGCTGCTTCTCACAGGTTTTATTCCGCCGCATGTCTCAACTGTTACTCCGCTGCTTCTCACAGGTTTTACACCGCCACATGTCTCAACTGTTATTCCGCTCCATCTCACAGCTTTTACACCGCCACACGTCTCAAATGTTACTCCGCAGCTTCTCACAGCTTTTACACCGCCACATGTCTGAACTCTTACTCCGCTTCTTCTAACAGCATTTACACCGCCACATGTCTCAACTGTTACTCCGCTGCATCTCACAGATTTTACACCGCCACATGTCTCAAATGTTACTCCGCAGCTTCTCACAGCTTTTACACCGCCACATGTCTGAACTCTTACTCCGCTGCTTCTCACAGCTTTTACACCGCCACATGTCACAACTGTTACTCCGCTGTTTCTCACAGCTTTTACACCGCCACATGTCTGAACTCTTACTCCGCTGCTTCTCACAGCTTTTACACCGCCACATGTCTCAAATGTTACTCCGCCGCTTCTCACAGCTTTTACACCGCCACATGTCTGAACTCTTACTCCGCTGCTTCTCACAGCTTTTACACCGCCACATGTCTCAACTGTTACTCTGCTACTTCTCACAGCTTTTACACCTCCGCATGTCTCAACTGTTACTCCGCCGCTTCTCACAGGTTTTACTCCGCCCCAAGTCTCAAATGTTTCACTGCCGTTTGTCACAGCATTTACACCGCCGCATGTCGCAACAGTTACTCCGCCGCATATTTCAACTGTTAGTCTTCCGCTTCGCTCGGCTTTTACACCGCCGCATCTCTCAACTGTCACCCGCCACTTCTCACAGGTGTTATTCCGCCCTAAATCTTAACTGTTACTCCGCCGCTTCTCACAGCTTAAACTCCGCCGCATCTCTGAACTGTTACTGCGCCTCTTTTCGCAGATTTTACTCCGCCGCTTCTCTGAACTGTTTCTCCCTCTTATCTCTGAACTGTTTCGAAGCCCCTTCTCTGAAGAGATACTCCGCCGTATCTCTGAACTTTTACTGAGCCTCTTACGCTAAAGTGATACTCCATCACATCTCTTAACTCTTACTCCGCAGCACTTCTGAACTGTTCCTCGGCCCTTCTCTCAAATATCTGTTTGCCGCATCTGTGAACTGTTACTCCACCCATTCTCTCAAGATTTACTCCGCAGCATCTCTGAACTGTTACTTCTCTGAAGTGCTACTTCGGCGCATCTCTCAACTTTTACATTGCCGCTTCAGGCAACAGCTGCACCGTAGCATCTGGTACCGCCGATTCCTTTGCCTCTGGTAATACCGAAACAGCTGCCCCTAGCAATACCGAAAAAGCTGCAGCTAGTAATACCGAAACAGCTGGAGCTAGCAATACCGAAAAAGCTGCAGCTAGCAATACCGAAAAAGCTGCAGCTAGCAATACCGGACAGCTGCAGCTAGCAATACCGGACAGCTGCAGCTAGCAATACCGGACAGCTGCAGCTAGCAATACCGGACAGCTGCAGCTAGCAATACCGGACAGCTGCAGCTAGCAATACCGGACAGCTGCAGCTAGCAGTACCGAAAAAGCTGCAGCTAGCAATACCGGACAGCTGCAGCTAGTAATATCGAAACAGCTGCAGTTAGCAATACCGGACAGCTGCAGCTAGCAATACCGAAAAAGCTGCCTCTTGGAGTACCGAAAGAGCTGCCACTAGGAATACCGAAACAGATGCCTCCAGAAAAACGTAAACAGCTGCCTCTGACGACACCGATGACACTGCCTCCGGGAACACCGACACCGCTGCCTCTGCCAACTCTGACACTGCTGCGTCTGGCAAATGCGACACCGCTATCTCTGGCAACTGGAGAAACGCTGTTTGGCGCAAAGGTTTCGCCACTGACTGGAATTGAATTGAAACATGTGTTGTCACTATCTCGAATTGAAACGTATGTCATTGTTCATTTGAACTTAATTGAAACATCTTTGTCGTTGGTGACTTGAATTGGAATATCTCTCTTTACTGACTCGAAGTGGAACATATGGTCGTTGCTGTCTCGAAACACAAGATCTCTGTTGTTGCTGTTTCGACAGCTCTCTCTTTGCTGTTGCAGAAGATCGAAGAAAGAAATTAGACCTACCAGAAATAGTGAAAATATCCACTAGAAATAAAGACACCTCAATCTTGTAGAGTTTGAACTAAATATGTTATTTTATTTGGGCTGCAAGTTCTACGCGCTTAAAATAACTCTGGAATCATATTAGGGCAACTTATTATTTAACCAGTCTTTTATTCTGTAAAATAAGTGTCTAGAAGTGTTGTGGGAACAGATGCATTACAGGACCCACCCTAAATATAAGAATATGCAAAGCCAGAGAAAAATGTCAACGGAAGTAGTGTTTCGATCAATTAAATTATCGATATATATCGTTTTTATTATGTTGGCAACCAACGAATATTGTTGTAATTAGTTTGATTTTAATCATGGAAGCAATTTCGAATGCTGTAGTTAAATATCAAAAAGAAGTGGATCAAATTCTTCCTGTTGGCATAAAATGTAACCTAGAATTTGAAATTATGGAATTATAAAGCGAACCTTTTTACTTGGTTTATGCATGAATATAAATATGTTCCATGTTTTTTATATGATTGTGGTTTATTTAAGAGCCAAATGTTCTGTGAAACATGTAATTCCGGAATGAGTTTGAAGAAATATAAAAGTAAACGAGATGCACTCATGAGGAGATGTCTTCGGAAATTGCAAGGTATTAAATGATAAACAAAGAAACACCGTATCCTAGTACTTTGTGAAATCACTTGGATAATGGAGAAAATGAAACGGAACATCTCCACTGAGGTCCATGGTAAAATGATAATTTTTAAAACAATTTTTTATTTAATTTTTTTTGATCCAGGGAAAATAATTTTTAAAACAATTTTTTATTTACATTTTTTGGTCCAGAGAAATTATGCTTTTAGAAAGACTAGTGTTTTCTCAGGGCTAAAAATGCAGCGTAAATGGAGTAAAATTATTATTTTACGTGGACCACATTAAATTTGTAGTAAAATGTTTTAAATTTAGCTTTGGTTTGTTTCTTTAACTTTATTTTGAATAAAATATAATATATTGTATAAGAAAGGTGACTAATATGCGCTTAATTTCATTGTTGTTGGTTTTATTAAATGATACATGTTTGTAGTATGCTTTAGTGTTGTTAAGATGGCATACTTGATATAATAATCGAAACTATATAATGTATAATCGATACTATGGAATACTCGGGGTGGGTCCTATCACTGCCATCGTGATCTAAACCTGGCCGTAATGCAGGATGTGTGACGTCACTCGATGGGTCGGGCTTTTCTATTTGAGTATACGGAGCTGAGTGAAATATATTACTTTAATGCGTGTCGGTGCTCAATTTTATTTAGTGTAATGTGTGTATAAGATACGTTCACTTCTTACTGTATAATATGTTGCAGAAATAATTACAAAACTGTGTTATTTTAATGTGAACGGAGTTTTACATGTTAACATAACCTGTTTGCATCAACATTTTAAGTTTGGAATGGAAGCTATTTTGAGATTTAATAAAGAAGAATTATTTATATTGTGATTTTAATTTAGCACATCTATCTTCCTTACTTGTAGGTAGAAAATTTACCACAGTCCCTCCTATGAAATAAGTGTAGGTATGTACGGTTGTGCGTTACTTCATCTGGTAGGTTAGATAAATAGAATTAAATACGACCCAGTATAGTAGGGAACAAATAAATAATACAATTAAATTGTTATTCAATGCAATGTGTGCATAGGTTCCGGCTAGTTCCATTTATTTGTTGCATAATGTGGCAGAAATAATTATAAAACTGTGTTATTTTTATGTGAAGAGAATTCACCCTGTTAACATAACCTATTTGCGCCAACATTTTAAGTTGAGAACGAAAGCTATTTTGAGATTTAATAAAGAAGAATATATTTAGGATAAACTTCAGAACACGGTTATCTTCCTTACTTATAGGTAGAAAATTCACCACAGTCCCTCCTATGAAATGTACATACGGTTATATTAACTTAACTAGGGTTAAACGAGCGCTGAGATATAATTCCGGTAACTTCTGAACTGAAAACAGTTGAATTTATTCTTTGTGGAGATGCATTTCATCCTCTAAGCAAGGCATAATAAAAGCCTGAACTAACCGAACTAATTAGTATATGCAAGGTGTATGAATACGAAGGGAACTACCTCAGCGCTAGTTTAGTCCTGGTAACATATTAAACTAATCAGACCGGAGTACCGTATGAAACGAATAAATACAATTGAAGTGTAAACAAATTGCATTTACAAGCTATACGTAGCGTTATACTTAATTATTGTGCATAATTACGAATATATAAGGCAAGTACTGATAGAGTAAACATAACCTATAATGTCAACACATCAAAATATGCGTGCGATGCAACTGAAAATTGTTGAAACGTGCTTAAATGAATGTGCAAGAATTTCGTAATGAAGCGAGCGTGCTTTATTTCAATTAATTACAATACTAGATACTGTAAAAGTAATGAAAACTATAAGGTATAATTTTTCATAATATACTATATGTATCTCGCTTTTAGTTCAAATTGTGTATATTATCAAACGTCGTATTATTTATAATGTAGATTATTCACACATAAGAAGGGCGCAATAATTTAAATTTAATAAAACAAATACGGTAAACTAACAAAAATGGATTAGACAAGAGTAACATCAGTAACGCTGCACTTAGGTCTAATCATAATTTAGTTTACATCCCAGTCAATGTTTCACTTTCACGTGTATATTATTACAAATATTTACTGTTTATAACACCAAAAATTCACTTAACCACATAAGGGCGCAATATTTAATCGAAATAAAGGCAGGTATTACACATAGGAACTTTGCCTGCAACAAAGTAATTTTCACACCGAAAATAATATTATACCTTACGTTGCAAGTGAATTGTGTCTCAAGTGTCTCACAGTCACTGTTTAAAATTTTACTGACGCGATTACACTGCATTTCAGAGAGATATATGTTATTTTTCATATGGTTGAAAGACCGCCCTTCGCGATCAGCTGTTAAGCGAGTCACGTGGTCTGCCTTACGGCCTGTATTAGATCACGACGGCAGTGGTCCTATAATGCATCTGTTCCGTGTTGTGTTTGTTCCATTAGGTAGGTAATGGTCATATGTTGACTTAGTAGGAATTCTTGTAGAGATTTGAATTCAAGTGCCTAGATGTGAACACGTGATTGACTATAGTTCAAAAATATCGTAACTGTATAAATATATACGGAAGGCTTTTTATTTTTATCAAGTTCTTGTTACCAGTGCGGCATTTTTTGATTTGGAACTGTTTATCGTCTTGGTATTGGACGAGCGTCGAGACACCACTGCGCCCGCCTGGGGCAGAGCAGAACAAGTGATGTATTTGTAAGCAAAATGTGCCCTGGTTCTGGAATTTCAGTAGTATTGGTAGTTGTTGTTTATGTCGTCACCACCACCACCAATTTTTTATTAACATTTTTTAGTGCAGGTTTACTTTACATTTTTATTACTGTATAGACAAAATTGATTGTATTCTTATAGTATTTATTGCTATTTTTGCGATATTTACGAGAATATTTATTATTTTATTTTATATTGATTTTCTTAATATTTATTAATTTCAGACTACCATTTACGCAGGAATACTTATGTAATATGAGACGAAAATATATGGAATCAAATCTAGGTTGTTGGGTCTGCGGAGTGCATTTCACTGTGAAAATGTTTAAATATGAATAAAACACCTTTTGGCAAAAGAAAAAAAAATAGGATGAAAAAAATGTGTCCTGGTGCCAACTCTCCTCGAAAAATATACCTTGACGCTGCCTGGGCCAGCCAGGTCTGAAATACATCTCTAAGGACAACCAATGATGTCCTATCAGTGTATTAATGTTAAGAAATGCTTACTTACTTACTTATTGGCTTTTAAGGAACCCGGAGATTCATTGCCGCCCTCACATAAGCCCGCTATTGGTCCCTATCCTGAGCAAGATTAATCCAGTCTCTACCGTCATATCCCACCTCCCTCAAATCCATTTTAATATTATCTTCCCATCTACGTCTCGGCCTCTCCAAAGGTCTTTTTCCCGCCGGCCTCCCAACTAACACTCTATATGCATTTCTGGATTCGCCCATACGTGCTACATGCCCTGCCCATCTCTCTGGATTTAATGTTCCTAATTATGTCAGGTGAAGAATACAATGCGTGCAGCTCTGCGTTGTGTAACTTTCTCCATTCTCCTGTGACTTCATCCCTCTTAGCCCCAAATATTTTCCTAAGAACCTTATTCTCAAACACCCTTAATCTCTGTTCCTCTCTCAAAGTGAGAGTCCAAGCTTCACAACCATATAGAACAGCCGGTAAAATAACTGTTTTATAAATTCTAACTTTCAAATTTTTTTGACAGCAGACTAGATGACAAAAGTGTCTCAACCGAATAATAACAAGCATTTCCCATATTTATTCTGCGTTTAATTTCCTCCTGAGTGTCATTTATATTTGTTACTGTTGCTCCAAGATATTTGAACTTTTTTCCACCTCTTCGAAGGATAAATCTCCAATTTTTATATTTCCATTTCGTACAATACTCTGGTCACGAGACATAATCATATACTTAGTCTTTTCGGGATTTACTTCCTAACCTATCGCTTTACTTGCTTCAAGTAGAATTTCCGTGTTTTTCCTAATCGTTTGTGGATTTTCTCCTAACATATTCACGTCATCCGCATAGACAAGAAGCAGATGTAACCCGTTCCATTCCAAACCCTCTGTGTTATCCTGAACTTTCCTAATGGCATATTCTAGAGCAAAGTTAAAAAGTAAAGGTGACAATGCATCACCCTGCTTCAGCCCGCAGTGAATTGGAAAAGCTACCCTGTAAAATTTAAGATTAGTGAATTAGCATGTTTTTTGCGTGAATCCTTCAAATTTAAAAGTAACGGATGGAGACTGGACAGTCATAGCCTTCCGAATGCAGTACTGGAAGTATCAGCCTAAAAGTAGTTTAGGAAGGTAAAGAATGTTGGACCGGAGTAGGCCGCGTGGTCTAAGTCAAGATGGCGGCGGTGGTTTACCGATACCCGATCGTAACTAGAATTTAATAATGTGAGGAACTCTAATGTAGCCCCATGGAGAGAGTTGAGTGGGATGACTGGTAACTCACCTTCTATAACATGAAATTAGCGATCTTGCTTGATTGTCTTTCATGAACATCACACCTCAGCTTACGTTTGTCTTGAAGTTTCCATAGAAACAGCCGGCATTGTAAGATATTTATTATTACGAATGATTGATATGGAAACATTTGTCATTCTTTACACACACGACACACACAAATCCCTGTAGTTTGACTTAATTTTAGTTTGTTACAGTTCGAAGTGAGAGTTGTGATAAAGTGAAAAATAGCTAGTTCTTATATCAGCATTGTTTGTTAGATGCTTACCACTGTTTTGTCTTTTGTAAATTGACTTTAAATTTCATCACAATTAACTAATAATTATAGACGCTAATTTCGGAGGATTTTCTTCGTGAATTTGTTGTGTCGTGCAGAATAAACTGACAAATATGACTGATAGCTTAATTATGGAATATTCATTAGTGACAAACAATTGATTGGTATAAATTCATGAATCACTTTAATTCATAATTTTATTACTAATTCGCAGAAAATTGCTAATGTTGTGGCAAGTAATAAAATAAAAAATAATTAATTTTATGTTAATGAAAGAGTAATATATGATAGAATATTGTGAAATGTTTAATTTTATTGGATGAAAAGTGAAGTGTGGACCTGACTATGAAATATATTTGTCATGTAACAATATCCCCATATATTTATTTAAAATTTAGAAATACAAGACAATTTTATTAGAATGTAGGCTACAAGTACAGAATTTGTTACCGAAAATTAGGTGGAAATAGCGTCAAAACATGTATAGAACCTGAAGATTAACTTTATTTTAACTGAATACGTTCAGATAACTGTTGTGTGTGAAATTTTATGACTTCGATGGTTACTATAAACCAGTGGTCAGCGAAGATTACGTCATATACAGTGCAGCCCGCATGCATAGCAAAGGGGAAGATAGGAGGGACGGTATACCCAAACTGCGTAACATTGAATGAGCAAGTGATTACTAATGGGATGGAGATCATGTCTTACCCCTCCGCCCTGTTGACGTAATGTGGGGTTGACACGCGAGTCAAGTAATTCCGACCACTGCTGTACCTATATTTAAATGTGAGCACTTTACGAATTGTAACTCATTTGTCTATCTCTTTAAACCTAATAATAAAGAAAAAAATTCGTTCATTCATAGTGTTCTGCACATGGGCAGGTCTGTCTTTCACTGCAAACCCAGCATTCTCCAGTCTTTCCTATTTTCTGCCATCCTCTTTGTCTCCTCATTTGATCCATATATCTTAATGTCGTTTAACATCTTGTATTTTCTTCTGCCCCGAACTCTTCTCCCGTTCACCATTCCTTCCAGTGCATCCTTCAGGAGGCAGTTTCTTCTCAACCAATTCCTTTTCCTCTTTCTGCTCAGTTTCAGCATCATTCTTTCTTCATCCACTCTTTCCAGCACAGCTTCGTTTCTTATTGTGACTGTACATTTGACATGCTCCATCCTTCTCCAAACTCACATTTCAAATGCTTCTAGTCGCTTCTCTTCACTTCGTCGTAATGTCCATGTTTTTGTTCTATACAATGCTACAATCCACACAAAGCACTCCTCTTTGTTAGTTCTTTCTCCAGAAATCCGCAGAACATCTCTTTTTTCTATAAAAAAATCCCTTTACCATTGCTGTACTCTTTTTGAGTTCTTGGCAGCACCTAATGTACTCCTTATAGTACACCCCAAGTATTTACTGTACTGCCTCATTTAGAATTCGGAAGTTTACCTTCTTCACATTTCTTCCTATGGCCATGGTCTTCGTCTTGTTGGCATTTATCTTTATTCCATACCGCCGTCGGCCTCGGTAGCGCCAGCTAATTCTTGGTACTTTCTCACAACGCGTAGATTTTCCGCTCCGAACCGACCCGAGACAATTGAGTTTTGAAATTTTGTGCCTACAGTTCGTGTGAAGCAAATGAGGCAGTAGTTTTTGTTGGTTTTATTAAATTTTAATATATAAGATTTAAAAAGTGTTATTTTTCACAAAAAAAATTGTGGTCAAACGCTTGGGCGAAAATTTCCGCAATTTTTTTTCCCAGAAAGTGTAGTGTCAATGATTGGATCAAGTGCAGTGTATTCACAATCAGCTGTTCCCACACCTTCCACCTCAACATCACAGCCGTCAACAACACAACCAGACTCGGCATAAGAGGATGATGACAGGAAATGATGTTTTTCTCCGCATATGTACGTATGTTTTTCTTATTATTATTTAGTGATATTTATTATTAATTTTTAGCGACATTTCTGGGGATTTTTTAACAAACTTTGGAGAGATTTAGCTACTTTTTGTTGAAAAGTTAGCGAGATTGTAGAGCGATATGTTGGCAACAGTGATTCTCATCACGGCTTCTTGGGAAGACAGGGTAATCATATGACTCGTAGATTTGCGAAGTCTGTATCAGAATTTACCGACCGCATAATTCGTAACAAAATTCGGGTCTGTAATCTTCATACTGCAACAGTTCTATGAGTCCGAAAACATTAAATACATCAATAATTGTTTAGATATGTCCGTCAAATTTCTTATCAAAATCACAGTGCTATAATTAGCAAAATATTACAACATTAACAGTATTAAACGTTTTCGACATAAACTGTCGTCTTCAGAACACGTAACAGTACAAGAATATGAATACTTTGTGTGGAAACATTATGGTTAAGATACATGTTGATTACATATTAAAATATTTAAAACTAGATTGTATATGACATGGACATATAAAATGAAGGATGAATGATAAAACAAAAATTACATGGTTCTGACTATATATACAGGGTGATTCACGAGGAAAGGTAAAAAATTTAGGGTGTGAATTCTGAAGTCGTTCTGAGTCAAAAAGCTGATATTTATATTGGTCCGTTTTCGAACGGTTACGGAGATATGGCTCTTTGATTTCACAAAAACTTCTGCGAGTCCATTGTAATAACTCCCATTTAGAGGCATATAACGGAGAAATTTAAAGTTTATATTCACGTATGCATACATACCTAATATTCTAGAAGTCGGGGGTCGATGTTTTCGCACATTTTCAAAGGTACCTCCTTCTGCTTCAATGCACTGTTGCGCTCGGGCTTGAATCGCGCTTGAAACATTTTTATGGTAAACATTTGATTTTGCCGTGAATGATAATTGATTATATGATTAATTTTGTTGTTAAAAATGCATTTATAATGTGCAGACTATATAGAAAGTAATGCTTGCCAGAAATGTGTTTTAGTGCTCACCTGTCTGAAATAAAACCATGTTAATATTATAAATTTGAAAAAAAGAACTGGCTAGTTTTGTTCTAAGCATACCAAGTAGTAATGCTTATACAGGGACATCATTTTATTTTTACTAACATTTTTAATATTAACCTGGCTATACCTTTAGAGAACCGGAAACACAGTTTGCTATCCCCTTCCACGACTGTAGTTCGATGATACTGGCGTAAAACACAAACAAATCACTCTACTAGGTATAGGAGGGAAGAAAAGTAGTTCATCCATTTACGTAAACTAGGAAATATCACGATTTTGAGTTCGATAATTTTCATTAGGATTTTGTTTAATCAAAATACATTACTGTATTAAGAATAAGTGTTTTTACTCACGAACTGAGTTATCCATGCGAACGTATTCATTATGCAGTGTATATTATACTGTCTACAGCAATATAGAGAAAGAAGTTAAATTGAAAAATAATCATAATATGGTGGCCGTTCATTTCGATACAGGCTTCAGTTCTTTTGTGCATATTATCGCAGTGTAGAGTATTGCATCTAATTCAAATTGCCAGTTTCGTCCTTCGTACTAGTAACTCATGTTGAAATAATTCTGTACCTACTCTACGTACTGTGAATTCAATCTTCACTTCTGCCCGACCCGAAAATATAAAATTACTCAGACATGCTATCTACTGTCCGTCCAAGTGGTTATGCCGCAGGATTGTAGAAAGGGAGGAAATCACGTGACAGTTAATTTCTTAACGAGGCCCTTTTATTTAAGTTAAATTAAACAGCTGTATAATATTACGTAAACTTCCAATTCCTAAGAGAAATTAATGTTTTCAGGAAAGAGCTAAGACAGCCCATCTATTACAGAGGGGCGAGCAGAAGCAGGTGGGGGAAATCGGGATGCGACGTAGGCAAACGGACAGTACCTGTGCGAAAATATGATTCAATATTGAAAGCTGTTTCGTCATTGGAAAACGCGAACATATTTCTGGAACGTACTATGCTCACTAACTCAGTACTGTTTACCATATGCGGCCTTGATTCTATGTGGACAGTTGGAACTTCATTAGTAGAAAGTGTGGGAGTGAAGTACATTCAAAAACTCAGATACAATAAAAATTGAAGTAAAAATAAAATGATGTCCCTGTACAAAGAGGATATTTCATCTCACTTACTGACAAATGGCTTTTAGGGAATCCGCAGGTTCATTGCCGCCCTCACATAAGCCCGCCATCGGTCCCTATCCTGTGCAAGATTAATCCAGTCTCTATCATATCCCACCTTCCTCAAATCCATTTTAATATTTCATCTCATAAACCATAATTGGACAGTTGTTCGAAATATTAGCACGACACATTTAATCAAATCAGAGCTGAAAACTGCAGCCGACTTCAGCTATTGCGCGAGACAAAATCTTTCTCGAAATACCTTAATTTAAGCCTAGCTATCGAAGTGTAGAATAAAGTTGTTTTTTAGTAACACAACCGAATAATTTGTCAATTTTCTATGTGAAATTTTGTCGATTTCTTTAAAAAAAGTTGGCAACCCTACCTAAAACTAAGTGTTCTACAGTAAGTGAGGCGCTGTGTTGTACATTGGCTTACAAATATGTAGCCATGTCTAATTTTTTACACTTCCTGTCACATTTTTCATTGTCGATATTTGTTCCTCACTTTCCCTTGCAAATCATCATAACTGATTGCAAAATGATCTGCCATTACACCACGCACATATTTTCTCAGTTAAGCCAATTCTTTAGTTCAGCAAAATGTATGTTTGATTGATATCCCCTGACGACAGGCAGTGTGGGTACCAGTAGCGGCCCGCGGTTACAAAGGTTGGCAGTTCTGCATAAAAAATAGTGTCTTTAGCAAACGCATGCTGTTTATTGAATCTAAATCGGATAACGCGTGTAATTACAGCCCCTTCTCGAAGTTGACTGTGCACCCGAAATTGTATTCCAGATATCCATGCGCTACAACTCTCCCACCTGGTACAACTAGTCACGTAGTGGAGATGTGCCCCACATGCTTTTCTAGTTTTTTAAGTCAAATTAACTAAATCCTTCACTCCGGTGTTTGTCCATGTATTTTCTCCTCTAGACAGAATACACGGGTGGGGGAGAAAAGCGTATTCATGAGCGCAGCAAAAAACCAATCGTTTCCATTACACATTTCGGTATTAAAATGACTAGTAGGCTACATGATTTCCTCGACTTTTTCCAGAAATTTCAATATTTAAATTTTGTGTAGGACGTCCTAATTTCTTAAGTTAACATGCAATTTCTCTTTTAATTTCGAAAAGGGTTGGTCGATTAGGTTTTCATTTCATTCATTTTTAATATAAAATATTTCCTTAGACACATTCACTAATCACATCACACCACCCACAGTACTATAACACACTGGAACTGTAATGATATGCAGTAGTCCAGAAGCCTGTGTGTTCTAACGCAGGTCATAAAGAGATGAGGGTGTTGGCGGTTCTTTTGTATATTCGGAGAGAACTGCTTCAGTTACAGCTGTAATGCAGTTTTATGGGACGGTGAAGAAAACCAGTTTTCTGCTGCCGACTACCCTACGTTGAGCTTCAGGAACTGCCGATCACAGATCCGAAAAGTACACTACAGCTAAAATTCTCGAGCAGTTCAAGGCTCCTACAGACAGTAAAATCTCGAATCGAAGGAGAATGAATTGGAAAAATAGATGAAACAATGAACTAGACTCCATAAAAGCACGTTTTACGTTTTTAATTTTTTCAGGTCTATTTAAATGGCGGTTCTGCAGCTCTGCAGTTCTTACTGTAGAGCCTCCCCTGGTGGGTACATCTACTACTAGGACATTACGTCTATCAATAGATCCTCCAAAATTTAAAAACACATCATACATGCGTTACTTGACATGATATCACTGGCTTATTAATGTAAGCTGTCACTCTAGGTCAAAACAATTTATTATTCCAACGCATAACAACACAGCATATATGAAGCCAACAGTTGAACACTAGCCAGCGCTGGACTCATTGTTAGGCCTAGCGCGCACGAGCGGATTTTTGTCCGTGCGGATATTTATCCGCGGCGGTAAGAAAACAGCTCTCTTGGTTTGAGTGGGCTCACGAACGGTGAAAAAACCGCTGTTTTCTCAGTCTAGCTCTAGCAGATAACACTGAAGAATAATTGTGGGAAATCCGTAATATGTGCTTTATATTACGTCTTCGAAAACAGCGAAGAAAGAGAATGTGGGTCCATCCCCTGTTAAACCAAAGACTACTTAAGGGACAGATTCATTGTACAGTTACGGAATTAAAATTTGGTGCGAGTCTCGATGGGAGTCCACCTGTATGTAGGTCTAGGCAGCAATTTCGCACGACTATTCACAAGTACCATATATACAGTACCTGGCCACATTATTATAATCACTCACATTTTTACTATATTTTTACATATTACTTCCTCATTTGAACTCTGGTTTCCTTTCTTAAGCAGAATTCACATTACATATTTAATTTTTAAACAATATTAAGTATAATTACAATAATTATAACAATGTTAATTCAAGAAATATTGATAAATAACCAACCACACCTCATTTTTACAGCAATTTCAGTATTTCGTACGACCTCCTTTGGCTTTAATTGCAACTTCAGTTCTCTTTGGCATACTTACAATACACTTCTGTATTATTTCCTTGATCCTCTCATTGTGATTCCAAGCCTTTCAATAAGTCGAACTCTGGTAGTAATAAATTCTTTTGCCATCTCTCTTTTTACGAGCGCCCAGACGTTCTCAATGGGATTCAAGTCCGGTGAGTTTCCTGGCCATGGCAAAAGTGGAATGTTTTTGGAAGCCAGAAACGTTTTGACTCTCCTAGCAGTGTGGCAAGGTGCACCATCTTGCATAAAAATATATTTCTCCCCATTTGGGGACCATTCGTTCAGCTGAGGGATAAGCCTGTTTTCCAATACCTGGATATATTGATCTTGTTTCATTTTTCCCTGAACAATGTAGAGTCGTCCTGAACCTTTGCCTGATATCACAGACCATATCATGAGTGATATTGGGTGTTTAACTGTGTTAACCAGGCATCCAGGAGCAAACTTTTCTCCCTTTCGTCGACGAACAAACATTGCTTTGTCCATCAAACACTGAAAGGTTGATTCATCGGAGAAGCAAACCTGAAATTGTCAAAGAAACTGATAAAAACTCTAAATTAAATACTGTATTTAATACTTAAAGACCAAATATTGTTTAAAAATTAAATATGTAATGTGAATTCTGCTTAAGAAAGGAAACCAGAGTTCAAATGAGGAAGTAATATGTAAAATATAGTAAAAATGTGAGTGATTATAATAATGTGGCCAGGTACTGTACGGGACTCTTGTTTAGTGTATAGCAAGAGCAGTGTATTATAAGCGAAACTTACACAATAAGGGAACTCCAAATTTTATTTCCATATCATATCGTAAAAAACTGTCTGGATATTTTAGAATGAGTAAAAATTAATTCAGCGTATTATTAAACTTCATACAGCAACGCACAGCTTATAAGAATACGAACAATTATGAGAAAAGCAGTAGCACCAGAAGAAAGACTAGCAGTCACCGTAAGATTAACAGTATTTATATTTGATTTCAAACGTTACAATTACATAAGACATTACATACGAGTATATAAAGCAAGTAATTTAATATGTTCATGTTAATGCAGTTCGAATAAATCAGATTAACTTGATGAGAGCACTGTACTGTCAGTAGGCGACAATCAAACACCACTGGGTGCAGCCTACTGCAGGACGGCCTTAGTTGAGAATTGGGTACATCATGTTGAAAAATTCATTGCTGTAGACGAAGTCTGTTCTGTATGAGGAGTCTGAATCCGCCCAGGTTGAGTCAAATGTGTAGACTGATTATGTGGTGGCATTCCAGATGAACTAAACACATTTGAAGGATATCGGAATTGGGAATTGATATGCATAGACATGTTTTGATATCCTGCATAACTGGGTGACCTGGATTATTTCGTTGAAAAGTAAATTTTTGTAATACTTGAAAAAATACCACTTTTACTGTCAATATTTGTTGTGGTGAAAGTTTTCAAAAAGTCGGCAATAATGAGAGCAAGAAGGATTTATCTTCATAAATTTCTTCTGTTCTACCGTCTTTCAGAATTTGTATGTGGGATTCTTCGAAACTAGGCTTCCTAGACATTAATTTCTTTTGCCTCTTTGTTTCCTTACTTGTCGAATACTTCCCATTGCGTTGGGATAATATTTCACAACTGCATCATTAAGCGGTTGTTTTGCATCTCGTGTGCACACTGACATATTCTGACACGTGTTTCATAATATTGTGCGGTTGGCGCTCCGCTCGGAAAATAGAACGTGTTGCGTTTTAAAAACCGCTGCTGTAAAATATCCGCTCGTGAGTTCACACCAATTTCAAGCAATGTGTTCTATCAAAGCGGTTTTCTAACCGCGGCGGATAAGCGGACGAAAAACCGTCCGTGCGCGCTAGGCCTTAAACCAGTGGTTGCCAAACACTACGAAATGATGACGTAATAGAAATGCAACCCGCACACCACTGTCGCAGAGAATTGAGTGAAATGGGTATCGCTTCAGGTAATGCAGTGCAGAGACGGACTGTGACCGGGAAACAAAAACAAATAATCTTTTACTTACTAGTTACATACATGTAATCCATGTTAACTTTTTTTCCTCCTGTTCATCATTATTGTATAATTATCAAAACAAAATATATTTTCTTATTCGCCATGACAGAAAACACGTACTCTACACCAGCAGACGTTTGAAATCAGAAGTTTCATCATGAGCAACCACCGTAATTTGTGCATGAAGACTCCCATCTGTTAAGCGAGATCTTTTACATGACTTTATAGTGTTCATTTTAGAAAATAATTGTCCACATATGTATGTGCAACCAAACACAGCTTCAGTTCTCATAGCGACTTTTCTGAGACACGGGAAGTTTGCCAGATCGATATTTTTAAAAATATCAAAACCAACTAAATCCTTACACTTACTCTTTATAAAAGTATCATTTTGAAGACCGGCAACTTCAAGTTGTAAATCGGGTCTTACATTCAGTAAGTCCATTGTGAAAGGGTTTGCAAAGAGGGAAAAATCAGTTTCTATGCGTTTGAAATCCCCAAATCGTCTATCTTTAAACTCTGTAATTACTGTGTCTAGGATATCACTGTATTTTTTCATCTTTTGTACCGAAATGTTTGAAAAAATGACATTTCGAAACACAGTATCGACACACTTACAGTAGTCCTATTACAAGTGCACTGTACGTCCGCTGCTGATACCGGTCTGCTTACTTCTGAAGAAGTGAAGGGGGTAGGAAGAGGGTGGGGGTTGATGTCATCGTTACGCTTGAGTAGAGACAGGGGCATGTGTCGTGACACAGGTTTTGGCGATCAATGCCTTAAACCATTATGCAGGATTTGAATAGTGTGGTGCTGTATTCATGCTGTACTCAGGGAATAGTGTGGCGCAGTTGAACTAATTAACACTACAGAACTACAAATAGTTTATTGAATGATAATATGGTAATATTATTATCATATGATATGAGCAGAAAATCACTGACCTATGATTTTATCACGGTGATCGAAAAATCACGATCACACCTTTGATTAAACAGCTCTTTAAACAGTGATCACAGTTCGAGGGCTAAACTGCTCACCAGCTGAGACAGTTCAGGTTCTTTTCCCACTGCGTGCGCTGCGGTGCTACCTAGTGACAACACTGGGAACAACTACGCCCGCGAACTGTGAGCGCCCGATTTTAACAATAGTCTACATTCAGTGTAGCCAACTCAGTATATTTCAGGCTATTCCTGGAAGATTTCAATTTCTTAGGCCCGATTGTATAAACCATTTAATCTTAGATCAGAGGTTAAATTGATCCTTGTTTCAGCTGAACTTGGAATTTTGTGTTGTATAAAGTCTAATCTGAGATTAATTTGTCTCAAACTAAAGTCAACTTTGACTGAAGAAATTTCTCCGATTAAGTTAGATGATCCAAGTTCAGTTATTTCTTTTCTGCATGAAATATACGAGTGACAGATTGTGCAAATAAAATATCCATTATTATTAATATCAATAGATATGATAGGTACATTTATATGTATTTCTTTCAATTTCTTGCCTTAATACACAAACAATCTTATTTTATAAGGCTCTATCGTGTTCAGCAATATCAAATAACATAACCTATAATTATATTATGTTTATAACAACCATTAATTATTAATGGATATGATAGGTACATTCATACATTTTCAATTTACTGTATTACTAAACGAAAATTGTCGTTTTATAAAGCTTTATTATGTTTAGCAGTATCAAACACCATCACATGTTAACAACTCGGAGAACAGTCAACCTTCTTTTTATTGTCCGCCATTATTTACATTGCACAAAAAACCAGTGTCTCCAACAGAGTATACGGAAAGTCGCGAAAAAGTAGTTGTTTAGTCGCTAGATTTCTCATTATCAACAAAGAAAGATTAAATTCTGTCACTACTGGGGTGCTAAAAAGGTCACTAAATCCCTATTTAAGCAATATAAAAGTTAAAAGAAATTGTTGTTGAAAAAGAGTTAAAGTTGCTAGATTGGCGGCACTGAACAAACCTGTATAACATGGTCCGCGCATCACGTATTTCACCTGTTTATGCGATGTTGCTAGATCATTTTCACGTGAACTTAGATTGCATTTGAACCAAGGTAATTTGATCGCAGAAAAGTTTTATACAATAGAAGAAGTGTCTGAACTCGGTTCACTTTTCGATCTACGATCAAAGTTGATCTTTAGTCAGGGAGTTTTATACAATTGGGCCTTAAGGTCGAAAAGTATTGTGACAAGCACGTGAGATTCGATCTCACGACCGGCAGAAGAAGGATTAGGTCGGCCGTGTTTCGGGCGGGTTGCGCGCGTATCTGCTTCCTGGGGCATGTGCTATGGCGGAGAGAAGAGAGGGGAGAGAGCGACCGCGGGAGAGAGAAGAGAAGTCCAGATTATTTGAGAGTGGAATCTTCCAGAAATTTCTCGCAACTATGGTGTGGTTATAAATTACGACACGCGAGTGAACTGGAGCAGTTTAGCAGTTAGCAGTGTTGTTGTTGTCGGTGAACAGCAAGCCAGCTAGTCTTGTGTAGCAGTGAAGCCAGACCGGAGTTCGACTTGAGTGTGTGTCCACAACTGTCCGAGGGTCTAGGCGGAAGCAACGCAGTTGGAAGACTTGAGTTCGAGTGCAGTGGACCGCAGTTGGGGGACCTGAGTTCGAGGTTCAGTGGACTGTCTCTGAAGGTCTGTGGTTCGAGATACTGTGAACTTGAGTGACTGAGCTAGAACTAACCAAGACAAACGAACTATGAACTGAGAACTGACAGTTCTGATTTGTAAATAGTGCTTTGTGAACATTAGTTAGAATTAACAGTTCATTGTTGTTCTCAATAATCCAAGTAAATTGTCATTGTCGTCTGTGGAGTGCATTAACGAATACTGTGTAACTGTGTGGAGTGGAAATCCTATTGTTGACGGAAGTAGAATTAAATTGTAGAAAGTGAAGAGTTATTGTTGTAAGAATAAAACTACATTATTGTTTTGAATTTTAAAGTTACAGTATATTATTTTTCAGCCGATAGCCGAAAATCTTCGCAGATATCTATCAGTAAACATGATTTTTTTTACTTAATAGGAAAATCACTCATACAAAAGATAATAAAATGTAATAAGTAGTGATGAGGTAAACTGCTCTTTTGCAATCACTCTTCGACCTGTAATTGCCCATTTATGATCACGGTGATCTTAAACATTGAGCATTGAAACATCACAGTGAGACGTTCTGATGAGCGGGGAAGAATGAACTGTTCAGTGTTCACCTCGAACAATTTCGAAGTTCAATCACTGTTTATCACTGTTTCACTGTTTAAGATCACCGTGATCATAAATGGGCAATTACAGGTCGAACAGTGATTGCAAAAGAGCAGTTTACCTCATCACTACTTATTACATTTTATTATTTTTTGTATGAGTGATTTTCCTATTAAGTAAAAAAAATCATGTTTACTTATAGCTATCTCCGAACTGAAATTTATCATAAAATATCGAAAAAGAGGGAAGTATGT
This sequence comes from Periplaneta americana, assembly GCF_040183065.1. NCBI lineage: Eukaryota > Metazoa > Arthropoda > Insecta > Blattodea > Blattidae > Periplaneta > Periplaneta americana. The sequence goes on from NC_091131.1 coordinate 126,266,405, forward strand.
GACATTTTATTGACATTAGCTTGAACTGGCTTTTATGGTTGGTTATTTAACGACACTGTATCAGCCACTAGTATATTTAGAATCAATAGAATTGCTGATAACGATGCATTTTTATATTTATTTATTTGTCTATAACAGGGAGAAGCCCCATTTACAATAGACAGTACAAAATTATATAGTTACTTATTCTATAAAAAGAAAAACGTGAATAAGAGAGAAATACAGATATAAGTACTAATCGCGAAACTCTTCTTGATCCTTCTTCTAACGGGACGAGGGGACCGGAGGGAACAGGAGTGGATCAGGACAGCACGTTTGCACATCTCCTTTTTATGTTAGGTTAGGTTCTTTTCAAACTGAAATGACGAGTGAAACGTACAGTTAAAATTACTCTAACCTAACCTAATCTAACCTAACTTAACATAAAAAGGTTGGGTTAGGTTAGAGTAATTTTAACTGTCCTACGCTTCACTCGTCATTTCAGTTTGAAAAGAACCTAACCTAACATAAAAAGGAGATGTGCAAACGTGCTGTCCTGATCCACTCCTGGAGGGAACTACTCCCGCCTTGCTTACGGCAGTGCTGCCAACCAAAGGAAACTTACACTGAACTAAACAAATAGTAGCAGATTGTAACCTGTTCCGAACCGTTATTTCTCTGCCTCACTGTGAACAGTTCGTCTCCGAGGAGAAGTTCGAAGGTGTTCCTGTGATGTGCGTGATATTTTCTCAGCCATTGTGATAAAAATACTAGGTCTATGTTCGAAAACAAAATTAATTCTATTTTCGAACGTATTACTTTACTGTGTTTATTAAACAACAGTCAGTAACCACAATATTCAAGGCTTGCTATTACACCGTCAGATGTCACGGCGTATGCCTAAGCGATTCAATTTTAGTGTTTAGTGGTTGCCACTTCTTTTCAACGAAAATGACCGAACCTTACCGATTGAGTACTACAGAACCGAATGATCAAGAAAAGTTTCGCGCTTAGTACAATATATAAATATAAAAATAAATGAAAAATCCAAATGAAAAACTGTTTTGTGAGTAACTTTTTTGCAAAAGAGAATAGAAAGTCATTATTTACTTTGTCCGATACTTACGCTGGAGCAGTCGTTGCTACATACTCTGTCGTTTATTTGTATGTGTTGAGTTTTGGGCGCAAGGTCATTGGCAGTAACATTTACGTCCAATCGAAATGTAATCGTACATTATGCAACGAGTCACGAAGCTTGAGTTGTGAGGGTGGTAGGAACAATAGACTTTGGCGGTACTATTTCGCATTGTCTTTAATGAGGCGATATTAGCGATCCTAGTAGTTAAGCAACTACTGAGTGTTCATTTCAAAGTGTGTCATGACGTTACTGTTGTGAGTCAGCGATTTGAAGCGAGTTTCAGCTTTTGTGTCAGAGAAGTTGCCTATTATTTAAGGCGTTGAATCTGAACTTGAGAACGTGTACGGTATAACTTGAACGTCGTAGCAGCGGATGGCGGTCTGTACGGTCTTTGTGCTACCATAACCTCTTTCGAACTGTGTTTTGCGCGGGCAAATCGTACGCAGGGTATTTGTTATCATCGGTAGCGGGAACATTCCACAACACAAATCAAATGCTCCGTGTCCATGTTGACCGTCGAAGTTAATGTCAACAAATACGTAAGTAATCGTCTTAACCCTCTCCCCGTAAAGAAAAAAAAACTCACCCCAGTACGTGTTTCCAAACAGTTCACATTCCTGCCACTATCGGCAATACCGTACGTATCGATAAGTACTCTTCAGAATGAACGCCATACTTGCCAGGCAACTTCTCTGGCACATAAGTAATACGCCTTTGCGGAATTGTAGGAAGATTGAATTCTCTAGGCTCATCGGCTAGCCACATGACGGCATACAGCGAGCCATGACACACTTTAAAATGAACACGCAGTATCTATGGATGCATATTTACTACGTATTGAGCTTCGTGACTGTATATACTAGACTGTGCTACTAGGTTATTTAACGTCGATGGAATTGGTGATAGCGATATTATATTTGGTCAGATGAAACCAAAGATTCGCCATAGATTACCTGACATTTGTCTGATGTTTGGGGAAAACATTGAAAAGCCGACTGAGATAGACCAGTGTCTCCCCTCGTGTTATATGGCACAAATCTAGACCAGCCATTTTCAACCTGTGTGCCGCGAATGGTTCCCTGGTGTGCTGCGAGAAAACGAAAATAGTAAAGGTTATCGTAGTGAAAATTGGAGAAATGAAAGTGAAAATAAGAGTAAAAAAGTGAGTCCATAATAATCAACATTCAGCGAACGCGACAAAATCAACATTCAGTAAACATATTCCTCCTAAAAACCCCCAAATTTCCCCTAGTTGGGAACCACTAGATTATATTGTATGATTTTAGATTAGGTCTACACCTTCAGTGTGCCACAAGTTGAAGAAAGTTGAAACACGATCATCTTGAAGATAATACAATTCTTCCCCACTCGCTCTAACATATCCATGATCATTGTTTCCACAGCAGCCGTGATTCGATTCAGCATTACTTGATGTTCTTGGAACAAAGGTGGAACATAGACAGTGTCTTTCACAATTTCTCATAAAAAGAAACCACAAGGTGTTAGATGCGGGGACTTGGGGGGCCAGTAGTACAGAGAAAGTTACTTGCTCCAGCTCGTCCTATCAATCTATGTCAGAGTTCTTGAACGTCATTATAAAAGTGTGGCAATGACCCATCTTCATAGAAAACATGATTAAAATCTTCTTCATTTAATTCAAACAACAGCAAGTTTCTTAGCATTTCCAAAAACAACGTTTAGAGACAAGCAGTTACAAAATGTATTTGAAATTTCAGAATGAAGGATTCCATCAAAATATGCTAGTCTTAAATTGCTTAAAATAATGTGTTTCAACAACTCATGCCAATGTCTGAACAACTTTTTGGTTACCGAAATTTTTCCCATGCAGCCTCGTACACAATTTAGTACCGAGTCTTTCCTGGGAGTAAAAGGCGATCGACTACAACAACTCATTCTAGTGCCGAGATCATGAAACCATGGAGCTTTACCTCCATGCACCGACAATGGCCACATCTCAGCAATAGTCACTCTGTCGTAAGTGCAATATTAAGATTTTTAGAAAGATAGTACCTAAAATTCTGGTAAAATTTCTTGTACATTAACATGCAGTACGTATTATTATTATTACTATTATTATTATTATTATTATTATTATTATTATTATTATTATTATTATTCTCAAGATATCTTTATTTTAAAAAATATCATTATTCGGCCTTTCATAACAAAATTTCGTGCAACAATCCACTTCTGAATATAATTTAATGTCTCTTGCCAGTCGTAGATTACTTGCTTAGCAACTTTTATTTATAAAATATTCAACGGTCTACTGGATAACAGCGAAATAATGTCACAAATCCAGCCTAACGCTAGAACATTACATTTAAGAAATAGTCAATTGTTATATTATAAAAAAACAAACACTTCAGCACATAAAAATTCACCAGTGTTAAAAATGTGTTCAAAATTCAATGAAATATGTAAAACGTGGGATCTAGATTTCAACATTTCTTAAATGAAATATAAACTTTTCTTATTAATTTAATGAAGATACTGAAGATAATTTATTTTAAATATATTACTATCTATTTGTTATTTTGCAATTTGCCATTTATAGCTACATTTTACATCTTTCGGTTTTATATATATATATATATATATATATATATATATATATATATATATATATATATATATATAGGGGAGAGTTGGGTAGCATCAGACATCGGGTAATACCGGACAGTGCGTTTCTTTCATCTACCACCATATGGTAGTACCTGAATGACATTGTTACGTTTCTGTATGCGACATCACAGAAACGTAACCATGTCAATCAGGTACTATCATGGTAGATGAAAGAAACTCAGTGTCCGATATTACCCGATGTCCGATACTCCCAACTCTCCCCTAGATATATTTTTTATTTTTTTATTTATATCTATATCTGTGTCTTTTATTTACGTAGTATGTTTTTGTCTGCTTTTTTTTCATTTTTCATTTTTGTATTTACACTTGTACCTTGCATTTGTATCTGCTTTTGCTTCTTTTTTCATATTATCTCCAATTTTATGTTCTAAGCAAATATTTGTATTGTCTATTGTATTTGGGGCTTTTATACTGTTATGGACATAAATAAATAAATAAATAAATATTGTTATTACTGTTACTATTACTGCTATTATTATTATTATTATTATTATTATTACTATTATTATTACTATTATTGTTATTATTAAACTATTAGAATTATTTTCAGCTAAAACTCTCAACTGAGTCATTTCCTATTACCACTAAATGTCTGCCACATGACCAATTGAACGTACTGTAAGTAAAGCAATATTTTTCTTTTATATTCAGTTGAAAGTATCACGCCTAAACGGTCTTAAGTCAATGGAATATAACTTTGAGACCGTAAAGCTGGGTTTTCTAGTTCTACAGATGATGGTGATAATCGAGATAATAATAGGAAATATCACAGAATAATGATGATTCTAATATAAGTTATCCCATCTCAACTTCAACAGCTGAAATTTCACTGTCAATATTACAGCTAATATTTTACATAAAGTTTAATAAAAGAACTGCAGAAAGAAATTAGGCCACTAATGAAGTTTCCCTTGTGCTCAATTGTATTAGTTTCAACCAGAGTTATTCCTCATTACCTACATTCCAGGCCGTCGGCTGAAGTTAACAAGTACCCGCTGTTCATGTTATTGCATTTTTGGCGTGTCTGTGTACCATTGTAGCAGTGTTGTGTTCAGCTTGTAATACAAGTGTGTAATTTACTTTTGGCGGTGTAATTCGTTTGTTAATTGCAAGTCCGCTCTTCCCAGAACAGTGAATGTACGACTAGCGCTCTGCAATTGATGTGTACATCAGTCGGGGGATGAGCAAAGTTGCATAGTAACAGCGGACTTCGACGTAGGGATGCACGTCATGCTTTCAGAACGTGCTGATTATCATGACGTTTATAATTAAACACCTTATTTATTGCTGTAAATATTTAGTATTGTCAACCAAAATATCACAGAAATGAACTTCAATACATGCTGGCATAATTATCCATGCAAATAAAATCATCATGCACTAAATTCTTTCCACTTTTCGCGTCTTTTACTATTCCCTATCAACTAATTTAACGTTTTATGCAACTCCTGGGATCTTTTTTCCATTACGCTTATCAACTTTTCAAAATCTTTAACAGTCGCTGCATTCACTGTCCTTGGTATATATTCGCATTCTTTTTTCGTCTCTTTGTCTAAACCAGCAGTTTTCAAACTGAGATCCGCTGTTCCAGAGGATCCGTGAAGTGTTGGGCTATTTGCGATTGTTGCCAAGACCGTTTCTTTTTCCTCGATGAGATTTTTATTTTAGGGCTATACTACACGAACGTTAAAAATGTTGCGTTGACAGGCGTTGGTAACGTGTGAAAAATGCATAAACTACACGTTGCGTAGTCGTGTTGACAGGCGTTAGCAACGCATGAAACGTGTATAAACTACACGTTGCGTTAGGGACGCTGTGTTTGGTTTCCGAACTGCAATGGATGTTATACAAGTTGCATATGTAGCTCTGCTATGTGTTCATTCTGTAAGTCTGTCTCAAAACGAGAGGAAAAGGAGAAACCGCAAACATTAAGAGACTTTCGGCAGGAAAGTTTTATACAGTACTGCATTTGAAAATCACCGACAGTATCCCGACAACTTTTTCTCTGTTGCTGAATGTCAATAAAAACTTTTGATGATCTTTTGAATTTAATTTCTCATAAAATCAGGAAAACTGATACTGTAATGAGGAAATCAGTTCATCCTGTCGAAAAGCTGCTTGTAACATTAAGGTAAGTAATAAAATTTGCCTTAATTTGTAATGATTATATTTTTATTTTATGCATAATATGTTGAAAATTAAGAACATTACAAGCTGCAGAAATCAGTACTGATTGAAATTAACAATGAATTCAGAATCGTTTGAACCATCGGCATTAACACTCAATGGCAACATATCTGACAATTGGGACATTCTTGATGTTGCCCGTTGCTCGACAAGCAGGTTTCTGAACACTTCAGAAACTTTGAAACGGGCTTCAATTGCAAGCTCTGGAGGTAAATTGTCCATGATTTTGACAAATGATAATAGGAAAGCTTTGTTTCCATCCTTGTCATTCTCTCTGTCTTGTCTTTGTATGGCCACGCTCTCTGATAATATATTTGTAATATCCCTTGTTACAGTTACTAGAATATTTTCAGATTTTTCTTTTCTTCCTGTCCCTGTCGAGCGAAGAGATGGTCCCGATTTTGTTTGGGTATCGTTTACATTACTCTCATGACCCGAAGTAGCCTGAGAAATAATACCATCCGGTATGTCTTCTTGTTTAGGTGAAGGTATATTCGAAATGGTTTCATTCTCACCAAGAGTAGGTAGTAAAAACTGCATTTGCTTGACAAGATCCAGTCTGTTGTTAACGTTGCGTTGGTGACGCACATTTAGTATGAATACGTTTGCAAAAGATGGCGTTGCCAACGCAGACCTCTGCGTTGAAACTTCTCAACGTCGAAGGAACGCAACCAAACGCAGCATTTTTAACTCTTGTGTAGTATAGTCATGCAGTTATACAAGCGATTATATTACCAAAAATTAAATTCCTATAAAAGAGCGTTGTCAACGCAACGTTTTTAACGTTCGTATAGTATAGCCCTTAAGTGATATTGCTTATACTTTAGATCTTCTATTATCTTAATTAATAAGTCTATTTAATCTACAGTCTGATCCATTTGGGTATGGATAATATTAATTTATTATTATAAAGCTACTACGATAGTAGGATTAAAAGAAGGGAGTTTCCATAATATGACAATCAACAATGCATACTCTGAAAAGACAAATGAAAATCGTAGATTATTAAAATGGCTACTACAAATCAACAGCGGGCATGATGTGTTCTTTGGTATGCTAAATTTGAAAGTGTTAAAAGAGTTCAAAGGGAATTTCGACGTGAGTATGGTGTGCTTAACGTACCTAAATACGATTCCATAATGTTGTAGTATCGAACATTTGCAGAAATAGCTTCTGTGTTAAAAAAAAAAAAAACATGCAGGAGAACGCAGGCGAAACCCAGTACGAGAAGCAGCTATCTCTTGGCTTGATCCCCAAACTCCCAGTCCTAACCCTTCCTGACTTCTTCGTGAAGGTTTTGTTAAAGACATTGTCTATTCACAGAAACCCAGGAATATTGATGATCTTAGTGTAAAAATTACTCAAGTTTTCAACAAAACACCCCTCTTATGTTGCAATGGACATAGGCTGAATTGCGTCACCGTTATGAGTTGTGCAGGGTGCGCAATGGGGGTCATGTTGAGCTCTGAGGAATCTCCCATCTTTCAGTGTTGTATACATAAAGTTTCAACAAATAAAGTTCAATAGTAAATGTTTTGCGGTGTTTTTATTTCATCCATACCCAAACGGGTCACCCTGTAGTTTTCAACTGTTAACTTGAAAATTATTCATTACTTTTCTTTTCAGGTTTATCATGCCTCAAAAAAAGAAAATGAGATATGACGATACATATTGATAAGTGATGGGGTTGCAAAAACATGTTTTCCGTGAAATGTGTTATAGTGATTTTTGGATTGAAATGACACAGTCTATCCCGATGTTGCAAAGATCTTATGGGGACAGACAACAAAGTTTTTTTTCTTCCACCACGTTAATAATGTCAAAAGAAGTGCTTAAACAAATTTTGGCTTGGTCCCCAAACGCAATTAAGAAGGCCCCCCAAAAAGAAAGTTTCCCTAGGGCCGTTTATAGAAAGAAAATACAATTTCATGGGAAGATATATTGGAACAGATACAGCAATTGTTGAGTTATATTTTAACATATTTCCCACCTCTACTGAGACATTTCTCATCCCGTGGGATCAACAGAGAGGTGCAGACGACTGTTACACACTGGTTCCGATCCCAGGCGGCAGACTTCTACTACATAGGGATATAAATACAGGGACATCATTTTATTTTTACTTCAATTTTTATTGTACCTGAGTTTTTGAATGTACTTCACTCCCACCCCTTCTACTAAGGAAATTCCAACTCCACACAGAACCAAGACCGCAGATAGTAAGCAGTACTGAGTTACTGAGTATAGTACGTTCCACAAATATGTTCGCGTTTTCCAGTGACGAAAGAGCTTCCAATATTGAATCATATTTTCGCACAGGTACTGTCCGTTTGCCTACGTCGCATCCCGATATCCCCCACCTGCTTCTGCTCGCCCCTCTGTAATAGATGGGCTGTCTTAGCTCTTTTCTGAAAACATTAATTTCTCTTAGGAATTGGAAGTTTACGTAATATTATACAGCTGTTTAATTTAACTTAAATAAAAGGGCCTCGTTAAGTAATTAACTGTCACGTGATTTCCTCCCTTTCTACAATTCTGCGGCATAACCACTTGGACAGACAGTAGATAGCATGTCTGTGTAATTTTATATTTTCTGGTCGGGCAGAAGTGAAGATTGAATTTACAGTACGTAGAGTAGGTACAGAATTATTTCAACATGAGTTACTAGTACGAAGGACGAAACTGGCAATTTGAATTAGATGCAATACTCTATACTGCGATAATATGCACAAAAGAACTGAAGCCTGTATCGAAATGAACGGCCACCATTTTCAAACTTGTGTTTAAATATTCATATTATGATTATTTTTCAATTTAACTTCTTTCTCTATATTGTACGCTAATGTGCTGTAGACAGTATAATATACACTGCATAATGAATACGTTCGCATGGATAACTCACTTCGTGAGTAAAAACACTTATTCTTAATACAGTACTGTACTTTGATTAAAGAAAAACCTAATGAAAATTATCAAACTCAAAATCGCGATATTTCCTAGTTTACGTAAATGGATGAACTACTTTTCTTTCTTCCTATACCTAGTAGAGTGATTTGTGTTTTACGCCAGTATCATCGAACTCCAGTCTTGGAGGGGGGAGCAAGCGGTGTTTCCGGTTCTCTAAAGGTATAGACAGGTTAATATTTAAAATGTTAGTAAAAATAAAGTCCCTGTATAAGTTGATCCCACGGTATGACAAATGTCTCAATATGGTATCTATTTCAAAAAATTTTTTCATGAAATTGCGTTTTCTTTCTGTAAACTACACCAGGGAAACTTACTTTCTGAGGAGCCCTCATAACTGCGCTCGAGTGGCCAAAATTTGTATAAGCATTTGTTTTGGCATTATTAACATGGTGTAAGAAAAAAAAAACGTTTTTATCTGTCCCCATGAGAATGTGTGCTTGTAAGAGTGCTGATTCCATTTGCAACCACCTATGAGTGTGAAACTTATCAACAGTAATATCACTAGAGGTTTTGATTTATCTAGAGAAAATCAAAACTCGAGAGGGATTTAGTTGACTATTACACGATTAGAAGAAAGTATATAAAGATTAGAAGTAACAAAGTACTCCAATACAATAAAATATTAATTGGCTTACGAAAATACAACTGTCTTCAAATGTATTCTTGTACCATCTCAACATTACGCTAGATGGCAGTAGTGTTTTATGATTGTTTTCTTGTTATCAGTTGTGCCAACTATGGAATCTTCTTTGAACTCTGTAGACGGTTATTAGTCAAGAAGGCTTTGTTGATTCAATTTCATTTTTATTAAAACATTTGCATTTCACTTCAATTATCCGGATCCCAGTAATCAATGTCACTTGACAGATGATTTTCAATAAATCTTAGTATTAAATAATCTCTGATACGTGACTATCCATAATATCATATAGCAGAAGCTATAACAAACATAACCTAAATAATATAAACACGTGTTAGAAAAGTTTTAGTTAGGGATGATGAAATAAACGAGAAACGTTTTAATAAACGATGATGAAATAAAAAATAAACATGAATAATTTTAAAAGAAACAATTATTGAAAGTACAATTTTCAAATTTGAATGCTTAAGTGGTTGGTGGTTCAGGTGATGTTATATTGGACGTGTGCGTAAAAGAAGTGAACTCGTTGATGTACATGGTGTATCCCTCAACTTATTCAGGATTTCCGAATGGTGCTCTTCATATATGACCAGTGCTCTTTATTAATTCTTGTTCTTGAATGCCAATGCGAGTCATATTTGAAAGTGCTGTGCATCGACTGGAGTGGTTTGTAATTTTCTGTTTTTTGACGACCAGACCAGTGCAGTTTGAAATGTTGGCAAACAAAGAAACAAATGCTAGGGTAGTGATAAAAATAAACAAATGCTAGGGACGCTATAAAATTAAACAAATGCTAAGGACGCAATAAAATTGTGCGATAAGCAGCCATGATTGGATGAAAGACGTCCTTTCGTACCGTTTTATTAGTCAAAAGTAGTGTGACGTAGTAAAAATGTAATAGTCAAAACAAAATCCCGAAACAGATTATATGCGAAAAAGACATAAGAGTTGCCCTAGCCAAACATAGAAGAACTGATTCAGCCAAAGCAGATGCACTCATTCCTTTGAAGGTAATAACTGATTGTCAAAAAATGTTTTAGTAACAGTACCCAGATGTTAACTGTAGTTAATTTGAATTTTTAATTACAATCTTTTTTTTTTTTTTTTTTTTTTTTTTAGAAAAAGTGTTCGAGGGCCATCTAAAAATTTGTAAACGGAGGCCACACAATAAATCCTAAAACGTTTTAAAAACAATGATCTAACCCCTTTCCATTCGTAGGATCAGTTTCACTTGTAGCCATTAACTTATTTTCACATGTGTTGCTTTATCTTAAGTTAGGGTAAACATTGGTAATTTCGTGATAATTTCATGAAAACTAATTTAAAATGTAAATGTGTAAATATATCCTTATTCCGATTTTTTCATCTAAAAGACGATAACTTGCTGTACAAATCTGGAGACATAAAAGATTGGACACGTTCTTGATTATGTGCCAAAAACCACTTTTACAACTTAAGCTGAAAGGTTGGTTATTTCGTGATAACCTTGGTAATTTCGTGATATTGCATTGATAATTTCGTGAGAGGTAGAAGAATTGCGGAAAAATTCATTAAAGTCAAATGAAATTCTCATTTATTGTTACAAGACTTCAAACATAGTAATTCCGTCTAATATTCATAGCAAGAAAACATAGAAATACATATCAACACATAATAAGAATGAAATCAAAGTAAAAATTGAAATTGAAAAGGGATCTTCTTTGCCCTGAAAGGGTGAACACTTTTATTACGGACTTTACTATAGCCTATATTACTAGGGTAACTCCAAAAGTAATGCATAACGTTTGTTTAAAAATTATATTTTTATCCTACAGCTTTGCTATTTTCACAGAATGTAGATGCATCCTTAAGGAACAAATTATCACTTTTCCACATAATCCCTGTCCCTTCAACTGCCTTACGTAACCTAGGAACGAGGGCCTGTAGACCAGCACGGTAAAAGTTTGGACCAACACGTCTGAGCCACTCTTTAGCAGCGTGCACAAGGGAGTCATCTTCTAACCTCGTTCCGCGAAGGGATCCTTCAGTTTACCAAAGAGATGGTAATCGCACGGTGCCAGTTCAGGACTGTAAGGCGGTTGTTTCAGTGTTGTCTATCCGAGTTTTCTGATCTGGTCTGTGGTCTTGTGACTGACATATGGCTGTGCGTTCTCGTGCAATAGCACGAACACCCTGCTTCTCCCGATGTCGTCGAACACGACTCAGTCGAACTTGAAGTCTCTTGAGAGTTGCACCATACCCGTCAGAATTAATGGTGGTTCCGTGTGGCATGATGTCCACAAGCAAGAGTCCTTCTGAATCGAAAAGCACAGTAGCCATAACGTTTCCTGCCGAAGGTGTACTTTTGAATTTCTATTTCTTTGGTGAATTTGCATGATGCCACTCCATTGTCTGCCTCTGTCTCCAGTCCAAAATGGTGGAGCCATTTTCCATCTTCTGTCAATTTTCTTGCAAGTCATCTAGCACTTATCATTGACACTTAGCGTGATAACAAATCAAACAGGAGCTACACTGAACCCATTGCGTCTCCGTTTTCTTTTTTGTTATCACATCTTGTCTTCAGATTCGTAAAATTCCTATCGTAATACATTTTATACTATTTTAAAAATTATAACACTTAATGCTCAACAAAATTTCGCCTCAGACAGCTAAGATTTCTATCGGTAAAGCTAAGCCTATATGGCGACTACAGATGTATCTAAAATTCCAAAAACATTTCCTAAAATTTCATGAAGATACAATAAATCTTTGTACCAAATATCATATGCTTACCTTTAGTAATAAGCCTGTAATGTAATTACAAACATCCACAAAATTTGTATGCCTGAGAAGTCGACTCAAACTTGCTCTCTCCAAACATAAAAGCTCACTGAAGCAACTACAATAGTCACACAAAGCTTATCTGTATGTTTCTGGAAACTGGACAACATATGCAATCCCTTGGCGGAAATTTGGATCTCGTAAAACCATTGGTTAGTTCACAAAAGAGCAAAGAAAAAGTTTCACGAAATAACCACTGCCACGAAATTACCAATGTTTACCCTATAGTTTTTTCGAATCATCACTTGTTCTCTTTGTCCATATGTTGCTGCGTAGCGAATGACTGATATGAAACACTTGTCATTCCTTTGACACACAAATCCCTGTAGTTTGACTTACTTTGAGTTACAGTTAGTAGAGTGGCAGTCATGTGATGATGGGACTGACACATTCACCTGGTGCTCTAGTTTCGGAAACGATTTCCGCGGTGAACGATCAATACAAGCACCAATTCGTCTAAAGTACGCTATGCTTTCGTACACGCTTCTTCTTTCAAACTGAAAGTGGGTCCGTGGATTGAAATTTATTTAACCGAACTCGGACCTTAAAAAATAATGAAATTTTTATCTTTTGGCTTTTTAACTGAAATATACTGAAATTTCCTCTTTCCAACGGTATAAGCCTTTCAAACATATGCACTACCCACTTCTAAAGAGCCATTTTTTTGTAACAGTCTGCCAATTTTTAGCTGGGATGTACTAAAAATATTGAAGATAACTCTGAAAAACAGCGACAATTATAATTTTTTGTTCTTTATTGCTTTATATTAAAGGCATGTACAGAGCGGGCATTTCTAGCCTTTAAACGAGATACAACAATGACGTAGAATCTCAGAATCGCACGCAGGCCCACTTAAAAGATATTCTATGTCACTGTTGCACCTCGTTATAAGGCTAGAAATTCCCGCGCTGAACATGGTTGTTCTAGAATTTCCTCTTTCCAACGGTATATGAAACGCATACACTACTCACATCTAAAGAGACAGTTTTTTTGTAACACTCCGCCATATGCAGCTGAGATATACGTACTAAATATCCTGAAGGTCATTTCCTTAAGTTTATATGTTCTGTACAAAATGCACCTTTTCTCAGTTTCTATCCACCAGAAATACTTCGAAACTTCAGGAAATATTCGTGGTTTAATGCTTGACCTAACACAGGCATTTTACGATGTTTAATTTGCAAAGATGTTAACCATAAAAATAGCTACAATGATTCCTAGATACTTTTCCCAATTCGTTTTGCCCAAAGAATTATTTCGTAAAGCAGTTTTTTTTCCCAAAACACTAATTTTCCCAATGACATTGCGCCCCATTGGTTTGTTTCCGACTGAAATTTTTACCAACCCACATCTTCCAATGACAAATTTTCGAAGCGAACATCTTATGCACGGAGACTCACCGAGTTCGTTACATTTCATGTCAAAAATGAAATTAGATTTTTGGGTAGATACATTGGGTAAGAAATTCATCGGGAATTACGGCTGCGGGGAAAAAAACGTTTCGGACACTGAATTACATGAACAAAATTCATAATACCTCTGGTTCTGGCTGATATATCTATTATTATTGTCTGTATGTAACAAAAAACTATCAATAAATGTATGTATTTATTCACATTGCAATGGGTATATACCCGGTGGCAGTGGTAACTAATTACACTCAAATAAAGACAATAATAAACACAATTAATAAAAAATACAATTAATAATAATATTAATAATTAATACTAACAATAATTAATAATAATAATAATAATAATAATAATAATAATAATAATAACAGGGAACATCCTAAATTAAATGAAGCACGATCACTTAATATAACATTTAAAGTAAATCTAATTTGTACCTTAAACCTATGTTCGAACTAAAACCCACGAGTATGATATGTTCATATCTGCACAAGTACCTTTCAACACTACATTCATTTCGCTGTCAACTCACTCACTGCACTGGAACTAAGACACATTTCACTGATTCTATCCTGATTTCACTAACACTTAAAAAACATTTCACTGTTCAAATACTTTGCACTGCCACTATAAACTATAGAGCTTCACTGACAGGAACACGTTTCACTGACACAACACACTTCACTGACACAACATAATTCTTCACTGATAGAACACTTCAATAACAAAATATCAATTACACCCTTTAAATAATATCACATTGGTGGACAATTTACGTTTTAAATAACGCCGAAAATATGGAATATTCCTGGACATTCAACATTATTCGTATTATTTGCTTAGTTTGCAAAAATGGTAAATCAGATTCAGAGCCAAATTCTATATGCAAACCGCAACCATTTCCAGCTCCTACATTATGTTTAAAATGTGGTTGTGGTGTACTAGTGGCCATAATATTTTGTTCAGTTCGAGCATTTAACTGCAAAGTGCTGAAAAATGTGAGGGTAAAATATGTCGCTCAGCACAATTTCGTAAAAAGTTCAGCGAATTTAATTTTTCAATAGTATAAATGTATACTAAATTACTAAATTTCATAACATAATGAAATGAATTTTGTTAAATACGTATAAAATAAAGATGCAAATGTTTTACTAAGATATATTAACTTTCAAATATAATATAAAATTTCCAATTATTCTGTTTGAAGACACGAAGGGCCAGTTGAATAAACAATTAACCTCAGATAAATACATCAAATTAATTTTCGGCCTTCCTTAACTGAGAATTTTTGGTTGTATAATTACTAACGTTACATTATTTCGTCTTAACTTTAAGCCTAGATCATATATACCCGAGTTGCTCTGCGTTAAAGGCTTTGACGGTAACAACTTTTGTCAGGTTTACTATGCTGCCATCTAGTGGTTACATAAGGAGTCACGTCATAACTCCCATTTGAATTGCATTAGCGACTGTACTGCCATCTCGTGTTCGTTTACGGCGGACGGGTGGCGATCCTGGCGATTTTTCTCTTCAAAGTGCAACCGATTTTAACAGGAAAGAGCAATCTATACGTGATCTGGGCTTTCAGTTGCATATAAATAACGAATCTCCTCAAGTTAATCATATTAGCTGAAAGAAGAGAAAAAGAATCTTCCCTTTATTAGTAAAATGTTGAGTGAAGTTTATTTTTACTGTTAATTTTCAAGTTCCGATTGTGGTGAAATGTTATACACAATTTTAATATTTTGTTAATTTTTAAGTTCCGATTGTGGTGAAATGTTATACATAAATTTAATATTTTGTTCTATATTAAGCTAACCTAAAAACTAATACAGTCGTATTTATTTTCAAATTTCTTATTATTCTGATATATCCCATCTGATGATGATGATGATGGTGATGGTGATGATGATGATGATGATGACGACGATGATGAATTTCGCCGAACTCTTTGTGTTTCCCATGGACAAGGAAATCCTTATATTGAACTTAATTACAAATAATTTCATATTATTAGTAGATTTTGATTATTACCAAAATTTGGAGCAGAAGAACTTGAACAAAGGTTACGTCCTCAGTTACAGCCACAAACAAAACGAAGTCATGTTTTGAATCCAATGTTCACGACCCTCCTCACACACATTGAGACGAGTATTCAAGAGGCGGTGATTGTTATGCTTTCTCTGTCATTGGCGAAACAGTTGAAAATCACCTGCCTGTAGATATGAATGCCAATCAAGTTTTGTGATGTGGCCAAGTATTTTACTGCAAATATCAGTTATTACTAAAACATAGTTTACATTAATTTTATGCAATGTAAAAGCTAACCTCGAGTTTTTACTAATGTTCAGTAAAAATTACTGATATTTAGTGATTTTTATATAACTTGACCTAAGTGTCTATGTGTGTTCTGTAGCATGTGCTGTCATTTTTAATTCTTTAACAACAAAAGCATGAAAAAACCAATTGGACTATGCAAGAGCAGTAAAGAAAATCTGGACTTTTATAAATAAAGCAGCCCTATTTTCTCAACTTTATACTATATTATTGTATGACGTCACTTACTAATAATATAAACAATCTCTTAGTGCTCTCGATTTATAATGCGAATCTGACGAATATATTAAAATGTCAGACAGCGTTTATTCTGATCTAAAACTCAATGTTATTACGGATGTATACATAGTCGATTTATATTTGTTACTCTACAGGGTATGAACAGCGAATAGGGATTGTAAAGAATGGACACTTCGCGTCGGTACCTTTGATGTAGCCGGACTGATTTCAATGACCTTCAAGCCAGCTAGAGCGTGAGATTCTGCTTTCTCCCTAGAGTTGGCGCTGACATCACACCAGCTAGCAGTCGACACAGCGGAAATATAACACATAATTAATAATCTAGGTACATTATGTACTCAAATAAAATAAATTGGATCCATAAAATAATAAATCCGTCATTAACTGTAATATCTTGACTCTACAGTTCCTTTATAATGAGAGTTGAGACGTTGACCCCAACAACAATTAAAATATGTAATGATTTGATAGCGCTGAAAATGGAAAAACAAAACTCTTATGAGATGTAAAACCATACACCTATATTATATTTTATAAAAATATTAAACGATTTTGATACATAATTTTATAATATATTATATTATTTTATAATATAAT
Organism: Periplaneta americana; assembly: GCF_040183065.1. Lineage (NCBI taxonomy): Eukaryota > Metazoa > Arthropoda > Insecta > Blattodea > Blattidae > Periplaneta > Periplaneta americana. The sequence goes on from NC_091131.1 coordinate 126,283,389, forward strand.
TTATTATATCTGAAATATAAAAAATTATTATTACTACTAGTTTGTCATTGAGAAATAAGGAAAAGCTGTTAACATGAATTTATTTGAAGCAAAGCGTTACTGGATTATGCAATAAGGTGGGCGATGTTTGAATCCTGTGTCTCAACTCTATACTCAATTATTACCTTAGCGTATGCTCGATTACACTAACTTCTAGCGCTTGAAAGTGGAACTAAACCCTGGCGCACAGAGAAACAAAACAGGAAAATTCGCCAGCGTCCATTCTTTATAATCCCTATTCGCTGGAATAAACGACATAAACTTCCAAAATTATATAGACAGTACATATGAATCTACTGAACAAGATATAGTGTGAAATTGAATTATCTGGTAGAATTATATTTTTAATTTGTAAAATATAATGTTTTTAAGAATGATAGTAGTTTAAATTTGTTTACGCTCGACCATGCCGAAATGTAGTAATTATACACCTGGTAGCAGTCCTTTAAAGCATGTCATTAAAGTACACCTACTCATTAAAGTACAGGTGTTCAGCCAATGACAACTCAGCTTACAGGTGTTCAGCCAATGACAAGTCAGCTTTGTACCGTTATAAAACCACAAGTATCGATTATTCTCGGATATGCAATCGAAAGAGAATTAGCGAAAAGTCACGGAGGCTGGAAATCCAATGCTGTCGCAGAAGGTTATGTTCTGTTACTATAATAATTAGCATTAATTGTAAATAATATTCAAATAAATTCAATTTGTCATCTCGTTTTTCAATGTCGAAATCAATAATCAAGGTTATATCAAGTTTAACGGGATTACATCAAGGTCAATGACATTATTGTTCCTCGGAAAAAAATCAATACTTTCGCGTCTGCGCACATCTCACAATTCACGACCTAGAACAATTCACTTCCGATCTTGTCAGATACAAATAAAATGTATGCAGCCGAATAATTTCAAGTTAGAAATATGGTCGAGCATAAAAAGTCGTATGAAACTCGCCTATAATGGTAATTAAGAAGCTCGTATGAAAATTATGAAACTCGCTTGCGCTCGTTTCATAAACATCCATACTCGCTTCTTAATTACTATCATTATACTGTCTTCGCGCTACGAGTTGGCGTGGAGAGTAGATAGGCGGGACGGGGGAATTTTACGCTACACTCTGACCTGTAAACTTCGGTCCGCTTACTTGGCTACAAGGGAACGGAGTCAGACATGAAAGATTCCGTATCTTCGGTGTTGTCGCTATGACTATCATCACATTTTTCAAAATTGCTGGAGTATGATCTGTCCATGACAATCCTCTGTTTATGTTCCAGCCGTGTATATTAATTCGAATCTCTCAACAAAGCCATTAGCCCCACCGCCCCCATCCTGATGGACAACAATGAGTGTTCTGGACAGATTTATGGTAGCCAAAACTCCCGTAACATTTTTATCGTGCCAGCACTTGGGAAACGTTAAATTGGTAGACCTATCTATCCGCATTTCGTCCAGATACAAAATCGGTTTTTCCACTTTCCTAAGCTTTCTTATTTGCCGTAGATATCTTCACGTATTCTAATTTACAGTGTTTTCCTATTTTTTTTTTTCCTGCACACTTCTTCCACCTGAAATCCTTTTTCTTCAATATTCGTCTTAATGTTGTCTTTCATTTCAAATCAATTTTCTCTTGTAAAGGGGTAGAAGTTTGTTGCAGCTTGGTACTATTTTTTTTACTTGTTATTTAACGACACTGTAATAGCTACTAGCTTCTTCATTGTCGATTGAATTGATGATGGCGAGATGGTATTTGGCGAAATGAAACCAAGGATTCGCCATAGATTATCTGACATTCGCTTGGGAAAACCTCGGAAAAAACCCAACCAGGTAGTCAGCGCAAGCGGGAATCGAACTCACTCCCGAGCGCAACTGCAGATCAGCAGGCATACGCGCTACCTCCTGAGCTACGCCGGTGGCCCTCTTTCTTTTTCAAATAAAAATGCTCAATTATATCTTTTTTGTCAATCTCCCGTCGAAGTCATCTCCATTTGCGTTTCGCTAGTCTGGACGTTTCCGTTTTTTTTTTCTCCCTCAGGTGTCGACAACGCATTTTCTTCTGTGCAGTCTTTCATTTCATTCCTTATACGCTGTATTGTTCTTGTGGATAGGTTAGAGTACTTTTCTACCTTTGCTGTAGTTTTCGTAAGAGGAATGCAAAGGCACTGTTGTTCTTTTTCTTCATCGCAGAATTATTTTGTACTTCTAATACTATTCCTTTCTTCGCTATAGATTGTCAATCCTTGTTTCCTCTTTGTCGACATATTTACAATAAACAAAAAACTGCTATAAACCTAAATAACAGTATGCAATAACATAAATTCTATTAACTATATTATTATTAACACGAAAAGCAAAGGATAACTAAAGCAATACAAAGATTTGCGGTATACTGAAAACAATTGTCTTGTTGAAACTAATAAAACACTACAATAAAAACCGCACTATTATTTTCACAAAGTCGCAAAGACTCACAGACACATGTGGTAGATGTTTGTGAAACAGGAATATTGCAATGAACAGCGCGCTGTGCATGCGCGACTGTTTCCCCTCCGCCCCGTCTAAGTACTTCAGCCGCCTTCTCCTGGCGTGACAACAGTAGGTCACACATATACGGTGGTAACCTGACGACAGTGTGACCATGATTTGCAAATATCGTATCTATTTGGTACACTTTTTGCTTAGGACGAATTTGTTCAATTAACGAAAAAAGAGTGAACTTCCTCATATTTTCTTGACATGGCACTCCATGCCTTCGCAGGTAGTCCAACATTTCTTTTTTTTACCGCTGATTTGGTTGGTACCTTATCTAATTGTTTTCCATGATAGGGCGCATTGTCCATGACGATTACAGATGGAGTAGACAGATTGGAAATAACTTTTTCAACCACCCACTTTTCGAAATTGTTAGAGTTCACCTGTCCATGATAGTCGCCTGTTGCTGTCCCCGCCTTGTATACTAATTCGCATCCTTCAACAAAGCCATTAATCCCACCCAGATGGACAACAATGAGTCTGTTAGACGCATTAACGGTAGTCAAAACTCCCGTAACGTCTTTATGCTGCCAGCACTTGCGAAACGTTAAATTGGTGTCTACCCATGTCTCGTCCAGGTACAAGATTGGTTTATCCTCTTCCCTAAGCTTTCTAATTGTCTGTAGGTATCTACACCTCCAATTTACAATGTTTTCCCTTTCAATTAAAAATTTTCGTCTCGATGCACACTTCTTCCATCTGAAACCCATTTCCTTTAGTATTCGTCGTAATGTTGTCGCCTTCCATTTGAAATCAATTCTGTCTTTTAACACAGGCAAAAGTTTCTTGCAGCTTGGTACTACTTTCTTGTTCAGATAAAAATCCTCAATTATGTCCTTTATCACTCTCCGGTCAAAGTCATCTACATTTGCGTTCCGATAGTCTGGACGTTTCCGTTTTTTTCCAGGTGTCGACAAAACACTTTCTTCTTCTTTGCAGTCTTTCATTTCTTTCCTTATACGCTGTATCGTTCTTATAGATACATTACAATACTTTTTTGCCCTTTCTGCAGATTTCGTAACAGGAATGCTAAGGCATTGTTGTTCTTTTTCTTCATCACAGCATTTTATCACATTTGCAATAATATTTCTTTCTCCGCTATGGATTGTCAGTCCTTGTTTCCTCTTTGTCGACATATTTACAGTTATTTGCAATTAATAAACCGCTATGTAAGCCTAAACTACCACTATACAATAATAAAAACTCCACTAACCGTATTATAATCAACTATATTAAAACCAGAAAAAAAAAAAACATATTATTAAAGACTTGCGATATATTGAAACTATTCTTGTTGAAACAAATAAAACACAACCAAACGCCACTATTATTTCACAGACCCGCAGACACTCTCAAATATACGTGCAGTAGATGTTTGTGAAACAGGAATATTGCAGTGAACAGCGCGCTGCGCATGCGCGACTGTTTCCCCTCCGCCCCGTCTAAGTACTTCAGCCGCCTTCTCCTGGCGTGACAACAGTAGTTCATACAGCGTCGTTAAATAACCAACTTGAAAAATACGAGGGGCAAATTTTGAAGGAAACTGTGAGATAGGAGATAAAAACTTGGAAATTTGTAATTTCTTTCAGCGCAAACTGTATGTTTTTAAAAGTTCAAAGTTATAGACATCTGAAAGACAGACAGACAGACAGACAGACAGGCAGGCAGACAGACAGACACAGACAGACAGACAGATGGATGGATGGATAAGTGCATTTATTGATGCATGATAAATTATACAAACTCATGTACACAAGATCCTTCGCACGAGCCCGTACAACCATTCGTGCTATAACTATGCACAGTTTGAATCTTCAAAGAAAACAAAAATAATACTACTAATAATAAAACAGTAAAACAACAGTTATTATTATTATTACTACCGTTATCATTAATTATCACAATTACAACTAATCTAACTTCAAACCAAATTTCACAAAAATAATAAAAATAAAATAAATGTAAAATATGAAAAGAGAGAGAAAAAAACACAGTGAAACATATATATATATATATATATATATATATATATATAAACAATTCAATTCCTTATTGAGACTGCACGAAATAATACAACTAATAAATATAAAGGTAATACATAAAAAACATACACACGCGATAAAATACAAATAGAAAAAAAAGACACAATAAATACAAAGATAACATTATCCACTAATTACTTCATCATTCCAACACTAATTAATAACTCTTCCCTTTATTTTCTCGGCTCCCTCCCCCTCGGCCAGTTCCACCCTCAACTGTCGAACTTTTGCCATAAATTTTCCCACACTGTCACAGAATTTACCATTATTTAACATATTGTATGTTGCCAAGTGCCCCCTGCTAGATGTAATGAAGGACTCTGGCAGGAATCGTTTCCTCAGAGCTTCTGTGGCTTCACACTCCGACAAAATGTGGTGTGATGTCTCGCCATTACCGCAAAGAGGACATATTCTCGCCCCTCTTCGTTGACGGTTTTAAGTGCCCTCCAGGCTCCTAGACGAAACCACATTAAACCGAGTCTACCTTCTTTGCTACCTCCATAGAGATATGAATATATATTCATTTTGAATTGTCCTTTATTTTTTTTTATTAAATCAGAAAGTTTTACAATATTTAAACTATGTTTCTGCTGAACAGTTACTTCAGTTTATTTTATCTTCCGCATCTTTATTCAAGCTTTTGATTATTTTATGTAGGTACGCCATTTTGTGTACGATGAATGTTGTTAAATGATAATATCTTCCATTTCTCTCGCTCTAGTGTGTAGTCATTTTACTCTTCTTGTGACGCTGCTTTACATTTATAATCAACTTCATCTGCATCTTATTTTTGTTAAATTTGAAGGATTTTACTCTTTACGAGTTATTCAATGTATTTATTCGAAATAGTTATCTCTTCCTAGTGTTCTTGTATCTTCTCCCAAGCACTTCACATTAAACCGAGTCTACCTTCTTTGCTACCTCCATAGAGATATGAATATATATTCATTTTGAATTGTCCTTTATTTTTTTTTATTAAATCAGAAAGTTTTACAATATTTAAACTATGTTTCTGCTGAACAGTTACTTCAGTTTATTTTATCTTCCGCATCTTTATTCAAGCTTTTGATTATTTTATGTAGGTACGCCATTTTGTGTACGATGAATGTTGTTAAATGATAATATCTTCCATTTCTCTCGCTCTAGTGTGTAGTCATTTTACTCTTCTTGTGACGCTGCTTTACATTTATAATCAACTTCATCTGCATCTTATTTTTGTTAAATTTGAAGGATTTTACTCTTTACGAGTTATTCAATGTATTTATTCGAAATAGTTATCTCTTCCTAGTGTTCTTGTATCTGCTCCCAAGCACTTCTGGGGCTCTTTTTGTGATCATTCCTTTTGAATTTTTATCATTTTGTGTTTATATCCAAACTAAACTTCTAGCATACAAATGTTATATACAGTCTTACTGTAGAAGATAAGTTCTAAGACTCTGTTTTCTTTATTTATGCTGTCTATTCATTTGAGACGGTGCCATCTGGAAATAAATTATTCAACTTAAATGAAAGCATAAAGTTTCTGATGAAATATTCGATAGAAACATGTATCTAAGACGTGTGCTCACAATTTTTTGCTTATTTGCTTATTATTGATTAATACTCTCTGCTGATTGAATTGTACTTACGTTTTAATAGAAAGTTTAGTTTATTTTGAGTTTATTATATGTTGCAAAACTTTTTCGTGTTCTATCGTTATTATATGGTCTATAGTTTCTCCGTTGGTGTTAAGAAAATATTTAATTTGATATTCGAAATTCGTTCATTGCGATCTGGTTCAATAACTCTGTAATCGTTTGAATTTATCGAATCAACATGTATTTTGAACGGTAAGGAAAGTTTTTATTACATAATAATAATGTAACAAATTTTTATGAATAAATGTTCAATTGAAATACATATTTTATTATACAGATACTTCCTAATAACCAGAGACCGGAAATTTAGGCATTATGAATCATTAAAATAGGCAGGCAAAAATGCATCATAAATAGCTAAAATACGCAATAAAAGGCAATTACAAAAACCTTGCACTAGACCCACAATCTTACACTTTCCACAAAGGGATTTCGGCAGCAAGAAAAGCTTTACGTAAGTCGAATGCAAATTGAGATTTTCGACTCGATGTTGCAATTACTGTTGGAAGCAAAGAAATCTTCTTCCCAGTAGCCTTGGAAAGTGCATTTTTGTGTTTGGTTGTAGTGATATGTTGCCTAACTTAAAAATCAACATTACTTACGAGACGACCTCATTACAGAAGCTTATGGTCGACCTCGATGGCCTAATGGGTGCCTTGCTTGCTACTAAATTGGGGATTCGCGGGTTGAAAGCCGACAGAAGGCGATAAATTTTTTAAGATCGATAATACCATGGCTTGTTTAGAGAGAGAAAAGTTCAACTGCTGCTTCCGCGTCACAAAGGCGTATCCCTAAGCACTTTAATTTAAGTATGCTTTTCGAGCACCCATGATGGAAGGAGTTTCGTGCAGATCGTGCTGTCGAAATCTGAATACCGTACCTCCGGTGATCTCCGGTACCTTAGAGATCCACCTGAGACTTATGTCCCCGCTAGGGGTAAAATCCTGGCACTTACCGTGACGGACGCCGACTCAGTGCCACACAAACACAAGTGGTACCCTATTTTGATGTGAATACTTCTATAACTTCGGTGTAGTAGCCTACTAGCGTGCCATCCCAAAAAGTTGAGCGACACATTTTCAGACGAGTTTTGTTGTACCTATAATAAGAACTACACGACATGAAGTAAGCGGCGATCGACAGACGAAGGGTCATTGTGACCTTGAGTTGGAGCGGGTGATATACTGTAATCTAACAATACGCGGGACGGGGGAATTTCAGACACGAATTAGCGGGTCGCGTGGCAGCCGAGGCGATGTACCTCGAGAATAAGAATCGATAGCATGTTTGAAGTGAGGTCAAGCGTTTCATAACGAACCAGACTACATTATCAATTGCGCAACGATTAGCAGTCGACAAGCTGAATTATAAAAATTTTGCGAGTGAATTTGAAATTTGAGTGGGGAGAAAATGAACAATGTCGAGGCGCAAATGGGAGCGGGTGTATAAACAGTGGTTTAGAGCACTGTGGTTACTATAGCAACCGACATGTATACTCTCAATGCATACAAGATGGCTACTCCAGATGTCACTACACAAGGGAGATATACCGTGTTTTCAGGGTATCTGGAAAGAAGAGATGTTGATTGTCACTGTTGACATTTACCTTAACAGCAACTATTCTATCAGCTACTATGTCTGCGATATAGCCTACACCATTTTTTTTTTAACGGAGATGATATTTAAATGAGAATTGTGGAAAGTGTTGATGGAATAAATAGGGGAAAAACGGGAGGAACTCGGAAAAACCCTCAGCACGTTGGCTTTGTCCGTCATAAATACAAATCAGCCAGCGCGGGGATCTGAATTCAAATTCCTAGTCTTCGTAATCAGCATTAACAAGCAAACATTGTCATGGGGCTGATAAAAAGTTAATTTATTTCTTCCACCATGTTAATAATGCCAAAACAAGTGCTTATTCATTTAAATTTTGGCCACTCGAGCTCAATTATGAGGGTCCTCCAGAAAGTAAGCTTCCCGCGGGCCGTTTATAGAAAGAAAACACGGTTTCATGGAAAGATTTATTGCAACAGATACAAAAATTGTTGAGATATTTTTCAACATATTCCCCATCGGAATTGAGACATTTATCATACCGTGGGATTAACTTTGTATCCCTCTGTTGTAGATGTCTGCCGTCTGGGATCGGAATCAGTGAGTGACAGGCGTTTGCACCACTCTGTTGATCCCACGGTATGACAATGTTTCAATTCCGGTGAGGAATATGTTGAAAAATAACTCAACAATTGCTGTATCTGTTCCAATAAATCTTTCCATGAAATTGTGTTTTATTTTTGTAAACGGCCCCAGGGAAACTTACTTCCTGTAGGGTCCTCGTAATTGCGCTCGAGTGTCCAAAATTTGTATAAGCACTTGTTTTAACATTATTAACATGGGGAAGAAAAAACATATCTACCGCACGAGAACGTTTGCTTTGTAAGTTGAAAAATTTGACTTAATATTTCAAAACACGTAGGTAGTTGTTTTAGGTTCTGAAACTGGTGGCTAATTTTTGCAATAGAATCCTAATAATGTTTCAAAAGTTGCTATCGTTATAAATTTATTTTGCATTTCATGAACAGTATGTGATACACGCAATTGTGGCATGCTTAAGCAAGAATGATTCTTAGTCTGTGTGCCAGCATTGATTTCGTTGCTCTCCCGAGAACTCATTTAAGCTGTGGAACTGACCATGCTCAAAACATGTGTAATTAGAATGGGATGTATAAAGTTTGTATGTTTTCAAAGGTCAGCATCGTTAATCACCGCAGCCAGGCGGGGAGTTCATGGTTTCTCCGCAGGATATAAATACGAAAATTATTATAAGGTCTAATTTACCTACAACCACGAAACAGATTACGCTTCGGAATTAAATGAAAACTCTACCCTTCATTATAATTAATGACTTTCGAGTATTAAACTACGTGTTACAAAACGGAGAAGAGTTCCTGCAAAATCGGAATATGTCTGTGATTAAAATTTGAAGACTTATTATGAAAAGAGACCTCCGTCCTTGATTAAAGCTGCAAAGTTTCTAACTAAAAATTTCAGCAGATTTGGGTTTGATTTCCACTAGGAGAATACAAGTTACTTATTAACAATACTGGCCTCATGTCCTTGTATTGAATTTTGTATTTGTTGTCTTTTAAGATGGATTTGTGTCCTACTGTCTACTTGAACGTGGTGTCCTCCTATTCGTTATCAGTAGGGCTAGGATGTTTAGGTGCTAAAATCGGGAAAATATTTATTTTTATGTGCTAATAATCGGGCAAAAAGTTTAATTATGTTTCAATTATTTTATGTGAACATAAACAATGTGCAGTACTCACCAGTTACTGCTTATAGTACACCTCAAGTATTTCAAGTTGATGCTGTTTCTCCAATTGCTGAAGAATTACAGTACACAATGAGACTCTTGCTCAAGTTGTACATCACAAATGACTGACGATTATAGCGGAATACTGCATTATACTACGAAAAAGATCGCCCTGCCATTGAGAAACAACATGTTCGTTCCAACAAGCGCTTCATGGATCACTTCAATTACAGTTCCTGTAGGATCTTATGCTCATGCGCTAGTTGAGCATCTGCTATGGGATGGAAACTGGACTGGACGCTTTTGGAACGCTTTCTAAGTGGAACTCGAATTGAGGAACAAGAAGAAGCTTTAAACACTATACTTGTTAAATAAATATTTAAATTAATTACATAAGTATTTTATTAAAGTCATTGCATAATTTAGTTTAAGACACAATACATTATTAATTCATAGCGAACTTTAATTTTGCCAGGTACTCGTTAATTGAATCTGAAACACCGCCGATTCTCTAAACTGTTACTCCGTCGCATGTCTCAACTGTTACTCCGCCGCTTCTCACAGCTTTTACTCCGCCGCATGTCTTAACTGTTACTCTGCCGCTTTTCACAGCTTTTACACCGCCCTATGTATCAAATGTTACTCCGCCGCTTCTCACAGCTTTTACACCGCCCTATGTATCAACTATTACTCCGCCGCTTCTCACAGGTTTTACTCCGCCGCATGTCTCAACTGTTACTCTGCTGCGTCTCACAGGTTTTAAGTTACTCCGTCGCATGTCTCAACTGTTACTCTGCCGCTTCTCAAGGGGTTTTACTCCGCCGCATGTTCAACTGTTACTCCCCCGCTTCTCACAGCTTTTACACCGCCCTATGTATCAAATGTTACTCCGCCGCTTCTCACAGCTTTTACTCCGCCCTATGTATTAACTATTACTCCGCCGCTTCTCACAGGTTTTACTCCGCCGCATGTCTCAACTGTTACTCTGCTGCGTCTCACAGGTTTTACTCCGTCGCATGTCTCAACTGTTACTCTGCCGCTTCTCAAGGGGTTTTACTCCGCCGCATGTTCAACTGTTACTCCCCCGCTTCTCACAGCTTTTACTCCGCCGCATGTCTCAACTCTTACTCTGCCGCTTTTCACAGCTTTTACACCGCCCTATGTATCAAATGTTACTCCGCCGCGTCTCACAGGTTTTACTCCGCCGCATGTCTCAAATGTTACTCCGCCGCTTCTCACAACTTTTACACCGCCCTATGTATCAACTATTACTCCGCCGCTTCTAACAGGTTTTACTCCACCGCATGTCTCAACTGTTACTATGCTACGTCTCACAGGTTTTACTCCGTCGCATGTCTCAACTGTTACTCCGCCGCTTTTCACAGGTTTTACTCCGTCGCATGTTGAACTGTTACTCCGCCGCTTCTCACAGCTTTTACTCCGCCGCATGTCTCAACTGTTACTCCGCCGCCTCTCACAGCTTTCACATCGCCCTATGTATCAACTATTACTCCGCCGCTTCTCACAGGTTTCACTCCGCCACATGTCTCAACTGTTGCTCTGCTGCTTCTCACAGGTTTTACTCCGCCGCATGTCTCAACTGTTACTCTGACGCTTCTCACAGCTTTTACACCGCCCTATGTATCAACTGTTACTCTGACGCTTCTCACAGCTTTTACACCGCCCTATGTATCAACTGTTACTCCGCCGCTTCTCACAGGTTTTACTCCGCCGCATGTCTCAACTGTTACTCTGACGCTTCTCACAGCTTTTACACCGCCCTATGTATCAACTGTTACTCCGCCGCTTCTCACAGGTTTTACTCCGCCGCATGTCTCAACTGTTACTCTGCCGCTTCTCACAGCTTTTACACATCCCCATGTCTCAAATGTTACTCCGCCGCTTCTCACAGCTTTTACACCGCCACATGTCTCAACTGTGACTCTGCCACTTCTGACAGCTTTTACACCGCCGCATGTCTCAACTGTTACTCCGCCGCTTATCACAGGTTTTACTCTGCCCCAAGTCTCAAATGTTTCACCGCCGTTTGTCACAGCATTTACACCGCCGCATGTCTCAACTGTTACTCCGCCGCATATTTCAACTGTTAGTCTGCCGCTTCGCTCAGCTTTTACACCGCCGCATCTCTCAACTGTCACCCGCCACTTCTCACAGGTGTTACTCCGCCCTAAATCTCAACTGTTACTCCGCCGCTTCTCACAGCTTAAACTCCGCCGCATCTCTGAACTGTTACTGCGCCTCTTTTCGCAGATTTTACTCCGCCGCTTCTCTGAACTGTTTCTCCCTCTTATCTCTGAACTGTTTCAAAGCCCCTTCTCTAAAGAGTTACTCCGCCGAATCTCTGAACTTTTACTGAGCCTCTTACGCTAAAGTGATACTCCATCACATCTCTTAACTCTTACTCCGCAGCACTTCTGAACTGTTACTCGGCCCTTCTCTCAAATATCTGTTTGCCGCATCTCTGAACTGTTACTCCGCCCATTCTCTCAAGATTTACTCCGCAGCATCTTTGAACTGTTACTGAGTATCTTCTCTCAAGTGCTACTTCGGCGCATCTCTCAACTTTTACATTGCCGCTTCAGGCAACAGCTGCACCGGAGCATCTGGTAACGTCGATTCCTTTGCCTCTGGCAATACCGAAAAAGCTGCAGCTAGCAATACCGAAACAGCTGGAGCTAGCAATACCGAAACAGCTGCCCCTAGAAATACCGAAACAGCTGCCCCTAGCAATACCGAAAAAGCTGCAGCTAGCAATACCGGACAGCTGCAGCTAGCAATACCGGACAGCTGCAGCTAGTAATACCGAAACAGCTGCAGTTAGCAATACCGGACAGCTGCAGCTAGCAATACCGAAAAAGCTGCCTCTTGGAGTACCGAAAGAGCTGCCACTAGGAATACCGAAACAGATGCCTCCAGAAAAACGTAAACAGCTGCCTCTGACGACACCGATGACACTGCCTCCGGGAACACCGACACCGCTGCCTCTGCCAACTCTGACACTGCTTCGTCTGGCAAATGCGACACCGCTATCTCTGGCAACTGGAGAAACGCTGTTTGGCGCAAAGGTTTCGCCGCTGACTTGGAATTGAATTGAAACATGTGTTGTCACTATCTCGAATTGAAACGTATGTCATTGTTCATTTGAACTTAATTGAAACATCTTTGTCGTTGGTGACTTGAATTGAAATATCTGTCTTTACTGACTCGAAGTGGAACATATGGTCGTTGCTGTCTCGAAACACAAGATCTCTGTTGTTGCTGTTTCGACAGCTCTCTCTTTGCTGTTGCAGAAGATCGAAGAAAGAAATTAGACCTACCAGAAATAGTGAAAATAGCCACTAGAAATAAAGACACCTCAATCTTGTAGAGTTTGAACTAAATATGTTATTTTATTTGGGCTGCAAGTTCTACGCGCTTAAAATAACTCTGGAATCATATTAGGGCAACTTATTATTTAACCAGTCTTTTATTCTGTAAAATAAGTGTCTAGAAGTGTTGTGGGAACAGATGCATTACAGGACCCACCCTAAATATAAGAATATGCAAAGCCAGAGAAAAATGTCAACGGAAGTAGTGTTTCGATCAATTAAATTATCGATATATATCGTTTTTATTATGTTGGCAACCAACGAATATTGTTGTAATTAGTTTGATTTTAATCATGGAAGCAATTTCGAATGCTGTAGTTAAATATCAAAAAGAAGTGGATCAAATTCTTCCTGTTGGCATAAAATGTAACCTAGAATTTGAAATTATGGAATTATAAAGCGAACCTTTTTACTTGGTTTATGCATGAATATAAATATGTTCCATGTTTTTTATATGATTGTGGTTTATTTAAGAGCCAAATGTTCTGTGAAACATGTAATTCCGGAATGAGTTTGAAGAAATATAAAAGTAAACGAGATGCACTCATGAGGAGATGTCTTCGGAAATTGCAAGGTATTAAATGATAAACAAAGAAACACCGTATCCTAGTACTTTGTGAAATCACTTGGATAATGGAGAAAATGAAACGGAACATCTCCACTGAGGTCCATGGTAAAATGATAATTTTTAAAACAATTTTTTATTTAATTTTTTTAATCCAGGGAAAATAATTTTTAAAACAATTTTTTATTTACATTTTTTGGTACAGGGAAAATATGTTTTTAGAAAGACTAGTGTTTTCTCAGGGCTAAAAATGCAGCGTAAATGGAGTAAAATTAGTATTTTACGTGGACCATATTAAATTTGCTGTAAAATGTTTTAAATTTAGCTTTGGTTTGTTTCATTAACTTTATTTTGAATAAAATACAATATATTGTATAAGAAAGGTGACTAATATGCGCTTAATTTCATTGTTGTTGGTTTTATTAAATGATACATGTTTGTAGTATGCTTTAGTGTTGTTAAGATGGCATACTTGATATAATAATCGAAACTATATAATATATAATCGATACTATGGAATACTCGGGGTGGGTCCTATAATGCATCTGTTCCGTGTTGTGTTTGTTCCATTAGGTAGGTAATGGTTATATGTTGACTTAGTAGGAATTCTTGTAGAGATTTGAATTCAAGTGCCTAAATGTGAACACGTGATTGACTATAGTCCAAATATATCATAACTGTATAAATATATACGGAAGGCTTTTTTATTTTTATCAAGTTCTTGTCACCATTGCGGCATTTTTTGATTTGGAACTATTTATCGTCTTGGTATTGGACGAGCGTCGAGACACCACTGCGCCCGCCTGGGGCAGAGCAGAACGAGTGATGTATTTGTAAGCAAAATGTGCCCTGGTTCTGGAATTTCAGTAGTATTGGTAGTTGTTGTTTATGTCGTCACCACCACCAACAATTTTTTATTAATCTTTTTTAGTGCAGGTTTACTTTACATTTTTATTACTGTATAGACAAAATTGATTGTATTCTTATAGTATTTATTGTTATTTTTGCGATATTTACGAGAATATTTATTATTTTATTTTATATTGATTTTCTTAATATTTATTAATATCAGGCTACCATTTACGCAGGAATACTTACGTAATGTAAGACGAAAATATATGGAATCAAATCTAGGTTGTTGGGTCTGCGGAGTACATTTCACTGTGAAAATGTTTAACTATGAATAAAACACAACTTTTGGCAAAAGAAAAAAAAATAGGATGAAAAAAAAGTGTCCTGGTGCCAACTCTCCTCGAAAAATATATCTTGACGCTGCCTGGGCCAGCCAGGTCTGAAATACATCTCTAAGGACAACCAATGATGTCCTATCAGTGTATTAATGTTAAGAAATGCTTACTTACTTACTTATTGGCTTTTAAGGAACCCGGAGGTTCATTGCCGCCCTCACATAAGCCCGCCATTGGTCCCTATCCTGAGCAAGATTAATCCAGTCTCTACCGTCATATCCCACCTCCCTCAAATCCATTTTAATATTATCTTCCCATCTACGTCTCGGCGTCTCCAAAGGTCTTTTTCCCGCCGGCCTCCCAACTAACACTCTATATGCATTTCTTGATTCGCCCATACGTGCTACATGCCCTGCCCATCTCAAGCGTCTGGATTTAATGTTCCTAATTATGTCAGATGAAGAATACAATGCGTGCAACTCTGCGTTGTGTAACTTTGTCCATTCTCCTGTAACTTTATCCCTCTTAGCCCCAAATATTTTCCTAAGAACCTTATTCTCAAACACCCTTAATCTCTGTTCCTCTCTCAAAGTGAGAGTCCAAGCTTCACAACCATATAGAACAGCCGGTAATATAACTGTTTTATAAATTCTAACTTTCAGATTTTTTGACAGCAGACTAGATGACAAAAGTTTCTCAGCCGAATAATAACAAGCATTTCCCATATTTATTCTGCGTTTAATTTCCTCCTGAGTGTCATTTATATTTGTTACTGTTGCTCCAAGATATTTGAATTTTTTTCCACCTCTTCGAAGGATAAATCTCCAATTTTTATATTTCCATTTCGTACAATACTCTGGTCACGAGACATAATCATATACTTAGTCTTTTCGGGATTTACTTCCTAACCTATCGCTTTACTTGCTTCAAGTAGAATTTCCGTGTTTTCCCTAATCGTTTGTGGATTTTCTCCTAACATATTCACGTCATCCGCATAGACAAGAAGCTGATGTAACCCGTTCAATTCCAAACCCTTTGTGTTATCCTGAACTTTCCTAATGGCATATTCTAGAGCAAAGTTAAAAAGTAAAGGTGACAATGCATCTCCCTGCTTCAGCCCGCAGTGAATTGGAAAAGCTACCCTGTAAAATTTAAGATTAGTGAATTAGCATGTTTTTTGCGTGGATCCTTCAAATTTAAAAGTAAGGGATAGAGACTGGACAGTCATAGCCTTCCGAATGCAGTACTGGAAGTATCAGCCTAAATGTAGTTTAGGAAGGTGAAGAATGTTGGACCGGAGTAGGCCGCGTGGTCTAAGTCAAGATGGCGGCGGTGGTTTACCGATACCCGATCGTAACTAGAATTTAATAATGTGAGGAACTCTAATGTAGCCCCATGGAGAGAGTTGAGTGGGATGAGTGGTAACTCACCTTCTATAACATGAAATTAGCGATCTTGCTTGATTGTCTTTCATGAACATCACACCTCAGCTTACGTTTGTCTTGAAGTTTCCATAGAAACAGCCGGCATTGTGAGATATTTATTATTACGAATGATTGATATGGAAACATTTGTCATTCTTTACACACGCGACACACACAAATCCCTGTAGTTTGACTTAATTTTAGTTTGTTACAGTTCGAAGTGAGAGTTGTGATAAAGTGAAAAATAGCTAGTTCTTATATCAGCATTGCTTTGTTAGAAGCTTACCACTGTTTTGTCTTTTGTAAATTGACTTTAAATTTCATCACAATTAACTAATAATTATAGACGCTAATTTCGGAGGATTTTCTTCGTGAATTTGTTGTGTCGTGCAGAATAAACTGACAAATATGACTGATAGCTTAATTATGGAATATTCATTAGTGACAAACAATTGATTGGTATAAATTCATGAATCACTTTAATTCATAATTTTATTACTAATTCGCAGAAAATTGCTAATGTTGTGGCAAGTAATAAAATAAAAAATAATTAATTTTATGTTAATGAAAGAGTAATATATGATAGAATATTGTGAAATGTTTAATTTTATTGGATGAAAAGTGAAGTGTGGACCTGACTATGAAATATATTTGTCATGTAACAATATCCCCATATATTTATTTAAAATTTAGAAATACAAGACAATTTTATTAGAATGTAGGCTACAAGTACAGAATTTGTTACCGAAAATTAGGTGGAAATAGCGTCAAAACATGTATAGAACCTGAAGATTAACTTTATTTTAACTGAATACGTTCAGATAACTGTTGTGTGTGAAATTTTATGACTTCGATGGTTACTATAAACCAGTGGTCAGCGAAGATTACGTCATATACAGTGCAGCCCGCATGCATAGCAAAGGGGAAGATAGGAGGGACGGTATACCCAAACTGCGTAACATTGAATGAGCAAGTGATTACTAATGGGATGGAGATCATGTCTTACCCCTCCGCCCTGTTGACGTAATGTGGGGTTGACATGCGAGTCAAGTAATTCCGACCACTGCTGTACCTATATTTAAATGTGAGCACTTTACGAATTGTAACTCATTTGTCTATCTCTTTAAACCTAATAATAAAGAAAAAAATTCGTTCATTCATAGTGTTCTGCACATGGGCAGGTCTGTCTTTCACTGCAAACCCAGCATTCTCCAGTCTTTCCTATTTTCTGCCATCCTCTTTGTCTCCTCATTTGATCCATATATCTTAATGTCGTTTACGATCTTGTATTTTCTTCTGCCCCGAACTCTTCTCCCGTTCACCATTCCTTCCAGTGCATCCTTCAGAAGGCAGTTTCTTCTCAACCAATTCCTTTTCCTCTTTCTGCTCAGTTTCAGCATCATTCTTTCTTCATCCACTCTTTCCAGCACAGCTTCGTTTCTTATTGTGACTGTACATTTGACATGCTCCATCCTTCTCCAAACTCACATTTCAAATGCTTCTAGTCGCTTCTCTTCACTTCGTCGTAATGTCCATGTTTTTGTTCTATACAATGCTACAATCCACACAAAGCACTCCTCTTTGTTAGTTCTTTCTCCAGAAATCCGCAGAACATCTCTTTTTTCTATAAAAAAATCCCTTTACCATTGCTGTACTCTTTTTGAGTTCTTGGCAGCACCTAATGTACTCCTTATAGTACACCCCAAGTATTTACTGTACTGCCTCATTTAGAATTCGGAAGTTTACCTTCTTTACATTTCTTCCTATGGCCATGGTCTTCGTCTTGTTGGCATTTATCTTTATTCCATACCGCCGTCGGCCTCGGTAGCGCCAGCTAATTCTTGCTACTTTCTCGCAACGCGTAGATTTTCCGCTCCGAACCGACCCGAGACAATTGAGTTTTGAAATTTTGTGCCTACAGTTCGTGTGAAGCAAATGAGGCAGTAGTTTTTGTTGGTTTTATTAAATTTTAATATATAAGATTTAAAAAGTGTTATTTTTCACGAAAAAATTGTGGTCAAACGCTTGGACGTAAATTTCCACACTTTATTTGCCAGAAAGTGTAGTGTCAATGATTGGATCAAGTGCAGTGTATTCACAATCAGCTGTTCCCACAACTTCCACCTCAACATCACAGCCGTCAACAACACAACCAGACTCGGCATAAGAGGATGATGACAGGAAATGATGTTTTTCTCCGCATATGTACGTATGTTTTTCTTATTATTATTTAGTGATATTTATTATTAATTTTTAGCGACATTTCTGGAGATTTTTTTTCCAAACTTTGTAGAGATTTAGCTACTTTTTGTTGAAAAGTTAGCGAGATTGTAGAGCGATATGTTGGCAACAGTGATTCTCATCACGGCTTCTTGGGAAGACAGGGTAATCTTATGACTCGTAGATTTGCGAAGTCTGTATCAGAATTTACCGACCGCATAGTTTGTAACAAAATTCGGGTCTGTAATCTTCATACTGCAACAGTTCTATGAGCCCGAAAACATTAAATACATCAATAATTGTTTAGATATGTCCGTCAAATTGCTTATCAAAATCACAGTGCTATAATTAGCAAAATATTACATTAACAGTGTTAAACGTTTTCGACATAAACTGCCGTCTTCAGAATACGTAACAGTACAAGAATATGAATACTTTGTGTGGAAACATTATGGTTAAGAGACATGTTGATTACATATTAAAATATTTAAAACTAAATGCATATGACATGGACATATAAAATGAAGGATGAATGATAAAACAAAAATTACATGGTTCTGACTATATATACAGGGTGATTCACGAGGAAAGGTAAAAAATTTAGGGTATGAATTCTGAAGTCGTTCTGAGTCAAAAAGCTCATATGAATATGAATATTGAATATTGATTTCACAAAAACTTCTGCGAGTCCATTGTAATAACTCCCATTTAGAGGCATATAACGGAGAAATTTAAAGTTTATATTCACGTATGCATACATACCTAATATTCTAGAAGTCGGGGTCGATGTTTTCGCACATTTTCAAAGGTACCTCCTTCTGCTTCAATGCACTGTTGCGCTCGGGCTTGAATCGCGCTTGAAACATTTTTATTGTAAACATTTGATTTTGCCGTGAATGATAATTGATTATATGATTAATTTTGCTGTTAAAAATGCATTTATAATGTGCAGACTATATAGAAAGTAATGCTTGCCAAAAATGTGTTTTAGTGCTCACCTGCCTGAAATAAAACCATGTTAATATTATAAATTTGAAAAAAAGAACTGGCTAGTTTTGTTCTAAGCATACCAAGTAGTAATGCTTATACAGGGACATCATTTTATTTTTACTAACATTTTTAATATTAACCTGGCTATACCTGTAGAGAACCGGAAACACAGTTTGCTATCCCCTTCCACGACCGTAGTTCGATGATACTGGCGTAAAACACAAACAAATCACTCTATTAGGTATAGGAGGGAAGAAAAGTAGTTCATCCATTTACGTAAACTAGGAAATATCACGATTTTGAGTTCGATAATTTTCATTAGGATTTTGTTTAATCAAAATACAATACTGTATTAAGAATAAGTGTTTTTACTCACGAACTGAGTTATCCATGCGAATGTATTCATTATGCAGTGAATATTATACTGTCTACAGCAATATAGAGAAAGAAGTTAAATTGAAAAATAATCATAATATGGATATTTAAACACATTTTTGAAAATGGTGGCCGTTCATTTCGATACAGGCTTCAGTTCTTTTGTGCATATTATCGCAGTATAGAGTATTGCATCTAATTCAAATTGCCAGTTTCGTCCTTCGTACTAGTAACTCATGTTGAAATAATTCTGTACCTACTCTATAAAAGAGTACCTTCCGTACTGTAAATTCAGTCTTCACTTCTGCCCTACCCGCACAGATAAAATTGCTCAGATATGCTATCTACTGTCTGTCCATGGGTTATGCCGCAGGATCGTAGAAAGGGGGGAAATCACGTGACAGTTAATTACTTAACGAAGCCCTTTTATTTAAGTTATGTTAAACAGTTGTATAATATTACATAAACGTCCAATTCCTAACAGAAAATAATGTTTTCAGAAAAGAGCTAAGACAGCCCAGCTTTTATAGAGGGACGAGCAGAAGCAGGTGGGGGAAATCGGGATGCGACGTAGGCAAACGGACAGTACCTGTGCGAAAATATGATTCAATATTGAAAGCTCTTTCGTCACTGGAAAACGCGAACATATTTCTGGAACGTACTATACTCACTAACTCAGTACTGTTTACCATATGCGGCCTTGATTCTGTGTGGACAGTTGGAACTTCATTAGTAGAAAGTGTGGGAGTGAAGTACATTCAAAAACTCAGATAGAATAAAAATTGAAGTAAAAATAAAATGATGTCCCTGTATATAGTTCAATTTAGTCAGTCCAGTTGTTTCCTTTGACTACTTTTTATGTTCATTATTGTCCTTGCTTTAAGAGTAAACAAACTTATGAAACTCATAGATTCAGACGGAAATATTTTATATTTCTATAAAGAGATTTGTTACAATATTCAGATTTTTCGGCTTATTGTTATTAGGATTATACAAAGAATAAATTTTATTTATTTATGTTGACACAAAATGGAGATTTTCTTTTTCTGTTATATTCAGAGACGTTGCTTTGTGTACTTACTGTCTACTCAGTATATCTGAAATAATGTAAATTACTTTAGAAGTAGATAATAAATGTCATAAAATGTATCTTTGTTTCAATTCCGTGTGAAATTTAAATCTGAAATCTACATTAAATCCCCTAAGCAAATCATTATATGGATAAAGGGTGTATAGACCGAAGTTTTATATGGTACAAATATAAGGAAATTTAATAATATAAATTGCCTAAATACTACAAAACATTTGTACTCGTTAAGATTTTTAATTTAATGTATAATTTTGTTCACTATCTGTATAAAATTTTATTCAGGTGCGTTTTAAAATCTTAGGTTGCCTGTACCTCAATTCACCATATTGACGTATACGCCCTTTTTCCGGCAAACCCCTCAATTGGTTTGAATGCTGTTTTTTTTATTTTCTATTAAGCGCCATGGGGGTTTCGGAGCTGCAGTATACAAGTGGGGAGTGTGGGACGGGCGGTAGCCCCCCAATAAATACAAAATTACAATCCGAATTAGGTTTGGATATAGCGAATACATTACTTCGTTAGATCTGTTGGATAATTTCTCGACTAATTCAAAGGTATCACCTGAAATTTTCGTGCGCTAGTGTCGCTTACTCTTATCCGATATTGAAAAAAATACAGTAGGCCTATTTATTTATATTTCTGCTACATATTGTTATGACATCAGCCACAACGTGCCATCCCACACAAAACCACTCGTTTATAGCCTTATCCACAATTTAGTACACCGTTTCTATGAAATTACCATGTTTTCTACTACGCATACATATTGAACCTTTACCACGGACTGTTGTTCTTGTTTGATCAAGATTCAAGTCCATTCGTCTAAAAACAATCATTGTATTATACTGGGTGTTCAGTTCAAAATGTGTCTTGGCTCGCTGTATGCCGTCATGTGGCTAGCTGATGAGCCTAGAGAATTCAATCTTCCTACACTTCCGCAGCTCAGGTGTATAATCTAAGAGGCAGAGAAGTTGGCTAGCAAGTACGGCGTTCATTCTGAAGAGTACGTGCCGATACGTACGGTAACGCCGGTAGTGGCAGGAATGTGAACTGTTTGGAAATACGTACTGTCAGGATATGGGGAGAGGGTTAAGACGATTACTTACGTATTTGTTGACATTAACTTCGACGGTCAACATGGACACGGATCATTTGATTTGTGTTGTGAATGTTACCGTACGCAACCGATGATAACAAATACCCTGCGTACGACTTGCCGGCGCAAAACACAGTTCGAAAGAGGTTATGGTAGCACACAGACCGTACAGACCGCCATCTGTTGCTACGACGTTCAAGTTATACCGTACACGTTCTCAAGTTCAGATTGAAGAACGCCTTAAATAATAGGCAACTTCTCTAACATATAAACTGAAACTCGCTTCAAATCGGTGACCCAACAACAGTGACGTCATGACACACTTTGAAATGGACACCCAGTATACTGTATGTGCATACCGATTTTGCGTCCACATTGAAACCCGTAAAACACGGAATGTAGGCCTAATTTTTGCCAATCCCCAAGACACTATGCATCATATTGGAAACGGACGTATTTGACAACAAGAATAAATGTAATGCGTCAGGCGACACATAAGTTTGATAATAACTTCGGAAACCAGATTTCTAAGCCTAATGCAGTACAGAGATTTACTAGCCTCATTCAGGATGAAGTTTGTTTGATTTCCTTGCATCTACTTGTAATTCTGATTGTAAAAGATATTTGCTTTCATTGTTCACAAGAGTGCAGATTCATGCAAGATTACGGAGAATGAATGAAAAACTGTCAAGTGGTGACAACAAAAAGGAAGAAAAGAAAATGAAAGAAGTTCTGCATCAATAAACTGGAGTCTTATGTAATATAATTTCATATTATATTTACGCTATTTTATGTTAGCAGTTTATTGGTGCAGATGGTTTTTGTTTTCTTTTTTTTTACATCAGAAGACATATCTTCATTCAATTGTCTGAGTCTTGCATTGAGTGAGAAAAAAATCATTTTTGCAGTCATACTTAGAGTATGAAAGAAAATCAAAATTAACACTATTATGAATCAAGCTCATTAAATTGCTTTCTTACATCATTCTGTGACAGCAGATTTTCTAAGTCATTATGAAACATTTTGGTCATCAATGTTACACATTCTAATAAATGCATTTTTTAATTGTTTTCTGAACCTATATGGTCACTGTTATGACAGGCAGGTGTATAAATAAATGGCAACTGAGGATCTTCGGTTACTTTTTCATATTCCTTGAACATAAATGTTATGCCCTCTTGTATTTTTCATTGTCTGCAAGAGCTGCACAACAATTAACACACTGTTTAGCATCACATGCCTTCTTAGCAATATAACCAGCAATATATTATTATAGTGGATTTGCATTCACGATCTCATTATCAACATCAGAGAAATTAAAAGATTCCCTCATCAACTATTAACCTCTTTCACAATTTCATTTGTTACTAGAACATAACATTATTTTGAGCAGCAATGCCCGATTACTGTACTGAATATCATCCTTGTTCTACCATCCTTATTTCTAATTATGCAAAAGTAAATCTCTAAATAATCTTAATTAATACTCCAAATTAAGAGCGAATGCATATCAGTGTACATTTTTAACGACTTCCTACAAATCATATCATAAAGGACAAATCATACCATAAAGGAAGTAAATTCAGTTGTAGATGCTAGATATAGGTTGGGATGAATTTTTTAATCAGTGCAGCTTATTAAATATGTTCAATAACATATAAAATTTAATGTTGTTAACTAATGCTGAGTTTTTTCATTCAATAAACCCATCAACTCTCTTGCTCTCCAATATTTCCATACACAGTCTAGAATTTAATGTAGAAAATTACGAACAAACTAGCATAATGCTATTAAGTATTAATCTTAAAAAAAAAATGTATGTGCCTTCAATGTCATCACAAGGCTTAACACATTGTAATCGCTTATTTAAAACATCAATATTTGAGGCGTTCAGAGCTAAAGTGGTTAAGTCACAAATTTTCATACATTGAGTTTAATTCATTTTCTGATTGTCTGAAGTTGGACCTTTTTCGAGCAGTAATAGATCAAGTCTTAATTTCCAAGCATTCGCCGGTAGGTGACACTAGTCACTTTTGGCTCAGATTATCACTAGTCAACAAGGTTTTTGTCACAAGGGTGAAAATGGTCATTTTAGATCAATCTTTGTGTGCTGATAGTGGATCTAAACTTGAAAATTTTCCATCACGCACCATTTAAGAGAAAAATTGGAAATTGTGAAAAAAAAAAAAATGAATTTACCAAAGAACTTGGGTATCGAACTATGGACTTTATTTATACGGTTACACAGTATATTCATACGTTTTATAACTTATTCTTGCACAGAATATACTTGAAGTGTATTTTAAGGAATAGATTCTTTGAAATGCATGAGTGCATTAATAAGGCGCGTAGTAGGTAGTATATATCTGTATTACTTTATTGCTTTATGACGCTAGACCAACAGAAAGCACTGAGAGGGTGGGCTTTTAGAGTGACATAGATTGTATTTTAGGATTAGTTGAATATTGTTTGAGGTTGTGACAAGTTGTATCGCTGGTTTTAAATGTTCATCTTCGCGTTCATTTACGTTTTTTCAGAATGAAAAGATCTCGTCGTGCGTGTGTAAATTCGCCGGACAGCTTTTGTTACGTATGTGGAAATTTACGGCAAAATCGCAGCGTCGGCCTTTATCAGATAAGTTAACCCAAGCATATTATTGCTATTTTTAATGTAATGTGTGTGATGAGGACAAATCATGGGCTTCCCATTTGTGCTGCACAACATGTTACTAAAAACTGATAAAATGGATGAATGGAGAGAAGACTCGAAGTATGCCGATTGCAGTTCCAATGATCTGGCGTGAACCGACAAGCCATGCAGAAGACTGTTATTTCTGTTTAACAAAGATTACGGGATTTTCAAAGAAAACAAGATTTAAAATTGAATATCCTAATGTTCCATCTGCAATAAGACCTGTACCACATGGACTAAAACTCCCAATTCCTAATCCTCCTTCGCAATTGGAGGAATTTGTTCTTCCAGTCCAGAACATCATAAAGAACCCCATTTAATTCAACAATGTGAACTGAACGACTTAATAAGAGATCGTAATCTCACTAAACAACAAGCTGAGATTTTAGGGTCTAGACTGCAACAATGGAACCTGCTAGCACCAGATACTAGAAGTTCATTGTACAGGAAGGGACATGAACGGTTTTCGAAGTATTTTAATTTTATAATGAAGAATTCTATGTGCGTGTGTGTAAATATAACTTAGATGGCTTAATGGAAGAACTAGGATTTCAGCACATCCCAGAGGAATGGAGGTTATTCATAGATTCTTCCAAAATAAGTTTAAAAGCAGTGTTATTGCACAATGGAAACGCTAAACCATCAATTCCAGTGGCGTATGCAGTGGATATGAAGGAAACTTATACAAATTTGTCAGTCCAATGCAGTCCAATATAAAACATACTGCTGGCAACTCTGTGGAGATTTGAAAACTTTCGCCTTATTGCTCGGACTTCAGGGTGGATTCACAAAATACTGTTGCTTTCTCTGTTTGTGAGATAGTAGAGCGACTGAAAAAGACTGGCTTCCCAGAGAAAGCAATGTCCCAGGAGAACATAATAATAATAATAATAATGATTTATTTTAGCTGGCAGAGTTAAGGCCGTAAGGCCTTCTCTTCCACTCAACCAGCAAAAAGTGTATATACATATGCATGAACTTACAAAGAATCCAACAATTTGATTGAGATGAGAGTTACATGTATACAAAAGTTATTTACAAATTAAACAACAAAATACTATGAACTATTAATTAAACACTGAAATAAACTGTGTAGCAGAATTAAACTAAAATACATAGAATGTTAATATATTTCAAATAATATTAGATAATAGAAAGAGATTATTACGAGACAATTAAAATACAGCACAATCAGGATGATGTCTAAAGAAAAAAGTAACAATGTAGTCAGTGATAGTTTAAATCAGTATGATTGGAGTGAAATGCTAATAAGGTTATCTTTTAAGCTGTTCTTAAAGGTGTTTATTGTCTTGCAGCCCCTAATACTTTGTGACAAGGAATTCCATTGACGCGAGGTGGATATTGTAAAAGATGATGAATAACAAGATTTTCTATGAAGAGGTATACTTAGCGTGCCACAGATAAGTGATCTGGTATTTACGTCGTGGTTAGAGTATAGATAAGAGAAACGAGACGAAAGGTAATTTGGTGTTGAAGTGTGCAGAATTCGAAAGAGTAAAGACAAAGAGTGTAAAGTTCTACGTTCTTTAAGTCGGAGCCACGAGAGACTTGCGAAGGACGGTGATATGTGATCATACCGTCGGATGTTGCACACGTATCTGACGCACATATTCTGAGCTCGCTGTAACTTGACTGACAATTCAGAACTTAGGTCACTTAACAAAACGTCACAATAATCGAAGTGCGGCGTTACTAGGGTTTGCACTAGGGTAAGTTTTAGTTGCTGGGGCAAGAAGTTTCTCAAGCGACTCAAACAGTGAATGGAGGAACAGATTTTTTTTATCGTTTCTTTAACTTGAAAATTCCAACTTAGATTATTATCAAAAAAGAAGCCAAGATTTTTTACGACAGATGAATAAGGGATTAGCGTGTTGTTAAGAGTAACAACTGAATGATTACTGTTATTAAGGGAGTTAACTAAACGCTTATGTCCAATAATTATGGCTTGAGTCTTACTTGGATTAAGTGCGAGTCCGAAATTTGCCGCCCAAGTGGAGACAGTGGCTAGGTCACAATTTAACTTATCAATCGATTCATTGATCGTATTGGGTCTGGAATGTATGTAAAGTTGTAGGTCGTCGGCATAGAGGTGATATCGGCAATACTGTAAGTTCTTTGATACGTCATTAATGTAGATAGAGAAAAGTAGTGGACCTAATACGGAGCCCTGCGGCACTCCCGCCTTTGTGCATCTCCATTGGGAGAATTGATTATCAAGTGAAACACACTGTTGGCGGTCACGTAATATCAAGCATGTCCCTTTAGTGAAACCGGAAAAAGTACTGCTTCCTCCTTTACATATCAAGCTTGGTTAATGAAGAATTTCGTTAAAGCTATGGATAAAAATGGAGAAGGTTTTGCATATATAAGGAATATGTTTTCGAAACTCAGTGAGGCTAAAGTGAAAGAAGGAATTTTTGTTGGCCCTCAAATTAGGAAACTTTTGAAAGATGAGGGCTTCGAAAAAAATTAAGTGTTGAGGAACTAGAAGCTTGGAATGCCTTTGGAAGTGTTGTTAGTGGGTTTTTAGGTAATAATAAGGCTGACAATTACCAACAGCTTGTACAAGAACTCCTGCATAGTTACAAGAAGCTTGGTTGTCGAATGTCATTGAAAATACATTTCCTACATTCCCATCTGGACTTTTTCCCAGAGAACTTAGAAGCTGTAAGCGATGAACAAGGGGAAAGATTTCATCAAGATATACACAGGATGGAACAACGATATCAAGGTAGGTGGGATTCTATTATGATGGGGGACTACTGTTGGTTTTTGTTCAGAGAAGGTGACTCAAACTACAAGAGGAAAAAATAACTGTAAGTAACTAAATACATTTTTAAAATCTAGTTTGAAGTCTGTATATGGTTGTTTACTTCAATGTAGGGCTCCTAAGCTATTTGATTTGAGATTTTAATCAATTTAATTTATAAACCTTGAGAAATTATAGTTAATTTGATCCAGTTTTAAATTAATGAAGTAAAAGCCTATTTTGAAGAGGAAAAAGGAACATAATGCTATTTTTTCTTATTGTAATTATTATTTATGTAGCGTTACTATTTTTCTGTGAAACGTCAGTGTATTTTGTGTATAAATTTTGTATCTTAGGAATTTATTTATTTTCACTGTTGTAATTACGTATTTTGAAATGCGCGAAAACGTTTTTTTAAGTCAAAATACTTCCCCTTCTGTCACACAAAAATGTTACGTGTTACAGATTTTTCGCTGCCATTTTCGTAATCAGTAGGGTCGATTTAGTAAAAATCAGCTGATTTCATTTCTGTGACAGACAAAAAGTTAAAATTTGTTGACTAGTTATTATTTTGTTCACGATGTTCTGAGCCATAGTGGATCAAGTCACCAAAGCGTTGCATCAATTAACATCACAATTGTTTATATTTTATAAATCTAGAATTTGAGAATGGAGCAATAAAATTATTGCTAGTGAAATTAGATAATCCACTAGAGCAGGTTAACTTTAAGTCCTATTATCTCAAAACTACGGCTCATGGACTTGATCCACTTTAGCTCTGAACGCCTCATTTATTTGTACAAGACAATAAGGATACAGCATTGCAGACTCCGATTTCTACTGAGGATGATTTGAAATTATTTTCTTCATAACAGAATAATAACTCTAATGATAAATCTAGACATTTAATAAAATGAAATAAACTGACTTTAAATATTTTTTCATGGAATAATCTCTGATTTCCAAAAGACTTAATTATGCATATGATTTTTTTACACTTTCCTGTGGTGTTAATTATATTATATTAATTCTATTATTGTACTAATAGCGAACTTAGGATCATGAAATCTTTTCTGTATTGTTATAAAACAGTGGAAGTTAATTGTAACAAAATATCTTGTATGTTTATGAAAAAAAAATATTGTTACCTAAATAAATTTAATGCATTCTCACCACAACAGATTTGGTCGGTCATGTCTAATTCATTTCATATTTCACAGCCCTCTTCCTACCTTCACTTCCTGGCACATCACGTTCTGAAAATCCTGATGATGTTGGCTTAAGATATTTATTCCAAAATAAATAAATAAATAAATAAATAAATAATTTTAATAGGGTGGTTACATTTCGAACATTGATATAAATAGTAATATAACGGAGAGAATTTGTAAATAATTCACGTGGAGGTGTAAGTAATTATCGGCTTCTTGAAATTGTAAATAATAATACTACTACAGAGGGGAAGTGAAGAGAAATCTTTATTTTCCCGCAAGTTTTTGGTTGCTTGTAGCGCTCATCTGGTAGGTACGAGAAGCTTCTTGACAGATTACACTTAATTCGGCTTATGAACCCCTTTCATATATATTCTAAGCCAGCAGAAGACAGTTTCAGGCTGTGTGATGTTTGTGGGGGAAGAGCACATCCCTCATTTCGTGTGACGTCAGGTGAGAGCATCGTAATGCAAAGTTGCCT
The DNA here is from genome assembly GCF_040183065.1 of Periplaneta americana. Lineage (NCBI taxonomy): Eukaryota > Metazoa > Arthropoda > Insecta > Blattodea > Blattidae > Periplaneta > Periplaneta americana. The sequence goes on from NC_091131.1 coordinate 126,312,441, forward strand.
ACATAAACGGCGTTTCTTTGAGTTAAGAGAAGAAATAGAATTATTCATGACTAGTCTAAATCAGCCTGTCCCCGAGTTGCAAGAAAATACCTGAATTTGTGACTTGGCTTTCCATGCGGGTTTAATAGATCACTTAAACTATTTAAATACCTCACTTCAGACCAAGGGTCTCATCGTAACAGATATATACTACAAAGTTGAAGCGTTGAAATTGTCATGGGCTCTATGGGTAAATCAATTGCTGGCTGGAAACTGTGCATTTTTCAAAGTTATCGCAAGTGCGTGATCCGGACATTAGTCTCTCACAAGAATATGTGCAAATTCTACAAGATATTCTTCGCCAGTTGAGTCGAAGATTCAAGATGTAGAACAGTTTCTACTATATTTCAGCTCTTTGCAACCCCTTCCTAGCAGGTACCAATTGGAACTGTTAAATTTACAATGTGACTATTTGTTGAAGGACAAATATAAACACAAGAAGGACTTGGTTGACTTTAACAGGAATTTCTACCAAGCCAGATTCCCGAGATTGTATGCATTTGCTGCACAGGTATTATGTATGTTTGGTTCGTATGGTTGTATACGAACAATTTTTTCTGTTATGAAACTTGCTACACCTAAATCAAGAAGTACCTTGTAAGATCACAACCTAACATGCAGTCTTAATTATATATTGCCCAGTCATTATGTCCCAATATGGATGAATTAGTTAAAGAAAAAAGAAACAAAAAATGCAGAAAATGTCAACATAACCGTTCTGTGCCTTCTTCCAAATTACAGAGAAAAGAAAATGTAGTTTGTATGTATTTTTTCATAAAATACAGCAAAGGTTTAATTATTTCTAATTATTTTTAAACACGTTGTGTGATTGCAGTCATTATAAATAAAGGATATCTTGACGTACAAATGAACGTGCGTAATAAAAACTTGTATTATTTTACTATATATTTGTTTCGCCAAATTAACTGAAATGAAATACTACGTGACTATTAGATACAGGAAAGTGTCCAGCATATGAGACTGTCTTTGCTATAGATTGATTTTCTCATAATAGAGCAAAAATTGAATTATTTATAATCAGTACACAAGATGTGCAATTGAGTTAACATTACCATTGGGATATCCAGGCATACAGCAAAGGTTTAATTATTTCTAATTATTTTTAAACACGTTGTGTGATTGCAGTCATTATAAATAAAGGATATCTTGACGTACAAATGAACGTGCGTAATAAAAACTTGTATTATTTTACTATATATTTGTTTCGCCAAATTAACTGAAATGAAATACTACGTGACTATTAGATACAGGAAAGTGTCCAGCATATGAGACTGTCTTTGCTATAGATTGATTTTCTCATAATAGAGCAAAAATTGAATTATTTATAATCAGTACACAAGATGTGCAATTGAGTTAACATTACCATTGGGATATCCAGGCATACAGCAAAGGTTTAATTATTTCTAATTATTTTTAAACACGTTATGTGATTCCAGTCATTATAAATAAAGGATATCTTGACGTACAAATGAACGTGCGTAATAAAAACTTGTATTATTTTACTATATATTTGTTTCGCCAAATTAACTGAAATGAAATACTACGTGACTATTAGATACAGGAAAGTGTCCAGCATATGAGACTGTCTTTGCTATAGATTGATTTTCTCATAATAGAGCAAAAATTGAATTATTTATAATCAGTACACAAGATGTGCAATTGAGTTAACATTACCATTGGGATATCCAGGCATTAAACTGTGTTGTGAACGCAGATCACTTTTATTTATCGCCTAAATCACTGCTACCTGCACGCCAAATACCTTCTCCACCCTCCTGCAAACTGTTGTCCACACTTCATAGACCTTGCACAGATGTCGAATGCGAGACGGCAGAGCGGAGAGAGGTGACGTCACAGTGCTGTATCCTGTCCTGGTCTGTTCTAAGCCCTTTTGCTATCTGGTTGGGCTTTTTTCGAGGTTTTATCAGCCTAAGGCGAATGTCAAGTAATCTATGGCGAATATTTGGTTTCATTTCGCCAAATACCATCTCGCCATCATCAATTCAATCGACACTGAAGAAGCTAGTAGTTATTACAGTGTCGTTAAATAACCAAGTAAAAAAAGTAGTGCCAAACTGCAACATACTTTTACCCCTGCTACAAGAGATAATTGATTTGAAATGAAAGACAACATTAAGACGAATACTGAAGGCAAAGGATTTCAGGTGGAAGAAATGTGCATCGAGAAAAAAAATTATTGAAGAGGAAAACACTGTAAATTAGAATAAGAAAGCTTAGAGAAGTGGAAAAACCGATTTTGTATCTGGACGAGATGAGGATAGATAAGCCTACCAATTTCATTTTCCCAAGTGCTGGCACGATAAAAATGTTACGGGAGTTTTGACTACCATAAATATGTCCAGAAGACCCATTGTTGTCCATCAGGGTGGGGGCGGTGGGGCTAATGGCTTTGTTGAGAAATTCGAGTTAATATACACGTCTGGAACATAAACAGACGATTATCATGGACAGATGATACTCCAACAATTTTGAAAAATGTGACAATGATAGTCATAGCGACAACACCGAAGATGCGGAATCTTTTATGTTTGACTTCGTTCCCTTGTTGCCAAGTAAGTGGACTGAAGTTTTCAGGTCAGAGTGTAGCATAAAGTTCCCCCGTCCCGCCTATCTATTCCCCGCGCCAACTCATAACGCGAAGACAATACATTTATTTATTTATTTATTTATTTATTTATTTATTTATTTATTTATTTATTTATTTATTTATTTATTTATTTATTTATTTATTATTTTGCCAATAATTGTAACATAAAATATAAAATATACAGAGAAACTTTAGCTCGCCCCTGAAAGAGTAGAACTCGTGCTCAGGGGCGGATTCCTGAATTGAAATTAATAATTATACAATAAAATTATAATTAATAATTATACAATACAATTTGCAATTATAGCATGTAAATTTAAATTTACAATTTTTCAATTTTTATAAAATCCATACATAACTTTTTTAATTTAATACTAGAACTATTCGAATTGACAAGATTGGGATATTTAAATATAAATTTGTTATATATTCTTGGGCCTAAATTACTACTATGATTAAATACTGTAACAGTGTTGCATTTTGGTTCAAACAGTCTTAAAGAATTCATACCTTTTGTTTCATAACTATGAGAATACAATTCAAAATTATTTCGATTTTTGTGTATGAATTTTATTAATACAATATAATAAATTTGTCTTACGTTAAGTACATTAAAGTCTAGAAACAAATTTTGAGATGGAAAATTAATAGGTTTATGAAGACATATGAGAGTTCGCGGGAAAAACGATGAATGTCACATTTCTGTTAAGGATTAGATAACGATCTAATTGAGTCTATAACTGCAAGATGTAGTGCTGTTTCTATACAAAATAAAGGAAAGAATTACTGTGTTCATGGTGATAATTCTCCTTTTTACCATTTTTCATAAGAACAACATTAAATTTCGTAGTGATCCATTGAATTAGATAATGACATGAACCTTAACAAAACTGTGACATTCATTATTTTTCCCGCGAACTCTTCATATTTTAATTATTTTCTTTTGTAATAAATAAAGTGGATTAAAATTGGATTTAAATGAGCTACCCCATCCTATAATTCCATACATAATTACCGATTGAAATAAAGTTAAATATATTTTACGTAATAAACTTATTGACAAGTAATTCCTCAATAAAACAAAATAATATACTATTTTACGTAATTTATTACAAAAGTAATTAATGTGTTGCTTCCATTTTAAATGATTATCGAAAATTATGCCTAATACTTAACTTCAGAGGACTCTTTAATAATCGGACATTTACACTGCATCACTATAAAGGGGCAGTTCCTCTTATGAAACATAATCAGACTTTGTAGACAAAAAATAAAATATTCCATCTGTAAATTCTGTATAAAGTTTCATAAAAATATGTTAGATAGGGGAGAAGTTATTAATTTTGTTTAAATGCATCCGCTATAAAGGGATAATTTTTCTTGTGCAAACGTAATCAGAGTTTTTACACAAAACATGTGTGCCACCTATAAGGTAATGTACAAAATTTCGTAACAATTCGTTGGAATGCGAGAAGTTATTAATTTTGTCCAGCTAGTGATTTGCGTTCCGATTCACTGCGCGTTTGTTAAGGTTAGATAAGAATGTGTCCAATGTATTTTTAACCTGTTGTTCGATGTCATGTGAATAATTTTGTAGGCCTAAAACGCTCACAAGTGATTAAAAATTTCCTTATTCCATGATTCTTTTTTGCTGTTAAGCCAAATAATCAAAAGTTACCGTATGTCCCACCACTGAAAAAAATTAATTACAGTGGAAGCTCTTAAGTTCGACAGAAATCAAGTTTGACATTCCTAGAGTGGCTTACGTAGGAGAATTAGACACGCCCCTATACGGGCACTAAGAAATAGGTTTGCCGTTTGAATGGGAATTGGTTCTGTGTTTTGTAGTGATACTTTTGTTAAAGGAAAATATAATATTTTATTGATGAAGACATCCATATTTAATCACTGATTTTAAATTAATGAACTCTTGTTTTTCTATTTGAGAATTGTGCCCTTTGTGAGACGGAACTGTCGAAACCCACTGTGGCACTAGAAGCGCATACACAAGTCTCGGGGAGGGCAGGAAATGCAAGTACAGTACTGTATTTGTTGATGGATAACCAATAAGAATTCGTATTCATTTCACCTGTCACACCCACTACCCTTATTGGACTGAACTTTCAGTACTGTTTTGTCGAACTTAGGAGAGTCCACTTTACTGATAAATGCGCAAGAACGCGCAAACTTTAAAACAAGGATTCAATACTCTAAATGAAGCTGTATTAAACGGTAAAATAATTGTTGTAACCGGACGCGACCGGCTATGCTAAAACTCATGTTATATTTGGAGAAAGCCCACATCTGTGGAGTAACGGTCAGCGCGTATGGCCGCGAAACTAGGTGGCCCGGGTTCGAATCCCGGTCGGGGCAAGTTACCTGGTTGAGGTTTTATCCGGGGTTTTCCCTCAACCCAATACGAGCAAATGCTGGGTAACTTTCGGTGCTGGGCCCCGGACTCATTTCACAGGCATTATCACCTTCATTTCATTCAGACGCTAAATAACCTAGATGTTGATACAGCATCGTAAAATAACCCAATAAAAATAAAAAAATATTTGGAGAACTTAAAAAAATTTTTTCAATTGTAATGCTTAATACTTTACAAACTTGTAATTGAAGTTACATTAGTAAGAACGTATCCATCTGAACAGATTCCATTTCTCACAACACAATAAAACACCATCAATTGGCTCTTTTTCACCCACGTAGTAAGGCCCAATTGTATAAAACTCCCTGACTAAAGATCAATTTTGATCGAAGATCGAAAAGTAAACCGAGTTCAGACACTTCTTCTATTGTATAAAACTTTTCTGCGATCAAATTACATTGGTTCAAATGCTATCTAAGTTCACGTGAAAAGGATTTGGCAACATCGCATAAACAGGTGAAATACGTGATGCGCGGACCATGTTATACAGGTTTGTTCAGTGTTGCCAATCTAGCGACTTTAACTCTTTTTCAACAACAATTTCTTTTAACTTTTATATTGCTTAAATAGGGATTTAGTGACCTTTTTAGCACCCCATAGTGACAAAATTTAATCTTTCTTTGTTGATAATGAGAAATCTAGCGACTTTACAACTACTTTTTGGCGACTTTCCGTATTACACTCTGTTGGAGACACTGGTTTTTTTTTTTTTTTGCAATGTAAATAATGGCGGACAATAAGAAGAAGGTTGACTGTTCTCCAAGTTGTTATCATGTTATGGTGTTTGATACTGCTAAACATAATAAAGCTTTATAAAACGACAATTTTCGTTTAGTAATACAGTTAATTGAACATTTATGAATGTACCTATCATATCCATTAATAATTAATGGTTGTTATAAAGATAATATAATTATAGGTTATGTTATTTGATACTGCTGAACACGATAGAGCCTTATAAAATATAAGAATGTTTGAGTATTAAGGCAAGAAATTGAAAGAAATATATATAAATGAACCTAACATATCTATTAATATTATTAATAATGGATATTTTATTTGCACAATCTGTTACTCGTATATTTCAAACAGAAAAGAAATAACTGGACTTGGATCATCTAACTTAATCGGAGAAATTTCTTCAGTCAAAGTTGACTTTGGTTTGAGACAAATTAATCTCAGATTAGACTTTATACAACACAAAATTCCAAGTTCAGCTGAAACAAGGATCAATTTAACCTCTGATCTAAGATTAAATGGTTTATACAATCGGGCCTAAGTCTCTCTGTCTACGGCTGAACAGGAGCGAGAAGTGTTAGGAAGAACTCACTGTTCATACCCTTCTAAATGTAGCTTGCTGCTGATAAAACAGTAAAAGCTATGTCTAACAACATTCTCCAAATGTTAAAGAACATGAATTCACCTATGTCTAACTAAAGTCGAAATTTGATTTTTGTCCACCTAGACTGGGAAAGTTGCACACTGTGTGCCTGTTTGAAACGTCTGTCGCTGGTGCCCAGGACTCCATCGACTCGATCCAGTGAGAAGTCATGCCAGTCAGCTCAACCATTGCCTGTTCGAACCGTCTGCCATTGCTGCCCCGGATTCGATCCCGTGAGGAGTCATGCTGGTCAGTTCAGCCATCGCCTGTTTGAAACATCTGCTGCTGCTGCCCAGGACTTCATACATGTGCAGTCATGCCATTGCCTGCTCCGAATGCCTGACGCTGCTCTTCAACGGGTTGTGAAATTCAAGATGAAATACGACTGAGAAGGGTGTTGGCTCTCCAGTGCTGTCTGATGTCACGGAACATAGAACTTGGAGCCAAACAGTAAAACGTGAGTTATAATGTACTTTTTGGTACATCAGCCTTATAGTGTAATGCGAAACTTGACCATGAGAGAGCTTTAGTGTAAAATCTGTCTGTGGGAAGTTCTATTTCACTGTAATTCGCTGTTCCCTGCCAGTTATCTCTATGTTTGCACCCTTCTCAGTATCACAAGACAGCCAAGAATATAAAACTCGAAAAAGTACACGTGACCAGTGTTGCCAACTCAGAATTCCCTTGGTAGAGGGTCAGAGAAGGCCTGACGGCCTTATCTCTACCAGGTTAAATAAATAAATAAATAAGTAAATAAATAAATAAATAAATAAATAAATAATTTAATTAATTAATTAAATAAATAAATAAATAAATAAATAAATAATTCCACAAGCTTTAAAAAGCCGCTGAAATCTACTTGAAAAACTCCAGATTTTTCTTAACACATCACTTCCAAATTTGAAATACAAACTATACAGTTTTAGGAACTGGAGAATTTTATAAAAATGTAAACTAAATTATGGAAAGTGTGCATCACTTCGTAGGCTCTATGTTCTATGCAAAATCGTATGGACAATTAAATCTGAATATTTTGCATCCAATATCACCTTACATAATTTACACCGAGCTTTCGAACTATCACCGGCAACTTCTTCCACCCAATTCCTCAACACATTTCCCCCCCCCACATCTCTAAACTGTTATACATATGTAGTTTTACGCGGAATATTTCTTCAAAATTGAATGAAGTAGATCAAGAATAATATACTGGACAATTGGGAAACAATCACATTCACAATCACACCAGTCCGTTCGAAATCTGATTTCACACTCAGCTGCCAACAATGAATGAGTCTGGTTTCAAGATTTAGTCGACCTGGTTGGCGAGTTGGTATATAGCTGGCCTTCTATGCCCAAGGTTGCGGGTTCGATCCCGGGCCAGGTCGATGGCATTTAAGTGTGCTTAAATGCGACAGGCTCATGTCAGTAGATTTACTGGCATGTAAAAGACCATCAGGACCGCCATTGTGGAGGACTTGAAACAAACTATTGCTGAAAACAGTGCTGTGATAGAAAGCCTGAAAACAGCTCTAGAGGAGAAGGACAGGCACATTAGGCAGCTCCAGATGAAGGTGGACGATCTGGAGCAATATCAGAGGCGACAGTGTTTACGGATTTTCGGTGTGAGTGAAAGTGAGTCTGAGAACACGGACACTATCGCCATTGACGTGGCTTCTAAAATAGGAGTACAATTAGCTGAAAGTGATATCGACAGAAGTCACCGAGTGGGGCGAAGAAACAGTGATAGGCCTCGGCCTATCATTGTCAAATTCGTCAGCTATAGAAAGAGAGCTGAGGTATTCAGAAACAAAAAACTGTTAAAGGGTAGTCTTGTTACCGTCCGTGAAGATCTAACTAAAGCCAGGCATAATCTGTTAAAAGAATGCATAACTAAATACAGCTTGAAAAACGTGTGGACACAAGACGGAGACATTATTGTCAAAGTAGGCGAGCACAAACATAGAATTAAATGCCCAGAAGACATGATCTGAACGAGTCGGCTGCGTAAAACTAGTAAGGCAACTAATTTTAATATACTGCAATATTCAATCTATATTAAATTTTACTCTATCAGTAACTTTACGTAATAATTAATTCTTTTTAATTCTTATTTTTATCATTTAGTACTGTAAGTCACTTTAACTTTTACCATATAATAACGTTATTTATTAATTAATTATTTTTCTTCTTCACATTCTTTATCATTTAGTACTGTAATTTTAAGTTATTATTGCTAGAAAATAATTTAAAAACTTGAATTGCATATAAGTTGGTACAATTGAGAACAAAAAGCAGCATGTTCACCCGACAGTCCCTGAGGTCAGTGTACAGAGACCGGTCCCCTCTATTAACACGAACAATAGCAATCCTACCTGCCCACTGCCCTGTACCGCAGACATACTCAAGGCTGCGCTTTCTTTCTCTCCTTTGTCACTTAATGTTGTTCACGTGAATGCTCAAAGTCTGTTGTGTCATTTTGACGAATTTTCTTCTATCTTCTCACCTTTAGACATTCACGTTATTCTTATCTCCGAATCTTGGTTACATCCTAATCTTCCTTCCACTCTCGTAAACCTTCCTGGCTATACGCTTTGCCGTAATGACAGAGAGGGCAAGAGAGGCGGAGGGGTGGCTGGTTATATTAGATCCGATTTGCGACCTAAAATTATTCATCACTCTCCAAGCCAGTACTCTGCCAAACCCGAGTTCATGTTCATTGAAATTTGCACCTTATTTACAAAATGTCTAGTGTGTGTCGTATATAAACCCCCACATATATATGACGTAGATGATTTCGAAACCTCCTTACTAGACGTAACGCCGCAATATGAGAACGTTATAATCATGGGTGACTTCAATTCAAACTTACTTGACTTACATTCTAGTACGACTAAAAGACTTAAATCATTCTTTCAGTGCCTTGATATGGTAATCCTACCCCTAGCTCCCACACATCATACGGAAGGTACAGACACATTACTGGACTTGATAATTACTAACAATGCCGACAAAATACTGACGCATGGACAGTTGCCTGCACCAGGACTATCAGGGCATGATATCATTTATCTATCGTTTAATCTGCAGTGTCCTAAATCGACTCCTAGAGTAATTACTTACAGGGATATCAAAAGAATAGATGATATTGCACTGAAAGAAGACGCTGCGCAACTTCCATGGCACATGATCTGGACATTACGAACTGTAGACGAGAAAGTAGACTTATTCAATACGTTAATACTTCAACTTTATGACAAACACGCACCATTAAAGACCAAACGTACCAGAAAGACCCCAGCCCCTTGGATGACGACTGAAATACGTAGCCTGATGTCCGAACGCGACTTAGCCTATAGGAAATACACCCGCAATAAAAACGACGAATATTTTAACTTATATAAACACCTAAGAAACAGAACGACTCAACTAATAAGAAACGCTAAACTCAAATACTCCTACAAACTTATAGAGCCCAACACAACCCCTTCCGAGTTATGGAAAAATCTGAAGGTCATTGGACTTGGAAGGGCTAGTGAACAAGCAGACATACCCATCCCACTTGACCGATTGAACGAACACTTTGTAAAGGACCCGACCTTAAACAACACAACGAAACAAGACACAGTTTTGCCTGACTCAGCTCCCCCAACTCGAGACAAATTCTATTTTACTGACGTCACTCCTATTGACGTAATGAAAGCCATCCGACGCATCAAGACGAAAGCTCAAGGGCCAGACAACATTAGCATATTACTCATACAGAAAATACAAGACATAGTAATACCTACAATTGCACACATATTCAATAGTTCCTTAATCACTTCAACTTTCCCTAAAATATGGAAGCAAGCTTTCGTTCTTCCTCTTCCAAAAGTCAAAGTTCCCACCGACCCGAACGACTATAGACCAATCAGTATCCTGCCAGCCATATCAAAAGCACTGGAAAGAATCGTACACAGACAAATTACTAACTACATGAACGAACACAAACTATTCGACAAGTATCAGTCAGGTTTCAGAGCTGAACACAACACAAGCACTGCTCTACTTAAAGTGACAGAAGACATTCGTGAAGCAATCGACTCTAATAAAGTAACAATACTAACACTTCTTGACCTTAGCAAAGCTTTCAACTCTGTAAATTTCGACCTGCTCACCCATAAATTGAGAAATCTGCATTTGTCAGAGACTGCTGTGAGTTGGTTCGAATCCTACTTACGGGAAAGACAACAATGTGTTGTATCCGGGAATCGAAGCTCTTCCTGGTTTAACATAACATCAGGTATACCACAGGGTTCGGTACTCGGACCATTGTTGTTCACGATATATGTCAGTGATATTACATCTCATGTAAGGCATTGTAACTATCACTTGTATGCTGACGACCTTCAATGCTACATCTCTTCCCGCTTAGATCGAATAAATGACGCTATAGATAAATTGAACAAAGACATTGACTCGATTGTGACATGGACAAAGAAATTCCATCTTAATATCAATCCTGGAAAGACACAAGCAATCATATTAGGACACAAACGGCAAACCGACGCTGTAAAGCACCTCGACATTTCCCCCGTTAAAGTAAGTACAATGCATATCCCTTTCAGTTCTTCGGTAAAAAATCTTGGCATTCACATGGATAATAATCTCAACTGGGACATGCAAATCACAGAAACCTGCAGAAAAGTATATTCTATTATTCATGTGCTAAAAAGGATAAATGTTCATCTTCCCTCTTGCTTAAAAAAGTCCCTTGTGCAGACCCTTGTATTTCCCCATTTTGACTATGCTGACATTTTACTGACTGACCTTTCCAGCGACAACAAAATGAAACTTCAACGTGCTCATAATTTGTGTGTACGTTTTGTAAGCAATGTTCGTAAATATGATCATATTACCCCATCCCTGGAAGCAATAGGTTGGCTTAAACTAGATAAGAAAAGAAATTTACATTCACTTCTCTTTCTCTTCGAAATCTTGAACTCTTCTATTCCTTCGTACCTGTCGTCTCGCTTCACTTACCTTTCTTCCCACCACAATCTGAACACACGCTCTCGCCATGAAACAATACTAACAATACCATCCCATCGCACCTCCTCATACTCATCCTCTTTCACAATAGCCCTGCCAAGACTCTGGAATTCGTTACCTGCTAGCATCAGGGACTGTCGAAATAAAATTCAATTCAAACGCAAACTTACTAGGCACTTGGTCAGTAATTGAGACTCGTTCAGACATGGTTTCTTGTAAATAGTTCTTTTAATCTACCACAAAATATCTCAATATCCGGTAATTTCATCACTATAGAATTTTGTTATTGTAGGTTTAATTTGTAATTTTGTAAATACAAAAATATTCTTTGTTCTTAACTTCTATGATAAAATGTCTAGCTTTCATTAATCAGGTATTCTTGTCGTACTTTAATTTTTATTGTAATTGTAATTGTAATTGTAAATTTAATATTAATTGTAATGTTATTGTTCATGTTATAGTTGTAATCCCCTGGTAGAGGGGCAGAGAAGGCCTGACGGCCTTATCTCTACCAGGTTAAATAAATAAATCTAATCTAATCTAATCTAATCTAAAAGAACTCCTGCGGGACAAAATTCCGGCACATCCGGCGACGCTGATATAACCTCTGCAGTTGCGAGCGTCGTTAAATAAAACATAACATTTCAAGATTTAAATAATATGTCTGTGTTACATAAACTACAATGCGGAATGATAAATTAAATAATATATAATATAAGACGACATTAAGATATATGGATCATATGAGGAGACAAAGAGGAAGGCAGAACTGTAGAAAAGACTGGAGAATGCTGGGTTTGCAGTGAAAAACCTGCCCACGGGCAGAACATTATGTATGAATGAATGAATCATGATATAAGTTATCATAAATGAAAATAACAATTCAGTTCATTATCTACTCTTTATGATTGAACATATCAATTCATTTACAAAAACAATGTCTACATGATTAGATTAAGAGTTTAACGAATGTGATATACCGTATTTGTGCAACAGTGGATAAGGCAGGAAATGGACGTGGTTGTACGGAATCGAGTTAACATAAAACATTGATATTTCATACTCGCACAATAAAAAATTGTGATAATACCATATTAATCTCTGGTTTATGATTAACTAATGTTCTTGTCCGCAAGTACTTATAAAAACATTATAACATCTTTACAGAAAAAAAAACTTAAAAATATAATCTCCCTCTGCCGGAATCGTAAAAAAACGCCAAATAAATAGCTAGCCGCTGACGGTAAAATTCTGTAGCTGACCGTAGTCCTGAAAACACCAGATTTAGCTATAAAACCGCTGACTTGGCAACACTGCACGTGACTACAAACAATGTAGTGAGATGAAGAGAGACGAAAGTTAGATCCCAAATATATTCTGTCAGACTTTTTATATTATCCATGTCAGGATTAAAGCATAGTTTATAGTAACAATCCATGGCTTTCAACAACAATGGCTTTTCTTAAGATAACGAAGTGTTTGTTTTCATTTCAAGCAGTGGAAGGTAGACATATACTAGTACATTTTAGAAATAGTGTTGCCACTTCTGCTGTTTTATGTAGTGTTGTTCCTTTCATGCATAAAACCTTTGCAGATGTCAGCCATATTCTTGTTGACATTAATAACTACACAGTGATGTTGTTAATGATAATGGTATATTTGTTTATTGTAAACGAATGATCTTTATTTCTGGCACAAAGAATACACAAGCATTTTGTGGACATAGTTTTTTCTATTACGTCATCAATTTCCCCTGATATTTACCAGTGGCGGCTTCTCAAGGGGGTTGCAGGTTTGTACACCCCCCAGTAATGTTCCTAATCTCCCGGCTTTGTTACTATTAAAAAATATATATATATTTTTTTTTACAATTTCATTCATGACTATCTGCAGCTGACGTCTTGTTTTGTACGTCTGCAGGAGCCTTCGAGCCTCTTGGTTTGCAAAATGTTGAAAACCTATTAAAGGTAGTTTATAGAGATACCGTGCGTTTTTTTTTAAAGCGCTTCACTGAAGCGCTTCATGCCTTTGCTGCAGCAAAATGAGGGTCGAAAAAAACGTAAGTAGGTCAACTGACTGCAAAATGGTGGACAATTAATATTGGCTTCTATTTCTGCCGTAATAAATTTAACCCTAAAAGAACCAAACATGTTAAATAGTTTCGACTTCCATGATAATGATATGGAATTATTATTACTAGACGATTTTGACAATAATAAACGTTGCAAAAGACCAAAACACACATTCCGCCATGATGGACCGTGCAGCAAACTCGTAAAGCGAAGTTCTGATTTGCTGCACGCTTGCTACAGCGACGGTGAAGCAAATGTAATAAAAGAACGGTCTTGCTGCAGCGCTTTACGTCTTGCTTAAAAAAAAAACGCATGGATATTCGGCTAATGCTGGGACAGGGGGGTTAGAGGCGTGGTCTACTGCTTTCCTCATTGAGAACGGTTTGTCGCACTCCCTGGCATGGACACCAACGTCAGTGCAGAAGAAACTAAATTCACTGGGTAAGTATCTGTTTCAACTAGACATTTGTCCGAAGTAATAAGCATGAAAAATGTATTCATTCAGCTTGTGCAACGAACAGTCGCATATTTCGCACATTACTTTCTCAATCTACATGCATACAAACGGCACGATACATAAAGGAGCACACTGCATTAAAGTTGTAAGAGTTCAAAGAGTTATTATTATTGTTATCCAAATATTGAAACCCTATTTTACCTTTGGTATATTAGGGTTGTAGTTTGTTACATGTGAAATACATTATGTAGTGATAATACACAATTTTAAAGAATTAATAGTAGGTCTGAGTCATAGTTACAATATAAATACACTAATTAAGAGACAGTAAACAATACTAAATACGTTATGCAATAATTACTTTCAGTTAAAACAAAATGAAATAAAATTAGAAATTATAATCGAAGGTGTAGAGAAATTGCAAGATTATTACATTAATTTGTGATTTTATACATAATTTTAAGCAATATTAATGAGATAATGCACAGAATTGGCGTAGTTACAAATAAAACACCTATTATATAGTTGGTTTGCGATAGTAAAAAAAAAATAAAAACAAAATTACTTATGGTTACAAACTATATACCTGTCATCAAATACTCAACAATAGTAAAATCTATAATACAAACATAGTTATTGTTGTTATTATTATGTCCCAAAGATAGACACCTTGTTTTACATAGTGCATTAGGATTTTATAACATCATTAATTTATATACAATTAATAGCTACAGTCTTGCGTGGATGTGGTGTATAAACTCTGTGAATTGTTTGTAACAACATTTTTTTCTAAGAAAATGATAAAGGGGTGTGGAGTAATTTAAATTGCAGTCCGAGATATGATATCTTAAAAAGTGTCTTTTCCTTTCGAACACTGGACAGTGAAAAATCAAATGTTCAACAGTCTGATTCTCTTTGCATATGCACAGAGATTCTTCTGCACGTTTGATCCTAAATCTTTCAAAGTAGGAACCGAATTTTCCATGGCCGGTCATAAATTGAGTGTAAAAGAAGTCGGTTGAGAACTGACTGCAACATAGGCTGTCTTGTACATTGGGAAAGAATAATTTCTTGGTCACAGAGCCTTTAACACTAGAGTTCCAGTATGTATTCCACTTGAGTGTAGTTGTGTGCTTGATCTCTGCTTAATGTACGAAACGCCGACGAAACGAACGAATGAATGGGGACGAAGAAAGAATGAATGATGTTTAAAATGGCAGGCAGGGTAAGCATCCCATGCCTCCATTGGTTCCTCGACAAGCAATTCGCTAACTTTAGATCGAGGTACCCAGCTATAAGCCGTTTGCCCTCTCATCTAACAGTAGTGTATTTCCCCTGTGAATGATTTTATGAAAAATGTGCACGCTATCAGTTGAATTGTGAGTGAATGAATGAAGTGAAGTTAGCACCATGCCCCGCAGATATTAATGAGAGGTGGAGAGTCCAGTGCTCTGGTCAGTTCTGTCCTAGTCACGTTTTTGTAGTGGCGCTAGGGAGACTCGTAACCTGTTACCAACAAAGTGGTGGGCTACTCGTTTCCGTAGAAGCCGTCTGGCTGCCTGGTTGGCTGTGGCAAGTGTCGTGTGTCGTTTCGTGGGGTTTGTGTCTGTGGTGAGTAAGGAAATAGTGAATGTCACTATTTCGTCCTGTAGTCTGTTTAGTTGCCGGTCAATGTAGGATTCTATTTTCTGCATAGCAGAACGTAGAACCCCCTCGACCAGCTGTTCCGTGGTTGTTTTGTCTGTCTGTGGATCGTCTGTAGTGGTTGTCTTGGTTGTCGTAGTCTTAGCTGCATCCGCATAAGACAATTCGGGTTTGGGAAGTGTTGGTTTGAAGACGGACTGTGATGGTTTGGGTATAGGTGGCGGTATTGGTTTGTGGGTGTCTATGGGGACATGCGTGGGATCGGTGGATGTAATGAGATTAGTCCTTGGATATTTTGGACAGCGAGCTTGGCCCGTATAATGGGTGTCGCTGTTGCACGTGGCGCAATACCTAATCTGGGATAGGCGGTTGTGGTTGCAAAGGTCGGGATTCTTGCCGCACTTAAAACAAGTCTTGGGCTTGTCGCAGTTTGTCCTTGTATGGCCGTATTGTGCACAGTTAAGGCACGGTCGGTGGAAGATTGTCTCGTGTGATGGCTCTACTCTGTAGTACCGTCCTGCAAGTTTAATTCCTCCTAGTAACTTGTCTGCTGTGGTGATGTCTTTTGTGAATATTCTAACTAAGTTGGTGGGTTTGTCAGTCTGTGCGGAGATAATTATCTTAATGCGTGTGATGCCTGGATGTGTTACAGCCAGGATCTGCATTAGTTCGTCCTCAGAGATCAGCGTGTCGACATTTTTCATGACGACACTGATCTCTTTATTTCTCGTCTGTTTCTGTCTAGTTTCAGTGGGCGGCGTAATGCTGATTTCTGCGGACGGGCCGTAGTTGTACAGAGGAATTGCCCTAGCGAACTTCTCCGCGTCGTCAATCGTGGGGAATGTAAGTGTTGTTGTCTTGGTACTGTGTGCCCAGAACTGTCTTGGGGTTTGAATGTCGAGGCGGTACTGTTTTATTAGTCGCTCTATGTGTAGTGGGTTGTTGCCGTTTTTTGTGTGATTCAGTATTTTCAGTACTGTCCTTGTCTTGGGTCCTTGTGCGGTTTGACGTGTGGTATGAGAGGGAGTGGGAGAAGTGGGGCTTGCCGGAGTCGAACCGGATACTTTTGTGGGAATAGGTTTGCGCCTGTTAGACCGCTTCCCTTCTGAGGATTCGTGAGACGACGCCTCAGATCTGGGAGGTGGTCCGTTGGGAGACTTCTCTGCTGTGGGTTTAGGGACAGGAGACCTCTCTGCTCTAGGTTTTGGAGTCGGCCCTTCTGAGGGCCCCTCTTGTGGATTGGAAGTGGCCTCTGCCTCTTCCTCAGAAGAAGAAGAAGAAGAAGAAGATTCACTGTCCAATAGAGAGTGGGGTGGGGTGGAGGAAGGATGGGATGGGTGGCCTGGTAATTCCCAAGGTCCGAGGAGAGTGGCGGTTGGTGGAGTTTGGTATCGGGCGTGCTTCCCGAATTGTCGTGGATGCATTAATGTCATCTGACGTAAGTTCTCACGTGAGGAAAATACGTAGGCTCTCGTGGTGGAGTTTATAGTCAAGGTCGTTGTGGGTTTCCGTGGAGTCACTGCGTCCAGTAAGTCGGGGTCGGCGTTTGTGATCACTACTGCTCTATTAGCAGTGATCGGTGCCATGGTCTTAAGTGTGTTTAAGTCGTCGATCGTCTTGGTTGGTGAAGCGCTGGACTTACCAAATGATGATGGTTGTGGTGGTGATGTTGCTTCCGGAGAGACAGGTTTTGCGGCGGCCGTCGGCTTCACCGTCTTCCGTCTCGTCTTCCGCTTGCCCGGTGGCTGGCTTCCGTCCGGCCGAGACTTGTCGACACAAGGCGGCGGCCGGCTCCCGCTGTTCATGTTGGTTGTAAGCTGGCGACTTTTACCAGTGAGTGTCTTGCTAGATTCAGCTCCCTCTCTGATGATCTTGATCTAATGTACGAAATAGGACAGGTGGAATATTTATATCACAGTCTAATATATACAGTCGCGCAACTTCAACACTTTTTTTGCGAACATTCACGACACTAGCGCTCAAGCGGCAGGCAAGGCACTAGTCATAGGGTTGATACAGCCAGCACGTGCTTTAAAGGGATGCGAGATGTTATAATAACGTTTTAATCATGCGTCGGAATAAAGACAATGTGTGCAATGACGAAAATTGCAGTTACAACAAGTTTAAATCTCCGAATTTGTCGTTCTTCAGATTCCCTAAAGACCAAGAGAAAATCATAATTCAGTCATAACCTATAATCCACGCTGAAGGTAGCCTACGTATTGTGTTCTATAAAACATTTATTAGTTATCAGTTACCTATTTGTATGTCAGGAAGGAGAGTTTAAATAAAAACAAAGTAAATACCTGTTACAGTATATTATTGTTTTGCAGAGATCATGTGTAAATGTGTAACCATTCCGATTTTGGATAATGTATCTACAGTTTTTAATGCAAGTAATTCCATAATTTTGTATTCGTGTTTTTTTCTTTATATTTTTCAAAAGTTGAATGTTATATTGCATTCAAGTAGGGATTATGGTGTTAATCCTTTTGCAAAATATTCACTTCTTGAATAAATCCAGACTGTGTCGATAAATTTCTGATGTGTTGGTGTAGATTCATGTGGCAGACGTATTAAGTTCTCAAGAAATAAAAGAGCCTTTTTAAGTCTAATATAAAAAGCAATCTTTTCTGTAATAATTTGCATGACTGTTATTGGTGTTGATTTTACATTACCAGTGATTATTTGAGCTGTTCAGAGCAGAAGTGGTATAAGTCAAAATTAGGTAATGAGGTTTAAAGTAAAAATTCTGTAAAATACAGCGCAAGGTAGCAATTAATATATCCTTCGTGCTACTCACTGACTACTAATAGTTTAAATAAATTCAATATTAACTGCTACTTTGCGCTGTATTTTACAGAATATTTACTTTAACCCTCATTACCCGTTTTTGACTTACACCACTTTTGCTCTGAAAATAAAATTAGGCCTACATTTTCTGAGTTAATTGAAGTTACAATGTTTTCAACAAAGTTGTGTATTCATTTGTTCTCACCTGCGTCATAATAACAGTAAGTGCATGTAAATTACGTATTATATAGGTAGGGTAAGTTAAAATTAAGCTTATGTGTGAAAACTGGAAATGTAATGTAAAATGCGGTAAACTTTCCATAAAAATTTAAACCACAATATCAGCACTATTAGCGACTCAAAATAATAATAAAAAAATTGAAAAATAATGAACTTCATAAATCAATCTGTCAAATTAAGGTTTAAATCTTCCCCTTTTTTATTTTTAAGTTTACCTCAGCGGCCGAGTTTACCCCAATTTGCGGTATGGAAAATAGTTAATTTCTCAGGAAATAGGGAGAGGAGTTCACCACGCAATGTACCCTACGAGATATGCCCTACAATTTTGACTCTTCTCAGAGGAAATATAGAGTTCCAATGGTTTATAAATATATTGAGGAATTAATTGAATTAACCGTCCACGTACAAACAATTATATTATTTCAAACCATGATACGTGATCAGGGCCATGATTCAGTTGTAAGGAGCAGAAAGAATTACGATTATTCCCAACTTCTGAAACTTGTAGATTAACTGCGTGTGAAATTCTTCCAGGATTATAAAGTAGAATTAGTAAGAACCATATACACTTATTGTATAGCATAAAAATATAAAATAAATTACGCATAACCCGTTTTCTGATGTGTTATCATATGTCGTGTGCACACTTTTAACTTGCCTGCCGCTAGAGGGCTACTGTCGCGCCAGCTGTCAAATGTTGGCATATTTTATACGTATGAGTTGCGTGACTGTATCTATTAGACTGTGTTTATATTCTGAGTTGGTTGAGGCTGCTTGCTTCGCTAATGTATCCGCTCTTTCGTTTCCTTCAGTACCTGTGTGGCCGCTAGAGGTGGGTAAAAAATAACACAACAGTTATTTTGGAACTGTTCCGGTCTCGGAACTGTTGCAAAAATGAACAGTAGGTTGGAACCTCCTGTTCCGAAATAACACTGTTCCGACTCCGAGCTGCTCACTTGTCCAGCTGTTGCGGGCCCGCAGTACTGCGTTGCGCAAGGCATGTTCCGACTCCGAGACAACAGAGAACAGTCGGAAGCTCCTGTTCCGAAATAACACTGTTCCGACTCCAAGCTGCTCACTTGCCCAGCTATTGCGGGCTCGCAGTACTGCGTTGCGCAAGGCATGTTCCGACTCCGAGACAACAGAGAACAGTCGGAACCCGTTCCGTTGAACCAATGACAGCTCCGGCTACACTGTTCTCGGTTCTCGTTGTTCTTTATGTTGTACTTGGAACTCTCACGTGGATGGATGAGGAAGCATGGAAATTGAAATCCTTGTAGTGTGATCATAAGTAATGACAGAGAGCGAGGTGTGATGCGAAGTTTAAATTATTACACTTTGGTACAGATGCGTTTCTAACATTTTGCTAAGTGTGGGAATTTTAGGTTTCACTACTGCTAATGTATAAATATATACAGTAGTTATATATTTTTATTATGTATCAAATTATAATATAATTATTATTATCATCATAAGTAAGCATTAAGAAACGTAAAAATAAAAATTAATAATTTTAGTTCTTTTTTTTTACTGTGGAACACGGAGAACAAAAATTACATACTACACGTTTTAAATGAGATGTTAAATTTGTTAATTGGTTACCGTGTCTTCATGACTTCATATACCAATTAGTGGTGCAATCTGACCTTGTATTCAACAGCTGTTTATCTAATAAACACGAAGCTTCTGTCCGCATACACAAGTTTCCAAACAGATTCGAATGTGCATTGGAATGTCATCTATTGAGAAACGTGTGCTATGTCGTCATGCCGATAACGTATTGTGCGCAGTATTGCCAACACATAAATTATATCCCCGACAGTTTAACACCTGGAAATCCGTCAGAATCCGTCAAAATAAAAAAAAAGTAAATAAAACCCACTCAGTATATAAATACAAAGAAACTTTTAACACAACTTTCTTACCAGTCTCGATTAAAATAATAATTCTTCAACCTCTGACTTGATTACGAGGAAATCTGAAACAAGGGTTTCCTTAACATGGTACGGCACGGGCAGGGCTGTTCAAAGAAAAAGTAAAATCCCTAAAAAATTTAACAATTTAAAACGACAGCAGCTAAAACAGTAAAAAGGCTATGTAAATCGTAATTTCCGCCACAAAATCCGTCACCCGTCGAAGCCCTTCTTTTCCCGTCCGCTACGTTGAAATTCCGTAACTTTTGACGGAATTTCCGTCCAGTTGGTGACACTGATTGTGCGAGCTGCTTGAGGAAGAGGGAGGGTACTGTACGACTCCTCAAATGGAGCGAGAGTCAGATAGCTCGCATCAGTGAACGATTCAAACACATCTCTACTTGTAACTGTTATTTCGGAACTGTTATTTGGAACATAGTATTTTTCCGGAACCGGAACAGCCGGAACTGTTCCGGGAAAAGAACAACTTCGCCCATCACTAGTGGCCGCGCACCCACATTAAGCAAATACGACCTTCAAATTTAAGTTCAAAGAGTTGTCGTTCTGACAAGAAGTGCTGCTATCTCCCGACAGCCTACGAAAGCTGCATTTGAATTTTATGAACGAAAATGTTGCACGTGGTACTTGGTAGCATTCTGATGACGATTCTGTGCTCAAATGTTTTTCATGAGGGTAAATCGCAATATAGAGAGCTCCGTCCACGACCCTTTCCACTTTTTGACTTTCTGTATAAATAGGTATGCTTGTATTTAGTCATTTTATTTATTAATTGCATATAAATAAGCCTTATATGTATACCCCCTCAAGTATACACGGTTTTAAACTTTAAAGTGAAGTATGTTTAACTCCTCTTCGATTCCATTGTGCACCACCATATTTTCAAACCACCAGCCGCCACAGAATTTTACATTTCACCTTTGCTCCATTATTCATTTTATTTATTTGTTATACGAAAGTACACAGGCAAAATTCCGATCAAAGCACTTTCTTCACATAAATATAAATTAACAATTTAACTTAGAATTCTGTGATTCCAGTGCAGAAAGTGATATGTCAATTTTTAGCGAAAATGAGATTTGATATAATTATGTTGTGCATCCTGATGGTATCTTTATTGTGGCAAAAGATGGCATGCATATTTCTATCATTTTCTCTAGATTTTATACAGTCATTCAAACTTTAAATTCTCACGCCTAAAGAAAAAATGACATCACATTTTGTCTTGGAGCCACAGAATTATTGATGTATTACATGAGCGGCAGTTATGTTTATGCAGTAGGAATAAACAACTCATTAACAGTAGAAATAAAAGAAATTAAAACGTAAAAGATAGATTTGGCTTATAATGAATCAGTAATTACAAAATATTACAAATTTCATTAATTATTAACAAATTGCAGGACAAAAACAATGGAAAAATTTTAATTATTTCTGGAAAAAAATAAAACACTGCGCTATGACATGAATTACATTAGATGATTTTTAAAAAATTTGGCTTCTGAATACCTTTTCTATACCAGAAAATAAATAAATACCCTCACTCAGTGAATTGAAGTTTCTGAACATTTTAACTAATGATGAGCTCATATGAAATATGTCTCTCCATCTTGGGATTTTTAAATACCAGATTTCTTCCATATATAACTGAAGGGACACAAAATGGAGTGAGTAGCCTCTTTCCTGAGTTGTTTTCGAACGCCTTATTCCCAATTCTTTAATATCTTTCTCCGCATCTTCCAACCACCTCTTTCTATATATGCCAATACATTTTTTACCACCTGTCTTACCACTGAATATCTTTTTGATCAGGGATCTCTCATTACTTCCTTCAGTGTGCCCGACCCGTCTAAGCCTTGTTTAAAATAAAATAAAATAATAAAATAAAATAAAAATGATTAAAATTTAAAATACTTTTTTAAAACTACTTCTTCTTCTTCTTCTTCTTCTTCTTCTTCTTCTTCTTCTTCTTCTTCTTCTTCTTCTATAGGCATAAGCCTGCTTATTTACACAAATAAATTAAACTAAACTGAAATAAATAAAAATTAAAATAAATTCCATATATTTATTAAACAATGTGTACAGATTAATATGAGGTTTTGTCCTTTGCTTAAGGGGAGAGGATGGTATTTTTGGTGAAAAATGAGTAAATTAAAAAAAAAATTCTTTAAAATACTCTGTGATATGTGTGGAATACATAGCATAACATTGTGTGGGTATTTGTGCCTTTATCGGATGTTGAGTCGCCATTTTTAAACTTCCTGCGTTATGGATTTTTAAATCACTCGCCCACTTTTATTGTTGTTTCCGGTAAATTAAATTTTCAAATTTTTTTTCTTTAAAATACCCTCTGATGTGTGTGGAATGCATAGCATAACATTTTGTAGGTATTTGTGCCCTTATCGGATGTTGAGACGTCATTTTTAAGCTTCCTGCGCTATGGATTTTTAAATCACGCCCCCACTTTTATCGGTTTCCAGTAACTTAATTTTTTTTGCTACATTGCCAGACACAAATGGATATAATTTCTGAACTATTAAAGATACATGCATGAAATTTAGAACACAAATTCTTTAGACTATTAGGAAACTTTTCTCTGTAACATAATTTTGTTAATTGGATTCATTTTAAAAATACGTCCGTTAGTTTGCAAGAAAGGAAATTAGAAAATTGTTATTAAATTTTAATTGTTTATTTTACAAACGTAGGGACCAATATCAAAATTCTGTTACAGACAGTTTGTAGGACATGCTTTTGCAAATACATTGGAAAAAAACTGTTTGAATCTATCTTTAAAAACGGTTTAGATATATCGGTTTTAGTACAATCCTGCATTAGATATATTTTTTTCAAATTTGGGTCCCCAATAATTTTTTTTTTCAAAATATTTTTATTTGGTTGAGTTACCACAGCTATGAGCTCTCTACATACAAAAAAATTAATATTTTACATCAAATAGGAAAAAAGTTAAAAAAAAATACCATCCTCTCCCCTTAATGTAAGATCGACAGAGTTCTTAGTGTGCAATCGAATATGTGATATGACGAATACTGGATGCTACAAATTCCACAAGTACAGTTGCTGGATACCTGATGAAATCCTTTTCTGGTGCAGATACGGTATTGCTCCTCTCGTGTAGAGATGGCGTAGATCGGAGTTGGCTGCTTTCCATTCCTCGCTGGTCATGGCTAGAATGTGGAAAAATTGTGGGTCTGTTTCCGAGTTTTTCTGGAGTTGTTCTTCTAGGAACTTTATATTGGCTGGAATTGGCATTAAGTTCTGTGTTAGCATCAGGTCTTCTATGGAAGACGTTGTTCCGGCCAACTAGTATATAGGCTAAGTCTGGTTGGAGTAAACTTTGAGATGTGCATAGAGTTCTTTCTATGTGTATGTATGTATTTATTTACACTGCAAGTGGGCAAGCACCCGGTGGCAGTGGTATACACAATATAAACAATACACAATAAAATTACAGTACATAATGCAATTATTCAATACAAATACAATTATACAATACACAACACAATTATATACAAAATACAATAAGAATACACAATACAATTTAACACAATAAATACAATTAATAATAAAACATAAAATACCTAATTTTACAATACAACCTACATATGTATAGGCCCTACATAAGTTTCAATAGTCTTTCACTTTACTCTCATCTCACTCACTGTAGTGGCACTGTGACGCATTTCACTGACACTTTAGGACACATTTCACTGACACTATAGAACACATTTCATTGACGCTATAAATTATCACTCCTCGGAACTATTCACTGCACTGTAAAACCATAACTCCACTGACTCACCTCGCTTCACTGATACAACAGTTCAAATAAGTGAAATAATTACACCCTTATGCATACTTATAAACAGAACTACATTTAAGCTAAACATTTCTAGTCTAAGGCCCTCATAGACGCTATTTTTAAATAATTTACAATTCAAACCAAGGAAGTAACTCGTCAGGCTAAATAAATACATGCCACCTTACAAAATTAAATGTTAAATGTCACCTTAATTTTAATTTGCACTTTATACACAACTTTTTAAGTTCTTCTGGAATCTCCTTAAGGAAGGACATACCTCAAAGACCGCTGCAGGTAGGTCATTCCAATCATTTATAGTTCTATTTAAAAATGAGAATTTACCTACATCCGTTTTCTGTTTCCTACATTTGATTTTAAAATCATGATCGTTCCTACCATAGTACGTTGGCTTTTCTAACCGAGCCGTATCTAGCTTTGACTCTGTCTGGGATTTTGAGATTAATTCCATCTATTTACTCTTCCATTTCTCCCCTATTTCATCCTCAATATATTATTCTCTCTACTTTCTCTTCCATCTTCTCTCTAGTCTCTCTCTATTTTCCTTCTAATTTCTCCTCTATTTTCTCCTTCATTTTCTTTCTAATTTCGCCTCTATTTTCGATTTATTTTTCCTCAGTTTTCTCTTTATTTTCCCATTAATTTCTCCTCTATATTCACCTCTATTTTGGCCCTAATTTCTCATAGACTTTCCCCTCTATTTCCTCTTTTTTTCTCCTCTAGTTTCTCCTCCATATCCTCTTTATATTCTCGATTTTTCCTGTATTTTGTCCTCTATTATCTCTTTTTTCCCCTACTTTCTACTATTTTTCCTCTATTTTTGCTCTGCTTTCCTCTATTTTTCCTATATTTTCCTCTGTTTTCTTCTCTATTTCAACATCTTTTCCCCTCCATTTTCTCATCTATTTTTCCCAATACTTTCCCTGTTTTCTCCTCTATTATACCTCTAATCTTCCTCTATTTTTTCCTCTATTGGTTCCTCTATTTCCTCTCAATTTTTCTTCCTTTTTATCCTCTGCCTATCTTTATTTTGTGATCTACTTTCCCCCCATTTTTCCCTCTATTTTCTCCTCTAACTTCTCCATTTTTATCTACATTCTCCTCCACCTTTTTCTACTTTCTCTTCTATTTTCCGTCTACTTTCTTCTGTATGATCTTCTTTAATTTTCCTCTATTTTACCACTGTTTAATATCTATTTTCACTTCTTTTTTCCTTAACTTTTCCCTCCATTTTCCCTGTAATTTCCTCCTTATTTTCCCCGTATTTCTTCTTTATTTTTCTTATATTTTGTATCTACTTTCTCCTCCACTCAACCTATACTTTCTCTTCTATTTTCCTCTCTATTTTCTCCACTATTTTCCTTCTATTATCTCCTCTACTTTTCCTGTTTTCTCCTATAAGTTCTCTATTTTTCTTATATTTTCTCTTCTGTTTTCTTATGTAATTTACTCTGTATTTTCTACGCTATTTTCCATTAATTTTCCCTCTATTTTCTCCTCTATATTCTCTCTATTTTCCCTCTATGTTCTCCTCTATTTTTCTCCTATTTTTCTTCTATTTCCTCTTCTACTTCCCTTTTTTCTGCTATTTCTCCTCTATTATCCCTCTAATTTCTCCTCTATTTTCTAATTTATTTTACCTCTATTTTGTGTTTTATTTTTCCTCTGTTATTCTCCTGTACAGTCCCTCTATTTTGTTCTCTATTTTACCTTTATTTTCTCTTCTACTTTCTCCGCTATTTTTTCCTTTCATTAAACTCTATTTTTACTACTACTACTGATATTTTACTACTATTACTACTACTACTGATATTTTACTGCTGTTACTACTACTACTACTACTACTACTACTACTACTACTACTACTACTACTACTGATATTTTACTACTATTACTACTACTACTACAACTGATATTTTACTTCTGTTACTACTACTACTGATATTTTACTGCTGTTACTACTACTACTACTGATATTTTACTACTATTACTATTACCATTACTACTACTGATATTTTACTACTATTACTACTACTACTACTGATATTTTACTACTATTATTACTACTACTACTGATATTTTACTACTATTATTACTACTACTACTGATATTTTACTGCTGTTACTACTATTATTACTACTACTACTATTACTACTGATATTTTACTACTATTACTACTACTACTGATATTTTACTGCTCTTACTACTACTATTACTACTACTACTGATACTTTACTACTCTTACTACTACTGCTGTTACTACTACTACTACTGATATTTTACTACTATTACTACTACTACTACTACTACTGAAATTTTACTACTGTTACTACTACTACGGATATTTTACTGCTGTTACCACTACTACTACTGATATTTTACTACTACTACTACTACTACTGAAATTTTCTACTATTACTACTACTACTACTACTACTGATATTTTACTACTACTACTACTACTACTGATATTTTACTTTATTCTTTCGATGCATATAGGCCTACTATAATCGCTGATACTGATTTTGAACTCCTATCTGATTCTGTGAAATTCATATTAGAAAAAATGTCGTTACAGAATTTTTCCGAGTAGCAGTGTTTCATTAATTTTCAGCGTTACTCTGTTCTTGCAATCACCTCAATCACTATGAATGGGCTCAGTACTTGGAAAAGAAACGTTTCATAAACAAAGATCCACTCTTGCTTTACGTACTAGCCACAGAATATACCTAGCGGACAGAAAAAATGAGGAGGAAAGTACTTTAATGGATTCGCGAGCAATTTTAAGCCGCTGAATCAATTTGATAATTCCAATCCTTGAATTTACCGAGAACTGACCTTGAACTTATGACGTCAGAGAGGTACTCTGCAAGACCTGGGATTCCTATCACGCGAGAAGAGCTAAGCCAGGCGTCCAATCAAGCTGGCACAAGAGAATCAAAGAAACTTGGCGATAAGCAAGGCTATTAGATTGTTGCCCTCTTTTTTTTTTTTTTTTTTTTTTCGTGTAATCGTACCTTTGTAATCTGTCTATCTTCATTTCTTTCTGTTCGTCTGTCCGTCTATCTACCTACCCACCTACGTACCTATCTACCTAGTACTGGTACAGTAAAATGTTTTGTAACGAACGCCAGTATAACGAATTATTTTCTGTGCCCTATCTTTTTTCATATAATTTAATGTTAAAATTGTTCAATTTAACGATTCGTTTTTACGAAAAAAATCAATACCGCTTTTTATTTCATTCATAGTTTCCTGCCCAAGGACAGGTCTTTCACTGCAAACTCAGCATTCTCCAGTCTTTCCTATTTACTGCCTTCCTCTTTCTCTCCGCATATGAGCCATATACAGAGTGTCCCATATATCTTGACCCTCCCAAGCTTGTCTGAACTCTTTTTTTTTCTGTTAACATTAGAAAATAGAGAATGCAAAAGACTGTTCTTTCTTTTGTTTATGATTAAGTTTCTGTGCTTAAATTGACGAATTAATGTCTTCAGATCATGTGTCTGGACTATAATATTTATTTTAAATTTCTGAATGTATAAGAATTTCTATACATCATTTTGAGGAATGGAAGCACTGTAAAGTTTCTTTCGTAACAGCCTGTACTCCTTGTTAGAAGTCTGCAGCGGCCATCTACTGAATTAGGTGTTAGTGAAAAAAATAACACCAAAGTCCCATGTTAAATGAGTGAACATTTTCAATAGTTTTCATAAAACCATAGTTTTTTTTGTGAAAACTGCCATTTTCCAGGAAGATGGTACGATGGTAGCATTTACAAATAATATCCAATTCATAAACAAAAGCAAGAAAAGTCTTTTGAATTCAATATCTTGTAATGTTAATAAAAGAAGAGTTTAGACAAATTTGGGGAGGGGGCAGTGCTCCCACATACTCTCCCATAACTCTGCCTACGGTTATGCCCTATTATAATTTGTAGTAGACCTACAGTTGAAGCCCTATATAACTCGGTCCGAAACGTCGTGGATATAGATGTAACACTATAAAAAACATGCACCCCAAAAATACCTTTATTAAATGATCATATTCCGATATGCTGTACCACTGTCAAGCTATAACAGGGGAGTAAATAAATGATATCCCCCGTAACCTCGTTATATCGGATTCTATGGTTTTGCTTTGCCCCCCAAGGAAACGGTTCTCTCTCCGCCTATGGTCTTGACCACCCTAAATAACTTTGTATGCAAGAACCAAATGAAAAATTGTTTCATACAAAAGGTGTACAACTGATAGAGGGAAATAATACTGATGAGACGGCAACCTTGTAGCGTTATTTATTAATGAGATACGGAATATTAACATTGTTTTTTGAAATTACACCACAGTCTACTATATACAGTCGCGAAGCTTGAGGTGTTTTTTTGCAAATCTCGTGATAAAGCGCTCCAAGCGGTTAGCAACTAGAAACAATAGACTGTCCATGGTCAACTTTGGACTGTGTCGTATTTCTATCGAGTGCTAGCTCGTTGCGTATTTCACAGTGATGCTTGTGAAATGTTCGTTATTGGTTATAATGAAAATGTTAATGGCTAAAATATAATAATTGGAATAATAATATGGGACAAGGAGGAGACGTTTGTAGTGCTATACATTGTAGCAACAGTAAGAGAAAGAGGCCAGAGTTATCCTTTGTCCGATTTCCGAAAGATTCAGAAAGGTTCCTGGGTTTCCACAAGAATGCTGTGCAGAAACAAAACTGTTAATTTGAAGTTCTTTGTGACTGTTAGAATACATTATATCCTTAAATTTCACAATGAAATGTTTCAGTCTAACCGAAAGGACATTAGATACCGGTCAAAGTTCTGTCACTTAGGCTGCTAAATTTCCAGAGAAATAAAGGTTAGGTCTACTTTTTTTTTCAGAGGATATATTTTTAATTGTAGCTATTAATTTTTTTATTATTTTTATGTGTTATTTTACTAAAAACGTAGAAAAATTAAGTTTGTTTTAATGAAATTTATTGATCACGTTTTATTTTCAATTCTGGTGGGATTATTATTGCTTAGGTCTACTTTTTTCTTCAAAGGATCTGTTTTTAATTATAGCTGTTAATTTTGTTGTTATTTTTATTTGTTGCTTTAACTAGAGACGTAGAAAAAGTCTGTTACAATAAAATGTATTGATCACGTTTTATTTCCAATTCTGGTGTGATTATTATTGCTTAACCTCATCCCACTTTGTTAACTACGTAAGCCTACACTACAAGTACCGGTACACGTAAGTTACTCCATTTATTCATATTTCCATTATTACTGTTGTAAAGAGAAATGCAAATTAATATTTATTGGTTTCATAGTTAATTATCGCTATAATCTTGAATGAGTGAAGCTATTATAGTAAATTTCAGTTCGTTTTGCACAAACAAAAATTATATTAACTTATTTCTTGCAGGTATCTTCGAGTTTATGGTGGAATTTAATATAATTCATTAAAATAATAAATTAACTTTATGCATTTAATATTTCAATAATGGAAGGAAGGTGTTAATTTTTCCAAAAGAACACGACAACGAAAGTGTAACATATTTTGTCGGCTGCTAGGAGAGAGATCTGCGATGATGAGGCGATAGTAGCGATCCTAGTGGTGGGCAACTACCCATGTTTGCATTTTTACTACATATTGAGCTTCGCGACTGTATATAGGCCTAGTAGACTGTGATGACACCATATATTATTTATTATTCAGTATTTCAATCAAGCTCGTCAAGACCTTTTCAAAAATGTATCACAGTGGGTCATTCTGATAAACAGACGTTAATAAACGGAACGTTATTGGTGCCTTGACGGCATGGTTACTGTACATATTATGAAGTGGTTTAACTTCAAACAATACGTAGTAGGCCTACATTGCAGATACCCAGATTCGCGTAGCTTTGGGTTACAACAAAGAAATTAAACCAAATGTAGCACAGACGACTCACTCAGTCGTGTTCAGCGGAATAAAACCAGAGCTACGTGTAAAGGCTGGTTCACAATAAACCGGGAACGGAAGCAACAACGAGAACGAGAACGGGAATATCGTTAAACTAGATGTATTTAAATGTGAGCATTCACAATAGTTAATTATGACTGCTCACATTTAAATACATCTATTTTAACAATATCCCGCTCTCGTTCTCGTTGTCGCTTCCGTTTCCGGTTTATTGTGAACCAGCCTTAATGGGTTACGCGACTTTGAGTATCATCTGCAATGTAACTACTACGTATTGTCTACACCAACCACTGGTTATTTTTATTTAGTAGGTTATTTTACGACGCTTTATCAACAGCTTGGGTTATTTAGCGTCTGAATGAGATGAAGGTGATAATGCCTGTGAAATGAATCCGGGGTCCAGCACCGAAAGTTACCCAGCATTTGCTCATATTGGGTTGAGGGAAAACGCCGGAGAAAACCTCAACCAGGTAACTTGTTCCAACCGGGAATCGAACCCGGGACCACTGGTTAAGTAGAGGAGAAGGCTTAATGGCCTTAACTCTGCCAGGGAAAACATTATCATTATTATTATTATTATTATTATCATCATCATTATCATCTTGACCTAATATAAGCTGCCTGTCTAAACGAAATGATGCGTCATCCGTTTGACCATCTACTGTGCACGTTTCCCTTGCCTATATGCAATTTGTTCGCTTTTCAACTCTTTCGTAATGTAAATTATATACGTAAGCTAGTTTTATGTAAGAACTTGGTGGTATGCGTATCGTTGCTTTATGTATTTTGGAAACACATTAGAGAACTTGAGTTAAGGACGTTACTAAGTAAAGACGAGCCCCTAATTGAAAGCCTAGCATAATTAGGATGTCACGGAGACAGTTTGTTCCACTTCGTGGTTTCGTTGCTTACTGGCAGAAGAAATTGTGTTTTTACTGAGTTTTTGTGTTGTTTGTCTACTTGGTTTTTACAATAATTTTATGGTAAACAAAGTTTGAGATACACGGCATTTCAAAACAAAGGCCAGTGCTATTGCAGTCTGATTACTAGAGCCCTGCGTTTGGTTACTTTGAGTACAAGTTAGATGCACATGGATCATACTACAGGGACAGCATTTCATTTTTACTAACATTTTTAATATTAACCTGGCTATACCTTTGGATCAATGCCGATTGCTATCCCCTTCCACGACTGGAGTTCGATGTTACTGGCGTAAAATACAAACAAATCACTTTATTAGGTATAGGAGGGAAGAAAAGTAGTTCATCCGTTTACGTAAACTAGGAAATATCGCGCTTTTGAGTCTGATCATTTTCATTACGTTTTTGTTTAATCAAAATACAGTACAGTATTAACATTGAATGTTTTTACTCACGAACTGAGCTGTCCATGTGGATGTATTCATTATGCTGTGTATATTATACTGTCTACAGCACATTAGCGTACAATATAGAGAATAAAGTTAAATGGAAAAATAATCAAAATATGGATATTTAAACACATTTTTGAAAATGGTGGCCGTTCATTTCGATACAGGCTTCAGTTCTAATGTGCATATTATCGCACTATAGACTATTGTACCTAATCCCAATTACCAGTTTCGTCCTTCGTACTAGTAACTCGTGTTGAAATAATTCTGTACCTACTGTATAAAAGAGTACCTTACGTACTGTAAATTCAATCTTCACTTCTGTCCGACCCGAAAAGATAAAATTACTCAGACATACTATCTACTATCCGTCCAACTGGTTATGTCGTAGGGTCGTAGAAAGGGAGAAAATCACGTGAGGCCCTTTTATTTAAGTTATTTTAAACAGTTGTATAATACTACGTAGACGTCCAATTCCTAACGGAAATTAATATTATCAGAAAAGAGCTAAGACAGCCCAGCCACTAGCTGGAGAATAAAAACTGGAGGGGGAAACCGGGATACGACGTAGGCAAATGGACGACAGTACCTGTGCGAAAATGATTCAATATTGAAACTCTTTCGTCACTGGAAAATGCGAACATATTTTTGGAACATATTGTGTACTATGACAGTAAGGCTACTATGACTGTATATGCGGTCTTGGATCTGTGTGGAGGACGGTTGAACTTCATTAGTAGAAGGGGTGGGAGTAAAGTACATTAAAAAACTCAGGTACAATAAAAATTGAAAAAAATAAAATGATGTCCCTGTATATTCGCTTTGAACGGTAGAGCTCTGAGTCGTCTACCCGCTCCGTTTCCTGTGTATACTTCTGCTTACTCTGCTCAAGGGGAGACTCCACTGAAAATCATGGAAAATTTTCCAAAATATTTAGATTGACTATTTCACTTCTTTAGAATGTATATATTCATACCCCAAATCGATTTAGTTCAATTCTGATTACAAATATGTTTAAACATTTTTTTTTAGTTAAGGAAGAAGAGCTGTCATTATTTTTTCATTAAAGAATTATTTTTTACAAATTTCTAATTACAAATCTAGTAACGTTTTGTTCTAAAGTTGTCTCCCTGAAGTTGCTAGACGAATGTAGCGGAGGAGAATTGTAGATATGACATGCATAAATACACACAAAAAATGTCATCACAGAATGTTGGATAGTTTTGAGTTACAGTATGTGAGAAATGCTTCATCACTGCACAGTCAACTGAATTTAAAAAAATGTATTTTTTTTTTATCGTAGAAATATTTTTTTCATATACATCTTGATTGCACAACTTTTAACACTGTGTCACTTCGGAATATGTATTATATGACTTTCTCGTGTTAAATTCTATCGTACCTGGTTAGCATGTTTCGACCTGTTATTGGTCTTTTTCAGAACTGATCGTTGCTGATCTTGGCGCCTCTGGTTTTGTTTCCTGTGGGGGGTGTGTTTTTGTAGTGTAATGTGGAGTCAAAGAGTGTGTGTGTTCTGAAATTGAGTTGTGTGTTGAGAATTTCATTAGGGTGTGTTTTTGTGTGTCTGTATATTTCATATTGTTCTAGTGTGTTGAGTTTCTGGCTTTTTGGTTGGATGTGTAGTATTTCCATGCCTGTGTTGATGTCTCTGTAGGTGTGGTTAGTATTTGTGATGTGTTCTGCATATGTGGAGGTGTTTTGTAATTTTGTTACGGCTGTGATGTGTTCTTCGTAACGTGTTTGAAATGATCTTCCTGTCTGTCCTATGTAGAAGTTGTTGCAGGTGTTACATTTGAGTTTGTATACGCCTGTGTGGTTGTATTTGTTTGTGTGTGTGTTGAGATGTTTTTGTAGAGTATTTTTTGTTCTGTATGCGATGTTGTAATTTAATTTCTTGAATGAGGTTGCAATCTTGTGTGTGCTTTTGTTTTCGTATGTTAGTGTGATGTATTTTTTGTGTTCTTGTTTTTGTGTTGTATTATTATATTTTTTTGTGATTGTTTTTTGTCTTACGTATTATGTTGTCTATTATTTTGGGGTTGTATCCGTTTTCTTGTGCTGTGTATTTGATTGTGTTTAGCTCTTCTTTGTAATCACGTAATCATTTTACTGCTGTAAGCTGTACCTAACCTCTTAAGACAGAGTAGAGACGAAACAAACTCCGTTACGAAATACGAAGTCGAAAGTAGTGGAAACACTAGTAATGCTCCACTCCGATTATTGTGATTTTCTACTGACTGACCTCAATGTCAACCAGTCGCAAAAATTACGTGTTCATAATTCTTGTGTTCGCTTCGTCTGCGATGTCCGTCGCGCTGACCACATTACCCCATCCTTCCAAACTCTGAACTGACTACGACTTGACGAACGTAGAAATTTTCATTCTCTTTTTCTCCTTTTCCAAGTCCTTCACACCTCTACACCTATCTACCTTGCCTCCCGTTTCAGTTACCTGTCATCATATCATAATCTCTTCACACGCACGCAAAATAGCCGCATACTAGCCATACCAACACATAAGTAATCATCGTATTCATCATCATACACAATCTCGCTCTCGCGCTTGTGGAATACTCTACCAAGTGACATCAGAGACTGTCGGAATTGAGTAGCGTACAAAAGCAAACTTATTAAGTATTTTCTTACTGCGTAGATAGGTTTAATTTTTATTTAATTAATAAAAAAAAATGTTCTCTCTTCTTAACTTTTACAATATACTCTCTAGCTTCTATTAATCAGTTAATCTTTTAGTGCTTTGATTTTTATTGTATTTGTAAATTCAATATTAATTGTAATTATAATTGTAAATTGTATTCTTAATATTGTAGTTGTAATCATCTGGTAGAGGGGAAGAGAAGGCCTGATGGCCTTATCTCTACCAGATTAAATAAATAAATAAATTAATTAAATAAATTAATTAATTAATTCAATTTAATTATTTAAATACAATAACTTAAATCAAATAAATAAATCAATCAATTAAAATAAATAAATAAGTTAAATTAAATAAATTGAATAAATTACAATAAATAAATTAATAAATAATTAAATAAATAAATTTATATAAAATAAATTAATAAATACATAAATTAATTAATTACATAAATTAAATCAATAAAATAAAATAAATTAAATCAAATTAAATTAATTAATTAGAATAAATAAATGAATTAAATTAAATTGAATAAATTGAAATAAATAAATAAATAATTAAATAAATAAAATAAAATAAATAACTAAATTTAAATTAAATTAAATTAATATAATAAATTAAATTAAATAATTAATTTAATTAATTAATTGATTAACTTAATTAAATACATTAAATAAAATTAATTAATTAAAATAAATAAATAAATTAATTAAATAAATTAAATTAAATTACATAAATAAGTACATGAAATAAATAAAATAAAATAAATAAATACATAAATTAATTAAATAAATAAATTAAATCGAATTAAATAAATAAATTAATATAATTAAATTAATTAAATAAGATAACTTAAATCAAATAAATGAATAAATTAATTAATTAATTAATTAATTAAAATAAAAAATAATTAATTTAAATTAAATAAATTAAAATAAATAAATGAATAATTAAATAAATAAAATAAATTAATTAAATCAAATTAAATTAAATTAATAAAATAGTTTAAAATAAAATAAATAAATTAAATTAAATAAATTGCAATAAATAAATAAATAATGAAATAAATGAAATAAAATAAATAAGTAAATTTTAATTAATTTAAATTAATAAATAAATTTAAACTAAATTTAATTAATTAATTAAATTAAAGAAATTAATTAAATAAATAAATTAAATGGATAAATCAGTCAATGAATGAATAAATGAATAAACTGGTAGTCTACAGTTCTGGATAGGTAGCAGTTGGACATGTAATCGTGCATGCATTGACATCTTCGTATTATTTTGTATTCAATATATAATTCACGGGACAAAGGATATCGTTTCTTTAAGGCCCGAACCCGACAGGCTTAAGTAAATTTCAACCGAAACTCAGTCATGCCAAGGCCCACGGGCTTGACCCGAGCCCGTGCAGTTTTCACCAAATTCATACGTGGGCATACATTCTCATGCATTATTTGAGATCTAATGTTGAGAAATCTTAAGTATCTAAAAAATTAAAAGCTAAAAAAATATATATTATGTAACTAAAAAATATGAATAGATGTCTGATTTTCAAAAATTTATTGTACCTCAACTAACCTAGATATAATGAATTTCTCAACGATAATAATGTCACCCCAATGCAAGAACTAGGTAACTTGATTTTTATATTTTGTGACATTGCCCATTTACTTATTTATTGCACTAAGGTATATGTCTCGTTTTCTTTTACCTATTTGTTGCATTGGAAAATAGATGTAGCTGGTATTGTTCAATCAATTACCTAGTTCTTGCGTTACATTTTGTGCGATTTTTTCTATGCTATAAAAGAGATAACTAAAAAACGCAAATTTCGAGTTACCTAGTTCTTGCATTCAGGTGACAATATATTGCCTTGAGTCAGGACTCTTGTGTATAAATACAATACGCATGAAACATTTTGATTGTATCACAAATTTCAACAATTAAAATAAAATTAACCTCGAAACTAGCAGTCCGATTGAACTGAAACATTTTACACACCTATTAACCCATCTAACAAATCGTTAAAAAAATCCGATTAAAATAATTGTCAACATTTCAAACCTCAGCCCTAGTGTCCAACATAATAAATAAATAAATACGTATTATGTATTTTGCAATGTTAAATGTATGGTTAATTAAAAAATTAGTCGAAAGTGTGCATAGTTTGTTTATTACATGCATGTCGTCTTCTTTACATGAATTTGCGCTTTTCCACAAAAATTAAATACAGTTACAAACAAGGGACTGTACAATGTTCTGTGTTATAAAATATGAAGAATAATCATTTTAAATCAAAAAACAATCATTTAATATCCTAATCAAATACTTTCAAGACTAAAATAAAAATTCAAGGTCGAAAAGGTGACTCCTGTATGAGGCTCTACGTAATATTAATCTAATAGAGAAATTTGTCTCTACTTTACTAATTAATTTTCCTTTCTTTCTGCCTACTCTTCTATCGTTACTTATCTATTCCCTTCATGCTTTCTTACTAAACTTCTTCTTTACTCTCACTCTCTCTTCCCTTTACTCTTTTTCTGGTAATCGTCATTCAGCCACTGTTCGATGATTCATACAGGAATGGGGCTTGGTCCCCTGGCGCTCGAGCTGCTGCTGTTGGTGCTGCCCCTGTCTTCGCCCGCCAAGCACTCCAGTCTGCAGCATCCGCCTTCGCCCTGTCCAAACATATTCTCGTACGAGGGCCGCGAGGCGGAACCTGGTCGCTGGTTCGGTGTCATCCTGCTCAAAGTCGACCAACTCGTCACGGGCCTGCGCCTTGACGTGAAGCTGGACAGGCCTGCCAACGTAGGTCAGCTGAATTCATTCCTCTCCGTTTCTCTTTTCATCTTATGGCCACCTCTGTTTTCACTTTATGCCCCTCTTCTTTTCTTCTGTTCTGCTTGTTTCTTGGTCTTATATCTGCCCTTGTTTTTGTATTACGCCATTCTTCTTTCCTTCTGTTCTGCTTGTTCCTTGGTCTTATATCCGCCCTTGTTTTTGTATTACGACCTTCGTCTTTTCTTCTGTTCTGCTTGTTTCTTGGTCTTATATCCGCCCTTGTTTTTGTATTACGCCCTTCGTCTTTTCTTCTCTTCTGCTTGTTTCTTGGTCTCATATCCGCCCTTGTTTTTGTATTACGCCCAACTTCTTTTCTTCTGTTCTGGTTGATTTTTGGTCTTATATCCGCCCTTGTTTTTGTATTACGCCCAACTTCTTTTCTTCTGTTCTGCTTGTTTTTTGGTCTTATATCCGCTCTTGTTTTTGTATTACGCCCTTCGTCTTTTCTTCTCTTCTGCTTGTTTCTTGGTCTCATATCCGCCCTTGTTTTCGTATTACGCCCAACTTCTTTTCTTCTGTTCTGGTTGTTTCTTGGTCTTACATCCGCCCTTGTTTTTGTATTACGCCCAACTTCTTTTCTTCTGTTCTGGTTGTTTCTTGGTCTTATATCCGCCCTTGTTTTTGTATTACGCCCAACTTCTTTTCTTCTGTTCTGGTTGTTTCTTCGTCTTATATCGGCTCTTGTTTTTGTATTACGCCCAACTTCTTTTCTTCTGTTCTGGTTGTTTCTTGGTCTTATATCCGCCCATGTTTTTGTATTACGCCCAACTTCTTTTCTTCTGTTCTGGTTGATTTTTGGTCTTATAACCGCCCTTGTTTTTGTATTACGCCCTTCTTCTTTTCTTCTGTTCTGCTTGTTTCTTGGTCTTATATCCGCCCTTGTTTTTGTATGACGCCCTTCTTTTCTTCTGTTCTGCTTGTTTCTTGGTCTTATATCCGCCCTTGTTTTTGTATTACGCCCAACTTATTTTCTTCTGTTCTGCTTGTTTATTGGTCTTATAACCGCCCTTGTTTTTCTATTACGCCCAACTTCTTTTCTTCTATTCTGGTTGTTTCTTGGTCTTATATTCGCCCTTGTTTTTCTATTACGCCGTTCTTCTTTTCTTCTGTTCTGCTTGTTTCTTGGTCTTATATCCGCCCTTGTTTTTGTATTACGCCCAACTTCTTTTCTTCTATTCTGCTTGTTTCTTGGTCTTATATCCGCCCTTGCTTTTTTTTTATATTACGCCCTTCTTCTTTTCTTCTGTTCTGCTTGTTTCTTGGTCTTATATACGCCCTTGTTTTTTTATTACGCCCAACTTCTTTTTTTCTGTTCTGCTTGTTTCTTGGTCTTATATCCGCCATTATTTTTGTATTACGCCCAACTTCTTTTCTTCTGTTCTGGTTGTTTCTTGGTCTTATATGCGCCCTTGTTTTTGTATTACACCCAACTTCTTTTCTTCTGTTCTGGTTGTTTCTTGGTCTTATATCCGCCCTTGTTTTTGTATTATGCCCAACTTCTTTTCTTCTGTTCTGCTTGTTTCTTGGTCTTCTATCCGCCCTTGTTTTTGTATTACGCCCAACTTCTTTTCTTCTGTTCTGGTTGTTTCTTGGTCTTATATCCGCCCTTGTTTTTGTATTACGCCCTTCTTCTTTTCTTCTGTTCTGCTTGTTTCTTGGTATTATATCCGCCCTTGTTTTTGTATTACGCCCAACTTCTTTTCACCTGTTCTGCTTGTTTCTTGGTCTTATAACCGCCCTTGTTTTTGTATTACGCCCCTCTTTCCTGTTCTGGTTATTTCTTGGTCTTATATCCGCCCCTGTTTTTTTATTACGCCCAACTTCTTTTTTTCTGTTCTGCTTGTTTCTTGGTCTTATATCCGCCCTTGTTTTTATTACGCCCAACTTCTTTTCTTCTGTTCTGGTTGTTTCTTGGTCTTATATGCGCCCTTGTTTTTGTATTACGCCCAACTTCTTTTCTACTGTTCTGCTTGTTTCTTGGTCTTATATCCGCCCTTGTTT
Organism: Periplaneta americana; assembly: GCF_040183065.1. Taxonomy (NCBI): domain Eukaryota; kingdom Metazoa; phylum Arthropoda; class Insecta; order Blattodea; family Blattidae; genus Periplaneta; species Periplaneta americana. The sequence continues at coordinate 126,351,776 of NC_091131.1, forward strand.
TTGTATTATGCCCAACTTCTTTTCTTCTGTTCTGCTTGTTTCTTGGTCTTCTATCCGCCCTTGTTTTTGTATTACGCCCAACTTCTTTTCTTCTGTTCTGGTTGTTTCTTGGTCTTATATCCGCCCTTGTTTTTTTTTGTATTACTCCCAACTTCTTTTCTTCTGTTCTGGTTGTTTCTTGGTCTTATATCCGCCCTTGTTTTTGTATTACGCCCAACTACTTTTCTTCTGTTCTGGTTCTTTCTTGCTCTTATAACCGCCCTTGCTTTTGCATTATGCCCATTTGCTCTTCTTCTCCTCTGCTTCTCTCTGCTTGGTATAGCAGCTTTTCTTTTAATTTATTTGCCTCTGCTCCCCTCCTTCTCTCCTTCTCTCTGCTTGGTATAGTAGCTTTTGTTTTAATTTATTTGCCTCTGCTCTCCTCCTTCTCTCCTTCTCTCTGCTTGGTATAGCAGCTTTTGTTTTAATTTTATTTGCCTCTGCTCTCCTCCTTCTCTCCTTCTCTCTGCTTGGTATAGCAGCTTTTGTTTTAATTTATTTGCCTCTGCTCCCCTACTTCTCTACTTCTCTCTGCTTGGTATAGCAGCTTTTGTTTTAATTTATTTGCCTGTGCTATCCTCCTTCTCTCCGCTTGGTATAGCAGCTTTTGTTTTAATTTATTTGCCTCTGCTCCCCTCCTTCTCTCCTTCTCTCTGCTTGGTATAGCAGCTTTTGTTTTAATTTATTTGCCTCTACTCTCCTCCTTCTCTCCTTCTCTCTGCTTGGTATAGCAGCTTTTGTATTAATTTATTTGCCTCTGCTCTCCTCCTACTCTCCTTCTCTCTGCTTGGTTTAGCAGCTTTTGTTTTAATTTATTTGCCTCTGCTCTCCTCCTTCTCTCCTTCTCTCTGCTTGGTATAGCAGCTTTTGTTTTAATTTATTTGCCTCTGCTCTCCTCCTACTCTCCTTCTCTCTGCTTGGTATAGCAGCTTTTGTTTTAATTTATTTGCCTCTGCTCTCCTCCTTCTCTCCTTCTCTCTGCTTGGTATAGCAGCTTTTGTTTTAATTTATTTGCCTCTGCTCCCCTACTTCTCTGCTTCTCTTTGCTTAGTATAGCAGCTTTTGTTTTAATTTATTTACCTGTGCTATCCTCCTCCTCTCCGCTTGGTATAGCAGCTTTTGTTTTAATTTATTTGCCTCTGCTCCCCTCCTTCTCTCCTTCTCTCTGCTTGGTATAGTAGCTTTTGTTTTAATTTATTTGCCTCTACTCTCCTCCTTCTCTCCTTCTCTCTGCTTGCTATAGCAGCTTTTGTTTTAATTTATTTGCCTCTGCTCTCCTCCTACTCTCCTTCTATCTGCTTGGTATAGCAGCTTTTGTTTTAATTTATTTGCCTCTGCTCTCCTCCTTCTCTCTGCTTGGTATAGCAGCTTTTGTTTTAATTTATTTGCCTCTGCTCTCCTCCTTCTCTCAGCTTGGTATAGCAGCTTTTGTTTTAATTTATTTGCCTCTGCTCTCCTCCTTCTCTCCTTCTCTCTGCTTGGTATAGCAGCTTTTGTTTTAATTTATTTGCCTCTGCTCCCCTCCTTCTCTCCTTCTCTCTGCTTGGTATAGCAGCTTTTGTTTTAATTTATTTGCCTCTGCTCTCCTCCTTTTCTGCTTCTCTCTGCTTGGTATAGCAGCTTTTGTTTTAATTTATTTGCCTCTGCTCTCCTCCTTCTCTCCTTCTCTCTGCTTGGTATAGCAGCTTTTGTTTTAATTTATTTGCCTCTGCTGTCCTCCTTTTCTGCTTCTCTCTGCTTGGTATAGCAGCTTTCGCCTTTAATTTAGTTGTTCTCCCCTTCTCCTTCTCTCCTTCTCTCTGCTTGGTATAGCAGCTTTCGCCTTTAATTTAGTTGTTCTCCCCTCCTCCTCCTCTGCTTCTCTCTGCTTGGTATAGCAGCTTTCGCCTTTAATTTAGTTGTTCTCCCCTCCTCCTCCTCTGCTTCTCTCTGCTTGGTATTGCAGCTTTCGCCTTTAATTTAGTTGTTCTCCTCTCCTCCTCCTCTGCTTCTCTCTGCTTGGTGTAGCAGCTTTCGCCTTTAATTTAGTTGTTCTCCTCTCCTCCTCCTCTGCTTCTCTCTGCTTGGTATTGCAGCTTTCGCCTTTAATTTAGTTGTTCTCCTCTCCTCCTTCTCTGCTTCTCTCTGCTTGGTATAGCAGTCTTTTAGTTGTTCTCCCCTCCTCCTTCTCTGCTTCTCTCTGCTTGGTATAGCAGCTTTCGCCTTTAATTTAGTTGTTCTCCCCTCCTCCTCCTCTCCTTCTCTCTGCTTGGTATAGCAGCTTTCGCCTTTAATTTAGTTGTTCTCCCCTCCTCCTCCTCTGCTTCTCTCTGCTTGGTATAGCAGCTTTCGCCTTTAATTTAGTTGTTCTCCTCTCCTCCTTCTCTGCTTCTCTCTGCTTGTTATTGCAGCTTTCGCCTTTAATTTAGTTGTTCTCCTCTCCTCCTCCTCTGCTTCTCTCTGCTTGGTATAGCAGCTTTCGCCTTTAATTTAGTTGTTCTCCCCTCCTCCTCCTCTGCTTCTCTCTGCTTGGTATTGCAGCTTTCGCCTTTAATTTAGTTGTTCTCCTCTCCTCCTCCTCTGCTTCTCTCTGCTTGGTGTAGCAGCTTTCGCCTTTAATTTAGTTGTTCTCCTCTCCTCCTCCTCTGCTTCTCTCTGCTTGGTATAGCAGCTTTCGCCTTTAATTTAGTTGTTCTCCCCTCCTCCTCCTCTGCTTCTCTCTGCTTGGTATTGCAGCTTTCGCCTTTAATTTAGTTGTTCTCCTCTCCTCCTCCTCTGCTGCTCTCTGCTTGGTGTAGCAGCTTTCGCCTTTAATTTAGTTGTTCTCCCCTCCTCCTCCTCTGCTTCTCTCTGCTTGGTATAGCAGCTTTCGCCTTTAATTTAGTTGTTCTCCTCTCCTCCTTCTCTGCTTCTCTCTGCTTGGTATTGCAGCTTTGGCCTTTAATTTAGTTGTTCTCCCCTCCTCCTCCTCTGCTTCTCTCTGCTTGGTATAGCAGCTTTCGCCTTTAATTTAGTTGTTCTCCTCTCCTCCTCCTCTGCTTCTCTCTGCTTGGTATAGCAGCTTTCGCCTTTAATTTAGTTGTTCTCCTCTCCTCCTCCTCTGCTTCTCTCTGCTTGGTATTGCAGCTTTCGCCTTTAATTTAGTTGTTCTCCTCTCCTCCTTCTCTGCTTCTCTCTGCTTGGTATAGCAGTCTTTTAGTTGTTCTCCTCTCCTCCTTCTCTGCTTCTCTCTGCTTGGTATTGCAGCTTTCGCCTTTAATTTAGTTGTTCTCCTCTCCTCCTCCTCTGCTTCTCTCTGCTTGGTATTGCAGCTTTCGTCTTTAATTTAGTTGTTTTCCTCTCCTCCTTCTCTGCTTCTCTCTGCTTGGTATAGCAGCCTTTTAGTTGTTCTCCTCTCCTCCTTCTCTGCTTCTCTCTGCTTGGTATTGCAGCTTTCGCCTTTAATTTAGTTGTTCTCCTCTTCTCCTTCTCTGCTTCTCTCTTCTTCTTATAGCAGCTCTTGTCTTTTCTAAGTAATGAGAAGTGTCAAATAGAAAGTACAATGAGTATATTTACAATTTTATTTCACACAATGAAATGGAAGTTAAACAGAAACATTTATGCCTACATTTTTATTTAAATCTCATTACGGCTTGGAAATGAATTATTTGCAAGCCACTCTATGTGCAGTGTGAAATCTAGTAATATATTTTAAATTGCGGTCTTTTGGTGGTAATTTATTAAACACGTTTAAAGCCACAATGTGAAACCACCTTGTATTTACAGTTAATCTTGTATTGGTAACATGCAACTGGTACTTAAAGATAGTGTGGTGCGTACATGATTTCACCTGAAATGGATTTAAGTTTTTATTAACTTTGATTAAACACTGAAACATATAAATGTAAGCCAGAGTAGACCCCTTAACAAATAGATGTCTACAAAGGGCGACATAAGAAGGATCAGTAACAGTACCATTAGTTTTTTTCCTGCAGGATTAAATTCCTTACCGTATATTTTTACTTTCTTGGGTTATTTTACGATGCTGTATCGACATCTAGGTGATTTAGCGTCTGAATGATATGAAGGTAATAATGCCGGTGAAATGAGTTCGGGGTCCAGCACCGAAAGTTACCAAGCATTTGCTCGTATTGGGTTGAGGGAAAACTCCGGAAAAAACCTCAACCAGGTAACTTGTCGCAACCGGGATTCGAACCTGGGCCACCTGGTTTCGCGGCCAGACGCGCTGACCGTTACTCCACATGTGTGGACCTTACCATATATATCCCACTGCTATTATCTCACATATGAATCCCATAAAATAATTATGGTATTACACTGCACTGATAAGAAGTGCTTGAAAGGTCTTTCTGACCATTTTCTTTATTTCTCAGCAACTAGATGGCTCTAGATAATCTCGTGCAAGGAGAGTTTATATGAGGATCCCAATTCGTAGTTGGGGCCAATATAATTGTTAATAATTTCGCAACATCATGTAGTGATTCAATATCTCCCTTCCCATCTATTTTTCTCTTTCACTCTGTTAGTCTCTTTTTGTCCCTATCTTTTTCTTTTTTTCTCTTCTGTTCTGCCATCTTCTCCTCTCTTGGGTTCGACGTCTCTCTTCTTTTCTCCTCTCCTTCATCCAGCCACCAGATATTCCTTTATTTGCATATCTAAATATATTAAGGCTGGTATTACACTATCAAAGTTCTTTGACAGAGAATATGGTAAAATATTTTACCAAAGTTCTGTAATAAAAGGTGGGATTTTGAGTATATTACTCTATATAAAATATTTTATCAAAGATAATATAAAATTAAGGAACAAGGATCATCAGCCTTCATTTATAATAAAATTATATATATATATATATATATATATATATATATATACAGGGTGTTTCCCAGGTGGTGTTACAAACTTTCAGGGATGATGGTGAAGGGCACATGTATCAATTTGAGGTAAGGAACCCTGGTCCGGAAATGACCGAGTCGAAAGTTACAAGCAAAAATAGTTGTGTGGAAATGAAATAATTTTATTCCTCTGTACACCTTATTTATGTATATTTATCTGTACATCTTACACATACTGTATTCATCTGACGTTGTTTACGTTGTCTACTTACAGTATTCCATTCAGTGCGTTGTCTGAGGGATGGGGACAGGAAACTACACTAAAGCAATGCAGATAGCGTAATGTGTAACGGACATGGTCGGTCCTGATATGCACGTCTGTAGACAGCAGTGTATGTGTACAAGTTGCAGTGTCCAGTCGATCAGTTCTAGTGAAATGGAGGAATACACGAGAGCGGAATAAGCAGACCCGATTTTCGAATATGGATGAGCCAATGGGAACAGTAGACAAGCTCACAGATTGTATCGGGCGAGTACCCACGTAGGAGACATCCGGCCCATACCATTTTTCCACGACTATTCCAAAGGTTAAGGGAAGGAGGGCACGTGGTGTAAAATTACAATTCCATTTCCACACAACTATTTTTGCTTATAACTTTCGACTCAGTCATTTCCGGACCATGGTTCCTGATCTCAAATTGATACATGTGCCCTTCGCCATCATCCCTGAAAGTTTGTAACACCACCTCGGAATCACCCTGTATATATAGTCTATATATATCATTACAGGTATGAAAAAATGAATGACGAAAAGTATTATGCATGTTTAGCTACAATTAGTTCAAAATATTACAATACAGGGTTGTTTCCGATCTCTGATAACGAATTTGAATGACGTCATGTGCGTCAGGAGTCACACCGATAGCTGAATTGCAGCGAGAGGTGACAAACCAGGAGTGAGTGATTGCATAATCAGAGTGCACGGTGTATCACAGTGGCAATGCCCAAGAAAATCGAGCCTTTGTGGAAGGGGTACATAACAACTCTTTCCGATGCCAAGTATAGTTATGTGAAAATCGAGGGTTAAAAAAAAGGTAAAGGTGTACCCCTAACATGCCATGTAGTCACTTGGGGGGCATGGAGGTAGAGCCCCATGCTTTCCATGACCTCGGTACTAGAATGAGGTGGTGTGGTCTGCACCACGCTCTGACCACCTTTTACCCCCGGAAAAGACCCGGTACTCAATTTTATAGGAGGCTGAGTGAACTTCGGGGCCGTTCTGAAAGTTTGGCAACGAGAAAAAATCCTGCCACCACCTGGGATTGAACCCCGGACCTTCCAGTCCATAGCCAGCTGCTCTACCAACTGAGCTACCTGGAGCCTGCAAAAAACGTGGTTTCGTTATTTCCAAGAAAGGCATATTGTGTGTACCTAGTAAGACTGGCAAAGCTCGGATGGGATTAATTCCAGAGTGGAAAAAGCAAGCAAATCCACCCCCGTCACAAGTCGCCGCACCCCAAGAGATGATACAAATTAATCCCATTCGAGCTTCACCAATCTTATTAAGTACACAGAAGATGCCTTTCTTGGAAATAATGAAACCTCGCTTATAGCAGCTTATTTTATTTTCACTTAACTGTACTTCACATTGGAAAGGGTCGTAATGTACCCCTCCCAAAGGCTCGATTTTCTTGGGAATTTCTGCTGAGATACACCGTACACTCTGACTGTGAGATCACTCACTACTGGTCTGTCACCTCGCGCCACAGTTCAGCTGTCATGTGACTCCTGATGTACATTATGTCAGTCAAATTCGTTAACAGAGATCGGAAACAAGCCTGTATGCATATTGCTGAAAAAGAAACGGAGGAGGAAAATGGCTGTAGGTTAAACGATAGACTGCAAGACGTGACAAGAAAAGTATCCATCACAGTTCACTTTAAAAAAAAAAGGTACAATTGAAAGTTACTTAAACTTTTTGAGAACGGATGAAGTTAATTTTCAGTTTGCCCAGACTCCTGTATTACTCCTGTGCAGCAGTTATAGTCTCTGCTGTTTTTATGTACATATTTCTTCTTTTATGCCTGTTTTTGTAGTCCATGTTTTGTATTTTATAATATTTCATTTACTTCATATTCTCATTATCAGCGTTTTTGTCATAGTAACAGTCCAACAATATTTACGTTCCGCCGTATTCGTTTAAAGCTAGGCAGAGCTTTTATGAAAGTTAACAAGATGCATTTACATTTTATAAATGATCTTTGTCAGAGAGCTTTGATAGTGTAATACCAGCCTGAGCGTGATTGTCCCCTTGAATGGCTAACATTATTTGAACACCAAGCAAGCTGGTTGGTGTCTGCAATGAGTATATACACAATATATTCACAGAATGCTTGAGCTGTGGCCATAAGCAATTTCAGCATATAGTAAGCATCACGTGATCAATCTTCTCTTCTTCCTGTCCATTTTTTTTACTTGATTATTTAACGACGTTATATCAACTACGAGGTTATTTAACGTCGATGGGATTGGTGATAGCGTGATGGTATTTGGCGAGATGAGGCCGAGGATTCGCCATAGATTACCTGACATTTGCTTTACGGTTGGGGAAAACTTCTGAAAAACCCAACCAGGTAATCAGCCCAAGCGGGAATCGAACCCGCACCCGAACGCAACTACGGGTCGGCAGGCAAGACCCTTAGCCGACAGAGCTACGCTGGTAGCTCTTCTTCCTGTTCCATAGATGGAAATATGAGGGGGCATGGGGGGCACTGCCCCCCAAACTTGGTCGAACTCTTTTATTTTTCTATTAACGTTAGAAAATATTCTTACTTTTGTTTATGATTAAGTTTCTGTGCTTAAATTGATTAATTAATGTCTTCAGATCATGCGTCTGGACTACAATATTTATTTTAAATTTCTGAATGTAAAAGAAAAATAGGAGAAAATCCACAAACTATTAGGGTAAACACGGGAATTTTACTGGAAGCAAGTAAAGTGATAGGTTTGGAAGTAAATCCCGAAAAGACAAAGTGTATGATTATATCTCGTGACGAGAATATTGTACGAAATGGAAATATAAAAATTTGAAATTCTCTTTTCAAGAGGTGGAGAAGTTCAAATATCTTGGAGCAACAGTAACAAATGAAGAGTCCACTGCAAGAATGATGTCATTTGGAATACATTTTGCAGGAGAAGCAATTGAAAGTTTGAAATGCTTAGAGCTCAAAGCCTGTGATTTTCCGATCATTATTGGATAATCAATATCAGTGTTAATGCCATATAACTCTGTATGTACATTCTATATGTCTTAAGCTATGCATTGACAGTCTTGGTTCATTTTCGACAAGTAAGTGACATCCATCATTCTTGCAGTGGACTCTTCAAATATAAATAATACTCGGGAGAAAATTAAACACAGAATAAATCTGGGAAATGCCTGTTGTTATTCTGTTGGGAAGCTTTTATCATCCAGTCTGCTGTCAAAAAATCTGAAAGTTAGAATTTATAAAACAGTTATATTACCGGTTGTTCTGTATGGTTGTGAAACTTGGACTCTTACTTTGAGAGAGGAACATAGGTTAAGGGTGTTTGAGTATAAGGTGCTTAGGAAAATATTTGGGGCTAAGAGGCATGAAGTTACAGGAGAATGGAGAAAGTTACACAACACAGAACTGCACGCATTGTATTCTTCACCTGACGTAATTAGGAACATTAAATCCAGACGTTTGAGATGGACAGAGCATGTAGCACATATGGGCGAATCCAGAAATGCATATAGAGTGTTAGTTGGGAGGCTGGAGGGTAAAAGGCCTTTAGGGAGGCCGAGACGTAGATGGGAAGATAATATTAAAATGGATTTGAGGGAGGTGGGATATGATGATAGAGAATGGATTAATCTTGCTCAGGATAGGGACCAATGCGGGCTTATGTGAGGGCGGCAATGAACCTCCGGGTTCCTTAAAAGCCAGTAAGTAAGGAAGTATAAGTATTTCTATATATTTTGAGGAATGAAAACACTGTAATGTTTCTTTTGTAACACCCTGTACTCATGTGTTAGAAGTCTGCAGGTGTTCAGGCCGCCACTTGGAGAAATATGAATAACATACTGCACAACAATGCAGAAAAAAGAAAAGTGATCCCAGTATAATGTGTGAACTTAAAGACGTGAGATTAAATAAAATAATTAGAATTTACATTTCATAATATGAAGATATATCATATTATGATATCTTGCTTTTTTTAAATAAACAGATAAAGTAAATGTAAAATTGGTCCACTGATGTGGAGTAATGGTTAGTACGTCTGGCCATGAAACAAGCGGGCCCAGGTTCAAATCCTGGTTGGGACTAGTTACTTGGTCGGGGCTTTTCCTCAACCAATTGTTGTTGTTTATTGTTAGTAAAATAACACGTACAAAAATACAATCTTAGTTCTTCCCTGAAGGAGTAAATCTCGTGCTCAGGGAGATATCTAAACACAAAGATAAACACAAACAAAGATAATTATTTAACACAAACTAGGTCAAGAAAAAAAATTACAGGAATAAATTAAATTTAAAAATACAATTTCAATTTTAACAATTTAAGTCATACAAATACATATACATAAATTAAATTCCTAACGCTATTTTTTTAATTTCTGATACTAAAATTTTCCAAATTTGGGTAGCCTATTTATCAATTATTTTATTGTATAACCTTGGACCAAAGTAGGTACAATGGCTCAGAGTTGTGCTTGTGAAACACTTTGGTTCCTCTAGTCGTATAAAATCCGATCTTTTAGTTCCATATTTATGGTGATACAATTTGAATTTATTACGATTTTTATGTATGAAGTTTAATAAGGCAATATAATAAATCTGTTTAATTTTCAAAACATTAAAATCATTGAACAAAAGCTCGGATGAGTAATCAATTGGTTTATTAAGGCATATTTTAATTATTCTTTCCTGAATAAGTATTAGTGGAGTGAGATTAGAAATACAAGCATGTTCCCACCCTAAAATTCCATACTGGAGAAGGGATTGAAATAAAGCTAAAATATTAATTGGTAAATATGACTGAAGTATAACAAAGATATAAATTGTTGTATGTAATCTATTGCATAAATATGTAATATATTTATTCCATCGTAAGTGAAGTATAATTGCTGGTTAATTGTCGTTGTTGGACCTCGAACTCATTTCGCCATCATTAATTTACATATCATCATCCATACAATAGCCTGGGTTAAGTTTACGGTGCGGCGTGCTGTACTTGTACAAGAGCACGGCCGTTCAGCTACCCAGTCCTTCACAAAATAAGAGTGGTAAGCACAATAAGCCTCAGTGCAAGTCTTCAGGTTCCTCCTCTGTACAAGAGGAAAAAAAGTGAAATGTCTTTATACTCGTATTTTGTTACAATTTTACTTTATTTTACAATACCTTTATTAAATGATCATATTCCGATATACTGTACCAAGGTCAAGCTAAAACGGGGGGAGGAGATAAATGATGTCCCCCATAATCTCGTTATATCGGGATTCTATAGTTTTTGCTTCCCCCCCCCCCCCAACAAGGAAACGGTTCTCTCTCCGCCTATGTTCCTGTCTACTCCCTTACGCCACCACGCTGTTTGAACATGTATGCTGGAATCACAGCCTTCTTCATAGACTATTTTTCTAAAAATGACATCACGGTGCTGGTATAGCACTAAATTAAGAAGGCAGTGTCCTAATGCAGCTTAATTACTAGTTATCAGCTGTTATTTTTTGGAAATTCGAATTTTTTGTTTATAAACAGTTTTCCAGTAAACCGTTCATGACACCTAAGTCTCAGGTTTATGAACTGAATGGTAATTTCCTGAGACGCTAGAAAAGAAACGGGGAAAATTTCAGTATACGAATTCCTCACTGACAATTATATCGTACAATACTAAAAAAGAGTAGATTTGTATGCGTTTGTCGAATGCGCATCATCATGTTAACGAAAAGGCACTTTTCAGTGCCAATAATTTATTTTGTGTGCACAAGGTTGGAATTTTGAAGTAAGAGGGGAAAGGAAGGAATCCGTGTTCTGGAATTTATCCAAAAAAACAGTAGAAAGATGTAGAATTGTAAAAGAAGTTCAAAAGATATCTATGAAAATTACGTTTGGCTGTCAGCAATCGAAATAAATGTGGAAAAGCTAAGAGCCTGAAATATTACAATATTAAAGAATGTAACGCAGGTACCAACAATGTCAATGTTCTAATCAACGTGTTATTCTACATTGGACTCGCATTTTATTTCCAAAGCATCGTCAGATTTTATAACCCCCAATTGTTAATGATGTATCGTTTGTGCAAACATTTTCAATTACTAGCTACTACGGTCTTGATTGCTATTCACTACGTAGTTTTGGATCGTAGCGTCTGATGTCACATCCAGCTATTTAGTCAACAATCTAGTTCACTTCAGTTGTAAATGTAGCTTTGAGACACGGCCTAAGCACCACGTGATCAGTCTTCTCTACTCCCTAACGCCATCACGCTGTTTTGTTCCAGAACTGGGTGGGCGAGGTACAGACGAAGAACAACATGCAGTTCACCATCCTCAACCTGAGGAAGAAGGTGCAGCCGTCACCTCCACCCCTGTCTGTGCGGATATTCGTGACGTTCTCCGAGGGCGGGAATGTGCCTCGACTGCGCAGAATCAGTTTCAACGGCCGCCAGATCTGCTCCGTTGACCCAGGTCAGTCAGGGTCCAGGGTTACCGATTCGGATGACCAACCATCCTCATTTTGAGGCATTTCGAGATATTTCAAATGTACAGGACAGAATCTGGCCCTCTTTTTCCTGCCCAGAATTATTTACTTGTTTTTGTGAACATTGCCTACATTTTAGTTTCAGACATACAGCTTCAAGAGTCACTCTGGCTTTCACGTGTTGAAACAATCAGGGCACAAGCATTGATCTGTGAATAAAGTTTTGCTGCACTTGATTTGGACCTTTACTTACTTACTTACTTACTTACTCACTGGCTTTTAAGGAACCTGGAGGTTCATTGCCGCCCTCACATAAGCCCGCCATTGGTCCCTATCCTGAGCAAGATTAATCCAGTCTCTACCATCATATCCCACCTCCCTCAAATCCATTTTAATATTATCTTCCCATCTACGTCTCGGCCTCCCTGAAGGTCTTTTTCCCTCCGGCCTCCCAACTAACACTCTATATGCATTTCTGGATTCGCCCATATGTGCTACATGCACTGCCCATCTCAAACGTCTGGATTTAATGTTCCTAATTATGCCAGGTGAAGAATACAATGCGTGCAGTTCTGTGTTTTGTAACTTTCTCCATTCTCCTGTAACTTCATGCCTCTTAGCCCCAAATATTTTCCTAAGCACCTTATTCTCAAAGACCCTTAATCTCTGTTCCTCTCTCAAAGTGAGAGTCCAAGTTTCACAACCATACAGAACAAGCGGTAATATAACTGTTTTATAAATTCTAACTTTCAGATGTTTCGACAGCAGACTGGATGATAAAAGTTTCTCAACCGAATAATAACAGGGATTTCCCATATTTATTCTGTGTTTAATTTCCTCCCGAGTATCATTTATATTTGTTACTGTTGCTTCCAGATATTTGAACTTCTCCACCTCTTCAAAAGATAAATTTCCAATTTTTATATTTCCATCTCGTACAATATTCTGGTCACGAGACATAATCATATACTTTGTCTTTTCGGGATTTACTTCCAAACCTATCTCTTTACTTGCTTGCAATTAAATTCCCGTGTTTTCCCTAATCGTTTGTGGATTTTCTCCTAACATATTCACGTCATCCACATAGACAAGCAGCTGATGTAACCCGTTCAATTCCAAACCCTCTCTGTTATCTTGGACTTTCCTAATGGCATACTCTAGAGCAAAGTTAAAAAGTGAATATGATAGTGCATCTCCTTGCTTTAGCCCACAGTGAATTAGAAACGTATCTGACAGAAACTGACCTATACGGACTCTGCTGTACATTTCACTGAGACACATTTTAATTAATCGAACTAGTTTCTTGGGAATACCAAATTCAATAAGAATATCATATAAAACTTCTCTCTTAACCGAGTCATATGCCTTTTTTAAATCTATGAATAACTGATTGCACTGTACCCTTATACTCCCATTTTTTCTCCATTATCTGTCGAATACAAAATATCTGGTCAGTAGTTGATCTATCACGCCTAAAACCGCACTGATGATCCCTAATAATTTCATCTACATATGGAGTAAATCTTCTCAAAAGAATATTGGACAAAATTTTGTACGACGTCAACAAAAGTGATATTCCTCGAAAGTTACTACAGTTAGTCTTGTCCCCCTTCTTAAAGATACGTACCATAATGGACTCCTTGCATTGTTCTGGTACAAGGTTTGGACCTTTAGGCCTATTTATTATTATTGTCGTGATTTTGAGACCCACTCCACTTGCTTACTCCAAATCCCAAGAATTAGTTTGTTCAAATTTAATTTGGTTAAGTTTTGATTTGTTTAATATTTAATTATTTCATTGGAATTTTGGAACAAGTTGTGACTGAATGAGAGGTGAGAACTGATCTGCGTGTATTCAATTCTGTGATGCTATAGATGAGCGGTCGTCAGCACAGTGCATCCTGGGGCTAGCGTCTCTTACCCGCGGAGAACGCAGTGCACCATGGTGCACTCGAGCTATTCCATCTCAAATCGACCGAAATATAGAGAAAATTGACCTTACAATTTCTAAATACAATGAAACTTTTTTTGTATGTAGAGAACTGTGATACAATGCTTTGTGCAAAGTTTGAGGCATCAGAACTTCATAGTGTTTAAATTAAAAATAATTAAATTGATCGTATTTTCATAATATTAGCAACTTTTTACTGTTGTAGCTCCGAAACCCTTTCACCCAATGATCAAAATCATGGTTTATTTTGATGCTGAAAAGTTAAAGTTTATATTGACATATAAACAGTTTTTCTTACTTTTTATGGAAATGGAGAAATTTAGATTTTTCTTAATTAAGACACCTTTGCCCACGAAAAAATATTTTAAAAATATATGTTAGATTCCGCATTGAAAGTACAAATAAACATATTTTTTTACTGATGGTTTGTTGATAAGAAAGTATTGAAAATATAAAATAAAGAAAATAAATAGTACACGCGTGAACTAACCAGCTGACTGTGAGACGGGAGCTAGCCGAGACAAGCAAGGCCAGGAGACAAACACATAATGTTTCGTTTAGTAGCGCATAGCTGGGCTAGCTTTATCACAAGTTTTCATAAACACAGGAGTAAAATGACGCCCAACGCTCGCTTATCTTCAGCTCTCGGCCAGTGCGTGCGGTACTGCGCCGTTCAAGTCCAGGCGTGTGAAAAAAATCTATTTAATACCCTCGAAACTTATTGCCATACCACAAAGCTAGCAATGCCGAATCCCTCTTAATAATGCAAGGTTTTTCCTCAATATTTTTTTTACATTTTTGCAAATTGGCAAAAAGCCTAAAAGTAAGTAAAATCAGATTATCCGTCTCTCTGTATACAATAAAAATAAGTATTATTTTCTTATCATAACATACCAAATGTCAGCTTCAAAATGAGCTCCCGTTCAATGTTCTGCAGTAAATGGTTCCAGAGTTCGAGCGCTGAAAGAGGCTTGTTTTTATAAAATACGCTAAATTTGTCGCTCAACAATACGAAAACCGTTTGATTTTCGATAGTATATTTTTGAAAATGTACTCTCCTCAGCACCTTGTATAAATAGGGAAAAAATTAGAGTATAAAAATAATGCGAGGTTTTTTACTGATCGATTTCATATGGAATAGCCCACTCGTAGCTGCTAGTGGGTATGCTCTCTACCTCTTTCTGCTGCACGATGGGGCACATGGGATGGCTCCGCTTACCCTTTGCAAATTTCAGCGAGTGCTGACGACCACTGCTATAGATGTTAAGCATTTACTACCGAAAATACAGTCCAACCTGGTTAATACGATGTTCAAGAGATCGTTAAAATAATCGCATTATCCAAGATTAAAAAGAATATATAATATGCAAGTTTCAATTCTTTGGTCGGCGGGAAAAGGCACATAAGTAAAAAAGTCGATTTTTCTGCTGTATCTAATCACATAAGTCAAGTATTTTTTCTAATTTTTGAAATAATAAAATTTCTTGTTTATTAAATTGAAAAGGGTCTTACTTTTACCAACATACATGAATTTCATTATTGAACTTACATTCAGTTAAAAGTAAATTTAAAAAAAGAAAGTCTCTCCTGAAAAATTCATTTTTTTTTTCTACGCCAGAGGCATTTTGATTTACATACACCAACTTTTTCGAGATAAACGGTTCAAAACAACCAACTAAATTTATGAAGACTATAAGGGAATTGTTCGCTGCTCCTCTTGTATAAAAATTCAATGCTATATAGAACAAACAAAACTATTTATTCAGAATTTTGCACAATATTACCAAAGTACAGGACATTCAATTTACAAAAATTAAAACTCGATACTTTTGTTTCTTTCGTGTTAACATTTATTTTAGTCTTTGATTCATTCAAAATTCTTTCAGTTTATTTAATAGGGATCATAAAATTGTTTCACTCTCATTTTGTTGCCCTCTAACATAGGACCTTAATTCCTGGATGTGGCCCATGGTCTGGCCGATTGTAGGCAATGGTTTATCGGGATATTCTGGCCTTTCTTTTTTTTTTTAGTTGGTTATTTAACAACGCTGTATCAACTACGAGGTTATTTAGCGTCGAGATTGGTGATACCGGTAGCGAGATGGTATTTGGCGAGATAAGGCCGAGGATTCGCCATAGATTACCTGGCATTCACTTTACGGTTGTGGAAAACCTCGGAAAAACCCCAACCAGGTAATCAGCTCAAGTGAGGCTCGAACCCGGGCCCGAGCGCAATTTCAGACTGGCAGGCAAGCGCCTTAACCGACTGAGCCACGACGGTGGCTCCTTTCTTCTTCATCAGAAGATACGACTACAGTTTGCTCGCGCTATATTGTGGACTGACATTCATAATTTAGGAACTGAATTTCATTGAATTTCACTTAGAATTGCCGAAAAAATTTTAATTAGGCTACAAACAATTTTTTTACATTGCGTTTTATAGGAGGAAGACCGCGCGAAAAGTTCGAATTATTCACGATTTCAAATTTAAAACGTTGGAATTATACAAGTTGGACTGTAGTGCCCCTGGATTATTAGAAAAAACATGTTACCTGTATTCGAAATGTCCCTCCGCTTCAGATGTGTTATGCAGGGTTTCGTTTTATTTCAAAGTATCCTTTCGGTGATGCACAGTACGGAATCAACGTCTTAGTTTATGATTTCCTTTAAGTTACTAAATAATTGCAGGAAAGACGTTGGAATTGTGAACCCATAAGTAAAAGAAAGAATGATTATAAATCGTAAATTTGCTCTCTCATCATGGTTGCTATGTTACATACTGATCAATTCTTGCAATCTCATAATGGTTGCTATGTTACTTACTGATCAATTCTTGCTAATTGTTATTGACAATGACAAATTTAACTATATATGTGGAACAATAAAAAGAAACCTCAAACAAACTAGGAAAGAAACTAAAATAAAATTTTATAAAATAATGGCAGTGCCCATGTTCCTATATGGCTCGGAATGTTGGACATTAAGAAAAAGTGAAGAGAGAAAAATAGAGGCCGCCGAAATGCGATTCCTAATGAGTAGACATCGGATTTTTAGGCACTAAAATTGCAGTTTTAGGCGCCTAAAATAAGCTCAAAATTTGTAAAATTAGGCTCTATTTTAATGAAAATAGGCATTTTAGGCACATCAAGGTATCATACTTATTTCTTTCACTGAAATTTTTAGTTATACACTAAAATACGCACAAAAAAGTATGTTTAAACATTAAAAAAGAATACTATATTGTATTTATAAACAGAGCTGCACAAATTTAATATATTGAAACTAATGAAATAATGATTATTGATATCAAGATTACTCATTTTAAGTTATTGAAATTCAGTTCCATGCTCAGACTTTATTATAATTATCTGCACAGTACACCACCAGAATTTTTTCTAAATTCTCCGCAGTTAACCTTTGCCTTTTGTCACTGAGAATCATTTTGAAAGCAGAAAAACTTCTTTCAACCAAAACTGATGTGAGAGGCGCAAATTTTAAATTAGGTACAATAGAAACATCAATACTTACTTGAACATTTACACTTTCCCCCGATATCACTCTTGATACTTTTTCCAACAATGAAAATCCTACATTCTTATTTAATACGTTGTCCCACTTATTTTTAACTTTTTTCCCAGTTTCGCCCAAAGCAGAATGTATGTTCACTTGAGCTTTCTTTACTATTGCTATTTGGCTACAAAGAGATTGTTTTTCACGTTCTAATTGTTCAATGCTTGCAGGTATGAAAGAAAAGTTTGATGTTATGTAGGCAATATCGTTTTTCACTCGTGAGTCATTCAGACAATCTTTCACTGCTTTCACACACGCTGCACTATCAGTTTCAGGTAATTTATCAATAACTGTGACCACTTCTTTAAAATACTTAGAATAATACACCACTGACTGAATCCAGGTTCCCCATCGTGTAACAACCGGCTGAGGTGGGAGTGGGATATCTGGAAAGTTCTCTCTGAATATTGAAATCCTGGATGGGGCTTTACAAAAACATTTTTTTGTGTTAGAAATAAACGAATTGACAAGAGGAAATTCATTCCGGATTGTTTCAGAAACCATGTAAAGGCCATGTGCTAGACAGGTTACATGCGTGAGGTTAGGATAAAATGTTTTAAGAAGTGGAGCTGCAGCAACCATGTATGAGGCAGCATCAGTACAAAACAACAGAACTTTAGAATCGTCTATATTACCTGAGTATAAAGACTGTAGGCCTTTATTTACAAAATAAGCAATGGCTTGGCTATTCACTTTCGAAAGTTCCTTAACACATACGAGGTGTGGAATCGAAGGTCCATCAGGACTAAGTTTTCCTACTACCATATTTGCTACATACCTATTCATAGGATCTGAGGTTTCATCCACAGAGACCCATATGTAAGAATCACCTATATCCTCCCGAATGGAAGCTAAAGTTTCATTGTATATTCTGTCTAAGTAATTTTTTCTTAGGGTCGACTCAGATGGGATATTTTGTTTGCAGTATTTTTGTAAAAACTGTCTTAAAACCGGATTTTCAATTGCATTCCAGGGAATGTTAGCAGCAACAAACGCTCTGGTTAAATCAGCATAGAAATTGCTGCTGAGATTGGATGAAGTAGGCTGTGTTAGTAAAGTTTGTTGCAGTTGATTTTTCTGCTGAGCTTTAGCCTTATGAGCCGCTCCTTGCACATGCTGCTTTAGGTGGCACTTCTTTTCTTGCGAAATCTAAAAATGTAAAGTAAACTGAATTAAAATAAAATCCTAATTGTTGTATTGCCGTATTTCTATCACAAAGTTAGTGGGTTCGAACAATCAAAATTTTAATGACCTGCAAATACTTTAACTATCGGAATTTAAAAGGTTAAAGTGTAGTGGTCTTAAAAAGAATTATACCTCAGGATAGCTCAGTCAATGTATAAATATTATAGGCCTACTCATTAAAATTAATAGAATTTATATATTTCAACTATTGTTACATACCTGTTTGCTACAAATCTTGCAGAATATTATTTTTCCATCATAAATGAATTCTGAATATTCTGTTAGCCATTGCCGGATCAATGTAGATTTTGCACTTATATTTTTCGGCATTATCGCGTTAAACTTCACAGGAAAACGTCCTACCGCTCAAAACTTCTCAACACAAATAAGGTGAGGGAAAGAGCAACTGTTAACGAGCATTCAAATGAACCGTTGTTATTGGGATTCAATTGGACAAAAATACAAAGTTCCACTTATTGTTGCATTTCCTGGTAGTGTTAACACTAGGAGGGCCATTCTTTTAAATATTTTGTAACGGTTTACCCTACTAATTCGCAGTTTTACGACTTTTCATAAATATTTCAAAAACACTCTTTCTCCAAAAATTGTGATTTTATGACACTCTGAAGGGCAGTACAGCTAATCGGTTTCAGACCGAAAACAGTCATTTTTATAGTATAGTATATCTCTGAATCGGTAGCAGCACATGTTGTGATTGTTGCCTGCTTCAAAACTAAGGTTGGTTCTTTGTCGGCATTTATGCCTCCAAACATGTTAAATTCGGTGAAATCTATTGCGAGTGTCGTGAGATTCAAAACATTTTGTTTCCTTTATCAATGGTTTCATGGCCGGTGTGAAGCAAACTTTCCACTTTTTAAATGCCTTAAATTTCGAAGTGAATGCATGTATAAATTATAAAAAGTAAGAGTAAAATGCGAAACTTTACAGTGAGTTAGGCATTTTTAGGCGAATATTAACAAATTAGGCTCTAATAACCGTTTTAGGGCATTTTAGGGCACTATAAAACTCTTTGAATACCTTTCAATTTCCATGAAATACAAATATTAATAATTCTTTTTACTTTTCTCCTAAAGAAACAAAATAGGCATTTGCCCTAGAATCCGATGTCTGCTAATGAGTATAGCTGGCTACACTTTGTTAGATAAAAGGAGAAATGATGACACAAGAAAGGAATTATGCATCTTTAAACTAACAGAGAAGATACACCAATTTAGAACTAAGTGGAGGGAACATGTGGAAAGAATGGAAGAATACCGCATTCCATAACTGCTGTTAGATTACAGACCAACAGGTAAAAGAAACATTGGCAGACCAAAGAAAAGATGGACTCAACAAATGTTTCATGCATGAGACCGAAACAAGCCTTTAGAGGCTTAAACCTTGACGATGATGATGATGATGATGATGATGATGATGATGATGATGATGATGATGATGATGACGACAAAAGGCTTTGAATTCCAGAAGTGAACGTGGAAATTTTAAAATGTTATTTGAATGCAGATGTTTTTATTTTCCAACTAAATCCCTGCCTATGCCTAACAAATTTTGATGATTATGATTGTCACAGTAATGATAATATCGAAAATGATAATAATAATAATAATAATAATAATAATAATAATAATAATAATAATAATAATAATAATGTCTGTTCTCAAAAAAGATGAAAGTTAGAATTTATAAAACACTTATATTACTGGTTGTTCTCTATGGTTGTGAAACTTGGACTCTCACTTTGAGAGAGGAACAGAGATTAAGGGTGTTTGAGAATAAGGTGCTTAGAAAAATATTTGGGGCCAAGAGGAATGAAGCAACAGGAGAATGGAGAAAGTTACACAATGCAGAACTGCATGCATTGTATTCTTCACCTGACATAATTAGGAACATTAAATCCAGACATTTGAGATGGGCAGGGGATGCAGCACGTATGGGCGAATCCAAAAATGCATATAGAGTGTTAGTTGGGAGGCCCGAGCTAAAAAGATCTTTTGGAAGGCCGAGACGTAGATGGAAAGATAATATTAAAAAGGATTTGAGGGAGGTGGGATATGATGATAGAGACTGGATTAATCTTGCTCAGGACAGGGACCGATGGCGGGTGGTGGTGGTGATTCAGTTTATGCCTTGCCCTGATGCAAAAGAAAAATAAAGTAGTTGAAGTTCTGATTTAAAGAAGTTCTATCAAATTAACATGCAAAAATAAAATTGTTGCTTTATATTAGGTTCATAGATAAGTTTGTAGCATTTTTGTTCATGACTACTATGCATTAGGAGATTGTTTATAATTTGTCATTTGTTGTTTATCGTTTGTCATTTGTTATTTGAATTGTTGTGCTTGTATATAAGTCTTGAATTTTGCGGATTGATTTGGGGAAAGTTTGTGCTATACGTGCTCTAAAGAAGATGAAGTGTCAAGTGGAAAAAAAAGAACACTTCCGACATATTCCTCTATTTAAGTTTAATAGAGGAACAAAGGCAGACGAGGCAGCTCGAAACATTTGTGCCGTGTACGGGGAGAATGCCATCAGAAAAAGAACTGCAAGAAAATAGTTCTGTCGTTTCAACACAAAACATCCTGTACAAAAGTTAGTGTACATAAGATCATGTTATGCATCTGGTAGGATGAAGAAGGCATCATGTACTATGGATTGCTTCCCAGGAATGTAACCGCAACTGCTTACATTTATTTTCCACAATTCAGATGCCTTGCGGCCGCAGTTGAAGCAAAACGACCGGGAAAACTGCATCAAGTGCTGCTCCAACATGGCAATGCACGCTCTTGCTCCATTGACATAATGAAATCAGCTATCCAGGAACTTGTTTGAGAGATGATCCCAAATTCCTTGTATTCTCCCGATTTTGCACCCTCAGATTTTGATCTTTTCCGTTCTCTTAAGGAAAGATGCTTTACAAACTTGGCTTGACGACTATTTTACCTCTAAACTAGCAGATTTCTTCAGGAACGGAATTGAAAAACTACCCCAGCATTGGAACAGAGTCATAGATAATGTAGAAGAATATATTACTGATTAATTTTGGTCTTCCATCCATGTCAAACGAAAATTTTCGTCACAGCAAAAAACATTACCAACTTTTGCATTGACTCAATACACAGAGATGAGAAGTTGCCAAGTAAATGTTAAGGATAAATTGTGAACACATTGGATGTGTCTGGAACAGTTCCTGCATTCGTGTGGAGTAGGGGAACAGAAAAATGAATGTTATCTCATCAAAGTCCTCTGATAATACCTTCCCTTATTGTATCATAAAAGGTTAGATGTGAGTTTGTGATATTTTCGTCTTCAGGTACTGCACCGAGTACCAAGACACCACCTTCCTCACTGCCTCCAGAAGTGAGCGAAAGAGTTGAAGAAGAAGATGAGGAGGAACCCCCAACAGAATCAGGTATGGAAAGTTAGGAACTCTTTCTTTAATATATCTAGCCTAAGACATAGGAGCCCCATTCCTTTTGAAAGCGCTTCACACTTCCCTTTGGACCTCACACACTTATGCCAACTTTTGTCCACACCTGTGGAGTAAAGGCTAGCGCGTCTGGCCGCGAAACCGGGTGTCTCGGGTTCGAATCCTGATTGGGGCAAGTTATCTGGTTGAGGTTTTTTCCGGGGTTTTCCCTCAACCCAATACGAGCAAATACTAGGTAACTTTCGGTGCTGGACCCCGGACACATTTCACCGGTATTGTCACCTTCATTTCATAACCTGAGATGTTGATACAGCGTCGTAAAATAACCCAGTAAATATAAACAATCTGCAATGTCCTTTTTCAGTTGCCTCGTCACTTTCTCCTTAATGTTGCCCCCAGTCTACAATATCTTCCCTTTCAGCAGCAATTTTAGTTTTGAGAATAAGTAAAAAATCTCAGGGATCCAAGTCTGGGCTGTATAGGGTGTGATATACTCGTACTTAGGTAATGCGATGCTTTACCCAAAAAGAAGTGACAGAGAATTCATAGAATTCCTGTAATTGCATTAAACGCTAATGTTCATGGTTGAGTGTTATTGTGGTATTTAGACTTTTAAGGAATTGGTTATTATTTATCAGGATAGCCACCGGCGTGGCTCAATCGGTTAAGGTGCTTGCCTGCCGGTTTGAAGTTGCGTTCGGTCGCGGGTTCGATCCCCGCTTGGGCTGATTACCTGGTTGGTTTTTTTCCGAGGCTTTCCCCAAACGTAATATGAATGCAAGGTAATCTATGGTGAATCCTCGGCCTCATCTTGCTATCACCAATCTCATCGATGCTAAATAACCTAGTAGTTGATAGAGTGTCGTTAAATAATCAACTAAAATAAAAAAAATTATCGGGATTGTGAATATGATTGAGAGTGAAATAAATTTAATGTAATTTATCTTTTATATTGTTAATGATTAATTTTCTTTATTTCTTTTTTGAATGTATACCATACAGAGTGTTAATTAAATATGGAATATCGCTACCAACTTCTTTTTAGTTGGTCAGTTAATAAAGCTCTGTCAACTACCCAGTTATTTATCGTCGATGAAATTCGCGATAGTGAGATGATATTTGGCGAGATTAGACCGAGCATTCGTCATAGATTACCTGACATTTGTCTTATGGCTGGGGAAAGCTTCGGGGGGGGGGGAACCCCAAGCAGAAATCGAACCCATGCCCGAGTATCAAATAACTCTAAAGGATTGTGATTTATTAATAAAGTTTATTTTAATTGAGTATGTCTGATGTCTATAACCAGAATTAGAAAGCTCTGTTGGATTTTTAAGCAAGTTTTTTCATTCTGATAGGTTTATAACAGTTGTTTCAGAACTGTTCTTTACTGTCAGCTTATTTATGCACTCAAACAAGTTACTTTCTCTCCTAGATTGAATATGTTTATTTTCCTACCTCCACACGTTTTATCTGACTTTCTTTCTTTTTTTTTTTTTTTTTTTTCAAATTCAAATTCAAATTTATTCATAATTTACATTTGAAATGGTACATTTGAATAGATACCCGAAATGAGCATATGCTCCTGCTCGGGTACAGTGCAGTAGAGTCGACATAAATTTTATAGATATCAATAAAATAATGTTGAAAATAATAGTAATAATAGAAGAATAACAGTGACGGAGATAATATAAAGATAGTAATACAAATTAATAATAATAATAATAATAATAGAAGAAGAATAACAGTGACGGAGATAATATAAAGATAATAATACAAATTAATAATAATAATAATAATAATAATAATAATAATAATAATAATAATAATAGAAGAATAACAGTGACGGAGATAATATAAAGATAGTAATACAAATTAATTAATTAATTAATAATAATAAAACAAAAATATTAGCAATAATAAAATAATAACTAAGACTGATAAAATAAAATATAAAAGCACTTAGCGAGAGTTATATAAGCATATAATAACCAGAAAAAAAATAACGAACTCGAAATCAACAAAAAAGTTCGTTGTATCGCAGATGACAGCAACCGCCTTATTGATATTGTGTTATGCGATATTGCAAGGAGGGGGGAGCGAAGGTCTACATCTTAACGTTCTCGTCGAATCTTCTATCATACAATCATGGGAAGTTTATGCTGAAAAATAAAAGACTGACTTGTTACTTTTTTCTATCATTCCTCGGTATGATGTCTATATAACCCTTGCCTAGAGATGTTGGAAGTAGAATTAACACCAAATACAGGTAGGCTACTACAATCGTATTCCATTGTGTGGCAGATGGGAGTGCCCAGTGTGGACTGGTGTCTGTACAGCCTGCGCCCCTCGTGAGCCACGGACAAAATACAGCAAGGGGGCAGTTCCCGTGGCATGCAGCCCTATACCAGTCCAAAGAGTTGAACCCAGTCTACAAATGTGGAGGATCATTAATCGGTCCTAAGACAATTCTTACGGGTAAGTGTCTCGCTTCAACGCAGCAGAGAGAAAGCGGCCAAGAACTTTTTTCTACTGCATGGATTTTCATGTAATTTTTAGAATTTATTCCATATGAAAATATAGAGGTATGATCAAAATTTCATGAAATTTGGTTCAGCCACCGGCGTAGCTCGGTCGGTTAAGGCGCTTGCCTGCTGATCTGGAATTGCTCTCGAGCACAGGTTCGATTCCCGCTTGGGCTGATTACCTAGTTGGGTTTTTTCCGAAGTTTTCCCCAACTGTAAAGCAAATGTCGGGTAATCTATGGCGAACCCTCGGCCTCATCTCGCCAAATATCATATCGCTATCACCAGTTCCATCGACGCTAAATAACCACGTAGTTGATACAGCGTCGTTAAATAATCAAGTAAAAAAAATTGGTTCAATACTTTTGAAGAAAAGAGTTAAATTTGTGTTCACTTAAATTTAGAAAACCAACTTTTTTATTCAATTTATATTTTTATTCTAGTTTCTTTATATAATTTCAAAGAAAACATATAGGTATGAAAAAGTATAATTATAGCCATTTGCTCTCTGGTTAGAGTTGTGCGTCAATTAAATAACAATCACTATGTGCTGTACATTTTTATACTAAGAAAATGTTGCACATGATGAAGCGAGATATAAAGACAGTGTACAATAAAAAATAAACAATTATTCTCAAAAAACGAACATAAAATCTCCAGTGTGCAATAATATGCCCAGAAATTATTGACAGGTTAAATTGATTTTACGTTTAAAACATTGATACCAGTTAATTGTACTAGACAAATAATATAACTTACTGTACCTCCACATACGTTAACCTTCTAGAGAGCCGTTCCGAAACACATCGCCAATGTCGTATCGTTCAATTGTTCAGTACAGAACTGAAGAAATAAGTTTTTTAAATTTAAAAGTCATGTTGAGTTCAGGTAAGTTTGTGAAATAATATCATATAAATTAGTTTATATTTTTCAGTCAATCACTTATCATGTTAAGTGATTGACTGAAAAATAAAAACTACTGGGTGTTCATTTCAAAGTGTGTCATGATGTCACTGTTGTGAGTCAGCGATTTGAAACGAGTTTCAGCTTTTATGTCAGAGAAGTTGCCTATTAACACGTTGAATGCCACTTGACGCGTATACACGTCACACGGTCCTAGCGCCATATGCCAATGACGCGCATGCACGTCATAGTTGTTTTCTTGCTTTCCCGCGCATTATTCCTTCAGTATTTTGGTTATCCTGTATTGTTATGTAGTATTACTTACTGGAAGGGTGCTGCAACTTATTATCATTCTTGGTTATTACCTTCCGCTCATTTAAGTAGAGGAATCATGGATGATAAATTAGATGATAATTTTGAGACGCCTCCAGGTCCTTCAAATGCAAAAAATCGTAAAAGTGCGCCAGATAAACTTGCAAGAATGACGAAATTGTGCGTCCAGTGAATACTTCAATGCCTGATTCGGACAGTGACAGTGATTTCAATCCAAATGAAAGCCAAAGTGAAAGTGAAAATGAAAGTGAAAGTGAGAGTGATAGTGAAAGTGAAACTGATTTTGAAACATCTAATAATTCAAGTACTACTCCAGTAGCCACTCCAGTTCAAAATGTGGATATTTCGACGTCTTATTTATCGCGACTGAATTTGAAGACAGTATTGTTGAAACAGTAAATAAAAGAGGGCAAAAAGTACAAAAGCCGCATGCAATTGAAAAGTATAATAATCACATGTCAGGTGTCGATCGGCAAGATCAAATGCTTTCGTATTACCCATGTGAAAGAAAAACAGTTCGGTGGTATAAAAAAATTGACATCCACCTCTTCCAAATAATGTTACTGAACGCACATAATTTGCATCACCACAAGGAGTAGGATTTCGTTATATGATTTCAGACTTTCAGTAACACGATATTTGCTCTCGTATGCAACACTCAGCAGTCCAACAATCAAACTGGTATCACCAGCTGTGAAACACCTGTCTGCGAAACAACGCGCTAATGAGAAAGGCAAAAAAAAAAAAAAAAAATAGGAAACGCTGCAAAGTGTGTTACGAGAATGGCAGAAGAAAAGAATCAACATTCTACTGTTTTGATTGCCTTGGTCAACCTGGATTGTGTGTCGATCCCTGTTTCGGAATCTACCACAAATGAAGTAAGATAGGCCTAATTTGTTTTTCTCTAACAATATTTCAATATACGGTCACGTAAAAACAAAAATAAGTGTGACGCGTAAACGCGTCAAATGGAACTGATATTGGAATTATTAACGTGGTGCCGGTGACGCGTAAATGCGTCATCAAGGTTTCAAACATTGTCTGTGCTCAAAATTGTATATGAGACTAAAAATTATTCATAGACACTATTACATGATAAATAAACACAAAAAACTAATCGGCTCCTGGGGATAGATTTTGCAACACTACAGTCGGCAGCGAACGTGTTAATCAAGGCGTTCAATCTGAACTTGAGAACATGTACGGTATAACTTGAACGTCGTAGCAACAGATGGCGGTCTGTATGGTCTGTGTACTACCATAATCTCTTTCGAACTGTTTTGCGCGGGCAAGTCGTACGCAGGGTATTTGTTAGCATCGGTTGCATACAGAACATTCCACAATACAAATCAAATGCTCTGTGTCCATGTTGACTGTCGAAGTTAATGTCAACAAATGCGTAAGTAATCGTCTTGACCCTCTCCCCATACACCGACAGTAAGAAAAAACCAACGAGTTAGATACTATAGAGAGGACAAAGACCTCAGAAAGTTGAAGACAATTTAACATTGGTCCGCCATGTTTCGGTTAGTCAAAACAAAGGGGCGTGGCTCGGATGTTGTAGGAAATGACTGTGATGAAGTTAGTATTATTGTGAATTGAGTTACATATTAAGACTATGTTAATAAGTAAAAAGTAAAACACACACAAAACTTTACGTTTTATAACAGCTGTAGGCCTATGTTTTAATAATTTCACTAAATATAGCCCAGATATTAAATGACAAGCTATACTCGATGCAACCAAAGCAAAGCACCTAAAGACTGATGAATTTAATCGGCAGAAGAAAAATAAATAATTTTTTGACTTCGTCACAAATTTAATTACCTTACAGCTAATCTAACCTAATATGAAATTATGTACTTCAGTGCTCACCAGGTGATTTCAAGAGAAACGACGTATGTAACTAATAGGAGTAAAATATAGGAAAGGTAGTGGCGAAAATTAAAAAAAAAAATCTAGTAATTAAGTTATTGAGAAAAATGCATTTGAAATTGGAATTAACACAGAGAACTTTTGAAAACTGCACTTATTAAAACTACAAATACCCTCTTAACATGCAACATAATAATTAAAGAATGACACTAATAGAAAGTTACTCGTGATCATAACTCACCACATTTATTGAAACGATAAGATACTTACGATTAACATTGTTATCAGAAACAACAGGAGCCACAGCTAGGTACACTTCTTTTCGCGTGATGGAGACATCATGTAGTCTAATATAATTTGAAACAAATATTGTCGCGTAAAGGAGACATCGTGTAGTCTAATATAATTTGAAGCCGAGCCCCTACAGCTGAGGCTGCGCAGAAGTTTAGAGTAGGGACAAATTGAAGCTTGCGTCCGCCGCCATGTTTTGGGAGTAGCACGGCTAGCAGACGGCTGCACTATACAATGCTGAATGTTTAATATATATGTTTGGTGCCTCTTATAAATCAATCTGAATGGATAAATGAAAATTAACATTTAAAGCAACCACGTTAAAGACATAATCAAGCTTAGTTACCGTTAGTTTGACATGAAACGAAAGAAAACTGTAACAATTTGATACCGTAACTAAAGATGTTGTATAGTTATTTGACAAAATAGAACGAACAGAAATACAAATGCATATTGTAGTAATAGTTTAGATGAAAAGAAAATTGTTAGTATTAACTATTATTAACAAAACACTGCCTGTGTAAGACATTACATTAGGCCTATATTGTAAACACGTTTGCTTTGATGTGGACGAGAAATAAACAATTATTATTTATTCGCTTCCATATCACATAATATAGGCCTACACCTGTAAAATAGAAACACATCCCTAATGTTTTAGATAGAA
This sequence comes from Periplaneta americana, assembly GCF_040183065.1. Classification (NCBI taxonomy): domain Eukaryota; kingdom Metazoa; phylum Arthropoda; class Insecta; order Blattodea; family Blattidae; genus Periplaneta; species Periplaneta americana. The sequence continues at coordinate 126,380,097 of NC_091131.1, forward strand.
ATATAAGTAGGCCTACCGTGCAATAGCTTATTATCACAGCTGTAGTATGAAATAAACGTTACATGCATGAATTAGTCAATTAGTCATGTAATAAAACTCAGGCCTAGTGTACATAACTTCTTGCCTATTGATTCATCATTATTATTATTATTATTATTATTATTATTATTATTATTATTATTATTATTATTGACTCCGTTAAATATTGTCTTACAACATTTTTATGTAAAGTCGTGTTGTACTGGTAATCTGAAGCTGTGTGCTAACATCTGCTCTTTATGTAGTACTTTCTTTTATTTGGTTATTTAATGACGCTGTATCAACTACTAGATTATTTAGCATCGATGGTATTGATGATAGCTAGATGATATTTGGCGAGACGAGGCCAAGGATCCGCCATAGATTACCTGACATTCACCTTACGGTTGGGGATATAAGAAAAAACCCAACCAGGAAATCAGCGGGAATCGAACCTGCGACCGAGCGCAACTCCGGACTGACAGTCCTTAACCCACTGAGCTACGTCAGTAGATCTTTATGCACTTTTATGGTCAGTTTAACAAGTTTAAAATATGGTTATCGGGAGGAATCTGGGATCCATTTTATAAAATATGTTCCTATAAGTACAGAAAGATTGCACAAGTATTCTACTTTTAGAGCACATTGCTTTCATACGATGTAAGAGTGGATAGTAATATGCCATTGAACTGTCAGCATCTGTATAATTGCTCCTTCACTTAAGCGACATATTTCTATAATCTCAGATGATGGTATGACAAGACTCCCATTATTCTTTCGTTAAAAAATAAAAGAGATTTTGTTTACTGGTGGTAGCCTACGTACCATAAATTGAGTCTTTAGATTTATTACGCCATATTTTTCTTAATGATTTAACAACTAAGCCAGCAATGAATACAATCACATTTTGACAATATTGTGTCATTGAGAATGATGTAAGAATGAGGGAATTGCAATCAATGTCTGCAGTAGAAGAGTCATATCGCCTCTGATTCTCAAAACACTTAGGATTATTATTATTACAGTGCGTTAGATGTTAGGATAATACCATTGGGTATATAGACATTTTTAACGGACATTCCTCTCTTTGTAATACCGTATAATTTAAATAAATTATTTACGTATTTTCTAACGTATATAATAACATAAGTAAAAATATTCCATGTATTCGGTCTTAGGAAATAGAAATAAACTAATAAGTCTATTTATGAGCAATATAAGGCGTTTATATTTAAAACAATGCTTAGTTACAATATTTAGATTTACTTCTGTTATTTTATATTATACGTTAGAAAATACGTAAATAAGTTTAGTTATATTACAGTGAAGGAGGAAATCCACTAAGAAAACGCCTATGTACTCAATGGTATTTTCTAAACTCCGAATGCTCCCCAAACATGGCGTCGCGCGAACCTGCGCGAGAGGTTTCAAATTTGTACACGACACCAACGCCAATTGTGTGTCTAGATATATAACTACAACGTCTTTGTTTGAAACAAACATTGATCTCACACGTGTCTCGCATCTAGGCAGAGGCTTTTGCAGAATAAAACTGTTCTTACATTATTTTGAACAATAATGACAAATTGTGTGTGATGCAAGCGCTAACTTTCCTCTTTGTTAACAAAAAGAGCCCTACGCATTAATAAAAAGAAAATTGGAGTAGCCCCTATAAACACAATAAATACTAAACTCTTGATGGTACAAACTTATTAATATAGATATTTCGCTTATGCTCAGTCCGTCTTATCTTATAATTATCTGCGGCAATGGTACCTGTATTGAGAGGGTTTAATTATCCAGCGACGAATATTATGATTTACGGTACATTTCATTTAAATCCGAGGGAATGAGACATTTTTGGAAATTTTAAAGTCTTAATTATTACTTTTTCATTTATAAATCAGCTTTTTACAAAACCTATAGCGAAATGTTTAAATTAAATATTTATGTATCTGAAAAATATAATACATGTACCAACTCGTTGCAGTGTACCTTTGATAAGCACTCCTTGCGGAGGCTGGCGGTACTATAGATCGCCATGTTTTTTAGGGAACGATCCATAGTACTGTTGGCCTCCGCAGGGAGCGCTTATCAGAGGTCTTCAGCCTCTCTATAGTATCTAACTCGTTGGAAAAAACCCACCTCAGCACATGTTTCCAAACAGTTCACATTCCTGCCACTACCGGCATTACCAACGAGTTAGAAAGAGAAAGATTCTTTCTAACTCGTTGGGCATTACCATGTCGGCACAGCATATCTTGAGGTATTAAGATGCAACTTCAACATTTTTCCCCCATTACGTGATCACCAGCTGAAATCTAGTGTTTTTGCAGCCCCCAGGTTCACTTCACTACTGGCAACACTTACTTCAACATCCACATGTTCTAGATATCATGATAGTTAGTCATTTTGTAGTTCTTATGTTGGTACACTTGGAATTATTATTCAGGCCTACTTGCTACTCGATTTAAAATGCACTAGATTTATTCAAACGTAATATGTACGTGTATTTTATATCGCGATTATAATATATATAATATATTCCGGAAATTGCGAGTTGTACGTGAAGTTACTATTTCCATCACATCACATATTACAACTCTGTGGTGCAATTATTGTTATTATCAGAACTACCGGTATTGTATGTTTCTAGGTAAGTAGAAATTTTGGAGCATTACATTGCAATATTACAATAAATTAACATATTAGAATGTTGTGTTGTATTAAGATTCACTGTTATTTAATATGTATTAAGATATTATATTACATAGGCATACTTATATTCTAGAATAGTGAAATTTATAATTAGGCCTACAGATGATTCTGCTGAGGTAAGAGCATTATTTTAACTTTAAAACATTATTCACATACAAATAAATTATATGATATAACAATTACATTTTTATCATAATATAAGGTATTATCCAGAGAAGCTACATCAAAGAAGGCATGTTTCACTGGCTTATGAGAGATGTATATAGTGATAAACACGTGGTTTATTAGTTTGCTGTTATAAAAACTTCCAACTATCCATTAGAATATACAGGTATCAAATGACTTTTATGTTCAAAGTATTTATAGCTCCAAACTAAAACCATGTGTTATTATCTCACAGAAGTCAGTGGAACAAAATAAAATAGTGTCTTCTATGGTGCAGTTATTTTGTAGAATTACGTAATGTAATTTTTACATAACCTTACAAATATTCAGTCTAATGAAAGTGAATAAAATCAAGGTTGAAGTTAGGTTAATGTGTAGTTCATATTTTAAAATGCAATAACCATTTTATTTTAAGGTTATAACATGTCCAGAAGGAAAGAGTCTGAAGAACTTACAGGCCTACATCAAGAAAGAAAATACTTTCGTTACAGAGCAGCTTACAATAAGTAGTGGTTAATATGTACAGACAATTGAAGGCTGAAGCAGAATAGGAAGATATCTGTCAAACCAAAGCGGTTCTAATGGCAAGAATTGCAAATCTCTTGTAAGTAGGCCTACCTGTTTTTATAGATAATATTTGACAGGATCATTACAGATCTTATTCCATGAGGATGCATCCATGATAGTGTGTTAAAAAATATTTACGCATAATTTAACATACGAAGACTTTTCTGTAACCTAATCTACTGCAACTTCATGATAAACTAATGCATGTGGTTGAGTTTACATGCAACTGAATTTTGAAAAATTTTAAGCTTACTTAGAAATACAAGTCCCAAATAAAGTAAAGTCCCATCACTGATAACCTTTCGTATGTATAAAAATATTCTTGTTAGAAATTAAGTAAAAAAAAAAAAAAAAAAAAAAAAAATAGGTATTCAATAACGCAGAAGAATATTTTTATTATTGTCCCAAGTACTTCAGTGTATTACCATAATCTTTAAGGCTACAGGAATAATTAAAAAGGAGCATATTATATGTTTACTTGTTCCAGATATTGTTACACCACAGGCATGTATGTATAAGAAGCATTAACTTGGACTCTCACTTTGAGAGGGGAACAGAAGTTAAGGGTGTTAGAGTGTAAGGTTCTTAGGAAAATATTTGGGACTAAGGGGGATGAAGTTACGGGAAAATGGAGAAAGTTACACAATGCACAACTGCAAGCATTGTATTCTTCACCTAACATTATTAAATCCAGACGTTTGATGTGGGCAGGGTATGTAGCACGAATGAATTAGTCCATAAATGCATATAGAGTTAGTTTGAAGACCTTTGGAGAGGCCGAGACGTAGATGGGAGGATAATATTTTGAGGGAGGTGGAATATGATGCTAGGGACTGGATTAATATTGTTCAGGATAGGGACGAATGGTGGGCTTATGTGAGGACAGCAAAAACCTCTGGGTTCCTTAAAAGCCATTTGTGAGTAAATACTGTAAATAAAATATGTAATCTCCATACTTTTATCACAGCATTCATAGAATGCAGTAGAAATAATTATTACCAAATCTAAAAAGAGGCATATGCTGTCTACACCAGGGAAAAACAAGACATATCCACAATCTATAACCGGCATCAGATAATTTTTCCAAGGAAGTCATTGCAAGATTTGTATATGATAGACCGAATCGAGATGAAGAAAATTATGGCAGTAACATTTTCTTTTTTTTTAATTTTAATAAGTTAAAAGACTGTAGACTTTACATTTATAATTACTTCTTATTTATCACTACAGGTACTATTTTCTATGTGCTGGGCCATGTAACAGGAAACTACGATACATACTGCATTTGAAGGATCACGTTCGTCATTAAGGACAATTTTGAAGGAAATGTGGTTTAAATTGAAAAAAGAGGACAATCTCATATAAGTAAGAGAAAGTAAAAATATTAATTTTAAGAGAATGTGAGAAATATGAAAAGTGAGGGTCCAAAGTCTGTTGTTTTTCTGGATGAAACGTGGATTTTTATGGATGGCAGGCTTTATTACAATATTTTAAGATAGTAAAGGGAATAAATGTTGTAACATTATTAATTCCATGTATATTTCATAGACTGCAACACATTCATGGAGCAAACCAGTATCGTTGGTGGTAAGGTTCAAGGAGTTATGCATCGACCTGCTGTGGAAGGAAGACTGGTCATTGTACAAGCTGGAACCTAGTAATATAACTACAATACTATTAAACTATATATAGTGTAGTAACTTTTATTATGTGTTCTATCTAGAATCTAAATATCTTGTTTCTTTTACAGATGCAGATTTAACTTTTTGTATCCAATTTGAAGACTGGCGAAGATTACTATGGTGCCATGAATACAATCCAGAAGTGGGTGGAAATATAGCTTATTGTTTGGTTGAGAAATTTAGGTCGTTTGATTATTATTATGTATAATGCTTTCTACCACAATAAAATTGCAGAATACAAACCCACAACAAAAGGAGACGAGATCAGCTAATGGTAAATATAATTTCTGTAGACTCTGAGTAATGAACTGTGATGTTAAGTTGCATTAATTATGTTTAAATGTGAATTTTGTAGACATGACTGAGACTGAATGGAGTTACCATTGCCAGACAATGCAAACAGGAATAAACGACACTTGGAAAGGTGATTCTCTAAATGTAAGTAATTCATAAGTATAATCTTCATCTTGTGATGTTGGTGACGTAAACATTCAATTCATAAGTAATTCCCCTCCCCCCCAAATGGTGGTTAATTGACTGTTGGTCATTCAGCCATATGAAGCGAGTTGTGTAGACCAATTTATCAACACAATCATTGCCCAAGGTGTGTCATAGGAGGCTGGTCTTCGAATACACTAACCTCTCCACCATCCATGCCATGAGGGTTACCATTGTGCACGACATACAGTAGGACAGGTGCATCAGAGGCCACCACTAATTTAAGAAAAGTGAAAATAGTTCTGGTGATCAGACACCTCATATCAAAACCCACTATTTTTTTTTAAATATGATATGCCTACAGATAGATTGCTGTACATTCAAATACAAGGATGCTAGACGATCTCCAAAATGTTATGCTTTATTTAATGATGCTCGCAACTGCAGAGGTTATATCAGCGTCGCCAGATGTGCCGGAATTTTGTCCCGCAGGAGTTCTTTTACATGCCAGTAAATCTACTGACATGAGCCTGTGGCATTTAAGCACACTTAAATGCCATCGACCTGGCCCGGGATCGAACCCACAACCTTGGGCATAGAGTCGGGCAAACAGCCTCTTACTCCCGCTCGTCTCGTAGGCGAGACTAGCTGGCCGATAACGCCAGTTCCGAGAATCGTAATCTCGAGATTGACACTCTCGGGAACGAGGAATACCGGGTCCCGGCCTGTTATCGCACGGCCGACTTATCGTTACGAAATGCGTACACTGACTGCCGGCTTAATTGCCGCCCATCACTGCAATTCGTGACTCTTTCTGAAATATTAATGTTCATGAAGTAATTTAAGAAGGCACAGCAGTGTGGTATGCAATAATACAGCACATTATGATTGTCGACATTCTTACAGAAGTCACACTATTTTAATGAACTATTTATTGCCTTTTTGGAGAAGCAAAATAATGCAGCACTTTCAGCCGTTACCTAATCCTAAGCTAGTCTAAAACAATAACAAGTTATGGTTGGAGCCAGTGGCGTGTGGTGATAAATAATCCTGGTGGTGCACAAATATTTATTATGATTATGATTATCATATTATTATTATTATTATTATTATTATTATTATTATTATTATAGGTACTAACCACGACATAACTACTAATATATGTTATATATGTAGATATAGATAGCAAAGTAAAGTGTTCAATTTCTATTGCAGCTCACCGTAAATAATATTGTTTTCGCTATATTGCGTTTTATAACACAGTTCACACGTTCACAAGCATTCGATACGTGTGTCGTCTCATCTGCCTTAACTGCTAAAAGTCAGCAGCTTTCTTTATTTCTTTGAAATCTCATCATGGCATACATCAAAATGGCTTGAAGGACTTCGTTCTGTATAGTGTTTGGTGTGCTCTTAAACACTGTTCCTCTTTCCAAATGTTCCTTAAGAGTGCGTCTAATTCAGAACTGAAATTGATCAGGCCAAGAAAAATACTAGCGTTTAAAGATGAGTTTCCCTCTTCGTGACCTCTTAAAGCAACAAAACCGCACGCACATATCTGTTCTTGGTAACTTTATCATTGTGAAGTGCAACAATCCAATTGTGTCTATATGTTTGTTTGACCCAACACTGCTAATTTAACATTATTGTTGAGTGTGCAGCTGAAGAATCGTGTTTTTATTTCTTTCATTCATGTGCTTCAAATCAATCATACCTACAGAACGATAATCAAATTATTTAGTTACTACGCACAGTCCTACATTCAAACAGAAGAATAAATACAATTCATAACACGTAGCCTACTTGTTTTTGTCAATGAATGTTCGCCGCCGAACAATAGGCAAGGAAAACAAAATACAGCGTCTTTTATATTGCAGCCACATATTGTATTTTTCGTAAGTCCGAATGTTGAATTTTCTTGTCACTTCTCTATTACTATTCTTCGTCACTTATAATTTTAATTCCTGTGTACGTCTACCCATCTTCTTTATTTTTATCTTTTCGTGTAAAGTTCTTACAGAAAATTACATATTGTGAATTTTATTTAGTAACAACAATGTAATTTATTCGTCACAACAATAATTCCTTTCTACAATTCACCTTAAACGCTCTCGTCAACAATTGGATCTTCACTCAACACAGTATTCGTTATAGCACTCCACCGACGACAATGACAATTTACTTGGACTATTACGCACAACAATGAACTGTTAATCTTAACTAATATTTACAAAGCACTATTTACAAATCAGAACTACCAGTTCTCAGTTCACAGTTCTTCTATCTCAGTCACTCGAGTTCACGGTATCTCGAACCACAGACCTTCAGAGACAGTTCACTGTACTCGAACTCGGGTCCCTCCAACTGCGGTCCACTGCACTCGAACTCAGGTCCCTCCAACTGCGGTCCACTGCACTCGAACTCAAGCCTTCGGATGCTGACGCAGATGCGGACGCACACTCGAGTCGAACTCCGGCACACAAGTCTGGCTTGCTTGCTCTGGCTTACTCACTGACTGAATAACTGAAAACTGCAAACTGCTGTCGTTCCTTCGCGACCGTAATTTATAACTACAGCGACGTAGCCTCGAAGGTTCCACCCGTCTCTAGAGATGGCATTCCAGAGAAATCCAGGGCCCTCTCCTCTCTACCAGCACCAGATGCGCGCGCAAACTCGTCGCGTGACGCAATACACCCTCTCTCTTCTCTCCACCGCGCGACGTCACTCTATGTTCCGTGCGATCTGCTTTCATGCGGGACGCTGGTCGTGAGTTCGATTCTCACGTCGCTGTCACATTGCTCCCTCCTTAGGACTGCTCGTCTCGGGCAGTCCCTTGGTAGGCTGCTAGTCGGTCCAACGTTTGGGGTCCTCCGGCTGCTCCCTCCTTATGGTGGTGCCACCCCATCCTTGGCTTGGCTGGGCAGCAATACTCGTACTGCGTGGGCGCCATCTTGCTTTTCCACTTGGCCCTCCAAGGAGAGCTCGCTGGCCACGGGTTGGTCCTCGGCGTCCATCAGGAACACTTCATCCTGACCAAGACGGAGTATACGGCGCCGGACGTCCACCGTCGCATCGAGTAACCGCATGGCGTCGAGTCCCAGGACGACGTCCTCGGTGATGTTGGCGACGAACACCCACATCTCCAGTTTCCTCTTCCCCAAGGTCAGGTCCAGGAAGACCTCTCTCTGGATGGGCAAGCTCTCGCCTGAAGCAGTCCGTAGCTCGTATTGGCGCAGCGGCGTCCTCCCAGGTAGGCCACGCACGACGTCTGGTCTGGCGATAGTGAGCATCGCCCCGGTGTCCACCAGTACTCTGCATGGACGGCCTCTTATCCGTCCTTCGGCAATCAGCCCATCGTCGCACCTTCTGTCGACCGGTTTCAGGACGAGCCGAGGGGACGGTGATGATGGCGCCGACGTGCTCCTCCTAGCATCGGTCCCCTCTCTCTCCTGACTGTAGCCAGGTCGGTCGCAACTCCTCCGCAAGTGCCCAGGTTCACCGCAGGACCAGCAGGTGGGCACCCGTCGTCCCTGTTGCTCAGGCGACTGTTGACTCCTCTCGGTGTCAGCCATCTCTCTCTCCGGCCGGTGGCCAGAGCGGTCGCAGTCCCTCCTTAGGTGTCCCGGCCTCCCGCAGGACCAGCAGATGGGCGCCCGTCGTCTCCGCCGCTCCGTTGACTGTTGGCGCTCCTCGACGTCGGCCACCTCTCTCTCCTGCCTGTGACCGGATCGGTCACAGTCCCTTCTCAGGTGTCCCGGTCTGCCGCAGGACCAGCAGGTGGGCGCCCGTCGTTTCCGCCGCTCCGTTGACTGCTGGCGCTCCTCGACGTCGGCCACCTCTCTCTCCTGCCTGTGGCCGGATTGGTCACAGTCCCTTCTCAAGTGTCCCGGTTTGCCACAGGACCAGCAGGTTGACGCTCCTCTCCTCTGCCGCTCGGGTGGCTTCGGTTGGCGCCCCCCAGCATCCGTCGCCGTGACGCTCCTGACCCAGTGCGGTGTTGAGACTCCCGCCGCCAACTTGGCTGCCTCCATCCTGAGGGCCGCCGCCAGAGCTGCGTTGATGGTGCGATGCTCTGCTAAGAGTAGCTGTTGTTTTATTTCCGGGTCTTGAACTCCGCTGCCGAAGGTGTAGGCCGCCTCTCCAGCGATGAAATCATTAGGTAGGCCCCTGAGGGCCTTATGGGCCAGTTGTTCCACCGCCATCGCGAATTCTTGCAGGGACTCGCCTGACTGTTGGACCCTCGTTTTCAGTTGGGTCCTGAACGCTGCCGCAAGTTGATGGTCACCATAACGTCCCTCCAAGGCCGCCATTATCTCAGCGGCTGTCCCATCTTCTGGAACGCTATGAAGAATCTCCGACGCCTCTCCCTGAAGCGCGGCCAGCAGCTGAGTAGTTTTCTCTGCTGGCGTCCACCCATTGTGCTCTGCGATGGCCTCGAACTGGCGACGGAATATCGCCCAAGACGTCGTACCGTCGAACTTCGGCGTCTTGACGTTGTGATGTCTGGCTGAAGCCGATGGTTCCGCAGGGGCACTATATGGAGTCCTCAACTCTGTGGCCGCTTCTTGCATGGCACGTCGAACCTCCTCGGCAACTATCTGTTTATGTTCTCTAGCCTGGCGATCCACCAACGCGAGGATGTGCTTGTTTTCTTCAGCATGTTTTTCCATCACCTCACTCGTCTTGTCCAGCAATTCGCTCGTCTGCTCTTGACGGCGCTCGAGATCGCGGATTTTGCCGTCGAAATGGTCTACCTCCTGCCTCAATTTGGTTACTGCCTCGTTTATAGTTGTAAAATTCTTGTTTAGGTTGTCAAGGTCGGCTTTGAGTTCGTCTTTCACGATGGCGACAATTCCATCTACGTGGGCTGAAACGCTTTCAATTTGCGTAGTGACGTCATCTTTCACTCCGCTTATGTCGCCTTTCACTCCGCTTATGTCACTATTTGCGTAGTGACGTCATCTTTCACTCCGCTTATGTCGCCTTTCACTCCGCTTATGTCACTTTTCATCTCCGTTTTCACTTCACTTATGTCGCCCTTCACTTCACTTATGTCACTTTTCATCTCCGTTTTCACATCACTTATGTCGTTCTTAACCTCACTGATGTGCTTGTTCATGTTATCTTTTACTTCACTAATGTGCATGTTCATTTCTGCTTTCATTTCTGCGATGGCTTGCAGGATCTGCTGTAGGTTCTCCATTGTCGATAATATCCCGATTCTGACACCAGTGTGAATTTTATTTAGTAACAACAATGTAATTTATTCGTCACAACAATAATTCCTTTCTACAATTCACCTTAAACGCTCTCGTCAACAATTGGATCTTCACTCAACACAGTATTCGTTATAGCACTCCACCGACGACAATGACAATTTACTTGGACTATTACGCACAACAATGAACTGTTAATCTTAACTAATATTTACAAAGCACTATTTACAAATCAGAACTACCAGTTCTCAGTTCACAGTTCTTCTATCTCAGTCACTCGAGTTCACGGTATCTCGAACCACAGACCTTCAGAGACAGTTCACTGTACTCGAACTCGGGTCCCTCCAACTGCGGTCCACTGCACTCGAACTCAGGTCCCTCCAACTGCGGTCCACTGCACTCGAACTCAAGCCTTCGGATGCTGACGCAGATGCGGACGCACACTCGAGTCGAACTCCGGCACACAAGTCTGGCTTGCTTGCTCTGGCTTACTCACTGACTGAATAACTGAAAACTGCAAACTGCTGTCGTTCCTTCGCGACCGTAATTTATAACTACAGCGACGTAGCCTCGAAGGTTCCACCCGTCTCTAGAGATGGCATTCCAGAGAAATCCAGGGCCCTCTCCTCTCTACCAGCACCAGATGCGCGCGCAAACTCGTCGCGTGACGTAATACACCCTCTCTCTTCTCTCCACCGCGCGACGTCACTCAATGTTCCGTGGAGCCTGTGCGATCTGCTTTCATGCGGGACGCTGATCGTGAGTTCGATTCTCACGTCGCTGTCACAATATTTAAAAGATTTTGCACACTATTCATTGCAATATTTATGATAGAACGGGCCAAACAGCGACTGCAGAACACATCTGAAAGTGCTCCTAACCCCTCTTACGCACATTGTACTGGCTCAAGGTAACTGGCTCCCTAACATGCTCCAAAGCCTGCCAGTGAAACTCTACTACTGCGCATGCTCGAATGGAACAGTGTGCCGCAAGTGTCGAGTGGTAAACCCAAAGAGTTTGTAATATATAACTAGAGACACCAACGGCGCTAGTTTCGCGTACAAAATTGAACCGCTGTTCGGCCGTCATTAAAGGGAGTTGATGCTTCGCCGGGAGTGCGAGCAGCTCATGCTTATTGAGGAGTACGAATAAATATAAGTACACTTGAAAGGAAATAATAAGAAAATGGTGAAATACTGCTCCGCAAATAATTGTTCGAACATAGCTACTATTGTAGGATGCTCAGGAAAGCATGCATATCTTAATATTTGAAAGAATGTTGCAAATGCAGATCCTCCTTTGAATGTGTTTACAGAATGTCGGAATATTTCTTGGATAAAGTTTTTCCAGAAACAAATTAATCAGGTTTACAAGGTTGGTTTCGACAATGTCTGTAACGGTTAGGTGCCATCATATTACAGTGGATTATAATAGCAGAGTGCATAAGAAAATCCTCAGACTATATCTGTCTAAAACTGTTTTGTTTCACAATAAATGAATTAATAATGTAATTTCCGTATTGTACAGTATGTACTTCTAGTTTTTGGTTGTATTAAATGCAAAGAAATTAGTGAAAATATAGCTGATGGCCTAGTTAGGCCTATTATTACCACTACTACTAGGTCTACTATGACTACTACTACTAGGCCTACTATTACCACTACTACTAGGCCTACTATTACCACTACTACTAGGTCTATTATTACCACTACTATTAACTAGGTCTCACTACTATTAGGCCTACTAATACCACCAAAACTAGGCCTATTATTACCACTACTACTAGGCCTACCATTACCACTACTACTAGGTCTACTATTACCACTACTAGGCCTACTATTGCTATTACTACTAGGCCTACTAGTAGTATAAACAGGTGAGTGACGTATTAAGACGCTGCACGACGCTGCAAGACGCTGCAGTGACGTCATGACAGTGACGTCATAGGGGGCTCGTCATGACGTTCGGGTAGGTCGGGGAGTCGGGAGGTCGGGAGGTCGGGAGTGATTGTTCTGGCGTGGTCATTGCTCCCAAGGTCATTGCCGCTAGTGATTAAGGATTAAAGGGATTTGGCTGGCTGTACGCCAATCCTTTATCACAAGTCGATTTGCGGAAGAGCATGTGGCGTGACCAAGGTCAGAGGGATTTGGCTGGCTGTACGCCAATCCTTTATCACAAGTCGATTTGCGGAAGAGCATCTGGTGCGGTCATTGCTACCAGTGATTAGGATTAAAGGGATCCCGCTGGCTGTACGCCAATCCTTTATCACATCTCCAGGTCGATTCCAGAAGAGCATGTTTTGGGAGGTGGTCATTGCCAATGATAATGGATCCGGCTGGCTGTACGCCAATCCTCTTCACGTCGACTTTACCTCAATGGTCTTACCTTATCGATGTTGGGGAGGGGATAGTCTGTATAAAAGCAGCGGTAATATAACCAATGTACAAGAGTCATCATGGACAGCCTACTTACGAAGATAGGAGCAGGAAGCGAGGTCGTGAAAACGACAAGTGTTAAGGAGTTGGAGATCGGCAAAGAGTATATGTTAAAAAAGTTGAAAAAAGTCAAGACACGTTTTGGAGCGGGGATAGTCGCAGAGCTCGAGGGGAGCTCCGTATACCTACCAAAACGTTTCGCGTCGCTGTCGGATGCGGAGATCGAAAAAATTAATACGGGGCCGCAAATGGTTCTCATATACACTGGAATCGCGGAAAACAAAATGTTCCAGTTGGAATTTAAATTGAAGGACTAGAATAGGCCACGGTGTTAAAAGCTGTGGTAGACATATAAATTTATCAGTATAGTTAATGTTAGCGATGGAAAAAGTAGCAGTTTATACTCTCTATGAAGATAGTGTTGGCAGTTCCTGTACCAAATTAAACGACTTGTATATAGAATTGAAATGTGCGGGGTTTACAAACGGAGAGATTAAATTTAAATTATATATAATCTCGACATATGATAAAAATTTGACGTATGTAAACTCGGAAAGTGACATTTCGCACAGCATTCACCACGTCATAAACGCAAGTGTAACCAGTGGTCAAGAAGCCGTTCAGTGGGGTACAAACGCTAAATTTGTAATAACTACCAGGTTTTTAGTGCTCTGTGTATTTGCAGATGTGAAGTGTTCTGTAGAAATAAATCATAAAGTTAAATATACTCCGCATTGCCTCATTATTATGCCGAATTCGCGATCGGAGAAGGGGAAAACAACAACACATTGACCTTCATGATAAGACAGACTATAAAAGAATCTTCGTATGTGTATATAGTATCATTATGAACTTTAAAAAACACTGCGTGTTGTTTCATAGTGAGAACTGTGATGGAGAATGGCACGTAGTGCATTGTAGCCAGCCCTACGTCACTGAGCCGGCCTCTGCCATATACGGATGCGCCTCGGACTGCGAGGTGTATCGGGGTATATTAATACAACAGTGGCTACGCGTAAGTACAAAACATTGCTATTTTTTTTTCCAGTGTCTGATCTGCTGAAAAAATGTCTGACGTATTTATTATTTTTCCGCAGCCAGACGAACCGTCCAGCCGCATGGCGCCACCTCCGCAAGGGCAGCTTCCTCCTCCGCGAGGGCAGCTTCCTCCTCCGCGAGGGCAGCTTTCTCCTCCGCGAGGGCAGCTTCGAGGGCAGCTTCCTCCTCAGCGAGGCCAGCTTCCACCCCGGCGAGGTCAGCTTCCAGGGCAGCTTCCTCCTCAGCCAGAGCAGCTTCCTCCTCAGCTAGGGCAGCTTCCAGACCAGCTTCCTCCTCAGCGTCACTCATCGACACCGGAGTCGGCGCCTACAGTTGTGATTGAATCAGAAGAGGAGGAGGAGGAGGAGGAGGAGGAGGACAGATGTTTTGAAGACAATAACATGGACGAGAGTTGAATGTGTGTGTGTGTGTGTGTGTGTGTGTATGTATATGTTATTGAATAAAATCAAAATATGAAATGAAATTGAGTATTATTTCAAAAAAAACCTAGTTCAATTTCCTTAGAGGGAGAAAAGGAGAAGGGAGCTAGTAAATAAAAAACAATAAAGACATTAGATATGATATTTATTGAACAAGATTCTCAAACCCCCACAGCTTGTTTTGCACTCTCCCACATGGAGCGGTGGTGCCACCATAATTGCAGCACTCTCACATTCTGCAACGCGCATTGTACAAACTCGGCGCGGCAATGGTTGAAACAAACATTTTTGTGTGGAATACCCCTTTTCAGGGTCTCCAAACTGGGGCAATCAAAGTCCTCCAGATTGAACACCAAACATGATGTAAAGGCCTCTAGAAATGTTTTTTTTTGCAGCCCCTTGACGTAAACACATGGATAATTTGAAGTGAGTTTCGTCACAATTTTTCCCACTTCGTCATAGCTAACAAAGCCCCCCTCCCATTCGAGCCCATGATGATATTCAGTTAGCCACCGCGCCGATTTTGAGGGGGTCACAGAAGGTGGCGCTTGGAAAAGGTATGTTGCCTCCATGCCTCGTAATCCGTGGGAGACGGCCAACTCCTTCACTATGAAGGCGCCCGTACCCTCGGCTTGGAATCCCTGCATGTCAGCAATGAGAATTGCAGATCTAAAAATAAAATATATATTTTAAATATTTTATTTTTTAAAAAATAAATTTACATCTTATATAGAGAAACATACTTACTCTATAATGACGCTGGCGACGTTTACGTAGGCGGCAACACCAAATTCGAGAGTGGTTTGTACGTAGTGACTGCGTCGTGGATAATGAGACATACTGCTGAGGTATTAGCAGGGATATTTATACTGCTATGCAAATCAACTCTGACGTTCATTTGTCCTATCTTTATATCATCCTGTTGTTTTGAACAATCAATAACAAACAGCGGTGCGTGAGTAATAAACTCTTTTCGTTTTAGCAGCGGATTATTGGGCTTCATTACGTAATATGAACTCTGGAATTTGCAGTACATGTCATATAACGTAGCATATTTGCCATTTGCTATATCTAAATTCAGATTATTGTACGGATAGAAGTCGTCATTTAAATAGACCTTCAGATCGATTATATTGCAGTGATCAAATTTGCTGTTATCCTTGCCAGGACCATTTCTATCCGTTTGAAATGCAATTATCACATATCTCGGTTTTTGAACCATTTGTGCCGTCGTAACAGTCCACGTGACATGTTTAGCAGATGGTACTGTTGGATATTCAAATAGTTGCCAGCTGCGATAGGGAATTTTAAGAGATGTATCCGCATGCAGGATTTCTGTAAGTCGAACCTTTTCCTCGTCGTTTACAGTGACTAGAGGCATATTCCAATAGAGTCTAGTCAGCACTATTTTGCTATCCTCGCCATGTCGAGCATTGATAGAATTTCTTGCTCGTACAAGAATCAGTCCCAATTGCGCATTCATTATAATGCCGCGGAAATCCTCCGCGAAGCCGAGCAGAGATTTTAGCGGGACGCATACGTTGAAATTTCCATTCGCGGTACAAATGTCGACAGGATCTGCAGGATGCACCCAGCCACTGTTTTCCAGCATGTTAGATTCAAATTTATTTAAAGAAAGCAAATTCTTCATTGTAGACGTGATGCCGACGTTTCTAGTACTGTCAATAAGTGTTCCATTGAGTTCCAAGCGTATAACATCAAAGAAAAATGCTGGTGCATTATTAACCAGTTTTGCATCAGTAGGGGTATCATTAGGTTTTGTAAAACGCCCTTCAATAACAATACAACTCTCACAAGGGAGCAAATATAAATTTTGACTTCTAATCTGAATGTTGATGGTATCATTTTCATTCAGCGCTGCAGGATTTGCAGGGAGAAAAGCATGTAATTCTTTTTTTACTATCCTTTCATCCATTATTGGCACTGCCTCAACATCTAATAGATCCATCATTTTTGTTTTATTTTGTAACCGTATTTTGTAAGGAGATATATTGATCGAGGTGTTAGCGTCCCGCCTTCAGAAGATGTACTAACGTGTTTATTTGATGCGTTAGGCCTAATATAGACGCCTTGAGGGAACTGTAGTCCCATTTCTTCCTCAGATGCAGCTCCAAAGTAATAGTTTCTCCTCTAAAATCAATTAAACGACCGTCTTGATCCACTACTCGAACAGTAATATTATCAATGTACTTATTATTCACTATTTTAAAGTAGCGAATGTCGTATGGTTTTTCACTCACATGAAAGCCCGGGTCAACATTCAGACTTAAGGAATGAATTGCATGAGTGGGCTGATTGTTTAAGTATGAGCCCTGAGTCAGATTGCATTCTATTCTTATAAGATGCACCGCAAAAATGTCAGCCACATTATCGGATACATAACGACGCAATTTTAGCAGTTTTCTAGGAGTAAATCCCAACATCTTGCCAATGGAATCTTTAGCGGTAAGATCAATGTCATATCCGCAATAAATTTCAGAATGTAGCGTATTGTTATTTGCAGTTAGTTCAAAAAATGGTCTTGTATCATTTTCTAGCAGTGTCATTGACTGGGATATGAACCGAGAAATGTCATCGATTTCATACGTTCCAGTAGGTAAAGTAATTGTTCTTATGACTTTTTTATCATTATAATAAGTAAATGTGTTATTTCCTTTATACACATTGGGTATGGAATTATACGTGGAAAAATTTACAAGACCGATTTCGTACTCTGCGTCATCCTCCAATTCGATCGGTGGGTAATAATTACAGCTTATCTCCGAACTATTGCCTGTCAGTGTGAAAGACATTGTGATGACGCGCATAATGTTACGTTAACATTTATAGCAAAAATTGGAGAGCCAACTGCCCGCATAATTCTGTATCACTACTTTGATATCGGTTCACATTATATTTGATTGTTGCGCCATGCAAATAATTAATTATTTCTTTAGGCGGAGGCAAATCTCCGAATGAGTCAAAATAGAACGCCTCATTATTATTAATCTTGTTAAGTGCTACCCAGTGCGTTCCAGACCCCTCTTTAGAATCTAAATTTACTATTATTTTTTCTTTATGCCATGGTTTTGCCGGCAGATCATTCCTCATAAATACGCCTCGAAAATGTGGTATGTTGAGAAATTTGGCGTATTTAAGAATATCGGTATCGCTTAGGGCTTTTTTTTAACTGCATTCCCTTTCCCTGTTTGTACTGTCGCACGTACAAACCTTTTCCCGTTGGAGTTTTCTTTTGTCCAATGACCGTTGCAAGTGTTGCTAGGCCAGCCATTATTGCGGGAAGAGAGAGTCCGCCTCCGGTTTTTTTCCCCATAGCAATTGCTTCTAGTGTTCGATTGTGCCGCACCGCCTCTAAGAGTTGTTTTTTATCATTTCGTGCAGAGTTTACAGTTTTGGCTATTTGTGCAGCACCACCTAAAAGGGCCCCTAAAGCACTAAGGCCCGCTAATATTGGTAGTAGAGGAAGAACGCCTCCTTTCTTGGGCACGCGTAATTTTCTTGGCTTAGGCTTTCGTAAAGCGGCTTTCAGCTTAGCGAGCGAATCTTGTTTTGTAAGTCCAGCACCAAGGTAGCCCTTGACCTTCATGGCATTAGTCACTAGATAAGCGGCTACTCTTTCAGCTGCAGATGCGTCGGATGATTTGACCCGCGACCAAGCGATATCTCGTAATGTCTTGTCAGCCTCGTGACGAGTCGCCAGGTTATTGCTCTGCGAATAAATAATATCGTGCTGTTTACAAGCTTGATCTAACGGGTTGATGCCCTCCTGAGTTAAACGACGTTGCAACCGTGTGCCCGGTCCGCAAAATCGGTACCCTGGCAGGTGTAACTCAACTGGGAGTTTGTTGATGAGTGTATTTAATATACCTCCTCCTCGCACGGTGCGTCTTCGAGCGCGGGCAGGCATATTCTAATAGCTTTAGCATAAACAGTCCATATATATAATCTAGTTCATATTAGTGCATAACAGTATATCAGTTAGCAGCGGTTAAGTAACATGGAGATTGTAAAACAGCCTCAAACACTGCCCGTAGAAGTTATTGGAGATTATGAGACTGATACAAAGCTCATAAAACATAGCACATTATTTCCAAATCATGTGCGCTGTAGTATATGCGGTCCAAGTAATTCGGGAAAAACAAATCTGCTGTTAAACTGGCTTTTGCATGACTCTGGGCTAAAATATGAAAATATTTACATATATTCAAAATCGCTGTTTCAGCCCAAATATGAATATTTGGCAGAGGTGCTAAAGAAAGTGCCAGAGATTGGCCTCTTTCGACATAATGCGAGCGAGGCTATTGCACCATTCGAAACAATAAAACCAAACTCGATATTTATTTTCGACGATATAATGAGCGACTCGCAAAAAACCACATAAAAACTGTTTAGCATGGGGAGACATAAAAATCTCGATTTATTTTACATCGGGCAGACGTACGCAAAGATTCCCAAACATCTTATTCGCGACAATTGCAACTTGGTTGTTCTATTTAGACAGGATGGCAAGAATCTAAAACATGTATTTGACAATTGCGTCAACCCCGACATGGATTTCGATAGATTTCAGGAAATGTGCTCGCAATGTTGGAATAGCGATGCTCGATGTTTAATAATTAACTTAGAATCTGACTTGCACAGAGGACGATATAGAAAAGGATTAGACTCATATATAAAGTGGACGTAACAGCTATGCGTATTACTTTAGAAATAGACGGCAAAGTAGTATGAGCATTGATAAATTTGGACGCAGCGCGCACAGGAGAAGAGAGAAGATAATTGTTCGAGAAGACTTCCCACGTGATCATAATAACAATTTTCTTATTCCTAACGTGCAGCTAAAGGGCGTCCGGGAACCCACCGAGCCGGAAGATGCCGCGAATAAAGCGTATGTTGATAAAAACGTGCAAAAACATGTGGCTCAACATGATCACAACATTAATTCTCTTATATCTGAGTATGTTGACACAAGTATTAAAAGCTATGATTCACTCATTAAAAACTACATTAATGAACAAAAAACCCAAATTATAAAACAGCAAGAGAAGGAGATGGATGCTAAATTACAGAAATTGGAAGACGATCGCGAATATTTAACCGATGCGGAAAACATAGCTCTAAAGAGCGAGTTTGAAAAAGAAATCCGAGAGATCAGGAAGAATTTTAAAGCTGTAGCATATTATACTATTTTCTCCCACCCAAAACAAGATAATAAAAATACTCCCTATAAATTATCTCTCGGTCTAGACTACTTTGAAATTCCGCTTGAGGGTACTATAACTAGTATCCAGGCGGCACCGGCCAATGTCAGGATAAAGGTACGCGATACTCCATTTGTTAATGGGGTAAGTGTTGCAAAGGGCGACAAGTTGACGTTTCATCCAGCTTCCTCCGGACAAAAGCTGCCCTTGTATGCAGTTGTCGAGCTTGTGTATAAAGTAGCAAGTGTAACATAAATAGTACTCATTACATGGCAAGATGCCGCCCACTACAACATCTCGAGAAATAAATATTAAAAAGAAACTCATACAACATTCTAAGGCTGTGAAACGTAAATTTCTGGCTCTGCAGCAGGGGCGCATACTCTCTCAACATATACTCAGCGAGGCGTTTCAACCAATCACCACGCCTTTACATGCTTTAGCCAATAAAATACAGGAAAAACAAGTGCAAGCTCCGATCATCAAGCAGGAGGCAGCAACTGCGACTGTTGATTATGGACATCTCGCTGACAAATTTATCGGATCTTTGATAAAGAAAGGGTCTACTTCTAGATTATTTGATAAAGTATATGGGGTTCAGTATAGTGATGGCAACTTTTCAATGGGAAACTTGCCAGTTACCTTTCACAAGGATACAATAACTGTGGGTAGCGTTAATTACAGGGGTACTAAAGGCATATACACTCTACTCTTTTATGCTAATCCGTCCCCCGACAGTTACGATGAATCAGACTTGTGAAAATATAAAGATATTTTACAGGCCACCAGTGTACACCGCAATCCGCAAGGAGAACTTATATATTCAAATTCAAAGAAGTTTCAAAACATCATTCTGCCCTTATTTCAAAAATATGGGGGGAGTTGGAAAATGTCCCTTCCCACCCATAAAATGGAATATAAATATTGGGACGATCCGAATGAATTGGTAGAACGTCTTCACCTCCTCATGTCGTCACGTGACGCTGGCAATTCCGGTTTGGGCAACGAGATCTATGCTATAGAAGAGGAACTGCGTGAAGGCGGATATATAGAATGAGCAAGGCGGGGATCGCGCGGGAACTTCATAAACCCGCCCGCAAAAATTTCCAACGACGACATGTCGTCACAAGGGGTCGCTTCGACCTTTTCCAAAGCGACCTTATTGAACTTATTCCCTACGCTAGACAGAATAAAGGATTTAAGTATATCCTCGTACTAATTGATGTGTATTCTAAATATGCTTGGGCAAAGGGTTTAAGGAATAAAACTGGAAACGAAGTAACATCAGCTATGCGCTCATTGTTGATGCAAATGCCACAGTCTCCTAGGCACTTGCAAACAGACTGGGGAAAAGAATATTACAATACAAACTTTAAATCATTAATGGAACAGTATGGCATCAATCACTACTCTGTTTTTTCTACAAAAAAAGCATGCATTGCTGAGAGATTCATCAGAACCCTTAAGACGCACATGTTTCGCGAGTTTACAGCTCAAGGAACGTACAAGTGGCTGGACCTGCTACCAAAATTGGTGGAAAAATACAACGCTACCGTTCATTCAACTATCAAGATGAGACCTATAGATGTAGTGGACAATCAACTACTTCAAACTGTGTACAATTATGCGCCAGTGACGCGGAGACGAATAAAGTTTCGAGTGGGTGATTTAGTAAGAATATCAAAGTATAAAAAACTATTTACAAAGGGATACCTGCCATCGTGGTCTACAGAGATTTTTAAGGTGAACAAAGTGCAATCAACTCAGCCGCCCACGTACATGTTACATGATCTTGAGGGTGCGCCTATCCTGGGAGCATTCTATGCTGAAGAACTTCAGAAAACAAACTTTCCAGACATTTATTTAGTGGAAAAAATTCTAAAAAGGAAAGCAGGAAAGGTGTATGTGAAATGGTACGGTTTTCCTACTTCTAAAAACAGTTGGATTGAGGAAAGGAATGTATTGAAGTAATAGAATATTCTGTATTATACATTTATTGATTAAATAAACATAATATCTTTTGATTACATTTTTTTATCATGCACTCCTTTTACATGGTGGTTCACAATCATCTACAAATCCATGCGGAATAGTGTTAATTCCATCAGGCAATATCACTCGTTTGTCATCAAATGGACTTAGGGTTATTTTATTTACACACATGCTATACACTTTGTGTCCATACGATCTTATGGCACGATTCTGCGTATGCGTAATGACTCCATCTTTGTTGCAAGTAACATAATCATCAAACCTAAGATCATTGCTTATGACACTTTTCCTAATGCCTTTCAGTTTCTTTATTTCTCGCTCACTACATTTCAAAGCGTACACTTTGGCTCGCAAGCCGACAAACTCCTCAATCCTTGCATTTGGTACCTCATCTTTAAATTTGCCGAGCACGCCTTTATTTTGCAAGGAAAATAGTGTATGATCTGAAGGATAGATGCTAGTATCCAAATGATGTTTTACACTCTGCAGGTCAGTGTATAAATTATCTGTATCGATAGTATAAATAAAACTATCTGTATCCATGTAGCATAACTTCAACTTGTTGCCAAAATGCTTTTTCATAACGCAATAATGAAAATCATACATGTGCACTTTTGAGAGCTCTAAAATGCTCATACCAACATACATGGCTTTATCAAACATAACTTTAGTGCGAGCTAGATGAACACCTACTAAATATTCGCCGAAAATTGAGCGAGTCACAAAGTATGGGCTCGTAATTAGCTTTTGCAGTTTTTTCGCGTCCGACACTAATTTAAAATTCAGTCTCTTTCTTGTATTTTCCATCGTTTTCCCAAAGACCGCATTGTTCATTAACTTGAAAAAATCTTTTTCAAAGTCATTCTTCGATGCTTTACGCAGCTCCGCATTTAAGTCAATATATTTCTTTAGCCATTGCGACTGCCTGAATTCTACGATGCGATGGATCCTAACAACTTTCAAGCCCTGTTCCACTGCTTGCTGCAAAAGTCTATAATGCACTACATAGTTACGTCTGGCATGGAATGATGTCAGCAATTTTTTCTGCTTATTATTAGGAGGGTTTGTTAATTCCGCACAAAAGGGTAGGTCCTTATGGTCTTTAAACAGATAGTCGGGATACTCGATATCCACCTCCAACACATAACCTATCTCGCCATTTTTACTTATGGCGCTGACATCAAACGTCATAATTTCCTGCTCCGTCAGCCATCTAAAACCGCCATATGGCAGCGGCTGTGACATGGCATATCCGTACAAGTTATTTGCGTCTGCATAGTATATCGCGGACGGAGGTTTTGTTTCATCAAAATTATCGCTTTCTGGATCATTTGAGATTACATGCCGAGTCACGCATTGACATATCCCGCCACGAATTCCTCGCTCAAACATTAAAAACATCGTCATATCTTTAATCAGTTGCAGTTCGATCCCCGTTAACTTTAGCATTGCGGAGTATGCAAGTCCTGGCACAGTGTAATAATGCATGCAATCCAAGTCGTACGTTGTCGAGCACATTTCTCGAAAATTTTCAAACACGTCAGCTAAAATCAATGTGTCAGATGTTAGATAAATGTCTGCATACTCCCCCAAAGTTTGAATATCGAATGTGTCCCAAACACATTTTGCATGGTTGTAATCATCCTCTGTGATATGTTCATTATTCAATTTATTAAAAAACATTTCTTTCGGCGGGAGTTGAGCCTCCTCTAGCACATCAAATGTGGTGATGTAATCGTATGGAAACACTCCCTTGCGGGAAACGAGATCAAATCGATCCTTGAAAAATTTTTTTGTTTCTACAAATTTATCGTCCGGTAAATTACTCGCAAGTTTTGCCAAGCTAGATGGCATGAATCGAAAAGAATCTATAAATCTCATTTTCATACATCGCATCTTATTAAGCACGCTTCCAACGTTTTTTGCAAAACTGATATACTTTTCCTGGGTATTTGCCAGAACGTCAATGCGCTTGTTATCATAGCCTAGCTCCCTTATGATAAAATGTGCATCATATGATGACAAGTTATGCAATACTATAGGAAGAAAATGCTGGTCCTGAAATCTTAAATTGCATTCCGTATGAGCCGCACCCCGAAATTTTCCTGTCACATGATCGTGGTCGTGAAATTTTCCCTTTAACTCTGTAAACTCTGTTTTACAAATGTGACATGTACTCGCATTTAAATACGCGTCATGCTCTTCTGGCGTTAGGGGAATCATTGCTTTTACATCGTCAAATAAAATTTTTTCAATTTTATTTGTTTCCCTAACCATGTCGTGAACGAAATGCTTTGCAGCATCGCTCCCTCTATATAATTTTATGTCTGTATATACATATGTGAATCTTTAAGCACGTAACAATAACTGAAGGGAGTATGTTGTTGGTATGCGGCAGTCCAACTGTTGTCAGGATTTCCATCGCAATTCTGTATTGGCTCCAATAGACACTCGAAATCTGCATACACCACAAACCTCACTTTTTGCGAAAATTCGGGTCTATCGAAAGACAGATAATCCTTCTCTGGGAACATTGACCTCACAGCGCTAAAGTGCGAACACACGTCTTTATGTTCAATCAGTCGCTCAGTATGTGATTTATACAGACTATCTCTAAAATACGCAAAACATCGTTTACAAATAGAGATTGGCTCATTTTTAGATGTTAATTGCGGTTTTATCAAGGCGTTAAAATCAATTATACAGCAATAATGTGACGTATGTTCATTGCTCATGTACAACAGATCCCTATGGTCTGCCAACTCCTTATCGCAAAGTCTGAGGGGAAAGACGTCATCATTTTCATCGAGAGCAAAAACATTGATAGAAATGTTATTCCTCTTTTCAAACCTTGTAATGTCCTTGACCTGTACAGGAAACTCTATGCACCAGTCATATTTAGATTCGAGATCAGGTCGTGTTACGTATGTAATCATCAAATCGCGATCGCATTCAACAAATTTGGATAGAATACAATATTTAAAGCAATATATATCGCTGTTGGAGATATTTATAAGTGAGTTTACATGTTTGTACTTGGGAGGCAATTCTATATGTGCATTCCCTCCCCCCAATGGTTTGTACTCATTTATTCTCAATTCTAATTTATGCATTTTTACGTAATATAACCCTGATCCCTTCATGCTAGCCTCTTCAAATTCTTTCAAAATTTTTTCACTTTGACGTTTAACTATCTCATTAAGATCAGAAGACTGGTATACGGCTTCATTTTTACTCTTGAAATTATGAAGCAGTGTTTCGTTGTGCACATTTGAAAAGAGACATTCAACGAATATGTGAAATTTAAAAGCAGTGTGCTCATTTAAATTTGCCTTTAATTTAAGTTTTATTTCATTGTTGATACTATCTAAAATATCCTTCAAATCATCACCTTCATTACTCAGGTTGGAAGCAATATACGTCTTTAGACGACGTTTGAACGCAGTCTCCAGAAGTGAAAACACTGAAGTGGGCTCTGTTGAGTCGAGCGGCTGTGATGAGCCGGATGTGCCAGGCAGCTGTAATGAGTCTGCTGCAGCGATTACCTGACAAAAAGAAAACATATTATGATATATTGTCAAATATCCGTTTCTCTCTCTCTATACATTTTGTATACCAGTTCCCACCTTATGAGTCCTCACATGCTGCTTTACATATCTTTGCGCTGCAAAACTCTTTCCACATATATTACATGCAAATGTTCTATTATCCCTATTATGTCTTTCTTTCTTATGAGTCATTAATACACGTCTAGAAGAATAATCTTTTCCACACACATCACATAAATGTCTTTGCTTCCCATGCACGTTTCTTTTATGATCATTCAAGGTCCGCTTATTTTTAAATTGTTTATCACATACACTAAATGTGGTAGACGTCTCCATCACCAATATTGTGACGTAAACCGCGGCACGTCTATTAGTGGAAATTCCACAACGTCTTCCCCTTTATCTTCTTCTTCTTCCACTTTTCGCTTGCGTCCTCGCTTATTTGTTTTCTGTAAATGCAAAATTAAAAAAACATTAACAGATATACATATCTCATATTACAAGACAAAACAGATTGCTACTATACTTACCGCTTTATAGTTGGGACAAGTCGGACCACAAAGCTCCCTCCAAACTTTCAATTGGGAGCACTCGTCCAAATCCAAACCTCGTTCGGGCTGTTCCGTACATGTACATTCTACGAGATGCTCTCTGCCCATACACGTAGTGCGATGATACGTCTCCTCATGATGCGGTGGTATATCATTCATCAAACTGTGAGAATTGTGTCCGCATGGCAGGACAAGCGTATAGTCAGTATGCAACTGATTGGGCCCATGTATCAGTCTTGATACCTCTGTGACTACGTCTTTTTCGGAATTTTTCGCTCTATATTTACAAATTATTTTGTATGCTTCCGGCTCCCATTCTTCTGACTCTGACGTAGTATACAAATACGTCCTTTCAAACGGATGTTTATGATGCTCTAATTTTTTTATAAGTGGCAATTCACTGTGAATGATGACGTTATTTGCTGGACCAGCTCCCGTAGTTTTTGCCGTTTGCTCCATGACTCGACAAACACGCGCAATTCATCTCCTTTTATACGTAAAATACCTATTCAAGCAGCCAATCACAGTTCGCTCCTTTGTTGGTCCAGTACATACTGGTATGCGCAGCTCGGGACAATAACCTTACCCGACATCATCAAAATCTTGCCGACCTGATCATGTAATAAAGAATTGCCGAATCCCCTAATCACTGGCTAATTGGTCTTGCGCGCCACATGCTCTTCCGCAAATCGACTTGTGATAAAGGATTGGCGTACAGCCAGCCAAATCCCTTTAATCCTTAATCACTAGCGGCAATGACCTTGGGAGCAATGACCACGCCAGAACAATCACTCCCGACCTCCCGACTCCCCGACCTACCCGAACGTATGACGAGCCCCCTATGACGTCACTGTCATGACGTCACTGCAGCGTCTTGCAGCGTCGTGCAGCGTCTTAATACGTCACTCACCTGTTTATACTACTCCTACTATTGCCACAAAAACTAGACCTACTACTACTGCACCTACTATTACCAGTACTACTAGGCCTACTATTACCACTACTACTAGGCCTACTATTACCACTACTCCTAGGCCTATTATTACCACTACTACTAGGCCTACTATTACCACTAGTACTAGGCCTACTATTACCACTACTACTAGGCCTATTATTACCACTACTACTAAGCCTACCATTACCACAAAAACTAGGCCTACTATTACCACTACCGGTACTACTAGGTCTATTATTACCACTACTACTAGGCCTACTATTACCGCTACTAATTGTATTAAAAAGTCTGTACTGACCTCTAACTTGGTGGTCATCAACTACACAATGAATAGATTGTTTTATGATAAAATTTATTCTCATTATATTTTAAATCTGTTTCCAGAATTTTTATGATCTCATATTTCACCACTAAATATTTTCTAAGCCCCATATACCTTCCTCTTCCTTTGCATGAAAGGACTGAAATATAGATCACTTGAAATATTACAGTAAATATCCATTATTATGTCCTTAAAACAATACTAGTAATACTGAAAATTAATGCTGGCATTGCCATTATTCACTATTTCACATACTTATCCCTAGTGTATATGGGTGATTTAATTTATTTTTTTAGAATATCGCCAAACATGAACCATTATAATACTTTAATAAATATAGCGCTTCTCTGCCATTCATGTTTATTTCATCACGACTCATCCTTTGTAAAAGATGTTTAAAACAGTGTCTATCACCAGGCTACATCAATGTATTGTGGTACTCTTTTCGAATTTTGCGCCGCAAACACTCCCTTTAATGGCGGATGCTAGCCGATTCAATTTGTGACATTTTTCTTGCCTGCCACTCACGGGTATGTGTCTCTAGTAAGTATTACAAACTCTTTGGGTAAACCTAAGTCCCAGGCGTCAACAAGACCAGTACACGTGCAGCGTTATTTTTACATAGTAACGTATTATAATAAAGAATTATGTCGCTCACATAGTCTACTGCAGCTCATTGATATACAGTAAATTTAAAAACATGTGTTATTTGAAGAGGTGGTGCACTGCTCCTGTGCTCCTTAAGAGAAATCGCCACTGGTTGGAGCTATGATATACTTTCTCGCTATCAGCATTTTGTTGACATTCCATATTTAATCATTTGATAGTGTTTTGTATACGCTATAGTAATGGATATCACACGACTATTATTATTATATTGCGCGTTCACATCTGGATGTTTCGTTGTTATGGAACGGCATGTTCATCAGGATGGGTAATTATTGCGCTGTGTAAGGACGAAATAAAATAATACTTATTTATATTATTATAAAGGACCAAAGACTCTGACAAAAGATATTTATGTTTCCCAACTGATAAAATGCTGAATGTGAAATGGAAACACTTTTGCAAGGGAAAGGACAGAATTACGAAATAGAGTAGATCCTTTCACAAATTGATCATAATTACTTACAAATGCGTTTTAAGGAACCCGGAGGTTCATTGCCGCTCTCACATAAGCCCGCCATCGGTCTCTATCCTGAGCAAGATTAATTCAGTCTCTACCATCATATCCATTTTTATATTATCTTCCCATCTACGTCTCTGCCTCTCCAAACGTCCTTTCCCTCCGGCCATCCAACTAGCACACTATATGCATTTCTGGATTCGCCCATACATGCTAGATGTTCTGCCCATTTCAAACCTCTAAATTTAATATTCCTAATTATGTCAGGTGATAGTACAATGGGTGCAGTTCTGCGTTGTGCAACTTCCTCCATTCTCCATCCCTCTTAACCCCAAATATCTTCCTAAGAATCTTATTCTCGAACACCCTTAACCTCTGTTCCTCAAAGTGAGAGTCCAAATTTCACAACCATACAGAACAACCGGTAATATAACTGTTTTATAAATTCTAACTTTCAAGTTTTTTGAGAGCAGGCTGGATGACAAAAGCTTCTCAACCGAATAATA
The DNA here is from genome assembly GCF_040183065.1 of Periplaneta americana. NCBI lineage: Eukaryota > Metazoa > Arthropoda > Insecta > Blattodea > Blattidae > Periplaneta > Periplaneta americana. Next base: position 126,409,036 of record NC_091131.1, read on the forward strand.
ACAGGCATTTCCCCCATATTTATTCTGCGTTTCCTCCTGAGTGTCATTTATATTTGCTTTATCATAACAATAGAGAATAAAAGAGGGTTATTATTATTATTATTATTATTATTATTATTATTATTATTATTAGTTACTTTACGACGCTTTATCAACTGCTAAAGCTATCTAGCGTCTGAATGAGATGATAATGCCAGCGAAATGAGTCCAGGGTCCAGCGCCGAAAGTTACCCAGCATTTGCTCTCAATGGGTTGAGGCGAGAAACCTCAGCCAGGTAAAGGCTGGTTCACAGTAAACCGGGAACGGAAACGACAACGAGAAATAATCTATACTAATAATAAATCTGTAAGCGAAATTTTTCTGGTAATTTTCGCTTTTCCAAAAACAATAGGTGTTAACATATATAATTAATCATCCTGAAACCGAAAATCGCTTTTTTGAAATTTTTGTTTGTATGTCTGTCTGTCTAGATGTTTGTTACCTTTTCACGCGATAGTGGCTGAACGGATTTCGAAGAAAATTGGAACATAAATTAAGTTCGTTGTAACTTAGATTTTAGGCTATATGGCATTCAAAATACTTTATTTAAAAGGAGGGGGTTATAAGGGGGCCTGAATTAAATAAACCGAAATATCTCGCTTATTATTGATTTTTGTGAAAAATGTTACATAAAAAAATTTCTTTAAAAATGATTTCCGATAAGCTTTATTCCAGGCAAAATTTTGATAGGACTGATATTTAAGTATGTCTGTCTGTCTGTCTGTCTGTCTGGATGTTTGTTACCTTTTCACGCGATAATGGCTGAACGGATTTCGGTGAAAATTGGAATATAAATTAAGTTCGTTATAACTTAGATTTTTGGCTATGTAGCATTCAAAATACTTTATTTAAAAGGGCGGTTGTAAGGGGGCCTGAATTAAATAAACCGAAATATCTCGCTTATTATTGATTTGTGTGAAAAATGTTACATAACAGAAGTTTCTTCAAAAATAATTTTCGATAAGTTTTATTCCAGGCAAAATTTTGATAGGACTGATATTTAAGGATATAAAAGAGTTTTAAAATAGCAATACAATAAATTTCCACCGCCGCCTCAGATTATAGTGTCGTTGTTCCGTAACTGCTATGTGCAAAATATTAAATTTTTTAGTAGGAAGAAAAACAAATTTATTCGTTCTATGGTAGTAGTGCATAGGAGATCGTGAATTCTTACATTTTTACACAATCAACTCTATTAATTTGGAGTGATTTATTAAAGAATGCATTCAAGACTAATTTATAAAAATGTTAAACGAGTTATATTTGCACCAAATGAATGATCTCTGGACCAAAATGATAGCATTTTAATTATTTAAATATAATTTAAATTAAGTAACATATTAAACGATTTATTCTTCTATCAAACACGAATGTTCCCTGGACCCAATGTTCTATTTTAATTATGTAATTACTTTATATTTATTTCTAATAAGTGCAGCGGAACGCACGGGTACAGCTACAGTAGTGTTAAAATAAATGTATTTAAATGTGAACATTCACAATTAACGAGAAGATTGCCGGAGCCCGGAAACGGGAGCGTGAAAGTTAATTGTGAATGCTCACATTTAAATGTATTTATTTTAACAATATTTCCATTATCGTTGTCGTTTCCGTTCTCGGTTTTTATTGTGAACCAGTCTTAACTTGTCCCAACCAAGATTCGAACCGGAAGCCGATCGTTTCACAGTCAGGTGTGCTAACCGTTACTCTACAGCGATTATTATTATTATTATTATTATTATTATTATTATTATTATTAATTATTATTATGACATTAATTCAATTTCAAAATGACATTAATTCAATTTCACAATGGTCTGTTGAAAATGGAATGAAAATTAATCAATCCAAAACTTTTGTTATTTCCTTTTCACGGAAAACTATCTCCCTAAAATTTAACTATTCTCTCAGTAATGTCGTAATTACTAGGAAAGATTGTATTAGAGATCTTGGTATCCTACTTGATTCAAAATTATATTTCCATGATCATGTGCAATATATTTATACCCATTCGTTAAGAATGCTTGGTCTAATTAGGTCTATAACTTATTCTTTTTCCATTCCTATGTGTTTATTAATTTTATACTATACGTTGGTTAGATCCGAGCTTGACTATGCATCTGTTGTATGGAACTCCATTACTTCCACTGACTCGGCTAAATTGGAGAATATCCAAAGAAAATTTATTTCCTTGTGTTCTTATAGATTTTTACCAAATTCCGATTATAACTATGAGATTAAATGCAATTATTTCAATTGCGGTAGTTTGTTCACCAGACGTCAGGATCTTGATTATTTATTTTTTTGCAAAGTCATTAAGGGTGATATTGATTGTGAATCTTTCATAAGCAATATCAGTCTTCGTATTCCTGCTAATGGTTTAAGATTTCATAAATTGTTTTATAATAAGAATCCTAAATCTCTCTCTCCGGTCTGCAGATGCATTAAATATGCTAATTTGCATGGATTCAACTTGGATCCATTTAATGTGTAGTATATCTTTGAGTTTTAACTCACTGATCTAATTTTAATAATTATTTGTCCATATATTTCTTGCATTTGGTCTATTGATTCATGTAGACCATTCCATTATTTCAATTCTCATTGTACTAATTTTATAATTATTATTAGATCAATGATTGATGTAGACCATTATATTGTTTGTATTTCATCTCATTGCCATTTTCTATCGTTCATTCTCATCATCATTTGTTGTTTTGTTCTGTTTTGTATCGTGCAAAACTGTAATTGGCCTTGTGCTGTTGTTTTTGCACGTTAATATTCTAAATAAATAAAAATAAATAAAATAAATAAAATAAATTAGTATTACTGTTATCATCATTATCGTAATCATTAGGATGATTAAGATTATGATTATCAGGATTATTATGATGGTTATTATTTATTACTGTCTTGTAAGTTATCATTAGGTACAAGTATTAGAAATCTGATTAATTCTTAATTTGTTATTCTCGTTCCTATAACATAGGATAATTATTGTAAATCATATAGGCCTATATAATTTTATATTGTAACATGGTTAGAATACAATAATGATTGTTCTGTAACAATAATTTATAACGTGCACACCAATAGAAACTGTAGTTTTCTATAGTATAGGCTGGTTCACAATAAACCGGGAATGGAAACGAGAACGGAAATAATGTTAAAATAAATGTACAGTATTTAAATGTGAGCATTCAGAATAGTTAATTGTGAATGCTTACCTTTAAATACATTTATTTTAAAAATATTTCCGTTCTAGTTCTCGTTGCCGTTTCCGTTCTCGGTTTATTGGGAACCAGCTTTTAATATTTTCATGTTTCATATCATTGTGTTACAAACAATTTTTTTATTTAGTTGCTATAAAAGATAGCCTAATTACTATAAAGTGTAAACCATCTTGGACTATATAGCCTCATTTTCAACTACCTTTATTAAAATACCAATTAATACTATCCGTACAATAACGAGTTTTCATGCGTTGAAGAGTTCCGTACAAATTTTACGGAACAAACGTTTGAGTCATGAGTCCTGCGCTAACAAGTTAACTCGCCGTTATTCGAGAACCAGTTAAGATTTTGAGTGGCCATCACCTTTAAAAGTAATTTCCATCCTTTCTCAACATTTCTCTCGCTTTGACCCCCCATCTAACGTGAAAAACAAAAAGTTTGCCGCTTACCAGAGGTGAAGTCTGAACAGATCAATCTCCATCGAAGTTAATTTTTTTTTTTCACTTTCCAAAAAAGATTTTCAGTTCGATTTGTTTTTCTATGCTTTCCTTATACATTGAGCTATCAATCCAAAAAATTACAGCGCGATTGATTAAGTATTATAGGAGCTACGACGTGATATATATTTAAAGAACCGGGAAATGCATAAGCCAATGCTTCCTATAGGAGCACGGCCCGAGCGATATTGCTTTCTTATCAGTACTACAGTCCCGCCTAGACCTCCGAGACTGTCGGGAATGACCTAGTATCAGTGTTGCCAACACATAAATTGTACCCCCGTCAGTATAACACCTGGAAATCCGTCAGAATCCGTCAAAATTAAAAATAAAATAATAATACCCAATATATATATACAAGCAATTTTAACACAACTTACTTACTGATTCTGATTAAAATAATTATTCGTCAACATTGACTTGATTACGAGCAAATTTGAAACAGGACATTCTTAAACATAGCACGGAACAGGCAGGGTTGTTCAAATAAAAAGCAAAATCTCCCAAAAATTAAACAATTAAAAATGGCAGCAGCTAAAAATGTCAAAAGACGATGTAAATCGTAATTCCCTCCAGAAAATCCGTCACCCGTCAAAGCCATTTTTTTCCCGTCCGCTACATTGAAATTCCGTCAATTTCGACGGAATTTCCGTCCAGTTGACAACACTGCCTAGTATCGGTAATCTCGGGACCAAGAGAATCTCGTGTTCTCTATCAATGAGTCATTTGGCTACGTTAGGTACTCGCGCACTGCTCGGGACTGCGGTGATTACGCAACCGAGAACGGGCGATAATATGAGGCAGTCTGCCCGACTCTACTTGGGCATAGAAGGCCATAGACGATCTCATCATTGATAAATTCAAGTTGTGTTTTTTCTGTTGCGTAGGACTTAACGATAGAGTTTCACTTCCAGGGATTAGCTATCGTGGTGTTCCAAGAAGCCAGTGAGGCTTATTTCGTTGGTCTCTCAGATACACCAACCTCTCCGACATCCATGCCATGAGGGTTTAACATTTTGCACAATGACTTCCAGCTAGACAGGCATATCAGAGGCCACTATTAATTCAGAGGAAAGTAAAAGTGTCTGATAATATGATGTATTGTATCAGTACCACTATTTTTTTCACGAAATGTGATATAGTTAGATTTGTGTACCTTCAAAAGCAAAGAATTCTGTGAGGGTGGTATTTTGCTACGAAACTTGCCAGATCCTTGAGCTAGATTGCACTGAAAGTTTGGCTTATTTTCAACATTTCTATTTCAAGGCCTGATGTCATATTTTTGATACCGGTACAATGTTATTTATGCAGTATTAATTTTCACTCTGTGTACAACATAATATATTTTTTATTTTAGTTTTAATTCCCCCCCCCCTTTTTCTATTGATATTTACATGATTAATTGTCCAGTCCAGTGTTGTCACCATAATGTCCACTATAATTCTACTAAAAATTAATTCAGTTATTGTTAAATGGGGCTATGTGTAATTACTTTCTTATATAAAACATGCACAGATCCCCTTTTAACATTGACAATTTCTGTGTTAAACCAAATTCTGTCTTTCTTTTAGTCTCAAAGGATCCTATGATGCCACCAAACATTATCAAGAGGTTGGTTAAGGAAGAGGACGTCTGGAAATTTGGTAATATAATGACTACTTTAAGAATTATTGGCTGATGCAAATGCTGGAGCAAACATAATATGTCTGTCCAAAACCATAGTTATTTTCTTTTTATAGCACTTTGTATTTTTCAGAAAAATAAAGTAAGTGTGCTGTTACACAGAAAATAATACAGTTGATTGTTCATTGTGTATTTTTGTTTTTGCCTAACTGTGATTTATGTTAAATTTGTATAATGAAGAAATAAAATAAAGTTATTTCCAATCTGTCCTTTGTCGAAGAAGTATTCCCTTAGTCCTGAGGCAAAAGTCGGGATATTAGAATTGTGTAATGCTGATTCAATACATCAACTTGTCAGCATTCCATAATGTTATACAACAATATTATATATATATATATATATATATATATATATATATATATATATAATTACATCGCCCTTCTCCATTAAACCTGAAATAATAAAAATACTTAAGTTGTCCTTTCATTTGGTTGAAACAAATCCTTATTATACAAAATTAAAGCTTAATTATTCTTTTTGTATAGAGATTGGTCGTGAAAAGTACAGTAAGTATGATTTTTAAATTTTCATTACTTGGTTAGTTAAAAATAAAATTTCACAATTCTTATTGTATCTTTAAATTGTATTTATACATACGTGTCTATATCTATTAAGGAGGAATATGTGCAGCAAAAGAAATGGAAAATAATAGTGATGATGGTAATGTAGTTTTTAAGAATAATTTTTTTTTCTTTTCTTTTTTTAAGACATGACCATTTAAATTGTTCTTCAAATTTGATTTATGGCACATAATACCATCTTTCGTGGTATAAATTGTTTTACTTTTTCTCAGAGTTTGTTTTATTCTGATCATCCACAATTTTTAAATGCTCTCCACTGACAATTTGTTCAATTTATTGAAAAGAATTAATATTAGTGCTTTACGTTCAAAGTTGGTAAGACTGAAGTACGGCCATCTTGGATTTTTTAGTACGTCACTATATGTTGGTAAGTACTCTTCAGAATGAACGCCGTACTTGCTAAGCAACTTCTCTGACACGTAGGTAATACACATCTGCGGAAGTGTAGGAAGATTGAATTCTCTAGGCTCATCGACTAGCCATATGACGGCACACAGCGAGCCATGACACACTTTGAACTGAACACCCAGTAATTTATATGATATGAAGAAATAAGGATTGCATTGAGTAATATACAGCTTGATTCAGGGATTTTGGCCCCTGTAAAAAGTAAGTAGACAGACTAAGAGGGAGTTCCTCATCACTACTGGCAGGCTGGGTCACACAGGTCAGGGCGCGCAGTCATAACAACTAACACTTGCTTCTTATCATGTCGCTGTACACGATATTATTCCACACGTCCCGTTACTAACCATTATGTCTGTTGACTAAACAATGTGATGATGACTTACAGTTTCTTCTCAGCTACGAGCATAGATATTATTTTCATTCTTCCCCTTCCCTCTTCCCCTCCTATGCACATTTGTGATTAAATTTCTTTCTTATGACGCAACACACAGCTAGCTCACTAGCCAAACAACCAAGGACAGTGGCCAATAACGTTGAATCGAGCTGTACAGTACTATGGGTGTATTCGATCTTCAATTACGTGTCTACACCTGTGGAGTAACAGTCAGTGCGTCTGGCCGCGAAACCAGGTGGCCCGGGTTCGAATCCCGGTCGGGGTAAGTTACCTGGTTGAGGTTTTTTCCGGGGTTTTCCCTCAAACCAATACGAGCAAATGCTGGGTAACTTTCGGTGCTGGACCCCAGACTCATTTCACCGGCATTATCACCTTCATTTCATTCAGATGCTAAATAACCTAGATGTTGATACAGCGTCGTAAAATAACCCAATAAAATAAATTCAATTACGTCAACATTATGAACTTTGACATTAGGAAGGGTGCGTCAGACATTGCTTACGTTTACTCTTACCGGTGACATTCAAACAGTCTGTAAAGTGGTCAGTTCTTATTAGACAGTGCTAACGCAACATTTGCAATGTAAAACATAGTTGGTTCCCATTTTAAAAAATTAAGTTGACTCTAATATCTCGAAAATTATTTCATGTATAAAATACAGTACATGTATCAGATGTCCCTTCGATGTAATTTAACTTGTAATTGTCGGTTTGTGTATATCTGAAATATTTCACTTGCTATCAAAGGTGAAAGAGTTAAGTGCGCCACTCTGTGTACTAAACGGTATATCCTTCCACAACATTGTACATGTACCCAAAAACTGCATGCTGAAAGCATCTTTCAGTTTGTGTACACATGTTAAGGACTGGCATTCTTGCTTATTTTCAGCGGCCCACTGTGCAAGCAAAGGCTCAAGCGTGGTTCGACCAGTAGACCCTGAGATTTTGTTCGTCTACCTGGGGAAGTACCACCTGAAACAGTGGAGTGAAGGTGGTTTGCAAGTCAAACAGGTGAGCGAGTTGAGTCTAATAGACCTAACTTGATTGGCTACCTTACAAACTGACTGACCAAAAAATTGTCCCCTTACAATTTTACCTGAAAATTTTCCGCCTGACCAAATTGTTGCTTTCCTTGCTCCTTGCTTACAGCTCAAGACCTGTACATGTATTGCTCATTAGCCATCAGCTTATGAGAGGGAAGTTGTAAGATATCTAACCTTTTATGGCTGTGTCAATATTGACCCCAAAACAGCGCCATTTTCACGTCTGCTTTACCATAACATTCATAACGATTAAGGAACAAGCACTGATACATATAATTCTCTGAGAACTTTTCTGATCTAATATGAATTAACAACATTATTTGCTCCAATTGGAGCTGATACATACCTTACTTACTTACAAATGGTTTTTACAGAACCCGCAGGTTCATTGCCACCCTCACATAAGTCTGCCATCAGTCCCTATCCTGAGCAAGATTAATCCAGTCTCTACCATCATATCTCATCTCCCTCAAATCCGTTTTAATATTATCCTCCCATCTATGTCTCGCCCACCCCAAATGTCTTTTCTCCTTAGACTTCCCAACTAACACTCTATATGTATTTCTGGATTCGCCCATACATGCTACATGCCCTGCCCATCTCAAACGTTTGGATTAATATTCCTAATTATGTCAGGTGAGAAATACAATGCATGCAGTTCTGTGTTGTGTAACTTTCTCTATTCTCCTGTAACTTCATCTCTCTTAGCCCCAAATATTTTCCTAAGTACCTTATTCTCAAACACCCTTAATCTATGTTCCTCACTCAAAGTGAGAGTCCAAGTTTCTCAACCATAAAGAACAACCTGTTGTAATATAACTGTTTTATAAATTCTAACTTTCAGATTTTTTGACAACAGACTGGATGATAAAAGCTTCTCAACCGAATAATAACAGGCATTTCCCATATTTATTCTGTGTTTAATTTCCTCCCGAGTAGCATTTATATTTGTTACTGTTGCTCCCGGGTATTTGAATTTTTCCACTTGTTCAAAGGATAAATTTCCAATTTTTATATTTCCATTTCGTACAATATTCTCGTCACGAGACATAATCATACATTTTGTCTTTTCGGGATTTACTTCCAAACCTATCACTTTACTTGCTTCAAGTAAAATTCCCGTATTTTCCCTAATCGTTTGTTAGCACAATTAATAAGACAAAAAATTGCGTAACGAGAATATTTTCTTCACCATGACTGACTGACCAATCGAACAAATATCTGTCTATCTGTCTGTCTGTACCTTACCTGACATGACATGACTTCTGTATTTCTTTCTCATCTCTCTGTCTGCCTGTTAATCAGTCAGTGAATCAGTGTGTAATGGTGGAATCACATTATTGCCACGGCATGTGTTCTCCTGTGAGATCATATAAATTGGAAGGCACGTGCTGTGTCGCGTTGTGTGCACATTATCGCCACGCCATGTTACTTCACACTTACAGTCTGTCCAGTCGCTCTTTTATTCAGTTGCTTTTCTGTAGCAGAGATGGAAGGTGAGTGGATTATTAGTTCAGCAGTTCTTCAGAGTTTGAAGAAAACATCGAAAATGCGGCTTCGCCTATTATCATTCAGGAAAAAAAGTGTTGGAAGTGGGTGCATGACATAAACTTGAAACCGGAGGAATTTGGTGAATTTCACACCTTGTTTAAACAACTGGAACAAGTTTTCATATGCACTTTAGAATGAATAAAGAAGAATTTGAATTTATTTACAATCTAATAAAAGCGAAAATATAGAAACAGAACACTCAATTTCGAATAGCAGTGAACACTGGAGAAAAAATTAGTCGTATGTTTAAAGTGAATTCATGCTACAAATTTAAATAATAATACTGTTTAATTAGGCCTACCTCTGATTGAAGTTCTGGCTGATATGTACATCTATTATCAGGCAGTACATCTCACTTGACGATATGTGTCAGAGGAAGAACAATTGTTTGTGTGCATCTGAAGTCTGACTAGTGTAATATATAGCTAGTCGCCGATGTATGCAGTGGAGGGGGAAAGGAACTGGCCACCCTACCCCATTATCTCCTGGCCTAGTTGCCTCATAAGTAGTGTCTTGTTGTATCACTTGTGAGGTTCAGACTTGTCTTCGGACAGTTGACTAAACTAAACAACTCTTTATTATAATATTTCAATGAAGTTTCATATCTACGAGAAGTTGCTTCTTGAATAATATCCATTGTTGTACAACTGAACGAACCCTGATAATAGTTTAGCGATAATAATCATTGTCCATTATTGGCTCACAATTTGTGAGCGTAACTACACTTATGTCTTGTGCTGTTGATGGGGACAGTCCTGCAGTTCGTAGAGCATCATCCTGTGGTGGAAATGTATAGCAACTTGATGGCGCAGATAAAGGACGCGATAATTCTATTGCACCTGCTGCTGTGTTTTCATTGTCTTCTTCTTGCTCTGTCATTAAATGTTGTTCGTCGAAGTAGATCGCAAAATTAAGATACATGTTTTGTTGTAGTTAATATGTATAGTCATATCTACTCTGCTGTACCAATAATAATAATAATAATAATAATAATAATAATAATAATAATAATAATAATGGAAATAAAAAGGTTAGTTCAGTCGATAGTCACTAATGCTGGATAAATTGACATAATTATAGTATTCATCGCTCATATTCAATTCTCTTCCTATTTCCTCACATCCTATGTTTCTCATGTTCAAGTCTCTGTAATTAGAGCACATAAAATTGTACACAAATTCATGTTGCCTTACTTTTTCAATCATGTATTACTCCATAATGAAACTGCACGTGCTCTCCACCATCCACCGATGTCCGGTGCAACAGAAAATCTAAACGTGATGGCACGAGTGCTACACAGGAGAGGACGTGGCGTCCGTGGCGTGGGAACAGTGTGATTCTGAGCAACGTAAATAAATGGAGAAAACGAATACCACACATTGAATGCAGAACGTGACAGCACAGGAAATCACATTTCGTGCCGTGCTGTGGCAATAATGTGTTTCTACCTTAAATGAAAGAGTAAATAACTGAGACATGGAGTAAGTTTCTCAGTGATGACCAGGGAAAGGATTTATATGTAAATACATATTTACTTATAAAGCTAATATAATTTATATTTTGCATTATCTTTATGTTTCACAATGTGTAGGGTTGAAAAATCCTACTTTTATTTTCCATATTTTTCCATATTTTAGAGTTTAGTACATATTTTCGTTAATTTCCATATATTTTCCATATTTCATATAAAACAGTCCATATTATATTAGGTTTAACAATAAAACAAAACAAAATTCCATTAACTTTTAAAAATACATTTCAACAATAGAGATTTAAACACATGTTCAGTAATCCCTTTAACATCAGAGTTATTTGAAAATTAGCAGTCCTATCAACAATGGGAAAGTAAGTTACAAAACTGTATTAATTTAATTTAAAATTTTTAACAGACTTCAGTTGTGCAGCTCAACAGTTAAATGCCAGTCAGAGTACACATAGGTTCAGTTTTGTAAATCATACTATAAAGACGGTAAATATGCCAAAAGTACGTCATTCAGTCAATTTAAAATCAAAACTAACAAGTTACATTTCAGAATTTAAAGAAGATGGTTTATCAACTGACAATAAAATATTATTTTGTAATTTGTGTCAGTGTGCAGTATCATCTACACAAAAGTTCCTGGTGCAACAACACATTACAACTAGTAAACATCAGGCCAACAAACAACTAAATTCCAAGCAGAGACAATTGTTTTTAACACAACCAACAACATCGAATGTAAGATCTGAGTTTAACATCGACCTGTGCCGTTCTCTCATCTCTGCTGATATTCCTCTCTACAAACTAAAGAATAAGGTCTTCAGGGAATTCCTTGAAAAATATACTCAACATACAATCCCGGATGAGTCAACACTTAGGAAGACGTATGCTCCATCCATCTACGATGAGACAATACAGAAGATAAGAGATGAAATTAAAGATAGTTCAATTTGGGTTTCCATTGATGAGACTCCCGACAAAGAAGGTAGACTTGTTGGTAATGTAGTTATCGGTTTGTTAAGTGAACAATATTCTGAACGAATTCTTTTACATTGTGATGTTCTAGAAAAGTGCAATAACAAAACTATAGTTAAACTGTTCAACGAAGCTATGGGTATCCTGTGGCCAAAGGGTATTATGTACGATAATGTGTTATTCTTTATTAGCGATGCTGCCCCTTATATGGTCAAAGCTGGACAAGCATTATCTGTTGTATATCCTAAATTGACTCATTTTACTTGTGTGGCGCATGCATTTCATCGTGTGGCAGAAGTGGTCAGAGACAATTTCCCTAAAGTAGATTTGTTGATTTCATCAGTGAAAAAAGTATTTCTCAAAGCTCCCAGTAGAGTTAACGTGTTGAAAGAAATGTACCCTGAAATTCCATTGCCACCAAAGCCAATTTTAACTAGATGGGGTACATGGCTAGAAGCAGTTGAATATTATGCCGAACATATAGACTCTATTAACAATGTTCTCCTTGCATTGGACTCTGAAGATGCAGTCTCAATTGATACTGCGAAAACAGTTACCTGTGACATAAGTGTGAAGAATGACTTAGCTCACATTCAGCATACATTTTCATGCATCATAAAAACGCTCAAAAGTCTCCAAAATAGGCACCTTTCACTATCTGAAAGTTTTGAAATTATAAATAGTACTGTGGAACAACTGAATCGTGGTAGAGGTAAAGTTGCAGATGCAGTAAGAGCTAAGGTGGACACTGTACTTTCAAAAAACCCTGGATATGAAGAACTACAAAAGGTTGTTGCTGTGATGAGTGGTGAATCAACAGTGAAGATTAACTTGGACTTATCCCCAGCAGACATTGTGAAATTGACGTCTTCTTGTGACGTCGAACGCTCTTTTAGTCAGTATAAATCTATCCTCAGAGACAATAGAAGAAGATTCACTTTTCAGCACTTGAAAGAAATGTTTGTAACCTATTGTTATGGTAACAGACAATAAAAATTGTGTTTTGTTGAAACTACATTGGAAGATAAGGTACGTCCATTATATTTTTTGTTTAGTTTGATTAAAATGTACCAATATTTAACGTACATAGTCATTTTTTTATAATTTTAAGTCCATATTTAATTCCATATTTTGGTAAAAATCCATATTTAATTCCATATTTTGGTAAAAATAACTACATATATATTTACATATTTCATATATTTTTAGTCCATATAAATCCGTTCCCTGGTGATGACATTAGACATTTTTAATAGAGACTCTGCTAACCATTTAACTTTTGAAAGATATCATTCCATAGTCTTTGATTCATCCCCCGGTGACATAAGATTCATATCCCTCCTGCCATTGTTTAAACATTTCCTGTGCAGGTGTTGAAGGTTCTGCTGCACTCCGATTACAACTCGTCCAACTACCGCTCAGACCTGGCGCTGTTGATCCTGACCAGCCCCGTCCAGTTCACCAAGTACGTGCGCCCCATATGCCTGTGGGACAGCCAGCAGGCCGACCTGGCCAACGTTGTCAACCAGCAGGGCACGGTCAGTACCTCAGCCTCCATGTGGCATTTCTTTCTTTGTTCCTCACTCTCCATCTATACAGGGTGTGAATAGTATAATATAATAATAGTCCGTGGCGCTACAGCCCGTGAAGGGCCTAGACCAACCAGCCGGCTTCTGGTCTCACGCCCTCATGCCGAAGCAGAGGTGGACGATCATCCAACCAGAATGGAGGTATCGTGTGGTTAGCACGATCATCCCCCCAGCCGTTATAGCTGGCATTCACAACCAGATTTCGCTACCTATCGTAGCTCCCCAAGTGCATCGCAATGCTGGGTGTGCACCGGTCCCATACACTGGCCGAAATTTCATGAGAAAATTTCTTCCTCCATGAGGACTCAAACCAGCACGCATTCCGTAATGCGAGTCCTAGGCAGGATGCCTTAGACCGAGATGCCACGGTGTGGGACGTGTGAATGGTATAGGTACCGACATTCGTCCTTCATATTACAAAATGAAAAGGAAAGTTCTAAAAAGTTTTAAAGTGAACATACAGATATCTTATTGAAGTCCCATACTACACCCTCTGAGCTGCGTCATCTCTGTTATGACTAGGCCAGGAAAATATATCTTCTAAAAATCTTTTGATTTCATCCTCTTCAGGGAAATGCAGTCATGATATCATCACTTAAAATAAGGCGAACATGTCTACTTTCTCCTATAAATGTGCAAATACATGTATTAATGTTAGAAACTTAATAAGCTCGTTTTGGCTTAAAAAAAATGGACTCCCGTGGTTTCCCAGATAACGGATGCATTATTATCTCTTAATTCATTAATAAATACAGACATAAATAAGACATAAATAAATACAATAATAAATAATTAACAAACTACTACTAATTGATTTATGACAGTGTCAGACAACAGTCACTGACATAATATAAGCAGTAATAATGAATGTTTAGGTAAAATATGGATTCATGTCAACTTTAATAAGGGTCCCGTTTTTCTATTTTGAAAATCTAGTCACTCTAGTCTACGAACTTTGGGGCACGTCACTATGGATTTTTCAGAAAGTATTGAAAGTACGGGATATTGATTTTCTGTTTTAATTCTTGAACAATGGATATGAAACTTTTTTGAGTTTTCAACCTAAAGAGAGGACTGTATGAATGCCAATTGTTTCCTGGTAATCTAATAAGTTTTTCATATTGAATCAGTGCTTTTTCTTCTATTGTCATTTTGATGTTGTTAATATTAGTGAGGAATCTCATAGAATCTATTGGAGTTGTTTTGATTCCACCAGTAATGAGTCTGAGAGCTTGGTTTTGAACATATTCTATTTCGTTTATGAAAGGTGAAGTAATTAAAATTTCTCCGCAGTATGTCAGCACTGGCTGTATAAACATTTTGTATGTAGTGTTCAAAGTATTCACCCCCATTTCTTTCCTGCTATTCTTTTTAGAAGAGAGAATCTTTTACGAACTTTTTCAGAAATATATTTCAAATGGTTGCTCCATGTTAACTTACTATCGAAAATAACTCCAAGATATTTGGATTCATAAGTCCTAGGAAGGTGTTGGCCATTGTATTGGATATTGAATTCTCTTTCTTTTTTACCGAGTTAAAATATTTGGTAGTTACTGTTGCTTAAATTGAGTGTCATCAAATTTGATGTATTCCATTCATGTAGTTGATTTAGAGCTTTAAGAGCAGAATTTTGAATTTTGTCTCTATGTCTGTAAGATCCGGAAGTCCACAAAACTATATCATCTGCAAATAGTGCTGTTTACATGTTTGATTCCTCTAATAGGGAGGGTAAGTCATTTATATAAATATTGAATAAATGTTAGAAACACAATAAACTCGTTTTGGCTAAAAAAAAAAAAAAAAAAAAAAATACTCCTGTAGTTTCCCAAATAACCGATTCATTATTATCTCTTAATTCTTTAATAAATAAATCTGGTTCTTAAGATAATAAATAATTAACAGACTACTACAGGTAATTAATTTATGACGCTATCAGGCAACAATAACATCAGATTGTTCATTTTTTTGCTCACGGACATAATATAAACTCAAGTAAATAGGCTTGATGGTCGGAGCAAGAGGATCCATCCCGAAGCAGTTTGTTGATTTTTACAAGGCTTTTCATTTGCCATTATGTACAATTATCAATGTTTGTTTACTTGCGTTGAAAGGTTCGATTGCATTGTTAAGAAATCACTTCAGATAAGACATTGCACGTAATTTTTTTTCTCCTTCTTGCATTGGTTTTATATTCATAACAAATTAGGGAAAGTTTTTGATAATAATAAATTAATATTTAGGTAAAATATGGATTCATGTCAACTTTAATAAGTGTCCCGTTTTTTTTATTTTGTAAATCCGGTCACTCTAGTCTACGAACTTTAGGGCACTCTGGCACTGTCACTATGGATTTTTCAGACGGTACTGAAGGTAGACAGGTGTTCTAGTGTATCTTGTTTCTCGTTTCAGATCCATATCCACGAGAAATTTTCTCATTGAACCCCTTCAACCTCATTTAATGACTGAAATTATAGAATTCCAATATGTTAAGTTCATTATACGTATTTATTAAGACTAGTGTTGTGGGATTTAATCAGTGACGTCGCCAGGATCAGAGCAAGGGGGTGCAGATGGGGTGCGAGATTTAAAAATGGGGTGCTAGCTGTAAACATTTGGTACATAAAAAATCCAAAATGTTCTCTCATGCATTTGCGCGCATACTATACATCTGTTTATTATTATTATTATTATTATTATTATTATTATTATTATTATTATTATTATTATTGCTCATCACATCCATTACAATACACTATGGGACATAGTTGTTTTTTCACATCCAAGAAATTGTTTGTTTGTTTTTGTTCTTCAAAATTATTTATGCCTAGTATTTTGTTAATAAATTGTCCTTTGGGGTGCAGAAAGGGGTGCTCCGATTTTTTATGGGGTGCTTGCGCACCCTTTCGCACCCCCCTAGCGACGTCCCTGGATTTAATCGATTAATCGATCAATTTCTGCTCTAAGATTATTCGATCAAAAATATTTAATCGAATAATCGAGTCAATTGAAATTAATCGGTTGTAGTTGATATTAATTATTATTTTGTTAATACAAACTCATACTAAATATTCCGACAGTATTTCTCTCTCGAAAATTGATTACTTAAAAGCACAATAGTACTGTTCTTTTTTAACTGTAAACCAGGTAGCATAGGGAAAATCTTTGCACAAACACTTCAGAAAGACCTGGAGATATGAGGAAGTGACCTAGTCTACATCTATTGAAAGTTGAAACACAATGCGAAACCCTTATTAAGTTTTATGGTTTTCCAAGAAAACTTTCACCTTGTTGTCAGCTCATCTTCCTAGCATATGAAATACGGTACATACTTTTCTGACATTCGTCCCCCTCATTCTTACAAAATAGCCATGTCTACACTGTGTGCAAGTGAGAGCGTAACTACCTTCTTCTCTTTCTAAAATCTGGTAATTCGATTACAATAAGGGCCAGTCTTCTGTTTCGACCGCTATAGTTTTGCAGTTTCTGTACTGATTTTTTATATGAAGGTTGTGTGTTTAGTTTGATAAAGAAAAATAATCAGTTTTCTGTGGTCTGTGAAAAGTGTATATCATATGAGAATTTTAGAGGTAAACTCGATGAAATGTTTGGATTTAAATTTAAATATACAACATTTAATACTTATACTTATCACCGAACACAAGTTAACTTGAACAATAATTGTGTATTACAGTATATTAAAACATTTTTTCAAATCGATCAAAAAGATTAATCGATTAAATTCAAATCGTTAATCGATTAAATATTTTGATCGATCAACAGCAGTAATTAAGACAGTCCGTTTCCCAGACTTTTCAAATGCAATAATTATCAAACTGTGTTGTCACATCTCCTGTTACATAGGTTGCAGGCTGGGGCTATGATGAAACAGGGAAAGTAACAGAGGAGTTGAAGATGCCAAAGATGCCAATCGTGGCACAAGATGTCTGCCTGTTCAGTGACCGAGATTTCTACCCACAGTTCACCTCTGACAAGACATACTGCGCCGGATTTCTAAATGGTGAGTGCAAGAATACATCACGTCCACTCAGATGTTAACGTAAAGGGTAAAAAGAAACAGACTTCCTTATCTTCGAATGCGAAGTTTTAACTTAGAGCAAAGATCATACCTGGACCATGTTTGTCTTTGGATGTAAGCTTCAGAGTTCAATCCTGTCTGACAGATTTCCCTCGCCACAAAAACTGTCGCTTCGCCCAGTATGCTGATGACACAGTTATATTCACTTCAGACATGGATATTCACATTACTTACTTACTTACTGGCTTTTAAGGAACCCGGAGGTTCATTACCGCCCTCACATAAGCCCGCCATTGGTCCCTATCCTGAGCAAGATTAATCCAGTCTCTATCATCATATCCCACCTCCCTCAAATCCATTTTAATATTATCTTCCCACCTACGTCTCGGCCTCCCCAAAGGTCTTTTTCCCTCCGGCCTCCCAAGTAACACTCTATATGCATTTCTGGATTCGCCATATGTGCTACATGTCCTGCCCATCTCAAACGTCTGGATTATATGTTCCTAATTATGTCAGGTAAAGAATACAATGAGTGCAGCTCTGCGATGTATAACTTTCTCCATTCTCCTGTAACTTCATCCCTCTTAGCACCAAATATTTTCCTAAGAACCTTATTCTCAAACACCCTTAATCTCTGTTCCTCTCTCAAAGTGAGAGTCCAAGTTTCACAACCATACAGACATTCATGAATTTGGAAATATTTTTACAAAAGGTAAAAACTTCTATATACTGAAAGGTATTTATGGTAATATTGCCGTGAGTAGTGCCGAATTTAAGATAAAAGGCTTAATAATGACATTTTTAAATTAGTAAACATGATTATAGTTTAATCGGCAAATGGGCAATCGGTGTTAAAAGTTAATCAGGAAAATGAAAAACTTTACATGTAAGTTAATTGTACTTTAACAAATAAATTGTATAGCGTATTATTATACAGTACTATGTTCGTTTTTAATGATATGTGAGTTTTGTAGATTGGTTTTTTAATTCAACTAGTGTCAAATATCCAAGTTTTGGAATTTGTGCTAAATTTAACAAGTTCGGTATTTAAATTATTCACATATTATAGAGACAGACAAACTAAAAATTATCCACTCTTTTAGTCCGGGAGTGTTGTAAATTTTATGTTCATTATGAGTTACATCTCTTCGTAACTTATTGAGGTTATGGTCGTATGACATCTCTGTAATTTGATAAGGTTTACTAAATTCCAGCTGTTGTGGATAAGCATATACGACACGTCCTAACTGATCTCATAATGATACATAGGTAGTAGAAATGGTATTATATTTTTTTCTTATCATAGGATAAGGGAAGACGAAACTAACGCACGGGAAGTTCAGGTGATTCCTTTGACTCAGCCGAGAATCTATCCGCCTTCAATCCCATATTCTACCTAATAATGTAATGTATTAGCCATATCCCAACCTAATTCGGAATAATGTAATTTTGTTTGGGGAGGGGGGCTACGCTGTCGCCCCCCCCCAACTGTCATAGCATCTTAAGCATGATGTTATTGAGATGTGCTTCGTGGTTTGCCTTTGTACCCAGTACACTGCTTCTATGAAATTACCGACATCTTTCCAGTATTTCTTTTTGTTATTAATAGTGCATGATTATGATTTGCAGAAAGGTGTGTAATGTTGAATTGTAAGTATCCACTTTCTTATATACATCCCTGTAAAGATCTGTAAACACTACCTGAAATTCTATCTTGTGCTACTTCAACTGAATCTAAGGAAAATGGTATATGTACAACAACTATAAACTATTGCAGTATTCCATATGATGACAGACTTAAGTCTATGACCGACAAATCCTGTTATACTTTTTTAAATGGAGCTCATCATAGATTCCTAACACTGGGAGGTTGCCAGACGGCAGCGAAAACCAAAGCGTGGTTTAGAATAGAATAGACTAGCCTAGGCTGAGATAATTTACAATTTTATTGTATTTAGTTGTTTATTTTTAGCTTCTTCGACGTGTATTTTTTTATGTCATTATTGTGATACAGCCTAACTCTTAATTGACAGTTTTAAGTAAATATTCGGGAGCTGTGAAATGAAAATTCTGCTTGACCCGAGCCCGTGGAGTGTTTACCAAATTCAAACATGGACATACATTCTTATGCATTATCTGAGATCTAATGTTGAGAAATCTTAAGTATCTAAAAAATTAAAAGCTAAAAAAATATATATTATGTGACTAAAAAATATGAATAAATGTCTGATTTTCACAAATGTATTGTACCGTACTTGAACTAACCTAGATATAATGAATTTCTCAACATTAAAATAATGCCTTGAACCAGGACTCTTGTGTATAAATACAATACGCATGAAACATTTTGATGTAACACAAATTTCCACAATTCAAATAAAATTAACGTCGAAACTAGGAGCCCGATTGAACTGAAAATTTTTACACGCATATTAATCCATCTAACAAACCGTTAAAAAATTTAAAAAAAATCCGATTAAAATTGTCAAACCTCAGCCCTGGTGTCCATCAAAATAAGTAAATACCCATTATGTATTTTCTAATATTAAATGTATGGTTAATTAAAAAATTAGTCGAAAGCCTGCATAGTTAGGTTTATTACATGCATGTCTTCTTCTTTACATGAATTTGCATTTTTTCACTGAAATTAAATACATTTACAAACATGGGGCTGTACAATGTTATGATATATTATAAAATTTGTGGAGAATAATCATTTAAAATAAAATAAATTTAAATGATTGAATTTGAAATGAAATAAATGAAACTAAATTGAAATAAATAAAAATTAAAATAAATTCCACACATTTATTACACAATGTGTACAGATTAAAATGAGGTTTCGTCCTTTGCTTAATGTGAGATCGGCAGAGTTCTTAGTGTGCACTCGAATATGTGATATGACGAATACTGGAGGCTACAAATTCCACACACACAGTTGCTGGATACCTGGTGAAATCCTTTTCTGATGCAGATACGGTATTGCCCCTCTCGCGTAGAGATGGCGTAGATCGGAGTTGGCTGCTTTCCATTCCTCGCTGGTCATGGCTGGAGTGTGGAAAAATTTCCGAGTTTTTCTGGAGTTGTTCGTCTGGGAACTTTATATTGGCTGGAGTTGGCAATAAGTTATGTGTTTAGCATCAGGTCTTCTATGAAAGACGTTGTTCCGGCCAACTAGTATATAGGCTAAGTATGGTTGGAATAAACTTTGAGATGTGCATAGAGTTGTTTCTATGTATCTAGCTTTGACCCTGTCAAGGATTTTGAGATTAATTCCATCTCTTTTCTCTTCCATTTTTCCTCTATTTCATCTTCTATATATTATTCTCTCTACTTTCTCTTCTATCTTCTCTCTATTTTCCTTCTAATTTCTCCTCTATTTGCTCCTCCATTTTCTTTCTAATTTCGCCTCTATTTTCGATCTATTTTCTCTCAGATTTCTCTTTATTTTCTCATTAATTTCTCCTCTATTTTCACCTCTATTTTGGCCCTAATTTCTCATACATTTTTCCATCTATTTTCTCTTTTTCTTCTCCTCTAGTTTCTCCTCCATATTCTCTTTATATTCTCGATTTTCCCTGTATTTTGTCCTCTACGAGTATTATCTCATTTTCCCCCTACTTTCTACTGTTTTTCCTCTATTTTTGCTCTACTTTCCTCTATTTTTCCCTATATTTTCCTCTATTTTCTTCTCTATTTTAACATCTTTTTCTCTCCATTTTCTCATCTATTTTCCCATTACTTTCTCTTTTTTCTCTTCTGTTATACCTCTATTCTTCCTCTATTTTCTCCTCTATTGTTTCCTCTATTTCCTCTCAATTTTTCTTCCTTTTTATCCTCTGCCTATCTTTATTTTCTGATCTACTTTCCCCCTATTTTTCCCTCTATTTTCTCCTCTAACTTCTTCATTTTTCATCTACATTCTCCTCCATCTTTTTCTACTTTCTCTTCTATTTTCCGTCTACTTTCTTCTGTATGATCTTCCCTAATTTTCCTCTATTTTACCACTGTTTAATATCTACTTTCACTTCTTTTTTCCTTAACTTTTCCCTCCATTTTCCCTGTAATTTTTCCCTATTTCCCCTGTATTTCTTCTTTATTTTTCTCATATTTTGTATCTACTTTCTCCTCCACTCAACCTATACTTTCTCTTCTATTTTCCTCTCTATTTTCTCCACTATTTTCCTTCTATTATCTCCTCTACTTTTCCTATTTTCTCCTATAAGTTCTCTATTTTTCTTATATTTTCTCTTCTGTTTTCTTATGTAATTTACTCAGTATTTTCTACGCTATTTTCCATTAATTTTCCCTCTATTTTCTCCTCTATATTCTCTCTATTTTCCCTCTATGTTCTTCTCTATTTTTCCCCTATTTTTCTTCTAGTTCCTCTTCTACTTCCCTCTTTTTTCCGCTATTTCTCCTCTATTATCCCTCTATTTTCTCCTCTATTTTCTAATTTATTTTACCTCTATTTTGTGTTCTATTTTTCCTCTGTTATTCTCCTTTACAGTCCCTCTATTTTGTTCTCTATTTTACCTTTATTTTCTGTTCTACTTTCTCCGCTATTTTTTCCTTTCATTATACTCTATTTTTCCTCTGTCTTCTCTCCAGTTCCTATTCCATTTTCTGTGTACTTTCTTCTCTATTTTCACTCTATTTTCTCCTCTATTTCCCTCTAATTTTACCTCTAAGTTCTCTTCTATTTTCTCCTCTTTTCTAATCTATTGCCCTTTTAATTTCAATCTATTTTATACCTATTTTCATGGCTCTATTCCTTCAATTTTATCTTCTATTTTCTCTCTATAATCTCCTCTACTCTCTTTCTATTTTCTCTTCATATTCTCCTCTATTTTCGCTTTATTTTTCTCCTCTACTTTCCCACTATTTTCATTTCCATTTTCGTCTCTATTTTCCCTCCAATTTCTCCTTTATTTTCTCTTCTATCTTATCCTTTCTTCTCTCTTCTATCTTATCCTTTCTTCTATCTTTTCTCCTCATTTTTGCCTCTAGTCTCTCCTCAATTTTTCCTCTATTTTCTCCCTATTTTCCGTCTATATTCGCCTAAATAATTTCTTAAGTTTTTATTGTATTTCCACCTCTATTTTCTCTCTATTATTTTTTCTCCTATTTTCTCACTACTTTTCCTTTATTTTCCCTCTATATTCTCCATTAATTTATCTCGATTTTCTTCTTTATTTTCCCTCTATATTCTGTATTAATTTATCTCTATTTTCTCCTTTATTTTCCTCTATTTTCACTCAATTTCTCCTCTACGTTCTATATTTTTCGTATATTTTCTCCTCTATTTTGTCCTGTATTTTGATTTATATCTCCTAAGCTATTTTCCATCTATTTTCCCTCTTTTTTCTGATCTAATTTCCGTCTATATTCTCATCAATTTTCTCTTGTAATTTTGCTCTATTTTCCTTCTAGTTTCTGCTTTATTATTCGCCTATTTTCTCCATTTTCCCTCTAATTTGTTCTCCAAGTTCCCTCAATTTTCTCTCTATTTTCATCTATTTACTCCTCTACTTTTCCCTTATTTTCTCTCTATTTTGGCCTCTATTTTCGATATACTTTTCCTCTGCTTTCTGCTCTATTTCCGCCATAATTACTCGTCTATTTTCTCTTATATTTTTCCTTTATTTTCTCCTCTATTTTATCTCCATTTTCTCTTCTGTTTTCTTTTCTCGGTGTTTTTGTCTATATTCTCTTCTATTTTCCCTCCATTTTCTCTCTATTTTCCCCTCTATTTCCCCCGCTATTTTCCCTCCATTTTCTCTTGCATTTTTCCTCAATTTTCTATCCATTATCTCCTCTATTCCCTCATTTTCTCCTGTTTTTCCCTCTATTTAATCCTTCATTTTACCCTCTATTTTTTCTTGTTGTCTCTCTATTTTCTCCTCTGTCTTGCCTCAATTTTCGTCTAGTTTCTCCTCCATTTTCCCTCTATTTTTTCCTCTACGTTCTCTATTTTTTCGTATATTTTCTCTTCTACTCTCTCCTATATTTGTTCTCTATTTTCCCTCAATTTTCTCCTCTTACATCCTCTACTTTCCCTCTATATTACTCTTCAGTTTTCATCTATTTTATCTATTTTCACTCTATTTTCTTCTCTTTTGTTTACCACTTTCTCCTCTATTTCCCTCTATATTCTCTTTCATATTGTGTCTAATTTATCCTTTATTCTTTCTATTTTTTATTCTGTATTTATCCCTCAATTTTCTCTTTATACTCTTTCCTTCGTCTTTTATCCTCTAATCCTCATCTATTTTCATTCTATTTTCTCTTTTACCCGCCCTATATTTCCTGCTACTTTTCCCTCTATATTCTCTCTCACTTTTTCCTATTTTGTTATCAGTTTTCTCCTCTATTTTTCTCTCTAGATTGTCCTCTATATTCTCATCTATTTTCCTCTCCCTTTTTCCTTCTATTTCCCAACTATATTATCTTCTAGTTTCTCCTCTATTCTTTCCTTTGTTTTTCTTCCATTTACCCACTATATTCCTCTTTATTTTCACCTTTATTTTCTTTTCTTCTCTATTTTCCCTCTATTTTCTGCTCCGTTTTATCTCCTTTTCATCTAATTTATGTTTACTCTTTTCTCTCTCCTTTCCCTCTATTCTCTCATATATTTTATTTATTTTATTTTATTGGGTTATTTTACGACGCTGTATCAACATCTAGGTTATTTAGCGTCTGAATAATATGAAGGTGATAATGCCAGTGAAATGAGTCCGGGGTCCAACACCGAAAGTTACCGTCATTTGCTCGTATTGGGTTGAGGGAAAACCCCGAAAAAAACCTCAACCAGGTAATTTGCCCCAACCGGGATTCGAACCCGGGCCACCTAGTTTCGGGGCTAGATGCGCTGACCGTTACTCCACAGGTGTGGACTTTCTCATTTATTTCTCGAATATTTTTCCTGTACGTTCTTTCTAATTTCGCCTCTACTGTTCCTATATTTTCTGCTTTATTTTGTTCTATATTTTCTCCTCAATTTTCATCAATTTTTTTCCTCTATGTTTTTACTCTATCTTCTCCGCTACGTTGTCTATTTTTCGTATATTTCATCTTCTATTTCTTCTCTATTTTCCATCTGTTTTCCCTCTATTGTTTCTTTAGTTACCCTCTACTTTGTCCTCTACATTCTCAATATTTTTCCTCTATTTTGTCCCCTATTTTCGCTCTTTTTGTCCGCTATTTTTACTTAACTTTTTCTCTATTTTCTTTCTAATTTCTCCTCTATTTTGTCCTATATTTAACCTCAATTCTTTAATCTATTTT
Source organism: Periplaneta americana (assembly GCF_040183065.1). Lineage (NCBI taxonomy): Eukaryota > Metazoa > Arthropoda > Insecta > Blattodea > Blattidae > Periplaneta > Periplaneta americana. Next base: position 126,433,832 of record NC_091131.1, read on the forward strand.
ATCTCTATTTTCTGTTCCAGTTTCCCTCTATTATTCACCTCTATCTTCTCCCCTTCATTCCCTCTATTTTCTCCTGTATTTTCACTCTGCTTTCCACACTATTTTTAAAAAATTTCTTCTTATTTTCCTTCTATTTTCTTCTCTATTTCACCTCTATTTTCCATCTAGTTTCCCTTCTATTTTCTCTCCATATTCTCCTCCATTTTCTACTGTATTTACTCTCCTATTTTCTTATCTATTTTCACTCCATTTCCGCTTACTTTCTAATCTATTTTGTCCTCCATTTTCCCTCTATTTTATCATGTATTTTCTACTCTATTGTCCCTCTATTTTCCATCTATTTTCTCCTATATACTCTCTATTTTAATCCTCTACTTCCTCTGTATGTTCTGTAATTTCTCCTCTAGTTCTCACTCTTTACTTGTCTAGTTTTTGCTCTAGTTTCTCATCATTTTTCCTCTATTTTATTCTCTATTTTACCTATATTATCTCCTGTATTTGCCCTCTAGTCGACCTGGTTGGCAAGTTGGTATAGCGCTGACCTTCTATGCCCAAGGTTGCGGGTTCGATCCCGAGCCAGGTCGATGGCATTTAAGTGTGTTTAAATGTGACATGCTCATGTCAGTAGATTTACTGGCATGTAAAAGAACTCCTGCAGGACAAAATTCCGGCACATACGGCGACGCTGATATAACCTCTGCAGTTGCGAGCGTCGTTAAATATAACATAACATTTTGCCCTCTACTTTATCCTCTATTTTCCCTATATTTTCCGTCTGTTTTGTCCTTTATTTCCTCATAATTTCTGCTCTATTTTGGCCTATATTTTGCCTTCATTTTCTCCCGCATTTTCTTTCTATTTCATCCCCTATTTTCTCTCCATATTATCTTCTATTTCCCTATATTGTCTTGCAATTTTTAAATATAATTTCTCCTTTATTTTATCTGCTATTTTCCCTCCATTTTCTATTCTATTTTCCCTCAAATTTCCATCCATTTTCTCCTCTATTTACCCTCTTTATTTTCTCTATTTTACCTCTATGTTCCGTCTATTTTGCCTCTATTTTCCCTCCATTTTATCGCCTATATTTTCCTATTTTCTCTATATTCCCCTCAATGTTTTCCTCAATTTTTCTCTCTAGTTAATCCTTTATTTCCACTTTATATTGTCCTCGAGCTCTCTCCTATTTTATTCTCCATTTTTCCTGTATTTTGCCCTCTATTGTCCGTTTACTATCTCGTCTACGTACATTCTACTCTCTTTTTCCCCTTTTTGTCCTAATTTCCCATATTTTTTTCCAATATTTTCTTCTATTTTTCATGTATTTTTTTCTCTATTTTCTCATCTCTTTTCCCTTTATTGTCTCCTCTATTTTCCCTATATATTTTTCCTATTTTCTCCTCTATTCGACAATTTCTCCTCTATTTTCTCTCAGTTTTCCCTCATTTTCTCCTCTGCCTTATTTTTGATCTATTTTACGCTATTTGTTCCCTCTATTCTCTCATCTACCTTCTCCATTTTCCAGCTATTTTCTCCTTCGCCCTTTTATATTTTTCCCTCTAATATTCTCTCTATTTTTCCTCTATTTTCACACTATCTTGTCTTCTTTGTTTTTCTTTATTTTCTCCTCCATTTTATTTGTATATTTTCCTCTATTTTCCTCTCCTATTCCCCCTCTGCTTTCACTTATATTTTCATATATTTTCCCTCTATTTTCTTCCTATTTTCTCTCTATTTTCTACTCTATTTCCTTCAAACTTTCGTCTACTTTCCCTCTATTTTATGCTCTACTTCCCTTGTATTTTCTCAACTGTTTTCCCCCCATATTGTCGTCTATTTTTCCTTTATTTTCTCATAAATATTTTCTTTATTTTCCCAGCGTGTTCTCCTCTATTTTTCTCAACATTCTCCCCTAATTCCGTCTACAATCTCATCCATTTTTCCTTTATTTTATCCTCTATATTTCCCGTTTCTTTTTTTTTCTACTTTTTCTGTGAATATTCTCTTATATATTCTCTCTTTATTTATTTTATTTCATTGGGTTATTTTACGACGCTGTATCAACATCTAGGTTATTTAGCGTCTGAATGATATGAAGGTGATAATGCCGGTGAAATGAGTCCGGGATCCAGCACCGAAAGATACCCAGGATTTGCTCGTATTGGATTGAGGGAAAACCCCGGAAAAAACCTCAACCAGGTAACTTGCAACGACCAGGATTCGAACCCGGGCCACCTGGTTTCGCAGCCAGACGCGTGATAGTTACTCCACAGGTGTGGACTATATTCTCTCCGTTTTCCACCTACTTCCTCTCTTCCTCTATATTCTCTCTTTTCAGACAGATTTTTCCTCTGTTTACTCATCTGTCTTTCCTCTATTTTCTCGTTTATTTGCCTCTATTTTCTGCTCTATTTTGTACTCTATTATGCGTCTATTATCCACCTATACTTCTACCTATTTTTCTCTCTAATTTCCTTGTATTTTATCCTCTAATTTCACTCTATATTCTCCTCTATTTCCTCTCCACATTCTACTGTTCTTCTCTCCAATTTCTCCTCTGTTTTCCTTCTATCTTCTTCCTGTTTTCCACTCTATTTTACCTTGTATTGTCCCTCCATTTTCTTCTGTAATTCCTCTCTTTCACGTCTCTTTTCTCCTCTACTTAATCCTCTATTTAGCCTCTAGTCTTTCCAATCATTTTCCCATATTTCATTCTTTACTTTCCCTCTA